>NC_143396.1:229374990-230749552 GCF_052110815.1 Crocodylus siamensis | reverse complement strand
CCCCAGCCCCAGCCCTGCCCAACTCCCTCCCTCCTTCACTATGGGGGCCTAAATCCCCGCCCCCACCAGCTTGCCTAAGGGGAGCTGCAGGAGTTGCTCTCCACGGTGTCTGGCTGCCATGCGCCTGTGTGTGTGCACACATGCATGTCATGCCCCACGCCTGATCATCCTCCTCCCATTCCCCCCACCCCCTTGCAGGCTAGAACTCTGCCAGCCTTCAAGGGGAAACCTACTATTTCCCATGTTTTTCTCCTTAAAAATGAGAAATCTACATTTTACCATGTTTTTCCCTGGTGAATGGAAAGCCCGGATCCCTGGTAATGAAGTCCATCTCAACACACTCCATTATATTTACAAACTTAAAAGTTCCTTTTCTTGTTATAAAATATATTTCAATCAATGCTTTCTCTTCATTTATTTGTTTCAAAAGTCAATACTGGTATTTATGGAACTGGGCAAAGAGAAACTTGGGCATGTTATAAGCAAATGTTTCTTAAGTATTGCTACATGAACCTGCATAACCGCCCTTCCCCTGAGACAGAGATTTAGTAACACATAAATGTGAAGCTCATATTACCGCTTCTGTGGACAATGAACAGTTCTTGGCATAAAAGTAAACAGAGATTATAGAATGTAATTACCATAAGTTCTTATACCTCAAGCTTTCTCACGATGGTGACCTCGGAAATATTTCACATACAATTTAAGCTGCCATATTTAATTTTCTATGGGACGTGTCTACACAAGACCCCTTAATGCTCTGTGGATTCTTCTACTGTGTATTAGCGCATCACAGCAAAAACCATGCTAAAATATAGAATTGGTCCACCACACATTAAGCATCACAAAAAATGTTTGCCTTTGCTACTGCACATTAGTGCAGCTACTGTCTTTATATAGTACCTCATATTAGAGGTACTAAACTTAATGCAGCATAGGAAAGGCTTATTAATGAGCATGTAGATGCACCCAGGTAGTCTAAGGGCCAGCTTATGTATTTAATCCAATAAGAAGGAAGGGGAACAATGGTAGGAAGGAAGGGGAACAGCGGCAGGAATTTATGCTTACTCACTCATCCAGCCAGTTTCAGTCCAACACTTGTCATAAAACAGAGGAGCCTTAAGGCAGCTGTCAGATGACTCTTTTTCTCTCACTCCTGGAGGTATGAGCAATTCTCAGGCATTGATAAGTGCTAGACAAGCTGCTACAAAAATAGGAAGCAAACCGACTTCTGCTAATAAACTTAATAGTAAGCCTTTTATGTATTTATTTTCTCTCTTCTTTAACCTCAATGTTGGGTACTGTGTAGTACAGATACCTACAGCTTTTAAATAATGCTGTTTCTCATGTACTCTTTCATAAGCTTGATGATTCTGCCTCTGAAACTCCCCAGAACTTACCTGGCCCTAGTTATCTAAATGCTCACCTAAGAGCAATTGCAGGTAGTATTATAATTCTAATATGCTAAGGCAAATTCCCAGTTATCCCCTTTGCGGGGTGGAATTAGGGAAGCATTGGGCAAGTCATTTTTGGGAGCCTGGAGAGAAGACTGTTGCTATCTTTTTCCTACAAGCTCGTTTTTTTTGGTTGGAGTGGCAGTGGCTCCAAGATTATCACTAATAAGTGAGCTGAGTCAATTTTGATATTATCACCTGACATATTGGGGAACAATGTGATCTGATAGTCTGAAGTGACAGCTAATGAAAAGTAAGAGCTCCAAACATGTTTATTTTGTTCTTCTATGTACTACACTCACCTGCAATTTTTCATTCTGTATCCTTCCTTTGACAATTCCCTTGCATCGTCCATAGTCCCCTCCTTCATAACAAATTCCCTCATGCCCTCTCAGAATTTTCTTGCAACCCACAGTACCTTTGAAACTCCATAGCCTCTATTATTGTTCCAGCATGTATTGTTTCCTCTTGATTTCTTGTCCACCTCCCTAACCACAAAACATGGAGGCAGATATCTTAGTATATGACCGATTAAAAAAATTAGACATATACAAGTCAGTGGGACCAGATGATCTTCATCTGAGAGTGCTGAAGGACCTGGCCAAAGTCATTGTGGAACCCCTGGCAAAACTCTTCCACAACTTGTGGTACTTTGGAGAAGTCCCTGAGGACTGGAAGAGGGCCAGTGTTGTGCCCATCCACAAGAAAGGCAGGAGGGAGGACCCGAGTAACTAATCAACCTAACATCAATCCTAGGAAAAATCCTAGAAAGTTCATCAAGGAGTCTATCTGTGATAAGTTTGCAGAAGGTAAGATTCTGAATGATAGCCAGAAAGCAGGTTGACATTGTATCCCTGGACTTCCAAAAGGCCTTTGATGTAGTATCCCACAATGTCCTCACAAGAAAATTGGAAGATTGTGGGCTTAACTCTGAGACAGTCAGGTGGATGAGAAACTGGCTGCAGGATAGGACCCAGAGAGTCATAGTAAACAGACCTGTGTCATCCTAGCGAGATGTGGGCAGCAGTGTCCTGCAGGGGTCAGTGCTTGGTCCAGTACTTTTCAACATCTTTATTAATGACTTGGATGTAGGGGTGAAGAGCTTACTAGCCAAGCTTGCAGATGATATGACATTATGCAGAAGTGTGATTATGCTTGAAGATAGGCTACAGATACAGGCGGACCTGGACAGGCTAGCAAGTTCAGTGGATCGAAATCTGATGAAGTTCAACATTGAGAAATGTGAAGTGCTCCACCTTGGGATAAGCAACCCCCAACACACCTACAGGCTTGGCAGCCAAACCAACTAGCAACACAAATGAAAGGGACCTGGGGGTAATAATAGACCACAGTATGAATATGAGCTGGCTGTGTGATGCTGTAGCTAGTCAGGCAAATAATACTCTGGCGTGCATCAATTGATGCATCTCAAGCAAAACCAAGGAGGTGATTCTTCTGCACTGCTCAGCACTGGTGAGATCATAGCTGGAGTACAGGATCCAGTTCTGGGCATCACACTTTAACAAGAACATGGACAAGCTTGAGAGAGTCCAAAAAAAGAGCCACCTGTATGATCAGAGTGTTATATGGCAAGCCATATGAGGAAAGGCTGAGGAATCTGGGACTATTCAGCCTGAAGAAAAGAAGGGTGAGAGGGGACCTGGTAGCAGTTTACTGCTACACTGGGGGAGAAGATCAAGGGCTCGGTGAGCAACTGTTCACCAGGGCACCCTGGGGGAAAACTAGGAGTAATGGCCACAAACTCCCAGAAGACTGATTCAAGCTCAACATTAGGAAAAACTTTTCCATAGTCAGGGTGCCCAGACTGCAGAATAAGCTCCCTCCAGAGGTGGTGCAATCACCTATCCTGGAAATCTTCAAGGGGAGATTAGACAGTCACTTTGATGAGGTCACCCGACCCCCGGTTATCTTTATTGCTTGGTGCAGGGGGCTGGACACAATGATTTTCCAAGGTCCCTTCCGGCCTTACAGTCTATGAATCTATGAATCTTTCCAAAGAATTGGCAAGCTCAATTCATAATGGAATTATTGGAAGATGTTCATTTTTACTAAGAACAGTCTCTCCTTTACCTATAAGAAAATGGGAAAATGGTGGTTATTTTGTGTGTTGACAATACATGGTTTCATTCATATAAAAGGTACATAGCTATTATGAATAAGGTTAAAATTTCTCAAATTTTATTCTAGAAATGAAGAGATCATCAGAATCTCTGAAATATCCCAAATATTAGTCAAAAGACTCATGATAAAGTCATGAAAGTTGGTTTGCCTGAGTCAGGTGAAGTGACAAAGCTGAGGCCAGGAAATCAAATTAATTCTTATGCTCAGTTCTGGTGACACACATGCACATTTATTACAGAACATTAATTAATTTAGCCTTACCTACTGCATGGGAGATCACTATTTTATACCTGTTTTAAATATGAAGAATTTTGAGAGACAAATAAATTAAATGACTTATGAATGGTGAGACAAGCTATCTATGGCAGAACCACCAATTTAAATAAAACTCCCAAAAAATGCCAGTTGCTTATAATAGTAAATATGAAAAAGTAGATTTCTGATGAAAATCCCAAACTGAAAACCATTGGTTTTTAATTTTCTGTTTGGGGATTTTTTTCTTTTCCTCTCTCCCTTTGTCCCTTCCCCCTTCTCCTCCTCCTATCCCCCAAGTCTTTTCAAAATGCAAATATTTCTTTAGGATGGATCTACAGGTTCCCTCAATTTATGCGGTATATGGGTTCCTGCAGAACAGTGCATAAATCAAATTCACACATAAAGAACCTCCTCGCATAAATAGAGGGAAACCTGTAATAAGGTAAAGCATATGAGCCCTGGAAGTGGAAATTTGAACACTTAGATTTGTTTTCTAAGTCATCTGCTCTAAGCTGGCAATTTTTTTAACATTTGGTTTGATCCGACCCTCAAGCAGTGTAAATCCATCTAATTCAATCCTTTGAAATGACTCCCAGACTAAGTAAGGACTGCAAGACTTGGCACTTAGAAAGAAAAGAGATCAGGAGACCATATAGTACATCTTTTTGAGTATTACAGATTGTTCCCTAAAATATTTCTTACAGTCTTCTCTATCTGGATACCTTTCTATATCCTTTTGCCACTTCCCTATTTGACCACTTCACAATCATTAATGTATTTTATCCTCACAATGTATTTGTGATGACAAGGGAAGTCTATGACTAAAACTGGAATTTTTAAAATCCGAGTCTTTTCTGCCCCACTAATTGGTAGGGCTGTGCAAATCTTCGGATCATGATTCAGATTCGGAGATGATTTGGATGCCAAATCTATGAATCTGAATCAAATTGTTGGAAGCTTTAGGCTTTCCAAATTGATTCGGAGCTTCCGAATTGCTTCAGAAAAGATTCGAGCCGATTCAGTGATTCTGCCATAGAGTATAATAGGGAATCAATTAAATATCTATAACTTTGTTTTTTTTGGTCTGATTTGGATAAAGTCTTGCAGAGATGGTAGCCTCTGCTGAAAGCATGAAACCTACCAAGTTTCAAGAAGATTGGTGCAGGGGTTCAGGAGGAACTGCACCCCAAATTCCTGAAAGCAAAACTCAAGTCATGTGTACGTGTTACACTATGGGGGGGTGAAAACTGCAGGGGTGGTAGCCCCTGTCTCTGTCTTGGGGTAGTTGATTGTCTGTATAGATTATTTCTTCCCCTTAGTCTATGGTTTTGTAGGTGTTAATTGTTGCTAATTAACTGGCTACATTAGCTAGCTACTGTGTATTGAGCTGGTCCCTGAGTGAATCATTATTGATTGGTAACTGGTAACACACTAGCTTAGCAGCCCGCCTGCAGTAGTTTCCCCCACCCCCCATGCCCCATGCCCCAAGATAGACACAGTTGCACAAGCACCCATGTCATGAGTTTTGCCTGTCAGCAGCTAGAGGTGCAGGGCCTCAGAACCCCTGCATCAATCTCCTCGACAGCTGGCAGGCTTCGTGGCCACAGCAGAGGCCACCACCCCTGCAGCTGTCACCCTGCTGCACCTTAACACACACAGTGTCATCCATGTCATGAGTTTTGCTTGTCCGCAGCTTGAGGTGCAATTCCCCCCAATCCCCTACACTGATCTTCTTGAAACATGGCAGGCTTTGTGGCCTCACTAGGAGCTACCACCCCTGCAGTTTTCACCCTTCTGTGGTGTAATATATACATGTGACATGAGTTTTGCTTTCAGGAATTTGGGGTGCAGTTCCCCCTAACCCCAAACTTGGTAGGCTTCATGCACTCAGCCTGATGAAACTATCACCCCTGCAAGTTTCATCCAAATCAGACTAAAAACAACAAAGTTATAAATATTTCATTGATCCTCTATTATACCCTATGGCTGGATCTCCAAGGTGGCTCCAAAGCTTTGGAGCCGCTTCAGCTGACTGCAGTGGAAACCTGGTCCGGAGCTCCGGATTGGATCACTGGAATCTGAAGAGGCCAGATCCGAAGCCGGATAAAATAGCTGCCTATTTGCACAGGCCTACTAATCGGCTGTGATGCCATCCTTCTCAAACTCAGTGCTGAGGAGCTCCCTCTTCTTGAGATTTCTCAACATCAGCATCTTTGCTGTCTCAGGAAAAGGAAGGAACTTGAAGATCATGATGTCTCTGTGCCACTCTGGAGCTGATAAAGGGGAGAAGATGGCTATTTCCAGACACCAGGACTATCCCCATGAGAGTTTCAGACATCCTTTCCATTACCAGTTGAATAGTAGGGATATTTCTGTTATATGATTTCTTTCAGTGCAGGCTTTTTTTAAGCCTAACCTCACAAGCCATTTCACAGACAGTCCATGATGAGTAGCATTTTGAACAAATCTTTCCAGTAAATCTAGTGTGCAAAATTTCAGTGTCTAGAAAGTTTATGCATGGAGAAACAATAGTGGTAAGTCTCATACACCTACACTGAACAATAAATACAACAGGAATGTTTGCTATTACTATGCTAATTCCTAAAGTTCTTAAACAGACTTTTTCTTTGAAATATCCCAAATGGAATATTTCCTTTATATTCTTTTATAGTTTCTAATTTCGATATCAGGTAGTTTTAGGCAATTTACAAACCTCTGAAACACCTGCCTCGCTTAGAGGCCATGGTAAGAAGATAGACTAAGCCACTAGTTTTCAAATTTTCTGAAGTCACAGAAGCCTTTCATACCACTTCTGTCACAGAACCACTACCCCTATCCTCAAGACTGACGTGGAGTCAGATGACCTGGCCCAGCAATAGTGCTGTACCACCTCCTGGCCCTCTCTGCCATTACGCCCAATCTCTTTGCAGGACCCCTGATGACGTATTGTAAAACCTCAAGGTTCCCAGGACCCAGTTTGAAAACCACTGCACTAAGCTGCACCTCCATTTGGATAGGCCTGGCTCCTCTTCAGCATAAGCCCTGGACTATAATAGAATTTACAGTCCAGCAGAATGAAGCTATTATTCTAGGCTGTAGAATTAACTATGCTCCTCAAGACAGGCAGGTCCCAGCCCTTTTGGGCCTTTGTAAAAGTCTAGGCAGAAAGTACTGCACTGTGTAGAAAATCACCATAAAATTTTGGGTGCTGGTCGGATTTATTCTTGATTCTCTTCCTTGTCTAGCTTACAGGTGAGTGCTGGCTGTCCCACTTAACTTCTCTAGCCCACGTGATATGGCTCATTATAAAGATCTTGCCTTTGCTTGACCTTTTTAAAGTCCTCATCAGGCAAAAAGAGTGCACTTTCTATGCTGGCTATAGGAGAAAAAGGCATTTTTCACTGGGGCAAAGTCAGTATAACCAGACACTTAAAGACTGTGTGTCCACAGTCAAGTTCCTGTCAATAAAAGATTGGTCAGAGGCTTTTCCAGTTCTTTAACACATTGTCCATAGCCAACAAAAATCACTTTTGCTCACTCTGGTTGGGAGCTACATGGCAGTTTTCAGCTTTGCTTTTCTTTCACCCAGGGAAATCCAAATTTTGACCTGTGAATCATTGTTCCAGCCATTAGAAGCCTGGAAGCATCAATAAGGAAGTGTTGCAGGGTGGCTTATTGACCTTCAGTTCCCAGACTAAGTGATGCAGGACAGCCAGAGGAACAGGCTGATCAACTGAGCCACTTGGAGACAACCTGGTGGTATTTCACTAATAAGCACTGCCTACTTCTCTTCCTGCCCATGCTTCATGACCTCTACTGTATAGTTGGTAGATGCCATCATTGTAACATCGAGTCATAGAGAAAGAGCACAGACTATGGGAAGAGCAGCATACGTGAAGGGGCAGGGGTAATGTTGTAACCAAGAAGAGGAAGAGAACAGGCGTGTCATGTATTTTGAGCATTTTTCTATATTGTGTCACATACAGGTTGGGAGGATGTTGAGGCACAAGGATGTGTTATATATTCATCATCTATTTCATGGTGCTAAAATTCCCAGTCACTGGTGCTGTATGTTTCCTGCATGGCAATAGTACTTGCACAATAGAACAAGCAGATCTCACAACTGACATCTTGTATAAGCTCTTCCCAGTGCTATAGTAATTTAACACATAGTCAGCATACACACAAGAGCAGCAAGATGTATTAGCATATGAAGTATGTTATCATTAATACCAAGGAAAGGCGAGTGTTCAGAGATAATGTTGTGATCATGCAGTGATTGTCAAGTATAAGCGCTTGTGAGTGTCCTATGGTTACAGTGAGAGTCTGCATTACCATGCTATCATGTCACAAACACTGTCAGTTGTTCCCATGCTCTACTGCGACTGAAGCAAAATGGATCACTACAAAACAATTTTTCAAAACCTCTGCAGTTTGCCATTAACCTGTTCTCTCCAGTAAAGAGAAATGCATACAGAAAGGACAATTCTTAGGGAGATAAAGATAAGAGAATATATAAACACATAATATTTCAGCTGAATTTAATGGCCTTTGTAACATGAAATTGTGATAAAGGTCATTTCATAGATTTCATAGACATTAGGGCTGGAAGGGACCTCGGGAGGTCATTGAGTCCAGCCCCCTGCCCAAAGGGGATGGTCATGGTAATAAAAGTCAATCATAAATCCTCAGTCAGAAAAAAATGTATGTGTAGGCAAGACAAATTTGAAAGGGTGAATATTTCTGTCTACATCACAACAGCTATACATGAATCAGAGCTACATGCTTAAAATGGTTAGAAGTAGGGCTGTGTGAAGCTTTGGGTAGTGATTCGATTTGGAGGAGATTTGGCCTGATTTGGTGGCTGAATCTCCAAATCTTAATCAAATCAGGGGACCAGTAAAAAGGCTTGAATCTATTCGAAGCTCTCCAAATCTTCAGAAAAGATTCAGAGAGCTTCAATGATTCGAGCAGTTCCTGCTTGCTGCAGCAGGGAGCTGCAGCTGGACTTGGAGCTGGTAAGTAGGGGGCAGGGGAGGGGGACTGGAGGAGGGGGGAGGGGACCATGGGAGGACCCCTGCCAGGCCCTATCCCCCACCCACTCCCCCTGCCCCACCATGGCTGCCTTGCCCACCCCAGCTCCTAGTGCTTTAAAAAAAAACCCTGACTCACCAGATGCTGCCAGGCAGGGGGTGATACCTGCTGCCCCCCACTACCCCAGGATACAAGGGGGGCTCTGTACAAATCCGCTGGCCCCCCCTCACTCCCCCAGCCTCCCCCCCTCTTGGCTACCCCCCACTCGCCCAGATCCAGCCCTTTAAGAAAAACTAACTGAGAAAAACCCCAGGACACACCAGCTCCTGTAGTGGCCTTGGAAGGCTCATGGAAGAGCCTCCCACATGGTGGGCAGGAATGGTAAGTGCAGGGGTTTTTTCATTTTTTTTCCTTAAAGGGCAGGAGCTAAGGCAGGCAGGGCAGCCCTGGGGGGGGGCTCGTGTAAAGCCCCCCTTGTAGTGGGGGGCAGTGGGGATTGCCCCCCACCCAGCAGCACCCGCTGAGTCGGGGCTTTTTTTCCCCAAGTGCTGGGAGCTGAGGTGGGTGGGGCAGCCATTGCCTAGCTGGGAGAGGGGCGGGGGATGGGCCTGACAGTGAATCAATTCAGGACAGTGATTCGAATCACTGAATCGAATCACTGTCCCCTGAATTGGCCGAATCCAAAGGAAATAATAGGCACTTTGCACAGGCCTAGTTAGAAGTATCAATGCCAAGTTGACTAGACAGTGGCAATGATCACTCAGTTTCCAGGCTTGTTGCTGCAACTTTAATAAAAACTGAGTAAACATCTTATTGAAATAGCTTAATTTATTTTAAAAGTGAGATGTAGATTATACACTTGATTTGTCAAAAAGCAGTTTGTTTATTAAAACAGGCAAATTAATTAAAAATGTATAACCCTGATTTTAAATTAGTTTTGTTAATTAGTGAAACATTGATTAAAACCCATAGTAAATGAAAGGAAAAAAAAGACATACCTGTAAATTCTGGGATTGAATTTGTAACCGACCCCCCATAAGGGTTTCATTTGTGCTAAATGCAATACATAAAAAAGATCCCTGGGACTATGTGTGTTCTTTAAGTGAGAAATAGAAGAAGAAAAGGAAAAATGGGAATAGATAAGGTAAGAAAAGGTAAAACTCTGCAAGGTCTGGATAGTTCCTAAAAACAGAGTGAAAGAGTTAAAAGAGGAATTGAAAAAAGAAAGGGAGCAAAATAAGCTGTTAAAACACGAAGAAGAGGATCTCAGTAACTTCAGTGTTTACCTGGCTCTTAACCCAGAGGGCTAGGGACATAAGTTACACATAAACCAGTTTAAGTGATCAGAAACTGGTTTAAATCTGTAACAGAACAAAAGTTCAGTGCACATAAACCAGTTTCAAAATCACTGAAACCGGTTTAAGATAAACCTGGTTGAATGCAGTATCAGACTTAACTGATTTAAGTCAAACCAGTTAACAGAACTTCTCTCCCAGACCCATTCCTAATTTAAGTTAAATCAGAATCCCCCAGCATCCCAGCATGCTTCTCAGCCCTGGGTTGGGCTGTACTGTCTGCTTCAGAGAGCAAGGCTAGCCCTGCCCCTCTGCTCCCTAGCTGGAGCAGGGGCAGAGGGATGGCCAGATACTGGCCTGGCATGGCCCCTGAGGCAAAGGGGCAGGGAGGGAGACTGTGCACCATGTGAGATGGCAAGCAGGGCACCCCCCCAGAGTTCCCCCCATGCACATTACCCCCCACCCCTACACAGTCCTCCCCCCACAAATCTCCCAGCATCACCCACAAACCCCACACCCCACCTACAAACTCCACCCCCACAAACCCCCCACTTCCACCCACATATCCACCACATAGCCCATACCCACAAACCTGCTACAATCCATCCACAAACCCCATATCCCCCCAAGCCCCACCCCCACAAACCTCACCCTCACAAACCCTATACCCATCCCTACACCCACCCACAAACTGCACACTTACCCCCACTGCTTCCCCGAAAACCCCAAATCCCCCCCACAAATCTCACACTGTGTGTGCCCAACTGCCAGATGGGACAGGAGCTGGTGGGACTCATGGCTGGAGGGGCAACTGCCATGCTGTAGCCCTGCTCCATGCCAACACCAGTCCTGGGACATGCGTCCTTGGCCTGGGGGTGTTCCTGGTCCCAGGACCCACTGGGGGGGATGGGGGATGGGTTGGGAGAGGGGTGGAGGTGGCATTGGGGGGGGTGAGAGAGAGAGATAGGTGTTGGGGGAGCCCTCCAGATAAGAGGCCACCAGAGCTGAATTTAGAGCCCCCCCTGCCCCACTAAAGCAACCTGTGCAGGGGGAGGCTGGCCTGGAAGGGGCTTGTTCAGCTCAGTTCCTGACCCCTAGCTGAGGGCTTCCCAGGAATAGCATGGGGAGTGCTGGAACCTGAGGACAAGTGTAGGGAGCAGAATAGCAAGGACTGGCACTGCTCAGAGACACAAAACAGTGGGTATAATGGCAGTAGCTGGATTTGTTACACAAATTGCCAATTGCTCAAATCAGAGCGAGACTTAATAAAGGGGGGATAAGGCAAGGTGCCACATTTATTGATCACATGAGTTAGACATAGAAGTTTGGGCACACCATTCATACAAACACACACAAATCATCATACACATCATTACACACAGGCTTACATATACACAAAACAACCATTTCATCCACACATACACCAGATATAGTTACCAGCAATAGTTGCTCAGTATCAACCCAGGGTGCCCAACCCAGGCTTATTGAGTAGATGATGATGATTTGAAGATAGCAGGTTTGAAGATAACAGCTGGAGTGGGGTGAACAGGTGCATCTGTGCTCCAATGAAACAGCAGAAGAGAAAGAGACTTACCCAACTTGGCATTTTTAAAGTGTTCTTTTGTAGGGATTGGCATCCTTTGTTTCAGTGCTTTGGGGTTTTTCCATACCCAGCTTCTGTTTTTGAGGTTGTTCTTCTTTTGTCTTCAGCTTATCTTAGCCTTGGAGTGTTCTTGCTGCCTGTCTGGCAGGATGGTTGCATTTCTTCTCCTTGTTATCTTCTTTGTGCCCTAAAAGGGATTCTTCAGCCATTTATTAATCAATTTATGGACTGGTAACTTACATTTGGCGCCTTGTTGCTTATGTAAACAGTTAAATCTTTTTATCCCATCTGTATGCCATTCTCTTACCATTCACCCTTTTCCACACACACATACATAAAGGCTATGCAGAGTTCATTTACTTATGTCAAGCAGAAGGATACAAAATGGAGTTTTCAAGTTGCTTACAAGACAAGACTAACATGGTTATATTTCACTATTATTACACTCTATGTTAACATCAGCCACATTAGTTCAGTTTATGCTACAGACTCATGTCTTGGTGCTGGGACAGAGCTGCTGCCAGGAGGGAGCTAGTGGGGGGCAGGCAGGGGCTGCAGGACAGGAGTGAAGGGCACTTGCGGAGCTGTGGTTTGGGAGTGACGGGTGAGGGCATAGGCAGGGGCAGGGTACTGGAATCCCACTGCTGCAGTGCTCACCACCCCATATGGCAGTGAGCAAAGAAGGCAGGAGCAGCTCTGATTTTTCTATGATAAAAACCCCAAACAAACGCCAAAGTGTATAGATATTTAGAATTCATTTTATTATGATGATAGAGGCACTAGTAGGCTTCCAAATTGCTTTAAAATTGTAAATATAGCAATGAAACATTGCCCAACTGATCTCTCTCTGTAGTGGTATTTCATTTTAATTGTGGAAGAATGCCAATTTTGGGTATTTGAATGAGAGAATTTGGGTTTCTTATCAGAGAATTTGCAATTTTTAAACAGGGAACACCAGGATCCTTGCAGGTCAGGCAAGTAGTGGGACCCCGTCAGAGGAACCTAACCAGGGCCAGTATCAGGGACCGAGCTAGAGGGCAGATGAGGTGGCTGATCTCCTGGCCATTTGGGGCCAGATGGACATGCTTCAACAGTTCAAAGTGGGCCACTGCAACAAGCACATCTTCTGAGCAATAGCTGCCCAGATGGTGGAGCAGGGGCACCAGAAGTCATGACAGCAGTACAGCATGAAGGCAGCTGTGCAGCCACAGCTCACTGACAGCTGGCCCAGAGGTGTAGATGGCTCTGTTGCAGTGCCCATAACACAGCCCGAGCAGCCATGCAGTCCCTATCTGGGTCTGGCAGGCACACAGCCATGGGGCCACAGGTCCACGGGGGCCGATGCTGTCACAGGTGGCAGCAGGTCACAGCCAGGCAGCAGCCCCCACTGGCAGATCGTTGCAGTAGGTAGAGGGTGCAGAGACCACTCTAGATTAGGGCTTCTTCAACAGTCCAGCTGGCAGAAGGGGATAGTGCCCCCAGATATCAAGTGGCTGGGTGTCAGAAGATCCTGAGGGCACATAGCCCCAAGCTGCTTGCAAGGACAGCTTTCCTGTAGCTCTCCCTGGCTGAAGATCTGGGAGGAGCTGGGCAGGGTCAGTTTGCCCCAGTTGATACAATTTGCCTCACACCAAAGTGCATGTTCAGGTACGTGTGGTGAGGCACAAATCTCTGGCACAAATTTGTACCACTGCTATTTGAGCTGCTGCAAGAGCACGTGCCTGCATGTGTGGATGTGCCTTCAGGGGTCTGCCCACATACTCTGCTTTTGTGTGGCTCTGGAACCCAGAACCACCACCAGTTTTTCTCCTCCTTTGCCCTGCTGCTGAATTCAGCAAGAAGGGGAACAGAAAGGGAGGGCAAACAGCAGCAGCATTCATCCCCAGCCTCCAGGGCTGCATGAAACCAGGGGCTTTGGCCAGACCCAGCCCTAATCAGATGGTGAGCTTAGAGTTGATTGCTTACTTGGAACTGTGGCAGGAGGCTACCCTGACCAGGTAGTGCACTCAGAGCTCACTTCACGTGTGGCTCAGATAAAGTATGGGGGCTGCACCCCTCTTTGCCTTGTTCAGATCTGCTACCATTTAGGAGAGGCTTCCTATCTATTTAGTGACAACTTGGGAAACAAGAGATGTAAATACAGAGGGAATATTGAAATCCATTGCAAGTCATAGGGACCCAAAGGGGAATTCAAATAGCACTCGTTCCTCAAAGTCTGATATTAACATTCTTACCTTAATCACCCTATGCATATGGCATACAAAAAAATATTCTATCACTTTGCACACCTGCAGAATTAAATCTAATGGCAAGTTGCATAGTTTGGTCAGGACAATTTAATCAATGTCTTACAATTAACAACAGACAAGGAAGCCTGGAATGCTTAATCTGATGTTTATTACAAAGCAGGACGTAAATCTTTTGATGAAAGACTCAATAGCAGGAAATTCTAAATCCTAAATGAACTGGCATAACCTTAGGAATCAGTATTAAGCAACTGCTGGGAGAACATCCTGGGAATTATTGTGAGTGAAATGAACCAATTAAGTGTGTGTAAACTGATGGGTTCATCCACCAAACTGGGACAGTAAACAAACAGGTGTACTATTTCTTTCTTATAAAGGCAGCCCCTAACAAGCAAAGACAGCAGCAAACAGAGGTCTGCAAACAGAGGGAGTTTGCCTAGGGTATTCACCATAGGAGGAAACCAAGGAGCAAGATCCCTTCTGTGGAGGACAGAAGCACCAATTTGTTGTCTGGATTTGGGGTCCAAAGATGTGTGCTGTGTATCCTGATTTTGGGCTCTGGGCATAACAGAGAGACTGCCACAGTTCATCCATCCCTCAGACTATTACCCGTTCTTCCTTGTCCATGCAGGCGCCAAGAATAACACCAGGAATGATACTGAGTAGATCAGAGGGGGCTACAAGGCTCTTGGCAGGAGGGTTAAAGAGCTTAGATCAAGTGGTGTTCTCATCAATCCTCCCTGTGGGAGGCAAGGGCCGTGGCAGGGACCTCCTTACTATGGAAGTAAATGTGTGGCTGAGATTGTGGTATCGGCATATTTTTCAGCAATGGATGGATGTCTGGGAATGGGGACTGCTCTCAAGATATAGGATTCAATTGACCAGAACTGGATAAAGAATCTTTGGGTATCATCTGGCCAAACTACTAAGGAGAGCTTTAAACTACGTTTCATGAGGCATGGTGAACAAAACCATCCAGCAACAGAGCTAACAGTCCAGAGGGGAAAGGACTGAAAGCAGCAGCTCAACTCTGGGATAGGGCCAGAGAGCCACAGGAGAGCAAAAAGTGATGTAAAAGGGAAATGAATAGGTTGAAATGAAACATATGCCCAACATGTATATACACATGCAATAAGTAAGGGCAATAAATAAGAGAAGTTGGAAGTTTCATAGACCTTGTGGGACAGCTGTTATGAGTGGAACATCAACACTGAGGGCTATACACTGTTTTGGAAGGACAAGGTTGGGAAAAAAGGTGGTGGAGCTGCCTTATGTCCTGCTTCCCTGGTTTAGGAGGAAGTAAATGGCAGGTCAGAATGTATTTGGGTGAAGAAAAAAGGGGAAATATACAGTACAGATATAATGGTGGGGATTTATTATAGGGCATTAAATCAAGAAGAAGAGGTGTATGAGGCTCTCTGAAAGGAGGTGACAGAACTAGCCACAAGTTATGAAATAGTACTTATGGGAAAATTCAATTGTCCAGCCTTCTGCTGGAAGAACCATACAGCCAAACATAAAATGTTGAGCCAGTTCCTAACTTGTGTGGAGGACAGCCTTCTGTTTCAGAAGGTTGAGGCTATACCTAGAGGATCATCTATGTTGGATCTTGTCATGACCAGTAGAGAAGAACTGGGGCAGGATGTAAAAATGATGGGCAGCTTGGCAGGAAGCTATTATGACATGATAGAATTTCAGCTCCTGAGATGGGGAAAGCATGAGGTCATCAGAATTGAGATGTTAGCTTCAAACAGGTGGATTTCACCCAACTCAGGGAGTTAATAGGCCTGGTACCATAGGAAGCTACTAAAGAGCACAGTATAGGAAGGCCAATAAGAAACTCTTCCAACATGATGGAAGCACACGAAGAATGGCAAGAGACCAATGTGGCTGCATGAGGAGCTTCCAGGACACCACAAGTGTAAAAGGAAAGCATATAGGCAATGCAAAAATGGGCAAGTCACCAAAGAAATATACTAGAAAAATAGCAAGAGCTTGCAGAGACAGAATCATGAAGGCAAAGGCAGAGAAAGAGGTACACCTGGCAAAGAAGGTTAAAGACAACAAGAAGAGGTCCTATAAGTATGTTGGCCAGAAAAGAAAGACCAAGAAAGCTGTAGGTCCACTGTTAACTAGCAAGGGTAAACTCTTAACAGAGCTACTACTCTTAACAGATGACAAAATGAAGGGCTACTTTGCTTCAGTCTTCACCAAAAAAATTATGCTGCAACCAGACAGCTAACTAGGATTATTTGGAGGGGAGGAAGGGGCAGGGGGAATGTGCAGTAGAGCTTATCTTGGTGGTATAGGCACAGTCCACCCTCCCTCCCCTCCCCCCTTAAGTCCATGGCTGCTCCCTGGTGCTCTGCATGAGGCCAATCCCTGCTTGCTCCCACCCAAGGCAGCCTGCCCTGCAGTCCTGACTGCAGCTGTTCCATGCTCCTGCTCCATGCTCCAGGCAGAAATTGCCCTGTGCTCCCACCTACACCCATCCCAACCCTGGCCCGGTCCAGCACATACAGCTTCCTGGCAGGGCCACCTTCCATCCACTCAGCCGCCCACAAGTAGCTGCTGATTGCATGAGGTGAGTAGAGTGGGTGGAAGGCAGCTGGGAGTTGGAGTTCTGTGCCCTGGGAAAAGAGCCACACAGGTGCAGCTTCTCCCACCCCCACTTGCTATTGCTTCCTCAGCTTCCCCTGGCTTGCCACCACTTCCCCTCCCTACCTGCTGCCCGGAGAGCTGCAGTAGGGACAGAAGAAGGATCTTTTGGAGGCAGGGGAAGCCAAGCAGTGGCACTGGGCAGCGGCGGCGGCAGCGGCTGCAGCAGCAGCAACCCTGTGGAAAGCTCTGTGCAATGGCTGGGGCTGGGAGTGCAGCAGTGGGCATGCAGCACATGCTGCTCTGGCCAGGAGTGCGTGGGGCCAGGCCCCATGCAGAGCGTAGCAGGGGCATCTGCAGTTGGGCAGATACAGTTAATTGGTGGACATCCACCCACGGGCCAGATACAATCAGTTGGTGGGTCAGATCTGGCCTGTGGGCCATATTTTGCCCACCCTAGTGTATCTGGACTTCAACAGGGATTTTGACACGGTCCTGCATGAACTTCTCATAAATAAATTGAAGAAATGTGGGCTAGACAAAACTAGTATATGGTGGATAGACAAATGGCTCAATACCTGCAAGCAAAGGATAATTATAAATGGATCCATGTCAGAATGTCAGGAGGTTTTGAGTGGAGTCCCACAGGGGTCTGTCCTGGGTTCGGTGCTGTTTATGTATTTATTAACAATTTGGATGCTGGCATAGAAACCTTCTTGAGCTTCTTTTATAGAAGCAGGCTATTGGCTGCTGTGGTTCCCCTGCTTTACCAGTGGCAGATTAAAGTGTTAGATCTGTATTGTGTCAGGGCTGACAGCAGTCTTACACAGAGTTTAGATTATGGTTTGTATGGGATAGTTGGATAGGAACGATCCTGGCCTGGGCAGGGGGTTGGGCTAGATGACCTCTGGAGGTCTGTTCCAGCCCTACTTCTCTATGATTCTATGAAGTTTGCAGATGATATGGAACTGGGAAGGATAGCCCACATGTTGAAGACTGGAGCACAATTCAGAGAGATCTTGACAGATTAGAAAGCTGGGCTAGAGCTAACAGGAGAAATTTCAGTGCTGACAAATGCAAGGTGCTACACCTTGGTAAGAATAATCAAAAATACAAATACGAAATGGATGATACCTGGCTGGATACCAGTACTACACAGAAGAATCGAAGGCTGTGGTAGAGGTTATGCTTACGAGGTGATTAACCAATTAAACATGTCTTAACTAGTAACCTGGCCACACTGTAATGCAATTAATGGTTTGATAAAACAAGGAATGAGCCACAAAGTTATTACACAAAATACGTTTTTTGTAATAATGGTGTAGCTGGTTCCGATTATGCCTTAAATTGCACATGTAGTCAGGCTGTAGGAGTCTTGGTAGATCCCACACCCAACAGGAGTTTGCAGGGTAATGCAGCTGCACAAAAGGCAAGCATAGTTTTGGGAATGTTTCTGGGCTTTACTGGCCATGCTAGCCTCAGGGAAAAAGCAAACAGAAAAAGAGAGAAATGAGAAACACAAAATGATGAATTAGGACTCTGGCAGGGGTTAGACTTACAATGCAATTAGTTTGTTAATCATGCCTGAAGTAGGAACCCAGGCACATGTTCAGTTTAAGGCACAGTGGAAACCAGTCACAAAAATATGACATTAAAAATGTGTAATATATTTGTGGCTGGTTTCCCTTGTGCCTTAAACTGAACATGTGGCAGAGTGAGGAGTAGGGTGGTCCCTGTACCAGGGTCTCCAAGTAGACATATTGTGGTCCTGGCATGCTCGATGGCAGACCTAGAAGTGGACCGGAAGTACTTCTGGTCCACTTCCAGTTTTGCCGCTGGGACCCCCCCATGCTCCTGTAGGATGTTCCATCTGGCCCACCATTGCAGCATTCATGAGTCACACCTGGTACCTGGAGGTATGTAGAAAAAACATTTAAAGTTGTGTCTATGTCTGAATTGCTGATTCTCCAAATCAGCGTCGAATCTGAAGATTCAGATTGTGCTGAATTGAATTGGGGATAGTGATCTGAACCAATGAATCGAATCACTGTCCCCATTTGGGGCCAAATCTGAATCGAATACGGCTTGTTTCACACACCCATACTAGTTATGCTACTGGCAAATGAAGTAACTTGTACCAAAACCTATGGAGCTAGATAGCGTGTCTCTTGAATGAATTATGAGTGAACAAAACCCCTGCCCAATGCACACAGTAAAAGAAAATAAAACCGTTAATATTTTCTGGGAAGAACCACCTATGATAAATTGAGGAGTACGCCTGTGCAAAGTGGCTAGTATTTGCTTTGGATTCAGATTTGGCCAGTTTGGGGGACAGTGATTTGATTCGGTGATTCGAATCACTGTCCTGAATTGATTCTGTTGCATCTGATTCAGAGATTTGGCTGCTGCTGAATCAGCCAAATCTTTGAATCACACAAGCCCCATCCCCCACCTACTCTCAATGGCTGCCCCTCCCAGCCCCAACTCCCAGTTCTTTGAAAAAAAATAGCCCACAGTCACTGGTAGCTGCCAGCCTGGGGCAGGGGGGAATCTCCACTGCCCCCCACTGCCCCACGCCATGTGAGAGGCTCTGCCACGAGCCCCCCAACCCCCACTTGCTTTCCCATCCCATGCCCCTGCCCTGCCCACCCCAGCTCCTGGCCCTTTAAAAAAAACCCTACCCACCCCCCTGGACTCACCAGCTCTGCCCAGTGGGAAGGTGATCCCCACTTCCCCCCACTGCCCAATGCTTCATGGGGGGCTCTTCCATGAGCCCCCTGAAGCCCTGAGGCCACTGCAAGAGCTGATGAGTTCAGAGATTTTATTGTCTTATTTTTAAAAAGCCGGGAGCTGGGGCTGGCGGGGCAGCCATGGGGAGGCGGGGCTGGGAGACTGGGCAGGGTCAGAGGCTGCTTGGTGGGGCCAGGGCAGCAGGCAGGAGATAGGGCCTGGCAGGGGTCCCCCCATAGTTCCCCACCGGCTCCTCCAGCCCAGCCTCCCCGGCACCCTACTTACCAGCATGGAGTGTGGGTCCAGCTCCCTGCTGCCACCACTGGGAACTGCCCAAATCACTGAAGCTCTCCAAATCTTTTCCAAATTAATTCAGAGAGCTTCAAATCAATTCAGACCTTTTAATTGGTCCCCTAATTTGATCTGGATTCAGCAGTTTGACCACCGAATCTCCTCTGAATAGAATCAGCGCCTGAAGCTTTGCACAGCCCTATTAAGGAGCTACTTGTGGCTCATGAAGCACAATCAATAGATTATTGGGTGTTTGGTCAAAATGACCAAATTATTCTACTTAGGCATGTGCCTCCATTGTGGATAGGGCAGACCTATACCACCCTAGAGCAGGTCCAGATAGAAGTATAGATTTAGGTATGCAGTTCCTCCTATAGCCCTGTGATGTGGTGTGAGACAATCCCTGATACACCACATCTCCAGTGCACCTTCTGAGTGTCATACATGAGTTCTGAAGGACAGGCCCATGACCTTGCCTCCTCTTCATTACATATGGTAAGATATATGCCTTTGAGGGCCAGGAGGAAGCAGTCCCTGTATTTCCCCAATAACTAGGGTTGTAACTGTCCCTGGACCTCAATGAGTAGGTAGAAAGGTTGAGAGAAAGGCACTTCCTATTCCTCCTTACACACACTGCATTTAGTGCAACAAGTCACAATCTAGGCCACATATTGTAGGTCTCAAACAATCCTCATGAACAAAACAAAACAGAATTAGTATTAGTTAAAGATTTATTGAATTTAGTATATAATATGTTGTTTAGACTTAAGCATTTTTAAATTCCTTTTCTTTTGAAGGTTACAAGCAACTCAAGCACCACAGCACTTCTTTTGTACAAGCCTCTCTATGTACTATATTTTCTACACGGAATGCATTGGATTTTATTATTTTGGATTAATTCAGTTGCAATGAAATTCTTTAGGGAACAAGATTTCTGTAAGATCTCTATTGTGGGATACCCTAATTTAACTGGGCCATCCACAGCATGGGGTTGAAAGGGGATTCACAAAGGTCTACTGGCCAATCATTAAGAGCTTCATTTCCTTCATGTACAAAACCATTATCTCTGATCTGACACATGGCATGATCATTTCTTATGTTGCCTTTTTCTTTCCACTGCCATACTCAGGGTCTTCATAATCAGGTTTTCATTATTCAAGATGTTGTATTCACACAGTTTAACCAGTTGATCATAATCTTTCTCTGTGTACCTGACAGAATATGTAGAATAAGGGGAAGAGGAACTGGTAAGATCAACTTTGCCTTCCTCCATCTCTGAGTCAGAGCGCTTCACTCCTAAGAAAAAAATGAATAGGACACTGGTGAGGTTTTGAGCTTACCTGTATCACATACAAACAAACAGCTGCTAACATCCAAGAGAAAGGAGATATCTCTTCAATAAGAAAATTCAGTAGCTTAATTGCTCTGAGGTTTCTTGATTGGTTGGGTTTTTTTTTTGTTCCTCCCCCAAAGTGTTTCTTTTGCAATCCAGTAACTCAGTCCCTGGTGAATGTTAGATTAATATGACTTGCTGGATGTGGTGACAGAAGAGGAATAGGGAAGTGTATCTACATTACAATCCAGAGGTCTGGTTGCAACTCATACAGATGTACCCCAGGTCACTTTAAACTAGCTAGCCTGGGCACCAGTAACAGTGTAGCCACAGAAATATGGATTTAAGCACAGGCTGGCTGCAAAACCTGCCTAGAAATTTGGGTAAATGCTCAGGAAGGTTAGCTTTTTCTGAACTCTGTAATCCTCTAGTTACCTGGGTATCAATTAGCTGTATTAGCTAATTTATAGTTAGATCAAATATCTTTACATGAGCTGAAAGCAGGCCTTTGGATTGCAGTGTAACTACATGCTAAGTATAACCCTTATCAGACGTGGAGGAGAAGTACAAGGGTGAGGGACAGAAATGAAAGTGGTATTCCCTAAATGTATCATTGAAGGTGAGACAGTTCCCAACCAACAGAAAAAGTATTCCTGTAGAAAAGAGGAATAGTGATACTGGCAATAAGGAGATGATTTGTAATGAAGGCAAAGATGTACTTTGTACTCTCAAGTGTGACTCTGGACTTCTAATATTTTGTAACAAAGACTCAACTTTAGATGCCCCGAAAAAATGCTAAAGGCAAAGAAGCTTGTGATGTCACTGAGCTCTTTCTTAAATTGATAGTTCCTTAGAATTTATAGTCCTTGCATTTTTATAATGACTATTTTTATTAATTAATATCAAAATGAAAATGATTAAAATGCATACACTCTCTTCTAATGAAAAATGTATAAAGGTGTTAAGCTACAATGGTTTGGCAGGGGAGAAGTCTGTTGTATTGAAACACATAAGGCCTTGTTACACATTCATTTTAGGCAGCTCTTGGAGCTCTTAAACCCCTGGGTTGTCCACATACTAACATGTAAAACTTGTTTTAAACACCTTTTAGGCAGCTTAAAGTTATGCCACTCCAGGGCAGGTTTATCCAGCTCATGTTCAATTAACGTGTGGAAACTCCCTAGAAATGAGTTACCTATGTTTCAGTCCTCCAATATCTCAGGTTGCAGTGTTCCCTTTCCCACCCTCCTTTTCTGTGTGGATAAACTTTCCACCCCCTGAATTTTACTGCCCATGAGGTGGTTCTGGCACCAAGCCAACTTCCCCTTATGCCTCTGGGGGTGTGACCTTCCCAACCCTGTGCAGGCAGCCTGCAGAGCACATGCCAGCTAGCAAGCAGAGACATTTCCTCTGCCTCCAACTCAACCATCTTCTCCAGGATGAGCCAAAGTATGCTCCCCGCTAGGCCTCATAAGGTGGGCATCTAATTGGAGCTGCAATAAGGTGCTGGATCTCATCACAATCTGGGGAAAGGAGACAACCATTGCTATGACTGCAAAGGGGACACAATGCAACAGGCAAAATCAGGTAGTCTGAGAGGATCACGGTACAGATGGTGGCTCGGGGACGTCAGCAAGACTGGCTCCACATCCAGACCAAAATTAAGTCCCTTTAGTCACAAGTTACAGCTGTACAGGTTGGGGCAATCAGAGATGGTTTTTAGCCTTAATATGTGGCTGCTCTAAACTTGAGCTAGCACTGACACTGATCAACATTTGAGCAGCAAAAAGTGTAACATGTAACAAGGCCCCTCGCTAGCCATGTTAGTCTGAATTCAAGCACAAGGCGGAGTAGATTTCCTTTTGTGAGCTTTAGCTCACCTCGTCAGATGCTGTATTGAAATGAGCCAATAGGGAGGTTTATAAGTTTAACAACAGAATACAAGTAGTGGGTAGGATGGCCTTGATGACCGTAGTTGAATGTTGTTGATTACTTACCAGGTGCTTTGTAATTTTGGAAGGTGTCATTAACTAGTGGAAAAAATAGCAATATAGGAGCTCCTGGTGTCTCTGCACCATCAAAAAGGTAGCACTCCTTCAGATTTTTTCTGTCTTCTTCACTGACTTCAATTTTGGGGAATGGAATTCCTAGTTCTGAGTAGTACTTACAGGACTGGTCCAGAGGCTGGATCAAGGAACAGAACAGCATTAAAATACAAATAATAGGCTGTGTTCAGAATTTCCTGAAGCCAAACAAATGATAATTGTCTTAGGTTACCAGTAGGATAGTTTCAAACTCATGGATTTTATAACATCTATTGCATCTCTGCTTACTACAACAAGAGACTGTACTAGATGATCTAGGTGCTCCCTTCCAATCCCAATCTAAATGAGAAAAGCTTACAAATGATATAACTCTTACTTCAGAAAATAGTAAATAAATTGATTTTCCTCACCAGTATCTGTGATCCTGCACTATAATTTAGATGGAGGATGACATCCACTTTTCTCTGGGGCCTCAGAAGTGGTGGGGTGCTGGTATTTATGAAAAAGCCAGTATCTACTAGGGACAGGTATGCTTCTGTCTCAGTGAGCTGGTTGGGTGAATCACCTAACACAGTATCTAAAAAAAGAAAATATTTTTGTCATGATTGAAATAGCCAGAAAGCAGCTGCTGTTGAAAAGAGTGTCCAAGAAGAAAGGCAATTTAACCCCATCCTACGCGTCTGATTTCACTTACGTGTGTTACACTCATTATACCACTGAGATGTATTATCATATATCACAACTTTCTTTGCCATAGGACCCTCTTGTCAACATTATACCTGACCATTCAAACCACACCAAATCTTATTTTTGATTGGCAATGGTAACACTCTCCTGATGAAGAGGGATATTTTTCTAGTCTCCCTTTTAGTGTCTCTTCTCTTTCAATAGAAAATTGTGGGTGCTGTCAATACACTGAGCATCCCTAAAAAGGTCTAGTCAACTGGCTGCATCTTAAGGATAAATTATCTAAAGTCCAAATAAATCAATGTTACTAGAGATTTTCAGCCAAATATTGATCAACCTTTTGACCAAAACATGCTATTTAAAAGTAGGCTCGTGCTCTGACACATGAGAAAGCAAGTTTTATATTCTTTATTTTTTAAAAGATTTTTTCTCTCAAGTTGCATAATTTCCTCTCTATATTCTAGCCCCAACAAATTATTTACCAACAAAAATGCTGCTGAAAAGAAACTGCTTTTACCTTTCCATCTACAAAAGTTGTCATTGTTTAGGTAGTCATTGTGCATCTGGAGGCCCTTTAAGAAATTATGGTAGCGGGCAACTGTCAGGCGTTCTGTCATGACACCTCGAAGAGCCTGGGAGAGGGGGCCTGCAGGTTTGAATAAATGAGTCTTTAACTCATGGGGTCTTGTAGGCAGTATAGGCTCCTCTTCTGTAAAAGAAAGAAACAAAAGATTTGTTGTCAAGATTATTTTTTTCAGAAGTCTAAAATAGCACAATTCATAACACTCAGCCATACATTAAAGTATAGTGTCTGTGTTGAAAGTTCTCATGAGCCTTTCAAAAGGTAAACAATGGCTTTTAAAAATCTAATAAGACGTCTTCATATATCTCAGATTTAGATTAAAAATAGAACTCTGAAATCCTATAAGCAACCAAATAACATATAATTCCCATGCCACTAGTACTAAAAAGTAGAAAATATTAACCTGCATTTGACAATTTTAAAATTCAGCAAATGATAATAACTATTTTTTTTGTATTACTGTAGCCCCATGGAGTCCTAATCCAATACCTCTGTGGTATTTGTTGCTTCACTAATCATTTGCAAATCAGTCCTGTTATTCCTGAACACATTTACTTTGTTGTTTTTTGTTAAAGGGCCAGGAGCTCAGGCAGGTGGGGCAGCTGGGAGAGCGGGCAGGGGTCAGAGGGCTCATGGCAGAGCCCCCACACAGCATGGGGCAGTGGGGGGCAGTGGGGATTGCACCTCCACCTGGCAGCATCCAGTGAGTAGGGTTTTTTTTTAAACAACTGGGAGCTGGGGCTGTGCGGGGCAGCCATGGGAGGGGGGGAGGCTCTGGGAGAGTGGGAGGGGACGGAGGGTGCTTGGAGGGGCTAGGGGAGCAGGCAGGGGTCACCCCATGGTCCCCTCCCTTCTCCTCTCCTCCAGCTCCCCCTCCCCTGCCCCCTACTTACCAGCATGGAGTCTGAGTCCAGCTCCTTGCTGCACCCAGCAGAGACTGCCTGGATTGCCAAAGCTCTCTGAATCATTCCCAGATTGATTTGGGGAGCTTCAAATTGATTTGGACCTTTTAATTGGTCCCCTGATTCAATTTGGATTCAGAGGTTCAGCCACCAAATCGGGCTGAATCTCCTCTGAATCGAATCAGCACCTGAAGCTTCGCACAGCCCTAGTGGGCAGGTGGTGCGGGATATTCATAAATTATTTACCACATTTACCTGAATCCAAAACGACTTTGAATTTAAGATGACTCTGAATAATTAGATTTTATACATGTAAAATTACAAAATTATAAATTTGTTATAATTTTCCATGAGTAGAATGTAGTTATTGGAGGGTCACCTTAAATTTGCAAAATTGAGGAAAGCTGCAGTAAGCAGGCAGGCAGTGGGGATGCTCAATGAGTATTGGTCTGATACTCCATCCTAAGACAAGGCTTTGTTTCCCCTATTTTAAATGGGGAAAAAGAAGCTTATTTTGGAAGCTAGCAAATACGGTAATGGCAGCTTTATGACAAGTTTAAATATTTGACTTTTCAAACTGCTCCTTTCCAAGTGTGGTACTGAGGAATTTTCAGATGGGCTTTGAAAATAAAATTCCAGGATTTGTGTCCATGGTGTATATATTAGATGGGTTTGAAGCCTGATGATAATACATGGTTGGTAGAAGAATAAAGTAACTCACCGATACAGTCTACTCTGTCTTGGGTCCACCTGTGCCAGAAATCTTCTGAAGAATGGGACAGATTCCAGTTATATATCAGATTCAGGGAAAATATACTGCTCCACATGCCTGTGACAGGAAAGAAAGTGAGTACTATTGAATCAAAGCACATTAAAAATCATGACTTAGGCTCCAAAGGCATATGATTGGCTTAAGAACCTTGATATATTCTTATAATAAATTGTATTCCTTCCCAAGTCACCATTCTTTTATTTATTAAATATGTTCCTGAATTTATCTCTTTCTATAAATATATTAACTCTGAAGGATTTTGGAATATGGACAAAATGTATATGTAAGATTTTCAAAAAATGAAAGTCTTGCATTACAATTTTCTATATATCTCTGTTCTGCCTGTATTGCAGCCATTGTTATACTTAGCATGTGATTTGTTCCTCACACTTTTTTTTCAGTATTACATACTCACTTATCTAAAAAAATTCTGATGTTAGACTATTCATGTGCAAAATCCTGCACTTGTGATGGAATAATTACATGCACAAATATAGACTGGAGGATGATTGGCTAGACTATAGTACTGCAGAGAAGGACCTAGGGATTACAGGGAACCATAAATTGAATATGACCCAATAGTGTGCCCTTGTTGCAAAAAATGTCAACAGCATATTGGGTTGTATTAATAGGAGTGTCACTTGCAAATGAAGGGAAGTGATTCAGCACTAGTAAGACCTCACTTGCAGTACTGTGTCCAGTTTTTGGGCCCCATTCTAATATTATAAAAGGCTTAGTCTATTTGTCTATCCATAACGCTTTATTCATACTCTGATCGGCTGACTAAAACAACCAATCAGAGTGTGAATTCAGCATTGGGACAGGAAGTGGTGGCGTGACAGAGTGCTGCCATGACGGCGGAGACACAGGGGATGGAGGTGGTGGCAACGGAGCAGAAGGAAGGGGGAGTGAGGCCAGCAGTGTTGGCATGTCTCCCCCTGCTCAGCTCCATGCAGGCAGCGCCGATGGAGTGGAGGGGGGGGCAAGGTTACCGGAGCTAGCCTTGCCCCTGCCTGCTCCTTGGACATGGAGACAGTGGGATGGGCGGGGGAGTGGTATCAGTTTGCCATGCGGGGGGGGGGGAGGGCAAGGCCACTAGCGCTGGCCTTAGCCTGCTCCTCCCCCCTTCTGTCATTGCTGCCTACAGGGCTGATGCAGGCTGATGTGGCAGCAGTTGGGGGGAGGAGTGGGCCTGATGCAGGAGGGGGAGGAGCGGGTGCACCACGGTGGTGGTGGTGGAAGACTGGGTCCAGGCCAACATGGCGGTGGTGGGGGGAAGAGGAGGAGCAGGCCTGGGCCCAATGTAGGAGAGGTGAGGAGCAGGCCTGATGGTGGGGAGAAGCTGCCTCACCACGGTGGTTGGGGAGGAGCAGTGGGCCCAGCCCAATGCTGCAGCAGCAGGGGAAGGGGAGGAGTGAGCCTCCTTTTCCCCTTGGGCCCAAGCTTACTCCTCCCCCACCCCGCCTCCTGTGCGTTGGCCCTGAATCCACTCCTCCCAATCACCCCGCTGCCACTGGATCAGCCCTGGCGCATTGCTCCTTCCTCTTATTGCCAGGGTGGGATGGCTTCTCCCCACCCCCATGGTCTGGTCCTCACCCATACTTCCTGCATTGGGCCTGGGCCTGGGCCTGCTCTTCCCTTCCCCCCGCTGCTGTGGCGGAGAAGGGGGGAGCAGGCCCGGACCGCAAGCAGTGAGGAAGGGGGGAGTGGGCCTGGATGTGGGGGCATGGGGATCCTCCCCCTCTGCCCCCCCAGCCCCATCATTCTTGACAGGCAATTGGCTGGTGCTTCAAGAAAAATGTGGGCAAATTGGAAAGAGTGCAGTGCAGAGTGACAAAAATGTTTAGGGGCCTGGAAAGCAAGACTTATGAGGAAAGGCTGAAAAATGTAGGGGTACTTCGTCTGGAGAAGAAAAGTCTGAGGAGGAATTTGGTAACAGTTTCCACATATCTGAAGGGTGATTATAGAGAGGAAGACGATGAGCTTATCTCTGTGACTGTAGAGGACAGAACTAGGAGAATGTCCTCAGGGAAAAGTGAGGTTGGAGATTAATTGGAACTTTCTGACTATGATGGTGATCCAGCATTGCAATAGGCTACCTGGAGAAGTTGTGGAATCTCCATTTTTGGAATTTTTCAAGAGCAGGTTGGACAGACACTTGGCTGGGATAGTTTAGCCAAATACAATCTTGTCTTGAGCAGATGGCTGGACTAGATAACTTGGGGAGGTCACTTTCAGCCCTGCCTTCCTATGATCCTTTTCTTTACAGACTAAATTCCAGATCCTTTAGATGAATTCTAGCCCATTTCACAGCAAGGGCAAAACCCCCATGGCTTAACTGGAGTTGGGATTTGATTGCTAACAAACTACATTGTCATATAAAATAAAGTGTAAAATACTTAATATATAGTTGTTGCTACTCACATGCTATTTCCAGTTGCCTGCTTTAACAATACAATGATATCACTGTATTAAATAAAAATTTAAATGCGGTACAGACAAATACTTTTATATGTGATAGTGTATCATTTTTGTCAGTCATGTACCAGTGAGACACTCATGCCTGGCTTATGTGGTTATTTAAGTTATCATTTCTCTGACATTTTTCCTAAACAATAAGTCACCTTCTAGGTAGCAGATCCGGGACTCTGGCAGCTTGTTCATCAGCCGACCCATGAAGAACTCACTACCAAAATCCTCTGAACGAATGAAAGCTCCATATTTGAGAAATCCCACCTCATAAGGGGTGAACTCCATCCATTCTATAATCAGTCACAAAAGAGACACAAAAAAGAACAGTTTTTTTCTCAGTTCACTGGTTCTGAATAGATAGTTATATTGTTATCAAAAGGATTAAAGGAGTTAGTAAATAGTTATATTGTTATCAAAAAAATTAAAGGAGTTAGACAAGGAAATTCATTTTCTGGGGTTCAGTCTAACATTTTGGATCCTAGGCCAACACTAGAGATATACAAACACCACAAAATAAAAATAGTGACCAAAACAAGGTAATTGATCTTCTTTGACCTGCTGAGGTAGAAGATGAGATCCTCAGTTGGGCTAAGTTGGATAAATTCAGGAGCCTTCTCCCAATTTACATCAGCTCAAATTCTAGCTCTTAAATTACATTTCATGTTATCCCATACCCGAAGTGAGCCCTCCTAAATTTAAAATCAAGTACCTGTCTGAAATATTATCTTTACCTTTGAAATCCCAAGTACTATAGTTGTCCTTGACATTGAGTGCTGTGTAGATAGGTAATGGGTTCTGACCCTGGTTCACTGCCTCTTGTTGATCTGAGAGTTTGTGGTTGTCTTTCTGTTATTCAAGAAAAATGATTAAAATGAGAAAAAAACCCATGGAACTAGCATGGGAACCAACATAATTATTCTGGGCTTGGAATATATTTAACTGCCCACATTTCAAGCATGTTATTTCTTTTATTACAGCATTGTGTGTGGGAGTTATTTGTCTGCTATGTGGCTGCCAGGTCTTGATACAGTAGATAATTTGATGTTGTCTTTAAATAAATATGAAAGGGGGTGTTTTAAAAAGGGAAAACAATATTTAAAGTGCAAAGAACTTCAGGAGTAAATCTAAGCTAAAATTGAGTATCACAAGGTAAAACTCCTGTTTAAAGTTCATTGCTCCAGATTAGATTAAATTATTCAGGCATGACTGACAAACATGAAGAAATAATGGCTCATTTTTTTTCAGAATATGCCAACTTGTGATGTGTTTCCAAACTTTCCCCCTCAGGGATGCATATCTCAAATATGTCAAAACATGTTAAAAATCTTGTGAATGCACATGCATCTGCATGCTCATGCACCCCCCTCCCCCCCCAAACTCAGCACTCATGATGAATACAAACAGGATAGTTTTCCATAAGGTATAAACATCTGGATATAATCTTCCATTGGAAGTGTTTTCTCACTTTATTTATAGGGATATTAGTGCAATATTAAGTGTTCAGGCTTTATGGTATACTGTACCCCATCGTGTAACAAATACTCAACGATGAGCCCCCATAAATCTATGAAAGATGTCCTGTGTCCTTCTGTTTTCCGTTGACTTAGCTGCTGCTTGTAATACTTCAAACGCTCCAGTGAAAAGGAACCCAGTTTGCATTTTGTTGCATGTTTCTGAGCCTCATTGATTTTCTCATCCAGATCCTTCTGTGACCAATCAGCATCTTGGTATAAGTTTGCCATGGTCCTGAGGGGAAAGGGTGAGGCTTGAATTAGAAGTTTGCTAAGCTCAGCTTTTCAATTTGAAGGACTTCATGTAAAATTCAAGGTTTTCTGCCCTGATCTAAGCTGCTTTTGAGTTCTAATGTCCCTAAAAATATATTATATGCATTTTAAAGGCTCACAAAAAATCCTTCCTGTAAATTACAAGTGACCTGAGTGATTTCCTTAAAACAGCATTCTTCTATGATGACACTAATTGTCAACAAAGGAAGTCAGAAATAAGGCTGGGGTCACAATCTTACCTGTGCAGAATCTGCAGTGGTCAGCCCCAGGATATTTCTTTAGCATGGGTTATTGTGTGAGCAGTATATAGAAAGAAAACTTAAAGAAAAATGCTTATGTGCTCCTTACCATGTTGTTCCAGATAAACCAGTTAAGTATGTAGCACAGTCCAAGAGATTTAGCTTTTTGAGACCCGACAGACTGCCATACGTTGTTGTCAATGACCTCATCCCCCCTCCAGTTGTCATGATTGCTATCACTGGAGTCTGGACAACACACAAAAGAGAAAAAGCATGCAAAAAAATTGACATATTAATACTTAGCACTAGAGGAGCTTAGGTGAACCACTAGATCCGATCCATATTCCAACTTCAGAGCTGTCACCTATCTTCACGCAAGAGCAGAACTTGAACAACAGGCTCACACATTAATACACTTTGGGGAAGTTTATAATCTGATTGGGACCCTAACTGTCACTCAGGACCCCATCTACATTGGATAGAGAAAGGTAAGAATGATAAGTTCAGTTGTTTTTGTTCATGTGTTATTGTTATTTGTCTTCAGTGTGCTTAATGTATGTATAAGGAACAAATATGAAAGGAAATGGAGTCCTTGCCCCCAAAACCTTATGAGACACAAAAAAATGCAGAAAGGGGTATCAAAGGTAAAGCAGGAAGACAATGCAGAAAGGACAGTATCATGAAAATCCAAGGAGGAGAGAGATAAAGGAGTAATATGGTTTTAGAAGTAGCAGAGAAACAAGGAGGGTGTAATGGAATGGACTGAGAATTTGGTATTAAGATATTGAGTAACAGCAATTTCAGCTGAGGGGAAAAAGCCAACATGAATATGATCACAATGAAGAAGAATGAAACTGAATTTAGGTCAGCAATCATATAAATGCTACGTTCTATCATTTTCCCAGTGGAAGAAAGATGGGTCAATAGTTTGGGAAGCAGGTCAAATGAGGTATAAGTTTTTAGGATGGGGAAAGACCACAGCTTATTTGAATTGCAAGGAACAGGAGTCTGAGATCAGTGAGAGGTTTAGGGAAAGGGTGAGGCAGACATGATTGTAGACGTAAGGGAAGTTTGGAGGTGGGTGGAGATGGAGTTGCTGAAAGATTTGGAAGGATTATAGGTGGAGGGCAGAAAGGCATTTTTGAGGGTGTTAGAGCAGAAATGCCCATGTACAGAGAATGAAGAGGAACATTACAGAGAACTGTGCCAATTTCTCTCAGAAGAAACAACAGGATCCTTTGTAGAAGAAAAGGAGGTGCAGGATGGGAGAGAGGCCAAGATGGAGTTAAAGCTTGCAAAACAATGACTGGGATTCTAGGCCTGGGTGCCAATGAGACACAAGCCATTTTACTCAATCAGGAAGTTGAAGGGAACCATTGTGTACTAGAGTAATTCTCCATGCTCGTGGTAGGTCATCCAGAGGCATTTCTCTGACATGGGGAACAAAGAAGGATCAGAAGGGCCTTGAGGGTTTAGGAAGCTGGAATGAAAAGGCAAAAGCATTTTCAGATTTAAAAAAAGACTAGAGGCTTCGGGGTAGGGGGGGCACGGTAGGGAAGAGGAATCAACTGTTTTAAAGAAAGTAGAGTTGAAGGATTATACAACTGAGTCTATTAATGTAAAGAACGAGCACGCTTGTGAAAAGGGACCATAGCTTGAACTTAGAGCTTCTTTGCCATTCAGATGCAATGATAATAGTAAAAATTAAGGAGCACATTGGGTTTCCAAGTCGTTGAGTGCACATTTGAGCAAAAAAGGGACATTTACAATCCTGCCCCACATACCTCATAGTCCTGCAGATCTTGCTCCAAGTGGAGAACTTTCTTCAGAGCAGAAGCAACAAGCTTCTTTCTTTTTTTCAAGAAGTCTTGCTCTTCCCAGCACAGGTCAAACCCCAAGCGCATGTCTAGGTCTCCTGGGCTGGAACAAAGGTGAGAACCAAAACAGGCATATCCATTGTTACAGATAGGTGGTTTCAGTAACGTGTAAATGTTTCAGGGCACATAAATCAACCAATTACATAAAGTGTCAGATTTACAGAGTAAACAAACAGACTGATGTAAAATGGAGAGGGGATGGGGCTGCCAAATTGCTACCATTTCTAGCAAATAAGTACATTATATTAATGAAAACAGTGGATATTGTATATATGTTGTTTATTTTTTGTGGAAAGTTCCCATTTTTCAGTGCAACTTAATTAAAAATCATTTGCCTTTAAAATGTTTGCACAAGCTGCTAGCAAGCTGTCAGTATATTCTTTCCATCGAAAGGCAAGTTGAGGGTAGAATTTGGCTAACAAAAGTTATTACCAGCCCAGAGGGAATGGATCTCTTACCAGTTTTCTGCTTTCGCATGCAAATCAAATCTTTTATCCTGGAAATCAAAAATACAAATACCATTAGTGCTATCATATTATAAAGGTTTTCTTTCCCTCAGCATTGGAGTACATTTTATTTGATCCTTCCTTAGCAATGTAAACACAATGTAAAGACCCCAAATAAACCAAGAATGCATACAGTTTCAGCATCACTACTTCATTTTCTCAGAGAAAATTTCCTAAAATTTTTCAGTGACTGCACAAGTGCTAACTAGTGTTTGCCCTCTCTTATTCAGTCATATTTGATTTGTAACCCACATCAGCAACACTTAAGTCTGATAAAAAAATTCTTTATCAGTAGACCTGAAAGCCCTTTACAAAGGGTGATCAGTTTCAGTAGCACAGTGAAGCTGATACTATCTCAGGTTCATGACTAGTAAGAATACACCCAGCTGAACAGAAGGAAGAGAATACCAGTGCTTCAGGACACAGAATAGATATTCCTCATTAAGAGTCAGGCACAAAGTGACAAAATTATTGGAAACCAGCCAAATGAATCTAGTTCAAGATAACTCAGAGCAGGTGCAAAATGTTTACTGCAGAGCTGACTACATAGCATGAAACTAATAAATTCTGGAGATTTTTCATGTGCAGCAGCACACATGTAGCTGCTGATCAGCTGGCTGGGGCATGGGGATGCTTCAGTGCAGAGGCTGCCTGCTGGCTAGACCCACACTGAAACACCCTGATAGCCCAGGGAGCCCCTTCGCAGCACACTGAGCCTGGCTAGAACAGCTCTGGGCAGCTGCCAGTTGGGGCTGCTCTGACTGGGCTCAATGTGCTGTGCACAAATAAACTCTGGAGCAATATAGAGTTTTTGCTTCTGAGTGCATGTTCAAATGGTGCTCCCAGGAACAAAAAACTCTGAGGCAATATGACCTGGATTTTATTTCTTCGCATTAATTGCCTGTGTAGATGTGCCCGGCTTGTACTTAAAAACCTTTTATTGCTACCAGTCATTGTAAACCATGGGTTTATGTGGGCAGTGGTAGATTTTCCTTTAAAAACATCAATTGTCAACCTTCCTTACTATAGTAGATTGGGTTTAAATTATTGTGAGGCGTGTTACTGATAGCCAGAACATATCAGAGTTCTTGAAAAAAACAGGTATTCATAACTTTTTCAGGCAACTGTGGTAATTTACCAATGTGCTGCATTTTTTATGTAGTCATGCCCAGTACAATGAGTTTAGAATCTTGAAATGCCCCATCTCAGGCAAATTAACACAAGACAGGGTATACTTGTACTTAGACTAACTTGATCAGAAATGCATAAGCTTTTGTACAAAAGCATATGCATCTCTGATCTAGTAGTCTATAATGTGCAAATATACCCTGTTTCTGCCTGACTTCGGAGTAACTTAGCTAATCTCTCTGCACATAAATATAACAACTGGTTTGGAGTAAGCCCAGGCACTGTGGTCACAGCTGGAGTGGCACTGTTAGAGGCAGTGGGTCATGTGAAGCTTGCAGGAGATAACTAGATCTGGCTCCCAATATAGCTGGGCAAAGATAGAGCCTTCAGGCTGACTTCATCACTTTCAGCTAAGAGCTGGCACTCACCTCTGCTACTGTTATTTTTTCTCCTACAGGAAGTGAATTGAGATTCACATGTGAGGGGCCTCCCTTTGTGTTATAGGAATAGGTATGCTGAAAAAAATACACACAAATTCAATTTACAAAGAGTGTTACATCCTCCCCAAGAATGACAGATTCATGTTGCCATTTAATGTATATATTTCTATGCATTTTACTACTATGCTTATTAAGTCCAATAATAACGTACAAAGGAGGAAGGCAGTTGCTTCTTTGGTAGCTTAATATCAAGTACTGGCTGCTTATATTTGACATAGTGGAATGTGGTGGGACATGAAGAGCTAAAAATGGTATCATAGCCAAACATAATGTCCTGGGTCTCCTCGTGGGATCCTTTCACCAAAAGGGAGAGGTCTTTTCCTAAAAAAATGAGATAAAACTCGTAAATCCTTTGAATTTTATCTTCCTGAAAACCTGTACTTATGGGAGTTGTTACTTATTAAACTGAGTAGACATTCTTGGTTTTGATCTTAAAATAGCTTAAAATGACCCACCATTTACTTCAAGATACAGTATAAACCCATATATCTAACATATTTTGGAGATAGCGAGAATATTTCAATCTGCATGGGGTTGGATGATTAAGGAAATCTAGAGAAAAATGATTCACCTCAGACTATTAACAGAATTTAAGACAGAATGATGTTTTGGAAGAAGGGGCTCAAATACCTGGGATTTTGTTGGATATAGAAGCTATTTATTTGCTTCCATTATATTTCAATACAACAGTTCTATACTAACGTAATGTATGCCACAACTCCTACTGCATTTAAAAGTCTGGTTCAATCAAATAGAGCAATAAATCTAAGTCTATCTAGGGTAGGTTTATTTTATTATAAACAATAGGTGCATACGATAATTGTTTGCTTAGAACTAGCAGTCAACATGGATTTGTTTAGAATAAATCATGCAAAACTAACTTAATTTTTTTCTCTGACAGGGTAACTTATTTTATAAAGGGAATGCAGTGGATATAATCTACTTGGACTTCAGTAAAGTTTGAAATAGTCCCACGTGACAGTCTGAAATTGGAGAAATGTGGGCCAAGTAGAATGACTGTTTAATGGATATGTAAGTCTAATACCTTCAAAAAGGTTAAATAACTGCAAGCAAAGAGTAACTGTAAATGGATGAATATCAGAATGGCAGTGTGGGGTTCAATCAGGGTCTACAGAGATCTATTCAGGATCGGGTATTGTTTAACATTTTTATTAATAAAGGAATCTTGGTCAAGTTTGGAGATGACACAACATTGAAAAGGATCGCAAACATTTTGGAGGACAGGACTAGAAGCCAAAACAATCTTGATAAACTGGGGAACTAGGCACTATACAACAAAATGGCATTCAACAAAGACAAATGTCAAGTATAAGGTTCTACATGCACTGTACAGAAAAGGTGAAGAAAAAACAAATAAATACAGAATGAGACGTAATTGGTTAGCAGCAGGCAGTAACATTGCTGAGAAGTATCTGGGGACTTTGGTAGATCACAGACTCACCCTAAATCAGCAATGTGGTGCAGCTGCTAAAAAGCAAATGCTGTGTTTATGAAAGCATAGTTTAGAGAGGCAGTTAGACATGTCATCTTGATGTGAAGCAAAAGCCAGGGCAGGGGGGCACCTTATCCTAACAAGTTTTTTTCTGAGTTTGTCTCTAACGTGTTCCCTGCCCTGCCTTCTGCCAATGACAGAAATAGTATGTTTAGTCTGAAGAAAAGGAGATTAATAGGGGACATAACAGCAGTTTTCAAATTTTGGAAAGGCTGTCATAAAGAAGGGCAAGAACAACAATTCTCCCTGTTCCAGAAGGAAAGACAGACAGCAATGGGTTTAAACTGTAGCAAAGCAGATTTAGATTAAAACTCTGGAAAAACCCTGCCAACTGTAAGAACAGTGGGGCAATGGAATAAACTGTGCAGGGAAAAAAACCTCTTTCACTGGAGGTTTTCAAGAAGACACAAGGTAGAGATCTGTCTGGATATTTTAAGAATAGCGCATCCTGCATTTATTTAGCAGATTGAACTAGCTGACCCTTGGCTAGGGACAGACATTACATATAAACCAGTTTAAGTAATCAGAAACTGGTTTAAAGCTCTAACAGAACAGGTGTTCAGTGCACATAAACCAGTTTGAAAATGGCTGAAACTGGTTTCAGATAAACCTGGTTGAATGTTCAGACTCAACTGATTTGGGTCAAACCAGTGTATGGATGTCTGTTCCAGACCCTTCCTGGTTTAATTTAATCTAGAGTCCCACAGCATCCCAGATGCTTTGCAGGGCTGTCTGCTGGAGTAGAGCAGGTTTGGCCCCACCCCTCTCCTTCCTAGCCAGAGAGCTATCACTGCTCCAGCTGGCTGAGGGACTGCAGCAGCTGCCAGGATTTCCCCTGCCCACTCCGCCCCCCAACTGGCTACTCAAGCAGGGATCCCCACGCCCTTCTCCCATGGCAGTGACCCCAGTGAGGGACCTGGCATCTGTTCATGTCCCTCCACCCATGCTAGCTAATGTGGAGAGGTGTCTGTGTGGGTCTCCAATTTCACTGGAACAAAGGGCAGACAACTAGTGGTTTGCAAATGCAAATGCACCCTGCAGATACGAAGAGCTTGAAACTAGTGAGAGAGTTGCTTTGTTTTTTAGGGCTTGATGAGCCAATAAACTTTGTTCTGACAAGCAACCTGCTGGTTGCAATCTGTAAGTCTCCCAGAGGGGACAGAGAAAGGTGTTAGAAATGACCTGGTTTGCAGACTGTCTGAAGAAGCAGGGAGATGAAGATTGAAAAGCTCAGTATCAACAGATGCAGGGTCTGGCAACATTTCTGTCCCTTGAGCACCCAGTGAGGAAAATCCTGGGACAGTGCAGGCAGGCATCAGAGCATCCTACCAAGGCCTGACAAAGCTCCCCCCCCCCTTCAGCTCAGCACTGTGGCAGGGAAGGGAGGGCTGGTTTAGCTCCCCCAGCTTCTACCCTTAGCCACTTGCATTTCTGGAATGAAAGGGGAATGTCTATCCACCTCCAAATTGGTTTAAGGTTTGTGGGTTAGACTAATCTGCAAAGATTGAATCAATTCAGACTCAGTCTTTTTGAATGTCTGTCCCTAGCCTTGAAGTTTCTTTCAGTCCTATGATTCTGTTTGTACACCCTTCTCTTCCAAGCAAGTAAGTGATCAAATTGTCTTTGGGGGCACCTAAATATCCCCATTCACAGTAGAGAAAACATAGTTACCTACTCCTGGCAAATTGAGGTCAACCTATGGAGCAAGGTGCCTTCTTTTTTTGTGTTATAGCACCCAACTGGAGGCATTTTACAGGTTGATTAGAATCTGAGCTAATCAAAAGCTATTGATTCATATACCAGCTTCTTAAAAATACAGTAAAATGAACTACCATGCTCATGTACCACAGTTTGGGAAGCCCTGGATAATTCTGATTTGATAATTGGACTTAGACTTCTAAATCAATTAAACATTTTTTTAAATGTCACCCTCTGCTCAACTTCCTTTCTCAAACATTTTGTGTGTTCTTTCTGTTCATACTGTCAGCTCTTCAGAGTGGGGACTTCTCTTACTAATATCCTGTCTAATCTGGGGAAGGGGTGTTTGATAAAAATGACCGTTAGCTAAAATAATATCATTTGAAATGATTGGGAGAGATACTAGACAAGCTTTTATGCTTAAAATGCCCCTCACCAGGAACATCTTTCCAAACCCATCTCTCTATAGTTGGTTCTCTCCCAATGTCTCTTTAGCTGATTCAGTAAAGCAAGCAAATGTTGCTTCTTGCATATTCCTTGGACTACCCCAGCAATAACACCTATAGAAATGACCACATTTTTTAAGTACCATTTATTATTCAGTTCTGACAGTGTCTAACACATTCAAAATGGTGTTGATTGGTCATAGTCTGTTACAGTACTGAAATTCACCATATCCCTATTACATTTCTTCATTCATGACATACCAAGTTTGAATTTTTTTTTAGGACAAACTTTTTTTTTGTTATACAGGTGCAAAGATGCATCTAAGGGCACTGGTACATATGATACCATTACCATATACACGATGAAAATGTCACTTCGTGTGGTTTAATGGTATCCACATGCAAGAGTTTTGGGGGTGTTAAATTAATTTGCATCATTGCAAACTAAGTTTAGTTCGCAATGATGCATTGCAATTATTAGTCAACTGGCCCATTGGCTGTGGGAGAGATAGGCAGGAAAAAGGATCCCATGGGAGGCAGAAGCAGTGATGGGCCCGTTTTTTTTTTCCTCAAAGGAGCCTGCCTGCCTCTTCCATGGCTGGGGGTGCTGCCCAAGCTCAGGGGCAGGAAAAAGTTGAATTTGGTCAGATCTGCCCACTAGCAGGCCACCCGGGTGGCTCCAGGGGGTGTTGCCTGGGAAGGACTGGGGTCCCCTGCAGCTCAGGGACCACTCAGCCCACTAGCAGCTCAGCCCTCAGCCACAGGTAGGCTCCACTGGGCAAAAAAAAAAGGATTGGGCCCCTTTTTGTAATAGTGACAGAAAAATAAAATCCCACAGTTTCAATTAAAAATCCACCATTTCAATTTAGGGGGCAAGGAATGCAACCCTAAGGACTAATCCCCTGTCATGTGTACAAGCACTCTAATAACTTTCAAGAAGATGAAAAAAGGCTTTCAATGTATCTCAGGAACTAAGTATGTGTTTATACAGAATAATTCACTACCATGAAGAGGTACACAAATTAGCACAGTGTTCCATCCTGCATTAGCACAGGGTGAATTAAGCTGGGTGGAGCATTGTATTAATATGTCTATACTGCTTCTGGTATACAAGGCAGCTCAGGTATCTCTGTATGGCACTGTACCATGTAAACATTCCTTAACTGCTAAATAGAGTTTAAAATTGTGTTAATTACAACATGTTAAAAAACTGATTTAAAACAAGAACAACAACAACAGAGCTTATTTTGTCTTCTAGACAAGATTGGGCCTGTAGGTTTGTACATGCCTCGGGGTCATGAAACTCCAAGATACTATTACACTATACAAATAATATTAGTAGTGTTCTACTAGAAAAGAAATAGCCAAAAAGAACTAGAAAGGATTGTATTGACTTTGTGATATGTTTCTAAAGACACACACAATATAATATGGAAAAACAACATTAATGCAACATCATATTTGAGATTTTAATCAGACTGAAGACAGACAATTCTAGTTATGATTCTAAAATCAATCATCATTCTACACTCTTGAACAGACTTTTTTCTCATTAAATGAATATAGACCCAGACAACATGGTTCACGGTTTGGCAAATTGTACGCAAAGAAATTACATTCTTTTTTCAAAGTGCAGATGCATATATATATCATATTCTGAATTATTTCACAGAAGCTCTATAGTCATGTAATGAAATCCCTGCTGTGTTACACACAAGTTCATGTAAAGGAGCAGAGTTCAGGTTTCTGTGAGATCTGTATCTCTGATTGTTTCACTTCTTTATGTGACTTAAATCTCAAGTTGAATGCTGCTTTAAAAGAGTTTATTTGTATATAACTATATTGATGCACTCAACGTAATCTATGATATTTTCTAGTTGCTAGTATAAAGTTTGTATGTTTCAATACTATATCAGATCACTCACTTAGGTGAAGTGATAGACAGAATGACCAATTGTCTTAACTGAATTATTAAGTGGTCATATATAGCCAGTTTGTGAAGCAGTAATCTTACTTGAGGAAGGCTTCCTTCTCTTTTTCTTCTCATCCACTTGAACTTCCAAGCAGCACATTTCACGAGACTATAAATAGAGAGAAACACCATAACTCAGGATAGGGAATATCATATATTTAGGTCCCATTTCCCTCCCTGGTCTATCACAATGGATATGTAGACTGACTGCTATGAAGGTAACATGCCCAACCCCTAGGAAAAACGAATTCCTGAGATGGCTGAGCAAGGCAAAGCTATTATGGATTAAGGACTCCATGGGGAGTTTTATCAGTCATCAACTGTAACAAGGCAGGTTGTGACAAAGTACAGAGTTTCTAGCTTAGAAACTATAAGGTTAGGCAAACTTACAGTTTTTTTCTTAATATTATACTAACTGGGTTGGAAAGGATAAAATGAATGGGAGAAAAAGCAAGAACAGATGTCATTGTTAGGAAGACTTCTTGTGTGAAGTGTTAGAAATGTTTAAGTGTTGGTAATGTTAGGGAATAGGCTAGGAGTAATTCCTGTGGGAAAGCCCATAATTTTCCCAGTCCCATCCACTGATACTGTATGAAATTATGCAGTATTGTTGCCCAGGAAGAAGCTAATACCTACATAATATTACTCTGTCTCCCGTGAGAAAATGGGGTAAGAGAACCAGCTGTAAGTAGAGTCATAACCAAATCACTTCCAAGTTTTGCTTCTGCAATATTGGAAGAATGCTAGCTTTGGGCACCTCACAACTACTCAAGTCATAGTCCCCATCATGCATGATACAAAGGAGGAAATAATGTGAAGCAGATGACTAAAAGTAGAGTCACATCAGTTCATTCTCAGCTCCTCTTAGCACTAAAGTATGTTTCTCTGCTGACTTTGGGCCAGCTCAGCCTCTCTTGCTCCACCTATATTGGAGATATTGCTACAGAAAATGAAAGATCACAGAACACAGAAGTTACCACTAGTACTCCATTCGTGACAATGGTTTCAAGTGGACCAAGCCTAGGAAACAAAAGGAAAAAAACCATATTTAGTTACTCATACAGCATATTTAATGAGCCACAATTTTCATTTTTATCTTGCTTATCTTCGTATCTTGGTTAACCTTTGAAGTGTTGGGTGTGAAAGGAATAAGTCTAAAAGACCTGTTTCCCAATATGGCTTTGTCAAGGCACGGCCACTAAAGCACCTGCTATTTATGTCCTGGAGTACAGCTAACAGAAAATTCTCACTGAATCAAACCAAGTAGTTTCCTGATTTGTGCCACATTGCGATTCCACGCAGGTTCATTGGGTCAAAATTAGAAATTTGAAGCCAGAGTTCCAGATGAAAAATGAATATATTAATCCAAAATATCATTATACCACAGAGAGGAAAGGATTCTTCCAAAGAGAAATTAGGAAACTAAATTATAATTTGACTATCCCACTAATTGTGTTGTGCTGACTTCCCAGCTAATCATGCCTTAGTGAGTTCTCAACACTGGAAAGAAAACCCTCTAACTTTTGACTGTTCTTCCTTCTCTATGAAATTCTCTTGTCTGTAAATGAGACAGACTACAACATTCTGGAAGAGTAAGTTTGCCATAAATCTCATTAGAAATCATTTTTTTTATCAGTAGTGTCAAAGAATGGTGCATTCCAGACTACTTAGATACATTTTTTATTACTCTCTGAACTGTTGCTTCTGTTGCAGATTCTGCACTATTTAACATTTACTCACATTTGTTCCAATGTAAATTCCACCTCTAATTCTTCCTTCCCCTGGAAAAAAGAAAAGAAAGACATTTAAAAAGAAAAGAAATATAGGTGGTTACTACTATACCACTTATTCTCAAATGGTGGCTTATGCTTTATAGATGATCTACAGGGGTGTAGGTTGTAGCCGTGTTGGTCTCAGGACATAGGCAGACATAGTTCTTTTACCCAAATAGCCTTGTCTGTGGTGATCCACAGAGTATTTAGTGGTAGTCCATGGAGGATGTTAAAAGCACAAGGGAGATTCTTCACGTGTATACACAGAAGTTATTCTTATCCTTCCTAGCCCATACTGTTTATCTTAGAACATATACCCCCAATACTGACATAAACATTGGGTAGACATTCTTCACATGTATACACAGAGGATATTCTCATCTTTCATAGCCCATACTGTTTGTCTTAGAACATATGCCCACAATGATCACAAACACTGGATAGATACCTTGTTCCTAAACTTCACTGTTGATTGTCCCTCCTCTCCAGCCGTATATTTCATTGCAATTTATCATTTAGAAGATGATTGTAAAATACAGGTCCCAGTTTTCAAAATACCACTTTCCATGTTTGTATTTGCATTCTAAATGGAAATGTATGTGCCCAGTTATCAATGTAACTGACTAATTGTGTGATTTAGAAATTTTATTTAGGGAATCATGATTGAAAATTGGTGCTACAACATATATAATTAGTCAGCTATTTTTATGCTAGCTTATTGCACTGTCTGTTCCAGATTGCAGAGCTATTAATTCCATAATTGCTGGCTTATTGACAACAAGTTCTAACAATGAACCACATGTGAAATCCTATGCTAAGGTTTACCTGTAGCAAACAGACTCACATAGGAAACTCATGTAACAAACAAACAGTTCTGTCAAGAACATCCAGCATTTACCGTCCTCTCTTGCCAAAATGCTCTCTAAATGCTCTGAGAACAAATCCCATTGATAAAAGACCTACAAGGCTTGAGAAAGAGACAATATTCCCCATTGTATGATTGGACAATTAAATATACAGGAAGGAAGGCAGAAATGGCTTCCTATCAACACTTTAGGCAGGGAACCAGGCAAACATGCAGTGTGAAAGAATAGGTCAGGTGGAAGAAAGCCAAATTCATGGGAGTGGGAAAAAAGATGGGGCAAAAGGAAGGTCAGCTGAACCTGCTCAGCCTGTTTACCCAAACCTTCTGTTATTTCGACTCACCTGGTTGTCCAACTTAAAGTACATGAGGACTGGTTCTCCAAATGGAAGTTTGGCCACATCGAAGCGCACAGTGAAGAGATGGTCATCTTGAGTAACAACATCGTCATCATAGATAGCCAGCTCCAACACATTCTACAAATATATGTGGAAGATCTTTGAATTTCTGTATTTTAGGTTGAAGAGTCCAGAAAACAGGGAATCCTGAGGATAGCCTGTACTTGGTTTGTACAAAGAGAAGGGGAGCAACCACAAAGGAGAAGAGAGGGAAATAGTGTGTGCGTTTGTAGAAGGAAGAATGGGAAAACATTGCATCTAACCTTGAAACAAAACATCCTAAACAATACATTCTTAATCCACAGAATGCTGTGTTTCCCCAGTCTGCAGATATATATCTGGCTGAATTATACACTTGGCTTTTGTAGCATGGACCAAGATGCCATACTTCTGGGTTGATCTGAGTAGGACATCTGTCATTTCACAATCTTCTGCATATTTTCCTGCCAACTAGGAATAATACCTACAGCCTTTGTATGTGGGAAGCAGCTGGCAAAAGATTTCTAGATTACAGATAGCAGAAAGTTCTGTTTCTTAGGTCCCTGTTACATGTTGCACTTCGAGGTGCTCAAATGTTGGTTGGTATTAGTACTAGCTGGAGTTTGAAGCAGCCACACCTTAAGGTTAAAAACTTTCTCTAACTGTTCCCAACCTACAGAGCTGTGACTTGCCACTATAGCGCTGGTGAGCAGAAGCCTGACTAGAAGCTACAGCTGTGAGTTGCCACTGCAGAGCTGGTGAACCAGGATAGGTTTCTATCTCTGCTTTGGAGGGGAGGGGCAACGTGGGAGATGGGAGGGTGGGGTGAGGAACATGAAGCTAAAAGGCTGAGAGTTAATGGGATGGAGGTGGATAATAAAAAGGGGGGTAGAAAGGAAATGGCCCGGGGAAAGGATGGTGAACTAAAGGAAGTCAGCCACTGAAGGATAAAATAAAAAGTAAAAAGAAAAAAATGCAAAAGAAAATAAAGAGGAAGTAAATTAAGTAAGGTCTCATGTTTTAATAAACTGGCATTTCAGATTGGGGTTTGGGTGGTGCTGGTCATGCTTCATGGGGCGTCTGGGAGGTGGTAGTGGTGAGGGAAGGTGCTTTTGGGGGAGCTACTACCCTGGCCCCAGGAAGGAAGCCCCAGCTCATGGGGATTCAACTTGGCTTCTACGTTATTCATCACCCCCATCTTCCCTAGACCCCTCTCCAGGACCTGTCCATGCCCTGCAACCTGGCTAGCTTACATGTGATCTGCAGAATGTTTGCATTGGGTTGCACTCCTGGGAGTGGGAAGGTCAGACTCCTGGAGGTGAGAAGGGGAGTTGGCTTATGCCAGAACTGCTCCTGGGAAGTAGAGTTCAGGGAGTAGAATGTGTGTCAATGTAGAACAGGAGGATTGGGGAGGGAACACAGCATCCTGGGATGCTGGAGGACTGCAACTTGGGCAGCTCATTTGTGGGGAGCAGTCAAGGGTTAAGAGTTCCAAGATCTGCCTAAAATTAATGTGTAACAAGACCCTTACCTTGACCTGACTCTGAATCCTGTAATAGAAGGTTTCATTCCAGACGGGGTCTTTGCAGTTCTTGATTGTTTTAGTACGAGCCTTTTCAAATGAAGCAGTTGGCAGCCAAAGGCTTACATAGCAATCAGTTTCACTTACTGTAGGTAAAAATCAAATATACATACAAAGTGTAAATGTCTTTAGAAGAATGAACTCATTAAACAGTGCTAATCTTTGTTTTTAGAAAGACAAAGAAACTATAGTTTATGTTTTTATTTAATTTTTTTCATACCTATCCAACACAAACTGCCAAACCCAGGTTATATGTATGGGGAAGAAAGAAGAAGACTTAATTTTTCCTCATATAATTCGGTAAAATGAACATTATTAATTAATTAAAGGGGACATTTCCCTTTTAATACAACTAACAGGTAATTTTTTATGAAGTTCTTTATAAGTTTTATTTGTAAAAATTAAAGAAATATTTTAAATGGCCTATCAGGGGGGAGAGGGAGGGGAGGGGGAAACTTAGCTATATGGCTCCCTACTTTATGAGATGGAGTATCAGCTTGCATATTGTATATTCTTTAGACTAAGGGCCACCTTCACCCTGATTAAGCAGGGCAGCTGCAGTGAAGTAGAATATCTTGCTAGGATTCTTAAGACACCATGAAGCAAATGAAATTATTTAGAGGTTAGCTACACTAGGAAGTTGGTTCACGTTAATCTTTGGAGGTGGGAAAGGCATGGAGGGTGGAATGGGAGAGAGGAGACATAGTAGGCAAAGGTGTGAATTTACAGTGTACTAGTTATTTTGCATCAATTCTTAGCATGCACTAAGTGTGAAGGAGTTCACTCCATTTTCAAAGTGAAGGCAAGGTGCACTAGGAGGGTCTTCACCAGAAACTTAGTAAAAAGGCTAGCGTGCTATAAATTCACACCTTTGCCTACTGTGCTGTACTGTTTTTATGTAGCAGGGTTGCCAACTGGCAGGAAATTTACTGATTGCCAGTAAAAAATATAGCTAAAAATGGAGTCCATAAAAAAAATGATAGCCATCAGTAAAAGCACTAATCAGCATCAGCTTGACTGATGCTCCACCAGACAGAACATAACAGCATCACCTGGTGTTGGAGTGCGAGTGAAGCACCCTGCAAGGATCATTTTCTCAGGCAAGTGCTGCTCCTGTTGCATCCTGGGCTGCCTGTAATACTGCTGGGTTGCAGTTAGGCATCTTTGGGCTGGTGCTCAGTCCCGTGTGTCCTCTCTCGCCTTCCACCCTCCTCCGTCCCATCCTCTCCCACCTGACATGCTGTTGCTGTTGTATAGACAAACCCTAGGGATTCTTCTCTGGAGCAGCACAGGGAACAGTACTGAACTGGGAACAGCTGCAACTATTCCAAGTACAGAGCTATGACAAATCTCTAGAACAGCAGAGATACTCACAGCCATCAGTCCGATGGATATTCCTTGCTCTTATGATTCTAACAGTGAGCAAATAACAAGGAGACAAGCTGGTCTGCAGAATAGCAACATGCAAAAGACAAGGGTAAACAATAACAGAAGTAGTCAGGAAAGAGAAAAAACCTAACGTATAAGTCAACTATTCAGTCAAGTTACTGCATAGTGATAAAATGTTCAGTGAGTATATTTTATTACTAATCATCTGTACTGCATTGTAGACTGAAATTCTTCCTTCTAGTTCAGTGGTTCTTAACCTTTTCAGGTTCGAGGCACCCCTCATTAGGCAGCCTTTTATAACTTTTGTAAATTAAGTGGCACTTCACTTCAAAAGCTAATTTTTTTTATTATAGTGCTTACCTCCTTTCAGAGTAGTGTATCCACCAAGCAGGGGAAGCCTGAGCTTGCCTTTATCAGCTTATCTCCTCACATTCCCTGTGGCACCCTTCAAAGGATCTTGCAGCACCCCAGAATGCCCTACCACCCTGGTTGAAAATCACTGTTTTAGTTAAAACTATATGATATGAGATATAGATGTGGGGTTTTCTGTTTCAGGAAGATGAGCATGTCTACACCTTGCCAGGTAGAGATACCAAGTTAGCTTGGGTGCAGGGAATCAGTATAGCCACGTTAGCACAGCCAGTTAGTAGGGCTGTGCGAGGCTTCAGATCACACTTCGGATCCAGGGCTGCTTCCGACACTTTGGCCTCGCACTGCCAGAGGAGGAGCTGGAGCTGGAGCTAGAACCATAGATGCTGAACGTGCTGGCTCAAGCAATTCTGGGGACTCAGGGGGAATCAGAGTTTGTGCTCCACATCCCTCAAGTTTCTAGAAAGCAGCACCTTGGAGGAGGCTGAGGTTATGGAGGCAAGTGGCTCAGTTGAGGCAGCTCCGCCTGCCATTGAGCCTCAGCCTGCTGAGGAGTGGGAAATGGTAGGATCCTCACCCTCAATCCAGAAGCAGGGGAGTAGTGTAGTGTGGGGGCATCTTGAGCTGGCAGATGATCCCAGGTTTGCCATCTGCCAGCACTGCTGAATGCACATGTGCCATGGCAGAGATGTGAGACACTTCTCCACCATGGTGATGCTGTTCCATCTGAGGAGGTGCCACCCCCTTGCCCTTCTTCCTGCTCAGCATGGCACCAGTGTGAGTGTGCTGAAAGGGAAGTCACCCACTTGCTTCAAAGCCCCCCTTCCCCCCAAAGCAGAGGCAGGCCACCCAGGACCAGTGGGGGAAAGCTGGACTGAAAGGAGTGCATTCACAAAGTGAGCAAGATCATCCAGAGCACTGGGGAGATGCTTGCTCTGGATATCCAGCCCTTCTCCCTAGTTGAGCGGCCGGGGTTCAGGTGGTTCATAGCACTTCTGGTCCCATTTTACAAAGTGTCCACATGCACCACCTTTAGCAGGATGGTGATGTATCAGGCATGCAGGGAGTACTTTCATAGATTTCATAGACATCAGGGCTGGAAGGGACCTCAGAAGATCATCGAGTCCAGACCCCTGCCCAAAGGGCAGGAAGTCAGTTGGGGTCATAGGATCCTAGCAAGATAAGCATCCAATTTGCTCTTGAAGGTGTTCAGAGTAGGTGCTTGAACCACCTCTGATGGCAGGCTGTTCCAGACATTGGGGGCTCGGACAGTAAAGAAATTCTTCCTTATGTCCAGCCTGAAACCGTCTCACAGTAGTTTATGACTGTTCGACATCGTCATCCCTTGGGGCGCTCTGTTGAACAAATGTTCCCCCAGACCCTGGTGGTCACCCCGATAAACTTATAGGTGGCCATCAGATCACCCCTGGGCCTGTGCTTTTCCAGGCTAAAGAGCCCCCATGGCTCTCAGCCTGTCATCGTAAGGTCTGCTTTCCTGACCTCTGATCATGTGCGTGGCTCTTCTCTGGACTCTCTCAAGCTTTTCCACATCCTTTTTGAATTGTGGAGCCCAAAACTGGATGCAATACTCCAGCTGTGGCCTCACCAAGGCCAAGTACAAGGGGAGAATGACGTCCCGGGATTTGCTTGAGAAGCATCTATGGATGCAAGCCAGCGTTTTGGTCGCTTTACTAGCTGCAGCATTGCATTGCAGGCTCATGTTCATCTTGTGGTCAATGATGACCCCCAAGTCTCTTTCTTCTATAGTGCTAGCCAACGTAGCACTGCCCAGCCTATAAGGATGCTGCAGGTTTTTCTTCCCAAGGTGGAGAACCTTGCATTTTTCGGTGTTAAACACCATCAGGTTCTCGTCTGCCCATTTCCTGAGCTTGTCCAGGTCAGCCTGGATCACCCGCCTGTCCTCTGGTGTGGATGCTTTGCCCCAAAGTTTGGTGTCATCGGCGAACTTGGCCAGTCGGCTCCTGACTCCAATGTCCACCTCATTAATGAAGATGTTGAACAATATGGGTCCAAGGACAGAGCCTTGAGGGACCCCACTGGTCACAGGGCACCATGATGAGTGGCTGCCATCAATTACAACTCTCTGGGTCCGACCACGGAGCCAGTTTCCTAGCCAGCGGATCATGGTGGACCCAAGGCCACAGTAGGCTAGTTTCGCCAAGAGGTGATCATGGGATATTTGAGGGAAGATCTGTGCAAGGCAGGGCCATAGGTAGCCTTGCACTTCACCTCCGACATCTGGAGCAGCCGGGGTGGTGATCATGCCTACATCTCCCTCAAAGGTCACTGGTGCAATCAGTTAGGCCATCAGTGGGCTCTACTTCAAGCCAAGGTGCTGGATGAGTCCCACACAACAAGGGAGAGCACTGGGGCCATGAACCGCATGGTGCAGGGGTGGCTCATTGGGCAGGCCGAGCTCACCCGCAGGTTAATGGTCACCGACAACGGGGCCAATATGGTGAAGGATGTCCGTGATGCCAACTTCTTTGGCATCCACTCTGTGACACACAGGCTGCACCTAATGGTGAGGGATGCCTTGGAGGGGAAAAGGGCTGCCGGTGATGGCACCACCACCACTACTGCTACAAACCAGCTGATTTTAAAATGCAGGTGGTGGGCTACTTCCACCGCAGCATCAAAGGGGCAAGATGTTGTGGGAGAAACAGGCAGAGCTGAGCATCCCACAGTACAGAATCATACAGGATGTGGAGGCTCGGTGGGACTCCACATACCTGATGCTCAAAAGGTTGGTGGAGCAACAGAAGGCCATCCATGAGATGGCCTTGCTTGGGGAGATTGGGATCAGTGGCTCCCTAAACAGAGCTGAGTGGGGTACCATCTCCCAGATCTTGGTGATCCTCAAGCCTTTCCTTGAGGCCACCAAGATCCCTAACACTGGCAATGTCCTCCTCAGCCTCCCTAGCGAGGGAACTGGAGAACCAAATGGAGAAGTTCCAGGGGATCAGTGTTCCTGGCTGGGGCAAGCCGCTGTCACCAGATGTGCAGGCACTGGTGAGGTGGCTGAAGGAGGGCATCAGGAGATGGCTGGATCCCTTGCGGTCCAGTATGGTCCACATGATGGCGGGCATGTGTGGCCCAAGGATGAAGGGGAGCATGTGCAGTGGCAGCCCCAAAACCCTTGATCACAGGATGCAGGTGCTAGTGAACAAAGTCAGGGAGAGTGAAGTGCAGAGGCGAGGGGATGTGGAAGAGGGAGATCCACTTTTCCGTGCCAGCACTCCTAGCACCAGCACGGGTGCCAGCACCAGCCAGTCTTCTCCATGCTAGCCACTGCCAATGTGGGCCATGGGCATGGCTTCAATGCTGGGGTCCAAACGCACCAGACCCCAGCCTCAGGCAGGTAACACTGAGGCTTCGGTGTCTACCTATCTTGCTACGGATGTGGAGCCACTGGACTGCGACCCATTGGCCTACTGGGCAAACCGCAGCCAGATGTGGTAGGATCTGGCCATAGTTGCCTGGCAACACCTCCCCTGTCCACCGACCAGTGTTCCAAGCGAGAGGGTGGTCAGCATTGCTCAGGATGTTGTGACACCCCACTGTACCTGCTTAGATTCTACATCGGTGGAGCAGCTGGTGTTCCTAAAGGTGAACCTCCTGCTGCTGGGGTTCCCCACCCTCCACCTGCAGACGGACTGAGTGCCACCCTCCTCACTACGTCTGCACCAATTTCCTTTTTCGAGTTTTTTAAAAGCTGAGTAATTCCCCACTCTCAGCTGGAGGGGCACTAACTGCCTCACCAGCCAGCAGGCGAATAACATGTCCCTACTGAGCATATTCCCCTACCAGGATGAATCTGGAGGTATGGGATTGGGGCTATGGGGAAGGAGGAGGCCCCAGGTTCTGGGTATGACCACTAAAACTTCACCCTGCCAGGGTAGGGATGCCTGGTGGGACTGCTGTCGGCACGGCAGCCCCATAAATGCCAGGACAATGATCCCCTGGTGAAAGGCCGATAGGAGATGCCATAACCTCCAGCTAATGCATGCATGCACAAAGTCCTGGCTGGGGAGTGCCCAGACCTGTCACATCTTTGACAGGCCTGATGCTTGCTAGTTGCAGTGCAGTTGTGAGGCTCCCGGTGAGCTCAACTTAGCTCAGCTTAGCCAGATGCCAGCTGGGTTGAAAACCTCTTTGTCAGGCTGAGCAAGTATCTGCAGTTGGGCCTGGATAGAAGGAATAGTAAAGAAACAAGCAAGAAAGCCAGTCAGTGAAAATGGAAATGGAGGCATCAGGGGATGAAGGACAGGCTGGGATGGGGGTAGAGGGGAAAGGGGGATGTAGCAACGCAAGTAAAAGTACAGAGGTGCCTGGGGTATCAGAGGTCCGGCAGGTCACAGTGTGCTAGAATTCCACTGTGTATATTGAGTCCATGAGTTTCTGTACCTATTACATAGAAGGATGATGAAGTGCAGTTCATAGGCCCAGCTCTGAAAAGTGGTTTGCATTGTAATTTGTTCCCTCGCAGGATCAGGCCTGAGAGACTGGAGGCAGAGTGCTTTTTTCGTGAGGAATGTGCCCCGACAGGTAGTTGAGTTTTGTTGTCTTTGATAGATTCTGGTGTGCAGTTTGTGGGAGTACTGGAAATAGTTGGCAGGTTTTGTGTTTTGAGCTGTAGAAAGTTGGCATCAGTTCTGGTGATGAGGTTAGGTGCTTGTTTGAATGTACAAACCACAGGGTCATCTGTGTCATGAGTTTTGCCTGTCAGCAGCCTGAGGTGCAGTTCCCCCCAAACCCCTGCACGTATCTTCTTGAAACTTGGCACGCTTCATGGCCTCACCAGGGGCTACTATCCCTGCAGTTTTCACCCCCTCCCATGGTGTAACACATAGACATGTGTCCCAGGGTGATCAGACAAAAAAGCCCCATATCGCACCCTAGGGGCTCTAAGGGCAGGGGCCATGCATGAGAGAAAAAAAATACAAGAAAACTACTTATCTGTAACAGGGCCCACAGCACTGCAAGGGCAAAGAGGGGAACCCACACAGGTTATAAGCCATGCCTTTATACAGCTGAGGCCGGCCAGTGATGTCATCGGCAATCACTGGCCAGCAGGAATAAAAAGAATCACCGGTGGAGGCTGGGGCATGCAGGGAGAAGGAGAGCCAGTGGAGGCTCTCTGCACCAGCTGTGACTGGCATACTCAGGAGAGAGGAGAGCCAGTGGAAGCTCTCTGCACCGATGATGCCTGGTGTGTCCAGAAGGAAGGAGAGCTGGTGGAGATTCTCTGCACCAACAACGGCTGGTGTGACTGGGGGGAAGGAGAGCTGGCAGAGGCTCTCTGCACCAGCAGAGGCTGGAGTGTGCAGTGTGAAAGAGAGCCTGGAGGAGGGGCAGCGACAGACGTGGCAACAGCTCACAGCACAGGCAGTGGTAGACCAGAGCCTTAAAGACTACATGGCACTGAAAGCAGAATGTCACAGACAATGTCGAGGGAGAGCAGTTTCGCAGGCCACATTCGGCAGCATGAGGGAACCAACAGCCCAAGAAGAGGAACCTTAGCCACCCCTGGCCAGATGACAGGGCATCGCCCTGAACATTCCCAGGTACCAGGTACGGAAGACTGACTTGCGGGGATGGGGGCAAAGAAATACCAGGGAGGGTGACGAGGAGGCACCACCATGTCCTAATTTTACAAACTAGTCAGAGGGGACCAGCAGGCACTGGGGAAGTCCCTGTTCCCTCGAGCACTACCAAGAGTGACCAGGAATAATGGCCACAAGCTGGCAGAGGGTGGATTTAGGTTAGATATCAGGAGGCTCTACTTCACGGTCAGCGCGGCTAGCATCTGGAACCAACTTCCAAGAGAAGTGGTGCTGGCTCCTACCCTGGGGGTCTTTAAGAGAAGGCTGGATGAACACCTTGCTGGGGTCGTTTGACCCCAGTATTCTTTCCTGCCATGGCAGGGGGTCATACTCAATGATCTGCTCAGGTCCCTTCTGACCCTAGAAACTATGAAACTATGAAACTGTAGGGCCAGGGCGGGAACCAAGCAGACCCTCCCCAACTCATAATTTTGTTTCGTTCTCTTTTTTTCCCCCCCCCTTTGAAGGGGTTGTGGTGGTGAGACAAATAATGCAAGTGAACTAAGTCCCCTAGTGGGGAAGAACTCTTGGTTGAGGGGAATAGAGTGCAGCATAGGGTGCCCAACTCAGAGATAAAACAACGAAGTTATAGATATTTCATTGATCCTCCATTATATCCTATGGCCAGATCGAAGAGGCTCCGAATCGAATCACTGACATCTGAAGCAGCTGGATCCAAAGCCTGATCAAATACCTGCCTACTCCCACAGGCCTACCAATTAGCGCTGCTGAGTCCTGGGCTGCATAGACATACACTCAAATATAAATGTGTGTAGTATAAGATTTGGGGCCAATTCATAAACTGAGATGTTTTAATGCATTTCTTAGATGAGAAAAAGAAGAGTTATAGCAGGGGCAGGCAATTATTTCAGCTGGAGGGCCGCTTACTGACTTTTGGCAAGGGGTCCCCTTCACAGGTGCGCCACCCCGTCACTATCTTTGACCAGATGTCCCGCCCCCTAACCCCTAACCTTTACCACCAGAAGTCCCTCCCCTTGCCCCCAGAAATACTCCTTTCAGCAAGGGGTTTTGCCATCTCAAAACCAGAAAAATACCAAATTATATTCTAAAACTCAAATCTCTACAACATTCATTCATCTGATTAAAAAATATCTTTGTCTTGAATTACATGTATTTGTATAGTGTATGTAGAGGTGATTACACAACAGCTTAAAATGAAGTCTCACTCTTGTATATTGTGGGGGGGGGCTTGGAGATAGGTTTGTGATGAGGCTGTTAGGTGTGGGAATGTGGGGTGAGGGAGCATGTGGATATGTGGGGTATGGGTGCGTATGGGGTTTGTGGGGGATATGTGTGGGGGGAGGGTGGCTGGGGTATGTGAGGGGGTGTGGGTACATGTGTATGGTGGAGCATGTGTGTGGAACTCGCCCTATGAACACACACACTCTCCTTCTCTCCCTTCCTCACTGCATACACACACACACACACGCACGCACGCACGCACAGTCACTCTCTCTCTTTCACACACACACAGATTCTCTTCACTAACACACAGTCCCACACACAGACACAGTGTCTCTCTCTCTCCCTCTCTCTCTCTCTCTCTCTCTCACACACACACACTCTTGCCTCCTTCATTGCTGTTTGTCTCTCTCTCTCCCCATCCCTCATTGCATGGACACATACCCACCTGCCCACCCACCATCCTGCTCCTGGACCCAGGGTACTGGCATGGGCCCCATGCTCCCACAGTCCAGAGACACAGCCACATGGTGCTGGAGCAGCAAGTAGAGACTTCTGGTTGCGAGGGGGGAGGGGGTTGTGGCTGAGGGGGCGGGTAGGGCCAGGCTGGCTTTGTTGCTGACTTCTGTCAGCTCCCCCTGGGTCCTACTGCCATCTTTGACAAGCAGCTAGGATCACATAATTATGCATTTTCTAAAACTTTTAGGGGCCCTCCGGGCTGGACAGAATGGCCTAGTGGACTGGATGCAGCTCGGAGGCCGTATTTTGCCCACCCCGGCTTAGAGGATGCTCTGGGTACTTAATGATTAATAGCCAAATCTCATAGATTTCACTAAATTAATCACTAAAAAATTGCTAAATTAATCACTAAAAAAGTTCTCTAAATGGCTGGTGTATTTGGAATTTACTATGACCTTACCAATAAAGAGACAGAGACAGAGACAGAGACAGAGACTCTTAATTCTACTAATTTGTCCATGGAGATTGAAGGGAAAACAGTCAATTGATTATATTCTGGAAAATGTTGACCAACATTATTACCAATATGCACAAGAACAGCCTTTCGTATAGCTGCAAATCTATTCAGCTGTGCCAAATTCAGAGGTTCACTATTCTTCAGTGGGCTGAATAGGAAGCACCCTGACAAACATTATCACCTCATACACGAAGGGCTCAATCATGCATCCATTGAAATCAATGGCAGAGCTCCCATTGGTATTAGTGGTGCAAGATCAGGTCTTCTCAAATACTGGGTGAAAATTCAATTAATCGGATATGTCTTTATCAAATTAATTGACCAGACTTGACCTTCAGCCATCAGCTTCTAGTTGAGTGCGTGAGAGCTTATTTTGAAGATATGAACTTTTTTGCATCAGTTTAAGTTTCGATTGGCACACTAGGTAAAACAGACAATCAACATGGAAAGAAGAACATGATGTATTCATCAGAAAGGATTGCCAGCTAGTTAGACCAGTGTGACTTCTCTGCTGTGACTATGCCCAAAGCCTGGCCCACAGGGACCAAATAAAGTAGAAGGGCTTAGGGTGACACTAAGACTCCCGTCTCAAGACACTTCATCAAAAATAACCATAGACAGGGTAATGACTAGAAAGGTTGTCAGCATAAAGAGCTTTGTTTTTGAGGCAAACAGGTACTTTGACTTCTCACAGGAAAAATTTCATATAATATGCATTAATTTCCCTGGAACCCCTTGGCTTTGTTTACTTTGCCTCTGACAGAGTCCAAAATTAATATTTACCCTGAACATTGTAGCTTGACACCTCAGGGAGATGAGGAGGCAGATATGTTTCGGGTATAAGTGACACAACTCCACTGATGTCACTTACACTTATATCAGCAGTAAATGTATCCTAGCTTCAAAAATGTATTTTACAACAGAAAGGCCCTTTAACTCAATCCCTTTTTACAGTAACATAGATACTAAAAGAAAGTACTTTTCCAATATGACAAACATTAAATGCAGAAATGGAACTTTAACAGGATTAAAAGATGGAGAAATCAAATGATTATAATGATAAGCATTCGTGTGTTTCATTTAGAAACCTGGATGGGGTGATCAGTAATTAGAGGATGAATGTCTGTCCTTGCCTTCCCTCCACCCAGCAAAGAAATCCCTAGTGCAGTTTGATTTTAAAATTCTCTTTTATAATACCTTAGTGTCAGAAATCCACTGCTCTGTGCTCAGCTTCATCTGAGTAACTTCTCCCTTTTCCAATAGTTTTGTCTTAGTGCCCATCATGTCCTGAAGCAGAAAATGTAAATGATAACACTGACCAAAAGAATTCCCTCCCCCAGTATTACTCTTCATTATCAATTACAAAGGCTCAAAGCGCGTAAGATGAATTCTGCACAAAGGCTCAGCAGGTGACAGTGTTCATCTGATACCCCAACTACCATTGTTTTATAGCTTAGTTTGTTGAAGCGGTCTGCATGTAAGCACAAAAACCACATAAGGGCCAACTTTATGACACTGCAGCAGAAGAAGGGACTTCTCAGCTGTGGCTATTCCAGCAACAGCAAACCTCTTTCTATAAACTGAATGTAGAGACATGAAGGAGGCACATATGCCCCAAAACTTGTCTAACATCTCTCTCAACTACATAGTCAGTTCAGTAAACAAAATCACCAAAACAACCTGGCATCTTGCATATTTCTGAGAGTTTTACAGCTACAACCCCACTCCAAATCTGTAATTAAAATTTACTCTGTGACTTGAATCTTAGTCTCTGATGCTTATTCCATCTTGGAGGGCTAATTACATTACATTTTTAAAAACCTTTTGAGCCAATAAAAACCATGAACCATGCCAAAACCCAATATGATCTGAAATCTTTGTAAATAAACCTAACTCTTCAAAGTGGTTTGCTTCTTCCCCTTGCTTTCTTTTGCTTCCGTTGTTCCTCCCTCCCCATACCATGTTATCATTTTTCACTTAGGTTTTAAGTGCCTTAAGCTAAGTTCTCTTTTCCCCAGTCTGGAAAGAGCCATGAGTAGCAATTAATATAATAATAATTAATCCTAAAGCAGGAATATTAGTGCCTCCTTGGCACTATACATACTTTGAATAAGCTGGCAGCTCCAAGAATCTTAAGTTGTCTTAGGGCTTTCTTACCTGAGGTGAACTGGCACATGACTCCATTATGGCTTGTGTTAAATGTAAATGAAACACTGCCAATGGAATTTGAATGCTACATCTCAGAGCTCACAGTGACTCCCAAAATATATTTATAGTGTTTAAACCAGCAGAAGTGGATGAGCAGCTGTTTTATAAACTGACTCAGAGCCCCACCTCTCTCTGGTTTCTTAAACAAAAAATCTCCTCCCAGTTTCTCACATTGGGGAAATGAATTTTGTGGGTGACTAAACTGGGGGACAGTTCATTGCAGATGCAGTGGCTGGAGGACAGTAGATGCTGAAACACATCCTTCCCAGTAATGGGCTTATGGCAAATAATAATACATTGTAACAACGTGTAGTCTACTACATTATTGATAATGTGGAGATAGCGTGACAGTTGGCATGGGTCAAAAGACCTGGTGAAGGGTAGTCTTTGGCTAGACTCTCAATCTGATTACACTGGTTAAGAACAGAAAGCTACTAGTCTACCAAGGATTGCTAAATTTAGTTGTTTAATATCAGCGTCAGGCTCCTTACAGTATCACCTCTCCCTATGCCAAAGAACTGGCAATCAGCATAGTCAGGACAAAACTGTACAGACAAAACATAGTCAGGCAATATCATCTCACAACACCCAGGGCATTGCCCCTACATGAAAGGTATGTTTCTATTATACGCACAGCATGGTAACATGGCTTTGTGAAAGGCACCACATTTTTTATTAGGTTGCAGTGATTCTTTTATGAATACCTCTGCAATATCAGTCTCTGATTTCTTTTACTAGCCTGTGTCCTAAGGGAGTAAACTATAAACCAAGAGCGCTCACAAAATAAGAGCTCTGAGAATGACTTGCTTAAAATACAGGAAGATTTAGGGTGTCAGCACTTTTCCTGCTGCTGAAGGTAGCTAGACTATAAGGTCTCACTGCTAAAAAGGGATGGTAGATATAACATCTCTTTCCAGAAAATGTGCCAGAGGCAATGATTGGAACCCAGCTTGATCAAAGGGAGACCATGCGTGTATTGGGCCAGTGTGTGGATCCAAAGGCAATAGCCAAACGTGTGTCACAGTGGGAACTTCAGTGGACCTGGGACACTAAATCCTCAACACAATACTGAAGGAAATCATATTTGAGATTTGGCTTGCTAAGGAGACCATTTTAAACTTTGCCGAATTGAGTAATTAAGGATTAAATGCCCTGGACTAATTTGCCTTAGCAGGCACTTCACAAAAAATAGGTAAGTGGAGATAACTGTGCAGAGATCATTAATGTGATTTGACTGTAAATCTATTCACTATCTTTGGGGTGGGGGATGCCTTTTTGAAAAAAACCAAGACGCATTTTAAAACAATTTTTTTTTGTTTAGATAATATTGAAACAAAATATTTGACTTTTGCTATTTTCCCCCTTTTTCAGTCTAAAATGTACTAAATACTTTCAGTTGAACCAAAACTGCATTTTTGGTGTAAAAATATTTGCTTAAAAAAATTGCTCAGCTTACATTAGGACACAAAGTTTATCAGTAAAATGGAGATTTATTATCAGCATATCTTGTTTGTGGAATGCAATGACCACTACACTATATTTGTTGTTTTACAGTGAATATTGGCATTCTCCTATAGTGGATGGACATCACTCACCATAAAAAAAAAAGTCTTAAAATGTTTTAAAAAGCAATAGTATGCCAAGTTACTTCAGTCTTTATAGGATACAGATCTCACATACACACGTTCTTGTGGCTCTTTTTGGTTGTACTACATAGAGGTGTAATTAGCAGGGTTTGCATCCTGGGTGCCAGAAGGGAAGGAGCCTTACCTCTCCAGGGACTTAAAAAGAAGTCCTCTGCTGATGCAGCTATGGCTTGGTTTACCTGTCCTGGTTATTGCTGCTGCTGCTGGTGTGCAGACCCTGCAGGAATGGGGTCACCTTTCAGCATCCCAACTAAGGTAGTGCCTAAGGCCAGCATCCCACTCACTTCAACCAAGTTACACTACTGGTAGTACATGCTGCAAGCTACCAGTCACCTGCTTGAACGCAGTGTTTAACTCTAGTACAAAGCTCTAGAAGTAATGAATGTTTTTGGTTGTCTGAATGTTCTTTTTCTTTAAAGTTTGCTTGACATTCAGAAACACATGTTGTATTCAGTGCATTAATTTCGCATGTAGACACGCCCAGTGATAAAGAATCTTGTTGTATTGTGGTATTTATACCTTCTGAAAGATTTAAAACAATATCATTTATAAATTATACTTTATTAGATTAAAATGACTTACAATTTAATTTAAACAGTATTCTACAAAGTTTCTGCAATTAATTTGATTAGGAAACAAAGTATAAGGTCTTCATAGATAGTAAACTTTGATTACATAGGTCAGCCATTTTATGGGGATAAAAGAAAATCCATTCAGGCATCCAAGTTAAGTTTCTTCTGTGGCAATCATCAGAAATCCCGGGTCCATCTATGAGCTACAGGCTTTTGAAATGGCAACTATTTCCAACATTGCCTTTTCCTTTGTACTACAGTATGTAAGGCCTGGATAATCAGGTGTGCATTATTCAGCACGTTGTATTCACTAAGATTCAGCAGCCGACGGTAATTCTCCTCAGTATATTTAACTGCATACATAGAATAGGGTGAAAACAGGCTGGTGAGGTCAACCTTGCCCTCCTCCATCTCTGAGCAGCTGCGCTTCACACCTAGGAGAAAAAAAAATTAAAGAAGGCACTGCATTGATCTGTCCAGTGAGAGAGAATATTAATCTAATTGTTCTGGGAAAATTTTAACAAATGCTTCTGATGTAGTCCAGTAATTTGCTCTGTAGATCATCATGTCTTAGTCAGATGACTATTAGATGGCTGATATGATGCAGATTGAGGAAGAGACTTGTCAGTTTCATAATTTCCTGCAGCCTAGTAACACAGACAAGACTGAGCCATAATCTCATGTGCCCAATTCTGATGCAATTTAAGTGATTTTGTAACATGTGATTGCCCTCTCAAAGCAGAAAATTGCCTTGGGCCAGGTAAGGAACTGGTTGGGCTCCAGGGAAGTGCATGTAGTACTTTAAAGGCAGGTTTAAGATCTTTTTGCACTGCTGAAGCCACACAATTCAGTGGCATAATTATGGCAGGGCAAAAAAAAAAAAAGACTGCTGCCCATAGTGGCAACTGGAAAATCACCACTGCCCCTGTGCCCCGGGTTCCCAGCCATGGGGTTGCTACAAGCAGGAAAGGGGCAATGCCTCCCTAGCAACTTGTGGAGAAGGACAGGTGTTTGAGGATCTGGGAGATGGAAATTTAGAAAAAAAAGAAAAGAGACAGCTCCAGAACACACCACAATGTGCAAAGCAGTGGCAAAGCCAATGAAAAGATGAGCACCATCAGAAGGATAAGTAGCAAGACAGCCACTGTAGATATTTATACTAAAAACAAAGCTGTCTTCTTGCCCTTCTGAAAGCCCAAATTCATGATCAAATGCCCAGATGAAACACACAACAGAAATATGTGAGAGCACCGCATGGGGCAGCAAGTGTGGGCTACAACTTGCAATGCGGCTGGTACCGAGGGCCCCATTCTCCAGTGGCAGTGAGCAGAGTAGCAACTAGGTGGAGTGGCGGAGGTGATCAGCACACCATTAGTAAAACACTGACTGAATTAAATGTCTGAGGAATTAGTGCACCTCTAATTAAATACAGACCAAATCAGACCTTTTCCAGGCCAGATCTGGCCTGGAGCCATAGGTTGCTAACCCCTGCATGAGAAGATATTTATCAAATGAGCTGAATGCTGTGCTGTTTTTCATAACTTACCAGGTGCTTTGTAATGCTGGAAGGTGTCATTCACTAGTGGGAAAAATAGCACAATAGGACATCCAGGGGTATCTGAATCTTGAAACACGTAGCACTCCTTCAGACTTTTCTTATCCTCTTCACTCAGGCAAACATTGGGGAATGGGATTTTCTGATTCATATAGTACTTACAGGCCTTCTCTAGAGGCTAGATAGGGCAAAGCAGAAAACAGTGTTAGAAACCAAATAGCTTAAGTTTTGAATTTCCTGATGCTCATCAACTAATATTACATCACAGCATAATACTTGTATGACTATTCTGACATATGGCAGAAACTGCATACATTTTGAGATCTATGAATTATAAAGAATAACATGTACAATACATTTGGGGGTTGGTCCCACCCAAAGTATTTGACACAAAATAACCACATGGTACAGAGAGGGTGTCTCTGCATGTGCATTTCCACCAAGCTTAAATTTACTGCGCAGTAAAAGTTACTGTGCAGTAAGTGGGAATAGGCCAGCATCTACATGTGCAGGCATTAAAGTACATTAACACTGTGTGGACTTACTTGGGACTAAAGTTAGTCCCAAGTCAGTCCACATACACAGTGTTACTGCACAGTAAGACATCTACATGTGCATCACTGCACAGTAATTCATTGGGTGTAAATTTGATACCTGCCTGGTGTAGGTATCAATTTTACACTCAAGTCGGCATGAGCCACCATATTTACTGTGCAGTATGGGCATGCATGTGGGACGCATGCCATCCTGTGCAGTAATTTTGGTTACTGTGCAGTAAATGCGCTCATGTAGAAATGCCCAGAAAAACAGAGGAACATTTATAAACCATAAACTTTCAAAGCTAGATAAGACTCTGTAATATTATTTGTGACAAGATCAATATTTTCTCTACTCAGGTTGTAGAAGGGATCCTGCAAAGCATTCTTAGTTACAGAGGGGAGCTGCACTTCTGTCTACACCCTTAGTGTAATATAAGTTCAGTAACCTGGATCAGAGATAATCCTGCTCTGGAATGGCATAACTTTAAGTAATCTACGAGTGCTTAAAACCTGCTTCAGATGTTAATGTGTAGACAATCCATGGGTTAAGAGGTTCAGGAGCTGCCCAAAATGATTGTGTAACAAGGCCCTTTATGTAAATTTACTATACAGGGTGTTGAAATCTACTACAATATTAGTCACTTTATGCTAAGCGAAGATGAAGACATTTGAGTGGGAACCACAAAAGATCCCTTCTACACCCCAAGTCAAGAAAATATGGATCTTGATTATATTTACATTGATAATATTTATAATACATTTATTATTTTTCAATAAATTTATAAATCAGCAAGAGACAGGCTAAGAATCACAGGAAGAAACTGAAAGTAGATTCATTGCTGCACTGAAAGACCTACTCCTAGCAGCACACCTCTCTGTATCCCCTGCCACAAATAGTATTATTACAGAGCCTTATCTCCTTTCTACAGTTTCTAAAGCCCAGAGATCAGTGATGGCCAGATGAAAACAAGATGTATTAATTAAATGCAATGCATGTATCAATGCTTCTGATTCATGCCATTCAAATCAGTAGCCAAATTTTCTCTCCTAGAATGATTTTCTTCTTGTATTTGGGAATGGAAAAGCAATAATTCCAAGTAATTTAATTAAAGCTAAAATAATTATAATATCATAGTTGATATTTCAAAGGGCTAGATGCTAGATGTTTACAAACAAAACAAGAAATGGGGAAAAAATCCCAAATAGTGCCATTCTCCTCACCAAAACGTGAGACCCTGTAGTGTAACTTAAGTATATGATGATATCCACATTCCTCTCTGGTCTGACAAGCGGTGAACTACTGTTATTGATGAAAAATCCAGCATCTATCAGGCCCAGGTGATTTTCTTGTTCAAAGAGCTGATTGGGAGATGAGTCTAACACAGTATCTAAAAGGCAAATAGTTCTGGTCAGAAAGAGAAACAATGTAAAAGCAAATCTACTAGAGAAACAACCCTGTTCTTTCACTAGCACCCCAACCCTTTCCTCTCATCTGCAGTGCAGGAACCAGTACAGCAAAGCGTATTAATACATGAGCAGATTTAAACACAAATGCCATGCTGCACTGGGGCCTCAGTTTCTTCCTTTTCTACAGTTGCCAAGCATCCTTTCCCCTCCATGTTCAGTGGCACTTCCTCTAAACATTCCTGCTGCCCAGCTACTGCTGCTGCTGTCTCCAATTGCCTTGGAGGCCATTCTTGAGCTGCTCCAGCTGGGCTCAGCTGAGGGATAGGAGCAGTCGGTGGGTTTCTCCTTCCTGCCTAGCCCCTGAGTCATGGGTGACTGGTGCCACCTTAGTTGGGGGGGGCACAGTGACTGTGGGGGGGTCCCCCTGCAGCCAATCACACTGGCCAGGAAGCAGCTGAAGTGCTCCCACTCCCTGGCCAGTGCTCACAGAGGGGACACCGGTGCTCTTGCCTGCCTCCCCTGCCCATCACCTAAGCAGGGAGTACAGCGTGTCATGGGGTGCACAAGCACTCTCATAGGATGCACATGCACCCCCTACATGTCACCACTGCTCCAGATGTTCTTTGCCAGCCCGGGAGTAGACTCTGGGAGGGAAAATCCACCCACCAACTCTGCATCTCTGGCTGAACCCAGCTCCCTCTGCAGCAGGGCAGGACCAGCTCCTCTGCCTCCAGGTCAGCCAGAGAATGTGAGCACAGTGGCACTAGCAGGTGGGAGAAGGGGAATGGGAGGGGAAGGGAAGGTTCATGCTAATGAACATGGAGGGAAAGAGAGGAGGTATTGAAGGACTGAGGCCTGACAGGACTGGCCATTCACCCTAGTCTGCCACCTCTCCACCTGGCCACTCAGGCAGGATGTAAGTGACTAGAAACCTCCATTCTGGCCTAGCCATCCACCCACTCCCTGCCACTGGAGTGGCCAGCCAGGGTCAACTGAGCTTTCACTCCCTGTCATATAAACCCCTGATGCAGAAGAGGAAGTGTTTGGATAACAGGGCTCAACCTTAACCCAACCTCCTTGCTGGTCCTGTTGGCTTGTGCCTCTACCTGCCCTCTGCTTGATATCTTGGCTACCCAACCTTGCTCAGCCTCTGACTGTGCACTCTGCCTGGCCCTCTGGCTTCCTGACTCAGCTTCTTGGACTAACGTTCTGACTTCTGCCTTCCTGACACCTAGACTCTGCTCACTCCTCCTGACCCTGGTCAGCCCCTAGAGACCCCCAGACCTGGCCACCCACAACCCAGCATGATAGAGGGGAGGAAAAATTCTAACATGATTAGGGGACTTAAAGTCCCTGCCTGCTGCTCCCACAGCACATTCTGCCCACCTTGGTGCAGAGGGGACGGGACCAGGAGCAACAGTGCAGCCATCCCTGCAGTACTAGTCGCTGCTCCCACACTCTCCTTAACAAAATCCTGGATCCACCCCTGGTAATTGCTAACCAAGGAGATACGATCTGAGTCCTACCAAACTCATGACACTAAATATCAGCTATGTACAATTCAACTGGTTGGTCAAATATTTGACTTCAAAATCAAATGCAAACTTTATTACTTATTTCTTTTTTTTCCCCAGCAGTGTGACAGGATATATCTGTAGCATTTATTCTTTTCTAATCCCAGTCTGGCCCCTCATTAAATTCCCCACACCCCTCAAACCACGTGGGAAGCAACAGTATACCAGTGATATTACCTTTCCATCTACAAAAATTGTCATTCATTAAGTAGTCATTATGCAGATGGAAGCCTTTTAGGAAATTGTGATGCTGCGCAACTGAGATGCGATCTGTTAAGACACCTCGAAGAGCATTGGAAAGGCAGCCTGCAGGGGTGAACATGCGAGTCCTCAGCTCATATGGTTTTGTAGGCAGGACTGGCTCTTCCTCTGTAGAAAAGGAGAAAAGGTGATAAAACCTATGGATTTGTGTGTTCATACTTTGGGTATTATCCTCAGCGGAAGATCTGGGGGGAGGGGAATGCAGTGGTGTGGTCATACCCAAGCTCTGACAAAAACCCACATTGGCCAGCTGGGAGCTCGGAGCACTCACTGTGCATGTGCTGCACAGCCAAAGGGGGTGTGGCTGCACCTCCTTGCTCCTCTCTGGATCCACCCCTAGTCATTCTTGTTGTATTTCAATGACAGCTTGGGCAGATTTTAGGATGATGTATTTAACCAACAACAAAAAATAGCTTTTAAAGAGCATACAATACTTCCATCACTCTAATCCACCATTGTTTTCTGTGTCAATTTCCACAATTACTTCTTCTGCCTCTGTGCAGGAGTCTACAAGATGCAGTAGCAAATATAGCATAATTTTCTGCAAGATGTATGGCAGTTTTAACCTATCTGCTGAAGCTTAGCTCATTTTGTCTATAGTTATAACAAGAGAAGTAATATTTTCCCATAATTTGCATCCTTCTCTCTCTAAGTCTATACATCATGGAAGCTCCCATCTCAGCAGGAGATCTCCACCAACGATGCTCCTAGACTAGCCTAAGTAGTGTTGCACAATTGTACAAAGACATGCCGCAAGTTATAAATGTTCTTTCTGCAGAGAGTGTTTAAAAATGTATGGCAGGTGTTAGTACCAATTTGACAACAAATGAAAAGCAGAGTTGAAGTTTATAAATAGCTCACCAATATCCTCTACTCTGTCTCGGGTCCATTTGTGCCAGAAGTCTTCTGAAGTGTTGGAGAAACCCAAGATATACATCAGATTCACAGAAAATATACTACTCCACAAGCCTGCAAAGGGAAAGAGATTTGATGGATGCTATTTTAATCAACACTTGGAAGCATTTTAACAGAAAGCTGCATGCACAGACAACCACAAATGTTGACATTTCTTAACTTTTTGATGGTTGATTTTTCAACCTTACAGTTATTTTTATAGGGTTTTTTTGGGAAATGATCTGTTTGTGTATATATAATACATACACAGGTATGCCTATATGCACTTTCATATACATGCATCTCCTAGAAGACCACGCTATACTAGTAATTATTGTAACTAACCAGTAACTATTGACTATCTAGTTTAAGGTTTTGTTTTATACACTAGCTTGATATTTTCTTACAGCACATCACCTTGAAGGTAGCAGATACGGGATTCTGGGATCTTCCTAATCATCCGTCCCATGAAGAACTCACTTCCAAAATCCTCTGTACGCACAAATGCACCGTATTTTAGAACTCCCACCTCATAGGGGGTATATTCAACCCATTCTGCAAACAAGACCATGAAAAAGAAAGACATTTAGATCTCAGACCTCCACATTGCATTTGGAGAGACATGCAACTATCACCTACATTGAAGAATTGTAAGTAGAGTAAGCCTTCTAGTTTGTCTTGTTTAACCCCTTCCCCCCACCATTTACAAAGCACCACCTCTGGGCCAAATATTCAAAGCTGGGAATATGTAGTTGATCCTGTATATTCACGTACACTTGCTTTACACTCAAGCAGACATGAGCAGTTAGGCAACTAACTTGGTACACGGATTTGGAATTCTTTACACACATGGTAAACTGGCTTTGCTTCACTTATACTGATTTTATACTAGGATGAACCACTGACTTCAGTGGCATTATCAACATCAGGCCCCCTGCACTTTCTGATACATATATTAGGCATATACAAATGTAAAGTGTACAGCTCTGTGCTCAAAGCCCTAAAGAACCTGGCTTATTATATTTCATAGACTTCTGGGCTAGAAGGGACCTTGTAAGATCATTGGGTCCAGCCCCCTGCCCAAGGGGCAGGAAATCAGCTAGTTCAGTTAGATTGGTTTAGGCATATCCAATCTAGCTTACTTCACCTCCAAAGTACAGTTAAATTAGACTGAGTTGGCCATTTTTTGAGTGAACCTTCCTGGAACTGCTATACAGTTCGCATTTACACTGACCTAACAAAAGCTCCAAGTGTAAGGTTTCATAGTTTCATAGTTTCTAGGGTCGGAAGGGACCTGAGCAGATCATCTAGTCTGACCCCCTGCCATAGCAGGAAAGAATAGTGGGGTCAAATGACCCCAGCAAGGTGTGCATCTAGCCTCCTCTTAAAGACCCCCAGGGTAGAAGCCAGCACCACTTCTCTTGGAAGTTGGTTCCAGACCCTAGTCGCCCTGACCGTGAAGTAGCGCCTCCTGATATCTAGCCTAAATCTACCCTCTACCAGCTTGTGACTGTTCTTCCTGATCACTCCTGGCGGTGCTCGTGGGAACAGGGACTTCCCCAATGCCCGCTGGTCCCCCCTGACTAGTTTGTAACAGGCCACTAGATCCCCCCTCAGCCTTCTCTTTTGGAGGCTGAACAGGTTCAGGTCCTGTAGCCTCTCCTCTGCCCTGCTGTCCCCTGCTCGTACAAGTGGCCCTCCTCTGGACCCTCTTCATGTTGTCCACATCCCTCCTGAAGTGCGGCACCCAGAACTGGACGCAGTACTCCAACTGCGGCCTGATCAGTGCTGCGTAGAGGGGGAGGATCACCTCCTTGGACTTGCTCGAGATGCATCTGTGGATGCATGACAAGGTACGGTTGGCCTTCCTGACTGCTTCCCCACAGTGCCAACCCATGTTCATCTTGGAGTCAATGATGACTCCAAGATCCTTTTCTGCCTCTGTACTGACAAGAAGGGAGATCCCCAACCTGTAGGTATGGTGCCGGTTGTTCCTCTGCAGGTGCATCACTTTGTGCTTGTCAGTGTTGAATCCCATCCTGTTCTCATCCACCCACCCCTGTAACCTGTCTAGGTCCGATTGCAGCCTATTCCTCAGTTCTAGCATGCCCACATCCCCCCACATCTTAGTGTCATCAGCAAATTTGAACAGGGTGCTTTTTACCCCCTCGTCCAAGTCGCTGATGAAGATGTTGAACAGTGCGGGCCCGAGGACCGAGCCCTGCGGAACCCCACTGCCCACGTCCCTCCAGGATGAAAATGACCCATCCATCACCACTCTCTGGGTGCGGCCCTCCAGCCAGTTGGCAACCCAATTGACTGTGTGGGTGTCAGTAAGGCTAACTGCACCTTGTCATGTATCCACAGGTCTACATGTGGGCAAAATAATTTAGATTAGGTGGCCAATTTTAATGCAATCTAACCTCCCCTAACCTCCTTTAATGTTTGTATGGACCCTGAGTGCTATCACAGAGCAAACAAAATAAGTGAACAGAAAAATACCACTCTCAAATGTCGTTACCTTTGAAATCTTCGGTGCTGTATTTGTCCCTGATATTAACTGCCACATAAATGGGTAGCGGGTTCTGACCATTGTTCAGGGCTGCTTGCTGGTCTGAGAGTTTATGGCAATCTTTCTGTTTTTAAAGAAAAAAAGTAGTTAACTGCATGCTGATTGGCACAAAACCATAATGCTTCAGGAGCAATATTGAGAGTGACTGTACCCCAGAGCAATACACACAGGGTGACTCACTATACATGGAAAAGACCTAGACCACACTTTCTGGGCCTCCAATTATGCTTTGTGGGTTGATACAGAAGGGAAGAATGGAAAGCTACACTTTTGTCTTTTTCTTGGCCTTTCAGAAAATTAGCTTCTCAGTTGAAGAAGTAAGCAAGCAAGTCTTGCTTTACTCATGCTGAAATGTGAGTGGCTATGCTAAAGGGCAGTGGCAAAGTTTCTTCCATGATGCAAAGACCCTTACCATCTGACCCTGGATCTGAGCTTTGAATGTTGTAGTGAAATGCTTTAATCCCACTCATGCTCTTTTCTGTAAGACTAGTATCAGCCTGCTCACCAAAGATATCCCAATATACCATAAACTCTGGACTACTTCAGTAACTTCAAGCTCTTAAAGAATGTGTGTAACCGATGACATTAATCCAGTGGGGAAGATATTTCGCTGGCATATGACAAAGATCTTGTATGGTCTGGGAAAAGACAGGCCTATCCCAATTGCAATTCAATACCGACAAGTGCAAGGTACTGCACCTGGGGAGGAAGAACCAGCAGCATTCCTACAGGCTGGGGAACTCCCTTCTCGTCAGTACAGAGGCAGAGGAGGATTTTGGAGTCATTATTGATTCCAAGATGAACATGGACTGCCAATGTGAGGAAGCAGTCAGTAAGGCTAACTGCACCTTGTCATGTATCCACAAATGCATCACGAGCACGTACAAGGAGGTGATCCTCCCCCTCTTTGAGACACTGGTCAGGCCACAGTTGGAGTACTGTGTCCAGCTCTGGGTGCTGCACTTCAGGAGGGATGTGGACAACATGAAGAGGGGCCAGAGGGCCACTCGCATGATCAGGAGGCAGCAGGGCAGGCCCTACGAGGAGAGGCTACAGGACCTGAACCTGTTCAGACTTCACAAGAGAAGACTGAGAGGGGATCTGGTGGCCATCTATAAACTTGCCAAGGGGAACCAGCAGGGAATGGGAGAGTCCCTGTTCCCCCGAGCACTCCCAGGAGTGACTAGGAATAACGGTCACAAGGTGGCAGAGGGTAGATTCAGGCTAGACATCAGGAGGCGCTGCTTCACAGTCTGGGCAGCTAGGATCTGGAACCAACTTCCAAGAGAAGTGGTGCTGGCCCCTACCCTGGGAGTCTTCAAAAGGAGGCTTGACCCCACCATTCTTTCCTGCCCAAGGCAGGGTGCTCAGACTTGACCTGCTCAGGTCCCTTCCAACTCTACCAACTATGAAACCATGAAACTATGCTTTCATTCTGCACACATAAAAACATGGAAGTATTATACTATGGCTGGAGTAATGGATTGCAGTGATTAACTCAAAAACAATAAAAACTTTCCTGTTTACTATTCTCAACTAAAAAAATCTAATAATTTATAAAAGAAAAATATCAACGGAGTATAGCAGTGTCCACCACAGGGCTTTTTTTCCCCCAGAAGTGTTCTCTGAGTTATCCAGGCCAAGGCAGTTTTCATCTTTAGCTGGTAAAAATGTCCTATTTTATATATGACTGTTTCAAGAATGGGTAAAAACACTACGTGACATTTTAATTTCAAGTCAACTTCTGCACTTATAGAAAATATAAATAATTTCATCCCAAGACTCTTAAATTTACAAGCATCTAAAATCAGGGCCTTTTGATATTTGTTTCCTCAGCTTATTCATTGCCAAATTCTAATTCAAAGGAAAACATACTTTATTTGTTAAGAATCTTGTAGTAACTTTGCCATCACTTGGTGTCTTTAAAGAGGAGGCAGCCAACCCATGGCGCATATGCTACAAGTAGCATGGGCAGCCTCTGCATCTGTCATGTGGAAGATTGAGGGAGCAGGGAACAAAGTGACATGTCTAGAAGGGTGTCACAGACTGGGCAAGGAGCATACAACAAAAAGGAACAAAAAGCAGAGCAACAATTGGGCAGAGAAGGAGGAGTACAATGGTTCTTGAGGAGGAGTGCCAACCTTCTGGCACATCTGCTGAAAAGGTTGTCTCACGCTGCTTTATAGTCAGATAAGATATCTTTTTAAAAAAAATATGCTCCAATTAACCTTTGGGCCTGTGTGTATGGGATTGGACTGGGGTCAGGAAGGCTGGTTTTGGTGGTTCTTTTTGGCTTTTGAATCTGTGGCTACCCTAGTCATTCTCCTTTATAGACCGCAAACAACATCCTGACATTCACAATTCCACATTAAGGTAACAGTTAAACCCTATATTTCAGAACTTTAGCCAGAATCATCTGTGGCAGTCTGGAAGGAATTTTCTCAATGAGTAATTTGTCTTCTGGGCTTTATTTCTCCTTTCTCTTAAACATCTTGGTATTAGCCTTGGCAGGACACTAAGGAGGGAGGGTCACTTCCTGAAGGTAGTACAGAGCATAAACTAATACAGGACTGTACAACTTAAGCCACTGGGGGCTACAGACCACATCAGCACAAGTTGTGGGCATCCATCTACTGCACCATGCATGCAGTCCAGGCAGCTTGCCTCCCACCCTCAGTTCCCCAGTTGCAGGCTCCTGTGTTGCACCATGCCATGTGGATGCCCCACATTGCAGGCTGCACTAGCACTGTGGGCTGTGCTGTGCCACACCACACTGCTCCCTGGGGCAGGGCAGAAAATTGAAGCCAAAGGAGGGAGGGAAACCCTGGAGACTACTGGATGCTGCTGGAGCAAAGGGGAAGCCTGGGTGACACAAATTAACCCCTTCTGGGCCTCATGCAGCCCTCAGGCCACCATTTAGATAGTGCTGAATACATTCCCTGTCAGTGCAAGGGCCATGGTATGACTGTCTCTCCTGTCTCTTCTCATTTAAGTATATTGAAGACTAAAATATTTTAGGTCACTAATATTTTTGGATTTGCTATAGGAAAACTGGCTGTTGCTTAGCAGAAGGAAATATACAGGAGGTTAGTTTAGATGGTATAGTGGTCCTGTCCTGCCTTACATTCCATGAAAGCTATGAAATGCAACACAAAGGAAAGCATCAATTATGTTGAATATGCCCACATCCACTTCCCAAAATTTGGGGAGAATGTATGTGGTGACATTTTTGACACCTTGCTTCATAGGCAATTCAAAATCATAAATCAGCTCTTTGAGGCCTGTTCAAAGAAACTACATTCATAACCTACCAGTTACTCAGAAGCCCTAACTGGTAGCTATTATAGGCAAAATAAAGCCAAAGGGTGATCACAAGCTCTGTGGGAAAATTCTGTGGTTCCTGTGACTTAGGGACAGCTTTTCAAAATAGTTGCCACTCTTGAGTGTACAATTTAAATTTACAAAATGTGGACTTACATTTTTGTATCAGTAATAAATTTTGTGGGTGAAGATGGTATTTGCCTCTGTACAATCTGATTGTGGACATACTGCAAGAGGTAGTTACACATCTAATGTGAATATTTAGATGTTTCATAAAAGTGAAAATACTGACTTTCATCTTCAACTTTGAGCATACAAACAAAATGCATAACTTAATAAATAAATACATTAAATATACATAAATTTCACTTATCTCTAGTCAATAAAAATGTATTCCATAGATTTTCCTGATATGAATAACTACATAGTATCACTGGAAACATTATCTATACTTTCTGTTTTGCTCCACGTGCTTATAAATGAATATTTACTATATACTATAGTATATTTACTATACCCCATCATTTAGCAAATACTCAATGATGAGCCCCCAGAGATCTATAAATGATGTCCTATATCCTTCTTGTTTTCGCTGGCACAGCTGCTTGTTATAATACTTTATACGATCCATAGAGAAACAACCCATCTTGCTTTTGGTCACATGTTTCTGGGCCTCACAGATTTGTTCATCCAGATCTCTTTGTGACCAGTAAGCATCTCTGTACAAGTTTCCCATGGTCCTGGGGAAAGACAAGAAAGAAAGGAAAGAAATTAAATGGAGAAAAAAATTCTACAGAATCTCTCTCTCCCATCATTTTTAAAAATATATGTATTGTAACATGTACTACTCAATTATTTTACAGAAGTTTCTGGGGGCAAATATCATTTAAGATTTTCTATTACATTTTAAAAGTGTTTCACATTTCCTTTTCCAATGAACTACATCACCATGGAGGATCAAATGGTTAAGTGTGAGCCTTTGGTTTATGTAGGTTGGATAAGTTAGCATAGAAAGTTGAAGTTTATTTTCTGTGTTTAATTTTTCACAGTAAGAATGAATTGGTTTTGAATTATGACAGTATCGCAACAGCATTAGTTATGCTTTTGGCAGTCTTCTAATAAATATCTCTATTATCAAGCAATTTGCATAATCATGTTAATATGGATTAAAATCTCCACACACTTTTGGTATTCTTCACAAAATTGTGTGAGGAACACGCAGCATGATTACATTTCTTTAACAATACTTCCTTACTAGAAGTGTTCATCTTTCCCTGTATTTAATTAATACTATTTTCCCTCATAATACTTCCAAAACAAAATCTAACTATGCATGTGGATTTGACAGCTGTATGAAATACTGGCTTTTAAAATCAGAAACGTTTGTTTTCAGGGCAAAGTTTCCAGAATGAGTCCCTGCAGGAATGTACATAACGTGCTTTCTGAGAACGTGGCTAAAAGAGGAATCTGAATTCCCAGGTCATGGGCAATGCTCAAGTTCAATGGCCACAGCATGTCACCTTGGACCACCTGTGCTCCTGGCTGCTTGAGCCTTCTGCTGCACGTGTGCAATTGACTTTCTCTAGTTTGTCAGATTGGCTTCAGCCAAACTGCAGACACAATTTTTACCCTGAACTGCTTTTTGATATTACTACTTCAAGGAGTTAGTGGGATTGGTCTTTCCTACCTGCACTGACTGACTCCAAAACTTTTGGAATTAGCATCACACAGAAAGATCAATTAAAAGCCTTGATCAAGTCCTTACCATGTTGTGCCAGACAAACCACTTATATATGTTAAACAGTCTAAGAGATTTAATTTCTTGAGAGCTAGTAGACTGCCATATAGCCCTGTCATCGATTTCAGTCCACCACCTGTTGTCATGATTGCCACTACTGGGACCTGTTCGACAAACAAAGAAAAAACATTACTACAAACCAAATTCACATTAACGTTCAGAGAGTTAGAAAAGGACCTAAAATAGACCATGGGATACAATTCAGTTCCAAATATCATAACTAAAACCCCTCTCTTCATTAGATCAGAAAAGAAGCAGCAAATCCTAATGCATCATTCCTCAAAGTTTGGAATGAGACATGGATCTAACTAGATGTTCATCCTTATCTATTAAGAACAAATGAGCATTAATGATTTTAAGTTGAGGTGCTGTAGTTGTTGAAAAAAATGTTAGATTTCCCTGACCATCACCATCTTCTCATTTGCTTACTGCCCTATTCACCATTGCATTATAGTTTTAAAATCTTCATATCAAGCTATGAGAAAATTCGAACAGTTCCTAGAATGTTGCTACACTCCCCTCAGAAACTGTTTTTCTCAGGAACATAAATTTGCTTTAAAAAGGAAATGTCGACAAAGATTTTTATGAGTGATATCTTTTACTGGAACAATGGTACCCTTCCTAAGAATAGCAATAAATGAAAGTTCATTTATGTTCCTCCCAACTATACAGCTGGTCCAATAAAAAGGTATGATCCACAAAAATCCTTGCCCCTCAAATTTTTCCTGCACCATCACAACTATGATAATCACCCCAACACCACCGTTAAAGAGGAGAATACTTGTTCTGGGAATTCAGAAGACTACAACAAGGAGCATGTATTTTTAAATACATTTGTTGAAGAGCTTAACCCTAACCCTAACCTTCTTTAGATGGATTTAATAAACATTTCAAAAATGTTTTAAATCTAAAAATGGATTAAATGCTTACTTAATTTAATTAATGTGCATTGACACACAATGTAAACCGATTATGAAATGGAGCAGTTGGAGCCGAGTCTTAACTGGAAACAGCGTGCGCATTTCAAAACGGTCAGATACATAAAGGCAGGTCTACACTGGCTCAGTGCTGCTCTCCCAGTTATTGCCAAAACAAAATCACGTCCCACTGACTTCTACTCCAAACCCAGAACTGCGGTAGTGAGGGCTTTTCAGAGACAACACTTTTCTCTGCTTTCAAGCACACCAGACACAACAACTTGAAAAACAGAGTCCATGGGTGCCTTCACAGTGTCCTCACCCTCTCAGATCTGGGTATGGAGTATGCAGAGTAGGAGCACATGGGATGGTCTTATTTTTCATCAGCAGTTTCAAGACAAGCATAGAGGCAACCTAGACATTGCCTTTAGAAAGACAAAGGGTGTATCAGTCACACTTCCGTAGCATGCTCAGGAGTGCCACGCTCAAGTAAACCTCTTCACCTGCTCCCACACCACACCCACCAAAGCAAGCAATGAAGTGATGAAGTCATCTTGAGGGTGCCCCCTGCTGCCAGTCTCAAGTCTGCAAAGGATAGAAATATCTACAGCAGCAGCAGAGGGGCACCCAGAGACACTTCAACACTTCAAGTCTGCATTGCCCATGTGTGGGAATGGAAGCAAGTGAGCAGAAATATTATAGCTGTACATTAACAGCATTCCCCCTACAAGGCACCGCTTGTCAGCCCTTCCTTGGGAATCCATGAGAAAGCAGGCCAGATATTAGAATTAAAATTTAATCTTTGCAGCTGAAGCAAAACATTGTCCTACAGACAAAGTCATCTTTTAATTAGATCAGGGGTTGTCAACCAGGGATACTCACGAAGGCCCTAGGGGGTATGCAGGGGCGGGCAAGGATGGAGCACCACCACGCACCATCCCATGCTGCCATGCAAGTACCATGCACCCACCATGTGGGGGGCTGCCGCTGCTCCACATTCAGCCATGCACCACCCTTCCTACCCATCCCCCACCCCCAGCTCTGCATCCGGCCACTGATCCAAAAAGGTTGAAAACCCCTGAATTAGATCATTTAAGCACACCCACATACTATAGCCATCCTAACCATATGGGAGTCAAAGCAACCTTCACCAACCCCTAAAAGGTAACTGTCGGACCCAAATCTCTAGCTTTCTTCCTGGATTGCGGTGGTCTGAGCCATTTTTGATTAAAAATTCTACACTCATAGGATGAGAGTATCTGTTGAAAATTTCAGCCTGAAAGCAACAAAAAAGGCCTTTTGGAACAGCAACACTTGGAAAAAAATGTAGTTCCAAGTTCTCAGTATTGTATAATAGATATCCAGACTTTGCATCCAGTTTGCCAAGCACTCAGGTGATGGGAGGGGCCTGGCAACACCCAGGATTCCAGCTCACATACTTCATGATGCTGAAGATCCTCTTGTAGTTGGAGAACATTCCTCACAGCAGGAGCAACGTACATCTTCCTTTTACACAGGAAATCCTTCTCCTCTGCGCATAGATCATATCCAAAACGTATGTTGAGATCTTGTGGGCAGGAACAATGACTAGGAGAACATATGTGCATATATTTTACATACTAATATTCGTAGTTCATTTCAGGAATTGCAACAGAGATGAGTACTATATACACATACTCTGATATATGCAGGTTGATGTAATATGGAAGGGAAAGAAGGGGAGAATAGCACTACTGTATAATATTTTCATTTTTCTAAAAATAGCTAAAGTTATACATAGTTGCAGTTTATAGAAATGAAAACTTCTTCTTTATCTTCTTCTTTATCGAGTCTCCTGAGGCTGGACTCGATGATCTCCCGAGGTCCCTTCCAGCCCTGATGTCTATGAAATCTATGAAATCTTTGAGGTTAAACCTAAGGAACCTAATTGTCAAAGAAGCATCCTGAATTAAAACTGTAAAATGAATGGGATGTCTAATTTCTACTTAAAATGTGTGAGAGAGAAACAGAACCACTTGGACATTTTTCAATCAAGTTCATTATTTGGGGGGGAGGTGTATACACACACACTGACTTCCATCACCATTCAAAGGTTTTGAAAAATATTTCAATGTTGATAAAAATGTCTACAAAAATATTCAAAAATAAAAATTGTTCATTTGGCAATATTTTTATCTCAGGAAATATCAGATCTTAACAGTTTATTTTAGTTTTTCATTTTTATCTTATTTCAGGATGTACCATGAGTAGTTTCAAAGTGGCAAACTTTCATTACAACACAAACAGGAAACATGAATATGAAGTTACAAGACAAGGTATTTCAGTCAGTACTAAGTAACAGCTCTCTTTAAGGATTTTTTAAAAAATTGGATTAAAAAAAATATTTAACTAGTATTCTTTTTCATATTATAAGCAGTTAATAGGATTAAGACTGTTAGTAGTGATTTGCCATAAAGGAAAGTCAAATAAGAAATAAATATAAAAACATAAACATTAAAAATAAAAACATTAAAATTAAAATTAGCAAAAAAGTGCGATAAAATAAAGAATAATATTTAAAGTCTAAAATTATTTTTATATTTTCTAAACATGAACTTTCTGGAACTTTTAAAAACATTTTATTCATTTGGAAATTCACCCCCCCCCCCCAATTATATCCTGAATAAAAAATGAAAAATGTTAAATTCTGAAATGTTTTGTGAAATGGGAATTCCTGTTTTGATCTATTCAAGTGTAAATACATTACCTTCTAGTGGCCATATATTACTATACCATTTCACATCCATGTATGTATACAGAAACATTGTCTCTGAAATATATGTGATCATATCGCCCTCTACTGGGTATTACTTATAGAAACCGTAGAGTAAAATCCTAACCCAGTTATCAAGTAGAAATCTGTCACCAACTTCAGTGGTTCCAGGATTCCACCTTAGACTCTCTAACCCTTCTATACAAGCATGGCTGTTTCATGGGTGAATGCTGTGTACTTCTTTCATGTCTACTTTTAGCCACAAATTGTAAAGCAGAATATTCCTCATGGAGGAAGATAACAGGCATGTCAAATCTGCTTTAAAAGTATTTTAAGTACACAAAGAATGCATGGAAAAGGATTTCTTCCCACCCTGATGCAATTCACAAACAGGTAAGTGTATTTTCTTCAAAATTTTGGAGATTAGATCAAAAGACATTTCATACCAAGACATCTGGACCTACCAGTGAGCGTGCCCATCTGATTTTGGCAACAAGCTACTGCCAAATTCTGCACTGAGTTGCAATTTCTGCTGTCTTGCAAGATGAGATTTGAATTTCATTAAACAGTTTTTGAAAGTTCATTTTACTAATTGTGCATATTGATTTTGAGGCTTTCGTTTTTTTGTTATGCCCAAAAAATTAGGGCAGGGAGGGTCCATGAACACAAATCCATTAGCTATTATCTCTGGCATAGCACACAACAGCAGGAGCTGTAACAGTCATTGAGCAGCTATGATACAAGCTTATCTATGACCAGGGATGTATAAGCTTCTTCCAAGAAGCTGAGCATCCTCCACCATGTCCAGTAAATTGGGGTTCCTACAATTAATAATTAATAAGGGTTTCTCCTTTGATGCAATACTATAGCAAACACTATTATTTGGTAGTGCTACTGTGGCTGGAAGATGAATACACACTGATTGCTGGCCTTAAGAAAATGCGTATAAAAGGTGTTTCATAGATGCAGCACAAGCAATATACATTATATATGTATAATGCTTAACTGTACTGAAATGAGTTGCTAGTTTAAAAAAAAAAGAGAGAGAGAACCATAACTAAGCTACTGCTTCATATCCTAAAGGGATGTTCAACACCTGAAGCTGGTAAAATTTAAGGCTGCTCAAGGGTCATTAATACATATGGTCATATGATGAGTATGCATTTTGTATTTGTTAAAAGCATATTCTGGTTTTCAATCCAAAAAATGTTTGATTTTTTTTTAAACAGGTCCAGAAAGTGAGACAAACAACATTTGGTGAACACTATCAGTAGGATCCAACAAAAATAAAGGGAAAAGTTCTTACCATTCTTCTGCCTTCACATTCAAATCAAATCTTTTTTCCTGAAAGAGAAGAATTTAGCTCTCAATGTGAAATGGTAGTGTTTTTTTAACTTTTTTTCAGCCTTGGAGGGCAAGCTTTATTTGATTGTCAACGTAAGTGAGAAAGCCATAAAACTGAGCCCCAGTGCAATCCAAGAGATGGACAGAGTTTCAAAGCCACCAATTTATTTTTAACAGAATAGTGCCATCCACTGGGCACATCTGCATAAGACATTTACTGTGGAACTGCCTAGCTCCACAGTAAAATCTCTGCCTCTATATGTGTGGCCCTATTAGGGCACAGGAAACTAATTAATTCTGGTGTAGGTTAATACTTGTAAATAAAAGTACTATCCTATGGCAGCATTTAGTGAGAAGCAATGCACGTGTACATCCTGACAGGGCTGGCTGGGGCACAAGCATGCTTCAGTGCAAGGGCTGCTTGCTGGTTAGCCCTACACTGGAGCAACCTCATGCCCCAGCTAGCCCCACCGCGGCACACTGAGCCAGGCAGGAGCAGCCTTGGGCTGACAGGCCCCCTACCAGCTGAGGCTGCTTAGACCCAGTTCAACATGCTGCAGTCCCAGGCGCATGTGTAATTTCGTCACATTAAATTTCATGCACCCAACAATTCCCATGCCTTCATGTGCACCAGCAAGTGCTCTCCACCACCCAGTTACCCAAACCATCAAATGCAATTCAGGGTTAAATCTTTGAGTTCCCAAATGCAGTCTCCTAATTGTAAGGCTGTGGTTAAGAACAGTCAAAAATCTATTGTATATTAGGCAGTGCACAAATGATGTATACAAAGTAGCATACCAGGTCTCAGCATAAAGCTGCTGTGAAGGGTTGAGGGCAGTAATGTAACCAAGGAAGGGGGGTAACTGGGGCACCAGCCCAGGGCATTGATTTAGGGAGAGGGGATGCAAAAATAGCAGTGGCTGCACTCATTGACTTTCTCTGGTTTGTCAGATTGGCTTCAGCAAAACTGCAGACATAAATTTTACCCTGAACTGCCACCACTAACAGCCCAGCTGCAGCTGTTACTCCATGCACGGCCACCACCCAGGGCAGAGAACTCTTTGATTCTGGAAGGGAATACCTGCAAATTAGTCTGAACAGTCTGATATATCAATACTGAAGATTATTCCTGTGGTTCAGGAGTATGAAACGAGGCTAAATGGTATTTACATGTACATTACCTATAGATTACAGGGATACACTAATGCACAAATTTGTGAGTGCAAGTGTGTCCCTCAGCATTCATTTTAACTCAATGATCTTTGTCTCTCCTGTTTAAACATTTGATTGTGGCAGTAATAATCATGACACTTCAATCGGCATGCAGCTATTTTATTTAGTGCAAGGCCCCATGCAAATGTTTGACTTATATGCATTATTCCAAGAGAGGCAGCTGTACAAGGATAGCACAGAAATTATAAAACACACAAAGAAACGCCTCTTTGCCACAGATTAGGATCTGAACCACAAGGACAATGCTTGCATCTCAATCTCTGCAGTCAGACTGGGCAGCTGGCTGAACAGCTGAAGAGCTGTTTTAAGCAGCAGGGTTGGAGAAGGGAAGAGAATGAAGCTGGGAAATTAAGGTGCATAGGGGCTGGGAAACGTGCCTCCTTCCTCTCCCAAATATAGTTCTGTCTCTTCTTTTTAAAGGGCAGTTAAAGAAACATCAGCACAGTACCAGACTTTTAATAACACTGGTCCACAACAAAGAGCTGAGTACAAAGGAACTTACCAAATTCCTTGGCCCCATCAAGTTGTCTGTGCCCAGGAGCTGGGTATGCAAAAGGCTTAGGAAATTTGGTGGAGTGGTGGGGAAAGGAAATGAAAGAGATGGAACAAGGGAAGTGTCACATTTCTGTCACACCTCACCCAGTTCTGTATCCTCTATTAGCAGCTGCAGGGAGACCCGGACAACTGTCAACATGGCCTTAGCAAGACTTATGCTACTGTCAAGAGAGGAGCCAGAGAAGCAGTGGTCATTTTTGCGGTCTCAGGGAGATTTTCATTTGGGTGGGAAAGTTCTAGCTCATTATTCCTACAGTGGCAATAGTTCTTAATAGGGCTGCCAATTAAATTGCAGTTACAGGGTGTGATTAACACGTTAATTGATTCTTGCATTAGTTTTTTGAATGCATCAATCACCCACATGGCTTTGGAGCCCGCGCCTGGGCTCCGCTCTGCCGCCATCACCGCTACCTTTGAGCCACCTGGCAAGGCAGTAGTGGCAGTGCAGAGGAGTCACAGGGCAGCCCAAGCATGAGCTCTGGGCAGCTGCAGTGGCAGTGGGGGAGGGTGCATGCACAGACACACACACATGAGCAGCTGCATCATGCTCATAGCCAGGAATGCAGCCTAGCAGCATATAAAGCAGCACCTTGGAGGTAAGTCTGTGGGAGGGGAAAGGAGTGTGAAGGAGAGAGCAGACTGAGGCCCCCATGGCAAGGGAGGGAGTGGGGCAGGGGCAGGTCATGGGATGGAGCCACGGTGGCATGGCTCCCCGCCACTGCGTGCACCCCCAGGGGAGGCATGGGGGTCACACACCACCTGGATTTGTGTACAGGACGGAGGTGGCCTGCCTGCTGCAAGCTGGGGCTCTGCACCCTGCTGCCTTTGCCCTGGAAGCTTCATGACCTCATGTTGTGCCTCCCACGCTGCCAACGTGTAGCTCCTGGGGCAAAGGCAGCAGGGTGCAGAACCCCAGCCCACAGCAAGCAGCCCACCACTGCCTCATGCACAAATCTGGGGGACATGTGCCCCTCATGCCTCCCCTGCAGGTACGTGCAGCAGTGGGGAGCTATGTCCCCCTGGGGACCCTGGTGAGCCTCCTGCAGCTCCGCTCCACAACCTGCGCTGGCCCTGCGGCTCTGTTCACCCAAGCCCCTTCCCCTGCCCCACTCCTTCCCTCATTGTGGGGGGCCTCGATCTCCACTGCCACCCCTTCTCTCCCCCTTGCCCCTTCCCTGGCACACACGTACCTGCTGGGCACTGTGTCTGTGTGTGTCTGTCACTCCCAAGCCACAGCCCCCAGACCTTGCTGCTGCCCCTCACTCCTGACCCACAGTACCCTGCATCCTGCCAGGGTGTGCAGGGATGCCTCCACACACACCCACAGCCCCCTACACCTTCACAAATTCCCCCCCCCATACACACCCCACCCAAACAAATTACCTGCGTAATTTTGCATTATTTTGAGTTTTTCTGCACATCATTTTAAATTTTTAGCTGTGAGATTAAAATTGTGATTAACCGTGGCTAATTTTTTTAATTGCACAACTAATCACAATCAAGTGTTTAATAGTTTGGCAGCCCTAGTTTTTAAATGATTCAAAATTAATCCTAAAGGCTCCCAAATCACACTCACCTCTGCTATTGTTACTTTCTCCCCAAAGGGAAGAGAATTAAGCATCACTGCTGGATGGCCTGTGTCTACAGTGTAGCTACAGGTTTTCTGGAAAAAAAATAATTAAAAAACAGTTTTTAATACTGAAATAAAAAGATTATCCTGTTCCTTCATAGAGTCAGGTTGGGGGTATCTGTATATCACTATTATGTTTATTAAGGTGAGTTTTAACATACAGCATTGTAATGTTTCTTCTTTGGTATCATAACATCCAGCGCTGGGTCTGCATACTTTGTATAGTGGAACACGGTAGGACATGAAGGACAAACTATGGCCTCAGGACCCAAAATAACATCCTGGGTTTCTTCGTAGGAACCTTTTACTGTAAGAGAGATGTCTTTTCCTAAAAGGAATGAGACAAAACATGCAGACAATGTTAGATTTATCTGACTGGAAATGTAAGATACTATAAACAAGTCTGAAATTTTTTTTAAGAGTTCTCCATATTGAGCTCTAAGAAGCTACTTAAGAAGATAAGAAAAATGATATCCCCTGCACAAAAAGCCTGCTACTCAACACAAGGACATGAAAGCTTACTTACGTAGGTATGACAGTGCTAATGTTCACTGAATACAACCACCATAAGTTTTCACAGTAAAAATTGATTTGGGTTCACGTCTGTAGTTCACTTATCAGCATGTGAACTGTAAGTCTGGTCTATATAAAAATATTCAACTTTTGCATGCAGTAATAAGCGCTTTTATCATTTCCTCACTTTTCCACACCACAGCAAATATTACTGGCCTTGCTATAATTTTATGATGAACAAAATATTGTCGTAGCTGTGTTGAAACATACTACATTTTAAAAGGTTTTGTTATTGGAGTCTTGATTTAATATACTTTAACAGAAAATACTGTGAACAAAAATACTGTTATTTTAATGATCTATATAACACCCTTGTCACCATATCAGTTTAAGCAGATGGTAATTAACCATCATTTAATGAAGCAATAAACTCACTTGATTTATGCTGCTTCTTTTCATGCACCTGAACTTCCAAACAGCAAGCTTCCCGGGCCTGGAACAGAGAAGGAAAATAAAAGAACTCATATGAGGGAATGTCACAATTTAAAGTTACCCCCACCCCCAATCCTTATCCATTACTAGCTGAGTGCCTGGGCAATCTGCAGGCAGTATAGATCAGTGTTTCTCAGCCTGTGGGTTGCAACCCATAAGTGGGTCCCAAAAATATTTCAAAGGGTCACGAGCTGCAGCAGGACAGATGGGCAGCGGGAAGGCGCCTGGATCCTTGCAGTCAGGGTAGGGGGTGAGGGAGAGTTGTGTGGCCAAGCTGGCAGCCCTGGGGCAGATGCCTATGCTTGCAGGGGTGGTGCAGTTGGGAGGGGCCATGACCAGGCTACCTGGTGTGGCATGGCAGCCCCAGTGGAGGGAGGGGGATTGCCTCAGGGCTCTCCACCTCCTCCCTCCAGCCCATGCCAGACCTGGATTTGCTCCACTGCCACCTGCTTGAGCCGTAGCTGCCACAGCCACTCCAGCAGGTCTGGGCGTGCAGAGGGCCGTGAGTCAGGAGTGAGGGACACCAGCATGGCTGGGATGGCAGGGAACTGGGGGGTCGGGCACCAGCAGGTGTGAGTCAGGACAGGCCATGGACCTTTGCAAATGGGTCCTGGTCAAAAAAAGGTTGAGAGTCACTGGTATAACTAAAACCCTCAGCCCCTGAAGAACAAATTGCTTGACATAGCTAAGCACTGAGGCATACAGAGCTTTGTATCAAGTGTAGTTGTTCCTTTTTAGTGATAATAACTCAGCTAGATTTATCTTGTACCCCATTATAAGGACTAAGTGTGCCTATAGACGTATGGGGAGGCTGCTCCGACATGCTGTATTTACTCAATTAATCAAGTCTGCTGGAGAATTAATGTGCCCCCAACAGTCTCCACATCTTATGCATCAGCGTTCCCACACTTCAAAATATTTGATGAGCTTTAGTTAAACTACCTCTGTAGCCATTTTGAAGCACAGGTATGCTGATACATGAGACACCACGGCTGCTTTAATTAGAGAGGCTCTTGGAGCCTCTCTAATTAAAGTGGCCCCCCACCATGTGTAAGAGTGCCCTAGATTGAGCTCACTAGCCATAGGGGGTTTTACAGCTGCACCATTTCCTGTTTGTAAATGGGGGAATCACTGCATAGTGTCTGGAATGTGCTGACACAGGATGCTCATAGCTGTTCCATTCTGTGTTTCTGAAGATGCTCTAGGAAATAGTGCATAACAGATGACTGAGAGAAATCTTAACTACTCTCATCCCAATCTATCTCCCAGATAAGAAAGAATACATTGGCCTGCAAACCTTCTGGCAGCTTCACTAGTCCCACCTATGTTAAGAATATTGTTACAGAACATGAAAGACCACTAAACAAAAAGTTACCACAAGTACTCCATTGGTAAAGAGTGTTTCAGGATGACCCAAACTAGGAAACAAAATGAAAAATACATATTTCACAACCACGATAAATCAAATTTTTCCTTTAATGTTTATCTCACTTTCCAATTCTGAAAGTGACAGAAAAACTCTGTCTGTGAGTGGTTTAAGCTTTTTTGCAATGTTCGCTTTGTCTCTGCACAGCTACTAACGCTCCTGCTATTCTTGCTTTGGAGATCTTCTAAGCAGGAACTTAAACCTGTGCCAAAATTGCCAGACCTGAATCAGAAAATTTTCTTGCAGTGCAGTGGCAGTCTCAAACTCACACAGACAGGAATATTAGTTTAACCAAATTCCTCCTCTAAGTATAGCTCATGTTATAAAATACATTTCTACCACCAACATTCAGCTGGTCTGCCAGGGTATACTGGTTGGGGAATGTGATTCTACACATTTGCTATGAATGCAGATAAAATAAATAGAGGGGAAATGACCATGGTAATAGAGCAATTTATTAAATGACATCTTCAGATAATTCAGGTGAAACTAAAGGCATAGTGCATAAAGTACTGAATCAAGACTCAAGACACCTGAGTTCTATTCCTGGCTCTGTCACTGGCCCACTGAGTGACTCTGGCCACGTAACCCATGTCTCTGTGCCTTAAAGGGCTATATAAGATATTATTAGATTTAGCACATCAGAGACAGAACTTATGGTCTTAAACAAGGCTGTAGGAGGCAATTCCAATACTCAAGCATTTGGAATATGAGTAATTTTGAAACATTAACAAAATTGCAATTTAAAAATAAGACACGGGAGATTTTTCTACTGCATAGGACTACCAGCAGGCATCAAAAGGCTGATACAAATAAAACAAATTACTAGGCCATGGACTGAGGTTGTAGAAATTCTAGTCAATGCCAGGAAAAATTCTTTACATTAATAGTGTTTAAACAATAGAAGAAGCTGATATAGAGACATGGTATATATTATTTTGATAGAGAATATACTAGAGGTTGGAATCTGAGTTTTCTGGCAATTTTCCACACAGCAGTCATATGAATAGGTCTGTCATTGAAGGGTTTTAGCCCTATCTATTTCTGCATCTTCTATTTAAATTGCGTTTCACTTACATGGTCTGCAAAAGGAATTCCACCTCTAGCTCCTCCTGCCTCTGAGGACAAAACAGAAAAACAAATGAAGTCACTACATCACATTCTCTGCTTTCAGGTACAGTCACTGTATCAATCTGATCTTCCACTTTGTGGTATAGGGGCAATTAGGCAAGATACAACGGCCTTTGGGATACAGAAGGGCAGCCTAGAGGCTCTCATAGATCCACCTGGCCTTAAAGTTTACAGAAAGCTTAAAGAAACCTGCACTTTTGTAATTTACCATTCATACAGTCAATCTGCAGTTTACTTCATCTACTAACATCTTACATTCTTGATACTATTCTGCTACCCAGTAGCTGTTTTTGCCATTAGCTTGGGGTTTACATTTACTTTTAGCCTATAATTTCAACCTCTCCAGGAATATTAAACAAAAGCTGGTGATATTGATGTATTAAGTTCTTATCTGTCTAGTCCACCGTTCTTTGTGTGTGTTTCAATAGCAACAAGATACCAGCAAAGCTGTTTAGAAATAACACAACAGATAGATGACTTGATGCTAAGCCTTCCTCCTGTACGCCACCCCATTTCAACTATATATTACACTGTAATATAATTATTTTGAAAAATGTGTGAATAAGAAGGCCCAATCTAAATATAGTTACTAAAATGAAAGATTTCCATTCTGTATTTACATTTTAAATGGGAATCTGTATATTTAGAGGGCGATGTAAATACCCATATGGGATTTACAAATCTCATTTGGGTACCATTGTTTGAAAATTGGGTCAACTGTGTGCAAATCTCAGCTTTTATTATATTGGTATCTCTGCCAAGATGTTAGTGTCACATAGTTGCTAGGGTAATGGCAAATTAAGACAGGAGACCTCGGAATGGAGCTCCTGGAGGTAACAGTCTCCAGTAAGTTCATTCTTGTTAATAGAATCTGAACAGGGAGTCTTTGGTGAATGAATCAACTTTTACCAACCCAACCTCCAGTGGCAAGCATGCTGAGGCCAAACTGATCAGTATAGTGGAGGAACCCATAATGAAGAGACCCTAGATAAATTAGAGTAAAACAAGCAAATTAAAGGCAGAGGGAAGAAAGTAGATGTACATTACAAGCTGTAGTTTAGACAGAAAGGCCAGACTTTCTCTTCCAGGCCTGCCTGTTTCTTCACAACTCACCTTTGGATCAGACTTAAAGCACATGAGAGTTCGTTCTCCAAGTGGAAGTTTAGCTATGTCAAAACGCACAGTGAAGAGATGATCATCCCGAGTAACACGGTCTTCATCATAGACACCCAGCTCCAGCACATTCTAGAAGAGAGGTGAAAGATTTGATGCTAAGATTAGTTTGATGCTAAAGTATTAACATAGGCTTGTATACGAGTCATAACATTTCCAGTCAGGAAATCCTTGGGTTTTTAACCTTATCTTTAGATTTGTCAAGCTTTCAAACATTTTTTTTTGAATAACTGCAATGACCTGAAAATTAGCGATCAATATAGTAATAAATCAATACTTTTATAAGCATTCAAAACCACCAATATATGAAAGCTCTCTGTAGATTTTTTTTTTTCTGACAGAGTATTTTCTGGATAAAAGAACAATTCACTTACTGTTGGCAGAAAAGTGGTTAAAGGAAAAGTGTAAAATTATGTGATATTAGTGGTTGTTCTGTAATGTCTTTTTTTTGGTTCCAATACAACCAGCTCTCCCCACATACTCAGCTTGATATTTGATCAACTGTAATCAGCACAATAAACCAATTCAGACTTCATGTTTTGGCTGAATAGAGAGCTTCCTATTGTGAGGCTGAATCACTCAGATGAAAGGTCAAGCTATGAAGAATAGGGGTGTGCGAAACAGGCCATATTCAATTTGGATTCGGATGTGGCCTGAATCGGGGACAGTGATTCAGTTCGTTGATTTGGGTCACTGTCCCCGATTTGATTTGGCTGAATCTGAATCAAAGATTTGATGCTGATTCAGAGAATCAGTGATTCAGCCATAGACACAGCTTTAAATCTTTTCTACATACCTCGAGGTACCAGATGCACCACTCGTGAACACTGCGATGGTGGGGTGGATGAAGTATCCCACAGGAGCACCCATGGGGTGGGGGTGGGGGCATGCTTGGCGTCGAACCTGGAATTGGACTGAAAGTACCCCAGAAGTGGACTGGAAATGCTTTGGTCCACTTCCGGGTCTGCTGCCAAGCGTGCTGGGGAGCGCCCCCGCTCTTGCTCCTGTGGGATTCTCCATCCACCCCAGCATGACAGCATTCACAAGCCACCTGGTACCTTGAGGTATGTAGAAAAAGCATTTAAAGCTGTGTCTATGTCCAAATTGCAGAATCAATTTGGAGTGTTTGGATTTGATTTGAAGAGATTAAAGGGTTTCCTGATTAGATTCAGATTTGGCTACCAAATACGGCCCTAATGAGGAATCTTAATATTTTAAATGCTTTCAAAAAAAATATGCCAGGTACTCAGCAAAGGCAGATCCAGGGGAGTGGAGCAGTGTAGTTGCATCCTTCTTCTTTTGCTGTGCTGTACATGGGCAGTGAGCTCAAAGGTCACCATCTATCTGGTCAGCATGGGCTCCTGCCAGACCTCCACAGGTACAGTGAGCTCTTATGAGCGTACCAGCTCATTGGATCAAGCTCTGGCCAGAGCCCTGCTTTTCACAGCTCAACAGCCCAGGGGGATCAGTGCTGCTGGTGTTCACCCTTTCCCTCCCACAGCTAAATTCAGCATCAGAGGTAAGAGGAGAAAAGTGATGTCAGTGCTCACTGCCTGGGCTCTGGAGCTGCAAAAAAGTGGTGGCTCCAGCCAGAGCTCACACCAATTAGCTGATGAGCTCAAAGTTCATGCATGGCACAGCCAAAAGTGGGTGCAGCCATATCCTTCCCCCGCCCCACTCATGGATCCACTGCTGGCAACCAGTAGATAACATTTTTATGAATTTTTTTTTTTTTCCAGAAAACGAAGTTTCTGCAAAATGGAAACCGTTGGCAGGAAAACAATTGACTTTGGCCTATTTTTCCCTTAAGAGAATCTAAATATGGTACTAGATTATATTTACCTTTCATATACCTAGATGGCCTATATACAGTTAGGTACCAGCAAAGTTTGGCATTTATGCACAGTTTGGGACTGTTTTTTATCCTATTGGTATATTTGCCAGAAACGTGATAGACAACCTCCTGCCTTTTAGCCCAGGTGCCATGAGTCATGTTGTTGCCAGATTAAAATTTCAGGGTTTACCTGGCCTTACCCGTGTCTCTGGGCAATTTTATTTCCTTTGGGCAAGTGTGCAGCTGGAGTACAACCCTATCAAGCCTGCTCAGTAGGTTAATGCAAGTGACGCTAAATTGCTCAGTCTTTAAGCACAAAAAACTGTAGTTACATGACTATATACATGCCCCTAAGTGCATAAATGGTACAGGGCCCATTAGTTGGGCCCCAACCTAAAATTGTTTTGTTTCACTTTGTCTGGACCTGAATGATAATGTTTCCTTTCAGGTAATCTCAGTTATCTGTGCTTGCCTCCATGGCCGCAGAGCCTCATGTGACTTGTAGCTGAGCACTTCAGACCTTTGTTTCCTTCCATGGCCCTGGCTCTTGGGCTAGACAGCTACTTCCACGATGTCTTGTGGTCACCCAGGTTGGGCTGGTACAGTGTATCGTGGGACTATTATCCAATTGAGGATAATGGTCTATAGATGGAATGGAAACATAAGGTACCTGAGCTAGAACAAATTAAAATAAAATATTTCAATTTGAGAATGTTCCATTTGGACCTTTCTGAACCAACATTTCTTAGAATTCTCCATCTGTAAAAAAAAAAAAAAATTCAAAAGTTTTGAACTAGTGTCATGATTTGGGATGAAAACAAACTTCAAGACATTGAAGTTACTTGACGGGCTGGTAAAAGATGTTAAAACAAACAAAAAAACCAAACCACCTTACCAGAAGAAGCAGGTGTTGGCTCAACCCAGCTCTACAGCATCTGTATAAATTAGGTGCTTCAGCAGGGCTTTTTGGCACTTTTATCTAAAGCTTATTCAAACAGTTATTCAATAAAAGTGCCAACAAAGCCCCACTAAAGTGCCCGATCTATACAGATGTTGGATGAGCTGGGTCCAGCTAATGCAGTGTCTTTTCTGGGCATGTGCTGGGTTTGGCACAGGAGTGCTCTGAGTTTAAAGTAAAGCACCATTTTTGAATGTCTGAAAGCAGCTGTAGATTCCAATAAATTCAGAAAAATAACTGCTTCTTTATTTGAAAAAATAATGGTTCTAACGTTCCAAACAAGCAGTACTCTAAAGAAGAGAAAGTGAGGTCCCAAAGAAGTGTCATTTGTGGTATTTTAATCATCTGGGGTATTAAATAATAAGCTGCAGAAGACTTAACATTTCTACTTTCCATATAGCTAAAGATTTCCAGACTGCTGGAAGTAGGCAGCTCTTAGTTTCATACCTTGATCTGACTCTGGATTCTATAATAGAAAATTTCATTCCAAACTGGGTTTTTGCAGTTATTGATGGTCTTGGTCCTGGCTTTTTCACCTGAAGCAGTTGGCAACCATAGGGTCACATAGCAATCAGGCTGGCTTACTGTATGAGAAGAGATGCAATGCAGCAGTTAAAGTAGGAATGCACCCTGTGCTAAATGGCAAAGGAAAAATGAATGCATCATGCTACAATGAACCTTTTTTTTTTGGGGGGGGGCGGGGAGGGTGTCCAACCTATGGTGAGTTATAATTGCCCAATGTATCAGGCCAAGAGGGAGAGGGATAGATACTAATATAGGTAACAAGTTAGGTGGTTTTGATTCTTCCTTGTATAAATTCCAGAAGAGAGACAAACATATTGTTTTTCACAATTAAATAAACAACAGACATATTTTCACTTCTTCGAATAGTTTCTTAATCTCCCAAACCCCACCATCCAACACACACACACACACACACACACACAAACGCACACACACTTGCTGTTCTTCAGCAGTACTAGGACAAGTTGGAACTTTACCTACTCCTATTCATTGAATTTGAGGAACAGTTTTGGGGTGGCTCCTTTTTTCTAACTTGTCCTATATGATAGAGGGCAGATGGGGGCAGGTGGGTATAAGGCACATATGCAACAATCCCTACTGCTGAAGATTTCCTCCTCTTACCTGCACACAAACTCTTTGACCAAGAGATCCAGAATTCTTAAAAACTAGACCCTCCAGAAACAGTGTAGGGGGTAGACCCATGACCTCAAAAAAGGCTATGAGAAGGGAGTGGGAAATGGACAGCTTATCCCATTTCTTAATGCATAACTTTCAGACTACAAAAGTCTCTATAATTCACCCCCCAGAGAAGGTCTGTCCTGTACAAAGAATGAGGAAGAAGACCTATTAACAATCATATATGATCACGTAATTCAAGATGTTATCACACATATATAGGTCAAAGTGGTCCAAATTTAAAGTTATGCAAGAAACCACCCGGATTTCAGCATAGCCTAACCTCTGCATGTTTGATTTTGCAATCTTAAGGATCTTTTAGGGTAATTATCTCTGTCTCTTCTCTTAAGTATTGATTAGTTATTAGAACCTATACTTATTTCAATGAAATAAATACTTTGTTTTGTTTGATAGCATTGACCTTGGGTCAAATACACATCTGAGTCAGCTTGTATTTCAACTGTACCTTATAACGCTATCATTAAGCTACCCTTAAAATATATGGAGTAGGTGTCAGCTGACTAGCAAGCTTTGCATTTATATAATTTGGCCCTGCTTGCGCAACCTTTCTACAACTTCACTATTTGTGATTTTATCTTGCCATTTGACTTGCACAAGAGCTTAAAAGAGTTCTTAATGAAACCCTTCTGGCACACCAGCATATATGATCAGAAACCATAAACACAGAGAAGAGCATATAAGATGTGCCTAATATATTTTCTATCCAGTGTTGTGACCTAGGTGGATATGACTTGTATACCTTCCCTCACACAGTATAACATAAAAAGTGTATATTGATATGCTTCCTGTAGAAACTTAATCATAACTCTAAGATAAGGTAGTAGCTGCTACTAAATGGTAAACACTTGAGCTTGTTTTTTCGTTTTGTTTTTCTGCAATATCAGGCTGGTTCCAGACGTGTGTGTGTGCAAGCATATACTCATCTGGAACCAGCATGATGCATATACATTTATATGATTTTGGTAATAATTAATTTCTTGGTCAATGAGACCACTGTTTGACAAGACTTCGCTTTCCTAAGGGTAATGCATCACTCACAGGGGGTTTGACAATATGAATACTGTGTTAGAATTTACTTAACATTGTAGAGATTATACAGATGCAGCTCTAACATTGTAGAAATACAGCTTGGAATTACATTTACTATTACCCTTGTGAAAATTGTCAGTTACATTTGGGAGCATCCTCTAAAGTACACGTAATCTGCATGGCTTGGGTAGTAATCAGTCTCCTGTTAACTACACAGATCACATTGTAGTAGTGAAGTCTGATTTTTTCTGTAATTTCTGTTCAGTAATCCATGGCAAATCCTTTCATATTGCACTGTAGGATGAACTGACAATACCAAATGAGATCCAAGCTCTACACAATTTTGGTTCTAAACCTGTATCCAACATATTGGAAAATGGCCACAACATTATCAGATAGCTAGATAAAAGGACTGGTCATTTAGCAACCTTTATACAAATGGATGTTAGAGGATGATATGAGTATTAGCCTAGGATAACAGATGAAAAAAATAGTTTTGATATTCATTTAATGTGCAACATAATCAAGATGAAAGGACTAAAAACTAAGGTAAAAATAGAATGCCTTTCTGATAACCTCATGTATAACAACTTAATGTAAACAGAGATACAAAGAGCAGGCAAAGCCTGAAGTCACATACAAACTTAAATGAGGTAAAATCAGATGTCCTTGACCTAGATTTTCAGAAGTATCTGTTGTTTTTAGGTGCCTTAATTCTTCAGTGTCCATCTGGAGAGATCCAGATTTTCAAAAGCACTGTGCAACTTCATTGCGGCAACTGTGGGTGCTTTGCACTTCCAAAATAACACAGCACAAGATGTCTCAAGTTGGGCACCAAAAACTAGGCCTACTTTTGAAAACATGGTGTCCTTAAAAGTACTTAAACAGTTTACCACTGCAAAAAGGAGATTAAGGGGATTTAAAGTGATGCATTGATAGACCAAGGAGTTGGAGACTTAAGAGTCAGTTAAATTGTGGCAGTTTTTTTTCAATCTTGCTTTCCTGTTTGCTGCACTCTTTTCTAGTCCCAGTTATGTGCAAGTTATACCAATTTATGCTCAATGTGGCCAAATTAAAAAGTAATGTATCAAAAGAAGAACATATATTCATTATTGGTAAGTGCAGCTCTAAATTTAAGTAAGAGCTACTTAGCCCAAGGGAGAACCCACACTGTTGTAAAATGTATATTGAAGAACCTGAAAACAGTACAAGTTACACTTCTTTAAATGTCCTGAATTCCATCAGATAGATCTTTGATTTTCATTTTTTGCATGCAGTGTCAAAGAGTCTGAAGCTGAATAGTGCAAAATTTAATCTTAAAAGTCCAAAAGCTAGACATACTTCAGAAGGGTAAAGAGTCTGGGAGGTGTTCAGATTCCAAGACCAGATGACACCCAGGCAGGAAGCCAAGAGAAAAGCCAAAACAGAAATCACACCCAGGCCAGAAGCCAAGAGAGAAAACATGCTTAAAAAACATGGAAGGCTTTTGGAAGAAAGAAGTGCAAGAGACTCAATCCCTGACACCTGGTCTGATCAGCATAGAGTGGCCAGAAATTTCATCCTTGAGGATAACTAGGACTCAAGGCATAAGGGTAAAATAGGCAGCTTTATGCTACCTATCTTTTCTTAGAAGAGGAATGTCAATGACCACCAAAGCAGGTCAAGGGGTGGATCCCAGGGGAAGGCAATTCATACCACTCTTCTGCTGTGCTCCACATATGCAATAAGCTCTCTCAGCTCCCAGCCTGATCAGCATGGGCTCCTTCTGGAGCTCTGTCTATGGAAGGAGGAGAGCTTGTTCTTCAGCTAGTTGGTAAGGCTGTTTCTGAAGCCACTGCTTTCATATGGCTCTGAATCCCAGAAGGTGAGCACTTCCATTGTTCACCTGTCCTTTCCCCCTGCCTTAAATTGGCACAAGGAAGGTTGCTGTGCCAGGTGACCTGGTCAGGCAAAATGGTTGCAGTGCCTGCACCCTGAAGTTTCACTAAAGTAGTGGCAAGAGCCTATGCTGCCCATATGATATGCTCAAAGGGCTCCCTGAAAAGACAAAGGTCTTGCAAGAGCCCTCACTGACTAGCCAAGAGCTCATGGCATGTTTCTCAGAGCCAAAGGAAGTGTGGCCATGGTCAGGTCAAGATGGGAGAGGCAAAACTAGAACATTCAGTTCTCTGGCCTAGTACAGCAGTCCCTACAGAACAGCACTGTAACTAACTGAACTTAGATAGCCCCTCAGAAACCCTTCCAGCTCCGAGATCAGAGGAGGTGGTCATGTGGCTTAGAACCATCTTTCCTCTATTCAGAGAAACAGGATTTGTCCTACCATGATGCATGGAGGAAGAATAGTGACAAGTTATTGACATCATATGCTTAGATATTCAGTTGTAATAATCTGTCAGAAGCAAATTTTCAACCCAATCAAATGCCCAGATGTAGCAAATGGAAAAACAACCTGTAGCAAAGTTTGGGCAACAGGGGTAGCAGTGACATTCCCTGGTGATCACGTAACCCTTGCTGCACTCCAGCTCTGCCTCTCCTTTCCTCCCCTTCTCACTCACCTGCCACACCCTGATGTATTTTTAAGAGAGGCTGCCTAATGGGTCTTAGACCAAGCTGCCATTCCCATGACAGTTAGTAGGTCCCTGCTAGACCCCACCAGTTTTAACTCTGCCATCATACCAAGTAGGCCCCATCAGCTCATCTATGCCCAGCTGGGCATCTGTATCCTTAAGGGCTATTCACAGCCTCCAACCTCCCCTACAACCATGTCCATACCTCACAGGTGTTATTGTACCCTTGTCAGGACCTTAGCCTTCATAATCTGTACCCCTTTTCTTTAGCTGGCCCTTTTAGCCTGGGCCAACTGTGCTAGACCTGGCTTCTGGGCTCCATTTCTTGTCTCACTACTTTGGTCCTGGGTCCCCTGGCCCTTTCTTCAACCTGCCTTGGGCAATGAATCTGTTTTGGCTCTGTCTGGGCCCTCAGGGCCCTGTCTCAGCCCAGCTTTGAGCAATGAGCCTACTTTAGCTCTGTCTGGGCCCTTTGCTCCTACTTGCTTTCAGCTCATGCTAAGCTATCATCTCTCTCTCTAGGCTGTAGCCCATTGGCAGCAGAAGTGGGGGGATAACAGGGCTTAGCCCCCCCTCCCCAATGCAGGGCAGCGGTAGGGCAGCAAGGCAGCCTAGCCACAGGCTTCTGGTGGCTGCAGCAGAGGAGGGGTGTGCGCACAGTGGTGAGGGAGGGAGTGGGGCTGGGGCTGGGGAGGGGCAGGTGCTGCACAGGCATGGTGGTGCAGGGTGTGGGAATGAGCCATGAGTGGCTCATCTTGGGGGGCATGGCTCCCACTGCTAAGCACACTCCAGGAGGCATGGTGGAGGTATCCCCTGGATCTGCACAGGGCAAGGCAGGATGCTGCCCAGACTGGGCTGGGACTGTGCTGAGCATTTCCCAGCGGGGGGTGGGGGGGCAGGGGATGGGTTGTGCTGTGCTTGTGGTGGGCAGTAGTGGCACTAGGAGGGGGGTTATCAGGGGGGAGGCTGCAGCCACTCCAAAATTCACCATAGCCCCCTGACCTCCCTTCCCAGTGCTGTCATTGCCCACCCTGAGCGCAGCGTGGCCCAGCCCCTGCCAGGAGAAGCCTAGTGCTGGCCTGGCCCCATCCCACAGCAGCAGCCTGCCCTGCCCCACACAGATCCAGGGCCACATGTCTCCCCCCCACCCCGTCATCCCAGGGTGTGGGCAGTGGCGGGAGCTGCCACCCCCTCCCCATGCTCCCCAGACAACCTGCTCACAGCTCCATCCCATGCCCTGCCCCTGTTGTGCAAAGTTTGCCCTAGCCACAGCCCTACTCCCTCCCCCACACATGGCTCTTTCCCCTCCCCTTGCCCCTTCCCCCACAGACTTACCTGCTAGGAGGGGGTGCGTGCGCACACACACACACACACACACACACACATATGCATGCATGTGGTTAGTCCCAACAAATAATTTTTTCTTCCTCCATCTACGCTCAAACTTACTTTATGTACCAGTTCCCCCAGCCCTTGGTAGGCTCAAGACACTCTCTTGCTTTTAGGCACTATTGGGACTGCCATAACACTCCTAATATTCCTAAACTCAAACTGCTGGTATGAACTGTAACAAAGGAATAAGTACATTGGTTATAACAGAAAATAAACCCACACAGAGTCCCAGATATCAACAGCAGCTTACTGTCAGAGTAGCCATACCTCCCCTTGCCCTGGGTTATATCCTCCTGATAACAAGTAAGGCTGTGCGAAGCTTTGGTAGCTGATTCACTTCAGAGGAGATTCAGCCCAATTTGGGGATTGAATCCCCAAATCTGAATAGAATCAGGAGACCAAGTAAAAGCTCTGAATCGATTCAAAGTATCTGAATCAATTCAGAAAAGATTTGGTTGATTGAGAGATTCGGCCGATTCAGAGATTCAGCCATAGACTGAGCAGGCAGCTCACAGCTGCCTCCAGCTGGTAAGTCTGTTGGGGTTGGGGGAGGAGAGAGGGAAGGAGCATGCAGGAGGGAGGGATTGGGGATAGAGCCGGGACAAGCTGCCCAGCCGGGGAAGGGCAGGGCATGTTACTTGGGGAGGGAGACACAGGGGCATGGAATGTGGGTGCAGCAGCCCTGGGAGTGGGGGCTATGCCCTGCTACCACCTGGAGTAAGGCATGCCTGCATTGCGCCCCCTCCCACGCTGGCTGGGCAAGAAGCAGTAGGGCATAGCCCCTGCAGCTCCCCCTGCTGGGGCAGAGACAGGTACAGGCCGGGAGCCATGGGAAAAGCCCCCATGGCTGCTCTGCCTGGCCCCATCCCCCACCCAGCCCAGCCTCCTGCCACTTTAAAAAAAGAAAAAAAAAAAAGGAAAAAAGCCCCACACTCACTGTCTCTGGCAACAGCAATCAGGGGTTTCTGAGGGCTTGTGGCAGAGTCCCCTTGTGCAGCACAGGGAAGTGGGGGGCAGCATGGATCGCGGCCCCGCTTGGCACCCATGCAGCAGGTGCCCCATGGTGCGGGTGTGGTGTGGCTCAGCAGGACACTGGACAGTCTGGGAGCTGGGGCTGCTCCAGCAGTCACCCAGAGCCTGGCAGCACTCAGCCCCAGCAGCCCCAGCTCCCAATGGGGGAAAGAAGGGGTGTGGGGAGGCAGATTGAGGCCCCTGTAGTGGAGGAGGGAATGGGGCTGGGGCTGGGGCAGGGGCAGATGCTACAAAGCCAGGGCAGATTCAAGGATGGAGCCATGAGCAGCTCATCCAAGGGGGTGTGGCTTCTACCACTATGAGTACCCTAGGAGGGTACGGGGGACATGTGTCTCCTGATCTGTGCATGGGGCAAGGGTGGGCTGCCACTGTGAGCTGGGACAGTGCTGAGCTCTTTCCGGCGGGGGACGGGGTCAGACTGTGCTTGGGGCAGGTGGTGGTGGCACTGGGAGCAGGAGTACAGGGAGGGCTGCAGCCACCCCAAAATTAGCCATAGCCCCCCTCCCAGTGCTGTTGCTGCCTGCCCCAAGTGCAGCCCTGGCCCAATACCCCACTGAGAAGAGTCTGGCAGCATCCCTGGCCAGAGCCCTCATCAGCAGCCCACCCTTGCTCTGCATGCAGATCCAGGGGCATATGCCCCCTATGCCCTCCTGGGGTGTACCAGCAGCGGGAGCTGCCACCCCATCCCTATGCCTCCCCGGACGAGCCACTCATAGCTTCATTCTGCACCCCACCCTGGCTGTCCAGCACCTGCCCCTGCCCCAGCTCCACTCCCTCCCCCTCACCACTGGGACCTCAGTTTGCTCCCTACTCCCATGCCTCTTCCCTCACAACAGACTTAGCAGCTGGACCTGGCTGCTCTCCATGCCACTGGGCTGCGCTCCTGGCCTCCTGCTTGCTGCACTGTGGCTGCGCACATACACAGGGCATTTATCAGTGAAACGATCAGCGACATTAGCCAAAAAAAGCCAATTGCCAATACTGTCAATTTTCCTTGTATCAGTGCCAATCCAATATGGGATTGACGTATTGGTGCACCTCTAGTCATTTGTTGTACTTTTCAACCCATTCACAATATCAGTCTCTTGGATTGCTTTCAGATGTTGATTCCGGTAACTCCCGGCCAATCTGGGAGGCTTGGCAACCCTACTCCGCAGGCAGAATTCCCCTGACTGGCCACAGGTACGCGCTTTCACTCTAATGGGCAGCTCCCTGCCTAGGCATCAGTATTTCTTTGCTGTCTTCCTTCTTATGCTGTCCCCTGCTCATCTGTCTGGGCTCTATCTGCTGCCATTTATCTCCTTAAAGTAACAGGAGCCCCAGGCTCACAGTTGCACACCCATTGACTTCAGTAGATGGTAGATGCACCAGGCCATTTGTGCCTTACATGAATGACATGGAAAAGATACTAAAGCGAATACAAAGAAAACTGGGACTTTTTTTAATCCAGGAAATATAGTACCTTGTGATACTTCTGAATTTGTGTTGAATATGTTGTCCTTATTATACTCCTAAGTTCAGTTAATCAATTATATTTGCACAGTAATGTACATCTTGGTTCTTATGTAATGAGCCATATCATATTGTGATGCTTTAAGTATCTGCATGCATGATAATAATAAAAATTACTTTCTTTTATTAGACTCTGGTGATTGTGGTAGTCTCTTAAATTCTGATAATTTTTAGAACTATGACAATTTCTAGGAACATTAGAGATACTTACTGGGATCTGACCGACGGAGGTTTCTTATTCGTATTACTCTTATAGTGAGCAAGCAGCAAGGAGATGATAACATCTGTAGAAAATAACATGTAATGAGGAGAGCAAACCTTAAAGACAAAACTAATACCTACCATAAAATAGGCAACCTAATCAACTATTTCATCCTAATAAAATATTCAATAAAAATGGTGATCACCTAATCATTTTCTAGATTTAAACCCGAAACAATGCAATGTTATAACGAAAGTCAGAAAATTTGAATATGATTATAAAGGTATTAATTGCTTTACTATTAACAAAAGTCCAACAGTTTTTCTGGGGGGGAAATTGTCTACTTAGCAGTCAAGGTTTTTTCCTTGCAGTTTGTCAGGGAAAGAAAGAAAAAATTGCATAGGTGGGGTTTTTTGCTTGGTTGTTTTTACAGGTGATAAGGTTAATTCTAGGAAAAACAGATGTTATCAGCATGGTACACCGTCACTTAGAGGAGTAATAGGAATGACAGCTGTCCTCTGCAGACCTCTTTCTAAAGTGGTGGACCCTCCTAGAGGGCAAAATTGGACCCATGGTCTTTAGGCTGCCTCCAACCTCAAGTAGGATTACCTGTGGTTTGACATACCCCTCATATTACTAATTATGATGCATATATTCCTTTAAAGTGATTTATTCTAACTGCACTGTACAGCTTAACATAGTGATTTCCACATTCAAGGATTTATGAAAACTCTTTCCTTCATAGTTTCATAGTTTCATAGTAGCTAGAGTCGGAAGGGACCTAGGTAGATCATCTAGTCCGACCCCCTGCCTTAGCAGGAAAGAGCACCGGGGTCAGATGACCCCGGCAAGGTGCTCATCTAACTTCCTTTTAAAAATCCCCAGGCTAGGAGCCTGCACCACTTCCCCTGGAAGCTGGTTCCAGGCCCTAGCCACCCTGACTGTGAAGTAGCGCCTCCTAATATCTAATCTAAACTTACCCTCCGCCAGTTTGTGACCGTTATTCCTGGTCACTCCTGGCAGCGCACGGGGGAACAGGGACTCCCCCAATACCTGCTGATCCCCCCTGACCAGTTTGTAGCAGGCCACAAGGTCCCCCCTTAGCCTTCTCTTGTGGAGGCTAAACAGGTTCAGGTCCCGTAGCCTATCCTCATAAGGCCTGCCCTGCTGACCCCTGATCATACGAGTGGCCCTCCTCTGAACTCTTTCCATATCGTCCACGTCCCTCTTGAAGTGTGGCGCCCAGAACTGGACGCAGTACTCCAGCTGCGGCCTGACCAGTGCCGCATAGAGGGGGAGGATCACCTCCCTGGACCTGCTCGAGATGCATCTGTGGATGCATGACAGGGTACGGTTGGCCTTCTTGACTGCCTCCCCACACTGCCGGCCCATGTTCATCGTGGAGTCAATGACGACTCCAAGATCCTTTTCCGTCTCCGTGCTGGCAAGAGGAGAGTTCCCCAACCTGTAAGTGTGGTGCCGGTTCTTCCTCCCCATGTGCAACACCTTGCACTTATCAGTGTTAAACCCCATCCTATTCTCATCCGCCCACCGTTGCAACCTGTCAAGGTCAGCTTGTAGCCTATTGCACCCTTCTAGTGCACCCACATCCCCCCACATCTTAGTGTCATCAGCAAACTTGAACAGGGTGCTTTCTACCCCCTCATCCAAGTCACTGATGAAGATGTTGAACAGTGCAGGCCCGAGGACCGAGCCCTGCGGAACCCCACTGCCCACATCCTTCCAGGTCGAGAAGAACCCATCCACTACCACCCTCTGGGTGCGGCCCTCCAACCAGTTGGCGACCCATTTGACCGTGTGGGCATCGACACCACAGTCTCCCAGCTTTTTGATGAGGACAGGGTGAGAGACAGTGTCGAAAGCCTTCCGGAAGTCCAAAAAGACTACATCCACAGCAACCCCTGCGTCTAATGATTTGGTGACCTGATCGTAAAAGGCCACCAGGTTGGTCTGACAAGACCTGCCACTGATAAACCCATGTTGGTTGCCCCTGAGCATGCATTCCCCCGCAAGGCCCTCCTGGATGTGTGCCAGGATAATTTTTTCAAAGAGCTTACCCGGGATTGAGGTCAGACTAACTGGCCTGTAATTTCCTGGGTCCTCTTTTTTTCCCTTTTTGAAGATAGGGACCACATTGGCCCTCTTCCAGTCCTCCGGCACCTCGCCAGAGCACCACGAGTGCTCATAGAGCCGTGCCAGGGGTCCTGCAATGACCTCAGCCAGTTCCTGTAGAACCCTAGGGTGAAGATCGTCCGGACCAGCGGACTTGAACACGTCCAGCTTCTCCAGAAGTACCCTAACTAACTCCTCGCTAACCCTTGGCCCAGGCGTGTCTCTCCCGGGGCCCGAGGGGGGCCCAGCAGGGAGGTGGCTGAACTGGTCCCTACTTAGGAAGACAGAGGCAAAGAAATCGTTAAATATGTTAGCTTTGTCATCTGGCGTGATGACTAAGTTGCCCATCGTGTCCTGCAGGGGCCCCACATTACCCGGGACCCTCTTTTTACCCCCTATGTATTTGAAGAAGGACTTCTTATTGTCCTTAATCCGGGAAGCTAGTCCTATCTCCAACTCTGCCTTGGCCCTCCTGACTGCCCCCCTACATCCTCGGGCGACTATAACATAGTCCTTCTTGGCGATGACCCCATCTCTCCATTGGGTATATGCCTCCCTTTTAGCAAGGAGACATTCCCGGATGCTCTTAGTGAGCCATGGGGGTTTATGTGCCCTCCTGCTCCCTTTGACCCTTGTTGGGATTACCTCCCTTTGGGCATGGAGGATCGTCTCCTTAAGGAGCAACCACTCACCTTCGACATCTGATTCCCTTCCCCTCTGGGTCCTCAGCGCTTCCCCAACTATCCTCCTTAGCTTGTTGAAGTCAGCCCTCCTAAAGTCTAGGGCTGTTGCCTTGCTGCAGCCCTTTGCCACCTTACGCTGGATGGTGAATTCCAGCAAGCGATGATCACTGTCTCCCAGGTGGCCCATCACCCGCAGCCCCCTCACCAGGTCATCACCCGTGGCCAGCACTAGGTCCAACAAGGCGTCTCCCCTGGTGGGACTGTGCACCTCCTGGGTTAGATGGAGGTCCTGCAGTTTTGATTCATATAGGTTTATAAGTCCTTGAGCTTCTCTGATTTTTAGATTCAAACAAATCCAAGAAGCTGGCTAATGTATCACACACTGAGCTCCATGCAGCCTTACCTGGACTGCTTCGGATGCCTAAACTGGCTGAAGATTACAGCATACACATACTTCAAAAATATTTCAAATGCATGCATCCATTCCCCTTCATTAGTGAAGTATGACATGATTTCCTTCTAAAGAATGGAATTTCCTTTTGATTAATTCTAAAATGCTGTATCCAGCCCAGTCACATCGGCAAAATGCTACCCTAACAAAGCCAGTAAGTCAGCATTTCCTGTGATCACGACATAGAGTCAAAAGCCTTGCTGAGGAAGCTCCCTTTCCACATACCTATGCAAACATTTCCTCCCATGATGACCAGTTACACCAGAATCCTACACCATCATTATTTTTACAGAGCTGTTAAGTTTTATGAGCTGATTTAATCTCAATTAAGAGTGTCCGTCTACTTAAAAAACACTCCAGAAATAACAATGGAATGACTGCAAAGGCATTTGCAGATAGAGAGGCTGGAGGAATCTCAATCAACATGTGTGGTAATAAATGATCCTGGCTGGATTTTCTGTGACTCCCTGTATGAAACTGATGCTTTAGCAATATCCCACAAATGTGATTATTTCTCCTTCAAATTAGCACTAATGACTAAACTATTAAAAACATCTACAAATTATTTATACACAAATATAAAATGTGCCCAATGCACTGTTTCTGAGCAATTAATTTATGTAAATACAAGCGGTACAGCAACTATAGGCAGGCAAGATTCTTTGGGTAGGTGCAATACTTTTTATTAGACCAACTGACCAGTCGGAGAAAATTTCTTTGCAAGCTTTCAGGCACAAACACCTGTCTTCAGGTATAGGGATTTTCTGCTGTTCTGAGATCTCTGAGGAATGAAAAAAACTAAAAGTGTGACAGGAGGTCAGTGAGAATGTAAATAGGTGGAAATAAGGAAAACAATGGGTAGAGAAGGGAGGGGAGGGGCAAATAATGCCAAAGATAAGCAAGGGAGACTAATGTAGTTGAGTTCTCCATGGTAGAAGAGAGGCAGTCTGAGAAAAAGTAAATAGCTGGAAATTAGGAAGACAAAGGGTAGAGAAGGAGGGCTGGGGAGGAAGGTGGGGAAGGAAGTGTAAATGGTAAGGTCAGGCAGGTTATAATGTGTCATAAAGTGAACATCTATATTGAGTCCATGATTTTTTGTATCCAGTATATTTATGACATGAAGTTCATAGGTTTGTCTACGAAAAGATATCACATCTACTCAAAGGCCTTGCCTGCTTATGTCCTTAGACCAACATCGCTACAACCAAAAACTGTACAGCAGCTAAGGTAGCCAACAATAAGTCAGTAATCCTATTACTTAAATAAATCTCCCTATTTAGATCCACCAAGATAAATAATTGGGCAAATAAATAAGACTTACAGTACACTGGAGAGGCTGACTATTTAAATGGGTTGCATGTACATGAAAACTCCATAGGTCTAATAATAATAGTCCTTTTACAGCATCTGATGTGTCAGAGTGCTGCCACCCACCACCCCATGCTGCTGTCACTTCCCAGGAGTGGGGTGGGAGGAAGCATGTACATGGCAGCTGCTGCTGCCACCCACCACCCTGCACTGCCACCACTCCACATCCGGCCACGTGCCAATCCCCCCCATCCCACGTCCGGCCCCGTGCCACACTCCCCACCCCCACGCTCTACATCTGCCTGGCCTGCTCTACTGAAGCCACGCCCTGCTCGTCATTCTTGATGGGCATTCTCGACACAGCACTGGCTGGAGCCACGCCCTGCCAGGAGCCATGCCCCCCAAAAGCATTATGGACAGACAGACAGACATACAGACAGACAAAGAGATAGACACATAGACAGACGGATTAAGCCATGTACAGTGGAGTTGCATCTTATGCGCATTTAACCATCGCGAATTCAGCTATATGTGCTTGACTGCTGGGGCTGGCTGCCAGGTGCTGGCCAGGGCACAGCGTGTAGTGCAGCACCGTGTGGTACTGCCTGCATGCGCCGGCGTGGCTGGGGAGTGGCAGCTTGCTCACGCTCAGCTGGCTGCCCTGGCGGGATGAGGCGGCAGAAGACGAGAGGGGTGAGGAGTGTGTGCGGAAGGCGCAGCTGTTGCACTGCACGCACGGGCTGTGTGGTGCCGCGCCTACCTTGTCTGGGCCCTGCGGCGCCAGCGGCCGCTTGGCACCGAAGCCTGGTAGGAAGGACAATTTAAGGGATTTTCAACTATACACAATTTTCACCTTACGCGCTGACTTCAGAACACAACCCCCGTGTAAGATGCAACTCTCTTGTATATATATGGGGCTTATATATTATATAATTGGGTAAATAGATGACCCTTACAGTATACTGGGGGGGCTAATTAAATCGGTTGCATGTACATGGAAACTGATGAAGTAAAGTAAATATAAGAAAAAACATACACACACACACACAATCCACACACTTTGATTAGTCTATAGCGTATAAATTTACCCTGCCTTCTACTTGACTTCAGACTAAATTGCCAATTTTGCACCAGGGCTTCTCACCTAGAGAACAGCACCACATAGACTTGCTAACACATCTCAGCACCTTCGGGCAGTGGCCTTTTATCCAATTTGGTGTAGTCTTCCAACAGTTATCCTGATACTCAGAGGATCTGTTGACATCTAGAACCCGTGTCTAGCGACATTTTTACTTCTTTACAGATGGTTGCAAATACTGACTAGAAAATGGAAGAATCCAGAGATCCATTCTTCTTTGTACCTTTGGTGAAATTGATGCTCCAATTCTTAGAGGACACAGAAGTCTTCCAAGTTTTCATTAAGAGTGTTGAATACATACTATGTAAATTTTCCTCCCAAAACTAGTAAATTTGCTAGATATCTTGCGCATGGTGTGTTTACTTCTGTCTCCTCTGTGGCTCCACTACATCATACACATATGATGGCACAGGAGATCTTGTCAGCTCTTGCCACCAGAACTATTGATACAGTGAGAATCTTGGATTTGCACAGCCTGCAAATTATCTTACAGAAAGTCACTGATCATTAACAGTGGCTATTATTATATGTAGACAATAAAATAAAACTTTGTATTCTAATCATGTTGGTATTCACTGATTAGAAAAAATTGAAATAAATGGTATAGTTTACTGTCTTCACTTCCTGTTACTTACAAGATGGCCAAGATTTGTCTTCATCTTGGTTTTCTGGAACTTTCAGCAAACCCTGTATAAAAGCCATGATTCAAATTCATTCTCTGGATCACTGCAGAGTGGATCCAATTGTAGCCTGTTTCATCAGTCATCTGTTACTGTCTCTTTTTAGCCCTCATTGGCTTCACCACCACATTCCCTTAGAATATGTCATTATATGCAGATGCAGTAAATATTGATTTCCACATAGAGTTTCTAAAGTAGACCCTTCAAGTCAGTTTACATGATCTTCCAGGGTTTAGTTGGTTGCTTTTTCCACTGAAGAGAGTTCTGTCTCTCCTTATGTATGCTGTCCTTTTTTGATAGAGTGGTAGTTAGCCATCTTAGTCTGAAGTTAGGCAGGTGGTAGGGCAGTCTGGCACCTTAAACTGACTCATTCCGAAAGCCATGAGTTTATGTAGGCTACAGCTTATTTTGCCAGATATTTAACACTGCCCTGTCTTATGTCTTTCTTGAGATGTAAGACAGGCAACTACCCAGTCCTTGACATTTGCGTAGTTATGTCCAGCCAGAAACATCTATTGGATACTTGGCTTAGTGCTTTTTCATACCAGGGCTGCCTACTACTTTGATTTTGTCATGGAAAAATTTTAAGTGTATGCTGACAACACAGAAGTGCTAGAACTGACATGCATATTGGACTCTGTGAGTGGAAAGTTCCAAGGCTCACCCAGCCCTTGCCCCCCGGGTGACCTGCGGGCCTGTCAATCATTGCTGACCTACTTTCCCCACAGACGCATGCTCAGACTGTGTCAGCTTCTGACTGAGAGCATGCTCAGTCAGAACCTGACATGAGGTAATCGGACTAGAAATTTCTCTGCGGAGAGCGTTCTGATTGGCCACTAAATTCAGATAAAAGACTAGAGAGCCCCTCCCTCGGTGTGGGTTGTGGGATGTTGGTGGTGTGTGTGGGTGTTTGGAGGTAGTGGTGATCGTTGGTGTGAGAGTTTTGGAGAGACCGTGCTCTGTCTGCAAGCAGAGGCTGCTTAGGCAGGGACTGTGAGGCAGATTGAGAGGCTGGGATCTGATCCCCCGGTTCTTTCCATACTTCATACAGCGATCTACTCCTTCATTACGTTTCCTCGGACTGATTCCTTTTGTTACTGGACTGTTCACGGCTTTCACCTTGACTTCGGTTCCGGATCATCCTTATTGCTACAACTTCGACTTCGGCTTCCTTGTTTACCCGGCTCTTCGACTTCGGCTTCTACCTTCGACCATCTGTTTGTCCATTGGACTGGCGTCACGACCCCGTTCTTCCCGACATGTTACAGTTTTGTTTTGTTGTCCGTCTCCTATCTATGAGCTGTTGACCAGCCCTGGAACTAGCAGTGGGCAGCTGCACCTACCCCTCAGGGGTAGAAAGCAAGGGCTCACTGTGAACCCTGTGGGCCAACAGACCCCTCTGTTGTTGATTGTTTGCTGGTTCTGTAACTGTAACTGAAGAAAGCAACTTTGTGCCTCCGCTTCAAAGCGTGAGTAAATAAACCACCCTTGTTTCAGCTCATACGTGTGTCCCATACAGCTCGTACTCCACCGCCAAGACTCCCGCCTGTTTGTTCCAATTGCCACCACCCGGCCGCACCACCGTGACCAAGACCGTGAGCGTGGCTTGCCAGGTCCAGGTCCCTCGACAGATTTCATGAGGATGTTCCTGTACAGTTCACCACAACGTTTTCTGGCAAGATAATTCTGTTATTTCACATTGCAGGCTGGTAGCAGGATCAACAGTTAATATTTGTTGAATCACATTTATCCTTCCCAGTCCAAATTTCCTTCATAGAACTGTTTACACATCAGACCGAAGTTGGTGTCCACAGACCGCTCTTGCCTGATGTCATCACAAGCCTAAGTCACAGTTTATTGTGCCACTGGGCTCACCTGGCTCGGAGCACCTGCAAGCATAGTTTGCTTTACAGAGTTACAAAGAACTAGGAATGCATATGTGAGTAGTTTATAAACCCATCTCCTCAGATATTTGTCTGTGTTGTGCTTTGTAAGATGATACTGCACAACACTGATTTGTATATATCTAAATTCTGTACCTTATAACTATATAAGATAGGTCTTGAGGGCCTCCACATTAGTGAGATGCTCCAGTTCTGTAGCCAAACATGCATCTAATTTATGGTTTGTTCCTACTGATTTCATTAGTTTAAGTGCAACACTCAGCAAACACCTCTGAAGGCATAGAACTATACTACAAAAGAACAGGACTTTGAGCACAGAATGATTCAGACGTCCTTTCTTCAATTATTCAGATACATTTTGCTATTCCAGGACCTAAAGAATGATGCTTTTAGCTGATACAGTGGCACTGACCATTATGTAAACATGTTTATGAATCTCCTGTATAATATGCAGGGGCCTATCAATGTCTATACTCTTTTCAGGTTTGTAGGGGTGTCCTAGCCATTTAACATTCAGTTTGTAACAGTCTTACCAACTTAAACTCTAATGCATCTTCATTGACTCTATCTCCCTGGATACAGCTCCCAAAGTGATATTTGTTTCCTGCAAGTTTAAGCTCTGATTCCTTGAAAATCTTTAAAATCCTTTCCATTTCTATCATGTTTTATGGAAACAAGTGAAGTCATTTAGGCAACACAAGAATGTGTTTGGTTCTCAAAACTTAGACTAGATCATTTAATACACAGGTGTGTTGTCTAACATATTCATGAATCACAAAGACATTCTGCAAATTATCACAAAGGTAGTGTTCAGATGCTCAATTAAAAGTCCTAAAAGAGTTTATTCAGGGTGTTTGCTAATGTGGGTAATTGGGTAGCTATATTGAATTATTGGTGCATTAAATCTCCTCTGCTCAGTTTATAGCAGGAAAGGGGAAGCTTAATAACATACTAAAAGATAGTCTGATAGAGCAAGCTACATGTCCTTGGGCATCCTCAGCTGTAGTCATAAAACCCTAGTCGAGACTCGAGGAGATCTGGTGTACCAGGAGAAACTGACCTGGGGACTGCTTAACAAATACACTCCTAATTTAAGTAAAAGCCAATGTCACAGTTGATCATATCTTCCAAACTTCTCGTTATTCTTGCAGAATATGTTAGCATACTGTAAAAAAAACTGCTTTAATTAATTACTTTTGTGGATTTTTATTCGCTTATGTTAAGTCAGCCTCTAGCTCTTTTGTTGCCTGATCTGCTTAATGATTCTTGACCTCTGAACTTGTGAGAGACTCTGAAATACATTGGATACTATCCCCCTGGTCTGAGTTTTCATTATCCATACCACTTGGGCAGTCAAATTAATTGCTCTGACTTGGAATTCACCAGGTCATCCACCTTGAAACAGAGTCTTGCTAAACATGGACCATAACTGAAAATTTGCTGTTTTGTCCCCCTGCAGCTTCACCTGCATCCTCCAGCACATCATTATATAATAAGTTGGTTTTATCACATCCTTCCTCCAAGTCACCATAGGAAAAGTATCTGCTCTGCTTTGTGGCAGGCAGGACAAAGACACTTATAAGACCATAAGAGTTCACAGAATCATAGAAAAGTAGGGCTGGAAGGGACCTCCATCGGTCATCTACAGTCCAAGCCTCTGCCTGAGGCAGACTCATCTCTATCTGAACCATTCAATACTGGAGCTGTTCCTCTCCAGTCCATAATTCCTCCTGCTTCAGCATCTGAATATTACCCAGGAACAAGTTTTTTTCTGTTAACAACCTGGGAGTTCTTGTGATACTCCTCAATAAAGTCCATTCTGAAAACCACACAGCCAGAAACACTGGCCATCTCAACAGAAGTACACCACATTCAGTGAAAGCTAAAGTTCTGTTATCTGCAGCAGATGAATATTAGTCATTACCAATTTAATTCCTGCAGTACAATTTTTCTTTCCCTTCAGTGCCATGGAATTTCTATCAGATTTATTTCAGAGCCTGAGCCCAACAACATGTGGTTTTCCAGCTGTTAATTTTTCCAGCCATATCTAGCCAGTTCTTCATATGGGCCATTCTAGTAGTTCCTGCTAACGATTCTAACGTATCAGCATACTCTAGTTTTTCAGGACATGGCTTGCCTTTGCTTGTGCAATATAGTTTCCAATAGCCTTTGCCTGCCCACCACTTGCAAGTATCTTCTGGTCTGGGACACACCTGGCAAATAGCTTCTCTCTCCAGAACCATGAAATGCTTGAAAATAGCTTGTATTCAGGCCATCGCCATCTTTTTTTAGCCATCTGACTAGCCACCATTTCTCAAAATGATGTTTCTGATACAAAGAAGCGATACAAAGGAATCACTGTGAGACTCGGAATCAACTGTGGATGCTTTTAAGAAAACTCCCCAATTTTATCCATTATTTTATCTTCTTCTACCAGCATATTATGACATTCTCTCATTCCTGCATCAAACCATTTATGAATAGATTTTTCCCTCATTTCTTGAGACTGGGCATGAAATCCCTCTACACTGTCTGTTCCAGATCTAGAAGAGCATGTTCTGCTTCACTTGAACCACCTTCTGGCCAGTGGCACAGGAAATTGCTGCTAAACAGTCTTCTGAAATGAACAAAGGGCTATACTGAGGTTCCTTTCAGATACCTCTTCTTTCTAGTACTTCAGAAGGGTCAGTCCCTTCTGTACCATATGGATATGAGTTCTTATCTGCCCATAAGGCCCAGAATCTGCATTGGAGAGATGCTGATTAAAAGCTTTGGCAGAACCATCCAAAAACACTGCCAGATGTTGTGCTGCTTTTTTCCTCAGTCCAGTCACATACAAATACGAGTTACTCAAAGCCTGTCAACCTCTCACTGATTCTTCTGTCATCAGTACAGCCAGTACATTTTTTTCTTGGACAAAAGAGCTTTTTTATCATCTGAAGTAGCTGCCACCAGTTATAATACTTGCTTACAGAAGTCAGCTGATTCATTGGGATGCTGAAGGTGACAAATTCAACAATGTACAAGCAAATTTAAGCTTTCTTCTAGCTTCATCACACCCCCAATCAGAGATAAAAACATAATATAAAACAGCAATGTAAGAGTAAGATAAAGACAGCACCATCTCCTGCTGGAGTTGCTGTTTGCACTGATCATTACAGTGCACAGAATGTATGCATGCAAAGGCCATATGATTCAAATAGATACAAGACTATTTAAAATGTTAACCAGTAAATGTACTATTTAAAAAATCTAATCAAAGCTACTTTTAAATATGTTATTTTTTTAAAAAAGAACCAGACAGTCCTCCAAGGGAAAACAACCACTCTTTACCCATGTCAATTTGGCTGAGCAGAACAAGGGAAATACAATGTACTAAGCGTCAACAGGCTAAGTTTCGCCATACAAATGCAGAAGGGAAGAAAACTCCATAGTAAAGAACCATCCACTGTGGGAGCCCTGCCACAGAACTTTTAAAGTGAAATAGGGTTTAGTTTGGTGTGCCTAAATGGTGCACATATAGCAACATCATTGCAGTTTCTGGCACTTGACATGCCAGTTGCAATTCAGCATAGTCCATGCAGTCCCACTGAGCATGCTCAATAGGAATGCCCTCTAGCTAGGCTGCTGTCATGGGAAATAGAAACGTAAGGCCAGACAAATCCTCAAATTTTAAACCACAGCTAGAAAAAGTTCACCCGAGGAGGAAAACTTCCCACCATTTAGCCCAATAGCTGAATGGTTAGGGCACTTCTACAGTGAACAGGAGATGTGGATTCAACTCCCACACTCCTTACCCAGAGCATGCATCTCCTTACTCCTAGCACAGTGCTTAAGCCATGGGCCAGGAGTCATTGGCCAGACTCCTCCCCCGCCTTCCTCTTGAAGCTGGCCGTATGGATGGCCAAGAGAGAAAGATGTATGTGGTCATGAGGAAGGGTACAAGCCAGAGGTGTGTACTTATGAGATGGATATTGCCCTGGAAAGAAATGGACCCTGAGTTTTAGCCTGGCTACCTGCTGTCTATGCAATGAATATTCAAGGCAAGGTGCACTGGGCCACCTTTGAGAGAAGGGCTGGGGGGAGTACTGGGTGGTGCCTAACCCATAGCCTGGTGCTTAAATACTTTTCCTGGGAAGATGCAGGTTCAAACCCTCTTCGGGGAGCCAGAGGAAAAGCAAAGGCAATATTTGCTGAACCAGATGGGATAACTGACAACTGACACCCAGGAAAAGCCAACCTATTAAATAGGTACTTTGCGTCGGTCTTTCATCAGTCCCATGGGATGCCCATGCCCACTACAGGACAGGGAGGTCTGGGTGAGGGAGATCCCCTGCCCTCCATTAATGCTGACCTCATGAAGGAGCACCTTGAGAGGCTGGATACCTTCAAGTCAGCTGGCCCTGACAATCTACGCCTCAGGGTATTCAAGGAGCTGGCAAGCATCATAGCCTAGCCCCTGGCACAGATCTTTGAAAACTCCTGGCGCTCTGGTGTAGTGCCTGAAGACTGGAAGAAGGCCAATGTGGTGCCTATCTTTAAGAAAGGGAGGAAAGTGGATCTGGCTAACTATAGGCCCATCAGCCTGACTTCTATCCTGGGGAAGATCTTAGAAAAGTTTATTAAAGAGGCCATCCTTAATGGACTGACCAACGCCAACATCCTGAGGGACAGCCAGCACGGGTTTGTTGCGGGTAGGTCTTGCTTGACCAATCTCATTTCCTTCTATGACCAGGTGACCTATCACCTGGACAAGGGAGAAGAGACTGATGTCATATATCTTGACTTCAAAAAAGCCTTCAGTCTGGTATCCCATAATCACCTCTTGATGAAACTGGCCATTTGTGGCCTTGGGTCCACCACAATCCACTGGCTGGGAAATTGGCTCCGTGGTCGGACCCAGAGGATAGTAATTGATGGCAGTCACTCATCATGGTGTCCTGTGACCAGTGGGGTCCCCCAAGGCTCTGTCCTTGGACCCATACTGTTTCATAGTTTCTAGGGTCGGAAGGGACCTGAGCAGATCATCAAGTCTGACCCCCTGCCATGGCAGGAAAGAATACTGGGGTCAAATGACCCCAGCAAGATGTTCATCTAACCTCCTCTTAAACACCCCCAGGGTAGGAGCCTGCACCACTTCTCTTGGAAGTTGGTTCCAGACCCTAGCCACCCTGACAGTGAAGTAGTGCCTCCTGATATCTAACCTAAACCTACCCTCTGCCATCTTGTGACCATTATTCCTGGTCACTCCTGGCAGTGCTTGGGGGAACAGGGACTCCCCCAGTGCCTGCTGATCCCCCCTGACTAGTTTATAACAGGCCACAGGATCCCCCCTCAGCCTTCTCTTTTGGAGGCTGAACAGGTTCAGGTCCCGTAGCCTCTCCTCATAGGGCCTGCCCTGTTGTCCCCTGATCATATGAGTGGCCCTCCTCTGGACCCTCTCCATGCTGTCGACATCCCTCTTGAAGTGTGGCGCCCAGAACTGGACGCAATACTCCAGCTGCGGCCTGACCAGTGCCACATAGAGGGGGAGGATCACCTCTTTGGACCTGCTCGAGATGCATCTGTGGATGCATGCCAAGGTGCGGTTGGCCTTCCCTACTGCATCCCCACACTGCCGGCCCATGTTCATCTTGGAGTCAATGATGACCCCCAGATCCCTTTCCGCCTCTGTGCTGACGAGGGGAGTTCCCTAACCTGTAGGTATGGTGCCGGTTATTCCTCCCGAGGTGCATCACCTTGCACTTGTCTGTGTTGAAACCCTATTCTTGTCAGCCCACCCTTGTAACCTGTCTAGGTCTGATTGTAGCCTGTTGCATCCTTCCAGTGTGCCCCCCCCACACATCTTAGTGTCATCAGGAAATTTGAACAGGGTGCTTTTTACCCCCTCATCCAAATCGCTGATGAAGATGTTGAACAGTGCGGGCCCAAGGACCGAGCCCTGCGGAACCCCACTGCCCACGTCCTTCCAGGGTGAGAAGGACCCATCCACTACCACCCTCTGGTTGTGGCCCTTCAGCCAGTTGGCGACCCATTTGACTGTGTGGGTGTCTACACCACAGCCCCCCAGTTTCTTAATGAGAATGGGGTGAGAGACAGTGTCAAAAGCCTTCAGGAAGTCCAGGAAGACTATATCCACTGCTACCCCTGCATCCAATGATCTGGTGATCTGATCGTAAAAGGCCACCAGGTTGATTTCAGGACCTGCCACTGATGAACCCATGTTGGCTGCCCCTAAGCATGCAGTCCCCTGCTGGCCCCTCATGGATGTTTGCCAGCATAATTTTCTCGAACAGCTTGCCTAGGATCAAGGTAAGACTAACCAGCCTATAGTTTCCCGGGTCCTCCTTCCTGCCTTTTTTGAAGATGGGGACCATGTTGGCCCTCTTCCAGTCCTCCGGTACCTCACCAGAGCACCACGAGTGCTCGTAAAGTTGTGCCAGGGGACTTGCAATGACCTCGGCCAGTTCCTTTAGAACTCTAGGGTGGAGATCATCTGGGCCGGCTGACTTGAATACATTCAACCCCTCCAGAAGCTCCCTAACTAAATTCTCGCTAACCTGTGGCCCAGGTGTGCCTCCCCTGGGGCCCGAGGGGGGCCCAGCAGGGAGGTGACTGTTCTGGTCCTTACTTAGGAAGACGGAGGCAAAGAAATCGTTAAACATGTTAGCTTTGCCGTCTGGTGTGACGACCAAGTTTCCCATCACGTCCTGCAAGGGCCCCACATTACCCGGGACCTTCTTTTTACCCCCTACATATTTAAAAAAGGACTTCTTATTGTTGTTAATCTGGGAAGGTAGTCCCAGTTCCATCTCTGCCTTGGCCTTCCTAACTACCCCCCTACATCCCCGAGCAACTACAGAATAGTCCTCCCTGGTGATGACCCCTTCTTTCCATTGGGTGTAAGCCTCCTTTTTAGCAAGGAGACATTCCCGGATGCTTTTGGTGAGCCACGGAGGCTTGTGTGCTCTCCTGCTCCCTTTGATCCTCGTTGGGATTACCTTCCTTTGGGCTTGGAGGATTGTCTCCTTAAGGAGCGACCACTCTCCTTGGACACCTGGCTCCCCTCCCCTCCGGGACCTCAGCACTTCTCCAACTATCCTCCTTAGCTTGTTGAAGGCTGCCCTTCTAAAATCTAGGGCCGCTGCCTTACTGCATGCCTTTGCCACCTTGCGCTGGATGGTGAATTCCAGCAGGCGATGATCGCTGTTGCCCAGGTGGTCGAGCACCCGCAGCCCCCTCACCAGATCATCACCTGTGCACTAGGTCCAACAAGGTGTCCCCCCTGGTGGGGCCGTGCACCTCCTGGGTTAGATGGAGGTCCTGCACTGTGGCCAAGAACCTACGTGAGTGTTCAGACCTGGCTGACTGTTCTTCCCAGCAGATGTCCGGGAAGTTCAGGTTCCCCATGACTACCACATCCTTAGCCTTCACTACCTCTGTAAGCTGACCCAAGAATTCCTGGTCAAGCTCTTCTCCCTGGTTGGGAGGTCTGTAGTAGACTCCCACCGTTAAGTCCCTTTCCCCTCGACTGCCTTGTACTCTAACCCAAAGCACTTCAGAGTGCCACTCCCCTGACTCCTTGCTAATTAATGAGGATGTGTATTCCTCCTTAATATAGAGCACCATGCCCCCACCTCTCTTTCCTATCCTGTCCCTCCTGTACAGCCTATAGCCCTTGACATTCACCGCCCAATCATGCGTTGCGTCCCACCACGTTTCCGTAATCCCCACTATGTCCGGGCTGGTGTCAGCCAGCAGGAGGGTGAGTTCCTCCTGCTTGTTTCCCATACTATGAGCAACATCTTCATTAATGATGTGGACATTGGAGTCAGAAGCGGGCTGTACAAGTTTGCCGATGACACCAAACTTTGGGGCAAAGCATCCATGCCAGAAGACAGGAGGGCAATCCAGGCTGATCTGGCCAGGCTCAGCAAATGGGCAGATGAGAACCTGATGGTGTTTAACACTGAAAAATGCAAGGTTCTCCACCTTGGGAAGAAAAACCTGCAGCATCCTTATAGGCTCGGCAGTGCTACGCTGGCTAGCACTATGGAAGAAAGAGACTTGGGGGTCATCATTGACCACATGATGAACATGAGCCTGCAATCCAATGCTGTGGCTAGTAAAGCAAGAAAAATACTGGCTTGCATCCGTAGATACTTCTCAAGTAAATCCCAGGACATCATTCTCCCCTTGTACTTGGCCTTGGTGAGGCCGCAGCTGAAGTACTATGTCCAGTTTTGGGCTCCACAATTCAAAAAAGATGTGGAGAAGCTTGAGAGAGTCCAGAGAAGAGCCACGCGCATGATCAAAGGTCAGGAAAACAGACCTTACAATAACAGGTTGAGAGCCATGGGGCTCTTTAGCCTGAAAAAGCGCAGGCTCAGGGGTGATCTGATGGCCACCTATAAGTTTATCAGGGGTGAGCACCAGTATCTGGGGGAACATTTGTTCACCAGAGCACCCCAAGGGATGACGAGGTTGAACGGTCATAAACTACTGTGAGACCGTTTCATGCTGAACATAAGGAAGAATTTCTTTACTGTCCAAGCCCCCAAGGTCTGGAACAGTCTGCCATTGGAGGTGGTTCATTGAACCTACATTGAACACCTTCAAGAGCAAATTGGATGCTTATCTTGCTGGATCCTATGACCCCAGCTGACTTCCTGCCCTTTGGGTGGATGGCTGGACTCAATGATCTTCCGAGGTCCCTTCCAGCCCTAATATCTATGAAATCTATGAAAGTGTTTTTCAAGTGTAGAGTAGACTCATGTATAGTACACTGCAGTGGCCCAATATAAAAGGTAAAACTACAGAAATTACCATAACAAGATCTGGCTTTGAAAGAAGAAGCCCCAAACAAATACCGAGGTACAAGTGGATTTCATAAGCATGCGCAGTTTCTGAATTTTTTTTGCACAAAATATAGGAAAAAATCCTTCATCAAGAAGAGTCCATTAGCATCCCATCTGTCTACCACCAGTTTTTCCTAACCCAAGTCCTTATCATGATCAGATATTAGGAAACAAATACAGCATATAGACTGAGCTCAAAAGGGAGACATGTAGTTACCTGCAAAGCCATGACCCGATAGCCCAAATCACTTGCTTTTTCACTTGAGTGCCTTTAATATGTGGCTTTCCTATAAGCAGTAGTTATTAATAACAAAAACTAATGGACCCAGTGTTGTCTCACCTGCTCTTCCTGACCCCAGAGTCACAGGTCCAGATCATAATCATCTCTAAAACCTTAATAAAAAAGCAGAAGATTGCCTCCAGTTTTCAGATACTCAAGAATTGTCAGCCACCTGCATTATATATTGGTACTATTATTGGTTAGTTCTTTTGCTCTAAAGATCAACAGAGAATGCCCAATTCCAAGATTTTTGTGGAAATACTCTGCCTGTGACTTCCTGATTACTCAGAACATGAGTTTAAATACATAAGGGGTATCAAGCCAAAAGTATTTAAAGGTAAAGTTAAGGTTGGGAGTAAATGTCTATTACATTAAAAATAAAAATACTTTACTTTTTTTTTTTTTAATGTAAGAACTATCATTTACTGGATCAGACCATAGGCGGATCTTGGTTAGTATTCTGTCACAGTGGCAGAATGAATGCTGAAAGGGAGAGTGAACTGGGTATAAGCAGCATTTTTTCCCACTGTTGCTCTCACACTTGCAACCTCCAGCATTTAAGGTTTAGGAAGCTCTGGTTCAGAGGTTGTATGCCTAACTCCTATGCTCAATAGTTATTGATACACCTTTCTTCCAAGGATATGTCCAATCCCTTTTTGAATCTGTCTAAATTACCAGCTTCGACAACATCTTGTGCCAGTGAGACTTTAATTACATGCTGTGTGAAAAAGGATTTTCTTTTGTTAGTTTTAAACTTACTACCTACTATTTTCACTTTGTGACCCCTAGTTCTTGTATTATGAGAGATAGCAAATAATAATTCATATTTACTTTCTCATCACCATTTAGTATTTTGCAAACCCTTATCATGTCCACCCTCAAGCATTTCTTTTCTAAACTGAATAGTCTTTAGTCTTTCCTCGTATGGAAGCCCCTCCGTAACACTAATCACCCTTGTTGCCCTTCTCTGTACCTTCTCTAATTCTTCTATATTCTTTTTTGAGATGTGGGGACCAAAACTGGGCACAGTTTTCAAAGTGTGGATGCACTATGGATTCATAAAGGGGTGTAATGATGTTTGCAGTTTTGTTTACAGCCGTCTACAATGACTCCCAGATCTCTTTCTTGTGTGCTAATAGCTAATGTAGAACCCATCATACCATCATAGTGTGTAGGTATAATTTGGGTTATTTTTGCCCATGTGCATCACTTTACACTTATTTACTTGAATTTCATCTGCCATTTACTTGCCCGTTCACTCTGTTACTGGACAGATAGAAAAACTTAACAAAATTGGAACTCTCACAAATATCACTGATGTCTAATGAGAATATAAAAAAGAACTTTGTGACTTACATTATGCAAATTCTGAAACTAATAGTGATATATTCAATATTTCCTGCTTCCTGTGAAACCCTTTGTTATGATTGATTTTCAACAGGGCACAGAGTGAGGAGATATTCTGGAACCCACAGATTAATCACACTTAACATCCCTGCCATGAAAAGAAAGGTTCAAGTCCACTGAAGCTGATAAAGTTGCAGCACTGTACCATGCTGGTGAATTTGGCCCAGTCAAATATTTTACTGTAGAAATTACACTAACAGAATTCCTTTTGTAAGTAATGGAGTTCATCAAAGAGCATACATTCCCCATGCTTCAAATCAAACACAGGGAGAAGTACAAAGAACAATTTTGAAACTCACAAATGATAATGAAATTAAATAATTGAAATGATAAACACAAGGGTGTTTCACTTGTAGAACTGGAACTGTTGCTATCACTAATGATCAGGTAAAACAGTTGGTGACTAGGAAACCTGTCTCACCCTTTCATCCCTCTAGCAAAATAAAACCTTACAGTAGGCTTGTTAGGATATTCTCTGACTTTTAGTACCTTGAATTGATTATTCTGCTGGACATAACCCTGGCATTGCTTCTCAACTTCATAGTTTCCTAAATGTTGTGCTCTGAAGTATGGGTCCTGAAAAAAGAAAGGCAGAGGAAAAAACAACCTGAAAAAAATACTGTCAGGTTTTCTTACAAGTTCTAAATGTCAATAATACCTGCTGAAACCCCAAATTATAGCTGTTGTTCATTACACCCTGCTGTGTCTCAGTTTTCCCACTAGCAAACCAATTGCCAGGTCATTTTGTACCCACATACATGCTTTACTGGAATGACTGGTGTGCCAGGTGGCTTCAAAACCCATATAGGTGGTACTCATTTCAATGAAATGAAAGGAAGTCTCATCTTAGCTATGCAACATCATAAAAACAAAACCCCTTTCCTATGCTGTCTGCAGCTGAAGTTTGATTTTCCACTAAGGATCTGATATTTCTAATGCCTGCTCCCTCTTTTAAGACTCATCACTACTGAAAATGTGTTCCATGAATACTTTTTTATGATTTCAATGTTTTATTTTGAATTATTCAAATTTAAATGAAAAGAGAAAATTTTTAAAAATTCCACAATGGAAATTTAACAAAAAGTTGTTAAAAAAATTAAAAATATTCTGTTGTTATGTGTTTTGTGCTGAAATGATCAAAATAAAATGTTTTGTCTCAAAAATGTTGAAAGCTTCAGTTTCATTATTTTAAACATTTTGTAAAATATGTTGTACTCATCCAATTAAAAGGGACACAAAACAACACTTGACAGACTTCTAAACCACCCGAAATATTAAATTTATTAAACACAATTCAGAATAGAATAGAGAATACAAAATGAAATGGAAGGCTAGGGGGGAAAACATGTCAAATGTCCGATTTTATTTTGAGTCATCACAAAAGGGTTTTTTTGTTCAAAAGTTCTGTTGAAACTGACATGAGTTTACAATTTTTTTCAGCTGGAATGAAATCACATGTTTTCAGCAGAAAAAAATTAACCATTTTTAAGCATTTTAAAAATTAAGCATTTTTTTAAACCAGCTTACTCATATTGAAAAGAGACAAACTATGGAAAATACAAAACAAAAACAAGACATGTGATATGAATTTCTTGTAAAAAAAAAAAAACCTCTCACACAGAGATGTTTTCCCTTCTCCACTCATTTTCTCTTGTTTTTCCTTCCTTTTCTCTCCCCAGAGCCTATTGCCAGCTCCCGTTTAGGTAAAGGTGAAAACTTAGCTCCACTGAATTCAATGGGAATTTTGCCATTGATTTCAATGAAGCTAAGACTTTAACTCCCTTCAGGCTAAGGTATTATCTTGTTTCTTCTTCTTCCCCAGTCATCCCCAGCAACTAATGCACAAATACTAACAGGAGTTTGTTATATGCTGAACCAAAACCTTAGGTGAAGTTGATTTTATGGTTTTCTTACCTGAGGCAAACCAGCACACGATGCCTTTGCAGCTTCCATTGTGGTCAAATCATATGCTCCTATTGGGTCTTGAAATAGATACTGGTCCTGAGACATGTTTGCTGTGTTTCCACTGGTAGGAGTCAATAATTAGAAGTTACTTTATAAAAGGAACTAGAACTCCACCCACCTCATTTCTTTAAATGAAGGAATGTTCTCCCGGCTTCCTCCCATCATTGGAGGACGAGGAACACATTGCCTGAATGGAATCTGAAGAGACTTATTTTGTAGCTTTCATGGGAAGGGTGAACAGCAAAGCAAAAGGGTCCAAAGTTTTTTCATCTAATGAAGTACTGAAGACCATCTCTTTAACTTGGCATGTATGTACAAGCACCATGAAAATTCACCCCGCCTTTGTAGAAAATTGGGAAAAAGAAATCCAAAGTGCTCCATATAGCAGCAGGAGTGGGAAAAGCAATGTTGAGGACATTACTTCACCAATAGATAAGGGGGGTTGTCATGTTTACGCAGAGTAGACAGGAACTCAGTTATTTCCACAGTAAGGCAATGTAGCAGGATAGAGTTCTACACAGCCTCATCAGGAAGCCCATGTTAGATGAAGAAATTTAATACAGTAAATTAAGTGAAATTCCTGGTTTATTTTACAGAGTTCCTGTTCAACCAAAAGAGCACAAAAAGAAACCCATCACCATCTCTGGGTATACGTGACCTAAATAAAAATCTTTACTTTCCTAAACAAGCAAGCAGATAAACACAGAGGCTGCAACAACAACTACCACCACAACTACAGACGACAAACCAGTCACCAACTCAGAACATTGGATTCACACATTGCAAGTCTTTTACTTCTGCAGTTTCTTGCCCTGGCATTTCCATCTCCAATGAGAAAGTAGTCCGGCACCCTCCTGAAGCCTTGGCGGGGTCTAGACTCAGGTGCACAATTGCCACAGCTCAGGGACAGTTTGAGCTGAAACTCTGAGAACTTATACTCAATTTAACTGAAAAAAATGCTGTGCTAGTGCCTGACAGAGTGAATGTTCCCTACAAGACATATGAGAATGATGGAGCACCCTTCAAGAGCCACCTATTACAGATAGCTGACCAGCTTTCCCAAGGCTGTGTTATACCCAGATCTATAGGTAAGCTTGTGGGTAGGCTACTGATAAAAGAGGCAGAAACAAGTTTATGGCCCAACCTTTTATTTACTTGCACCTTAAAACATGAAAACAAATATTTAACCCAAAGTCCATCTAGCTACCCAGCAGAACATTGAACCTCACCTATATTAGCTGGGAAGCCTGGAGAGGGGGTAGGAGGGTGGCACATAGATTGGCAGCATGTCTTGAATTTCTCTAAGTTTCCCACCAGCCTATGCCCAATATTTATAGAAGGCTAGTTCTAGTGTTTTAATAAATGATCTCTGATTGGTTTTATTTGTATTTCTTTGTTTCACTGAAACTTTTGGAACTGTGCTGAACCTGATCTCTTGTGGACTTAGAAACTGTCAATTAGTTAGGATTTACATACTTGGGAAAGAAAGAGGGAATATTTCTTATCTCCTTTCCTCCCCAGTGTGGAATGTTGTTCAACACTGGCCTGCTTCTTCTTAGTTTGGGTCTTCTCTGGCAAGGCTGTTTTTGTTTTTACAAATTATCTAACCATTTTAACAAGAATATATTATAGCAAAATAACATCTAACATATTCGGTTACTTCAGTCACCACTACTATTATTTAAGATCAAGCTATGATATAGTGTATGTAGATTATTTAATGTATAGTCTTCCCTTAGCTTCTTTCAGACCTTGTGCTTTGTTTAATTGTGTTTGATGGCTTCCTTTACTTGTTGACCAAATTAGTTGTCACATCTGCAAAGATTCACACTACAGTTACTCAGAAACAAGCTTTGGGGCTTTCTGCTTAGCAGCACTTCTGCAGCCCCTTGAAAATGGCCAAGGCAGGAAACAGCTTGTTGGTCCAGTGGCATTTCATGTGAGACAACATGTGCATGGAAGCCCTCCCCAGGCAAGCTAACCTTGGCCCTTTTTCTTCAACAAGACTAATGAAGACATCCCAAGCACAGGTCTCAAATGCTGATCAACTGGCTTCCCCAGTTAAACATACTTCAGTGAGGTGGGAGGCTTCACATGTCCTCCAATCTGCATTTAGAATTGTGTTTGTCCCTGACCAATTTCATGAGGAACATTATACAAGGACTGTCTTGGAGGATATTAGAAGTAAAGCAGATGCTACATTAGATTTAAAGCAACAATGTCAGGATTAAAATTCAGAGTGGCAAAATGTAAAGGATTCCTTTTGAAGAATAAAAATCAGGCTTTTTAAGTAGAATTAACTTTATACTCCATATTTCAGCAGCCCACAAATTTTAAGACAGAAATTCCAGAATACTTGATTAAAAAAAGGATTGTGTTGAGATCATATCTGGTAAACAAGAAAATTGTAAAATGAGGTATCAACAGACTTTTTAAAATAGATCAATAGGCCACAATAACCTATTTGATTTAAAGTAGTGACTCTAGTTGTCCTGCTAGTAAACTGCAGATTATTTTGCCCCTTTTGTGTTTGCTGTATCTATTAGTCCCCATGTTGTCTGGAATTCCTGATTACCCTTTCTGTGACAGCTTTTATTAATGATCTTTAAGAGGAATCAGTTATTTAGCAAAAAACATCTGAGTTACTACTTCTAATGATTTTATGTTGAAATGTAGTACTCACTAAGGAACTTACAGTGTTTTGGCATGGTTGATTTAGACTGACGAACATCTTTAGGTTTTGGAATATGCTGCCTCCATTCCTTGTTCTCCTAAATGTCTTGGTCATGACATGGGAGGGTATAGAAGTATTGCACTGGTTTCTGACTGGAATCAAATGAACAGTGAGAAAACTTATCATTAATATTTTGGCAAACTAAGAACAGAATTGTAATCTGTCGTCCTCACTCTTTCTGTATTCAGTGCTCATGAACATTTATGTTTTGTTTATATGAACTTTCATGAAAAAGGAATGTTTTGCTCGTAACCAGGATTAATTTTGTGACTGAATTAAATTCACTTCCGGCAGAAGTGGAAATATCAGTTGTCTGAATTTTAAGCCTAAGGCTAGTGAAAGAAGTAGAGCAGTGTAGAGCATGAGGGAACAGTAAAAGACATAGGTGGAAGCTCCATAGAGACAGAACAGGAGACTTTAAAGCCCTGAGTAGTTCTGACAAACTCTGTCGGTGCTTCTTACTACTGGAAAAGTAACACACTGGGAGTTGACACAAGTGACATGTTGTTGTGCAATCAGCCCCTGGAAAAAGTACTCTACAGCAATGCCATTACAGAAATGCATAAAAAGGCTGCAGAGCACTTGAAAAGGGCCTGATCCCATGACAATCTGAACCCTTATTACATGGGGGTTCAGATGAAGGAACTCCAAAGCAGAACGCTTTCATTTACTTGTATCAGCACATACACAGCTGATGCTGTCTAGCTCTGCTTCCAGCACTGTCTTCAGAATGGGAAGTGGGGAAGGGAGCAGAGGGAGTCCTGTCTGGGGTTTGCCCAGCTGGCGCAGGAGGGCCAGGCTGTTGGATTGGAGGCCCTCACCTTGGGAAGGCCTCCAATCCACCTGCCCCTCCCTCCACTGCTGGTTGGACAAACCCAAACTGAGCTCCTGTGACTCCCTTCCCTCACCTCCAATTCTGAAGACAGCACTGGGGCTGGGAGGGCCAGGGCTAGGGGAGAGCAGCTACAGATTTGCAGTCATTCCAAGCTGCAGTTCAATCCCTGGGACCCAACAGCAAATGTCTGTTGGGTTCCAGGTACCGCTTAACTCATAGTGCTTCCTGTAAAGTGCTATGATAAGATAGGAAGCTGTACTTCTGTCTGTGCCCTTTCTCTGATCCAATATTTGATACGTCTGCTGCACTAAGTACTTTGATTCTTATGAGTGTCTAATTATCATACACAAAACCAGTATATTCACTATGCATTTATTTCTGTTTTTAGATGTAACAAAGCACTGATTGCGATTGAGCTTCATATGCATTTAGTACATTGCTATTGGTTGCACAGTTGTTATAGTCTCAAGTGTTATTCATTAAGTATATAAATAAGAGGTTGTGACCATTAATTATTGGATATATAGTTTTATCTCAAGGATATTTTCATTTGTCTTTGTTTCTGTGATGCTACAATTGCTTATCAGCTAAAGCCCAGCATCTTTCAGGAAGATTTCAGGAAGGTACTGTCAACTACAAGCTTTGATGTATTCCATCTTGTATTTTTCATCTTGTATTTTCTTGCATTGTCAGTGTAGGGTCTTCTCTTGTAAGCCAGGAGATGATAAGGTCTTTGCAATATTGTTTGTAGTTGGGGAGATTGATAAATTGGTTGCATTCAGCTGGGAGGGTGTGTGGATGAGATTAAGTTTATTACTTTGTTTTGTAAATCTGGAGAACTGTCTTCAGGTTTACAATAACTGAAGATTCACTGTACCTATTGAGATGCACGTAATCAATATGCATAGATCTGTGGGAAGATATTTTGTAACCTACTTGTCCACACCCTCTCTAACAGGTTGCTACCCAACTTGCATTAAAACAAACTGTGGCACACATTTACAAAATAGATAAACAAACTTCAAAGCTAGGGAAAAATCTTGATATTTGGATTATGCAATACCAACACCGGTGGGAGAAGTGCTAGACTTCAGCCAACTGAGATAAGGTAGCTGTAAGGAAGCAAACAACAATTAATTGCCTTGATTTCAGAGTACATGGTGATCAATGTAGAGAGACATCAGTTTCTTGTTTGCATAGCAAGCATCCTCTAAGGTTGTTCCATTTCTTCAGGATAAGAAAGGAAGCATTTCGGGAAGAAAATATGTTTGGCACTAAAAATATTTATCATCTCAGAGAGAGCGCAGCAACACACAGCATCCAAGTGCATAGTGTTCACTGTAAATGTGCAGTTGTTTGTCTTTACCAAATGCATAGTACCAATTACCAGAAAGGTAGGCTGAGAAGGAGTAAAAAAAAATGAACTGATACTCACAGTATATAAAACGAGACTTCACATGGCAGAGGACAGGCAGCATCAGAGAGATTAAAACCTTAATCAATTGGATTCCCCAATAATGTATGATGGTTTACTGGGGTTTTCTTTAAATTGGAACAGCCAGTTAAGATTATTTTAAAGGAAGCAGGAAAGGGAGATTTTCTCTCTGTTTTCACAGTTTGCATACTTTTTTTCCTTTTTCCCCTTCTTTTTTCTCATTTCCAATTTCTTTCCAATAATAGTTCTTTTTAATTTCCTCTTCCCTCTGTTTTATTTTCCATTTTTTCCACTGTTTACCAGTTCTCCTATCTCACTTTCTACCATCTCTCTATTTCTGCTGTGGCTCTACAGTCTCTCATGCATCCATTTCTCAACCCAGCTCATACTCAGGCCCTGCATTACATTTTTTCCTCCATCTCATTTTCCTCCATTCTCAAGCCCTCTTTCATAACAATCTTCCCCACTTTTCTTAGGTATCCTACATGATTTTTCCTATTTCAAGTCTCTCTCCCTATATCAGGGGTGTCAAATCACTGGAGGCTATGGGCCAGATCCAAACAATGGGAGTCCTTGCAGGCCAGATCCAGCCCAGGGCATGTGGCTGCCACAGCAGCAGTGCATCTGATGGCAGCGAGGGGTCTGGTGGTGGTGGTAGCAACAGGCTTGTGGGGAGTGGGAGGCAGCAGCAGCAGCAAGCCAAGCTCTCAGCCAGCAGCCATGGCCAGTGGGGCCAAAGGGTCATGAATTTTGCAGCAGGCCCTGCCCCTCAACTTCTTGTGCCTTGCTGTTAGCCTGGCAGGCAGAATAAAAAGGCTCTGCAGGCCAGATTCAGCCAACCCATAATAACTGAAGCTCTAGGAGTTGTTGAGATCCACCAGAGATAAGATGAAGGTGAAGGAAAGTAAAAAATCCAAGGATAGAATCCTGTGGGGCACCAAAAAGCAAGTGAGGAAAAACAGGCAGAGTCAATAAGGACAATGTAGACAAGGGGAAGGAAAACAGATTACAAGAATTAACGAACAAAACATATGAGGTGTCAAGGGATATCAAACAATGATGATATAAAGAGAAGGTAGGAGGTAGATGGAGAAAGTTTTCTGATGGCTAATAGAGGATGACAAGTTTGAGGGAAAGAAAAGAACCACATGAGAAAGAAAAATAAAGGGCGAGTTCCAGGGGACAAGATGGTGGATTCTGCATGTATGACAAATGTCCTGGAATTCACACAATGCCAGTCATGCTCATACACAGGTGCTCATAAGCTCATGGCAGCGCTTGTATGCACTGTTGAGCAGCTTTTGTCTCATCAGTCTTTGGGCTGTAGAAAATCAGAACAGCATAGATCAGAATGAGCCAAAAATTCCAGGGTGCGTGTCCTTTCTCAGTTTCACCACTTTCATCCTATAGAGACCAGAAAAAACATCTGAACTCCACAAAACTTCCAGGGTCTCACTGATAGTTTTACTAGCTTCTTCTTGCATAATCATGTTGAGTTACCAAAGTCTTAGTGCAGCCTTGAAATATTAGGAAATGCTGGGATGATGATGAAGACATATTCTAATTCCTTCACTTACCTAGAGATAATTAATGCTGAAGTAGTTAGGGCATGACACAAAACATACTAATTATTAATTGTTATTACCAATGAATGTTTACAGTTCCTGTCACAGTAACAACAAGGTGTTTTACATTTTAAAAATATATACAAGAAATAACACACAGAACCCCTCACCCAATTCTTGCAATACATCTGTGACTGCAGTACAGTCCTGCCACTTTAAAATTCTTTTTGTCCTCTTGCTAGTTTTATATTGAATAACATTGACTTCCTGTAAAAAGACACTCCCTACCTGCAAGGAAAAAATGCCTTCAGAGTGCCAAGACTGTTGCTATCACCAGCATGCTTTAGATGCCTTTGTGCATCCCAAGTGTTAGGCATAGAAAACAAGGCCAACAGCCAACTAAACCAAACCTACCAACACGTGTGCATGCTTGTTTGCAGAGGGAATGGAAAACCTGGAGCATTCTCAAGTATATAGAATTAATTAACAAATTTAACACCCCCCCCACACACACACACAGCTTCCCAGCTAAATACAACCAATTTACCCAACTTCCCAAATCAGAAATGAAGGCTTGTGCTGATCACTGGACAGGCATGGTCACATGATGGCAACTGCAGGAATGAGCCATGAAAAACTGATAGTTACCCAAAGCAATTCTCTGGGATCTCCTAGAGAGCAAGAGATAAACCCTAGTGATGGCTGCCCTGATTCCAACAAGTTCCTAAGTAAGAGAGCTTGGCATAGACAGAAAGGCAAGGGAAGAAAGCCTGTGGGCATAGTAGGAAGGAGTAGGAATCAAAGGGTTAATGAAGGCTCACAGGAGCCCCTTATATTCTTCTCATATCCCTCCTAGTTTCTCCAGTTGTTTTTTGCAGTGTGCCCCAGCACTCCCATTCTCTCCTTCTCCTTTCAGTCCTTCCACTGTGTCTCTCATCTCTCAGTCCACCTATCACTTCCCTCCCAGTAGGTGATATTTTTTAATGCTGATTCCTCTTCATCCCCAGTGTCCAGGCGCCCCAGATAGAGAGAGAAGCAAGCAGACTCCTGATATTTGGTCCAACTCTCGAGCATATGACAGAAAAAAAAAAAAAAAGATATTTCTAGCTCTGCCAAGTGCCAGTTGGGACACACGTAGATGTGAGAAAACACACACACGTACAAACACAAACATTGCCTTGCTCCTTCACAATGACAGACCAGAGCATGTGAAATGACTCAATTAAAAAAAAACAAACGAGGCAACACAGGCAAGAGCATTGCTACTACTGGACAGGGACACATGTTGGTGAATTCACTGCACTCAGAAATTCCCTTCCCCTCCCTGTCTGATTGATGACCACTATTATAAAATTAAAGCTGTTCCACACTCTAGGGGCATGGGAAGGACAAACAGAGGCATTTTAGATGGGATAACAACAGATCCTGTGGTTGGAGGTAGAGAGGAGTGTTTGGGCCATCAATTATTTGCTTGATTTCTCTGATGGAAATGACGCAGAGTTGTGAGCTGCTAATTAGGTTCAGTGAACTGGCTCCATCCCTTGAAATAATAACTGGGTCTCAGCAGTCTTATATCAATTGTGAGTTTAATGGTGGGAAAATATAGAAACTGTCCCAGCCCCCTAGAACAGTAAATGCCGATAGAAAAGGTGAAAAGAGGGAAAGAGAGAATTTATCCACGGCGTACAGTAAAAAGAGAGTGTTGAGATCACATCTGGTAAAACAAGAAAAGTGTTAAACCAGAGATTAGCCAACCAAAATTAATGCACCAAGTTAGGTTTGACTGACAAAATGAAATTATATGAAACTGGGAAGGACTGTGAACACGTGGGAGGACAGGAGTGCAGTTCAGAAAGATCTTGACAGACTTGCATTAGATCCAATTGTGGTTTTTTATCTGCATCACCCACACAATGCGGCCTGTCATTAGACATGTACATAGCAGGAAGCACAATTGTAGGGTTGCACATTAGATTCAGTCACTCCTTATTGCCCTGCAATGGCAAGCAGCAGGGTCCCACAGATAGAAGCCCCCTTTGCTGAATGGGCTTCCAGCTGTGGGGGCCACATCGAGCCAGGTCTGAGAGCCCCTCAACTGAAGGAGCAACTATACACTTGTGTGGATTACATCAAACACATTGGTCGTGGGTCCATTTCCTTAATCAATTTCATCCTCAGGTAGCCTTTTTCTCAAAGCAAATCAGCTCCCCTGACACCTAGTGGCAAAGTACTTCTAGAACCTGTAAGTGTCTACTTATGGCAATCAGCTTTGGAGAACTGGTTGTATTTCCTCCTTATGGGTCATGTTTACATATGAGTTTAACTACAGAGTTGGCTAATTAGTCACAGAGTAAAGCATTACCATCTACATGTGGGATAGTACAGTCTCCAGTTATCTCATACCAGGTTAATTTACTGCAGTTAAATGTACATTTAGATGCTGACCAGAGGCATAAATTGCACGTAGTCAGCCCAACCAGCAGACTCCTGCCTACTACCTAGCCACATGGCTCTGCACCTTCAGCACCCACATACCCCAGCCAGCCCTGCTGCCACCTGGAGCCCGGGGCTGACACCTGTATCCTCAGTCAGCCTGGGCCTACTGGCCCCAGCTCAAATTGCTGCTGTGCCAGGTGCATGTGTGAACACTGCACCTGGGAGTAGCTTACCCCACCTCAAACTGCTCCAGAATTTATTGCACATGCAGATGCACACACTGGACATGTCTACCTGATATGTTTACTACCCGATATAGGCTTATAATAACAGGAAATACTAATAACAGGAGACAACTATAGTTCCAACAGTAGTATATGTAACCCAGGCGGTACTACAACAGGTACCCCCTCTCCAGTTGAAGGGATCAAAACAGGTGAACAAGTGCTGTGGGAGGGGAAGGACTCTCCTCCCCCTATAGAGCAGAGCCAGACCACCAAAAGGGACTTAACCATATACCTTTTAATGAGAGAACAGTACTGGGAACATAACCAGTATAAACCAGGGGGTATAGGGGACACAACAATGCCCCAAGGGGGCAGGATTCAACAAAGGTTAGACGCTTACAATCATAGACATTCATTTAGTTTACAAAACACAGGGTTAACAAAATATAAAACACAAAACAGCAGAACAAACAATACTGGTTGGTGAAATATAAAAGGCACAAAATATAAGATGTCAAACAAGGAATACAGGGCCTAGGTACCTGTAGGGGGAGAACACAATGACCCCTTTTCCACTGCAACAAGAATTTCTCCCTGTTACTTCATTTATCCTAAGTCACAACAGCTGGGACTTGAACTCATATTACCCACATGGCAGGCAGAAACTCTGCCATACAGCCACCAGTACTGGTACAGTGCTAAGCACCTAGGGATGTTGGCCTTCCCGGAGCCCCAGTTTCATGTCAAGCTACCTGGCCTCTTATTGGAGGAGCTTGAAGCTGGGACCCTCCCAGGTCACTGCTCAAATCCTTGCTGGAGCTGGGGAGCCTCTCCTGCTGGCCGCAGCCTCTCACAGGGGATCCTGGAGCCCAGCGGGGAGTCTCTCCTGCAGGCTACATGCTGAACTGCTGAGGGTCCAGCTCCTTCTGGGGCAACTGCTCCCACCCCACTGGCCCAGCTCTTTGAAGCTCCTTCCTTGTGGTTCCCCACTGGTCTCCCCTGAGTCAGCTGCACTGCCCCTTTTATCCCCCTCCAGGTGACCCAAGGGGCCAATCAGGGGACATGGATGGTGAGTCTCTGGGGCCTGATTGGTTAGGAAAGGGAATCCCAAGCCCTGCAATAATCTTTTACCCTTTCAAAACCCCTGGCCTAAGTGACTGCCAGCTAGCCCATCACATATATTAATAAGAATTTATAGTAATAGTAATATTAATGCTGATTTATTAATGGTCAATAATGATTGTAACGATTGTAATGACTCCTTATCACAGTATTTCAAAGCAGGTAGATCTGCCTTATCACCCTGCACACACCACACACATCCTGGGCCTCCACCATATATATATAGTCAATGTATGATATAGACTTATGTTATATAGTCTTATAATTACAGTTCGATTCTTATAATTACAGTTTGACTCCTTACGATGAGAAAGCAGATACTGAGCGTAAGGCAGGTGATTATGTGCCCTCCCTGCCTCTTTCCCCCAGTGGGGAGGGTGAAGGAAATGCTCACTTCCTAATTCAAGCTCTTCCCTAGGTCCCTCTAGTCCCATTGAGAACAGATATATACCCTTCTGCTTTACATTCTACCTTTACTGAACTTGTATTACTTCCTCCTCCTGGTTGCTGGCCACAGGTACTACTGAAGCTTCTCTTCTGTGTACTACTCGAATTGTGGAGGCTTTCTTCTCAGGCTTTAGCCTGAGCATCAGCTCGAGTATGGTAAGAGTTGCACAAATTCTGCAGATCCATTTCATATTATTCTAGTCCTCCTGGTTGCTGGCCCTATTTGCTACTCAGCGTATTATGGAATTATAATTAGAGGACTGCTGCTGGCCACAAATCCAGATGCTTTCTTCTTGAATGCTGGCCAAGATCTCCAGCAAATTCCCTCCCAGGGTGCAGGGTAGTAGGTCCAGGCTGGTGGTCTCTTCACCCCACTTGCCCACCTCTGCACCTCTCTGTCACACCCTTGTAACTTATGAATCATTGCTGGCCACAAAGCAAGCTGTGCTCCTGAATGACACTTCATATAGTCTTCTCACTCTCCTCCTGGTTACTGGCCATGTCCCAGCAAATTTGGACTAGGGTACTGTACATGCCTTTTGACTGGGGGAAAGCTTCTTGCTGGGGAAAACCCTCCCTGTCTTTAATATATAGTCTTCTCACCCTCCTCCTGGCTAGCCACTGCAGTGGCAGAAGCTAAGGCTTCTTCACTGTCTTTGACCCGAGCATCAGCTCAATTTGCATAACTTTTGCAGGTCCACTTCATGTACTCTTTTCACCGTCCACCTGGTTACTGCTCATGTCCTGCATCAGTAGGAGCTGGACAAGTTGTGCAAGTGCATTTCATTCATTGCTGTAGAGGGCTTGGGTTGCGGGTGGTGCCTTCTACTAAGGAAACTTGAGTTTCTCTTCTGAATTGCGGAGGCCTTCTGCTTGGTTGCTGGCCAAGACCTCCATGGTCCAAGTAGTAGTCCAGGATTTACAACAATGCAAGTTTCAGAAGACTAGTGCTACTTCTGTTCTATTTTTGTTTCTGTTGCACACACATCAGTATCTGGGCACATAGAGATTGGTATTTCAAGTAGAAAATATCATTTTCTTTTAAAATCTGCCTCCCTCTTCTCATATTGGGATATTAGAGCTCATCAACTCTGTCTTTTAAAGAGCAAAACAGCTATATACATGTAAGAGTCATTAGTGAGGAAAGTAGAGTATAATAAGACATGCCATGCTTTTTCCTGTGATCCTGAAGAATAGTTTAAATGTAGGATAATATCCACTTTCCTCTCTGGCTCCATGAGTGGTGGATAGCTGAAATCAATGAACTCTGCAGTATGGGTCAGGTACTCAGATGTTTGTGTCAGCTGATTTGGGAATGTGTCAAGCACTGTATCTAGAAGGCAAATGCTTCTTTCAGTGAGTGAATCCTTATAAAAGCAGTAGGTCTATTTTTCAAAATTCCCCTCCTTATCTCCCTGTAGTCCTTAATTACCCACTGAAGTTTGGTATGGAATTAGGACAGAGAAACCCCTATGATTTAGGAGACCTGCCAATTTCTTCATGCCAGTTATCCTTATTTTTGACCTGCATTCACATTTTCTCCTTCCAATAAAAGATTATAGTTTTAACTAATCCATTCAGACATTTAATTTCAGGAAAACTTGGCTTTTGCGAAGATTGAATTTTGTATTGGCCGTTAAATTGAAACCCATTGGAAAAGTGACTGAGACGCTGTAAGCCATTTTTAGCAAGCACATATTTTCAACTCTGTGCAACTGATGAGGTTCATGCAAAGTCTTCAACTGAGATCAAAAGTCAAACTTTAAACTTTAGCTGGAGAATGAAAAAAATCAATAAGAATTATTGTACAGTAATCATGCTTTAAAATCAAACCACTTATTTAAACATTTAATCAATGATTTAGGGGTCAAGGTTAAGGCACTCATTTAAAAAAAATCCAGTGGGAAATTTATTTCAACAAATCATCTTCAAATTTTTAACCCTGGCATTTAAAATAAAACGGAGTAATTCTTTTCTAAATACTACTAAATACAAATACTCACTAAATACAAGGCTGAAATGAAATCAAGTGACCTTACCTTTCCATATACAAAAATTTTTGTTCTGTAGGTATTTGGCATGCACCTGGAAGCCCTTCAGGAAATTGTTGAACTGCGAAATCATTAGGCACTCTGTTAAGACTTCTTGGACAATAGCAGAAGCACCACATGCAGGAGTAATCAAGTGAGTATTCAGTGCAGGTGGACTTTGAAATAAAAGGGGTTCTTCCTCTGAAGAGGAATACAGGAAATTATAAAACTCTTTCTTTTCTAAATTAATCTTCGATACAGTCCTTTTTAAGGGTCATGATATATTTTAAATGTCTGGACACTCGGGATCAAAGATGGTTGGGAAGCTCAACAACTGCTGAGATTGTTGGGAAGCTCAACAATAGCTCTCAACTGTGGCTTAATTACCCTGATTAAATCCAGGGAAGATAGTAATCCAATCATTATTAAGGGTGTATTAATGACTTCCTCAAGCTTAATCAGGGTATTTAAACCGTGGTTTTGGGCCATCCCCAAGCAGCAGCTCACTGAAAAAAAATTAAAAATAAACAAACTTACCAGCAAGTAGAGAAAAGCCCTGCGGTCTTGGAGCTTGGGGGAGGGGGGGCAGGGCAAAGTAGGGGTTAGAGTTATGCAAATAACAGAATGAGGAGGGAGGGCAGCGGAGTGATTTCCAAAGGACAGGAGAGATGAAATGCAGGCAGGGTTATGCAAATGATGGAATGAGAGGTGGGGAAAGGAGTGGGAGGGTGGGATTGGAGATGGGGTTATGCAAATGAAGGACTGGGGTTATGGAATGGAGGCGTGGTTATGCCAAATGACAGGGAACGGAATGGAGGGGGTGGGAGTGGGGGGAAGCTCTGCTTCCTTCCTCCCCCGCCTCCATTCCTGGACTGAGTCTATGTCAGGGGCTCAGCTTCCCATTTGCTCCCTCTCAACTTCCTCTCTCCCCCACTTCCCTCCACTTGTGCTTCCAGCCCTTTTCTTTTCTTGCAGGTTTCTTTTTGGTTTTTTTCCTGCTCAGTGATTTTACACTTTTTCACTAGGCGCATGCTTTTTCATGCAGACGACCTGAAATGCAGTTTCAACAAAAATTGCCAAATCACCATTTCAGTAGATCCTTAAGAATAAGCCTTCCAGCCTTCTGCTCAAACCATAACATACAAAATCTTTTGTAGTTAATCATGTCCATTTAATTGGATTTGTATGTTGTTGTAATCATGATGGTCCAGGAAATACGAGTGAAGGAAGGGCTTCGGAGGTTTTGTGAAGGGTTCTTTGGGAAAGATATCTTTTATTGGACAAACTGTTGGGAAGAGATGTTAGACAAGCCTTTGGGCAACAAGGGCTCTTCCTAAGGTCTCCTCCAATGCATTAAATGTTCTCATAGTAACTACATGGGTGACATAGTTTATGGGAAGGCATTTTTAGTGCATTAAATGAGGAAGGGTACTGTATGCCCAAAGACTTGTCTAATATCTCTCCCACCTATACAGTTGATCCAGTGAAAGATATCACCAAAAACAAAACAAAACAAACAAAAAAACCCTCTCGTTTCTCACATGTGCCATGAGATAATGATGATCCTCCTGTTCAACATCTTCATTAATGATGTGGACATTGGAGTCAGGAGTGGACTGGCCAAGTTCGCCGATGACACCAAACTTTGGGGCAAAGCATCCACGCCAGAAGATAGGCGGGTGATCCAGGCTGACCTGGACAAGCTCAGCAAATGGGCAGACAAGAACCTGATGGTGTTTAACACTGAAAAATGCAAGGTTCTCCACCTTGGGAGGAAAAACCTGCAGCATCCTTATAGGCTCGGCAGTGTTACGTTGGATAGCACTACAGAAGAAAGAGACTTGGGGGTCATCATTGACCACAAGATGAACATGAGCCTCCAATGCGACGCTGTGGCTAGTAAAGCGACCAAAACGCTGGCTTGCATCCATAGATGCTTCTCGAGCAAATCCCGGGACGTCATTCTCCCCTTGTACTCGGCCTTGGTGAGGCTGCAGCTGGAGTACTGCATCCAGTTTTGGGCTCCACAATTCAAAAAAGATGTGGAGAAGCTTGAGAGCGTCCAGAGGAGAGCCACGCGCATGATCAGAGGTCAGGAAAACAGATCTTACGATGATAGGCTGAGAGCCATGGGACTCTTTAGCCTGGAAAAGCGCAGGCTCAGGGGTGATCTGATGGCCACCTATAAGTTTATCAGGGGTGACCACCAGGATCTGGGGGAACGTTTGTTCACCAGAGCACCCCAAGGGATGACTAGGTCGAATGGTCACAAACTCCTGCAAGACCGTTTCAGGCTGGACATAAGGAAGAATTTCTTTACTGTCCGAGCCCCCAAGGTCTGGAACAGTCTGCCAGCGGAGGTGGTTCAAGCACCTACATTGAACACCTTCAAGAGTAAATTGGATGCTTATCTTGCTGGGATCCTATGACCCCAGCTGACTTCCTGCCCTTTGGGCAGGGGTCTGGACTCGATGATCTTCCGAGGTCTCTTTCAGCCCTAATGGCTATGAAATCTATGAAATCTATAAAATCCTCAGCCAGAGGTAAGCAGGCTCGTGGTGGGAAGGGGTTAACTCCTCGCTCCCTGGGAGGAGGCGGCTGCGTGCAGCCAGGTTGGGTCAAGCCCCCGCCCAGACCCCTACTTGGTCCAGCCCCCCAGGGAGCCACGCGAACAGGCTGCGTAAACAGGCGCTCGAGTTAGCACGGAGTTCGCGCAGGACAGGGCGTGGGAGGGCACGAGACCCTGCCTGCGACCCCCCCAGAGTAGTCAGCCCCAGCCATAGCCAGCCTACCAGAGGCATGACACAGATGGGCATGCGCCGCACCCTGAGGGTCCCCTTGGGCTCTGCGGCCCCCCCCATCGGACACCTCAGAGACGGCCGCCCAGACAGAGCCCATGGTTCCAGGCTCCATGCAGATGGAGCTCCTGGCTCTTGGTTGCGGGGGCTGCCTGTCCCTTTTTCAGGCTCTGGGGCCCAGGAGCATAGCCACCTCCCCTTGTGGGGTCTGCTCCCTACTGAGGTCTCTGGCACGCCAGCTGGAGGAGCTCCAGGCCACAGTCCAGAGACTGCGTGCCATCAGGGACTGCGAGCAGGAGATAGACTCCTACTGCCAGGCCCTTCTCCCCCGGGAGCCGCAGGGTAGAGCACCATCTCCCTCCAGGACAGAGGAGGACTCTGGGACCTCCCACTCTGCCCAGTCAGGGGCATGGACCAAGGTGGTCAACGGCCCTAAGGCCCGCCGCACCAAGGCCCCTCCCTCGCCGGAGCTTAGCAACAGGTTCACACCTCTTGCAGCCCAGCAGAGACTGCTCAGTTGCCAGCTCCCGCAGGCAACCCAGACTCAACCACAGCTACTGCCCCCGCTCTTCCCAAGTCAAAGCGAAAGGTGTTTGTTGTGGGAGACTCCATCCTGCAGGGCACTGAGGGGGCAACCTGCTGCCCCGACCCCTTAGCCTGGGAAGTCTGCTGCTTCCCGGGGGCCCGCATCTGAGACATTGTGGAGAGGATCCCACATCTCCTCCGGCCCACAGACCACTACCCCATGCTCCTTATTCATGTGGGCACCAATGACACAGCTCGGAGCACCCCCAGCCAGGTCATGAGGTCCTACAGGGATTTGGGAGCACGGCTTAAGGGTCTGGGAGCTCAGGTAGTGTTTTTTTCGATCCTCCCAGTCTCGGGCTATGGTCTGAGGAGGGAGAGGAGGATCCACGCAGTGAACCAAAGACTGAGGCACTGGTGTCATCGGGAAGGCTTTGGCTTCCATGACCACAGCCCGCTCTTTGGCGAGAGAGGCAGCGAGCTGCTGGGAAGAGATGGCCTCCACCTCTCTGCCCTGGGGAGGAGGCTTTTCTCAGCCAGGCTGGATGACCTTTTCCACCGGGCTTTAAACTAAGCCCACTGGGGGATGGGGGGACTACTGCCACTGCTGGCCTGCTGAGCGACCCTTGCAAAGCCAGCAGACCAAGGCACTTAAGGGAGCCCACACCGGCACAATCTGTGGGCAAGGTAAGAGCCCCCAAGGGCACACTTGCCTGCCTATACACTAATGCCAGGAGCCTGGGTAACAAGCAGGAGGAGCTTGTCCTCCTGCTCAGTGCAAAGAATTATGACGTCATTGGGATAACGGAGACCTGGTGGGACTCCACCCATGACTGGACCACGGGTATAGAGGGCTACACCCTGTACAGGAGGGATCGTGTTGACAAAAGGGGCGGGGGTGTAGCTCTCTATGTGAAGGAAAGCTACATGTCCCTGCAAGCTGATGTTGGTGACCGGCATGGACAGCTAGACCCTCTGGGTAAAAAGTCATGAGGAATACAGCACAGGGGACACAACGGTGGGAGTCTACTACAGACCTCCCACTCAAAGTCCTGAGCTTGACCTGGAGTTCGCCCGGGAACTGACTGAGGCCGCTTGCTCCAGGACCTTGGTTGTCATGGGTGACTTCAATTACCCAGACATCTTGTGGGAAGATCACTCAGCAAAATCCGAGCGGTCACAAAGCTTTCTCTCATGCGTGGATGACCTCTACCTGACTCAAGAAGTCTATGGGCCAACAAGAGGCAAAGCGCTGCTCGACCTGGTACTGGCTACGGGGGACGACCTAATCGGCAACCTAGTGATCGATGGGAAGCTGGGTGACAGCGACCACGAGCTGATCACCTTCACCATCTGCCATAAAGCTGGCAAGTCAGTCAGCAACACAGAAGTCCTTGACTTCAGAAATGCCAACTTTAACAAGCTCAAGAGGCTTGTCGGTCAGGCCCTCAGGGACCATGACCCCAGGGAGATGGAAGTTCAAGAAGAGTGGTTGCTTCTCAATGCACAAGCTAAATTTATTCCAACATAGAGGAAAGGCAGCAAGAAGGCACAGCAGCCCTCCTGGATCTCCAGAGACCTAGCGGACCTCCTGCGGCTAAAAAGAAAAGCCTACAAAGGATGGAGGATGGGATTCACCTCCAAGGTGGATTATTCTGCGCTGGTCCGGTCCTGCACGTAGCAAACCAGGAAAGCCAAGGCTGCAACTGAACCCCAACTAGCTTCAAGCATCAAAGACAACAAAAAGTCCTTTTTCAGATATGTGCGGAGCCGGAGGAAAAGCAAGGGCAATGTTGGACCCCTGCTAAACCAGATGGGGCAACTGACAACTGACGCCCAGGAAAAAGCCAACCTATTAAATAGGTACTTTGCGTCAGTCTTTCATCAGTCCCATGGGACGTCCATGCCTGCGATGGGACAGGGAGATCCGGGTGATGGGGATCCCCTACCCTCCATAAATGCTGACCTCATGAAGGAACACCTTGAGAAGCTGGATACCTTCAAGTCAGCTGGCCCTGACAACCTGCACCCCAGGGTACTCAAGGAGCTGGCGAGCGTCATAGCCCAGCCCCTGGCACGGATCTTTGAAAACTCCTGGCGCTCTGGTGTAGTGCCCGAAGACTGGAAGAAGGCCAATGTGGTGCTGATCTTCAAGAAAGGGAGGAGAGTGGATCCGGCTAACTACAGGCCCATTAGCCTGACTTCTATCCTGGGGAAGAGCTTAGAAAAGTTTATTAAAGAGGCCATCCTTGAAGGACTGGCCCAGGCTAACATTCTAAGGGATAGCCAGCACGGGTTTGTTGTGCGTAGCTCTTGTTTGACCAATCTCATTTCCTTCTATGACCAGGTGACCTATCACCTGGACAAGGGAGAAGAGATTGATGTCATATATCTTGAATTCAAAAAAGCTTTTGATCTGGTATCCCATGATCACTTCTTGGCCAAACTGCCCAGTTGTGGCCTTGGCTCCACCACGATCCGCTGGCTGGGAAACTGGCTCCGTGGTCGGACCCAGAGGGTTGTAATTGATGGCAGTCACTCATCGTGGTGTCCTGTGACCAGTGGGGTCCCTCAAGGCTCTGTCCTGGGACCCATACTGTTCAACATCTTCATTAATGATGTGGACATTGAAGTCAGGAGTGGACTGGCCAAGTTCTCCGATGACACCAAACTTTGGGGCAAAGTATCCACGCCAGAAGATAGGCGGGTGATCCAGGCTGACCTGGACAAGCTCAGCAAATGGGCAGACGAGAACCTGATGGTGTTTAACACCGAAAAATGCAAGGTTCTCCACTTTGGGAGGAGAAACCTGCAGCTTCCTTATAGGCTCGGCAGTGTTACGTTGGATAGCACTACAGAAGAAAGAGACTTGGGGGTCATCATTGACCACAAGATGAACATGAGCCTGCAATGCGATGCTGCGGCTAATAAAGCGACCAAAACGCTGGCTTGCATCCATAGATGCTTCTCGAGCAAATCCCGGGACGTCATTCTCCCCTTGTACTCGGCCTTGGTGAGGCCGCAGCTGGAGTACTGCGTCCAGTTTTGGGCTCCACAATTCAAAAAGGATGTGGAGAAGCTTGAGAGAGTCCAGAGGAGAGCCATGCGCATGATCAGAGGTCAGGAAAACAGATCTTACGATGATAGGCTGAGAGCCATGGGACTCTTTAGCCTGGAAAAGCGCAGGCTCAGGGGTGATCTGATGGCCACCTATAAGTTTATCAGGGGTGACCACCAGGATCTGGGGGAACGTTTGTTCACCAGAGCACCCCAAGGGATGACTAGGTCGAACGGTCACAAACTCCTGCAAAACTGTTTCAGGCTGGACATAAGGAAGAATTTCTTTACTGTCCGAGCCCCCAAGGTCTGGAACAGTCTGCCAGCGGAGGTGGTTCAAGCACCTACATTGAACACCTTCAAGAGTAAATTGGATGCTTATCTTGCTGGGATCCTATGACCCCAGCTGACTTCCTGCCCTTTGGGCAGGGGGCTGGACTCGATGATCTCCCAAGGTCCTTTCCAGCCCTAATGTCTATGAAATCTATGAAATCCTGAGGAATGAATTCGCATTTTACTCCCTTGGGTGGTGCTCTCAGCCTGCTCATCAGGGTTGGGAACTAAGGCTTCCGCTATGGATAGTTTTAACCTCCCGGCTGAGTCCATTATTGTTACTGGCAAAATAAACCCTGTCTTCCTTGTCCTGCTCTACAGTGACTAAGGGTAGAATCAGAGGTCTCCTTTTGTTGCATTTGTGCTGCCATAAAAAATTTGATGGTGGCACAAAGTGACAGTAAATAGATGTCCGTGCCTTTTGTTATGCCACATTGTGCCTGTGACAAAAGGTAATTATAAATTGTGCTGCTTTATTGTGGTGGACATCTATTTGCTTCATGGCAGGGCAGGTACTTTCTGGGTTTAAGGGGCCTGGTTCTGAGCATCTTACCCTTCCCTCTCCCTCCCCCAACATCCAAAGAGCCTGTCACCTTATCATAGAAGGAAATCAAGTTGGTCAGGCATGACTTGCTATTGGTGAATCCCTGCTGGCTGAATTTCTGGGCAGGATTGGGCCCCTCAAGGGTCACCTATTTGGCTTTCCCAACTTCCATAAATGCACCCCTGGCAATATCCAAGACACATCTCTGAAAGCAGGGAAATTTGAGGTTTCCAAATTCAAGACATGCACCTCGGAGATTGCTGAGGGCATGTCTGTAGGTGGGCAATGTGTCACCCATTGTCCAACAAAATCAATGGGTGGGACAATGGTCAATGTGTCTCCAATTAAGAGGATCAGTTTTGCGAGGACAGCGATCTATTTAATTTGGCAGCATCTATTTCTACCCTGTCAGTACTCTCAAGCACTCTGTCTTGGAAGAGCCTGAGAATGATGTCAGGGTGCAAACTCAGGACTGGGCTAAACTGTATGGCTGTGTGAAGCTTTGATCCCTGATTTGATTTGATGGAGATTTGACCACATTCGGTGAATTTCCAAATCAGAATCGAATCAGGAGACTCTTTAATCTCTCCAAATCAAATCAGAAGCCTCTGAATCAATTTGGAGAGATTTGGAAAGATTCGATGATTTGGACACAGACACAGCTTTAAATGTTTCTTCTGTATAACTCTAGGTACTGGGTGGCTCATCCATGCTGAGATGCTGGGGCAGATACAGCATCTCACAGGAGCATGGGGGGCTCCCCAGCAAATTTGGTAGCATACCAGGAAGTGGACCAGAAGCACTTCCAGTTCACTTCGGGGTCTGCTGGGGAGTGCACAGAGGGGCTCCCCACACCCCCCAGACTCAGTGACTGGTGCCTCCTGGGTCTGAGGGGGCACCTGGGGTCCCCCCATGGCTGATTGCAGAGCCAGGAGGGTGTGGGGGGAGGGCCCTGCGTGCTCCCTGGCAGACATGGAAGTACTTCTGGTCCACTTCTGGGTTCGCCACTGAGCACGTGGGACGTTCCATCTGCCCCAGCATTGCAGTGTTCACAAGCCACACCTAGTACCTGGAGGTATGTATTAAAAACATATAAAGCTGTGTCTATGGCCGAATTTTCAGATTTGACTTTGGCTGAATTGAATTGGGGACAGTGATCCGAATCAACAAATCAAATCACTGTTCCCGATTCAGGCCAAATCCAAATCCAAATCAAATGTGGCCTGTTTCACACACCCCTACTAAACTGTGTATTTGGCCTAATTGCTGACAGAACAAGAATGTGGGGGAGGAAGAGGTCCTGTTTGCTCACCTACAGGAGGGAGACAGTAGTGTTGTGCAAAATTTTGCCAGGTGTTTCATTTTGAAGCTGTTTCAAGTTCAAAACAGTGAAAATGAAATGAAAGAAAAGCCTTTGAAACAAAACAAGGGCAAGTTTCGAAGCCGGGCTTACTTGGCTTCAGCACCAGTCCTAGCTGGCACCAGCAGCCTCCTGTCATCTGGAGCGCAGATCTGGGGGCCTATGCCTCCCATGAGGAGGTCTGGTACAGCTCCACAGCCCTCCCAGGAGTGTGGGCCCCTGGATCTGCATGCAGGATGACAGCATGCTGTCACTGCTGGCTGGGGCCAGCGGCAGCACCAATCTTTCCAGTGCTCAACATGGGCTGTGCCCAGTGCCAGTCCCAGCCGGCAGCAGAAGCCTCCTGTCATCTGGCGTGCAGATCAGGGGCCCGCACCCCTGGGAGGGCTGCAGGGCTGGGTCAGACTCCTCCCAGGGATGCAGACCCTAATTTGCATGCTGGATGACAGGAGGCTGCTGCTACCACCTGGGACCAGTGCTAGGTGCAGCCCATGCCCAGCGCTGGGAAGACTGGTGCTGCTGCTGGCCCTAGGCAGTAGCAGCAACCTCCTGTCATCCAGTGTGCAGATCAGGGGCCTGCATACCCAGAAGGAGTCTGGCACAGCCCTGCAGCCCTCCCAGAGGTGCGGGCCCCTGTATCTGTGGGCTGGATAATAGGAGGCTACCGCTGCTGACAAGTGACATGAGTTTCACTTGTCAAGAACTTGAGGTGCAGTTTCCCAGAAACCTCTGCACCTATATGATTGAAACTTGGCAGGCTTCGTGCCCTCAGAAGGGGCTACAATCCCTGCAAGTTTCATCTTAATCAGGCAAGAAATGAGAATGCTTTAGGCATTTTCATGATTCCCCATTATAGCCTATGAACAAAACATCAAAACAGGGTCGAAGCAGCAAAACAGTTTCAATGAAACAAAACAGAACAGTGCTTTCAAAATGAATCAGAATTTGAAATGAAACACTGTCCTGGTGAAATGGCAAAATGGAAGTCAAAACAAAATGGTGTTGTTTCGCACAGCCCTAAGAGGCAGTATAAATATAATGTAAGAAGGAAGTAACTTAATGATGTGCTTCACACTGTGTAAGAAACAAATGCAGGGATATTTCCTGCCCTTAGAAGCAGATTCTAGAGTTACTCTATTCCTACAGCTGTGCTCCCTGGATGGCTAGGTAAAAGTTTCCCTAAATGGGTTAGGGCAGTCAGGCAGGATAGTACCTCGTGAATAGACTTCAGTGATACGTCAGCCTTCCTGCTTCGAGTCTTTACCAGAGCCTAAAAATGAAGATACTGTACATAAGGGGTTTCCAGACTTTTTCTTATTGCATACCCAGTTTCAGATTTACCAGCTGCCTGCACACTCTTACTGGCATACATTTTCTATGTTAACCCTTTAAAGACCAATTATTATAATGAAAATTAAATCCACCATTATGCAATTTCTCCTGCATACTCCCCAGAGATGTCTTGCATACCCCAGGAGTACATGTACCACAGTTTGGGAACCTTTGCTCTACAAAAAAAAAGAAGAGGTTGGGGAGAGAAAAATAACCCTAATGAATAAAAAAATGTATTTCAGAAGGTTTCAAGGAGGTTTATGGCATTCTTAATCTGTATGAGGGTGTTTATCTATAAGCTGAGAAATCTTGATTGTAAATTTAACTACAGTTTGAATGCCACTGTTACCTTTGAACTCTGACAAGCCAAGATTATTTTTGATGTTGAGGATCATATAGATGGGTAGAGGATCCTGACCCTGATTCAGTGCCAGTTGCTGTTCTGACAGTTTATGGTCATTTTTCTGTGTGCAGAGAAAATAGTTGTGAAGAAAAATAGTTAACTGACTACAAACCAGATCAGGGGCTTCTCAATGCACCTGGATTGCAAATATCAGAATACTACAGTGAAAGAAACATCTACATTTCAGTCTCACTTGTCTACACTTGCAACTCATTGTTGGGCCAAGCAACCTTTTTTTTCCCTACTATAGGAGGAGTCAGCAACCTACAATCTATGGACCTGCAAAGAGATTGGATCCCACCTGCAATGGTCTGATTTGGCCCATGTGAGGTCCCCTGAACTTGGGGGGAGGGTGGGGGAGGTGTAGCAGCAGCTTATGGGAATTGTGTCCCAGTAGCCCTGGTTCCTTCATTGGCCTCACTTTTTCCTATGTGGAAGATGTTGCTGCTGTGTGGGGAGGCGTTAGTGCAGCCAGAAGTGGGGGGTTAGCAAAGGCCCCCCTTTAATATGCTGGGAGGACATCATAGAACTGGGGCCTGAACAATCAACTGGCTAACATAAAGCATATCATCACTTGCTTACAGCATGCTTCTAGATATAGGGTACAGCTTATGAATTCACTCTGTATATAGCATCCTATTGTATACTTTGGACAAACTTCTCTTAAAAACTCATTCTGTGGATCTTTCTGCTGGTGTTAAGTGAACACCAATCCTGGGGGTTTGTTTTTCAACTATTTTTATATCAAGTTCAGTGGCTATTAAATAGTGGTGTGCGAAACGGGCCCTATTCAATTCAGATTCAGATTCGGCCCAAATCAGGCATAGTGATTTGATTCATTGATTTGGATCACTGCCCCCAATTCAATTCGGCTGAATCCAAATCTGAAGATTCAATGCTGATTCAGAGAATCAGTGATTCAACCATAGACACAGCTTTAAATGTTTTTTCTACGTACCCCGAGGTACCAGACATACCTCATGAGTGCTGCGATACTGGGGCGGATGAATCATCACACAGGAGTGCGGGGCAGGGACACCTCTGCACCTATCTCCCTGAAGCTTGGCAGGCATCATGGCTTCAGAAGGGGCGACCATTTCTGCTTGTTTAATTTGAATCAGGCAAGAAATGATGAAGTTATAGGCAGTTTCATGCTTCCCCATTATAGCCTATAGACGATACAGCATTGAAACAGCAAAGCAGTTTCGACAAAACAAAACGGAACAGTGGTTTCAAAATGAAACTAAACTCAAAATGAAATTGCCCTGTCAAAACAAAATAGTGCTGTTTCACACAGCCCTAGTTTCCAAGTGGTCTGTTGTGGGTCCAGTGTTGTTTAACATCTTCATTAATGTTTTGCATAATAGGAGTGAGTGTACACTAAGCAAATTTGTGGATGACACCAAGTTGGGTGGAGTTGGGACACTTTTGAGGGTAGTGATAGGATCAAAATGACCTGTAGAGACTGGAAAAATGATCCACAATCAACCAGATGAAATTGAACAAGGTCAAGTGTAAAGTCCTGTGTTTGGGACAAAATAAATGCATGCCCAAATACAGACTTGGGAATGAGTGCTTAGGCTGCAGCGTTGCAGGAAAGAACCAGGGGGTTCCAGTAGACCATAAGCTGAAAAATGATTAGAGGCCTGAGAATCATTACTTATAAAGAAAGGATGAAATAACTAGGATTATTTAGTCTGAAGAAGACAAGACTTAGTCTTCAAATACCTGAAGGGTGATTATAGAGACGATGGAGATAGACTCTTCTCTGGAGACATAGGGGACAGGACTAGGAGCAAGGGCCTCACAGTTGCAGCAGAGGAAATGTAGGTTGGAGATTAGGAGGAACTTTCTGACTCTGAGAGTGGTCAAATATTGGAACTGGCTACCTAGAGAAATGGAAATTTTCAAGAGCAGGTTAGACAGATACTTGGCTGGGGTGTTTTAGTCCGGGATGATTCTTCCATGAGAAAGGAGCTGGACAAAGAAAGAAGCCCTAATTCCCTATTATCCTATGATCCTAAATTAAGTAAAATGTTGAATCTCTGTCCCATGGGAAATGTTGACATTTTAACATTTGCCTTGACACCAAATCAGAAAAGTTGAAATTTGCAAACTTTAGGGGGAACAGAAATCCAGGAAAATTAAACTGAGAAATCTTAAAGTATTTGTTTAGACTTTTTATCAAAATATTTCAAAGCAAAATAATAGCATTTTACTTTGGTTATTGAACTAACTCAAAATACTGTTCAAGGCTCCTCAACATTAAACTGCATTTCTCCCCATAGCAGCACACTGCCTCATGTTATAGTTCAGGATCCTGATGCCTTCATTCTCCCTGAAGGAATAGGGGACCTATCCCAGACTACACATTCTCTCATGAATCCAAAAGACAAGCAAAACTTATGATGCACCACACAGCCAAACACAAAGAAACTCCACTTTGCATCAAGGAAGTGTGCAACTCTCCAGGCAGTTCAGCTCACAGAGAGAAGGTAGCCCAAACAAAATTTCTGTAGGACAATATGCTGATAGGAAAATTCATTTTAAAGTTTTTTTTCAACTAATTCAAAAGGAAATATGCATGATCATATAAAATATTCTAATTTGCGTTGAAATCAATTGGAATAAAATATTTCACTTCAATTTTCTTGATGGAAATTTAAAACTTTTGGCAAAAATTAAACTTTTCCATGGAGAAGCTTTATTATTGATTGGAAAATCATTCCAATTGAAAAGTTCTAAGCAGCGCTGCTCATTATGCATAAGGGCTGTCCTAACTGTGCCTTTAAGACACAGGAATGAAAATACTCAGTGTCAGATTAAAAGAAAAATATTTATCTGATCAATATGGCTGCTTGCAGATGCTAAAAAAAAAATAAAAGTGGCACTTTACTTACAGATTCATAGATTGTAAGGGGCTGGAAGGGACCTTGCAAGATCATCAAGTCCAGCCCCACTGCACTAGACAGGAAAGGCAACTCAGGTCAGGTGACCCCAGCAAGGTAACCATCCAGTCTCCTCTCAAAGTTTTCCAGGGTAGGTGACTGCACCACTTCTGGAGGGAGTTTATTCCATGGTCTGGATACCCTAACTGTAAAGAAGTTTTTCCTAATGTTATGCCTGAAACAGTCTTCCAAGAGTTTGTGACCATTACTCCTGGTTTTCCCCAAGGGTGCCCTGCTGAACAGTTGTTCACCGAGCCCTTGATATATTCCCCTGATATAGTGGTAAGCTGCTACCTAGTCCCCTCTCAGGCTTCTTTTTTTTAGGCTGAAGAGACCCAAATCCCTCAGCCTTTCTTTGTATGGCTTTGCCTTGCAAGTCTATGATCATATGGGTGGCTCTTCTCTAGACTCCCTCAAACTTTTCTACATCCTTGTTGAAGCGCAGCACCTAGAACTGGATGCGGTACTCAAGCTGTAGACTCACCAATGCTGAGTAAAGTGAAAGGATCGCTTCCTTGATTTTGCTAGAGATGCATCAGTTGATGCATGCCAGAGTATTGTTAGCCCTGCTGGCTAAGGCATTGCACTGATGGCTCATGTTCATACTATGGACTATTATTACCCCTAGGTCCCTTCAGTTGTGGTGCTAGTCGGTTTGGCACCACTGATCCTGTAGGTATGTTGGGGATTGGAGCACTTTACACTAGGAGCCAGTGGTGCTGGCTCCTAGCCTGGGGTTTTTTAAGAAGAGGCTTGATGCCTACCTGCGTGAAGTCATTTGAGCCCAGTTTTTCTCTTGCCCAGGCAGGGGGTGGGACTTGAAGATCTACAAGGTCCCTTCCAACCCTACTTCTGTGATGCTATGATTCTATGATCTGCTCAAGTCCCTTCCGACCCTACCCACTATGAAACTATGAAAACCCAGCATTTCAATTTAGGACCCACATTTCATCTACACACCCCCTAAGACACTATATTTTGCCAGATTTGTAGCCTAACCAGCTGAGTACTCAATTAGGAGATGAGGAACAGCCAATACTATAACAAGTCAAAGACCTGCATGAGTAAATGCAGTAAATGCACATACGTTTCTGTGGCCAATGTTACCAATAACCTCTGGATTCGTTGTGGGTGGCCTTCACTATAACTAACGTACCCTGCACTATAAGTAACAGAGTAGAAAAAAGAAAGGAGGAAAGAAAGATTTATAAATACAAGCACATAGTTTATCTCACTTGTGTTTTGTGAGATTGTGTTATTCGTGAGAATTCAGAGAGTCACCAGGAAGTGATGAAAATATGACTAAGTTTCATAGTTTTGGCTTGATTCATTACAATCAAGAATTGGAAAGCTGTTCTGGCATTAGTGAGGAAACAGTTCTAATGGTGGAAGCAGATGATTAAATACCCCAAGGGCTAGAAGGGCCATGGTCACCACTCCCCCAAGAAGGTATAGAAGGTTATGGTGGATGGTAACTCCCTTCTGGGAGGGACAGGGACATCCATCTGCCAACCTAACTAGACATTCAAAAGATCTGCTCTCTATGAGCAACCCCAATCTGAGATTCACAGTCAAGTGATTGAGGGTCATACTCTCCAACTACTATGTCATTAAGTTAAACCAGTGATTCTCAGCCAGGGTACTGGGGCATCTTGGGGTGCCACCAGATCCTTTGAAGGGTGTCCTAAGTTATCAGGAGATATGTGTGATGTGAAGATATAAGCAGATAAGCTAAGCAGATGAACTCAGGCTTATCCCTGCCTGAACAATCCTCCAACCCCACTGCCTAGGCCCTGTGCAAGGAGGTAAACACTGTAATATATAAATTCATTTTTGAAATGGAGGACCGCTCAATTCACAAAAGTTTTAGACGTATGCCTCAAGTACAAAAAGGCTGAGAACCACTAGGTTAAATACTAGGAAAACTGCCTAACTGTAAGTACAGTTAACCCCTAGTATGCGTTACCTGAGGAGGATGTGGAATCTCCGTAATTAGACATTTTCAAGAGCATCTTAGAAAATATTCAGGAATAATTTAAACATAGTTTACCCTGCCTTAGGAGAGAGGGTTGGACTAGAGGGCCTCTGGGGCACCTTATTTTCAATGACTTATTTTCAAACAACACCAGCACCACCAGAAGGTAACCAGCTATACAACTAAACCAAAGTCAAAAGCAATCACAGCAGTTTAACAACAGTATGGGGATACATTTCCAACTCATTCCATTTATATTGTGTAGTTGTCTATTTTAACCAGAACACTATCCCAGATACCTCATGGTCCTGTAGATCCTCCTCTAAACTGATAGCCTTTTTCAGAGCAGCAACAACAAGCCATTTCCGTTTCTGTAGGAAATTTCTCTCTTCTGCACAGAGATCAAACCCCAAGCATACATCTAAGCCTTTTGACCTTCAACATTGACAAAACCAAACAACATGACAATAATTGTTAATTTCAAGATGTACATAGATAACCAACTCCATTAACAGACAAGCCATTCCCACATAGACACATTGATAAAAGATTTAGTTTAGGTGAGATGCTGTAAGAGAACAAAAAAATTAATGTATCATGCAAATACTAAATCTTTTCATTAGTTTATGTTGATTTTTTCAAAGTGTCTGAAGTAAGGCCCCTGGCAGATGCTATTATGGCACAACTTGGAACAGAGGACTTTTATGCCCCATTCCAAATACTTCACCTTCTGCTATGACATGTGCATGGCAGGAGGTGCAATGTTTTGGATAAGGCATAAAATTCCTCCAATACCAATTATGCTGTGCTACCCTCAGCCTAACCCTGCAGATTAGGCAGGGAGCAGCTCTGTCCCAGCCCCAAGACTGCCCCAGCCCCCAGCAACTTCCAGACTTAAGACTGTCCAGACCAGGTTTGACAATCAGCTGACTGTTGGGACCAGCCCTTGGGCAACCTAGTATACGAGTGGTTTTTGGAAGTCCTAGGGCACTGGGACCCCAGGATCAGGAAGCGTGTCTTCCACCGCAGGGCCCTGATGACCCATGGCATCTAAAAGCCTGTGGGTTCAACAAGGTATTTTAAAGACTGTCAGGCTCACAGTAGAAAGATTGCCAGGATGGGGGTTTCCAAAGTCCCAGTGGCTGGAGCCCCTCAGCTCTCACCAAGAAGTGGCAGCCAATTTTCAGCACTGGGACAAGGGCTAGCAATTAGCTGATTGTCAGCAACAGCATTGGGGTCCTACATTTTTGATTTCGGAGCCATACATGAGAAACACAAAGACATTCCATATTTTAAGGAATATCTTTGTGACTGGTTTGCCACTTTACGGCACCAGGAGTCAGCTGAATGGGTAACACTGTTGCTATTTATGGTGTAATTAATTCATTAATCACACCATAATTGTAACATGTGCCGGTGGCCTAAAATTCATACTAATTCATATACAGTTAATAATATTTTAAACTTAGTTCCTGTTTAGCTGGATTTTATGTCAGAATATTCTGTTTTGGTCAATTTTATGGCTTTCCCATGGTTGGGAAAACAGGCACAAATTAAGTGTTGATCTACAGATTTGTGGATTTTGAAGCCAGAAGGGACCATTTTGATCATCTAGTCTGACCTTTAGCCTAACACAGGCCATAGAAGTTCAACCACTAACTCCTGCATCAAAAACCATCATTTATGGTTGACCTGAATCATATCTTTTAGAAAGACTTCCAGTAAGTCATGGTGAACCTTGAAGACATCCAGTGTCAAGTCATGATGAGCCTTTTGGTAAACTGTCCCAGTGCCTAATTACTTTCTCTCTTGCTTAGGTACATTCCTTCTATGAACAGATGAGGAGAGGAAAGAGCTCACATGAAACCAAGAGGACTTCTTATCAGTCTTTTGTCTTGACATTGATGGTTCTGCCCTGAAAAGTCAAGAATATAAATATAAGGACTGACTATATGTAAAAATTTGCCTTCAGTCTTGAGGTGCATCTACTCCTGGATCATCATTACAGTCACAAAGTCATAAGTACATAATCTAAAAGATTTATGTAGCTTTCACAACACTACTTTAGTTTATTCACAATAGAATGTTCTAGCTTAGAGGTTTCAAATGCACCAGCCTATGGTCTCCCTTACCTAGTCATGTAGGCTAGGGACACAAATTACACGTAAACCAATATACATAATTGGAAACCAGTTCATATCTGTTAAACAACAGAAGTACAGTGCACATAAACTGCTTTCAAAATGTCCAAAACCAGTTTAAGATACATTTGGATGGATGTAGTATCAGACTTAATTGATTTAGATTAAATCAGTTTATTGAACTTCTGTCCCAGATCCCCTCCAGATTCAGGATAGCTCACAGTCCCCCAAGCATCCTAGGATGCTTTTGCCTCCTCTGCAAACCCCTCTTCTCAAGGTGGGTGGGTTAGCCTTGTCCCAAGCTGTTTGCTCCAGACAAGCAGGGAAGCATGCTCTGGAGCCCCCCCGCTTCTGACCTGGGCCGCTGCAGGCATGTGTCTGCATTTCCAGAATCAAAAGTGAATGTTTGTTTGCTTGCATATTGGTTCAATCTATGCAGCTTAGACTAACCTGTGAAGATTGAATCCATTCAGTCTCAGGCTTTTTGACTATCTGTACTTAGCCTTGGTGCATCAGACCTCAGGAAAGTTAAAGGGCTGAGAGGGGGGAATCAGTCACAAAACCCTGACATGCCAATATTAGCTCACATTTCAGTACCTCAGAACCACACATGATCTAATGATTTTTTTAAGTGAACTGAACAATGGTTGCTAAACAATGGATCATTTCCATCTTTTTGTTGTATATCTTAAATCACTGAGACATTGCAGTTGACTTCCAGAAATGCCTGAAATCATGCACACCTTTATTCCTGAATGTAAAATGTTTACAGGAACTTGAATATGCATATATCAGTCTGTGAACCAGGTACTCAAATCCACAGTCAGGCCTATGCAAAAGTATTTACAGCACTGAAACGTCACTGCAGAGTTGATGTAAAACTCCACAGCATTGTTCATTAATCATTCAAAGCCAAGGAATCTGACAAAATCTGCTTCATTCAGCGCCAGAGTCCTAACTGAGAATGTAAGCCTCTGCACAAAACCAAGTGCCTGCTTTGTACTATTAAAGCTACAGCTCCCCAGATCTTCTTTTCCCAACCAAACATAGCAATAATTGTTCATGGTAGCAGCAATCCCTCAATACAAAAATGACAGTATAGCAATAAGAGCAATTAGCAAGCATTGCAGAATTTGAAATGCACTTAAACACTCTACAAACTAACAATGTTTAATTCATTCCTGAGGTACTCCGCATTGCCACGTGGCCCTGAGAGTATCCTCTAGAGCATGTGCATTATTGGTGTCAGGTAGTGAATCTACTAGTTCTGCTTGAGTCATGTCTTGGTGCTCAAATAGCTAAACTTGTGCTGTTTGTTGCCCAGCTGAGACCTTAGGCAAAACAACCTAATTCTGTGTTCCAGATCTCACTCTCTTCTGTGCCCTGAGAATGATTTCACCTATTTTCATGTACCAGGGGTGGCCAGCCTACTTAAACTCATGCCTAGTAAACTTTGGGCCGTTGTCAGATAATACTACATCAAGTATAGCATGTTCAGAAAAAAGATTTAATATGCACCTTTTTAGTTGTAGAATCTTGTAATAAGGCTCTCTCGAGGAAGTGAAAATAGCAGTCTAGCTGGTTCCTCCCTCCCCAGCAAAGAAACAAATCTAGCTACAAGGGGGGATTTTTCTTATTCCACCAAAATGAGCTGTTTGCCTGATTTTTCCCATCTTTTTGCCTTACGCAACAAGCCATAACAGCCTCTTTTGAGTGTCACTGTTCAATTAAGGCTAGTTTAAACAGTATCTGGCCCAACTTAATTTGGCCTTAATTGGGCAAATGACCTCCATGTATCCTTTTAAATTATTTTTATGTAGTACTTTGTGTTTCACAATCCTTGTGCCTAAGAACAAAATCTTCTCTAGCACTGACCTTCCATTAAAAATAATAGTGATGATATGCTCTCTGCTAATTGTCTCAGTTACTTTCTACAGAGTCCTATGCTCAGCAGTAGCTCTATCAGTCATATCCAAATTCTACCTAAGACTAGACCACTTTTTGTAAACCAAACTGTTGTACAAAAACAGTAAACTTAAAAACAGATATTAAAATCTAGTCATTTAAATTTGACAGTTCTTCCTTCCTTTAGTATTCTTATTAAAGCAATTTTGACAAACATGCAGCTTACTATACAAGTAGACTATATTCTTCAGAACATTGCTCCTACTTAACTTAAACATGACTTTAGAGTTATTCCAACAAGTTGGCAAGACTCACATTTCCTACTGCCATTTTCTCTTCTTTGGGAAATGAATTTAGAGGCAGAATGAGGGGGACATTTCTGTTTGTTTTCTCTTAATTTGAAGTAGGCTGAAAAATAAACAGAGCTAAGTTTTCAAACCATCCAATAGCTTGTAAAATTCAGGTACTTTAGGGGGATGTATGCTCTCCAGGAAAATCTCTCTCAAATTTTTATTACAGCAATAAACACTCTTTTGCATATTTTCAGTTAACATAAAGGGAACAACATCAATGTATTTTGCTTATTAAAGTCAATGATAACATACCAAACAGGAACATGGTTTCTCTTCCGGTAGCAGAATCTTTAATTCTGATTGATTATACTTGGTATAATGGAATACAATAGGATCTGTAGGGTGAGAGTAGGAGTCCAGTGAAAGTTTCTGAGTCTCTTCATATGATCCTTTCACAGTAAATATGAAGTTTTTCTCTAAAGATGACAGACAGAGCACGCAGAAAAAATTAGGATTATCATCACAAAAGTAAATAATTACAGTACTAAGGGATTCTCCCTGCTGTAGTTTTTACATACAGGCTTCCTGATAAATTCAAAGAGTTCCAAAATACCATGAAATTCCATTGTCATCCAGAATGAGCTAGAATGTGAATTTTTTTTTAATCAGTTAAAGAGGGATTTGGATAACTAAAGAATTTATTATATAACCTCAAATATGTAAGAAAATTGTGCTAAAGTTTTGATTATACAGAAAAATTCAGATTTGAAGGACTGTGGCACGGATCAGTAATTATGCAACTCCTTACATGTTTCCTGCTGGTAAAAACTACATTTCACAATTAGGTCATAAAACTTGCTATAATGAAATGAAGTATATTCCTTTTCTATATATAATTTCCTTTGATTCTATTCCTATAATGCATTACATTTTCCATAGAAGAATGTAGCTATTAGGGCTGTGCGAAGCTTCGCCAGCTGTTTCAACCCATTTCGAGCTTGAAACAGCGAAATTGAAACAAAACAAAGGGTTTTGAAACAGCCTTGAAACGAGGCCAGTTGAAATGTTTTGAAAGTTTCGAAACATTTTGAGTTTTGAAGCAGCAACCAGGTGGCGGGAGGCAGGGGAGAGCCAGGACTGCACTCCAAGCAGCTCTTGTAGCCCCATGTGGCTTAGCCCAGCGGGGAGCACAGCCCTGGCTCTCCCTGACTCCTGCTGCCAGGCTGCATTCCATGGGGCTGGCAGAACTGATTGGAGCGCAGTGCTGGTTCTGCCCACCTCCCACTCCCGGGCTGCACTCCAATAGGCTCCAGCAGCCTCATGAAGCTCATCCTGGTGGCCGGAGGTGGGCAGAATTGGCGCTGTGCTCCATCTCCTGCCACCAGGCTGAGTTCCATGGGGCTGGGAGCTGCTGGGAGCTGAGCCCGGTGGAAGGAGGCAGAGCGCAGCCCTGGCACTCTGCTCCACTTCCCCCCTTGGGCTGAGTTCCATGAGGCTGAGAGCCTCTGGGCGCCAAGCCTGGTGGAGGGAGGTGGCACCCAGCCTCAGCACAGCGCACCACCTCCCTCTGCTGAGCTTCAAGCTGCTGGGTGCTAAGGGCTCTCCACCAGGCTCTCCACCAGGCTCAGCACCTAGCAGCTTGGAGCTCAATGGAAGGAGGCAGCACACGGTGCCAGGGCTGCATGCTGCCTCCCCTCCCCTGGGCTCAGTTCCCAGGCGGCAGCAGCAGCCTCCCGCCTGCACTCCTGGGACAGCTGTGGGGCTCTGCCAGACTCCTCCAGGGGTGCGGGACCCTGATCTGACTGCAATCACAGGAGGCTGCTCCTCCTCCAGTTTTGTGCTTCCCCATTATAGCCTATGGGCAAAACAGGAAAACAGTGTCAAAACCGCAAAACTGTTTCAACTAAATGAAATGAAACAGTGCTTTTGAAATGAAATTAAACTTGAAACAAAACACTGTTTCATCAAAATGTCGAAACAGAAGTAGAAATGGAACAGTGCTGTTTTGCTCAGGCCTAATAGCTATATATATGGAAAATGCACCAAACTACAATCCTATGATTGTATACATATCAAACCATTTGCACTCTGATGAACATTATTAAACATGGGAAAATTACAAACTAAGACTGAGAGCTAGTGAAAATAAGAAAAGTTTTGAAATTTTCAATTTTTTTCTACATCACAGTTCAAAACCACCATTTCTTTGTCTCTTTCTTATGATATTTTCTAGGATTATTTTTAAAAGATGAAATGCATTGGAATTATGTTATACATCTTTGTTTACCAAAAATGGGTTTGTTTGGGGGTTTTTTGCTGCCTTTTTAAAATTAAGTATTAACCTGTGTCTTCTTCCTTCATCCATCCACTGTCCACTTGAACTTCCAAACAGGAAACTTCACGAGACTGCAATGAACAATGAACAACAGTGATGAACAATCAACCAATTCAATATATAAAATGTTGTATGTACAAGCCTGATTCCCCAGTATTACTTTTGCCTATCAGGACTAGTAAGAACTCGGATAAATAATCTCCTTTGTAACTTTAGATGATGAGAGTGAAATTGGCAGTCTCTGGAGTTATGACTAGTCTTTGAAAGGATAATAGCTGTGGTCTGCTCCAAGATTTTCAAGAACTGAAAGCTGGGGAATGAAAGAGAGAAATTACAGGGAACCTTAGGACTGCATAAGCGTGCTAACATGAGCTATTCAACAAACAGGATCGTAATATATTTGGAATGATCTTCCCCCTGGAAAGTTTTGTAATAATACATTTTTTTACTGTCACTAAGGTGTATGAGCATTAGTCCAAAAATCTCGTAGCTCTTCTTTTACCATCCTGTGCAATGATGGAAAATAAATGGCTGTAAAAGAGCTCTGGAGAGAAGTCATTTTAGGGCAGGGGTGGCCAATCTGTGGCATGGGCAGCCTCTGTGTGTGGCACTCAGCAGATTGGGGAGGAGGCAGACAGCACAGCATCAGATTAAGCAGGGAGCAGAGCAGCAGATCAGACAGGGAGCACAGGGCAGGGAACAGAAAGCAGAGCAACTGATCAGACAGAGAAAGAGGATCACAGTGGCACTTGAGGATGGTGTGGGACTTAATCTTTGGCATGCCTGCAACAAACACTGGACCCACTTCCCTGGGAATGGTGAGGAGGCACTAATTCAACGTGCTTAACCCCTGGTACTCAAATCAGATCCAGCTCATGGAGCCATGTCATTTGGCCTACCAGGCTCCCTACAGGTCCAAAAATTTGACAGCAGGAAAGCAGCAGCATTTTTAGTTGCTGCTCCCCTGCTGCCAAATGTCTGGACCTGCGGGGACCCTAGTGGACCAGATATCATGGTGCTACACACTAGACTGGCAGCACAAGGCCTGACCAAGGTAGAACAGGGCCCGGTCTGGGTGCTGACCCCACAAGGGATCTGACCTGAGGACTGTCCCCACACCACTCATTTGGCCAATGAGGCCAAAAGGTTGAGCACTACTGTGTTAAGTTATGAGAACAACACCTGATCTTCACCAGCAGGTGGGACTCGAGAATCCTGAGTTCATGGGGTTCAAAGGTAAGACTGATTCAGTCTCTAATATGCATTCTGTCGCAGTGCACTCAGGTGCCCTGCGCCTGAGAGCAGAGACTGCTCTGGGGAGACCCCTAGTGGCAGAAAGGGGGAGGCTCAGCTGCCAGTCACCAGGGCTGCACAGGTGCTGGTTGCCGGGACAACTGGTAAAACCAGCTGACCAGGAAGGGGCAGGGCTTATCCCTTCTTAAGCCCAGGTAGGAGGCCAGGAGGGCAGTTCCTCTCCAGCAGCTGTGGGAGTAGGGATTCAGCTCAGATAGACAGAGGGGAGGACTCTGGCCATGAGACCATCCCCTGGTCACTGATGAGGTTGGTGGAGCCCTTCTTCCCCCGCTCCCTCGCTCTCTAGTAGGGAGTAGATTTTTGTTCGACCGGATGGTCTAGTTTTTATGTTGTAGCCCGGGGGCTTTATGTTTTCTGTTTACTGTTTTGAATAGAGGACCAGGCGAGGCTATTAGGGGTGGAGGAGGCCTCATAGGAGCTCCACAGTAGCGTGGGGCCTCCTGGCGTGGAAGAGGGCGCAGGATTGTTAGGGGGTGCATTGGCCCCAGCCCAGAAGCCCCGGAGCGAGAGGGAGCAGCAGGAAGAAGCCCCGGAGTGAGAGGGGGAAGCACGGAGAAGCCCCGGAGCTAGGGGGCAGGCCCCGGAGTGAGAGGGGGCAGCAGGGAGCCCCGGAGCTAGGGGGTAGTGAGAAGCCCCGGAGCTAGGGGGTAGTGAGAAGCCCCGGAGCGAGAGATAGAAGGGGGCAGCAAGGAGCCCCAGAGCGGGTGAGAGAAGGGGGCAGCAAGGCCCCAGGAGTAAAGAGGGGGGCCAGAAAACAACAAGGCCCAGGTTAAACCATGTCAACTCCATCTGTGAGGCTTGGGCTGTGGTGTAGGGGAGGAAAAGGAGCCACAGGTGGCACCCCCTGTCACCGGGGCGCGGAAAAATGGGCAGCCTCCCGCTGATTACAACCATCTTCTAATCAAATAAGATCAAGGCATGGCAGGAGAGTAAGCAGGCGGTTGGCTCATTACAGGAGGGAGGAGCCACTCCCAGAAAGGCTCCAATATTGATACTCCTGTCACACATTCCTATAGTGTAGGCAGGTATAGGAGCACTGGCTATCAGAGACTTCACAGCTACTCCACTCCTGCCTCTGTCAGCAAGAATGTTTGTGTAGGAATGATGACTGCAAAACCATTCACAGATTTGTTAGCCCCAGAACTAGTATGAGAGTCATGATGAAATGAAAAAGAGGTCATGGAATTTTAAATTACCACTAATACGCCATTAGTGATGATCTTTTCTGGAGGATCCGGACTGAAAACAAAAAAAAAAAGTCATGACTAGAAGAATGTGAACTGATACTATGGCTTATACTTATATATTTTTTTTCATTTTAATCTATTGTGCTCTGGGGGGCAGGTCATAATTTTAAATAGGATATGGTTCATGGCTAGGAGCAGATCCAGAGCAGGTGCAGTGGTATAGCTGCACCCTCCTTTTGGATGAGAGTGCACCACAGGAGCCTTCAGAAATATTTCAAATCCCTAAAACAGGTGAAAATCCTCCCTCCCTTCTCCTTGGTACTCAAAGGCACATTCTCTCACTTGCCACTTCTGCTTTCCCTACTGGGACAATGCTAGTGGCAACAGTGTGATGGGAAAGTAGATTGCCCCTCCCTGTCCAGTGTCTTGGGAGGAGGCATGGGGAGGGGCATCCCTCTACCCATCCCCACTGCCACTGTCCAGTCATCCCTAGCTGAGCCTAGTCCTTGTGCAGCCCAGCTAGGATGGGCAGAAACAGCTCTGGAGCTTCCCCTGTCCCCCCAAGACAGAGGGGAATGCAGCAGCAACAGATCTAGGACAGAGAGAAGGGGAGGGGAGAGAGTGTGCTTCTGAACATCAATGGAGAGGGAGAGGGGATTTTTACCTGTTTCAGGGACTTTAAAAAATTCCCAGAGGCTCCTGTGGCACCTGCAACAGTGGGAAAGATGAAAGCTGGGAGCACAGGAGTGCAACCACCCCTCCAGTGCGGGTTGCTGCTCCTGCACCCTCCTTTGGGAAATCCTAGATCCACCCCTGCTCATGGCATTGATCTAATTTGTTTTTCTTCTCCCCCTCCCCACTCATGGCAATATCAGGAAAAATTAGCAGAACTAATGAGCACAATCTTGTAGCAAGGGTAATTCTAGCAGATGTACAGGACAGTGTGCAGCAAGTCCCAATGCCCAGTAAACCAGACATTTAAAGCTCCTGCTATTATAGTAAGCATACTCCCTATTGCTGCTTTTCTGAATTATGACTATTACTAATTATTATTATTTTCATCTTCTCTGTTTTCAATTGGAATTTACTCACATGCTCTGAAATGTGAATTCTACCTCCAGTGCCTCTTGTGTCTGTAAGAGGGAAATTAATTAATTAATTCTATTTAAAAGGGTTTGACTACATCCCAATAGTCATTAGCTGCTCTTGATGTTGAGCATAATAACTCTTGAAAGAGTCATCACAATTAAATATGGTGTCTCTGTTGTTTTAGCTTTTCTGTGAAATGCTACAAAAAGATGGACATTATTGAATAATAAGGCAAGTTCTTAACTGTCCTCACTAATCGAGTCAAAATAATACCAAGGGCAGTGATGTTACTGGGATAAAAGACTCTACATCCATCTATTTATATTAAATATTCCTGCCAAGACCCCTACTGTTCTAGCTATATACCAATGCTAAATACATTGGTGGAGCTTAGGGAGTCATTGTATTTAGCACAGGAAAAAGCTATGGAACAACATAATTTTTTTAAGAATAGACATCTACGTTTGACTTTAAATTCCTTCATCAGGGCATCCCAATATGCTTAGAAGCATGTAAAATCAAAATGCATTTAAAGTAAATGCCTAATTGTTTTCTCATGGCACTTCAGTGTGAGATATGAATTCCTTGCTTAGGAATGTTTCAAAATATAGGTCCTTTGTGCGAAACCAGAAGGCCACAAATCTTGCCCTTGCTGGGCCAAGGATTAATTCATGACATTAGAGTCATATATCCTAAACTTTTGATACCTGGGACATGCTTTTTTCTGGATTAAAATTGATGGTACACTTCACTCTTACACCTGGAAAGCAATATCTCTGTATTTTTCTCAGAAATATAACCCATTCCATTCTCTTTCCCAAGGAAATCATACCAGTGATGAGATGCACTACTAATAATAACATCAAATACATCTTGCTTTAAGCAAAACATTAGGGTCTATTCCAGTGGTTCTCAATCATTTTACCTTCAATGCCCCCCTCCATATCTTTTTCTGAATTTCTCAGAGCCCTACCTGAAAATCACAGAGAGAGATCTAAACTCAGAAAAGATATGGAGGGGGCCTTGATGTTAAAAAGATGAGACACACTGATTTAGCTGGGCAGTGGAGGAAGGACCTCATTCTGCCGTGCCTTGTCTGCTCCCTCCTAATCCCTGGTCTGTAGCCCAGGTGGCAAGGCCAGCCCCTGCTGCTGAGATGGTTCCTGCAGGGTCTCAGACACCAACAACCACCCTGATGGCCCATCCTGCCCATCCTGGGAACATGGGAAGTGTGGAGGGGATGAGCTAGGCTGAAAAGAGTCGCTTTTTCTGTGTATCTGGCTGCCCACCCACTCTCAGCAGAGTGCATCTGCTCATAGTACAGTGAGGGGGTGAGGAGGACCAGCAGATGGGCTGCCTGGGGGCAGGAAAGACAGCAGCGGCAGTGGCAGTCCCCGGAGAGCTAGGAAGTAGGTTCAGAAAGTCTCATAGGTAATTTTGCATGTGCCTATAGGTAAGGTATACAGATGTACAAAGAAAAACACACATCTTTCATCTGCATTACATGAAGTTTAGGAAGTAGATTCTGGGTTGGTCTCAAAAGACCAAAAAGTTAAGCTTATAGAAGGATAAAGCTTGTTTATTCAGGGAGCCCCTTTAGCTTGCTGATCTGCTGTGCTCTCCCTCTCTTTTCCTGGGCCAGGGTAACAACTTATACCTAGCACTCTTAAAGGTATCCACACATCTTCCCCCTTTACATATCCCATGTAATACTAGCATTGGAAGTTCAGTTCAACCCATTGTTGAAGCACATTTTAACAGGTCTCTGTTAGTCTTTGTGTTGGCTTTTTAGCTCTAAATGTTCTTCTCAGTTTCTCTGCATTCTCAATACTTATTGGTTCAGTTCTTGTTTGGTTTCCTTGTTCAGAAGTCTCTACTTCTGTGTCATTTTCAATCTCTTCTATTATTCCTTGCTGCTTTGTTGTTAGCTCTGTTTCCTTTGGTGAATCTCATGCTGCTGCTTCTTTTCACCCCTTTACAAGCTGCAAGTGTCATCTGTTCCTTAATACCTTTCCTTCTGATGTGACTACTTTATAGGATCTGGGAGCTACTTAATGGGAAACTAGTGCATTATGTTTCCATGTTTGTCCATCTGAAATAAGCACCAAATCTTTGTTGCGCAGGTGTGGTAACTCCCTCGTACCTTGCCATAGTACCATTTTTATTTGAGTTTGTTGAATTGTTTTAATGTGTTCACATTTTGCTTTTCATTCTGATGAACATTATCCACAAGATTTGGCAGCCTAGTTTTGGGTTTCCTGTTAAACAGCATTCTGCTGGGAATGATCCATGTTTCATGGGTGTTACCCTGTAATTTAAGTGTGACAGGTAAACATTAATGTGTGAATCTCTAGCTTTTTAAACAATTTCTTCACTATTTGTACTCTATTTTCCACCAGACTTTTGTATTGTGGATATTTAGAACTTGAAGTGTTGTGACAGAATCCATATTTGTGTACAAACTCTTTAAAATCAAGACAACTGAATTGAGGTCCGTTGTCTGTACTCACAATTTGTGGAATCCCATGTTTAATCAAATCAATTTGATGCGAGTTATAACACAGTTTGCTGTTGTGCTTTCAAGCAATGCAATTTCAGGATCATGGATGACTGCTGCCTCCTGAGTTATGATGGGTACTTGCCCCCACAGTGGCCAGTCAGCAACCGGGGGTCCCCCCACAGCTGATTGCACCGACGGGGTGGCGTGGAGGTTCCCCTGCAGCTGGTAAAGCTGACCCAGAAGTGCCAGCAGGAGAACCTCCCCCCGCAGTTGGTGTGATCAGCCATGGTAGGGACTGCTTCTCCTGGTGCCCCCACTCTCCAGCCAGCACTCTCAGGGGGGGCACCAGTGCTCTCACTTGCCCCTCCACCCATTGCCTAAGCAGGGAATGCTGGTGGTTAGGTGGTGCACCAAAGCTCTCAGGGGTGCATGTGCACCCCCATGTACCCCCTACATGGTGCCACTGTTCAGGATTGTGAAAATAATAATCCAGCACTAATACATATTTTTTTCCTGCATGGCTGAATACATTGCAGGGCTACCGACTCCTCCATGACTGTCAGGGGCTCTTTTCTTTGTTCTGATCTGTACTTTAGGCACATTGTACAAGGCTTTACAGCATCTTTTATGATATTATTTATGTTTGGCCAATATAGAGCACCCCTTGCTCTCCTTTTGCATTTTTAATGCCTAGATATCCCTCATATATTCTGTTTAACATGTTTATAGCATTGCTGAAACAAGAAGTTGTGAGCCTTTGAACAAAATGCCATCCAGTACTGACAACTCTTTCTTGAACTGAGAGTAGGGCCTAAGTATCTGTTTTCCAGGCCAACTAGCACAAATAGCTGTTATCACTTTTTGCAATGTGGTGTCCTGAGCAGTAGCTTCTGCAATTAGTGACCACATTTTATCTGTGACAGGAATCACTCTTTTAATTAGATTAACATGTACTATGTCTGAGTCTGGAATTCTGTCATTTTCCATTTTGTCATATGCTCTGGACAACATATCTGGAATAGGTAGATGTTTTCCTGGCAAGTACTTTATTTCTAGATCATACATTTGCAGTTGAACGAAAAGTCTCTGTAATTCAGGTGGCATGTCTGATAACCCTTTCTTTGCTATAGTTACCAAAGGTTTATGATCAGTTTCAGCTATCACAGGCTTCCCATAGATGAATATATGAAATGTCTTACAGCCATACACCAGAGCTAAACTTGCTTTCTCAATTTGTGTATATACACACTGTGACTTAGACTAGAGAGTGTCCTAGATGCATATGCTACTGGTCTCCAGCTATCCCCATGTTTTTGAAGCAAAACTGCTCCAATGCCTTCTTTAGAAGCATCTGTTCACAATGTAATGCGTCTTTTAGGGTCATACTATTTTAATACTGGAGTTTCATTATTTTTTGCTTAATTTTTTTAAATTCAGCTTCATCTTCATGTTCCCACTGAGCATTCTTTTGTGGGAGTGATCTAAGGTGTTTGGTCTGCTTTGCTATGTTAGGTAGATATTGGCCTACATAACTGATCATTCCCAGTAATCTTTGCACACCTTCCTTATCTGTGGGGGGTGGCATGTTTGTAATGGCTTTAACCCTCGTAAGAACAATTTGCACCCCTTTTTCAGAGAGTTTTCTCCCAGATATGTTATTTCTTTTTTGTTTGTTCAGTTTGAAACCTGCTCTGTGAACTATTTATAGTGCCTTTCTTAGCCTCAAGTCATGTTCTTCTATGGTTCCGTCAAGACAGTCAAAAATGTGTTGAACCTTTCTGTGAAATACTTCAAATGTAGCACACAGTCCAAAAGGAAGCCTATGAAAGCAGTACCTTCCGAAGGTCGACTAAAGGTACATAATCTAGCGCTATTCTTTTCTAGGGTAACTTGCCAAAATCCAGAAGACTTATCCAAAGCGAAGAAATATTTAGCTTCTGCCACATTGCCAAAAGCCTCTTCTCTGGTGGGAATTGGATGCTCCTTTCTAATGTACCTGTTCATTTGCTTAGGATCCAGACACAATCTCAAAGATCCATCTTTTTTTTCTCTTATGACCAGTGAATAAACCCAAGCAGTTGATTGCTCTACTTTTCCTATTATGTCCAAGTTAACTAATATATCTAATTCCTTTTTCAGTTTCTTCCTTAGTACAGGGGGAACATTTCTTGGAGCATGTATGGTGGGAGTATTTGGTTATTTTAATTCTATCTTGTACTTAGTTAAAAGTTTCCGTATGCCTTGAAGGACATCATAAAACTCTTCTTCTATGTTCTTGCTTTCTGGTCCCCCATTGGCATCCCCTTAATCAAACCTAGAGTTTTACACATTCACAATCCAATAAATTGACACTAGCTTTCCTGAGACTCTTACAAACTGAACTTTTACTATATTACTTATGTGTCTAACATGCAGTGCACAAATACCCTTGGTTTTAATCATCTTCTCATTATATGCTCTAAGTTTCACTTTCTTATTCTCATAGTATACAGGTTTAGTTTTCATTTTTTGAATAATGTATTCTGGTATTACATTGACCCGTGCCCATGTATCTAATTTAAAACTTACCATTAGTCCATTGGTGTCCTTGGTGATTGTCCAGTCCTCAGAAGAATGAAAGTCTTCTTGCGTTGTGCCAATGGGGAATTGTTCCTCTTCCTTGTTGCATAGAGGAAGCACCTGCTGTTTCTTGTATGCTGCATCCTTCTCCTTTCTGCAAACTCTTGCAAAGTGATTGAATTTTTTGCATTTGTTGCAGGGCTTACCAAATGCAGGGCATCTCATGGGTTTACCCCCACAGCATCTACAGCTAACCATTGTTTATTCAAGCAATTCTCTTTGGCCTCCACTTACCTGCTCCATAGTGAGATCCTCCTTTCTATATTGTTTGTGTGTTGCCTTAGGTTTTTGCAGTCCTGTAATCCTGTTCAGCTTGTTCTGTTTTTTCCTCCAGTTTCGGCACCCTGGTATCTGTTATCTCAGCTGCTTGGCACATTCTAAGAGCCTTTTCCAAATTAAGCTTATGATCCTCTAACAGTCTTTTCCTGTGGCTTATATCCCTTAGACCTAATACTATTTGGTCTCTGATCCTGGACTCTTTTAGTTCTCCAAAGTTGCATGCCTGGCCCAACAGTCTGAGGTTTTTGACAAACTCCTCTATTGTCTCACATTCTTCCTGCTGTCTCATGTGGAAATTATACTGTTCAAAGGTTTCATTTTGTTTAAGTACACAACATTCCTCAAACCTTTTTACTGTTGTCATAGTTTTTCTGTTCTGCTTCTGACAGTTGTAAGTTATTATAAAGAGACAGAGCTTCTGAGCCTGCTATATTTGAAAAAGATAGCTACTTTGAGTGGCTCTTCCTTCTCTGTAACTCCACTAGTCATCACATATATGGTGAAACTGTTTAAATTTCTTCCAGTTTTCTGCCATATTGTTAGACAGCTTTAATACTTCTGGAATTCAGAGTTGCTCCATTTTTCTATCTTTCTTTGCACCCCAATCCTGGTACCATGTGTTGTTCTCAAAAGGCCAAGGAGTTAAGTTTATAAAAAACTTGATAAAACTTGTTTGTTTAAGGAGCCCCCTCAGCCTGTTCTCCCTCTCATTTCCTGGGCCAATGTAACAACATATACCTGGTATCCAGGTTGTAGCCATATTGGTTTCAAGGACTCAGAACTTGTGGTAGAGGTGATATTTTTATTAGACCAACTAGATGTTTGCAGAAATATTTCTTTAATTGAAAGCTTTAATTGGAAGCACCTTCTAAGGGTGCTTGTGCCTGAAAGCTTGCAATTACAGAAATTTCTTTAAAATTAAAAAAATATTTCTTTAATTGCAAAAAACTAGTTGGTCTAATAAAAGATATCACCTCTACCACCACAAGTCCTGACAACTTATACCTAACACTCTTAAAGATATCCATATAGATTCAAGCATGTATTTCCTTCACCTAGCTTTCAGGGTTTAATCCTTACCTTTGCATTTAACACAAAAGTCAGGAGGGTTGTTTCTCCAAGCTGGATTTTAGCTATATCAAAGAGGACAGTGAGGAGACGTTCATCTTTATGACTGTATTTTCATCACAAACTTTCAGCTCCAGGATATTCTGGGAACAGAGGTAAAGAATTTTAGGAAGACTTTCTTCTGTGATGACACAACCTCAGTTGCAAAAGGAAATCTTTAGGTAATTAAGGAAGACAGAGAAAGTAAAGGAGAAGTGAGAGAGAAAAAAAGAGCATGTGAAAAGATGATATTGGGTAGTGTGGGTGTGGGATTGATGTAGCTGTGATTGTTCAGCAAATATGCAAGAGACAAAGATCATTGTAGGTGATATCACTTCTTGGTATAATAAAAGATATCACTCACAATAATCTGCCTCTTCTTGAAAACCTGATAGTCATACATGTTTATGTCCTGAGCATAATAATTTTAGTCCCCGTTCCCCTGCCCACCCTTGTCCCCACACACAGACCCATTTAAATATAAATAACTATTCTGAAATATGACACTATTCACCTATCTGTAAGAAACTTGTTAAAAGCCCAAAGTGTTATTCTTATGTACAAGAATGTTAGGAAATAAATGCTGATTGAAGCAAGGCCAAATCATTACAGTATGATTATAGTCTCTTCTTGAAAACTATTTTTAAAGTCACGTGCTCTAGTTGCCACCCCCCTGCCCTGCACCCTGCTTAAACAGAGAGCAGGGGGAGTGGCAATGCCTTAGCCTGGTACCAGCACACTGAGCTGGGGAAAGGGTTTAAACCCCCTTCCTGACCCCAGCCTGGGTTTTCTGGGGGGGGGAAATCCCTCCCAGGTTTTCCCTCCCACCCTGCCCCATGCCTCCACCCTCTCCAGCATGGAAAATTCTGGAAGGGGCTGTCCCCCCTCCCCCTGGCAGACCCAGTTGTGGTCCCCAGCCGGGTTTCCCACCCCCAGTCCCTTGTCATCAGCCAACCCTCACTACTCTAGCTAGGGAGCAGAGGGGTGGAGCCAACCCTGCTTTCTAGACTAGACAACATAGCCCAGCCCAGGGCTGCAAAGCATCCTGGGATGCTGGAGGACTGTGAGTTAATTTGAACCAGGAAGGGGTCTGGGACAGGTTTGACCTAAATCAGTTAAATCTGATATTACATTTGACCAGGTGTATCTTAAACCAGTATAACCTTGGTAGTATTCCAAGAGGTACCTCCTCTCCAATTGAAGGGATCAAAGCAGATGCACAAGCACTGTGGGAGGTGTAGGGACTCTCTTCCCCCTATAGAGCAGAGCCAGACCACCAATGGGGACTTAACCATATACCTTTTAATATTGGGAACATAACAGGCATAAATCAGAGGGTATAGTGGACACTACAATGCCCCACGGGGGCAGGATTCAACAAAGATTAGACACTTACAATCATTGACAAGAAACAGGGTTAACAAAAAATAAAACACAAGCAGCAGAACAAACAATACAGGTTGGTGAAATATAAAAAAGGCACAAAATGCAAAATGTCAAATGACAAGGAAATATAGGGTCTTGGACCTGGAAGGGAAGAATTATAATGGCCCCTTTCCACTGCAAGAAGATCTTCTTCTTGTTATTTTATTCACCCCCAAGCCACCTCAGCTAGGATTTGAACCCAGATCTCCCACTTGGTGGGCAGGAACACTGCCAAACAGCCACCACTTCTGGCACTATGCCAGCCTGCTAGGGGTCTTGACCTTCCCAGAGACCTGGCCTCACATTAAGCTGCCTGGCCTCTGATTGGAGGAGCTGGAAGCAGAGCTGGGAACTTCTCAGGTCGCTGCTCAGATCCTTCCTGGAGTGGGGGGAGCCTCTCCTGCCGGCCACACACCGCGCTGCTGAGGGTCCCACTGCTGCCTGCAGGTCCTGCTCTTTCAGGCTCTTCCAGGGCACTGCTGCTGGCTCAGCTCTGTGAACCTCCTTCCTTGTTGTCCCTTGCTGGTCTCTCCCCTGAGTCAGCCCACACTGTCCCTTTTATCCCCTTCCAGGTGACCCAAGGGGCCAATTGGGACATGGGGCAATGAGTCTCTGGTGCCTGATTGGTGTGGAAAGGGAATCCCAAGTCCTCCAATCATCTTTTACCCCTTCAAAACCCCTGGACTAGGTCACTGCCAGCTAGCCCAGCACACCAGTTTCAGCCATTTTGAAACTGGTTTATGGGGACTGAACTTCTATTCTGTTACAGGTTTAAACCAGTTTCTGATCTAACAGTGGACTTCTACCCTGCTGCTTACTCATTGAGAGAGATGCAGCAGCCTTTTTGCAACACAACCTCTTCATGCTTCTAATGTTCTATGTTTTAATATTCTAGTGAAGAAAATCAGCTTCCCCACCTAAAACACATACTCAATTCTGAAGGCTGGTTTTGTGTTAAAAACATCTCGATGCATGTAATTTTGCTATATATCGTTATATTTCTAAATAAATCGTTATATTTCTAAAAGAAGCATTTGGGAAAAGGATGCTAAGATCAGATTTCAATATAAGCACCCTTGAGATTTCTTGGATAAGCCAAAGAGACAACCCAACGATATGGTTTTTTTAAACACAAAAATAAAGATTTTGTTTCTTAGGATCCAAATTCATACTTCATCCTTGAATCTCTGCCTGCTAATAGTGTACATTTAATTGTTGTTTTGGTTGCTACTATAGCCAGTAACCTATAAAGATTTATGTGAAGCAGAACTTAACTGGAGATCTCCAGACCAATAATAAACAAATAAATAGAAGACAATAATCTTACTTTGACCTGATTCTATATCCTAAAGTAGAAGGTTTCATTCCACACTGGATCTCTGCAGTTCTTTATGGTCTTTGTCTGGACACTTTCAGGTGAAGCAGTCAGCAGAGACAAACTTACATAACAATCAGATTGGGTACCTGCATTTTAAAAATAGATAGATCATAACCAGCATTACTGGAGAACCTTAGTGCATAGAAATTAACAAAGTTTCATATACATTTGGTGAATCTACACGTGCAATTAACACATGGCAATAAACTCCAGTGCAGTTCATGCCAGAGTTTATTTCCCTCATTTACACATGTTCTCAGGACTGCAGCATACAGTATTGAGCCAGGGTGGAGCAGCCCCAGCATGGTAGGGGGCCTAGAGGGTCAGTCTGTCAACCCAGGGCTTCTCTGCCTCAGCTCAGCATGCTGCTGAGGGACTGGCTGGTGACAGCAGTGGGCCCAAGCAATAAGACACAGAACAAATTGCTGTAAAGTATGCATATATTTTGTTATTGTACAGATATTTGTGCAGGGAGGATGAGCATCCTAGGGCAGGGAAATGCACCCCCCCCCCCCAATGCCTCAAGGCCAACATTTAACCTAGCACCCTTTAGCAGGGAACACCAAGATTAGGATGACTGGCATCACCAGTTCGAAATGTCAGTTGAGCTAAAATGAATGGGGTCTTTAACAACTCACTGCAGCTGGAAAATGTCAGGGACCCAGCTGCTTTCCATTCCTCCCCCTTTGGAGATGGGGAAAGGGAGATCAGCGGACTCCGAGATGCTGGGAGTCCTGGAGACCCCTGTAGTCTTTCAAAGAGGTACTATTTTGTAGTGCTTTCATCATCTATGTAGCACTTATAGGCAGTGGAAAGCAGGGGCTAATGTGGCTTAGGCCCCACACATGCAGGGCAACAGGTAGGGCCACAAGGCAGCCAGGCTGTGGGCTCCCAGTGGCTGCAGCAGGGGTGGAGAAGCACACATGCAGCAGTGAGGGAGGGAGTGGGGCTGGGACAGAGGCAGGCCTTGCACAGCCAGGGCAGGGTGTGGGATGGAGATGCAAGTGACTTGTCAAGGGAGCGCCCAGCGTGGGGAGAGGGTGGTGGCTCCCATCATTGCATGTACCCGGGAGGGTATGGGGGTGTGTGCCCTGGATCTGCATGTGGAGCAAGGCTGGGCTGCTGCCATGGTCTGGGTCTGGGGTGACACCAGTCTCTTCCTGGCGGGGGACTGGGCCTGGCTGTACTCAGGGCGGGCAGTGGCAAGCACTTGGAGGGGGTTTTGGCAGGGCTGCAGCCACCCCAAAATTTGATGTAGCCCTCCAAAGGCCCCCTCCCAGAGCTGCCCCAAGCACAGCCCAGCCCAGCCCCACTGGGAAGAGCCTGGCACTGCCCCAGCCCCAGCCCCAGTCCATAGTGGCAGCCTGCCCTCACTCTGTGCACAGATCCAGGGCACACCCCACCTCCCCAGACCCTCCTGAGGTGCATGCAGCTGCGGGAGACACCACCCCCTCCCTGAGCCGGGCACCCTTGGACAAGCCACTTGAAGCTCCATCCCACACCCCACCCTGACTGTGCAGGGCCTTCCCCAGCCGCCACCCCAGCCATAGCCCCAGCCCCACTCCCTCCCTCACCACCATGGGGGGGAAGATTCAGGCCCCAGTGGTGAGGGAGGGAGCAGGGCACAGGCAGGAGCAGGGAGTGGGGTGAGTGGGGCCCCAGCCAACCTGGGTGGTGGAACAATGGATGCCCGGGGGGCAAGTTCCCCCCCCAATCTGTGTTCAGGGTGGGGGTGTCTGCTGCTGCATGCTGTGCTTTCCTCCCTGCTGAAGCTGCCCTGGGAGTGGTCCAATGCCACATGCCTGTCACCACTGAGCTGTGTTGCGCCCCTGCCTGCCTGGTGGTGGGACGCACATGGCATCACACCATTTCCAGGGCAGCCACAGCAGGGAGCTAAGCACAGTGTGCAGCAGCAGCCATTTCCATCCCACACACAGATCGGAGAGTCACGTGCCCCCTGGGCCTCTGCTTGTTCCACCACCCAGCCTGGCTGGGGCCCCACTCACCCCAGCCCCTGTTTTTTCTGTGCACTGCTACCTCCCTCACCACTGGGGCCTCAGCCTGCCCCCACTTCCCACAGTCCTGTCCATTTCCCATGCCCCTTCCCCCACATGCTTACTTCCGGGGGGTGGAGGGGTGCATGCACGTGTGTGCACACACACTTTGCCCTCCCCAAATAATTTTTTTCCCTCCACCTATGGCAGCATTACAAAGCTAAACCAGCTATAGAGGGACTTCAGTATATCTGAGCATGAATCCCAAAAGATGTCAGTGCTTATTGGCATTCTATGGGTAGATTTTGCACTTATATTCCTTGCTGCTCTATGGTGCAGTTGACTACCTGGGTCTCCCATACAAAAGACTCTCCATTCCTCTGTATGGGTCTCCAGTGAAGAGGAGCACTGCTCATGCTTTACTGTAGCTGGGTATTATGGGGAGCCTTTGCTGTGCCATGCCACAGCTATGTGGTGGGGAGAAGCATCAGTGGCAGCCAGGTCTTAATGTAGAGGTGGGCAATTATTTTGGCTAGAGGGCCACTACATGAGTTTTGCTGTCTTTCTGAGGGCCACGCTTCTCTCTCTGTCTCTCTCCCCACTCCCCATTCCCATGCCACCTGGAACTACAGCATGTCCTGACCCTTTTCCCGACCTGGAAGTTACCAGCCACATCCGCAGCTTATGCCAGCACGCAACCAGCATGCCAGAAGCAGCTCTGGGTGGGCACATGTAGCAGGAACTGAACTAACTAATGTAACTGATGTTAACATACAGTGTAATAATAGTGAAATGTAACCCATGTTAGTCTTGTCCCATAGCAACTTGAAAACTCCATTTTGTATCCTTCTGCTTGACATAAGTAAATGAACTCTGCATAGTCTTTATGTATGAGTGTGTGTAAAAGGGTGAATAGTGAGAGAATGGGATAGAGATGGGAGAAAAAGATTTAACTTTTTATGTAAGCAACAAGGTGCCAAATGTAAGTTACCAGTCAGTAAACTAATTAATGAATGGATGAAAAATCCCTTTGAGGCCAAGCATAAATGAGATAACAAAGAGGAAGAGTGCACACATCCTGCCAGACGGGCAGCAAGCACACTCCAAGGCTGAGATACCAACTTTGACAACCAAACTGACCTTGGGCTGAGATAAGCTGAAGATGAACAAAGAAAAAACACAAAAAAAGAAGCTGGGCATGGAAAAAACCTGAAGTGCTGAAACAAAGGATGCCAATCCCTATAAAAGAAGATTTCAAAAATGCCAAGTTGGGTGAGTCTCTCTCTCAGCTGCTGATTTGTCAGAGCACAGACAGAATGTGCTGTTTCACCACATTCCAAAGCTGCTATCTACAAAATCTTTCTCTCTCTCAATAAGGCCAGGGGCCAGCCACCCAGTGCCATGACTGAACAAATGCTGATGGTAACTATAATGTCTGAATGGAATGGTTGTTTTGTGTTTGTGTCTGTGTGTGTGTTTGTGTGTGTTTATATGGGTGGTGTGTCTGAACCTCTATGTCTAATTCATGTAATCAATAAATGCAGCAGTTTGCCATATCCTCTTTTATAAGGTCTTGCTCTTGATTTGGCAATTGGAATTTAAAGTGACACACAGGCATCAGCTATGAACACAGCCAGCAGGTTCCGGGTGGAGATCAGGACATTGCCACCCTGCCTGTAACTGAGGCACACCCTGATTCCCACCCTGCCTGTAACCTGCTGACATCTGCAGCTTATGTCAGCACCCACCCAGCGTACCAGAAGCAGATTCAAGTGAGTGGTGGTATCAGCTGTGAATGCAGCTAGCAGATTCAGGGTGGGGATCAGGGTGTGCTGCAGCTCTGATCAATATCCAGAATGGTAAAATACAAACCACCATATATAAGGAACCCATGGACGTACATAGATATCCACACAGAACTAGCAATCACCCTAAACATACCAAAAAAGCTGCAACTTACAGTCAAGCTTTCCCATACCACTGAATTTACACTGAGGAAAATATCCATGATTGTCACCTCACAAATCTCAAAAGGGCTTTCACCCAACAAGGACACTCCTCCAGAGAGATAGATTGCACTTTTGAAAGAGTCATTGAGCTACCATGCAAAGAATTGCTACAGTACAAAAAGAAAATCCCCATGAATCGCACGCCATTAGTTTTGACATACCATCCTTCCCTGGAACCTATACTGAAAATCCTCAAACAATTGCAACCCATACCAGAAGAAGATCCAATTCTTAAAGATAACTTTCCAGAGCCACTCATCCTAGCCTTTAAATAAGCACTAAACCTCACTAGCCTCATCACCAGAAGCAAACTTCCTATGACCCAAACCATACCAAATGGATCCAGATCATGCCAGAAAATGTAAAACCTGCCCACACATCTCCAGCAGTCCCACAATAATTACACCCCACTACAGAACCATCACCATTCCTGGATCTTACACCTGCACTTCCAGAAATGTAATACATCTCATCCAGTGCACCAAATGCCCTGATAGAAAATATGTAAGAGAAACCACATAACAAGCATGTACCAGAATGAAAAAAACACAGAAAGTCCATCAAAGACAAAAATATCCAACTACCTGTAGGTACCCACTTCTCACAAGACAATCACTCCCTCTCTGACCTCTCAGTTCTAATCCTCAAAGGGAATTTACAAAATACCTTTCATAGACAAGCCTACAAACTTCACGTCATAAATCTACTGGATACAAAAAAATCATAAACTTAGTATAGACATTGGGTTTATGACACATTACAACCTATCTGACATTGGATACCCCAGATAACCTGCCTTCAGCTGACCACTTGCATTCCTTCACACATTTCCCCCCTTTTCCTCCTCCTCCTCTATCTCTACCCATTGTCTTCCAAACTTAAACTCATTTGCATTTTAACAAAACAACATATTGTAAATTAGCTTCTTTTCTACTTTGGAGAACATATAACAGGAGCAGAGTCTCTCTATGCCTGACAGAGGGAGTTTGTGTTGAAAACTTGCAAAGAACTTTTTTCCAAATATTTAGTAGATCTACCAAGAGGTATTTTAGATCATGAGGAATAGATTTGTGCACCACAAGCAACATATGCTACCTAAAACCAGAAGATTTAGAGTTAAGTAAGGATCCTACCCCCATGTTTGAATCTCAACAGTGAATTCTAACTTTTGTGCATTACTTGGAAAGTTATGCTTCAATGTTTGGCATGCCTAAATGCTGTGGCCCTCTTGCCCTAAACAACTTACCCAAAGTTACACAGAAAGTCAACAGGAACCGAATCCAGGCTCTCACATCTGAAGCTAGCACCCTAATGACTGGCTCATTCTTCAGCCCTCCCAGTCCTGAGATGCACATAAAATGTATCTGCGGATATTTCTAAAGACTTTTTTCCCCTACCTTCAAGGTGTGATGGCCAGAGTCCCTAAACAAACAGTAACCTGAGCATGATCATGATATTATCATATATAACATAATCCAGTCTCATGTCTTTCATGCATTATCAGTTGTAGGATCTAAATACTACTGAAGTAGAGCAAAATCTATTTAGCACTCATTTCCTGTCTCCAGAGCATACTCCTTCCTAGAGTTTTTACCAGCAGCCTGAACAGCACTTGGAACTAAAGGAAAAGGGAAAAAGAAGGCAACATCATCTAGTATTTCCCATATTAGGCAATTTGTGACATGAGGGAGATCACTCTTCTTGGTCTATAGATTTAGATTATAACAGCTACCCAAGGTACTTCGAAGTGGGATATGCAGAGCATGTGTGGGTGAAACAAGCAGAATGTTCTTGGATAAGATAGACAGAAAGATAAATATTGCTGACAACTGGTAATTGAAGGGCTGGTTTATCGTGTGTTAACTGAGCTCACCCATAATTGTTACTATTACCTATGTGTGTCATGGTAACCCACAATTAAGAGCGGGGCCCCATGTTTCTAGGGCCTTTTCACTGCATAGTTAGAACTCCTACCCGACTTGAGAAGATTACAATTAAGCATTACACACCACTGAAGGATCTCATATCACAGGGATTTTGGAGGCAATTAAGAATGTTTTAATTTTAGCTTCTAAGACAAATAGGAAAAAAATTGTTTATAGCTCTTGATAAAGCTTCCTGGTGACCCACATATAAGTTTCTTTCTCTGTTCAGATTGCTTCTCAGATATTTCCTTCAGGACTTCCCTCCACCTGGTCCAAATTCAGACTTTCATAGCAGCCGGTAGTGTGGTGTAATAGCAGAATCACATGCCATCATTTCAGTTTCATCTTACCACAGGAGAGATGAAAGGATGAAATCCTCTTAGAGTCAATATTAAATATCGCATTTACTAAAAGTTAGCTAATGGCAGCCCTTTGCTACTAGTATTACTAGTGCTAATACAATGCATAATAATGCTATGTAGCACCAACCCATACTATTGATGATCAGGTAGTGTAATCAAAACAGATAAACTCACCACTATGTGATATGGTTACTTATGGTCAAAGCAGCATAGTTTCTTTTCGTTAGCAAGAGGCTTTTTAAATCTTCCCTGAAACATGGCAAGAAACCCATGTGAAATTCTGGTTTGGTTTGTTAAGCTGTCACTGAAAGAAAAGGAAGTTCATGGGGAAGCACTGGCTGGCAAAATGCAGTGTAGTGCATATAGCTAAGCTCTCCAATAACAGATTTGAACATGGGATTCACATCACATCCTGTGATCAGGGGCAGATCAGTGGGGTTGGGGGGCTGAGAGTATAGGCACACCCCGCTTTTGATTCCTGCTCTGTTTAAAGTTTAAAACAAACTGCCTCTCAGGAACAGTCACATTTCTATTCAGGTGGGGATGAGAGAGTAAACTGGGGTGAGAAGGGGCTGAGGCATCATGGGAGTAGGGAGGTGTGAGGGGCAGATGGGGTTAGGAGCTGAGAAAGGCAGTGGGGTCTGTGGAAGTAAAATGGGATGTGAGGAAGGTTGGGAACAAGAGGGATTGTGGGTGAGGGGGATTCCAGGGCATGAGAGGGACTGCAGTGAGGTTTGACTGCTCAGAGGAGTGAAGGGGCTGGTTAGCAGCCAGGGGGGCTGAGGCATAATGAGGATGAGTCTGTGCAGGGTGTAGTGCATTCATGTGGACAGTGAATGGGCAAGGTAGGACTCAGTGGGTTGTGAGGGGGATGGAAAAAAATTCTTGGCAAGCTTTTGGGTACAGTCACCCTTCTTCAGGCATAGGGAGTCCCTGTTTCATGCTGCTCATCCATATGGGCACCCATAATGCTGCCAGAAGAGATCCTGAGCATATCAAAAGTGACTACAGGGCTCTAGGTGAAAGGGTGAGGGGGTCTGGGGCTCAGGTTGTGCTCTTATCGATCCTTCCAGTCAAGGAAAAGGGAACAGGCAGAAGCAGGTGCATCCTGAAGATCAACACCTGGCTGTGCAGGTGGTGTTGCCAGCAGGGCATTGTCTTTTTCAACCATGGGTGTTCTTCCAAGAAAAAGGATTGCTGGGAAGAGATGGGCTCCACCTGATGAAAAGAGGGAAGTGTATCTTCCTAGACAGGTTCTCTAACCTAATGAGAACCTAGGTTCACCAGGTAAACTAGGTTCACCAGGGGATGGAGACCAAAGCTCTGAGATAAGTAGGGAGTGGGAGACATGGAGGAAGAGCAAGTAGGAGGGGGCAATAGGGAAGGTGCTCTCATACTCTCTAAGAAATCAGAGCAATTAACTAGTTACCTCAGGTGTCTGTACACAAATGCACAGAGCCTTGAGAACAAGCAGGAAGAATTGGAAGTCCTTCCACAATCACAGAACTATGATATTATTGGAATAACAGAGACTTGGTGGGATAGCTCGCATGACTGAAGTACTGTCACAGATGGGTACAAACTGTTCAGGAAGGACAAGCAGGGAAGAAGAAGAGAAGGAGTTACACTTTATGTAGAAGAGCATATGATTGCTCAGAGCTCCAGTATGAAACTGGAGATAGGCCTGTTGAGAGTCTCTGAGTTAGGGTCAGAGGGGAAATGTCACCAAACTGGGGTATATTAACACACTAGAGGGTAGGGAGTGAGTCCAGGCAGATTTGGACAGACTGGGGAAGTGGGTCGATCAGAATAGGATGCAATTTAACAAAGATAAGTGCAAAGAGCTGCACCTGGGGAGAAAAAAAATCACCAATACACCTATAGACTGGGAAGCACCGTTCTAAGTAGCACAGCAGTGGAAAGGGATCTTGGACACAAAAATGAACAGGAGTCGCCAATGTGATGAGGTTATAAGTAAGGCTAACCGCACTCTTTCCTGCACTAGTAGGTGCATCACAAGCAGGTTTAGGGAGGTGATACTTCCCCTCTATGCAGCATTGGTGAGGCTGTAGCTGGAGTACTGCATCCAGTTTTGGGCACTGCACTTCAAGAGGAATGTGAATAACCTGGAAAGGGTTCAGAGGGGGGCTACTTGTACCATTGAGGGCCCAGCGCTCTTTCCTGATCAGAGCAGGGGGTCAGACTCAATAATCTAATAAGTTTCTTCTGACCCTAGAAATCTATGAAATCTATCAAAGCAACAAGAGTGATGTTGTGGTGGGGGTTTGCAATAGACCACTAGACTAGGAGGAAGTGGTAGATGAGGCTTTCTTCAAACAGCTAATGGAAGTTTCTCAATCACAGGCCCTGGTCCTCATGGGAGATTTCAATCACCCTGACATCTATTGGGAGGGCAATACAGGAAGTTTTTGGAGAGTGTTGGGGACAATTTTCTGATGCAAGTGCTGGAGCGGCCAACTCGGGGCCATGCTCTTCTTAACCTGCTGGTCAAAAACAGGAAAGAATTCATAGAGTCATAACATCATAGAAGTAGGGTCGGAAGGGACCTTGTAGATCTTCAAGTCCATCCCCCTGCCTACGCAGGAGAAAAACTGGGCTCAAATGACTCCACCCAGGTAGGCATCAAGCCTCTTCTTAAAGACCCCCAGGCTAGGAACCAGCACCACTTCCCTTGGAAGTTGGTTCCAGATCCTAGCCACCCTGACTGTGAAATAGTTCTTACGGATGTCGAATCTAAACCTACTCTCCAACAACTTGTGGCCATTATTCCTTGTTATGACAGGGGGCGGTAGGGGAAACAAGGTCTCTCCCAAACTCTTCTGGTCCCCCCTAGTGAGTTTATAGATGGTCACCAGGTCCCCCCCTCAGCCTTCTCTTGTGAAGGATGAACAGGTTCAGGTCCCACAGTCTCTCATTGTAGGGTCTGCCCTGTAGTCCCCGGATCATTCGGGTGGCCCTCCTCTGGACCCTCTCAGTGTTGTCCACATCCCTCCTGAAGTGGGGCGCACAGAACTGGACACAGTACTCCAGCTGTGGCCTAACCAGTGTCGCGTAGAGGGGGAGGATCACCTCCTTGGTCCTACTTGAGATGCACCTGTGGATGCACGACAAGGTCCGGTTAGCCCTGCCAACCGTAACCTCGCATTGTCGGCCTATGTTCATCTTGGAGTCAATAATGACTCCAAGATCCCTTTCTGCCTCCATGCTCTCAAGAAGGGAGTTTCCCAACTTATAAGTGTGCTGCTGGTTAGTACTGCCTAAGTGCAGCACCTTGCACTTGTCACTATTGAAACACCTCCTGTTTTTGTTAGCCCACCCCTGTAACCTATCCAGGTCTTGCTGCAGTCTTTCCCTCCCTACTAGCATGCTCACCTCACCCCAAATTTTGGTATCATCAGCAAATTTAAACAGGTTGCTTTTCACCCCATCGTCCAAATTGCTGATAAAGAAATTGAACAGTGCGGGGCCAAGCACCGAGCCCTGGAGTACTCCGCTGCCCACTTCTCCCCAGGTCGAATATGACCCATCCACCACCACCCTCTGAGTATGACCCTTCAGCCAATCTGCGATCCATCTGACTGTGTAGGCATCAATGCCACAGTCGCCTAGTTTTTTAATGAGGATGGGGTGGGAGATGGTGTCAAAGGCCTTGCTGAAGTCCAGAAAGACTACGTCCACGTTGACACCTGCATCCAGTGCTTTTGTGACTTGATCATAAAAGGCAATCGGGTAGATCTGACATGACCTGCCCCTAATGAAACTGTGCTGTTGCCCTTGAGCATCATCCCTGAAGCCAACCCATTGCAGATGTGCTCCTTGATGATCTTCTCAAAGAGTTTCCCTAGGATTGAGGTAAGACTGATGGGCCTATAGTTGCCTGGGTCCTCCTTCCTCCCTTTTTTAAAGATGGGGACCACGTTGGCTATCTTCCAATTGGTGGGGAATGTAGTAGTGGATAGCAACTTGGGCAGCGGTGACCATGAGATGACTGAGTTCAGGATCCTGAGAAAAGGAAGGATGGAGAGCAGCAGTATAAGGATCCTGGACTTCAGCAAAGCAGACTTTGACTCACTCAGGGATCCCCTGGAAAGCCAGACTGAGAGGGAGAGTAGTCCAGGATAGCTGGCTGTACTTTAAAGAAGACTTACCAAGAGTGCAAAAACAAACCATCAAATGTGCAGGAAGAGTAGCAAGAAGTATGGGAGAAGAACAGCTTAGCTTAGCAGGGAACTCTTCAGTAAACTAAATCACAAAAAGAAAGCTTATAAGAAAAGGAAACTTGGACAAAAAGCTAGGGAAGAATATAAAAGCATTGTTTGGGCATTCAGGGCTGAAATCAGAAAGGCCAAAGTGCAACTGGAGTTGCAGCTAGCAAGGGATGTGAAGGGTAACAAGAAGGGTTTGTCAGTAGCAAAAATAGTATGAGGGAAAATGTAGGTTCTTTACTGAATAAGGGAGGCAACCTTGTGACAGAGGATGAAGAAAAGGCTGAAGTGCTCAGTGCCTTTTTTCTATCAGTCTTCATAGGCAAAGTCAGCTCCCATACTACTGCACTGGGCAGCATGGTTTGGGGAGAGCTTGTAGGTGGAGAGAGAAAAAATTATTTTGGGGGGGCTGAGCATGCATGCATGCACACATGTACCCCCAATCCAGCAGGTAAGTCTGTGGGGGAAAGGGCCCACCCCATGCAAATCCAGGGGCATATGCCCCCAGTGCCTCCCAGGTTGCATGTAGCAGCAGGAGCTGTCTCCTGGACAAACCACTCATGGGTCAGTTCTGTGCCTCACTGGCTGTGTAGTGCTTGCCCTAGCCCCAGCCCCAGCCCCAGCCCCAGCCCCAGCCCCATTCCCTCCCCACCCCTGCTATAGTTGCCGGAAGCCCATGGCTGACTTGCCTTGTGGACCAACCACTGCCCCATGTTTGTGGGGACTGAGCTCCATTACCCGCCTTTTTGCTGCCTATGGGAAAACATGAATAGCTCTCAGTGGGGAAAGAAGACATTAGGGACTATTTAGAAAAGTTGGATTTGTACAAGTCCTTGGGGCTGGATGGGAAGATCTAAGGGTGTTGAGGGAGTTGGCTGATGTGATTGCAGAGCCATTGGCCATCATCTTTGAAAACTCATAACAATCAGGAGAGTTCCCAGATGATCAGAAAAGGGCAAACATAGTGCCCATATTTAAGAAAGGGAAGGAGGATCCAGGGAACTACAGAGCAGCCACTCTTACCTCAGTCCCTGGAAAAATCATGGAGCAGATCCTCAAAGAATCCATTTCTAAGCACTTGGAGAAGATGATGATGAAACAGTCAACAAGAATTTACCAGGGGCAAGTCATGCATGACCAACCTGATTGCCTTTTATGATGAGACGATTGGCTCTGTAGATGTGGGGGGAGACTGTTGGATGTGGTATACCTTGATTTTAGCAAGCCTTTTGATATGGCATCCCACAACATACTCCAGGCAAGCTAAGAAAGTATGGGCTGGATGAATGGACTGTAAGGTGGATAGAAACCTGGCTGAAGCATCAGAGTAATAATCAATGACTCAATATCTAGCTGGCAGCCAGTATCAAGTGGAGTGCCTCAAGGGTCAATCCTGGGGCTGGTTTTGTTTAATGTCTTCATGACCTGGAAGATCGTGCACCCTTCGCAAGTCTGGAGACAACACCAAGCTGTATGCATAAGGGAAGCACAGCGACAACTGTTAAATTAGACAGTAGATATGCTGGAGGGTCGGGCTAGGATTCAGTGTGACCTAGACAAACAGGAGGATTGCCAAAAGGAATCTCATGAGGTTCAACAAAGACAAGTGCAAAGTCCTGCACTTAGGATATAACAATCCCATGTACCAGTACATGTTGGGGGCTGAGTGGTTTGACAGCAGCTCTGCAGAAAAGGACCTGGGGGTTACAGTGGACAATAAGCTGAATACGAGCCAGCAGCGTGCTAAGAAGGCTAACAGCATACTGGGCTGCATTGGTAGGTGTGTTGCCAGTAGGTCAAGGAAAGTGATTCTTCCCCTCTATTCAGCACTGGTGAGGCCACATCTGGAGTACTGTGTCCATTTTTGGGGCCCCCACTACAGAAAGGCTCTGGACAAATTGGAGAGAGTCCATCAAAGAGCAACAGAAATAGTGAAGGGCCTGGGGGGATGTAACTTGTGACGAAAGACTGAGGGAACTGGGCTTATTTAGTCTAAAGAAGAGGAAACTGAGAGGGGATTTAATAGAAGCCTTCAACTACATGAAGCAGGGTTCAAAAGAGGATGGAGCTAGACTGTTCTCAGTGATGCAGATGATAGAACAAGGAGCAATGGTTTCAAGCTGCAGCACAGGAAGTTTAGGTTAGATATTCGGAAGAAGTTTCTCACTAGAATAGTAGTAAAACACTGGAACACGTTATCCAAAAATGTGGTGGAAGCTCCATCCTTGGAGGTTTTCAAAACCTGGCTAGACAAAGCTTTGGCTGGGATGATCTAGTTGGGGATGGTCCTGCTTTGAGCAGGAAGTTGGACTAGATGACCTCCTGAGCTTCCTTCCAAGCCTAATTTTCTATGATTCTATCTCTGATTCTCTTTCTTGCACACCTGTCTGATCACTGCACACCTGGGGCAGGACACAGGACAGAGCTCCAAGAAGCTCATTTAGGGGGGCACAGAGATAGGGGAAGGGCAGCTCCTGCCACTGCATGCACACCTGGACATAGGTTACAGAAGGCTAGGTCTAATGGGGCTTAGCCCCCAGAAACATGAGGCAGCAATGGCAGCACAGAGGACCACAGGGCAGCCCAGATGTGGGCTCTGGGTGGCTTTAGCAGGGGGGAGCAGTGCACACAGACACAGATGAGTAGCCAGAGCCTGCAGGTGGCCAGGAACTCAGCCCAGCCCTGCTGTATGTGGAGCAGTGCCGAGCAGGTAAGTGTGTAGGAGGGAAGTGGGGAGGGGAACGGGGCATGAAAAGCAGATTGAGGCCCCTGCAGTAAGGGAGGGAGTGGGGCAGGGGCTGGGGTGAACAGGGCTCTGGGATAGGTCCTGGGAGGGTTGGAGCCCAGGCAGCTGGTCCAGGAGTGCAGGGGGCTGCTGCCACTGTGCGCACCCTTGGGGCAGGCATGAGGAGCATGTGTTCCCCCAATCTGTGTGCAGAGCAGAGGCAGGATGCTGTTGTGGGCTGGGGCTCTGTACCCTGCTGCTGCTCCCCAGCATCCACACAATGTCACATGCCTCCCATCACCAGGTGGGCAGGAGCCTTGGCACAGCCAATGCACAGGAGACACATGGTATCATGTGGCTGCCCTGGCAGAGGCAGCAGGGCACAGAGGCCCAGCCTGCAGCAGCAGTCCGCCTCCACCCATGCACAGATTTGTAAGGCAAGTTCCCCCCATGCCTACCCCAGGGGTGTGTACAGTGGCAGGAGCCCCCTGCACACCTGGACAAGCAGCCTGGGCTCCGCCCCTGCCACAACCCACCCCGGGGCCCCATTCACCCCAGCCCTTGCCCCTGCCCCTGCCCCACTCCCTCCCTCACCAAAGGAGCCTCAATCTGTGCCCCCATGACCCTTCCCTCCCCCCCTTCTCCCCTACACACTTACCTGCTGGGCAGTGTCTGTGTGCATGTCTGTCTGTGTGTCTGCTTGTGTGTAGAAATATCTGTTAAGTTTAAATAGATAGAAATATCTTTTAAGTTTTACTCAGCCCCTCCCCTACCCTGGCAAATAAGATTTTCTCTCTCTGCCTATGCTTCTGGGCAAGCATGGGGAGTCTTGTGCCCCCCAGATCTGTACACAGGGAGAGGGCAGGTGTCACCGTGGGCTCTGGCCCAGGTACCAAACTTCGTTGCTATGGCACTGACTGGTGTTTTCCACATGCTGAATGTGTCCTGTCAGCTTGTTTTTCTAATCAGCTTTGCATTAATGCCAATTACATAAACTCATGACTTGCCAGTTGGCTTATATTCTGTAACAGTATTGCTGAAAGATGCTGATGATAACATTTTGTTGGCTCTTTGAGTCACGGCTGGAAAATATGAGTAAAAGAGAATCAACCCATCTGCTGCCTCCAAGGAGGCACTCTCCAGCCTCCAGACAATATACTGTGCCCCTCTTCTGGTTTTTTCAGTATCCAATAATTTTTCCCATACCATAACATGGTATTACATCAGAAGGAGAGCTCTGATCATCAGTCATCATGCTTATACTAGGAAAACAAGCATTTTCTGAAAATTAAGATATAAGTAGAAGATCTTGATATGAAATAATATTTTTAAAATATTCTGATATCTGGAGATTCCTGAAGCTGGGTCTGGCTGCAATTAAGGACCTGAATGCTATCCTGTATTCTTATGATTAATTATGAAACGACTAGAATTTCCTAGATTTTAATACCAGAAATCATCATTTGCTCATCCAGTCTGTTCTTGTTTGTAATACAGATTTTAGTTGCAAATTTTGCTTTCAGGTTCCCCCTGGTACTCCCCCCTGGTTCAGATGAGTTCAGGTACAGGTTTCTGGTCTCTGCTCCTCTCTAACTGGAATAAAGAATCCAGATTCTACTTTGTGTTAAAGCTTCTTTGGCATCCTTATCAGTGCAAAAGCAGCCCAGTGGCTAACAAAAGTCAATTACTTCCTTGTACTTCCTTATCTCTAGTACAGGGAACCTCACCAAAGAAAAAGCTAACTACTGCCTTGCCCATGTGAGATTACTGACCATCAATGTAATTTAGTCAAAACCTTAGGCTCTTTTTATTTATGTCAGCTCAGTTGCTTCAGGGCTCAGATTAGGAGAGTATAATAGTGCCAAAGCCAGCCATTCATTTCCTTCTTGAGATATGTTATGTCAGTATATTCCATACTAGGATCAGCAGCAGAAAAGAAAATTCTGAACAATAATTTTGTTTTAAATACATGCATTTACTAAATGAAGTTTAGTAACAACACACACACACACACACACACACGTTCATGCATGTGTGGACACATTCTTTGGTACAGCTTGGAAATGGGCCTTATTCCCTGCACATCTTCACTGTGTCATTCAGCTGCTCACCAGAATCTTTGCTTTAGTTGCCCACTCTCATCATCCCTATACATCCAGCTCCTTTTCTTTTGCACAAAGTAATTGTCAAAAAGGGCTCCTTTTAGTACCATTTCCATACATTACCTCAGTCCCTCAGATAGCATCCCTTATTAATTTTATCTTGAAAATTCAATTCATTGTTCAAAATACATTCAATTTGACTGAGAATACATAAATACATATATTTGACTGAAAAAAATGCCTTGCGCTCCATAGTGTTTTTCATCCTTTAGCATAAAGGACATCAGTTGCTGGTAAAAAGGGACCTGTGGCTGCATATAGAAGAAAGATGGCAACAAAGTATGTACCCATTAGGGCTGTGCAAAGTTTGAATCACTGATTTGATTTGGAGGAGATTCAGCCCAATTCGGCAGCCTAATCTCCAAATCTGAATCAAATCAGGAGACTCATTAATCTCTCTGAATTGAATTAGAACCCTCCAAATCGATTCAAAGAAATTCGGAAAGATTCGGTGATTCGGCCATAGGCACAGCTTTATATGACTTTTCTATGTACCTCAGGGTACCAGGTGTGGCTCATGAACACTGAGATGGTGGGGCAGATGGAGCATCCCATCAGAGTGTGGGGGGGTCGGACCCAGAAGTGGACTGAAAAAACATAAAGCTGTGTCTATGGTTGAGTCATCGAATCTCTTAAAATCTCTATTTCTGGTCCACTTACAGGTCCATCGCCAAGTGCCCGGGAGACCCTCCCCCACCCCACCCCCCTGCTCCTGTGGGATGCTCGGACTCGATGATCTATTGAGGTCCCTTCCTACCCTAGCATCTATGAATCTATGAATCTGCCCCACCATTTCAGTGTTCACAAGCTGCACCTGGTACCTTGAGCTACATAGAAAAAACATTTCAAGCTATGTCTATGGCCGAATCACTGATTCTCTGAATCAGAATCAAATCTTCAGATTCGGCTGAATCAAATCAGGACAGTGATCCAACCCAGCAAATCGAATCACTTTCCCTCAAATTGGGCTGAATCCCACTCTGAATTGAATACTGCCCATTTCATACACCCCTAGTACATGTGGTATTTTGTAGCTGCTGACATCCGTGCAAGGTCTAATTACACGTCATTATTCTTCCAGTCAGAGTTGGACACTAGCAATTGAGGAGATTAATAAAATGAGGGTGATATTTCACTAGTAGAGGGCCAGTTAGGAGAGATCCAGAGGGGATGCTGTGGCATGGTTTTTGAATTCCCCTTTTGAATTGCAGGGGACCACGGGAGCCTTCATGGATATTTTAAAGTCCCTAAAGCAGGTGAAATCCTCCCTCCCTTCCCCTTTCTGCCCAAAGACACATCGCCTCTCTGCCCCTTCCTCACCCCCGCCAATCCCTGCCTCACTTTTCTCCCTGTCCCAGTGGTAGGGAAGCACTAAAGCTGATCCTGTTTGCTGCCCAGGGGCTGGGCTCAGCTAGGGATGGGACAGCGGCAGCAGGGATAAATGTAGGTTCCCCTTCCCTGAGCCTGCTCTGGGCAGTGTGAGGGGAATTACTCTCTGGCCAAGCTGTTGCTGCTGTCCCCTCCCCAGCTGAGCACAGCCCCTACTTAGCTCAGGCTAGGTCTGGAGCTTCCCAGCCACTGAGCAGCAGAGAAACCAGCAAAGGCAGGCAAGGGGGGGTGGGGAGGGAGAAGTGTGGGGAGTGTCTCAGCAGGGAAGGGAAAAGGGATATTCACTTTATTTACAGACTTGAAAAAGTCTACCAGCACTGATGGGGTGGAGGAGCCTGGGAGCAGGGTGTGCAGCCACCCCTGAAGTGCAGGTAGCTCCTCCCACACCACCACCCTGGGGAAATCCTGGATTCATCTCTGGGGCCAGTACTCTGCTGTGTATCAGGTACTGGTGTGATTTATATTTCTCATACATGGATAATAATATAGGTATTTGTGCTCAAGGGTGCCTAAGTGTACTCCCTATTCAAAAGATGCACATGTTTTAGCAATCAAAGTAATTTTTATATATACAGGTACTAAATTATGTTTGTGTACTTTCATGATCACAAGGAATCTCTAAGAAGAGCTGAGATACTCACACAGATCTGCCTTTTGTAGATTTTTTATTTGCATGAGTTTCACAGAGATCAAACTGCAAAGGAAATTCTTCTGACTGCAATACAACGACAAATAGCCTAATTGAATAAATACTGACTTATTTATAATATATACATTTATTTATTCATGTAATGATGCTGCATGAACATACACACTGAGATTTTCAAAGCAGAATAATTAAATTAATGGAAGCTGTGTGACAGAAATCTTGACCTGTTTTGCAATTCTTATTTTGTAAGTCTAAGTGTAATCACAACAGAGGCAGACAGAAGGGAAAATGACTGTATACCATAAAGAAAAAAAGCTCCAAAGCTAAGATTGCCAAGATGTTTTGAATCAGATTCCTGCTTGTGGCCACTGCATTTGATCTTTAATTAAATAAATCCTTACTAGTACCTTCTAGTGAAAAAAGTAATAGGTAAAGTTTGTGCATGCACTAAAACACCCAAATTGAAAGGTTTTTCAGACAAAGACAAAAACAATTCCATGTCAAAGCAGAAGCAACAGTTCTTGCTACTTTTAGATTTCAGTTGATTAATTCAATCCCTCTCCTACTCCTTGCCCAACCAAAAGATAATCTATTATTTTACTATAGTTTGTTCTCCTTGACAACCTGTCATTTGTTTAATTCCTTCTGCCTAATGTATCTGGACTGGATGTTCATAATTCTTCAATCAGTCCTTATTTAGGATGCTTAGACCAGGATTCACCTTTCTTGTCATACTGAAACACTTTTAACCTTTACTAGTGGATCTGTTTAAAGTATTTAAAGATAAAATAAAACCAAACAAACAAATGAAAAGAGCAGCTCAAAGCCCTTTTCCAAACTTACCCTTTCCATTTAAGTCTATAGTAATCAGCATAATTACAGTACACCATGTTGAACCCAGTACTCACGACACATACAGGCTTTGTTCACTAGCCCGTTTCTTCCATTGAAAGGACTGTGCTTTGTAACCCAGCTGTTTCTGTAAACTATTGGTTTTCAACCTTTTTAGGCTCCCAGTATCCTCATTAGTCTTAAGACATGCCTCAGAAAATACCAGCTCTTACTTTCACTCATTTTTTGACTACAGGAAAATAATAAAGCAATTCTTCTGTTGCAAAGAGCTCAGAAAGCCCACAAGAAAGCAGGCGGTTTTTGATACTATGAATTCCTATGTGAAACTCCTGGATTTATCTTGTGAATCATGTGTAGGTATTTGCATACTGAGCAGAGCTAATATTGTGTGATACCCCGTGCCATCTTCAAAAGGATTTCTTGGCATCCTGGTTGAGAATCACTGGATGAAGCAAGCTAATTAGATGAGTACTTATATGGCCTCTACCTTTGTGGTATCTGAGCACCCACAAACATCAGAGAAGTCACCTTCAAAGCACTCCTGCTTTTACTCTCATTTTATAAAATAGGAACTGAAATATAGAATGATTTAGTAATTTGTTCAAGATCAAATGGGAAGTCTGTTTCAGACCTGGAAACTGAATCTCCATCTCCTAAGTCCCATGAAATCCAGGGTTTTTGCCACATACACTGTCTAGGATCCCAAACCATTTGGAAGTCTGTAGACTGTTGACTTCTCACAAGCATTGATATTTAAAAAAAATAAAAATATCTTATGCGGACTCAAATTACAGTTAACACATAGGTAATGATATCTGAATCCAGCTATATACACCTGAATTACAATCTTTGCCATACCCAGTTTTTTAATTAATTATCCTTAGGGTTTTGCTTCCCTTACCTGGTGTATACTCCAATGCGATTCCATTGTGCTCCAAGCTGCATACAGGTCAGATGTAAGCAGCACTTCAATATTAGGTTCTCCAGCTGGAAGTGTCTAATTGAAATGCAGCTAATAACCTGAAGCAAGCTTCTGATGATGAGCAATGTTTAATTAACTCAGAGCCCTACCCTCCCTCCCTTCTCAAAGGAAAAATGCAAAGAAGGGAGGGAATTCAAATGAGTGAATGAATCTACATTGTAGTCACAAATAGGAAATGTGAGAGGGGGTGAACATCCTAAAGGCATTACAGGTTATTAGCAAATTGAAACAACAATAATGATCCATAGTATTCTGCATGTATATCACTGGGTACCTCAAAGGGTTCATAATCTCTGAGTAGAAAGGTAGCCGATCAATATCAAATGCAATGCACAATAGGTGAATAGAAGGATACATTCTTGACAAAGATATCCTGCAGTGTCCTACAGGAAAATGCTTTATTTTTATTTTATATTGGGAGCTGATTGCCAGATTTTCCCAGTCTATTTGGATGCATCTTGGATGTTCTGCTTGACTGTATCCCTTTCAAGCAATTTAAAGCACACTGCATTGCTGCAATTTTGAAGCAATAACCAAAGGGCTATTCCTTCTCCAAATCAGGGAATACATTCTTCATCATTAGCAAATCCAAGTTTCCTCTGTCTCTTTTATGTGGTTGACTCTGTTCACATATAGAAGAGTTATCCATAACTACTAAATATCCATTTACCCTTTATTAAGTGATTAGTTCCAATGCAAGGATATATGGGCCTCTCCAAAACTAACTTTGCTCCTTTTCTGAACTTTAATCCTTTTCTTAGGCACAGTTTGCCTTATTTCTAAATACCATGTTATTCCTAACACTAATGCTAACCCATGAGAAAAGACAAAGATCCCATCTACCAGTGACCCTACATATGAAGTTATGAAATACCCAATGAAGAGCTCCTGATCCCCTTTCACACATGCATTATAAATGGGCAGTGCTGGTCCTGCACATTTTCATAGGGCATACAAGGTTCTCCTAGGGCTGGGGGGGAAATTGACCTGCATTTTCTTGCCTAAGTCCTCTCAAGCCGTTTTATTCTGCTCACTGAACGAACCATTCAGCCCCAACATGTTCCATTCCCCACTCCGCAGTAGAACAACACAGCTAGGATTATTGTGAGGGTAGAGTGGGTTAATTCCATGGCATATGTTATGCATATGGTTAATGTGGATGACCCAACAATCCTTCCTGGCCTTTAATTCTATAAATGTATGAATTGTAGTGAAATCCAGCACCACTATCATCTTAACCCTGGTAGAAGCCTGAAGGATTGAAGCTTCATGGCTCAGCCATCCAAGCACACTACATACAAGGATGGTGCAAACATCCAGAAAACTTTTGTGGTTCAGGAAACCATATGCTGTGAGTAGAAAGAAAATGTTAGGCTTTCGTCCAGAGTCCTATCAAAAACAACAACATCCAACTCAGTCTCTTATACAGAATTGTTTATTAAGGTCTGCAAAAGTTAATAATAGACACACTGATTAGTCTAAATTAGAAGGACTGCAGATTCCATCAAAGGGCTATATCATGTCTGGTAAACAGGGGGAATGGGGAACTGGAAATCAGGGGATCCAACTATGCATGCTGACAGTTAGGCCTAACTTGTTGAACAAAATGATAAGTGGATGGGCTATCCTACCCACTAGGCCTGTGGGGGATCCTTAGTTTGACAGTGATGACAAGAGAATGGGTGAATAAGCTTTACCATCTGGGATCTTACTTCAACCACTCCAGGGATCTTAGAACCCCTGCTGACACAGCTTGGCCTTCATCATTCCAACCAAAAAGATAACTAGACCAAGCCAGAGAGAGGGACATAGAAGAACAATTTCTACTTTCACTAGCTTCGCCAAAACCCCCAGCTGTTACCCGTAATGCACAAGGCATGGCAGGGTAGAACCACAGAGCAGTGGTTCTCAGCCATTTTAGACTTGAGGCTCCCACAGAAGGCTGCCCACAGAAATTACCTGTTTTCACTCATTTTGTGACTACATAAAAATAACAGAGTAATTCTTCTATTGCAAAGAGCTCAGATAGACCACAACAGCTCACAATGTTTTAACATTCTGGATTCCTATATGAAAACTGTGTTTATCTTGTGAATCATATCTGTACATCTAGTAGCATTGTACAGCACCCTGCAGCACTTTTGAACGGATCTTAAGGCACTCAGGGTGCCGTGGTACCCTGGGTATGAATCATTGTCTTAGAGACTAACTACCCCTATTTTCCTGTATTATCAGATTTGCTTTCCCACTGGGCACTGACAGATGTACAGCTCCCCACTGTAACTCATGGCACTTCACATAAAGCACCACAAGCTATATAACCCCTCTGACCCAACAGACATTTGCTGTTTGGTTGGGGGAGGAGGGAGGAAGGATCAAGCTCCACTTTGGAGCCAATCTAGGGGAAAGAGGTTGTGTCTGCAGCCTCATTCCCCTCACCATCCCCCTGCCCCACTATCTCCAGTGTTATCTACAGGATGGGAGAGGGATGGGGGAGGGGAGGAAGCTCTGGTCTGGGGTTTTCCCTGCCTCCACTGGAGGTGGAGGGAAGATGGATTGGCATCTCCCCACTTGGGGGTCTCCAACCCACCCACCCCACCATCAGCAGAGGCTGGGCAAACCAAAGATCCCTCCCCACCCACATTCCCCCCCCTCTCATCCTGCAGACAGCACTGAGGGTGGCGCTGGGATGCATCAAGCCAGCTCTGTTCACATGGAGGAAAAAACATAAGTTAATGGAGGTGCGCTGCTTTGGAGTGCTTTCATCTGAACCCTCATTAAATAAGGGTTAAATTGTTGTGCAATCAGGCACTTTTAAAGTGCTCACTTCATTCAGGGAAAGGCTGTAGAGCATTTCCAGGGCCCAATCATGCAACAAATATCACTTCTATCAGTGGCTGCTTGTATTTTTCACCCCCATTTCCTTCTCAGCTTTGTTTCCTCTCTTTCCTATGTCTTCCCATCTTCTGTTTAAAAAGAGCCTACCTTAGCTGTTTCTTTTGCAACACTACTGTGAGTCTGTGACCAGTAAGCCAGCTAAAGATAATGTTTTTAATAGCCTGATGCTGGTACAAGCTTGTCAGATCTCGGAGTGGCTGTGAAAACCCCCTGAGCTGTGTCTGGAACAGCAAGCAAGCATGACTTTGGAGTCATCACCAGAAACAAAAGCTGGATTTTCTGCCTTTGCTGTTGGCTTCTCCCCTTTGGGGTGTTGCTTGTCTTGTCCTCAGGGAAAAAAGACTGATCCTAATGACAAGTGGCACCCTGGTACATGGCACCGCCCATGGCTGCCACTGAATAGTGGGATCCTGGGGCACCCAGTAGCCAGCAACCTTGCCCAGCCTAGTGGCTGCAGCAGGTTCCTTGAGAAGAGGGTCTCCTCTTACAAAGGATGAGCCTTGCAAACATATGGTTAACTAAATACAAGATTTAATTATATACAATATAAATTGCAAATAACCAAGCAGTTTTAACTTGTAAAGCCTAGAAAAGAACATACAATAAATCCCGGTAATGACAGTCACAACATATAATCTTTTCTTTGAATACCCTTAACCCAAAAGAAGAATAATCACAAATAGATAATAAGGTATCAATACTGAGCCATAACTTTTATACGCAAGAATGAATATGATGGTTCCCTGCACACTTAGCAGCCTGGGGCAATGCCTTGAGAGGAACAGCCACTTCTTTGCCCCTCTGTCTGGGGCTGTGGGCAGGTCCTCCCTGACTTGGGTCCCTTTGTGCTTGCTTCAGGCATCACGTGCTGCTGGCCATCGCTCCCTCACTGGCATCTCTGCAATATACCTTTCTCCGCCCTGATCCATGTCCCCTGACTCTCAGGTGAACTGGGCCTATCCCCCTCCAGTCCCACCTCCCCAGTGCACAGTCACCGCACTCAGGGCTTGTGGGTTCCTTCCCGTCTAGGCCACAGTGCAGCTTTCCTCTTCATCCCAGGGAAGATTCCTGGGTTTGGACGCCTTCCAATCCTATGGCAACTCCTTTGGTGGCTCTGCAGTCTCTGGGAAAGAGTTGCCACAGTCAGGCTCCCTCCTGCCTTCAGCCTGCAGTGCATGGCTTTTCTCTTCCCCCACCAGGGATGGGGGGAAACCCTGTTATCAAGGGGCTCCCTTGGCCAATCCCCCACAGGGATTTTTTCTACAAGCTTCCCAGTGGCCACTGTGTTCCCTTTTCCTTTTTGCCCAAAATGGACCCATTTGGGCTTCATCCCCACACTCTATAGGCAGGCTTGATCCCCACACACTATAATGCCTTAACTGAGACAAACATCCCCTTTTCTCAGCACATTGTCTCTTGAGGGGCAGCCTTCCCATGCTGCTGCCCAGCTGCACTCCTCCTTTCAAGTAATCGTACTGCTTGTTACACAAGGAACACCAACAACAGGCACAGTGAACCAGTTGTGTCCTCCTTTCCTCCAAAATGGCAGTTAAATAGTAATGCGTTATTAAATAGCAACAAAAAAAGCTGCCAAAGATTGGAAAGAATGGGTGTTGTATGATGTTGCTATAATGAAAAACCTTACACTCCATGTCAAATGTTTTCACTATTTTTCCTTCTTCTTTTTCTATTTGTATCTTTAATAAGAGATTATTTGCCAAGGGACTAAGCAAGCCAAGATCTCCATACTTAAACTTTCAGGTGTTGTTTACCTTTTAATGCAGTAGAGTGACAGGATCATGTTAAAACTTTTGGCCCTCTGAGTCCATTTATGCAATCACAATTAATGCAACAGGTGGCAGGGTTGCGCCTGAAGAATGGAAGGCCAGAGTTAGGACTGGTGAGGAAGGCTGTCACCCAGGGCACGGAAGGTGGCAGGGCAGAGCAGGGGCAATTAGAAAGGCAAAGACAAGCAGCACCAGGAATGCAAACCTCGGGAAAAGCTTAGAGAAGTCAGTTAGGTTCAAAGTAGCCAGGGTCCTGTGTTCACGTATATGTGGACTAGGAAGGCTAAATGAGAGAAGCAGAAAAATGCAGGATACCCCATTGATATTTGGAAACATTTGTGATAGAGGTAAGCTAGCTGAATATTACATTAACTTTCTATGGATTTTGTAAGCACTGGGAGATGTGAGCTGCCGAAATGCCATGGTGAGAAGCTGAGTATAGCCATACTTCAGTAACCAAAAGTGCAGTGGTTCAGGACATATGAGTCAAAATACAGTGAGGTCCAGCCCAGACGACAAAGGCTTAAGGGACTGCTTTCCCCTTACACTCACAGTAACTGAGAGTTAGGATGGTAAAAATCAGCATCTAGAGCCAGATTCTGGCTAGCTGATGAGTAAATGTGCAGACAGATATTCTAGGGTATTCTGGGAAGGTATAAGGAGCTCTCCATCCTGTTGTCCAGAATCTCGATGAAAGGCATCATCCCTGCTTCCTTGCCTCATTGTAGGAAGTGGATGAGTAGTAGAGCTGGGACGGGAGGATCTGAGGCTACCAAGTGGATTGCCAGTGGGCACTGCCCATCAGCCACAAAGAGGCAGTCTCTCATGAGTAATTGTTTATTAATCTGTTGCTACTCAACAGCAAAATGTTGGCCACCATTTTTCAGTGAGCAGTTTATGCGCTACCAGTTGGATTGTTGCCATTTTGCCAGAGCCTGGAATTGGTTCCTCATGACATGCAGCTTCCACACACATTTAATGCCTGTACACACATTTTCATGGGAACCCGGCCCCTGGGTTGCGAGGGGTGGGGACACTCCAAGACCAGGAAAACCAGACGCAGGGAGCTGGGTCGAACTATAGCCTCCAGGCTGCTTTGAGGGCTAGCAGAAGGGGAAGTAGAAAAGAGAGGACCATTTGGCCTTGAGCCAGCATGGTTGGAGCAAGGACCATGTTTTGCTTCCTGATATGCTCAAAGTACTGTTGGAAAAGGCCACAGGGAGATTGTGGAGGAGCCTAGTTTGACTGCAACTAGGAGAAATCTTGACTTCACCACAAAGGAGACCCCAGCAGGGAGGGCAATTGATTGTGGCTACAGAGCAGGACCTGAGAAAGTTGCACTTAAAAGGCTGCAAAATGTATTGCAGTCAGTGTGACCATAAAGTGGTGGAAATCCTTGTGCCACCTAGGACAGCTTGGGCTGTGCATAAGGTGAAGATTCCCACACCAAAGTGTCCTTGTGAGACTGTTAGGAGCTAGACTTTCAAGTTGCACTGTTCACAGAAGTAATTTTGTCATCAGGTTTCCATGCAGGGTTTTCTGTGTTATATTATAGACTTGCTGCATCTACATGATGCAGCAAACTGTATAGTTGTTGTTATACAGTCATTTAGTACTTGCAGCCCACACTCATAAAAACAGGACAAAGTGACTGGGTGTGGCTAATTTCCTCCAACATAACAAGCCTCACTGGATTGATAAACACAGTGCCATTAAACACTTAAGTGCCAGTATCAGCCAATACTTTTGTAAAGACAACAGATGAAGGACAATGCTGCCACAACAATGAAACTGTGAGGAAAGTACATTTTCTTATTGAAATCAATATGCTGTATTATACATAAGAGTTGAAGAAAGAAAACAGAGCATATTTTAAGAAGTGGGGGCTCTTTAATTTACATGATAGGAAGAAGACTACCAAATTAAAAGAGCCGAATTGTGGCTATTGTCATCCTCAATCAAGAAGAAAGAGGATTTCACAATTTTTTTAACATGGATGCCAATAAAACAACAGGAGATTCTGCTGGTGAAACAATACTAACCATCATGAAGAGAACAAATGCCAGAAGTCAGAGACCTTAATGGAGTAGCTCAGTGGTTCCTAGTCTGTGGTACAGAAACCACCAGTGGTACGCAGACAGCCTGTCAGTGGTATGCATTATCAGATTTATTACAATTACTTTATATGACACAAATTTTCTGGAAACACTTGGGTGAAACTGAAAAAATTGCTTGTGGTACTTAAGGTTGTATCATTTTAAATTGGTGGTGCACAATCTGTCAGAGTTTGGGAACCACTGGAATAGTTAGTCTAATTGCCCTATACATACACCTGAAACTTTATATTTTGCCTACAGTAGAGAAATGTTGCCAGCTACATAATTAATTTATGACTGGTAAAACTATTTGCTCCAAAAACTACACAACTACAGAGCAGCCATTCTCCTTAAAATCTAAATAGGTTTACTGGGTTTTAAATGAGTTTAAACATTGCACTGTCATTTTCACTGGTGGCTTCCAAATGTATGTATATTTGTACAGTATTTCTTAAAAACTATGAATTGCACTTAAGTTTAAAGCAAATTCCTTAGACAATGAATAACTGCACTTCATCTACTTAGATGGCTGCTTAATTGGAGTAAGCTGGTAAAAAGCTTCTCATGTACCACATATAACACTGGTTAATTCATACAACTGCAGGCACATCACATCTTGAAGAATGACACAAACTACAGAAAACGTATTTAGGATGATAATTGTTCTGCAGATGGTAACTGGCTCTGAGTTTGTCTCTTGCGTGCCACTGCTGTGCGCAAGGCCTGAAGAATCAAGTTTTCATTATTCAGGATGTTATAATTAGTCAGTTTCAGAAGCTTGTTGAAATCCTCTGCTTTCAGTGTGACCTCCCTTGTAGCGTATGGGGAAAGGAAACCAGAGACATCAACTTTGCCCATTTCCATTTCTGATACACTGCGTGGTACGCCTGAGGAATGAAAACAAACAATGGGTTTCACTACTGAGTCACTGGGTACACTTAAGGGGTATATATCAAACTAATTCACTCTGTCAAGAACTTCCATGAAGGAGTTCACAACTTTAACTAACCAGAGGATGTTCTATGGCAGGGCTATCCCATGGGTGGCCTGCAGGCTACATGTGACCTGTAAGGGTTTAAGCTACAGCCACTTCAACTGCCACTCATCCTATTGCTCTATCTGCAACAGCAGCCAAGGGCACTGATTTATCTCTTCTTGCAACTGCTGCTTCCTTCCCCCACCCTAGGGGGAAGAGCAGTGCCACGCAGCATAAGGAGCAGAGGGTGAGTCCAGGGCCAGACAGGTGCATGGTGCATTGGCAGCCAGGGACCCATATAAACGTGGTGCAGAAGTTGTGGGGGATGTTGTCCTTGCAATGCATGGCCTGGGGATCTGTGGCCCACTTGTTATGGTTCATGTGGCATGCGGCCCTTACTGTTACAGCCTGGTGGGTATGTGGCCCCCAGACAATTGGAAGTTGGACAGCCATGTTCTATAGGTATCACTAATACAATCTTATACTTTTTTCTTTTAAACATGAGTTTTAGTCAAAGGCCTATTGTATTAAGTAGGAGGATGAAGGTGATTGAATTACAATTAGCACCCCCTAGGGGCCAATCTATAGAATTCAGAGAGTGTCTTACAATTCTGTCCCATCTCTGGATGGGAGGGGGAGAAGGCAGGGGAGGGAGGTCAATTCTGAGATTTTCCAAGCTGTGCTGGAGTGGGGGGAGTGAGTGGTTTGGATCCCCCCATCTTGGGGGAGAAGATTACACTCCACACATTCCCCCCTCTCCAGCATGGCTGGGAAAACCCCAAAACAGACCTCCCTCACCTGCCTTCTCCCCCTCCCATCCAGAGACAGCAGGGCTGCTGGGGGGAGATGGGGTGAGGGACAGGAGAAGAGGCTTCAGAGATCCAGCCTCTCTCCCTGGAACAGCTCCAACTTGGACCCCAATCCCCCACCCTCCTAACCCAACATTTAACACCTGTTGGGTCAGGAGGAATGGCACTTTCTCTGAAGCACTATGAGTTAAATCAGAGAGCTGCACTTCTGTCTGTATTCATAAGCAGAGGAAGCAGTTTCACAGTTTCATAGTTTCTAAGGTCGGAAGGGACCTGAGCAGATCATCTAGTCTGACCCCCCGCCATGGCAGGAAATAACACTGGGGTCAAACGACCCCAGCAAGATGTTCATCCAACCTCCTCTTAAAACCCCCCAGGGTAGGAGCCAGCACCACTTCTCTTGGAAGTTGGTTCCAGATCCAAGCCGCCCTGACCGTGAAGTAGCGCTTCCTGATATCTAGCCTAAACCTGCCCTCTGCCAGCTTGTGACCATTATTCCTGGTCACTCCTGGAAGTGCTCATTTTAAGCCAACCCAAAACACTTAATCCAAACCAAAACAGAATAGATTGATTTGTTTTCATATTATTTAACTCATTAAGAACTTTAAAAAAAAATAGGTGAATTTTTAAATGAAAAATGCTGTCTCAAGGTGGAAATGCTTCACACAAAATGTTGCATCATTTCCAAAATGTTTTGAAAATGCTGAAATCCAGTATTTTGATGCTTTCAGTTTTTTCCTCTTCATTTTGGCTGAAATAATTTGTTGATGTCAACTCAATATTGTGCATGAGTCTGCTTCAGCAGATTTATGATTTGCCAAAACAGTTTCACCCACTTCTCATAGAAGTTAGTCAAGTGCACATTGGCCCTAGATGAAAGAAATGTTTGTTGGCACAAAATACATCAGCAGTCTCAGGAATGGATAAGCTGGGCATCTTTACTTTAATAAAATGACTGGGTACGCTTAACTTACCAGGGGCTATGAATCTTTGAAAACTATCATTCACAAGAGGGAAATAAAGCACAATAGGAGCTCCTGGGGTCGCTTCATCTTCAAAAATGTAACACTCCTTTAGATTAGTCTTTTCTTCCTCATTCAGCACAGTTTTAGGAAATGGGATTCCCTGCTCTGAGAAATACCTAGAGGCATGTTCCAAAGGCTGGATCATGGAAGAGTGAAAAAAACATTAGCAGTTGAAAAGAAGAGCACGATTTTCCTGAAGCCCAGCAATTTCTTCTAATTTACACTCAACACCTCTATGATGCGATTGAGCTGTGATGCCATTTTGAAGAATAACAACATTTATCCAGTGAATGTTGAGTTTTTAATGGTGCCCACCAAGGATTTGTTTATATGTATTTATATACATGGAAGTCCAGGTGTGCCTTCTTTCCTGGTACTGTATTCTCAGTACTGTTTCAAGAAATTCATGCACCTAGTGTACATGAACCATGTTTCTCTAAGCATGGCAAATGCATGAATCTTCACATAAGCAAGGCTGACATTAAAAACAGGAAAATATAACCCTATGGGAAGGGTTTATGAACTCTTTAAATTACTCTTTATTTTACACGTGGATGATTCCAAAATTAAATAAAAAGGCCAGGTAAAGCCTTATATATTTAAATCACACCTGGACTGAAAACAAGCATTTCCATGCAAAACTTAGTTATTTACACAATGCTGGAATTACACTGGCCTTTAATGGAAGTGACACCTCTCGGTGCTTTAATTAAACCCATTGTCCAAGTTATTTCTGACAAAACAGGAAGAATACACATCAGTATCTACCTGGCAACATCCAAAATATTTTCTTCTATAATCAATTTCCTCTTTTCATGTTTAAAAGTAGGAAGTTAGAAACACTGTCTGACAATGGCTTACAGAAAAATGGCTAACAGTAAAGATAACAGAAGTAAATTTGACCCCTCTCACCAATGCCTGTGATCCTCCACTGTAGTTTAAATGCAAGATAACATCCACTTTCCTCTCTGGCTTCATAAGTGGTGGGCAACTGGTATCATAGAAAAATGCAGTATCTGCCATCTCCAGGTGCTCTGCAGTGTCTCTCAGTTGATTAGGAGAACTATCTAGCTGAGTATCTTAAAGGTAAGCATGTGTTGTTATAAATGAACCATTGTAGAAGCTGATCCTCTGTATCTCAAATTTCCCAGGTTAGAGAAAATGGAAGTAGGGCTTCCTTCTCATCAAACTCAAATGAACATTTTTGTTGGCTTGGTGATACAGTTATGACACACTCACCACTCTTATGTTGCGTGAAGGGTATTATTTCTTTCTGCTTACCCGTTATTTTTAAATCGTTCATTAAAATCTATAAATCATGCAAAGCCAAAGCTGAAGATGTAGACATATGTAATTAAACCATTTTAAAAGGGGAGGGGAAAACTTACTACTCAGGAGCAGGCATTAGCTGTTTCAATTCAGCTGTTATGTCTGTCCGCTCTTGTATAGGTATAGTAGAACCAAACCACTGTAAATTTAAATCTGAATGAAATATATCTTACATTACAACAATTTAGTCCCACTGTTACTAGTACAGGAGCAGACAGATGAAACTGTTTTATCAGAACTGCTGACACCACTCAAATTTAATACCAGTCTTACTATTCTGCCTCCCCACACCCTAAGGCAACTCTTCTCTGTGACTTGCAACAAAATAAGTGGAAGCCCACCAAAATGATTCATTGCCCTTCAGTTCCAAGCAACTGAACAATATAGTCAAAGTTTTGTTCAAAATTAGCTATTTGGGGTGGTGAGCTTAGGCAAAAATTATTTAATTCTCCTTGGCCTTCACTGAAAAACACAAATGAAAGTTAAATGTTCAGCTCTCTTCAATGAAATTCCTTTAGTTCTCTCCAAGGCACATAAGTCTTCCTCACTTAATTCCAAGCCCCAGAAGAAAACCACAGAAAAATTAGAGGCGGTTTATACCTTTCCATTTACAAAAGTGCTCATTCTGTGTATATTCATTGTGCATCTGAAAACCCCTTAGGAAACTGTGATACTTTGATACTGCTGGGCGGTCTGTCAAAACATCTCGAAGAGCATTGGAAAGGCCACTTGCAGGAGTGAACATGCGAGTAGCCATCTCATGTGGCCTCTCAGGTAGATTAGGTTCCTCCTCTGATGAAAGGCAGAAGAAATGATACAAGATTAGACAAATCACATCTTCATTGAAATATTTATTTATTTATTTATTTATTTAAAGCTTTAAATATGCATCTGTCTAAGAGCTGAATGCAAAAGCTGATGAAGCAAGGATTTCTTAGGATTTCTTTTATTGGACCAACTATATAGTTGAGATAAAGTTAGACAAGCTTTCGAATGCAAGACATTCCTCCTGAGACCGGAAAAATTGTCTAACTTTATCCGAGCTACTTAGTTGATTCAATAAAAGATATTACTCTAAGATATCCATTCTTCTTGCATAATTTCTGGACCATCATACCTACAACATCACTCTTACACTACCATAACAAAGCTGATAAAGTCAGGAGAAGTCTTCCAGTAGGTGACAAATAAGGATAAGATTCGCTATTCAGAACATTGTCATAGTGTTTGTTCATTTGGGGAAACAACTGGAAGATCTTGCAAATTATAAATATGTTCTATAGATAGGCTGGTCAGCAAAGAAAGACTAAGGAAGTTGAAGGCCCACTACAAAACAGGGAGGATGAACTATAAACAGAAAATGCAAAGATGGAACAGGCTGCATCTACATGAGACACTGTACAGTAGCTTGTTACTACTGTGCAGTAGCTCATTACTACTGAGCAGTAACGTTGTTGGGCATGAACCATGATGTGACACTACCACACAGTAGTAATGAGCTACTGTACAGTAGTAATGAGCTACTGTGCAGTAAGTGTCACTCTGCTGGGATGCTACTGTGCAGTAACACTGGTTACTGTGCAGTCATAGTTTCATAGTTGGTAAGGTCGGAAGGGACCTAAGCAGATCATCTAGTCCAACCCCCTGCCTGGGGCAGGAAAGGATGCTGGGGTCAAATGACCCCAGCTAGGTGGCTGTCTAGCCTCCTTTTGAAGACCCCCAGGGTAGGAGCGAGCACCACTTCCCTTGGAAGTTGGTTCCAGCTCCTAGCCGCCCTGACAGTGAAGTAGCGCCTCCTGATGTCCATCCTGAATCTACTCTCAGTCAACTTATGGCCATTGTTCTTTGTTACCCCCCGGAAGTGCTTGGGGGAACAAGGACTCTCCCATCACCTGCTGGTCCCCCTTGGCAAGTTTATAGGTGGCCACCAGATCCCCTCTCAGCCTTCTCTTGTGGAGGCTGAACAGGTTCAGGTCCTGTAGCCTCTCCTCATAGGGCCTGCCCTGCTGCCCCCTGATCATGCGTGTGGCCCTCCTCTGGCCCCTCTCCATGTTGTCCACATCCTTCCTGAAGTGCAGTGCCCAGAACTGGACACAATACTCCAACTGCGGCCTGACCAGTGTCACATAGAGGGGGAGGATCATCTCCTTGAACCTGCTCGCGATGCATCTATGGATGCATGACAAGGTGCAATTAGCCTTCCTGACCGCGTCCCCACATTGGCGGCCCATGTTCATCTTGGAATCAATAGTGATTCCAAGATCCTTCTCTTTGGTTATACAAGTACTAAATGACTGCACTGTAACAACTGCGCAGTCAGGATCTCATGTAGATGTGGCCAGAGAGGCATAATTAGTAATTTTGGTGCTCTGAGAAGCAATGCTCAGGGAGAGGAATGCTGAGTGCCAGAGGAGCAGGGATGCTCTTGTTGCCACCTCTCAGTTAACATCCAGAGCTGGTACACTGCTCACCTGCCCTAATTATGCTACTGGGTCAGTAGCTATTTTGCCTCAGTCTTCACAAAAAAAAAAAAAGCTGCAACCAGACAGCTAATAAAAATTATATAGACAAAGAAAGGGAAAGGCATTGGGTCATGACAACAAAAGAAAGTGTCAGAGAGCTTTTGTTCAGACCGACTGAATTCAAGCCTGCAGGGTCTAATGAACTTAATCTGAGGTACTGAAGTAACTGGTAAAAGGGATATTGGAGCCCTTGGCAATAACATTTACAAACTCTTGGGAGATGTGTAAGGGTTCCAGAGGACTCAAAAAGGGCCAATATAATGCCCTTTGAAAAAGGCAACAATAAACATGCAGAAAATTACAGCTTGATCAGTCTTCAATATTCAGGAAATTCATTATTTCAACAAATGACCATATTTACTCAAATCTAAGATGAACCCCCACTCACTTCTGCATGGGGAAAAAAACCCTTGTCTTAGATTCAAATATGAGGCAGACAAGCAGCTGCTGCAGCTCCGAACAGGGCCAGGGCTCATGTGGCAGGTAGGGGGATGCGTGGTCCTGGGGGCAGCATGGATGAAAGGGGTACCTGATGCTGTGGGAAAAACACGGGGAAGAGGGCAGTGGGGAGAGCATGAGTGAAAGGATGCACAGAGTGAAGGAAGTGCAAGGGAGGGGTGCAGGGAAATGGGGAGTAGATGGTGCTGGAGGGAGCATGGGGAAAGAATATGCAGTGCCAGGGGGAGCACAGGGGAAAGGGCAGCAGGGGGAGCATCGGGGTAGGGATGTGCACAGTGTGGGGAACACAGAGGAGGGGTGCTGGGAGAGGGATGCATAGAGTGAGGGAAGTATGAGGAAAGAGCACATGGGAAGGGGAGTACAGAGCAAAGGGAGCACAGGGAAGGGGCAGAGGGAAGGGATACTCAGTGCAGCAGGAGCATGGAGAAAGAAATGGCATGCAGAGTGGTGGGGGGAGCTGCTGCCTCCTTCTGGTCAGGCCCTAAGCTCTGGCAAGTCTTTTTCACCTGAGGCAAAGCCTATTGATGGGGTACCAACATCAACCTAAGAGATTGCTACTTATCAACACTACCAATTGCTTACCTCTCTCACTCCTGCCTCTTTCCTGAAGATGAGCGGGCTGTCACAGGTTTACGAAAGCTAACCATTCTAGCGAAGCATACAGGACAAATAAAAATCAAATGCTATAAAACTAAGGATAAAGCAGGATTTACCAATTTCAGTCACTGTAGCTTGGGTCCATCTATGCCAAAAGTCCTCTGAATTGTCAGCTGCATGCCAGGCATCCAGCAGATTCTTAGAAAATATGCTACTCCACATTCCTGTGAAATGGAAGAGATTTAATAAAATAATGAGGTAAAAACATGAAAACTGTTTTTTCTTAACTCAAATTTGTTTATAAATTTGCATGTAGTCCAGACCTCTAATAAATAATACATCCAATATATCCCTGGAGTAAGCAAAAAAGGATCTAAAGAAAGTCCATCCTGAAACTACAAAGCTTGTATATCTTGTCAAAACTTAATTTACAAAGTTGCTCAGCAACCATATTTAAGGCACCAAAAGCCACTGGAATAAGAGAGTTCCCAAACCAGAATATCTTCTGGACACACACTAGAATACAATACAGTGACGCATTCCTGAATTCAGTCTTCATTATCTTACTAGGGTTTTATATTTTCCTAGGTCAGTAAGTCACCTTGCATGAAGCAGATCCGGGATTCTGGGATCCTCTTCATCAGCCGGCCCATGTAAAACTCGCTTCCAAAATCCTCGGCACGAATGAAGGCTCCATATTTCAGGAATCCCACCTCATAAGGAGTGAACTCCACCCATTCTGCAAACAGAGTCCCAGAAAATACAATGAATATACAGAAATGCTCTTAGCCAATGGGGAAAAAGGTTAGAGGTAGAATAAACCTCAACTTCAACTTTTGCAAGGTGACATATGACTAAGGAACCACCACTGTAATACCTACCTTTTTTTTTTTTTGTACTATGAATGCTACTTGAAGGCACAGAGAGTGATTTAGAACATAAAAGCAGCCAGGGACCACCCAGTGGCCTTGATTCATCTCCAGGTTATGCAAGCTTTATCATTTGGCATATGGTCCACTCTGTGCAGGGAGAATGTCGATGTAAGGAATCCATAATCTGCTTGCAGTCAGTTAGGGAGCCAGCCCAGCCGAGCCCCAAAAGGACAGAAGAGAAGTTTGGCCATTACTGACAGGGAGTGGAGCTGATTCAGCTTTTATGCAAAGCAGGGGCATAATTTAAATGCTGGTGCCCTGGGCAGTGAGGAGGAAGAGGGAGAGGGAAGTGACTGAGTGCTTACATCCTCACACAGGGGCTGCCATAGTTGTAACAGAGGCAGGAGTTGCTGCCGTCTGAGTACAAGCTCCCCAGACATGGACTGGTGTTGCTGCTGCTGGCAGTGGTCATGTGGATTCCCTGGGGCTGCCATTCTGGGAACCCCTCTGAATCAATCCCCAGGGCTGGTGCTCTGCTTGCCTTCCCCCAAATTACTTTACTGACTGAAGGCAAACTGAACTGGGCCCTTCCTCTAATCAAACTGAAAATTCAGATCCTGTCCTGAATTAGGTCCTTTAAAGGAAGCACTGATACAAACTGTGTCTACCCTTCCAGTGCAAAGCATCTGCATGGGTGGGTAGACAGGGCAGGCTTTACACAGGGAATCGATAGAAATGTTCAGGGGAATAAGACTGCAGCACTGAGCATATTAACGTGTTATTCCAAAATGGTTAACTTTATATTTATTAATATTCTGACAGTGGTCAAGTCAGTTACTAATAGGACTGAATAAGTGGAAGGCAGTATAACATGCAGAGGGTGGAACTCATCCTCAAGAGCCAGAATAACATCTATACATCATGTAAGTCTTTAAATGAAAATAGTGTAACATTGCGTCATTTTTCACACCAGGACCTTTGGGGATTAACAGAATGACATAAGCAAGGCCAGCCCACATTTTCTGGGGCCCCCTGCAAAATATAGTTCTGGGGGCCCCCAATGCAAAGAAGCTGGCATAGGCATTGGTGTGGGGGGGGGAGGGGAGCGAGCGGGCAAAGAAGCCGGTGGCAGCGGCACAAGGGGGGACGTGACGAGTGGCCAGACGTGAAGCTGGTGGCATCAGTAGCAGGGCTAGAGGGGTGGCAAGCAGCTGGACACAGGGGGCCCCTTGGCTGTTGAGCCCCCTGCAGCCACAGGTTTTGTAGGATAGGATGGGCTGGCCCTGGACATAAGGACTGAAAGGACATACAGAGCAACTTCTTTTTCATCCAAAATAAGGTAGGTTCCTTCAGGGAAAAAGAGACATGGATATGGGCTGGAAACATACATCACCCATGTGCTGCCATAAACACATTTAGGGCAGCACAAAGGCCAAGAAAACAGACATCCATGCCCCTTGGTGTGCCACAAATACCCAACATTTATGGATTCTGCATAGGTGGGATGAATCTGTGCTGCTATTTTACAGTAGACACCTGGTTACTTTAAGGCAGAAGAGCATGGGCAGCCTGGAGCTGCCCACATTCTCCAACCACCCCAGGCAGATGCTCCCAGGGGTTCAGGGACCTGGTTTCTGTGTGCCCTGGGAATGGGAATGATGTATGTTTGGAGAATCCAGCTTGAGGCACATCACTGAGTTTCCCTGTTTGTAGAAATGTGCACCTCAAGAATCCCATCTGGGAAGTATCTCTGCAAATAGGGAATCCCTGGGTTTCCCCTATTGGAGAAGGCAAACCAGAGGATTCCACAGGTACTCCTCTGTTAGCAGGGAAATGTAGAGTTCTCCCATTTGTAGAGGCATGCCCCAAGTGTTATCCCAGAAGCAGCAGGGCCTGGACCTGAGGAACGATGGATGACCTTTGTTTCACCTAGTGAAGTGGTTCAGTTATGCCAGGACACATTCTATCACAGGTGATCTGCTTCATTTGGTGATATAAGTATATATCCTACTTTCTTTTATATTTCTTTTGACTACTCATGCAGAATCATCCCTAAATTATGACTGAGAATACTATAAGGTTGAAAGAATCATTTTATTTCAGAATCTGTAAGCTTAGATGCTTATCTGAGTATATATCCCTCTTGTATCTGCATGGTGTGTCTGGAGAGCTCATCAGAACAGGCTCTTACATTATTTCCAACAATACCTACTGCCACTAAGGCAAAATAAAACTGTAAGAACAGCTTCTGTTTGCAGTACTTTTGCAAGATTAATTTCTGCTGCAGTGTCAAAATGCACAGCAAGTGAAAGCAAATTTATGATATGGATATTTTAAAGTGTCTAGATCTTTCCAAACCTCCTAATAGGGTTGTTTCTGGTCTGGAGTGAGAGATTAGAAGATTCTATGTTTTCTGAATGATGTGTCCAGCCTTAAGAATCTTCTTAGATTTAAACAAAGCTATAATAGTGGAATATAATAATTACCTCTAAATTCTTTAGTGGTGATTTTGTCCTTCACGTTGAGTGCCAGGTAGATGGGTAGTGGGTTCTGCCCAAGATTCACTGCCTTTTTCTGATCTGAGAGTCTATGGTGATCTTTCTGTGTATGAAAGAAATGGTTAACTGACAGACTTCAGCAATGAATACAGACCTACTACAGCATCTAGGCTTGGGATTTCACTGAACTGTATTAACTACTACCCATGTACACCTGATACCTGATTCACAGGGGGAGAGAGAGATGCATTATGAGAAGAGGGTGTCTGTATCAGTCTTTATTAAGGGTGAAGTTATATGTTATGCTTAGACCATACTAAATCGTAAATCTGTGGAATATTACGTGTTGTTAAAGTTAGAATGTGCTGTTAACAGTCCAGAAGAAATGCAAAAAATTCTAGAACTCTTGGTTCAGAGATGATATCTTTTATGGCCGTATGTAGACAAAATGAAGGGCGTGTGTGCATGACACTTTAAAGCGGGATAAATGCTTTTGCACCACTTTAATGGTGTCGGTGTTTTCATGCCTCAGTGGCATATTGCACATTAATTCCAGCCACTGTAGGAAATTTGGCAGCTTAATGCATCTTGCGTCTTAAATGACTTGGAGGAGTTTTAGTTTGCTGTGCTTACAGCCATGGAGAGAAGCACTGGGCTCTGTGAAGCTCCGCAGCTCTGCAGGAAGCCCTGCAGGAAGCCTGGCAGCAGCCTAGGAAGGCAGTCTGTGCACAAGAAAAGTGGCAAGCCTGATTCCCCCCGCAGAGCCTGCCTTCCTGCCTGAGCTGTGCAGGGGCCTGGTGCTTCCCTCCATGGCTGCAGTGCCCTCCGGAACCATCCAAGTTGGGTGCCTGTGGGTGGGTGCCGCCGGGAAACAGGGCTGCTGTGGAAGGAAGCGACAGCCCCCCCCATGCAGCCCAGGGACCGCTCCACCTGCCGGCTCGCCCTCCCCTCCTCACCTCCAGAGAGGCAAGTAAGTTTGGGTGTGTGTACGACATGGGGGGTTAAAGGGCCCTAAATTGAAGCAGTATTTTTAAAAACCCACTGCCTCAATTTAGGGCCCCTATTTCATCTATACACACCCTATTAGATCAACTAAGAAACTGCCAAAAAATTATCTTTTTCTGCAAGCTTTCAGGCTCCTAAGCCCTTCATCAGGCTCAGGGAAAATTAAAGATGGTAAAAAGTCCCCACAGGTAGGAAATAAACTTCATTTTTGCACAGAGGAAGCTGAAGATTGAAGTCTCCCTCAGGGTCCATGAGAGTGTCTTTGTGCATTGTTCTTTGTTGTGCAGATCAGGCAGGAGTCCTTCCCTGGGTGTGAGATGGCACACAGGAAAGTATAGAAAATTATTCTGGGTGCTGGGGAGAAAGATGGGAGCAGTGTAGCCTGAGATGCTGGAGGACTGCATGTTGCTTGTTTTATCTCCTTGGAGCAGACTGAAGTTACCCTAACATAAGCTAGGTAGCATGATGAGAGTTAACCCTCGCCCGAGGTGCTATAACCCTGAGATGCTCAGAGGGTACTTAGCATGAGTTAATGAACTTTAATATGTGTATGCTTATGTTTTAAGTGCCCTTAGCATGGTCTATGTGTAACATGTAACTTCACTCTAAGATGAAATCTACTGGCCAGCTTATACTGCCCAGCTTATACTCTATTTCAGTGGATAGTTTTTAGGGGTTTGCGAAAAGGGCCATATTCGATTTGGATTTGGATTTGGATTCGGCCTAAATCGGGGACAGTGATTCAATTCATTGATTCAGATCACAGCCGCCAATTTGATTCGGCTGAGTCTGAATCCGAAGACTCCATGCTGATTTGAAGAATTAGCAATTCGGCCATAAACATAGTTTTAAATGTTTTTTCTACATACCTCAAGGTACCAGGTGTGGCTCATGAATGCTGCGATGCTGGGACAGATGAAACATGCCACAGGAGCATGGCAGGGGGCTCCCACATGCTCGGTGGTGAACCCAGAAGTGGACTGGAAGTAATTCCAGTCCACTTCCAGGTCCACCAGGGAGTGCACAGGGGAGCCCCCCTGTGCCCCTCCGGCTCAGTGATTGGCTGCGGAGGGACCCTGGGTGCCCACCCAGACCCAGGAGGTACCAGTCGCTGAGCCTGGGGGGCCCCCCAGCACAATCCCCAGCAGACCTGGAAGTGGAGCAAAAGTGCTGCCAAACACACTGGAGAGCCCCCACACTCCCCCCATGCTCTATCCACCCCATCACTGCAGCATTCACGAGCCGCCTGGTACCTTGAGGTATGTAGAAAAAACATTTAAAGCTGTGTTTATATCTGAAGTCCCGAATCTGTCCGAATCTCTCCAGATCAATTCAGAGGGTTCCAATTTGATTCGGAGAGATTAAAGGGTCTCCTGATTCAATTTGGATTCAAAGATTCAGCCACCAAATAAGGCAGAATCTCCACCAAATCAAATTAGGGACTGAAGCTTCACACAGCCCTAATAATTTTAGTATTTAACAGGTTACTTATATGTCTTGTACTGTATGTCCACATAGTACAGAAAAAACGAATAGACCAGGGAAGTTCTACTTTGATCTTTTAAAAAAACAATTCTTCATGCCATCATATCAATGACATCTATAATTTCTATAAAAAGTCATAATTGAATCATCCAGAATAAACATAACTGAATGAGTATATTCATGGGTTAGATTTGAATTTACATATAATTGATCTGATTACATATATAATGCATCTGATTTTTTTGATGACTCAGCCTAAAATATACATTGTGGGTGGGTTTTTCAGCCAAGTAATACCAAGGTGAAAGATATGTAAAATAATTTTGTCTAGAAAAGGTTTTTGGTGAGTGGATTTTTTCCTCTCAACCTTGTATGTACAGAGTCTTAAAATGAAAGCGCTTCTCTAGCTATCTGTGCAGAAGTAATGCTCTAACACAATGGCTTGGAAGGTTTACTATTAAAAACAATCTTGTCATAAAACAAATCATAGGAACATCTGCTTGAGGTCAAACCCAAATGGCCTCCACAAGCTGATGTACTGCTATTTTGAAGTACCTGAAGGCTGTACTCCCCCCAGGACTATACTTTGTAAAGACTGCAGTGTTAATGCAGTATGTTTTAATTAAGTGGAACATCACTAACACACCCTTCGCTAAGTCGCATAAAAACTGAGTCTTGTTTCAGATTCCACAAAAATGTAATAGCAAGTGTTCTTAGGAGAGGGAAATCATAGCTTTACAAATCGACTATTTTCATTAAATATGCTTCAGAATATTAGGCAGTATCCTTCAGATAATAATCCTTAAATCTGTGGCTATCAGCTTTCTGCACACCCAGGATGCTTCTTACATTCCAGAGCTTCCTTTCCATGCCATGAGCATATAGCTGGAATATCCCTTTCTTTTTAGTAATATGGGGGCATGTCTCACCAACAGACAAAGGCATGACTATACCTCTGACTGTAGCCTATCAACATACCTTAATTGATTTTAAACCACCTATCTCACCTAATGCTAGTGGTACAGCGGTGGCAAAATTAAATTTAATGTAGGTTTCAAACCCTGCTCAGGAACCAGTATAAATATTTGAGCAACTAGCCCACTCTGAACAATGTGTTGCTATTCTGGAAGTACCCAAGTTAGCTAATTTAAAGTTAGTTAGAAAGTTTAAATGAGCTCTAGGCATGTCTTTATCTCCTATGCTGCCTCCCCTAACTGTTACTAAATTAGTAATAGAATGTCATAGTAGAATGTCATTGTGTGAATAACTGAATAATGATACTGAAAAGATATCTTTTCCCAAGGTTTAGTTTTCTCCTAATTTTCCCATTTTATGCATACAGTACCCCATCCTGTAACATGGCTTCAATCATGAGTCCCCACAGATCAATAAAAGATGTTTTATGTCCTGCTGCTGTCCGTTCACTCAGCTCCCTGTAATAATTCTTCAGATTTTGCAAGGAAAAAGCATTCCTTTTGCATTTGGTTGCTTGCTTCCGGGCTTCACTGATAATCTCCCCTAGATCTTTCTGTGACCAGTCAGCATCCTCATATAATTTGGTCATGGTCCTGAGGTCAGAAAACAGAACATTCAAGAAAAAAATGGTTAGAATTTGAGATTCGTGAAACTCAGTGGATCAATTTTGCAGAGCTTCATGCAATCCCCTTTTGGTCTTACTTTATTTGGGCTCTCACCATTCGTTTTCTTTTGAGCTTCAAATATAAACAACCTTCAGAGGTCAAAGGGAAACATGACTGACTGAAAACACCTGTTTTTTCTTGACTTTGAACAAAGATATACAAATCCACCATGTGTTGCATGGTTTCCATCCAACACCAAGATCTGGCCAAAATTTCAAGGTGCATTAACACTTGAAACCTGGCTAAGGATTAGAAAATATCCAAAGACCTCAAGTAAGTACTCCTTGTATCATTAAAAAAACATTTACTTCACACCATTCAGTGGATATGGCTGTTGGCAGCAGGAAGGTAAGCAAGGATTGATGCAGCTATGGTTGCACTCCAGTTGCTTAGCCCATCACCAGTGCCACAACCGTACTACCTCATGCTGGAGTTCCCACATGCCCCATGCAGAAGCTAAAACTGCACAGCACAGGGCATGTGGTGGCAACAGCAGCTCTGATTCCAACACGGGGAATGCAGGCAGAGGCCATAGCTTACTATGTTGCATGCTGCATGGCCCATGCCAGAGATGCTGCAACTACCACCACATGTCCTGGACTGGAGCCAGAGCTGCACATACTGCCACATGCCCTGGGCTGGAATCACTTTCTGTCCCAGACTGGATCTGGCCCAGGAAGCAAGGTAAGTATTGACACCCCTAGTCCAGTGCATGAGATATTTTCAAGATAACATATTCCCTATGCATTTTTCTCTGTAACAGAGACTTCCAGGATAAGTAAATCAAATCCTTAAAAATGACTCTCACCATGTTGTGCCAGATGAGCCAGTGATGTAAGAAATACAGTCCAGAAGATTCAGCTTCTGAAGACCCCAGATGCTGCCATACATGCCTGTCAAAGCTCTTATGCCAACCCCAGTGGTTGTCACAGCCACCACTGGTATCTGCTCAGCACAACAAAGGAAGAAAGTATGTGTAAAGCACCATCAATTAACATTAATGACTAAAAAAGGGAAGGGTGAGCAAAAAATTCAGGTTCTGGTAACAAGAACAAAATAAGATCTATGAATGATAACACTCTCTGTATAAACTGTAGCACACTTACATGATGCAGAGAGGTCTCTGTGTCCCATTCAAAACTACTTTATAGTCTCCTGCTGAATTTTGTAAAATTTCAGATTCTCCCCCATCAGAGTGTATTGTTTTGTTTTGAATATTATGCTAGGTATATATTTCTAAACAGTGCATTTTATGGAGGCCAAAACAGGAATATAGTATTTGCCAATTCAGAACAGAACAGAAGAGCTGAACAGAACAGCTAATAGTAGAAGATGCCTGTTCTCATTCTCATGGCCATGAAGGAAAAAGAGAGAAGTATCTCCTGCCATCTCCTCTCTACCCAGCTTGCACCTTCCCCTCTTAATAGTCCTCCCCCTCCCACAATTCATCATGCCTCAAAATGGAGGTCAGCAATAGTTCTCATGGAAAGACCTTTCAGAAGTGTACCAGGGCAGCTCTGAACCAGGGATAGCCATGATGCATAGAGCAGCACCTGGCTACCATAGTGCTGATCATGGCAACACAGCCAGCTGCTGCTGAGGTGGTAACTATTTTGGGGCCCTCTCCAACTCTGCCAACAAAGGTGGTACCCAGGGCTGCTGCCCCAGAGGCCCTCCCCCTCCCCCCATCTTTAGTTATGCCACTGCATCAAAGATACCCATTGGCTCAGCTTCTTTTAAGTGCCTAGCTAACTGAGAATTTATTTTCCCTCAGGTACCTCATAATCCTGCAGATCCTCATCCAGATGAAGAACCTTCTTTATACCAGCAGCAACCACCTGCTTCCGATTTTTCAGGAAATTCTGTTCCTCTGGGCACAGGTCAAACCCCAGACGCACATCTAAATTTTTTGGTCTCCTACACAGACCGTCAGTCCTGAGGTTAGTGCAAACATATTATATGTTATTACTTGTATGTTTGTGTTTCTAAATGTATACAAATATATACCGAGATATGTATAAAAAGTCTTATGAACATATCAATTAATAAATTAATTAGTTGGTTTACAGACCATCCATTCTAAACTAGGCTATATCTAGGCAAAAATAGGAAATGAGAAAGCGAAAAAAGAGAGTGAGAGAGAGCACGTGCACACATTGAAGGCATCTCTGATATTTAATGCAATTCCTAAGAATATGCACATGAGATTACATAAGGAAACAAAATACACTCCAAATGTTGTGATTATGTTTCCATTATTTGTTTCCAAATTTGGTTAAAAATATTTGCAGGAATCAGACCAAAAGGGATTCATGTAATGAACTTAAAAAACTAAGATTAGACAATTTCAGTCAAATGCATTTATTTGACAATCTAATAGAAGAAAAACTTTTCAGTAGCATGTATTTTCAGTATGTTGTTATTTAAATACATGCATCAGATCTATGTACATATGCATAGCCAGATAGTGTCAAGTGAAAACACATTCTATACATGGACTACTCTTTATTGTCATTACAGAAAACACATTACATGTGTGTATCAACTTTCTTAAAATGTGTGTGCATAACAGAGATAGGACAAAATGGGTTCTATTTAATCGACCTCTCCTAAAAAGATTTTGGAGTTTTAGATAAAAATTGAGCCCAGACCTCAACCATTCTAAATTTTGGTTTTACAATCTCAAATCCACCTTTATCCTGGATTTCTTCTTTTTTAATATGCACCATTTTGTCCTCCAGACTCTTAGACCTGCCATTAGTCATTTCTAGAGCCTGCAGAGCTACTCCACTCGACTGCAAGTATGACATTCTAATAGAAGTGTGGATATTGTTATTATAAACTTTCCATTTTGAACCCAATTTCATTCACACTTGGTAAAGCATGTAGCCCCCACATGGTAGAAATATGTATAGGCTGCATTTGAACATATCCAATAAAGCCTTTTCGAAGCTATCCAAATGCAGAAAAACTGGATGGAACAGTTAAAAGAGCCATTATATAATGGCCAGTCAATATGGCTTTTTTCACAATTCTCTTTTTTAAATAACCCAGTGAAGTTTCTCCAACACTCTTCAAACTTTCCATTACAACTCAGTTTGGGGATGAGACTGAAATAAGAAATTTTGACCTAAAAGATAACTTTTGTTTTAAATAAGTATGAGATAACATATTTGCATGGGATAACATAGCCCATGTATTTAAATATGTATGGGATAACTTTTGCCATAAAGCACTAAAAATAATGTTTGAAAAGATGGTGCCAAATCAAACTTAACAATAGCATCATCTGCAACTTCTGAGGGAGAGATAGTTATCGTTTATTTCTTGAGAAACTATATTAAAAATTCTGAGAGTCACGAGATGTCCATATAGTTCAGGTATCCATGGTTGTAGGCAAATATAAACAATTTATACAATAGAATACATTTTAATTGCATGGAATGTTAATTCATTTGCTGTTGTCTCAATGTAATGTCAACTCTCTCAAATCACATCTGAAGCTAATGCCCTTTCTGGGCTCAATCCTGTGAGTTCTTGAGCTTACTGATGCTGATCCAGCAAAGTATTTAAACACAATTAAACTAATGCACATAATTAGCCCCATTGACTACTAGAACACATGTTTTATATATAATATTAAGCATGGGTTAACCTAACCTGCAAGACCAGGGCAATAAACCTCAGCATGTCACAGGATTAACATAGCATGTCGCAGACCTTGGGAGAATAAGGCTGTCATGCTTCTGTAGTATATCATGTAAAAGTTTAATTAAACTGATTAGCACAGTAGCTATGTATTGTTTTATCATGTGTTCTCATTTGCTGTTGAGAGTAGCTGCAGGTTATTGTGTTTTGTTAGCTGATTGCCAAAAAGGGGCATGTAAACACACAGGCTAGGGACCGAAATTATACATAAACCAGTATAAGTGATCAGAAACTGGTTCAAATCTGTAACTCAACAGAAGTTCAGTGCACATAAACTGCTTTTTAAATGGCCAAAACAGGCTTAAGATAAATCTGGATGGATGTATCAGACTTAATTGATTTAGGTTAAATCAGTTTATTGAACTTCTGTCCCAGATTCCCTCCAGATTCAAGTCCTGCAGCATACCATGTTGCTTTGCAGGGTGGGAAGGCTAGCTTTGGCCCAAGCTATCTGCTCCAGCTGAGCAAGGAGGCATGCCCTGATACCCCCCAGCTTCTGGCCTGGGCCACTGCAGGCATGTGGCTGCTTTTCTGGAATCAAAAATGAATGTCTGTTCACTTTCTTACCAGTTCAATCTATGCAGTTCAGACTAGCCTGCAAAGATTTAATCACTTCAGTCTCAGGCTTTTGGATTGTCTTTACTTAGCCATTATTCTCAGATAAAGAAAGGGTAGAGCTTGACAGACAGTTACCCACACCCAAAGTACAAATGGGCTTGTTCTTTCAATAGATAAGCATTTATGCCTACATAGAGCCCTCTATAGCTGCAGCAGCCACTAGCAACCTGCAGGGATCTATCTGCTGCAGGATCAGTACTCAAGGGAAGGTCTCTTACCATTCATTTGCCTTCACATGCAGGTCAAATGTTCTGTTCTGAAAATCAATAATGCCAATATTATAAGCTCTATCATATTTTAAGCTTGTGTTCATTAGAATGAGTTTTACCTCCTTCACAATCAGTACAAAGCCTAACTATCCATCATTTGAAAAAGATAAGACTATATATATTCATTACCCTGGTTAATTATCAGTGACATTATTTATCTCATGTTTCTCATTAGAGCTGAGTGAATAATGAATGAATAATATATTTTCAGTCCAGTGCTGAACTGAAAAAAATGTTTCATTTTGAACTGAAGCAGATTTTATTTTTTTCAAATTTTGTATTTTTTTCAAATCGTTTTGGGTAAAGTCAAAATATCTTCTTGAACCTGAAATTATTCCCCTCCAAAGCCTATAATGGAACCCAAAATACCAAGTCTCACTGTCACTCTGCTGTCAGCAAGTATATGTGAAATAAGTGGATAAAGTTTGTGTGTCAGCCACATTTATGGCTTGCACAGAGGATGACAGTTTAATAAGGCTGTCAGTTATTCTGTTAAATTAAATGCTAGAGGTTTCAGCTTGGATCTGAAGGTTCCATTCCTGCTGATGATCCATGTGCACATCAACATAATGCCACCAATTGACATTTTTATGTTTAGTTTACTATTTTCAAGACCTTGGAAATTACAAAACTACATTAGTCTAAGTCAGCAAATGTGAAAAATAAGTTTTCCCTTGCAACCTTGATTTGATCCTTTTGTGCATGTGCCCTATGGCACTCTCGCGGGCCCTAACAGACAGCCCAACCATGGCTAATTGCCCAGATGACTAATCCTACCAGAGGCTCTAACTGGTAATTGCACCTGGGTTAATGAACCAGCTGGCCACTGTGAGGGCCTTCTGATTGGCTGCTGGGGATAGCAGCCTTCCCATTTAAGTCCAACTGTGGCAGCTGACTGTAAACCAGACAATAGTTCTGCCTGTTTGTAGGCTGTGGTAAGTCTCCCTGGAGCCTATGCTCTTGGTACTCTGATATCTGACCCTGCTTGGCTTTGCTTCTTGGGTCTGGCTTTTTGGAAATTCCACCTTGGATGTCATAATTTGGTCTCGGACTCTAGAATTTTGTCTCTGGCCCTCCCGTGGCCTGCCCACTAGATCAGCCCACTTATGACCTAGTCCTTATAGATGCAGTCTTTAAAAACATGATCATATGTAACAGGAAGACAAAGGCTCCTATCACTAGATAAGCAGGGATGAGAGGGTAGCCTCGCAGGACAGAAGAGTGAACCATAGTAAAGAGGCAATTTGAACCTCAATAGATCAGAGAAATAGGACAGATACACTGGCAGATGTAAACGGGGGGCGGGGGGCTGGTGGCAGCAGAGCCATGCTGCAGACAGCAGGGCAAGCTGCCAATTAGGACTAATGGGGTGCGACTATGCTGGAGCTAAAGAGGCATCTGAGCAGAAGAGGCCAGGCTCAGGGCACTTAAAAATCCTGCACTTTGAACAAGAATGGGGTTGGGGAGTCAGACTGGTGCTCCTGGGGGGTGGATGAGCAGCTGGAGAGACCCTGATTGCCATGGAGTGCTTAGAAGACAAGTGAAGTGAAAGCCTAGCAGTGAGGTCAAGTGTTGCTTTACCCCAGAAAAGAGAGGTAAGTTTCTTTTTAAGTGGATACTTGTCCCTTTTGTTATAGTTTGCACTGGTGGACCAGACATGGCTGTAAGGGGTAATGAGGAGACCATGAAGTGACAGGGAGGCACAGTAGTTAGCCCTGACAGGGAAGGGATATGAGGAACAGAGGGCCAATAGCCTAAACCAGAGAGAAGTCCAAGAAGGAGGAAGGGCCAAGGCCAAGAGGGCAAGAGCCCACAGCTCAAGAAGGGTGAACGTAGGTACGCTGCAGGTAGGAGAGCCAAAGCCTGAATCAAGGAAAGGAACAGAGGTGGTCTGAAGCTGAGAAGGTCAGCCAGAGCCTGGAAGAGAAAGATTGGGGCTGGGGCCCAGGAGCCAGGGTTCAGAACTGTGGACCTTGGGTTAAGGGACCCAGCTAGAGAAAAGGTATCAAAGCCAGAAAGGCTGAAGCCCCAGCTAACTTCGGTGGCCAGAGGGCCAAGCAGTATGACAGGGTAAGAGGTCTTGCTTGAATGATAACTTGTACCATCTGCAAGGCATGGGCATGGTTGCAGAGGAGAGAGGAGGCCATGAATCTAACCCTTAAGGTCAGCAGGGCCTGGGAAAACTAGCAATAAGGACAAGGAGGACAGAGAGAGAACCCCAGAAGACTTGCCAACCCCAGGTGGGCAGCCTCCCCTCATTAATTTTTCTATACCAACAAGGCATGGCAAGAAAGTGAATGCGTTGCAATCCAGGGAAACTTGAGTGGGGCCAGAAAAGACAGAGGGGGCCACAAGGTGGCATCACAGAGGTCCTCAGGCACTGTCTTGTCACATTATTTTATAGTCTTTCCTTAGGAACTTTGCCCAATTTAGTTCACAGGAAGGACGTGACAGGGGAGGAATCAAACTTGTACACTGAAGAAGACTATTGATCCTACCAATTTTGTTGAAAAGGCTGGAAGTTATGCAGTGACTGAGGCAGTACAAGGAAGAATCGTCCCATGATTAAGGAAATCCGATTCTGAACAGGAGCATTTGATTCTAGCCATCCCTCTGCCACAGAGTCCCTCAGTTATGCTATGCACAACTCACCTAAATTATTCTTTTCACACCTTAACTGTGTGTTCTTTATTTTCTAGATAGGCAGTTTAAGACTAACATCTAAACTGCAGATATGTGGACACTTTCGATTTTGCTCTCTCTGCCTCAGTTCCCCATCTGTAAAATAATAGTGATATCACCCCCTTGCCTTACAGTGGTGTTGTGAGAAAAACCTAGTGATTTTTGAAGTCCTCTGGGAGTATAGTGATCAGCACCATAGTAAAATCCTATAAGGAATTTTGTAATTCTGTCTTCAGTGGCATGTTTGCATACTGGCAGTAAAATGGGGCCTGGTGCCACACACTGTATAATATAAGAAAAAAGCAACATATGGCATGGCTGTTCAGTAAGTGAGCACAATTCATCCTGTACACTATAGGATAATACTGATACCTAACTAACTGGAGTTTAGTCACAATGGAAATCTATTGTACCGTCTCTGAGGAGAAAGTATATGGGTTTGGTATTTATTCCAAAAGGTCAGTGGTAGCCACTCACCTCTCCTATTGTTACTTTTTCTTGTATGGGAAGTGAATTCAGGGGTAGGGTCAGAAACTCATTTTCATTCCTTTCCCCTTGATTTGATGATGACTGAAAAAATATTAAAATAGAGGATTATTTTAATATGACAAAGAGAAAATCATCAAAACAATCCTTGCCGTGCATACTGCCAAGTCCTCAAACCAAGATCAACTGAAAAAACTGTACACATGTTGACTTCTGAGTTCATAAATGCCAGTAGTGACGTACCCTGCTGAGCTGCCTCCTCTGTGGTATTGTAACATTTAAGTCTGAGTGGTTATACTTTATATAGTGGAATCTTGCAGGAGTAGCAGGGAAAAGCCAAGAGTTCAGTGAAAGGTTCTGGGCTCCTTCATAGGATCCTTCCAACATAAATGCAAATTTTCTATCTGAAGTGGTGACAAGACAAACACAGAACCTTATGGTTACCATCACATCCTTACACAACCAAATAAAAACGGGACTTTGGTATTCATAACATAGATGCTATTTTAAAATTGAATAATGCAACAAATACTAAACAGGATCACATAACCTAAATGTTCTGAATCCATAAAAAGCTTTGAACAGCAGGTCAGTCCTATGACAACCTGAACATCATCCATCCCTACTGGAACAAATGGGATTTGAGGGAACTTGGAACCTGTTATAATAGGATCAAAAGTAATTTATGCTCTGGGATATGTAAGGTGATATGCTATACCAGTGCCAAGTATCCAAGTAGACTTACAGATCTAAGCGTGATTCTGTTTCACCCTACTGGAGTCCATGAAAATCAGTAATGAAAAAGAAAAGTAGGTCCTTCTTCTCCCTGTTTTTGTGTAGCTCAGTCTTAAGAGTAAGATGGCAGTGGGTTACAAAAGTAGAAGCATTAGTGAATGTTCAAGACTTGAACAGGCTGGAACGTCACAATTAGACACCTAGTCTACTTAGATACCTAATAGGTGGAATTAATTTGCTTAAATATTACACACTATTACAGCAATGCATTTGTGCTGTGTCTCACCCACATTTTGACAGCTAAAGATCTTGGATCTAAAATCAGTTACATAGATTTATCTATATCTCTTAGCATCACTTCTGGGTCTGCTGCAAACTTTGGAATTATATTTTAGTGATCTGTCCTGTAATTCCTGCTAGGAATGTTAAACCATAGCAAGTATTTCATTTTAATTGTGAGATAACTGATTAAAAGCAATGGCTTGGATGTATAATTTTCTTCTGAAGTCTCTTTTTTTCTAAAGGGGTAGAATATCCAAAACAGAGTCAACAGAAATCACCTGAATTGAAATCAGCAAGCACCTTTTAAAATCCCAGACTTAATCTATTTGTCCATCCTTTAAAGAGTTTTTTAAAAAGCTTTTTTATCCCTTGTAAAATGTTCTAAATAGTTCTGTGCACTCATAATTCAAACATCTTTTTTTACTGATTTCATATGTAGTATTTACAGTAGAGGCCCCATATCTCCCCTGTACTAATGGTAGGAAAAGTGCCATAATAATGTGCATATTTAATATTAAATATGCCAAACATGGAATCCCTAAATGGATTTCTCAAGAAAGGAACTGGTTTCCAATCCTGGTAACTAGTTGTGCATGAAAACACTGCTACTGATTCTTAAAGTGATGACCCACATGCTTATGTACTTTGCTGAATCAAGTCCATAAAAGATTGCTAAAGTATAGTATTTTTTAATATGTACGATGCATCAGGACAATACAAGTGTAGTGGTAATGCAATGGTTATGTGTAACTTAAGTTGCACAATAATACCTGAGGTAATATAGAATATATTTGGTTTTGCCCTCATGACTTTTTTTCCGGCATCCTGTCTAAAAGATGGCCAATCAGTTTGATTTTAAAGGAGTGGGAAAGAATTCTTCTCACTGCATTTACTTCCTTCATTCCTGAATTCTGGATTCCCTGATAGGTGAGGGATGGAAAATTTCATCTTCAAGTAAGAATATTTCTTGCAAAGTTGACAATGGGATGTTATAATGGAAACTAGTCTGTTCAATTAACTAGACATGTTCACCCAGGCATATTCTATAAGTTGTATTTGATTAATTAGGGCCTGATTCAACATCCATGGGACCTAGTGGACTCTCCCTTTTGCCTCTGATGGACACTGAATTAGGTTTTCAGAATATAAAATACTGGCTTTTTGCTATAAAATTTTAATCAACTTCACCCAAAGCCATCAGATTAAAAAAATACTAACCTGTAGAATCCTTTCTCACCCTTCCCCCATTGACCTGAGCCTCCAAGCAGGAAACTTCACGAGCCTGTAACAAAGGCAACAAATGAAATAATAAGAGGTACCTGTAGTGGTGTAGCTATACACAAGCCTAGTTCCTCAGCTGGTCTCTTGCATCTAGGTAGAAAAAGGCTGAGTCTTTTGGGCAAAAGAAGCAAGATTGGCCTGTAGGAGGACTAATGTATTGCTTTATGTTCCTTTGCATTGACTTTCAATCAAATCTCTGGAAGGACTCATGTCTAGTTGTCAGATTGACAACTAAACTGCAACTTTCTGTGTAAGTTTTTAGGGAGGGTGCATGTACATGGAAAACCATCCTGACTTCTCCACCAAGTTAATAGATTTGCAGGAATGAAAAAAAATAAAAGGAAAACAAAATAGTAAGGGGAAGCTAATAAAGAAGCAGTTGTTATTAAAAGGATCAGCATTTTGGAAGTCCAGCCTATGGATATGGCTTGTCATTAGGTTTTGGTCACACTGTCACGACTGGTTTATGGGAAAGTTATTACACAACATAGTCTACCCCAGCCTACTTCATAACAATCCAGGCACTAGCTTTGTGATTACTTACAACAATACCCCTTGTTGTCTTTCCCATCACGTAACACTACAATGGGATTGTGGAGGAGTACTACCTTGGGGCAGCTCACACATTTTTCCAGCTCAAGCCTCTCCCAACATGAATAACCAGGGGGAATTGTGTGGGAAAACTGACTGTCACGTTGGCTGCATGTGATCCAGTTCCAACCTGCCTGGCTGTCAGCCTTTGTGTTTCAGCAGCAGCTATGGGGAAACTGGCTGATTCTCTAGTTTGTGCAATACAGTAGCATTTATTATGCAGTACAGAAAAGATTGCAGAAAATAAAAATTACCACTAATACACCATTCGTAGCGATGTTTTCAGGAAGATCAGGGCTAAAAAGAAAAAATGTAAAATACTCAATTTATAACTGTAATGTTTTAAACTCCTGAATTGCAATTCTTTGTCTTTTTATTCCCCACAGTATAACAGTACAAATAATGTTAGATGTAGTTTCCAGGTTACAATACCTCATATTGCTTCAAATGTACTAGATAAACATGATGAAAGGTAGTACCCCTGCTATTCCTGTCGTACAGGTTTGCTGAATAGAGACTGTGCTCTGTGCCAAAATAGGATAGTTCTCTTATGTAAACTAGGCTGAGTTTGTAGTGTTAGACTACAAACTTAATAAATTATTCTATTGCCCCAAAATATCCACACTTGAACCCTGAGTACCAGAGGTTAAAAACTGATGAATTAATGCAACATACTATAAAAGCTTTCTCTAGTTATCTTAGATGTCAACAATATTAAAATCTAGATGTGCATGGCCATTATCACCACTAACCAAACCTATCAGTGTACAACTATAGCTAATTAAAAACCTTTTAAAAATGTATCCCTCTGTGTGAAATTCGTTTAATGCTTCCATGTTTGTTATATCATTCTGTGACGTAAGAGAACTCATTACAACTTAGAGGACCAATGATTTCAAAGAGCATAAGCTGTGGTGTGGTGGTGGTGTATGTGTGTGTGTGTGTGTGTGTGTGAGAGTGAAGGAGGAGGAGAGGGAGATGGTCTGTTTGCTTTTTTGTTGTTTTTTGGTTTTTTAAGTTAGCTAAAATTAATTTCTGTTTTGAATGCCCCAAACAGCCATACTAGTGAGAAAAATCCAAAGATATTTCTATGCTCCACTGAATGTTCATTTTAGCTTTGTAATCCAACTGGATGCCTAATGTGACCACACTTCTCTACATTGGAGAAAGCCCCACAGAAAAATCTAACAAATGCATTTGTCCATCATCTCCCATTCCCATAGATCTGGCCACACTGGATTAGGACAGTGCTTCTCAACCTGTGGATTGCGACCCAAAAGTGGGTCACAAGAATATATGAAAGGGTTGTGACACACCCACCCCCTACCCCTCACACTGGGGGGGCTGGGGTGAGGGGTAGCAGGTCAGGAGTGAGGGGCAATGGGTTGGGACTGGCCATCAATGTTTACAAATGGGTCCCAGTACATAAAAATGTTGAGAACCATGGGTTTAGCAGATAATAGGGGTACAAAGCAATTTCTTCTTGTTAATTTATTCCTCCTTGACTGACTTACATCAATTAGATACTAAATCTTTTGATTTTACTTGCCTGCTTTCCTTTGTAAACTCGACCTCTAGCTCCTCCTTTCCCTGAAAATGAAAACAAATGGCACGTTGACACTTTTCTCTAGAAAGTACCCCAGGGGATGTAAAAATCAGATTCTTTGATAGGCATGGAGCTTCTGCAAAAAAGCTTTCACCTCTTTTATTGCTAATGCAATGGGCTTCATTGTCTTCTGTTTTGTTTATGTCCAATGCACTAAGGGTCCCACACTTTGTATCTTCTTTGAAATGAACACACTGCATATGCCAGGGGTACTGGGCATCTCTTCATTTCTGCTCATAACCACCCCCTATGCCACCATCCTATGACACACTATTTCAGCAACTCTACACCTCCGCGCCTTCCTTTACTTTATGGGCTCTGAAGGTCCCCAGAAGGGCTATGCAAAATGGCTTTGCCTCATTCTGATTTCAGATTCAGCCATTTCGGAGAACAGTGATTCATTTCAGTGTTTTGGATCACTGCTCCATTTCAATTCGGCCAAATCTGTTTCAGAGTTTTGATGCAGCAGCGGCAATCAGGGCCTCCAAGGGCTGGTGGTAGAGCCCCACCCCCACCCCAGTACAGGACAGCAGGGATTGCCCCTCCCACGCCCTGCTTGGCAGCTGCACAGTGCTGTCTGAAAGCTGGGGCGGCTCCACCTGTCAACTGGCGCCCCGCACCACTCAGCCCCAGCAGCCCCAGCTCCCAGGCAATGCACAGCACCCTGCCAAGCCACACTGCACCCGTGCTATGGGGCAGCTGCCACAGAGGTGCCCAGTGGGGGGGCAATCCCCACTGCCCCATGCTGCATGGAGGGCTCTGCCATGAGCCCTCAGAGGCCACGATTGCTGTTGTGCAGTTGGTGAGTGCACTATACTACATCCCCACTTCTATGTAAATCTATCCACTTGCAAACCTCTAGATCCCTGGACCATTCATCAACATACTTATCCTTTCCTCTGGGTCCCTTCTTCCCATATAACCCTACTCCCACCCTCCCAGAACCTGCTGATCAGATAGATTGTTCCTGGATGACCACATGACATATAAACAGAATAATGCCACCGAGTTGAGTGAAGAGCTTTATTACTACAGAGGAAGACTTTTGAAATTAGTCACATATGCCACTCATGCTTACCTCTTGAGGAAGATAAGTAAGATGAATATTATTGAATGAACATTGGACAGTCTGAGGTTTCCCAGGAAACATTCCTTACCTTTGTACCAATACTGCTTTGACTTAAAACATCATAAAAGTCACTTAGAACTAACTTTTCTGACAGCAAGACTAGATAATTTTGTTGTCACTAAGGAAAACATAAAATTCAGAGTCCAGTTTTCAAAGACAGGCATTCACGTTGCTAACATATAAAATTGGCATTTATGTGCTCAAACACTAATCTGACCACCTCAGCATGGTACTGGTTTGTTTTTATCCTAAGCATGTAGATTTAAATTAGGGGTGTGCAAAGCAGGCCCTATTTGATTTGGATTGAGATTCAGCCTGAATCAGGGACACTAATTCGATTCATTGATTTGGATCACTGTCCCTGATTCAATTTAGCTGAATCCAGCTCTGAAGATTCGATGCTGATTCAGAGAATCAGCAATTTGGACATAGACACAGCTTTAGAAGTTTTTTCTACATACCTCAAGGTACTAGCACAGCTTGTGAATGCTGTAATGTCGGGGCACCTGGAGCATCCCATAGGAGTGCAGGGGGGCCACTCTACATGCTTGGTGGTGAAACTGGAAGTGGACCGAAAGTACTTCCAGTTCACTTCCAGGCCTGCCAGGGAGCGTGCTGGGGGTCCCCCCGGCTAGGCGATTGGCCGCAGACCCAGTAGGCACCGGTCGCCAAGCTGTGGGGGTGCATGAAGCCCCTCTGTGTGCTCCCTAGCCGACCCAGAAGTGGACCGGAAGTGCTTCTGGTCCACTTCTGGGTCTGCTGCCAAGCGTGCTGGGGACCACCCCTTCCCCCCCCGCTCTTCTGTGGGATGCTTCATGCGCCCCAGTGTTGCAGCATTCACGAGCTGCCTTCTACCTAGAGGTATGTAGAAAAAACATTTAAGTTGTGTTTATGTCCGAATTTCGGAATCTTTCTGAATCTCTCCAAATCGATTCGGAGGGTTCCGCTTCGATTTGAAGAGATTAAAGAGTCCTCTGATTCAATTCAGATTCAGAGATTCGACCACCAAATCGGGCCGAATCTTAGCTGAATCAAATCAGGGGCTGAAGCTTCGCATATCCCTAATTTAAATCCATATTTGAACACTGTTCTGACTCTATGGGGTGTCTACATGCCACCATATGGCAATGTTGCTATAGTGGCATACTTTAGTACTTGCTTTTGGAAGTACTAAAGCACAGTTCAGTAGCAGCCCATGCAGCACGTCGTTAGTTTTTGCTGCTACTTCATCATAGTGGCATGCTAAAATCGGAGATTGCGTCACTACAGCAAAGTAGCTGCCGATCACATAGCACGTTGTACAGCAATGTAGCACATTGCTATGGTGATGTAGAATAAGGTGTAGACACAGTGCTGTACCTAGACTCCTGGCAGCCCAAGTGAACTTCTAGCATTGGGCCTCCCTTCTCCAGAGATGATGGTTTTTTGTTGCAGAAGTTTTTATCACATCTGTGGTAGAGATGTCTTTAGATAGTTCATTCTCAACTGATAACATGGCCAGTCCCATATGTGTGCAATGTGTGTAATATTAAAACTTTTTTTGCAATTGAAATTTTTTTTTTCATTTTTGGGCCCCTTTCTGTCTGGGCAGGGACAGCTGCCCAGTTCGCTCATACCTGTGTATGGGTCTGTGTAGATGTGCCCTATATAAACTTTAACAATGGGTGCTTATACTCCAGCAGAAAATAATACCTCAGCTAAATTCAAACCAATACCCTATGAACAACTGTGTGAAACTGTTAGCCAAAGTTTTTATTTTAATCATAGAAGTAATGTTGAAGTGCTTTACCCTGAAAGAGACTGAGAGGCTGATAGATATAAATGGACAATATAGTGCACTCAACAAAGCAAAAAACTACATTCTGTACAAGGAACTCTAATGATATATTAAGGAGGAAATTATATATATATTGGAGGAAATACATTACATATATACATACACACACATGCACATATATATGTATGTATACATACACATATATACTAGCCAATTCCCCGTCAAGAATAACAGGTGGGGAGCGGGGCAGGGATGGAGTGCCACCACCTAGCACCCTACACCATTGCTGCCTCCCAGGAGCAGGGGGGATAGAAGCTTGCCCGACTGTCCCCTCCATCCCCCTCTGCCAGCACCCCACACCGCCACCACCTCCAGTGCCGCTGGCCTCACCCCTCCCCACTCCGGTCCTGCTCCTTGGAGGTAACAGAGCACTGCCATGAGGGTGGGGACAGAGCAGGGGGACTCTCTGTCCTCTCTGTCATGGCAGCACTCCACTGTCTCTCAGAAGCAGGGCCGGGGGGGAAGGGGTGCTGGCCTCACCCCTTTTCTGCTCCACCCCCTCCATCCCTGCCATCATGTTGGTGCTCTGCACTCTGATTGGTTGTTTAATTAACCAGTCAGAGTGCTCCAAGAGTGTTACGGACAGACAGACAGACGGGCTAAGCCCTTTACTGCATAAGAATATATATATAGGAGAAAAACTGATTTTAAAATGTCCCCTTCCAACCAAATTCTACCTTAGATTCTAATCCTCACCTTGGGATTCAGCTGAAAGTTCAGCCGAACTGTTTCTCCAAGTTGGATTTTAGACACATCAAAGAAAACAGTGAGGAGATGGTCATCTTGAGTTAAACTATCTTCATCGCAGACTTTTAGCTCCAGAATGTTCTGGGAACAAAAATGAAAGTGTGTCTAAGTCTGAGAAGCAGATGACCCTGAGAATCACTCATGTTAATGTGTGCAAGTGGGGAAGAGAATGTCAGATTTAACAACCAAATAAGAAAATGAGACAGAAAAAATTGGAAAACGGAAATTTTACCCAATTGTAAATGTATTTATTCAAATCCTAAATAAAATTGGTTTGTTCTTTTTCCAGATTTAATGGCAAAGATTAGAAATGTAATCAAATAATTGCTGATTGCAGCAGCTGGTTGCCATTACATAACCTCTGATTAAATCTTTTGGGTGGGCTCAAATTTGCTTGTTCTATTTCTCTATAAGAGTCCAAAACCATAGTCTAATCCTTCCAGAGGAAGATAATATTGAAAGATATAATGATGCATTAAATGTCATGCTAGGCATGTTAGTAGGGACCACTGTAATTGGTTCCACAGCATGGGAGGAAAAGTGCACCCCCCTGCAAGCTCGTTGGAGCCAATTTCAGATGTTTTTCAGGGTGGGCTCTCCCATCCCTCTGATTGGCAGGCTGGGCAGCAGGTAAGCAGAGTTGCTGCTCCAGCCCCTGCTAGCGTGCCACTGCCCTCGCTTCACTCTGAGCTCGGCTTTTAAACTCCCTGCCAAAGTAGGGAATTGAACACCCTGATTGACTGAGCCCTGGCAGGGGCTCCACCTGTACTATGCTGCCCCTTGGCCATTTCCAGCCAAATTGCAGTTTTCCAGGGCTTTGGGGGAAATGCTACATCTTGAGGTTTCCCCTGAAAACCCCTGAATCCTGAATTACAGTGGTCCCTACATATTAGGGTAGCCATTATATGGTTTTTGTCTGATATTTCCATGTCAAAGATAACTGTGGTGTGGAGATTACTGCTAAACTCCTGACGATTACCAGAACCATACCTATTTATTTTCAGTAAGCCAAAATGCAGGTCAAGTGGTGGTTATTTCTGTACCTAACTAGGTGCAATTATAATTCAACATACCAAGAAACTGTATAATTACTGCATAATTAAGTAGACCCAGCACTCCCTCATGGTCTGTAATAAAAATGAAGCAAAACTGCACAAAAGGCTGTCTTGTGGCTGTACAGGAAGGAAAAATAGTTATATCAGATATTCTCCTTCCTTTCTTGCAACAGGAGGCTTGCTGGGCAGTTCTAAAGGATAATTCAATTTTCTGTTACCTGGGAGTGGGAGGTAAAGATTAGTCTCCTCAAGTCTTGAGCAAAAAAGGCATAAAATACTTTGGAGTGGCACCAAAGTGCCTGAATGGAAATAGGTGAAATCTTGTGTAATATTAATTGCTAGTCAGCTATAGTGCCCTCCATTTTTCACTATAAATAGTTCTTTATCGCTACTGCTATTGACATACTATATCGTTTGTAGGGGTCACAGTTCGCCATCACAGGCCTTGTAATTCAACATGCTGCTGGACTTAGGGCTTCCTGTTCTGAGGCTGCAGCCTTGGCTAGAATACAAGGCAACAGAGGTATTTTTGTGAATAATTCTGGTCTTCAGAAAACTATGTTCAGGGAGGGTGAAAGTGCCCTCAGAAGAGCTTGGCACGGGATGTCTAGCAGTAAACAGTTACTAATGGGTAAATTACAAATACAATTTGAGCTAAGAGATCTGGCTGAAAGCAAGGGCATTTACTTATCTTACCTTGACCTGACTCTGAATCCTGAAGTGGAAGGTTTCATTCCACAGTGGGTCTTTGGTGTTGTTAACAGTTTTGGTTCGGACCTTGTGGACTGAAGCAGTTGGAAGGTAGAGGGTCACATAGCAATCAGACTGAGTCACTGTATAAGAGAAGGACAATGTAAATAGCAATATATCAATATACCACATTTAACATTGACAAAATGTGCTGAACTAGTTTTAGTTTTCTATATATGAAGTTATAAGGAATTCAGTACAGGATGATAGACATTATGTCGGGTGAATATGGGTAGCCCATTCTATTCCTGATAACTTGACAATATTTTCTTCTTTAAAACTATTACACTTTTTAATTATTGTAAAAATAGCAAATTAAATACAATTTGTTCTAAATATACAGCTATATTATACTCACTTCCAGTGAGAAACAGTATTAGTATGTAATGTCTGCACTCTTTGGAGCTTCAGAAAGGTTTAGAACTCTATGGATATGAGTATATGACATCTGGACTAGCATAATTTACCTCAGTTTTCCAGATCTCACATAAGCAGCACCCAGAACAGCTTCACCACCTCATTTCCAAGTGTGACACATGCAAGCAGGAACATGTGTGCAAGATATGTTCAAGATCAGGCACTCATGGGCATTGCTGGGACACAGGGTAAACTTTCCCAAGAGTCCAATTCTGGATTAATCTGGCTTCCAAAGGAAAATGGCAGAGATATCCAGCACTGGTTACTATGGCAGCTGTGACTAGTAACTTCTACTTCTTTTGCTTGTTGAGGCCTTTCTTCTCTTACTACTACACTCGCCTTCACAACTTTAGGCACCAGAAACTCATCATCGGTATAACAAGTAGGGCTTCCATTTATTTATATCTCTGTCACAACAGGCACTTTTATTTCTTATAAAGTTAGAAGTTACTATTCAGTAAAGCTGGTCTAACTGCTTGGCTAACTGAGCCAAAAGTCAAGCTGATGACATTTGCAAAATTCTCCAATGTGTAAATGAAAGCTTGTTTACCTTCCACAGCTGCACAATAAGCAGAAAAGTGCTCTTTTGTGCAATGTGGTACTGGTTTCAGTTTGTTGGTTTATAGTGATCATCACAGACCACAAAGTTCACATCTGAATTTGCACTTGCCCAGAATTCAGAGATATTTGATCTGGGGGGGTTTAGTGGGCCTGTCTCCACGTGCATTTACTGTACAGTAACTAGTAAGTGGCTTTTAGACAGGTGTCTACATGTGTAGGAACTACTGAGCAGTCACGTTGCGCATGTGGTCCAACTTGGGAGCACAGTTATTCTCAAGTCGGAGCACACACACAATGTTACTGTGGAGTAAGGCATCCACACGTGCTTTACTGCACAGCACCTAAGTGGGCATAAATTTGCTACCTGCATCATGCAGGTAGCAAATTTACAGTCAACTCAGCATAAGTCATCATAGTTACTGCACAATACGGGCATGCATGTATAGACACATGCCCATACTGCGCAGTAACTCTCAGTTAATGTGCAGTAACTGTGCACATGTAGACGCACCCATGTGTCACAAAATTAAAGGCCAGAAGAGTAGTTTGGCTTCAGAACTAAGCTCTATAGCTTTTCTATATTTGGGGGATGTTCAGATCTAAGGATTTCTGTACTAGCTGATGTCTAGTGGCAACCTGCAGTATCATTAATGAGAGCTTTAATCCTGACATGGAAATATACTTAAATGTGAATTCGTGTTTTTGTCAGTACAAAACAAAAGACAATTGTGAATCAAAGTAAGATGATCAATTGGCCCTACCCCCAGAACTGTAGGGTAAGAACCTTACAGAAGATGACCAGTTCCAAAGTATGACTACCTAGGAAGTGAGGAACAAGGCAAGGCAAATTTAACTACCAGTCTCTACCTAAGAAATGTTGGAAGTGGCATGGAGGGAAATGTCCATAGGTGCTAATCATTATGTTTGTAAACATAATATGCATTACTCAAGCATTCAAGATAGTATACAATGGACACACCTCATCTGGATAGGTTCTATCCTGCCCCATTACATTTTGCTTGTGCATTTGAATCATAAATTCTATGGACAGACATACACAGATTTCCCTTTTCTTCCCTCAGTATGTGGAACCTAAAAATAACAAAGCCAACCTCATATATTCTTTTTAAGTTATTGATCCTTTCTTTCTTTTGACTCAGTTGCTATGGTTTGACACTGCCCTGTAAGACAACTGCATTTCAATCCCTGTTTTAATTCTAACTCTCTCTTGTCTGACTGGATTCTTCATTCAATGAAATAAAGATATATATACCTGCCTATAAAGGGGGGTGCATAAGTGTGTGTGTGTGTGTGTGTGTGTGTTTGTATACAATCCCAGGAGGCAGATATATATAAATATTTATATATCTTCATTTGCCCAGTGAGTAGTTGTAAAGTTGTTTATAAGTTAAAGTTTATAAGCCTTTGACACCGTCTCCCACCCCATCCTCATTAAAAAACTAGGTGACTGTGGCATTGATGCCTACACAGTCAGATGGATTGCAGATTGGCTCAAGGGTTGTACTCAGAGGCTGGTGGTGGATGGGTCATATTCAACCTGGGGGGAAGTGGGCAGCAGAGTCCCCCAGGGCTCAGTCCTTGGGCCTGTGCTGTTCAATTCCTTCATCAGCGATTTGGACAACGGGGTGAAATGCAACCTGTTTAAATTCACTGATGATACCAAAATTTGGGGTGAGGTGAGCACACAAGAAGGGAGGGAAAGATTGGAGCAAGATCTGGATAGGTTACAGGAGTGAGCTAACATAAACAGGATGCGTTTCAATACTGACAAGTGCAGGATGCTGCACTTAGGCAGTAGAAACCAGCAGCACACTTACAGAATGGGAAACTCCCTTCTTGAGAGCACAGAGGCAGAAAGGGATCTTGGAGTCATTACTGACTCCAAGATGAACTTGGGCCAACAATGCGAGGTCATGGTTGGCAGGGCTAACCGCACCTTGTCGTGCATCCACAGGTGCATCTCAAGTAGAGCCAGGGAGGTGATCCTCCCCCTCTATGCGATGCTGGTCAGGCCACAGCTGGAGTACTGTGTCCAGTTCTGTGCGCCCCATTTCAGGAGGGATGTGGACAACATTGAGAAGGTCCAGAGGAAGGGCCACCCGCATGATCCGGGGACAGCAGGAGAAGGCTGAGGGGGGCCTGGTGACTGTCTATAAACTCACTAGGGGGACCAGAAGGGTTTGGGAGAGACCTTGTTTCCCCTAGCGCCCCCTGGCATGACAAGGAACAATGGACACAAATTATTGGAGAGTAGGTTTAGATTAGACATCCGTAAGAACTACTTCACAGTTAGGGCGGCTAGGAGCTGGAAAACTTCCAAGGGAAGTGGTGCTGGCTCCTACCCTGGGGATCTTTATTGCCTATCTGGCTGGACTCATTTGAGTCCAGTTTTTTTCTCCCGCCCAGGCAGGGGGTCAGACTTGAATATCTACAAGGTCCCTTCCAACCCTACTTCTATGATTCTATGAAGTTTTAAAAATCACCAGAATACACACAATGTATTATCAGTCCCATAGGGCCTAACAGCTGCTAAACAAGCTTTTGAGAAGGACTGGTTTAAGCCAAACTTTCTCAAATGTTGAAAACTTCACATGGACTCCAGCAAGGAGCTAAGGTCTAAATACCCTGAAGCAGGAGACCTGGAAAAGTTCAGAGAACACTGTCCTACCCTCCTTTCTAAGATAAAAATAAATCATTAAGTGGAGGTGCAACCCAAATGGTAACTTCATTGACCCTGTCCAGATCCTCAGCCTGGCTGGTATACAGTGGTGTGAGCATAACTTGAATTAGCTACCTATAGTAGAAACAAAATACTGTTTCCCATGCCCTCCCCCTTCCCATAATGGGTGGGGGTGCTATTCTCTGGGTGGCCTTTGCATGCTACTGTGCAATATAATATGCATGTGCAACTATATATACCAGATAAATAATAGTATTTATGTACACAGAATAAAAATTAAAGAACTCATGGTTCTATTTTAAGTTTTTCTACAGGCTCACTGGATAACTTTAGACAAGTTACTAAATCACTCTGTGTTACTTCACAGGTACTTCACTTCTACATAGCTTCTTCCCATATCTTATCATTGCCAGATACAGTTAAGGGAAAATGGAAGAAAAGATTCTCAAAAGCACATGCTACAGTCTTCCTGGCCTCAGCTCTGAGGTATTATTTCACAGGAATATACAGGACATACATAACATCTACCCCCCACCACCATGTGCATATGAACACTATCCTGATGAGTAAGCTTCAAAACCTTGTAATTACAGTCATTGAACAAAAGCTATCATGTTGATACATGCTGCATACACAAGGCTTATAATAGCAATAGGCGTCAAGCTGGCAGAACATAGCTCATAAGCAGGCTATATTGTTTTGTAATGCCAAAAAGTATTCAGTAAGCATCAACATTCACACTGGTGTTGAGCAATGCACTGCACATGGTAGAGTGGCACGTATTTATGGGATTGAGGCCAATTTGTTAGGCAATTGAATAAATCACATATAAATTTGCATCTTAGAAGTAGGACTAGGAGGTAATTATACTGTATCATCAGAGAGCAATACAGGAAGGTGATGCAAGTCACAAAATATCTTGATCAGAATAATTTGTAATGTCTAAGATAATAGCACAGCAGTCAGATATTTGTCTGTCTTATACCATCCTGCCTGTAACAGTGATCTTCATCATGGACCTCTTTCTAACTCTTAACATTAAAGCTATGTCTAAGCTTTGCACGTGCTTCATGACATCTCAAAGGCTCATCTTTTCCTATCACAGTCATAGAGCTGGAAGGGACCTCCGAGGCGCATCCTAACGATCATGCATATGCAAAGGCACACGTTTCCTGTGGGAAAAATAGCAGCAGCACATGCCACTGCTATTTGTCCCCAGGCACACCCCTTCATGCACGCTCTGGTGTGCATCAGTGACCTGGGTGGGGTAGGGGAAGCTGATGCCAGCATCTGTGCTGGCCTCAGCAGCCTTACCTGGGGTTCTGGGGGCTCACCCCAGAGCAGCAGTGGTGCTGAACCAGCTGCTCATAACCTGGCTGGCAGCCAGAGCATGACTCTGGCTGACCAGACTCCCTTTTTGGTGGAATACACTGCTCTCGGTTTCCAAAAAATCATATTTCCTGCTTTAACCCCCTCCCCCCCCCCGCTGCACTGCAAATTAGCAGCACAGCAAATGGGAGTATGCACACCACTTTTGGTTTGCAGCACCTCAAACTGCATGTGTACGTTCATTGGGACATGCCCCCCAGAGGTCATCTAATCCAATGGCCTGCCTGAGGCAGAAAATACATACATGTTGTGTCCAGGAATAGAACCTAGGTCTCCTGCATGGCAGACAAAATTCCTTCCACTGCACAACAACACTAGGCACCATTCATTGTAGCTTTTCCAGGATGTATCTCAAATATTGCAATATCCTTTCTTTTCCATAGACAAATATAACCTTGTTGGTCTTGCTAACCATTTATAAGGTTGCCAGAAAGATTATGTACTAGCTCACAGGTGGCCAACCTACAATACGTCACAAGTGCAACAGGCAGCTTCTGTGTGTGGCATGTAGCAGATCAGGCAGAATAGCGGCAGAAAGGACAGCGGGCAGAAAGCAAAGCAGCTAATTGGGAAGGGGATGGGGATTGGAGTGGTAGTCAGGGTGAGGGACAAGCCTAATTTGTGGCATGCCTGCCAAAAAAGGGTTGGTCCCTGCTGTCCTATTTATTGATTTGACCTTGCCACCCATCTCTTGGAAAGCTTCTACTTGCTTTTCATTCTCTATCACATGAAATACAAATTACTGTCTTCACTTTCAAGACCCTTTATGGTCTATTCCCACTCTACCTATCACAATTCTTATGAAATTGAGTGCTCACTCCCTGCCTCCAATCTGCCTATGATGGCAGCTTCCATCACCCACTTGTAAATTTTAGTGCTTACTTCCATGGTGCCCCTCATGCTTGGTCAGTGATCCATGAAAATACCCCCATAACTAGGTCAACCACGCTGACTCATTTTATGTCACTACTTCCTTCCATTGTTTACTCCCACATCAGTCTTCATCCATCTGTTGTCTCTTGTTTTATACTTACATGATAATCTGTTTGTCTTGTTTATAAAGTTCCTAACACCATGGGGCTGTGGTTCCCTAGGTCCCATGGTAATACACCTAACCAATAACACAACACAGTAGCAATAGAGCAAGGACTCAGCTGCCACAATAAGAATCTCCTTTAACCACTATTCATCAAGCAAATGATAAACAGTCATTTGAAATTTACATCTTTCGTTCCAGGATCACAGTTACATAGTTTATACCCACATTATGATCTACTGATACTGCCATGCCAAGAGAGAATGAAAAATAATAAAAAAACCCCATAAAAATAAAACATTTAAATGAAATTAACAGCCATGTGTCACAATTCCAAAATACAATTTTGTAATTCTGCAAATTGAAATTTCAGAAAATTTTCAAAGTAAAAAAATTCAAGATGATTTTTAAATAAAATGTTCTCTTGAACAACTGAAAATTACTGCTCGTAAATTGGCATGTGTTTTTTAAAACATTTCAGTTGAGGAGGTCTGCATTTTTCATCAGAGCAGAAATTTTAAAGAAAAAAAATTAAGCCACCCTGGATCCAAAATCCACTCCTCTGGTATATTTCAGATAGCATGGCATGCATCTGTCTGTGTCTGTATACTAAACAACTGTGTATCATCAAGAAGAGGCAAACATTAAATCTATGACAAATATGAGGGAAGCATCCTAGTGGCAATATTGTATACCAGTGTATGATACTAATAGGCCAATATATCAGGGCACGGTATATTAGCTGGCCGTTCTTTGATTACAGATGACCAAATGGTGATGTAATATACAGATAAACTGGTGTAAATTGGCATAAATAAATTTAATTTGCATGATATCTGGACACTAAGGGAAAAGGTACAGTAACAGGCAGATACTTGGAAGATTCTATATAAAACATATAAATAATTCAAATTGACTTGTATAAAAACACTTCCCATAGGCACTGAACAGTTACTAAAGGGAAAATGAAGAAATGGTGATGATAAATACAATGTATCCAGCTGGCAGGAATTGACAGGAAAGAATTGAATGACTAGTATTAATACAATGTTATTTGTCATGTCCATTAATGATCTAATCAGTGCAGTAACAAAATTAACATGTGAAGACTGAACTGGCAGGAGTCCTAATCAACAGCTAGGACAGATATGTCATATGACGAGGCCTTGAGAAATTAGGAATATAAGAAGAAAACAAATACAAATTAGAGCTCCTGGGGAAAAAATCATCAGATACTGCTTTGAAGAGAGTGAGCTGGAAAGGGATCTGAGGATGGTAATGGAAAGTAGATTAGTTTTGTACTGGCAATATGACATGCTGCATAAAAAGCCAACACACTTTTGCATTCCACACACATACAAAACCATTACACATTACCTAGCAAGGAGGCGTATACTAGTTGCCAAGATATTCAAAAGATACAGGCAAAATGGAGAGTTTCAGAGAAGAAGACTACAAAAGAGGATCAAGGTTGAGGGGACTGGCTTTAAGAATCTAAAATGTTATGCCTGTGCAAGTTAGCTCATAGGTGAAATGGTATTCAATCTACAAAAATGTGTAGGAGGGAGTACAATTAGTCAGTGCAACACACAAGGATTTGACTTTAGTGAAGCCAATTTCATCTCAACATTACAAAACAGTAACACTGCAAGAAGTCCCCAAGGACACTGATGGAGGAGCCCCCCACCCTTGTTCATTGCCATGGCTTCCTTCATCACAGGGGTTAAGCTTCTCCCTCCCCCTCAAAAAATGTTGTTTCTATTTCTTCTTTATCATTTGCACCTTGTAATTTTTTTCTTTAGGAAGTAAATGTGAAGAACACCCAATACAGTAAAGCTCTCTTTTTAGAGTATGGTTTCTTTTTCCTTGTAGTAGTCCATCTCATTATTTGTAATTGTGTATTGTCACTATACGTGAATAGCTTGGAGAAGTTTTTGATTAAATATTTTCAGCTTTAATTTGCAGGCAGTAACTTGTACACATTGCATAGAATAAGGTGAAGTGGCTGCAGTTTGGTAGGCTATGGCAGGGCACTGCGTGTGCCTGCCACTTTAAGGCCCTGGAGCTGGCAGCCACCAGGTGCCTAATGAGGGCAGCCATTTTAGGTTCAGGGCTGCACATATAAACAGGCCAGTTTAGCTGCAAGGGGTCAGGCAACAACACTGCCTGGCCAGAGGGCTGCTGAGTTTCATTCAGATGTAAGGGAGGAGTTGTAGGGGATGGTAGGAGGCTCCTGGTCCTGGGCACAACCTAAAACTGCACCCTGCTGGGAGTGGGTGGCCTGGTGGGGCTCTCAGTGGTGCAGGAGCCCCCAGGAAATGCCAGGCCAGTGATCACCCTGGTGAAAGGTGGGTTGGGGCACCTTAACCCCTAGCCCCCACCACCAGGTAGGTAACCCTTTTATGTGGAGGGCCCAGAGGGTGGACCCCTGGAGAGAGTGAGGGGCTAGAGACTCGGTACAGATCAAGAGAATACCCTTGGCTGGCCCATGCTGGGGCCAGGACCAAACCAGTCAAAAGGGCCAGGGGCCCACCGCGAGGGATGCCTCAGAGCCGAGGGCCTGGGGTTCCCACTAGCCTGGAGGTGGGCCAAGGCTGGTAGCCAAATGTCCCCAGGGGGACCACACCCGAAAGGGAAAATGGCTTCAGGGAGCTGCATAGCCTGTATGAAGGTGGATGGGGCCGCCTGATGAGAGGACTCTAGGTTGAGGTTCAGTCAGAAGGATTCTGAGGCCCAGTGTGAGGCTGGTGATGACAGGAACACCTAGATGCCATCAGCGAGGCTTGGGCTGTGGTGTAGGGGAGGAATGGAGCCACAGATAGCACCCCCTGGCATCAGGGCAGAAAATGGGCAGCCTCCCACTTAATTAACAAGTTTATTAATCAATTAAGATCAAGGCATGGCAGGCAAGAAAGCGGGCGGTTGGCCCAAGAACAGGTGGTCGGGCCACACAGAGATCGGCCCCGAGCAGGCCCCCCTGTTACATAGGCATAACTTCTCTTACGCTATGGTTCCAGACTCCAGGCTGGTATCCTAGTGCTATCTTTTTTAATTAAATAATGACTTTTAAAGGCAGCATGATCTAGAGGAATAAGCTTTGGACAGGGTGACAGTAATCCTGGTTCTTCTATTGCCTATTTGTTTACCCAAAACTCTTCTTGTATCGAAAATGGCAGTATCCAATTGTAGGCAACCCTTACCATAAAGAAAAACAGGTGAAAAGAAGGGATAAAGAGCATTGAAGATGTCTAAGGAAAGAAAATAAAGAGGACTTTTGAGGAAATATGGTAAGCTTGGTTACATCATATAGACAGGGCTTATCAGAAATGTAGTAATAAGGTCCAGGGTCCAGAAGTAGTTTGGGGTAGTACTCATGTCTCTCCTCTTCCTATAAGCTATTTTGGTTTCCCTCACACAGGATTTTGATGTGGGAAGAAACTATCTTTCTGCCTCTGAAAGAAATCCTAGAATCTCCAGTTCACACTCCTGCACTGGGCCAGTAGAAGTGTAAAGGGAGAAGAGTCTCTTCTCTCTTCTTCTACAACAGCCTTGTGCTCCTGATTTCATTCCCCTTTGCTTTTTCCCCTGTCTCTTCTTCAGAAAAGACAGGGCAGCCTTGGAAAAACTCAAACACTTGGGATAAGTTGCATAAATTGGATTATACATGAAAACTAGCACTTCCACACTGTTGCAATTTGGGAAAGATACTCACACAGGTCTGCCTTCCGTGCATTTTTCATTCTTATGACTTTCACAGTGAGCAAGTTACAAGCAGAAGGTTCGGTCTGCTGAAAAATGACAAACAAAAGACATGGAATGAACATAGACAGAAATAAAGACATGAATTCCAGATTAAGCTTAGCCAGCTCCTTAATCTGCTTAAATGTTTTGGTATTGATTATCTAAGAATTCTTGACTCTTGACTGGTTCTGCTACTCTGGTTCTGATACATGGACTCATGACTTCCTGCTGTTCCTGGAGCCACTGGACAACCTACCATTTTTCCTGTCCATTCCGGATAAATTGAAGGATACTTCCTCTTTAAGAGGTGACAATTTGTTTATTATAATTTATTCCACTTACACATAATCATTAAAAGGGCCAAGGAGAAGCCTGTTTATATGATCAATATGGCTGTGTTAGTCAGCATCTTCTGATCCACTCAAGAGGAGAATGCATGGTGATCGATAACATATCAATACGAGACAATATACATGTGAGACAGCCAGAGCCAGATACTGGTCTACCTATTCATTATCTAAGTTTCTAAGTGTACTGTTCTACCTTGCTGAAATTCCTGAAAAACTATTGGCACAAAAGATGGGTGGGCCCTTCTCCTTGTCACCGCTATTTGACTTGCACCTTCATCTTAACACTAAGACTATTACAGAGATGGACATATTAATGGTTGGGTGGCATGGGGTCACACTTCAGCATTTATGTGTCTAAGTGCCACCTAAAGGCCTAAAATATACAGTAGGATCTGACCTACTTTCTCCACCAATCAAAGTAAATTCATAGACTGTCATGTCATAACTAGCATAATTTGAATAATGCATTACATTCCAGGCTAGACTGCCTATCACAAATGTACTGAAAAATGTTCCTTTTGCTTTGGCCTTTATGTAACTAGTAGTATGCAGAAAAAAAGATATTCTAAGTAGGGATTCATAGAGAACCAATATGTCGGTTTCTTAATGAATCGGAAGTGAATACTTCAAAGACACTATCCATGAAGCTGCAACTGAAGATAGTTTAGAAATTTCAGCTACCAAAGAATTCTGTTGCCATTCTTTATGGTTGACAAAATCTTGAATTAGGGTTAAATTTGCACTTTACACTGGACTATTCATATTCAAGTGCAGCAATTCCAGTGGTAGTTTTGACCTATAAAACGCTCTGTGGGGATAGGTTTTAGGAATCTAAGCACGGCCTAGTTATATCAGCATCAGTAATCTACTGGGACAAATATTTTTTAAAAACTCTTAGATTAGGCTGGCGGCTGGACTTTTTTTTATGAAGAGTTGCCTCTTCTACCTTCATGATGTATCCAAAAAAGCTAAATTTTAACTCATCCAATAAGGAACCAAATCCCTAAAGATCAGGTAATCAAGGAAGTCTTCAAAGGGATCTTTTATGAGTTTTCTTTGAAATACCAACCATATTTGTGGAGGATTGATAATTTTATTATTTTAAGAGCAATGTTTGGTGATCCTTCCCATGCAGAAGGTTGATTTCTCAACCCATTCATTTCTGAAGATACAATTTCTATGTTTCTGAGCACAAGATTTAACAATTAAATGTCTAAATTACTAATATTTGCATTTGCACTAAACCACAGGAACAAAACTGCAGATACAATTGTTTGCACAAAAAATAGCCCATCTTTGAAAATCAAGCCTTTAAATTTATGGTTTTGGCCACTAGAAACCTACAAGTAAAAAAACTTCTGCAGAAACCATTAAATTATGCAATCTGTAGAATTCAGACTTTTTGTGAGGCTGAGTGTGATATTTTTGGTGTTCTGATGTTCATATATCAGGAATCAAAATATATACTCATTGTTAATGAGGTTGTAGCTAGAAGATACTGAAATTAATTAGAAACTTGTACCTACTGGTGGCTATGGAAAAGACAGAAAGCAGTGACATTGTTCATGCGATTGATTTCATTTAGCCAAAGCTACTGTGGCCCTGTTTTAAACACTATTCAACCTATCTTGGAACTTAATTTAAACCACCCCCATTGCAAATTATGCAGCTGCTTTGAATATTGCACAAACAGCAGCAGGCAATCTAGCAAAACAAGAAAACTAAAACATCTATATTGGTCTTATGAAACTTTAGTGGGACATTACGGGCATTTTTGCCTCACATTTGAAATCTTTTCTAACTCTATCCTGACTATACAGTTGGTTCAATAAGAGATATCACCCTAAAAAATTCTTGCCTCTCACATAATTCCTGGACCATCATGGCTACAACATCACTCTTGTACTACCAATCAAGAAAGGACAGAGGAATAAATAAATTCACAGGAAACATTAAGACATATCACCTAGGAAGAAGGGATTCTTTTATACCATATGTTGACACCTATGCTTAGAAGTTTTCACTAGCTTCTTAGGTCTTCTAAACCTTTCCTCCATCCCCATGGACATCCTTCAAAATGCATGAAAATTTGGGTCATTTCTTACTATCTATGTATTTTTATACTGTGACCATCACCATGGTAACTTTTGACTTGACAGTGTTGTTGATTAATCAACAAGTAGTCTAGAACAAGCACAAAACAAACACAAGTGGTACCCATTGAACAAACATTGTATAAAACGATTCCTCACATAAATAGGTATAGGACGAATAGCAAGACATCTTGCAGCAGAGACACGCTGTAATTAAAGCTGCCCTCATTCTGCCTGCACATCTCAGTTAAAAAGAATCTTTTACACTTTTTCTTACCTTTTCTGTACTAGCCAATCCCCCCATTGTGGCCTTTTCTTCATCCAAATCAAAGTCTAGAAGTTGACTTGACTATAGGTCTCCCAGCTGGCAGTGACTCCTGTTGCAGAGTTGCTCTCTTTAAACTGGCAGGAGTAGATAAACAGGTGTTTTACAAACTGACTCATAGCCCCACCTCTCCATGATTTCCAAAAATTAAGCAATTCCTCTCCTACTTTTGCAACTAGATGATAATCTACAGAACATATGCAGAGCAGTATGCAAGGATTTTATTTTTGGCTGCAGGGATTGGCGCAAAAACAAGTCTTGGGACCAAAGGGTTCTGTTTCGCTGAGCAACAGGTGCCTAGCAAAATAATCATCAGTGAGATTTTATAATTATATAAACTCTTGTATGATATAAGGTGCCAAAGTACCAACTAGAACACCACTGAAATGCAGCTATAGACAAGTCCAAAATGGCACCAGCCTAATATATCATGTTCCTTCTATGAGATGGAAAGGAACCTTTCTTCCAGGGGAACAGACTCTATTAATCATGCAAAAACAGATGTGATTTTTATTGTCCACGCAAAATAGACAGAATTGTACTTTTTATGATGTCATCTGAAAGAATACCAGGCAATAAACTGTATGGTGGTATATTAAATATATATAGAACCATCCATATATAGTGAATTAAGTGAATATAGAACCATCCAAAATAAGGCAACAGATTTCTGTTTTGCAACAATTTCAAGGATTTTTTTTCTTTTACATGTTTCTATTTTGGGTGAGAAGAGTAGGAGGGAGATGGGTGTCATTAGAAGACAAAGACAGAAAATCAGATACAAAATCTCTTTCTAATCTGGGAGTAACCCAATTTAAAGGATTCAAACTTTTGATATTCCATGACCTGCGAGTGCTGTGGCATTGAATCTATTCTGAGGTGCTCTTTCTTCTCCCAGAAATTGCACAATAAAGCTGGCTCTTTCTTCTCCCAGAAATTGCACAATAAAGCTGAGAAAACTTCCCAATGAACATTACCCCAAAACTGACACATTTTCAGAACAAGCGAGCATTTTTTATTTGGTCAAGTATTTGGACAGTTTTTGAACCATTACCTTCCAAAATTGCACTTCATGCCTGTATCTTAAAATGTTTTATGCATGTCTTCAAGAGAATGCTGTTGTTTTAAGTTTGAGATTATTATTTATTAGTCAGTTAGTTGTTGATTCTTTATATTGTTGTCATCCCTAAGAACCAAACTCCTACTGTGCTAGATACTGGTAGGATCATATAAGAAAAAGATAATCATAATGATTATTTGAGATTTGAAAAAAATACATTATAGCAAGAGACTTAAAGCACACAGTCTAATTTGAATGTCATAAAAGAGATGAAGATGAGCTTTGATCACCCAAGTTAGCTGCAACACAAACGGGCAGCAGCAACTTCCTGCTGGCACCATGCTGCCAATACAAGCGTGCAACTGTGGCAGCAGTTGTTTTTCTGTTTCTCTTCCCTTTTGCTCTTCCCCCTTTTTCTGCCTCCCCTCCCCTCTACCACAGTGGCCACATCTACACAACATACTGACTGTACAGTCATTTATAATTTGTATGAACTAGTACTAAAGTACTATGCAGTAACTGGAGTTATGGCATTGCCGTGCCAAGTAACAGCTTTTTCATGATGCTGACTGCGCAATAGCTTGTGACTACTGTCCAGTAACATCACATCATGCTTCCTGCCATGCAACACTACTGCACAGAAGTCACAGACCACTGCACAGTCAGTGTCTTGTGCAGACACAGATTGCAACTCCCTGAGGTAGGTTTCTGGTTACTAGGACTGTGTGAAGCTTTGGTCTCTGATTTGATTCAGTGGAGATTCAGCCCAATTCGGTGGCCAAATCTCTGAATCCGAATTGAATCGGAGGATGCTTTAATCTCTCCAAATTGAATTGGAACCCTCCAAATCAATTCAGAGACATTGGGCAATTCAGACATAGACACAGCTTTAAACGTTTTTTCTACATACCTCTAGGTAGCAGGTAGCTCGTGACTGCTGAGATGCTGGTGTGACAGCTGAAATTATGTCTGTGATATAAAGGTGCTTGCTGAAGGCTCTATGAAGATTAGATCAAGTGTTTTTCTGTCATTCGTTTAGATATTAAGCTACATGTTGCTAAGAGCCTAATTAAAGTTTAAGATATAGTAAGGCCTTGTATAAAGTAAGGCCTAGTAAATTCGTCAAAGACTTAAAGTAGTAAGGCCCTGTGGTACAGTTAAAATTAACTTTATCAAAAGAATGCAAGGCTTGTACTGCTATTGGTCAGTCTAAGGGCAGTTGAAGTAAAAAGAATCTGAATGGCTGTAAGTTATCAGCACAGTTCAGAAGTTATAAATTGGCTGAAACATCCAGAAATCATTCAGAAGGAAGATACAGCTCTGTGAAAAGGATTAATTAGCTGTTGACCTGGATCAGTGGGCCCGTGGATCTCAAGGAGCCCAAGGACTGAATACCAGGGTCCTTCCCGGTACCTCTTGGACAGTGCTGATCGGGGATACCTGACTGCGCTGATATTTGTGGAAAGACAAACTTGTTGTACATCTGGCATCAGAGGGGAATGCCAATAAGTTGCTGACATGAATTATTCTTGTATGTCATTGTTTATCTTGTTACTACGCATAGTTGTGTTTTTGTTAAGTCAATAAACCTTTCTTACCTTTGTTCCCCCAACCATACTCTCAATAAATCCTGAATCCTCCACTGGTGGCTGGGACAGATAGGTGCATAGAGTGTCCCACAGAAGTACAGGAGGGGCCCCAGCACACTTGGCAACAGAGCCGGAAGTGAACCAGAAGCACGTCCAGTCCACTTCGAGGTCAGCTGGGGAACCCCTCAACTTGGGAACTGGTGCCTCCTGGGTCTGGGGGGGGGCACCCAGGGTCCCCCCCATGGCCAATTGCCAGAGGTACGTAGGGGGCCCCTCCCTGCATACTCCCCAGCAGACCCAGAAGTGAACCAGAAGTACTTCTGGGTCCACTTCCGCAGTCACCACCAAGCACATAGAGCCCCCCTCAAACACACACTTCTCACACTCCTGTGGGACACTTCATGTGCCCCAGCATCACAGTGTCCACAAGCTGCACTAGTACCTTAAGGTATGTAGAAAAAACTTTTAAAGCTGTGTCTATGGCCGAATCTGTTTCTCTGAATCGGCATCAAATCTTCAGATTCAGATTTGGTCGACCTGGTGGGACTCCACCCATGACTGGACCACGGGTATAGAGGGCTATACCCTGTACAGGAGGGATCGTGTTGACAAAAGGGGCAGGGGTGTAGCTCTCTATGTGAAGGAAAGCTACATGTTCCTGCAAGCTGATGTTGGCGACCGGCATGGACAGCTAGAGACCCTCTGGGTAAAAATTCATGGGGAATACGGCACAGGGGACACAACGGTGGGAGTCTATTACAGACCTCCCACTCAAAGTCCTGAGCTTGACCAGGAGTTCGCCCAGGAACTGACTGAGGCCACTTGCTCCAGGACCTTGGTTGTCATGGGTGACTTCAATTACCTGGACATCTCGTGGGAAGATCACTCAGCAAAATTCGAGCAGTCGCAAAGCTTTCTCTCATGCATGGATGACCTCTACATGACTCAAGAAGTCTATGGGCCAACGAGAGGCAAAGCGCTGCTCGACCTGGTACTGGCTATGGGGGACAACCTAATCGGCGACCTAGTGCTCGATGAGAAGCTGGGTGACAGCGACCACGAGCTGATCACCTTCACCATCCACCGTAAAGCTGGCGAGTCAGTCAGCAACACAGAAGTCCTTGACTTCAGAAAAGCTGACTTTGACAAAGTTCAAGAGGCTTGTCGGTCAGGCCCTTAGGGACCATGACCCCAGGGAGATGGGAGTTCAAGAAGAGTGGTTGCTTCTCAAGGAAGCGATCCTCAATGAATAAGCTAAATCTATTCCAACACAGAAGAAAGGCAGCAAGAAGGCACAGCAGTCCTCCTGGCTCTCCAGGGACCTAGCGGACCTCCTGTGGCTAAAAAGGAAAGCCTACAAAGGATGGAGGATGGGATTCACCTCCAAGGAGGATTATTCTGCACTGGTCTGGTCCTGCACGTAGCAAACCAGGAAAGCCAAGGCTGCAACTGAACTCCAACTAGCTTCAAGCATCAAGGACAATAAAAAGTCCTTTTTCAGATATGTGGGGAGCTGGAGGAAAAGCAAGGGCAACGTTGGACCCCTGCTAAACCAGATCGGGCAACTGACAACTGACGCCCAGGAAAAAGCCAACCTATTAAATAGGTACTTTGCGTCAGTCTTTCATCAGTCCCATGGGACGCCCATGTCTGCTATGGGACAGGGAGATCCAGGTGATGGGGATCCCCTACCCTCCATAAATGCTGACCTCGTGAAGGAACACCTTGAGAAGCTGGATACCTTCAAGTCAGCCGGCCCTGACAATCTGCACCCCAGGTTACTCAAGGAGCTGGCGAGCGTCATAGCCCAGCCTCTGGCACGGATCTTTGAAAACTCCTGGCACTCTGGTGTAGTGCCCGAAGACTGGAAGAAGGGCAATGTGGTGCCGATCTTCAAGAAAGGGAGGAGAGTGGATCCGGCTAACTACAGGCCCATTAGCCTGACTTCTATCCTGGGGAAGATCTTAGAAAAGTTTCTTAAGGAGGCCATCCTTGATGGACTGGCCCAGGCTAACATTCTAAGGGATAGCCAGCACGGGTTTGTTGCAGGTAGGTCTTGTTTGACCAATCCCATTTCCTTCTATGACCAGGTGACCTATCACCTGGACAAGGGAGAAGAGATTGATGTCATATATCTTGACTTCAAAAAAGCTTTTGATCTGGTACCCCTTGATCACCTCTTGGCCAAACTGGCCAGTTGTGGCCTTGGCTCCACCACGATTCGCTGGCTGGGAAACTGGCTCTGTGGTCGGACCCAGAGGGTTGTAATTGATGGCAGTCACTCATCATGGTGCCCTGTGACCAGTGGGCTCCCTCAAGGCTCTGTCTTTGGACCCATACTGTTCAACATCTTCATTAATGATGTGGACACTGGAGTCAGGAGTGGACTGGCCAAGTTCGCCGATGACACCAAACTTTGGGGCAAAGCATCCACGCCAAAAGATAGGCGAGTGATCCAGGCTGACCTGGACAAGCTCAGCAAATGGGCAGATGAGAACCTGATGGTGTTTAACACCAAAAAATGCAAGGTTCTCCACCTTGGGAGGAAAAACCTACAGCATCCTTATAGGCTCAGCAGTGCTACGTTGGATAGCACTATAGAAGAAAGAGACTTGGGGGTCATCATTGACCACAAGATGAACATGAGCCTGCAATGCGATGCTGCGGCTAATAAAGTGACCAAAATGCTGGCTTGCATCCATAGATGCTTCTCGAGCAAATCCCAGGACGTCATTCTCCCCTTGTACTCAGCCTTAGTGAGGCCGCAGCTGGAGTACTGCATCCAGTTTTGGGCTCCACAATTCAAAAAGGATGTGGAGAAGTTTGAGAGAGTCCAGAGGAGAGCCACGCGCATGATCAGAGGTCAGGAAAACAGATCTTACGATGATAGGCTGAGAGACATGGGACTCTTTAGCCTGGAAAAGCGTAGGCTCAGGGGTGATCTGATGGCCACCTATAAGTTTATCAGGGGTGACCACCAGGATCTGGGGGAACGTTTGTTCACCAGAGCGCCCCAAGGGATGACTAGGTCGAACGGTCACAAACTCCTGCAAAACCGTTTCAGGCTGGACATAAGGAAGAATTTCTTTACTGCCCGAGCCCCCAAGGTCTGGAACAGTCTGCCAGCGGAGGTGGTTCAAGCACCTACATTGAACACCTTCAGGAATAAATTGGATGCTTATCTTGCTGGGATCCTATGACCCCAGCTGACCTCCTGCCCTTTGGGCAGGGGGCTGGACTCGATGATCTCCCGAGGTCCCTTCCAGCCCTGTCTATGAAATCTATGAAATCTATGAATCAAATCATAGACAGTGATCCAAGTCAATGAATAGAATCACTGTCCCTGATTTGGGCTGAATCTGAAACTAATAGAGCCCACTTTGCACACCCCTAGTAAACACTGACTTGTAAGCACTGCTGGATTTCCTGACTTAGGTTTATTTGTAACTTGGAGAAGAATGAAAACATAAATGGTTTTATCTCTCAAGTGGTTCACAAGCACCTGGCTCACTGCACTAAAAGGTTGAGTTCCACTGCTATAGATCAAGGTTGTTAGACACATCCCAGACAATGGGCTGGATCTAAAATAGCTTTGGATGGCAAAAAAAATGGCATTTCATTTTTGACAGAGGATTTTGATGTTTTCTAATTTGGATTCATTTCCAATAGGGAAGAAAAACAAATATTTCAGAATTCACCACAAAGCAGAATCATAGAAAGTTAGGGTTGGAAGAGACCTCAGGAGGTCATCTAGTTCCACTCAAAGTAGGACCAACCCCAACTAGATCATCCCAGCAAAAGCATTGTTTAGCCAGATTTTGAAAACCTCCAAGGATGAAGGTTCCGCCACATCTCTGGGTAACCTGTTCCAGTGTTCTACTACCCTCCTAGTGAGAAAATTCTTCCTAATATCTAACCTAAACTTCCCTTGCTGCAACTTGAGACTGTTGGTCCTTGTTCTGTCATCTGCCACCACTGAGAACAGTCTAGCTCCATCCTCTTCAAACCCTGCATCAGGTCATTGAAGGCTATGATTAAATCCCCCCTCAGTCTTCATTTCTACAGACTAAATAAGCTCAGTTCCCTCAGTCTTTCCTCATAAGTCATGTCCCCCTCACCATTCTTGTTGCCCTCCACTGGACTCTCTCCAACTTGTCCACATCCTTCTGTAGTGGGGGTTGGGGGGGGCGCAAAACTGAACACAGTATTCAAGATGTGTCCACACCAGTGCTGAATAGAGGGGAATAATTACTTCCCTTGGCCTACTGGCAACACACCTACCAATGCAGCCCAGTTAGTCTTCTTGGCAACAAGGACACACTGTTGGCTCATATTCAGCTTACTGTCCACTGTAACATCCAGGTACTTTTCTGCAGAGCTGCTGCCCAGCCAGTCATGCCCTAGCCTGTACTGGTACATTGGATTGTTCCATCCTAAGTGCAGGACTTCGCACTTGTCCTTGTTGAACCTCATGAGACTCCTTTTGGCCCAATCCTTCAATTTGTCCAGGTCATTCTGAACCCTAGACCTACCCTCCAGCATATCTGCTACTCCTTCCAGCTTGGTGCCATCTGCAAACTTGTTGAGGGTGCACTCTATGCCATCTTCCAGGTCGTTGGTGAAGACATCAGGGACATCAGGGACTGCCTTTCTTAAATATGTACACTATGTTTGCCCTTCTCCAATCATCTGGGACCTCTCCTGATTGCCATAAGTTTTCAAAGATGATGGCCAATGGCTCTGCAATCACAGCAGCCAATTCTCTCAGCACCTTTGGGTGCATAAATACATGCAAGCATGTGCACTTGCAGCAGCTCAAATAGAAGCGATGCAAATTTGAGCCAGGGCTTTTTGCCTCAGCACACATGCTTGGACATGCACTTTGTTGTGGAGCAAATTGTGTCACTTGGGGCAAAATAACCCTGCCTGCTTCCTCCCAGATCTGCAGCCAGGGAGAGCTAGAGCCCAGGGCCAGCACCTGTGCTGTCTCCAGCAGTATAAAAAGCCACCCTGGCAAGTAGCTTATGGATACTTGCTCTCAGGAGCTTCTGGGGCCCAGCCAGTTGGTACCTGGGGACACTACCCCTTGTGCCAGCTGGACTGCTGAAGCAGCCCTGAGAGTTCTCTGCACCCTTTACCTTGTGCAGCAGTCTGAAAGTGGGGGCTGCTGCCTGGCTGTGATCTGCTGTGCACCTGCCAGACCCAGATGAGGACTGCACAACCAGTAGAGGCATCTGCCCCTCTGGGCCAGGTGGCAGTGGGCTGTGGCTGCAGAGTTGGCCTCTGTACGTCACTACTGCCATGTGTGCCCCTTGCCCAGCCATCTGGGCAGCTATCACGTGGAAGATGTGAGAGCCAAGAGACTCACAACATGATAAAGTAATACGTTAACTGCAATCTGCCACTGTCACTGAAATTGCTGCAGACCTGAATTGATCTGCATCTAGTAGATAGTGCATATGTCATACAAAGAATACTATAGAGTTTCAGACCTAGTGAGTTTAGTTTCCAGTTCAAGAGTATAAATTTCCAAAGTGAAAAGAGGGACATCTATCTGTAAGAGGGTGATTGCCTTCTGCATCAAAACTGAAACACACAATTTGGCTGCTTACAACAGCCAGTAGCAGATAAAGAGATTATTTTTAACCTATATATGTAGTACATAGAAAACAAGATGGCACAATCTCTTTCAAATCTATAGTTACAGCATAAACACAACAATGAAAAGTTGGGTGAAAAGTATGGCCTGCTCCTCCTCTCTAACCAATCTTAAATTTGCTGTATGTAACTGTTCCCATTAACTGTTTGCTTTTTTATTTTTTTTTTTTTTGTTGGGGGGGGGTTCATAAGGGAACAAACTCGAATTAGGACCCTACTGTTGGCTAAAGAGGTTTTTTGTCTGGGCTAGAAGTAGTATGTTCATCCTGCTTGTCCATGAGGGGGAAAAAAAACTTCCATTCTCACTGTGAGGTCTGTCTTAATGGCTTTAGGATTGAAATATGGAGCAACAGTTAAAACCCTCTATCAGCCATATTTAGAAAATCAAAGCAAAGTTTCACGAACACCTCAGTCAACAGTTGCCTTTAGAAGCAAAAGTAACTCATGGTTTAGTTGCTACAGGACTATCGAAGGATAGTCATAGATATCTTTCAACTCCCCACATGTCAAGGCTTGCTGAGGAAGAGAACCAATCATGGCAAACCACTGGAAGATGTCTTAATGACAGGGGTAAGAACCTTGTAACCTCCTGAAGATTGGGGAGGCAATACAGCTCCAGAAGAGGTTACATGAAGGGGCAAGTTATGGTATGTCACTAGGCAGCCATGTCAGAAAAGGGGAGAAGGAATGAATTACTAATTGGGGGAAGGTAACCTGAAACCTTGAAAGCCATATTTTGCAACCAATATTTGAGTCATCCAAATGACATATAATTCAGCTATGCTGAAAATTACTGCCATAATTGTGCATTCCTAACAATCCACAGGACGTTTGGTAGACGGCACCCTATGAAAAGATATATTGGGAAGAGCACCTTTAATTATGTAAACATGAATGGAAACAAAGATTGATTAATTAATTAATTTATGATGTTTAGGGATAATGTAGACTTTAGAACTTGTTAATAAGGATGCCGGTGAGCCAACAAATCAAACTGCTAAGTACAACAATAAAAAAGGCAAGAGACAGATAATCCAGTCTGAAATAAGAGACTCTCCCTCATGTCCACAATCATGAAATGGGGCCAGTACAATAGATTACCTTAAAAACAGACAGACTTTATTTTAAGAATTGCTCTTGTTGATAAAAAGCAAATCAAAATTATTGAAAATTAAAAAAATTATTGGAAGACTTTCTTGTTTCTTGTGTGCATTTAGATATAGTGTTTCTGATGTTCCTTTTGTTTGGTTGAAACTGTAAAACCTTGGTTGTTGCGGATTATAGTGAACTCTTGGTTATTTGAACAGTCATATAATTAAGACGAAGGATCTACTGAGGTCTTGTGAAATACTGTAAATACTGTTGGCAAACCATTCTAAAGCTTTGATCTCACTAAATAGCATAAGACAAAAAATATCATGCAGGAGGCAACTATTCCTTCTCCTGTTTCCTCCGTTCCACAGCTGCACGTAAGGCCTGAACAATCAAGTTTTCATTATTCAGGATATTGTAGTCAGTTAGTTTCACCAGATTGTCAAAACTCTCCTCACTGAATGAGACCTCCCTCGTACGGAAAGTGGAGACATCAATTTTGCCCTCTTCCATCTCTGTGGGAGTACGTTCCACACCTACAGGGAAAAAAAGTGCGGTAAGTTTCACCAGAAAGATATTACAGTAGTCTGGGGCTTTCATCAATCAATTAGGCAATGATAGCCCAGAGAGGCAGACTTTTCTCTAGTGAGATAGTGTTAATTGCCATAGGCATGTACAAGTATCTCTAGCAAAATCTAATTCTTCAGTCTCCAGAACCTGCGAAAACAAGGTGTCTGGTACAGTCACAAGGTAGAAGAATGTTCATCACTTAACAGAAGTGTTATTTTGTATACCAGGCCTTGGACTAACATCATGCATCTATTTCTCAAGCCAAAAAAGGAAGATGCCTTAATGGTGGTTAGCGAGTAAAAAAATGAGTACTGAGAAAGGGAGGAATTAAGAAAAGTGGCAGGCCCCAAATTTACTGTAATAGATCAAATAATGGCTAGTTACTAAAAGCTCAATCATATGGAAAGGAAAAATGATCAGCCATCTGTGAGGAAGCAGTTTACATTGCAATCAAAGCTCTCCAATTCCTCAAAAGCCAAATCTGTGATGCTGACCTTTTAATGTGTGAACAAAGAAGGGCACACCAAATGAATAACTGTATGATTCTGAGCCCTTTGCTTTAGCAATAAAATATTTCTCACATCCTCCATTTAAGATATTTACATTTTTAATTGCAGTAATTTACATATGCAGATCAAAAGATTTTAGCACATTTTGGAGAGAGAAGTAAATGTCTCATCTTGAATGGGCCCTTTGCTCTATAATAGCTGAGCGGTATTGACGTAGAGGGAAAATGATGCCTTTTATCAATGAAGAGGGTTATTTTATTAAAAAGGGAAGGAGGATATGAGAGAGAGCCAGCAGATGTGAAGCAGACAGGGCAAACTGGTCAAGATGCATTTTTATTAAAGTTACTAACTGCTGATAACTTACCAGGAGCTTTGTAGTTTTTGTAGGTGTCATTTACTAATGGGAAAAAAAGGACTATAGGGGCTCTTGGATTCTCAGCATCTTCAAACACATAGCACTCCTTTAGGGTTTTTTTGTCTTCCTCAGTCATCCTGATTTTAGGGAATGGGATTCCTTGCTCTGTTGTATATTTCCCCACCTGCTCCAAAGGCTGAATCATCACAGAACAAAAAATCAAAACTCAAAGAAGAGGGAAAAATAATCATCACAAAATTAATGCTATATATCTAGGGTTTTGCAGTGGGTTTGCTATAGGAACACATGAAGTTTTAGTCATCAGTGATATAATTTCTGGATTCATGGCCAACAGATGGCTTCTTCATGAAGACACTGTGATACAAGATGGCTGCAGCTTATCAGTCCCTGCCAGGAAGCAGGAGAAGCCACAGTACGATGTTAACCCTTTTCACAGCTGCTCTCAAATTAGCACCAGGTTTTGGCAAGTTTTATCTCATAACATGGGTATAGGAGATCTATTGTACTGTGATAGGTTGCAGTAGTATACATTGCAGATACAGCTGAAAAGTATGGGTGCCTGTCCATGAGCGTAGAGGCTGCTCCAACCTGCTGTAATTACAGCACGTCAGAGCAAACTCAATTAATTGAGCAAGCTTTAGTTCAAGTGCCCCCACCACCATTTTCAAGCATGGGGATGCTGATACATGAGATGCTACAGCACTTTAATTAGATCAGCTTTTGGAGCTACTCTAATCAAAGCACTCCCCTCCTCCCCCCCACCAGAGCACATGTAAAAAGTGCCCTATAGTATTAATTTTAACATACTAGTAAGAGAATTCCATAAGCAGATTTTAAAAGGCGGCAAGAGAGAGAAAAGCAGGAGGTATCTATCTAAGGTATTTATCTGGCATCCATCAATGTAGAGCACCTCAAAGTCTTCACTTGATTTGTCTTCATAAGACCCCTGTGGTAGAAGTCAATGCTGTTATACCCATTTTCATAGATGGGGAATGGAGGTACAGGCTGTTTAAATTATTTCCCAAACATTACATACGAAGTACATGGTAGAGCAGGGACCTTAACTAGGTCTCTGAAGTCCTGGGCTAGAGCCTTAAATCACTAGATAATTCATCATCAGCATTACTTATAACACACCAAATTGATTACTAAGAGACTTCATAGAAAGTTGAATCCAAAGGTAATGAATTATCCCGTAGGCCACAGAACCCCATGCAATCAAACCACAAATAATTTAATCAACAAAGAAGGCATAGCTAAGAAAGTACTTATGTTGTGCTGTAGTGCTCATGTTGAATCCTGTAGCCACTAGAACTGGCCAAAAAGTGTTTCCTATAAGCAACCCTGAACAAAAAAGTCATTTGAATTTTTTGGTAAAATATATTCCGTCTCCTTATACTAAGCTTCAAATTGATTCAACACAAAAATTTTGTTTTGAACTGACATTTCAAAATGTTTTCAGTTACATTTAAAATGTTAGATATCTCATCTCCAAAATACAAAAGACAGACATTTTAAGTCCAAAATAATTTTGAACTGATATTTTGATATAAAATTCTGTTTTTATAGGTTAAATCATAAAGCAAAAGTAATATATGTTGAAATGAAATATTAAATGGTGTTACATTTCAAAATGTTTATTTGAAAAGAATTTTTCCCTGATATTTCATGCAGGAAATTCCAAATACATAAATAAATAAAAATAAAAAATCCCATTTCTATAAAATGTTCCAGTTAAAACAAACCTTACTTTTCATCAGAAAAGCTTTCTGCACATAAAATTGCAATGAGCCCTCATAACTACTTGTTCTTGTTCTGTTCCTGGCAATTACTTTTCTTAAGTTTATTAAAAATGACTGAAGAATACTGAAAATGTCTTGATACAATATCATAAGAAAATGTGTTTGAATAGTATAGATTCAAACTGGGCCATTTTTATAAATTCATATAATTTCTTACATAATGAAGGTTTAAAAATCTCTGAATTAATTGCTGTTTCAAGCCTAAAGATGATATGATGCTTATGCATAATCCTTAAAGAGATTTAGAGTTGGGGCACACCTAGCAGACTATGTCCCTGGGGTGTAATCAGAGAAGAGATACCAATTATGTGATTTTTACTATGAGTAAGACAGGGGTGGCAACTGGGGAGGGTAGGAGAGAGAGAACAGGGAGCAGCAATCAGAACATCAGATGGGATAGGGAGCCCAGGACAGCAAGCAGAAAGCTGAGCAGCAGATCAAGCAAGGGAAGAGATCAGAGCAGCACCTGGGGAAGGAGCAGGCTCAGTTTTTGGGACACCTGCCAAAAAGGTTGGACCCCACTGGTCTTAGACACTCAAAACTATCAAAAATTAGGTGGTTGTGTGTATGTGCAGTGGCACAAATTTAGGAATTTGGAGACCAATGGCTACTTAGGAGCTGAGGGAATTCAGTAAGTTCAGGGTGAGGCAGAGGGTCTAAGGATCTAAATTATGGATTTATGGCCCTTAAATGTCTAGATGACTCTACAAATTGAGCCCTCTGAACAAGTCACCCTCCTAACCCACTCTTTGATTAGTTAAATAGTATAAGTTCCTATCTTACTATGGAATATGTTTCCCAATGCTTTAATGGCTCTTCTGACTCTTCTGGAAATCCTCCTCTGATCTTCCAATATCCTTCTTGAAGTATGGAGATCAGAACTGAATAGGGTTCCAGGAACATGGGCATTAGTGCCAAATACAAAAGTAACATTGCGATGTGACTAATGTGTGAGCAGGAGGAATCAGGGGCAGTCTGCAGAGCTGTGCTGGCTATTCATTTGGACTACAACTTCCAGAAACCTCCAGGGGCTGGGTGGCAACAGGAGAAAAGAAAAGGGAAGCTTGAGGCTGGGGTAAGGAGAAGACAGAGTAATGTGCATGAGGAACCCAGTCAGCTCTACAGAGAGAAAGGAGTACACAGTGGAGCTGGAGATCTCACCAGCTAGGTCAGCTAGGACTGTGGACTGAAGGAGCTAGACACATATTTGGAGACAGTTGCAGGCTACTGTCTGAGTGCTCTAGGGTCTCAAGGTTTGTTTGAAGACACTTCTAGAGGTCTGGGGGGAAATTAAGGTAGTGAGTATATGTTACCACAGTGTTGATGTTTCTTTACCTTTTACCTGTTCCCTCCTTTTGGCCCGTTGGCTTGTGACTCTAATCCCTATGATTTTCTATATAAAAGTGAGAACTCCCCCTTGCTTCTTGTGCCAGTTTCTGGGACTGCAGCGTTGGCACAATATAACATCTTTCCCTCTACCCTGAATTTCCCTGTTTATACATTGCTAAGAATCATATTATTTCTTTTAACTGAAGCATCACACAGGGAGTTCAAGCTCTGCTGATTACCCACCAGGATCTAGGAGTGCTTTCCTCAGTCATATTTCCCAGGATAGCAACCCCATCCTCTCAGTATGGCCTATATCCTATGTACATGATCTTACACTTGGCTAAACTGAAAAACATACTGTAGCTTTTCCTCAGTTTATCAAGCAACCAGATCAGTGTCTTATTTTATTAATTTACTACTCCCCCATCTTTGTCACCTGCAAACTGTATCAGTTATGGTTTTGTTTCCTTTTGCCGTGTTGACAGAGCAAAACCCCAACTACAGTGGAGACCCTTCTTGAAACCCACATGAGACTTGATGTTTAATTTGCGTGTAGTTACATTTTGATTTTTAAAGCTATTTAACGTATGCCAAATATATCTATTTAATGTATGATTTTGTTCTAGTTTCTTAATCAAAATTTCAAATGGCACCAAGTCAAATACTTCACAGAAATCTAAGCGCAGTACATCAGACTCTTTGCTATATCAACTAAATTTATCATCTCATCAAGATGTAAAGGTGGTTTGATAAGATCTATTTACTAAGAATCCATGTTTATTGATAGTAAGCATATTTCTCTGTTTTAAATTCCCTTTTAAATCAATTACTCTGTCAGCTGTTTCATAATTTTGACCAGGAAGAAATCAGACTGATAGGTTTGTATTTTCCCAGATTATTCCATATGTACTCTTAAAATATTAACATAACACTAGCTTTCTTCAGGGCTCTGGAAGTTCTTCATGTATTCTGAAATATATTGAATATCAATATCAGAACTCCAAAGAGATCCTCAGCAAGTTCTTTTAAAATTCCAGGCTTGATCATTTTAAAATCTCTAACTTTCTCTTAAGAAAGTTCTTAGCTACATTTAGAATAGAAATTATTTCATCATCACTAGTATGATAAAAGTATACTATCTGGATTTTTCCTAAATGCAGAACAGAAATATGTATTGATCACTTCTGCCTCTTTTTACTATAACTGACAATTATACCACGTCCATCGTTGCTAGATTTCATTTTATTCCTAAAATACCTTCATTGTGTATGTTGCAAACTGTACTGACCATAGATTTCTTCTTGTCAGATGATCCATTGTCAGTTTGAAGAATTTTAATAAAGACTAAGAAACACAGATAGCTTAATTAAATAAAAATTGTAGGTCACCATTGCTGAAACAAGGAATCATGCTGCTGAAAATAAGACTCATGTTCATTTTTCTGGTATCAGTTTCTTCTTCCAATAGTGAGAAGTTAGTTTTTAACTGCTAAATCCTAAAGGGTTAAAGAGAAAAGGCCAAAATAGAAAAAAAAACAAAAAACCCTAAAGGATAATTAGATCACACTCACCAATGTCTGTGATCCTCCATTGTAACTTAAATGCAGGATTACATCCACTTTCCTCTGTGATCTCAGAAGTGGAGGATAACTGTTATTGATGAAAAATCCAGCATCTACCAGTGAAAGTGTATTCTCTGCTGTTTCCATCAGTTTGTTTGGGTAGCAGTCTAATACAGTGTCTGAAATGGAAATATTTCCCATTATAACTACTGCATAAACAATTTGGCTTAATCCCTAATAAAAGGAAAGGATCAAGTAGAAAAAAGGAATTCTGCTCCCACCCCTTTCTTTCCTTCATTTATTGACACCACATTTGTCACTGAGTCTTAACCTAAAGAAATAAATGACATCACAGTTGTTTATATACTTTCCCTTCCTGAACTTCTCACACTGTTTCAGTTTCGAGAGAATTTTCCCCCGTCTTCCCATCTTGGTCCTCCTCCACCCTGAGGCTGTTATGCTTGGCAATATGCAACCTGACCAAAACGAAATCCTCTAAAATCATTCTAGCCCCATACAGTCCAAAATAAGCCTTAAATGATGACATGTGTGAGGGGAGGTAGAAAAAGAAATTAACATCTTCTCTACATCATACAGCTCTCCAAGCCCACATTACCTCAAAATGTGCTACCAAAAATAATGCTTTGTTACTGTACCTTTCCATGTAGAAAATTGTTCATTTGCCAAGTAATCGTTGTCCATCTGGAATCCCCTTAGGAAGTTCGGGTATTCTGCAACTGTTGGGCGCCCAGTTAAGACATCTCGGAGGGTATCAGACAGGGGACCTGCAGAAGTAAACAAACGTGTCTCCAGCTCATGAGGTTTGGTAGATGGAACAGGATCATCTTCTGCAGGAGGGAGAAAGAAACATGAAAATTCTGTTTTAATCTAAATCACTTTTGATTGTTCTCTACAGCAATAAATTAAATAATCAAAATAATCATAGTTTCTAATGATCTGAACTTATTGCCTCCTCCAAAATGTAAATAAGGGTACCTATATGCACTTAAGGCTGGATGACCACAAACTCCAAAATCAAAATAAAATAGTAAACAACCTCACACAAACAGAGCATTAAGATCATCATCAAAGCCTAACATTTCAGAATTTCCCAGAATGCTACCTTGCCACTGATAATTTGCCATACAGGGCAGGAGAGAGCATGTAGAGCCATGGGCCATCTACAAAGGCCACACTGACTTCAGGACTTTTGAGACAATGACTTGGAGATTGCTCAACAAACAACAAATTATAAATAGATAGCGATATTAGGGCTGTGCACAACAGCAATGTTTCGTTTCAACTTCTGTTTCACCATTTTGATGGAACAATGTTTTGTTCTGAGTTTAGTTTCATTTTGAAGCACTGTTCCGCTTCGTTTCATCAAAACTGTTTCACTGTTTCGGCATTTTACCCGTAGGCTATAATGGGGAATCATGAAACTGCCTATAACTTTGCCATTTCTTGTCTGATTTGAATGAATACAGCAGGAAATGTAGCCCCTGCTGTGGCCACAACACCTGTCAAGTTTCAAGGAGATAAGGTGCAGGAGTTTCTGGGAAACTGCACCTCAAACTGTTCAGAGCAAAACTCATGCCACTTGTAACTGTGAAGGCACAGGGGAGTGATAACTGCATGTGTGCTAGCCCCTGCTGAAGGCATGAAGCCTGCCAGATTTCAAAGAGCTAGGTACAAGGGTTTCTGATAAACTGCACCTCAAGCTGCTGACAAGCAAAACTTGTGACGTATGACTTTGTGTGCGTGTTAAGGTGAGCCCTCACTGGCGCTGGGGCCTCTACACAACACAGTAGTGTTCCCCAGTGAGGTCTCCTTCTCTCCTACAGCCTCATCCTGGTCCACCACTTCAAATAACAACAGATAAGTAAGCAGCACAGTAACACTACCAGCATCTCAGGCAGCCGAACTGTCACAGAGCATTTTTTTCCTTTCCTGCAGGAGCTTCTCCAGCAGCCGCCAGAGGACTATCCCTGCCAGCCCCAACCCTGGGGCTTAAATGTGCCCAGGGCCCTGTGTCCATCCAGTCAGCTGACCAGGGACAGGTGCTGGAGGTGTTGGTCTAAGAACATGGCACTGGCAGACAAGGTTCTTTGTCTGGTATCTTTTAGTAGACCAACTGAATAGTTAGAGAAATATATCTTAGCAAGCTTTTGGGTTGAAAAAACTCTCATCAGGTTTAAGGAAGCACCTGCAGTTGGTGCATCTGTGTGCTGTTCCTAGATGGAAGGAATAGTAAAGAAGCCAGAGACTGGAATGCAATGCAGTCAGGAAAGCCAGTCAGTGAAAATGGAAATGGATGCTTCACGGGATGAGGGACAGTCTGGGGCGAGGTGTGAGGAGGGGGATGCAGCAGCATAGGTAAAAGTGGTGAGGTACCTGGGGAGTCAGCTGTCCGGCAGGTTGTAGTGTACAGTGAAGTTCATAGGCTTGTCTGTGAAAAGTGGTTTGTAAATCCAAACAAGGACTGAACCTCACTAACCTCATCTCCAGAAGCCAACTTCCTACACAAAGTGCCCTGATGGAAAATACATAGGAGACACCAAGCAACAACTGTGCACCAAAGTAAGCGCACACCTAAAATGTATCAAAGACAAGAACAGAATACCACCTGTCTCCAATCTCTCAGGCCTAATCCTTAAAGGGAATTTACAAACCACTTTTCACAGACAAGCCTATGAACTGCACTTCATCAACCTCCTAGGTACAGAAACTCATGGACACAATATATGCTGACACATTACAACCTTCTGGACGGTTATGGCACCTCCTACCCACCTCTCACCAGGGAGATCCTCAGTCTTGGCATTTCCTGGGGCTGGCCACCGGCAGTCCCAGCAGGCCTCCCAAACCTGGCAGGGTGCAGTTTTAGTGGTCACGCCCAGGACCAGGGGCCTCCTCCTTCCCCATAACCCCAGCTTATACCTCTAAGTTTGTCCTGGCATGGGAGGCTCAGCAAGAATATGTTCTTCCCGTGCTGGCTGGTGATGCAGTGAGTGCCGCCTCCAGCACTGAGAGTAGGGCATTAAATGTTTTTTTTTTAAAATGAAAAAAGGAAATAGGTGTGGACGAAGTGAGAAGGGTGGCACTCATTCCATCTGTATCTGAAGTTTGGAGAAGCCCAGCAGTGGGTGGTTCACCTTGAGGAACACCAGCTGCTTCACCAAACTAGGATCCAAGGAGGTGCAGTGGGGTATCATTACACCACCAGCAATGCTGAATTTCCTCTCACTTGGAAAACTGGCCAGTGGACAGAACAGGTGTTCCTGGGCAACTGTGGCCAGATCCGGCCACATCTGGCTGTGGCTACTCAGTAGGCCAAGGGGTCACACAGCAGCAGTTCCACATCCTCAGCAAGATAGGCAGCCACCAAGGCCTGAGCGCTACCTGCCTGATGGTGGGGTCTGGTGCCTCTGGACACCACCATGGAAGCCATGCTCTTGGCCCACGTTGGCAGCACCTGTGATGGAGGAGGAGACTGGCTGTTGGATAATGTGCTGGCACGGGATAGTGGATCCGCCTCTTCCACATCCCCTCACCTCTGCCATTCTGCCCCCCTAACTCTCTTCACTAGCACCTCCATCCACTGATTCAGGTTGTGGCTGCTGCATACACTCCCCTTCACTCTTGGGTCACACATGGCAGCTAGCATATTGACTGTACTGGACTGCATTGGATCAAGCCATTTCTTGATGCCCTCCTTCAGCCACCTCACCAGCGCCTGCATGTCTGGTGACAGCAGCTTGCCTCAGCCAGGAAAATTGATCCCCTGGAATTTCTCCCCTTGGTTCTCTAGTTCCCTCACTAGGGAGATCACCTGGCTAAGGAGGCCATTGGCAGCACTGAGAGTCTCAGTGGCCTCAAGGAAGGGCTTGAGGACCACCAGGATCTGGGAGATGGTACCCCACTCAGCTATGTTAAGGGGGCCGCTGATCCCAATCTCCCTGAGCAAGGCCATCTCATGGATGTCCTTCTGTTGCTCCACCAGCCTCTCAACCATCAGGTATTTGGAGTTCCATCAAGTCTCCACATTCTGCTCAATTTTGTGCTCCAGGATGTTCATTTCTGCTTGTTTGTCCCACAGCATCTTGCTTCTCTTGATGCTCTGTTGGAACTAGCCTGCCACCTTCCTGTATTTGAAAATAAGCTTGCAGGTGGTGCTGGCGCCATCACTGGCAGCCCTGACCTACTCCAAGGCGTCCCTGACAATGAGGTGGAACTTGTGTGCCACACAGCAGACGCCAACAAAGTTTGCATCATGGACCTCCTTGACTATAATGGCCCTGTTGTTGGTGACTGAGAACCTGCGGGTGAGTTCGCTCTGCCCAATGAGCCATCCCTGCACCAACAGGTTCATGGCCCCCATGATCTCTGTTGTGGTGTGGGACTCATCCAACACCTCAGCTTGAAAGAGAGCCCACTGATGGCCTGACTGGTTGCACCAGTGCCCTCTGAGGGAGAGGTATGCATGATCTTCACCCTGGCTGATCCACTTGTCTGAGGTGAAGTGTAAAGCCACCCTCGGACCTGCCTCGTGCAGCTTCTGCCAAAAGTATGAATGCCTCATAAAGCATGAAGGTGGTGCATGCGGGCACTTGGTATGATGGGGCCACGAGCACCATGAGCCATCTGAACCCTGGCTGCTTAACTAAGGAGAAGGGCTGGCCATCCACAACAAGCACCTCCCCAGTGCTCTGGGTGATCTCGCTTGCCTCTGTAACGCTCCCCACTTTCTGTCCACCTTTCCACCACTGTTCCAGGGTGGCCTGCCACTGCTTTGTGGGGACAGGGGCTTTGGAGCAAGAGGAGAACTCCCTTTTGGGCATGTTCCCACCAGTGTCAGGCTGGGAAGGAGCAAGGGCATGGGTGTGGTGCCTGTGGAGATGCTTCAGCATCCCTGTAGTGCTCATGTGTTTTGTTCCCTTGCCCCAGCTGGTTTTGGCTCAGCAGCACAGGCAGATAACGTATATGGGATCATCTGCCAGCTACACAGTCAAAATCAGAGCAGTCCTTCCCCGCTCTTCCCCCTCCCTCTCCTTACTTTGTTTCCCTGCAAGCAAGCCCAGCTCGAAATGTTTCAAAACTTTCAAAACATTTTGACTGCCCTTGTTTAATTTCAAAGCTGTTCCAAAGCCCTTCATTTTGTTTCAATTTTGCTGTTTCAAGCTCATAACAAGTCGAAATAACATTGAAATGAAACAGCTGGCAACATTTCACACAGCCCTAATAGATATACACAGATATATATGTGTGTTGAGCATTGAGACTGCTCAACAAGTGTATATATTTGTTGAGCAATCTCCAAGTCATTATATATATAATGTGCTTCCTACCTTCTTGCTCAAGGCAAAGTTTGTCCTGTCTTCCTTTTTCTGACCCTTAGCCTAACAACATACAAGCTACAAAATGGCACCGTTCCGTTTCATCTTGAGTTTTGAGGTTTTGATGGAACAGTGTTTCATTTCAAATTTCTTTCAATTCAAAACTGCTGTTCTGTTTTGTTTCATTGAAACAGTGATACTGTTCTGATATTTCACCCATAGGCTATAATAGGGAAGCTCAAAACAGCCTCTCTCTTCTGGCAGACAGATCGGGGGCCCACAGCCCCAGGAGGGCTGCAGGGACTGTGCCAGTCCTCCCGGGGTTGCAGGCCTCTGATATGCCTGCCAGATGAGGGAGGGAAACCAGATGCTGCCGCTTGGGATCGGGGATCGCTCAGTTCCCCTCCCCAGGGCTCTGATCAGTTGGGCTGGGGAAGGCAACTCATCCCAGCTGGGCTGAGTTCTAGGGCCATGCAAAACAGCACTTCCATTTCGACCAGCATTTCAGCATTTCGATGGAACAGCATTTTGTTTCAAATTTCGTTTTAGTTTGAAACCGCTGTTCCATTTCGTTTCATCAAAACAGTTTTGCTGTTTCAGCGCTGATTCAACTTTTCGCCCATATGCTATAATGGGGAAGCTCAAAACAGGCTATAACTTCTGCCCTGATTTGGATGAACCTTGTGTGAGAGAGTGCTTATGCTAAGCAAGGCCTAGCATTAAAAAAAATGCACTAAAACTCCCAGAATGCTTCAAGGAGGTTGAGGAGTCAGCGATTGACATTCTGGTAATCACTTTCTGACCCTTAGATGAAAATACTGAACTTCTGACCTTTAAACAAATGATAAAAATAGCAGACATGCCGCTTACACTGTTAAGAATAGGAAACTGCATGGCTAAACGGCAATGACGAACCCCCCCCCATATTATGTCAGTTTTGACATTTTAACCCTGCAAAACCCAGCAAAACATATAGATGAATAATGTATTTAGGTATAGAAAATTAACATAAGAAATATAAAGGTCATTAAGAATTAACGTAAGAAGCGTAATGATTATAATACAAAGTGTATCACCTGATATTATAATATAGATAAGTTAACTAAATAACCAATAGAAGTAAGAATTAGAAATGCATATGTATAAGTGTTATCATATATAACTAATAGTAAAGTTATGTTAGATGCCTCGCTTCCACCATGGGGACAGTTTTGTATCTTTTGCCTAAAAAAAGATAAGGGACTCATTTTAAATGAGTTGTTGACCAGTTCTGAGACTACTGAATCAGGCAGCCGCACCTAGCCTCCGGGTTAGAGAGCAAGGGCTTGATTTGGGAACCTCGTGAACCAACAGACCTCCTTTAGTTTATGACTTTGTGAAACAATAAAAGTTTTAAATTGAACAGGTCTGAGCCTGTGCTTAATTCAGTCCTATATAATTCGGCATCGATCTCCCACACCTTGCAGAAATGAAAGCCCCTTATGAGATCAAGAAGCCTGCCAGTTTCAAGAAAATAATTTTAGGGGTTTCAGGGAAATTGCACCTCAAAGTCTTGAAAGCAAAACTCATGTCATGTGTACATGTTAACCCACAGCAGGGTCAAAACTGCAGGCTTGCTAGCCACTGCTGAGACCATAAACCCTTCCAAGTTTCAAGGAGATGGGTGCAGGGGTTTGGGGGAAACTGCACCTAAAGCTGTGGACGAGCAAAACTTGTGGCATGGGTGACACTGTGTGTGTTAAGGTGCTGCAGGGTGAAAGCTACAGGCCTGCTAGCCCTTGCTGAGGCCACAAAGCATGTCAGTTTTCAAGGAGATAGGTACAGGGGCTTCTGGGTTTTGGGGCCCTGCACCTCTGGCTGCTGACAGACAAAACTTGTGTCATGGGTGCTTGTGGGACTGTGTCTGTCTTGGGGCACAGGGAGGTGAAAACTGCAGGCCTGTTAGGCCCTGTGGTGGCCACGAAGCCTGCCAACTGTCAAAGAGATAGGTGCAGGGTGAGTCTGGGTTTTGGGGCCCTGCACCTCTAGCTGCTGACAGGCAAAACTGCAACACAGCTCAGTAACTGACACCAAGGCAGAAAACAAGGTAGTTCAAACAATGCTGCTTTTTATGCAGTTTTTCCATCCCTCCCCCAGAGTACTGGGATTGGAAGGGACCTCAGGGAAGGGTGACAGTCACTGGCCAGCTACACAGTCAATATGAGAGCACTCCTTCCCCTCCCTTCTCCACTCTTCCCCTTCTCTCTCCTTACTTTAGTTTCTGTTTCCCTGCAAGCAAGCACAGCTTGAGCTTTGAAACTCAAAACATTAAAACATTTTCCAAACATTTCAACTTGCCTCATTTTGTTTTGAGGCTGTTTCGAAGCTCTCTGTTTCATTTTGATTTCACTGTTTCAAGCTCGAAACTAGTCAAAACAAAACTGCCAGTGAAATTTTGCACAGCCCTACTGAGTTCCCCTCCCCAGCGCTACCATCAGACCAGAAAAAGGAACTCAGCCCAGCTGAGTTCCTTTCCCCAGCCTGATCACTCATAGTGTCGGGAAGGTGAACTCAGCTCAGCTGGGCTAAGTTGCCTTCCCCAGCCCAATGGTAGGGCTGTGGAGGGGAACTGAGTGATTGGGCTCAATTCCCTTCCCCAGTCCAACTGCAGCACCGGGGACGGGAACTGAGCCTGGGTTCAGTTCCCTTCCCGTGCTGTGATTGGCTTCCCACAGCCCTGCCACAGGAAATGGGGAAAGCAAGGGCTGCACTCCTGGCTAAGCCACATGGGGCTGCAGAGCTGCTGGGAGGGCAGCCCTAATTCTCTCCCATCTCCCACTACCTGGTTGCTGCCAGCTTCAAAACTCAAAACATTACAAAACTTTTGAAATATTTCAACTAGCCTTGTTCTGTTTTGAGGCTGTTTCAAAGCCCTTCATTTCAATTTGATTTAGCTGTTTTGAGCTCAAAATGAGTCGAAACAGTGTCAAAACAAAACAACCAGTGAAATTTCACACAGCCCTACTATTTGTGTTGTCCTCTATCTATTCCACAGTGATATCTTGAACTTGGGCTTATAGAATTTTTAGAACCTTTCCCCAAATTTGTATTATGTCATCTCGTCACTTCCTGTGTGGTCTGCCTGTTGGCCTGCCGCCTTTTACCAGATCAAAGAGCATGATCTTTAGTAGCCAGTCATCCTTCACTTGGCAAATACGTACAAACAGCTGGAGGGGTTTCCTCATTACTAAGCAACAGCTGTAGCATTCATATAAATCCTTTTCCTGACCATCTCATTTTTTATATGGTCTTGCCAGCTGACCACAGGAATCATCTGTAGCATTTTATTTCAAAGACGAGAAGGCTCCTTATGCTTCTTGAAGGCCTATGTCTTCCCACAGAGCAGATTTCAAGTACACACAGCCTCACAAACATACATGATTCTGTTTTCTCTTTTTGGCCTTCCCTCTTTGACCATGGTGTCTTTGTAGTAAGGTTTTCTTTTTGAAGCTTCAAGAGGAGTATGCTGTATTTGTAAGTCAGGCTGGTATGGAACATCAATTATGAAACAATGTTTTTTAAAAAAGAGTTAGGGAGATAAAAAAAGAAAAACTTACCAATATCTTTTACTCTGTCTCTAGTCCATTTGTTCCAGAAGTCATCTGAATTACCAGCCAGATTCCAGAAATACATCACATCCACAGAAAATATACTACTCCACATGCCTGCAAAGTGGAATGATAATCAATGAAAACTAATTCTGGAAAATCATGGAAACATTTTAATTGAAAACTGCCTTTTGTCTTTCCTCTTCCAATTTCCTTCCAATTTTTAGAATTGTCCTTGCAGACTAGTTCCCAAATGCATCCTCACAAGTGCAAACATATGTATCTTCTACTGCACCTGCCTGGATATTCCCCACTTACTAATTCTACAGTGAAGTTGCTTACAAAATCAGGGTCTATTTGAATTTACAAATACCTGAGCTGTACTTTTAAAGTTTAACTGTAATTCCAAGTAATGTGAACCAAAGAAAATGTTAAATTATTAAACAAAGGGAAGGTGGCAGGTTTCACATACCTTCCCACCTGAACTTTGCAACTGCTTCAAAGTCTATCTGAAAATTATAATTATTTCCATCACAGTAGCATCTAGCAGCCTATTTGACTAAGTGCTGTCCAACCATTGAGCAGAAAGGTGATATCTGCTCCAAAGAGCTTACAACCAAAGAACAACCAGATGGACACAAATAGAAATAAGATGGAGGTACAAGAAAACTTTAAGCCAATATGTGCCAGCATTGTCAGGAATAAATGATTCTGGAACGATACTGCCTTAAGCAAAGGGAGGAAAGACTAGATGACCTCCTGCATTGTCAAGTGCTTTGTAACAAATATAATTATCTTTTGAACCTTTTTTATAAAGAAGTTATCAGCAGGACCATGCTGAAATGACTGAATATTAGATACTTGGGGCATACAAGATGCATCTGCATTAGACACTTTGAGCACAATAGACTGATTCTACAGCACATTAGCATGGCAGGAAAAAAACAAGCTAACGCGCAGTAGAATTAGTCTACTGTGCATTAGCATCACCAAAAAAGCATGCACCAGCACTAGTAGGCAGTAGTGCCAATTATGGCACATCAAGGTAGTACCTGTAATTACAGGTACTAAACCTAATGCATCATAATATAGCGCATTAATGAATGTACAAACATGCCCACAGGATAGCAAACAGCAGTGCAAATCAGCTCTGACAAAGGGGTATAGAATCTAGCAGTTGTTTTATATTTGACATTACCAGCTGCCTATTTTCTTAGTACAGTGAAACCAAACACACAACTAGGACAATTTAAATTCACATAAAAAAGCATCATCTCTCAGTGACCCATCCAAGGAACCAGACAGACATATTTTGAAAAGTGTTTTTTGTCTCAGTGCTGCCAGTCAGAGGTCAGTTGCCTAGTTATTCAGCCAGATGTGTTCTTGTTATATTAATGTTTTTTCTAGTTGAGGGGCTAGCAACATTTTGGAATGGGCAACTGCTTTAACAGTGCTTAACTCTAGGCATGGGCCACTTCCAACCCAGCCTGTGCTGCCATTGGCAGTCCCGCCGTCACTGCGATTTCCTGGCACTGCCACCAAGGTTGCTTCTCCTACCGTATGTCCATCAGACAAGCAAATCCCCCACTGCCAGTCCCCCTCAGAAGCTCTCCATTGCTGAAATGCCACAGAAGCCCTCTGGCTCCACAGGCAGGATCTGGCCTGTAGGCCATAGGTTGCTGACCCCTGCTAGACAATAGTCACCTTGCATGTAGCAGATCCGGGTTTCTGGAAGTTTCTTTATCAGTCTTCCCATGAAGAATTCACTTCCAAAATCTTCTGAGCGAACAGATGCTCCATATTTCAAGAATCCAACCTCATAGGGTGTGAACTCCAGCCATTCTGTAGGGAGAGCAAAAAACCCCAAAGATTCTTACTGCATAGTTAGTGTCCTGGCTATAAGCAAAAGAATTGACTTTTCAGAGGACTGGGAAGAATCAAGGGAAATAGTCCTTCTAGTATCCATTTCTCAGTGTCAAAACAGAGCTTGTAAATCTTTCAGTGCTGAAACAGAGGTTGCAAATTCTGTCACTGCATGCAATGCTAATTAACTTAGAGAATAAGTGTTTCTCTTACAACAGGGACTGCTCCTACCCAGCAACAATGGAGGTAGTCTGTAGGGGGAAAGCCCCATACAGAATTAAGCAATAAACTATTTTGCCTCTCTAGTTTTACACTGTTCAGATTGAGAGTTATGCCCACTAAGCCAATAGTGACTGGGAGCATAATGCATTACTTGGTTTCTTCTGCTCTTGACTGTACCCATTTATCAACTGGTGTTAAGCTAATGATAGATAATTCTGATGAGCCTGGCTCTGTACCTCCAAAGTTCAAGATTTATCTGTAGGTTCTCTCAACTTCTTTAGTCTACAAAATGTGTCTAGAAATCTCATGAGATTTGTTTTTGTTAAAAGATTTCTAGTGCTTTTGTGGTCAGGATGAAGCATGGACCATGCCCTTGACTTGCCTCTAGAGCCTGGGGGATGAATCCCACCACCGCTTGCCCTTCTTTTCCCATGAACCATGAACTTCACTTGGCTCTAGAGCCCAAGGGGTGAACGGCATCACTGATCATCCCCTTTCCCTCCCTGTTGCTGGATTCAGAGCCCACTGAATTTTTTCCTTTGTTATAACTCATGTAAATAGCTATAACTTTCTCTAAACCATGTTTTCATGCATGTATTGATGCACAACACTGTAAGTAAGAACTGTTATGTTTGAAACAAGCATGGCATCTTATTCTGTAGATCGTGGGCTCTAGCAGTGCTTTTCTATGCAGCCATCAGACCATTTCTGATTTTAAGGTTTGACCTACTTGTCAGAAAAGGCTCAGCATCACTACCCTATGATATCACTGAACTTTCACTCCTGGCACCACCTAGGACTCTGAAGACTCTAAGCACCAAACAAAAATGTTTATAATCTTTTTAAAAATGGTATCCATAGGTCTTTGAATTTTAAAAAGGGTTATGTGGTCAGAGCTAATTAAACACATATCCAGGTACCAATATTTGCCCCCATGCTGCAAATATGCAGCATGGAGAACATTTCTTTGTTCCTGCATGTGAATCTTGCAGTGTCTCAAAGGGGTTTGAGATGCTGCAAGAGGCACATGCATGCTCATCTGGACACGCCCATAGGGTGCTTGCAGATGTAACCTCCCCCAGCTAAAACTGCCAAAAAGCCTCGATGAAGTGCCTAATCTTTACAGGCACTGCAGAGCTGGGTTGAAGTAACCCACTGCTTCTGCCAGTAAGACATGGGTTTTTTGTTTGTGTTTTTAACATTTCCAAGCAGCCATAAATATTAGTCAAGTCTTCTTAGATCACACATTACATATAACTCTAGAATACTGTCATTACCTTTAAAATCTTGAGCACTATACTTGTCCTTGAGGTTGATGGCCACATAGATAGGCAGTGGGTTCTGCCCATCATTCACTGCCTGATGCTGGTCTGAGAGCTTATGGTTGTCTTTCTAGTTTTAAAGAGAAATGACATGTGGGAAAAAATGGATCTGCAATTCAAATAATATAATGTGACAGCTGAACTTCAGCCAAGTTTTCCTTTTTCAGCCTACCAGACTATGCACAAATAAATATTTAGGAATATCCCTATGTCTCATGAACAGTACCCACTCTATGATAGTTACAAGTTCTTAAGAAGGGTGTGGCAGGGACTAAAGCAGTTCACGTTAAGACCATTTATGCTATTTTAATATAGACTTCTCCAAATATGTACACATTTAGGCCTGCATTATGTTATTTTGGATGGGAGGACTCAAAATGCCTCACCTTGTCAAAGAAATTAGTGAGAAAAAGTCTAATTGATTCTATTTTCAAATACTGTTTTTTTCTAAATAAAATATCTTCAGCCTTCTTAACAGCACTACTTCTACATGTAATTTGACTTCAGTTTTTAAAAACTGCTAGATAATGCATCACAAAAAAGAAAAAAAAGTAACCAGTAGGAGGAAAAAAATCCATTTTCATATTTTGCTAGCTCAAAATGTCCATATAGATTTGGCAAATTTTTCACACAATTATTTTCTTTGTTAAGTGAAAGCATGAGAAATTTTCCCCAAAAGGGGAATGATTTTCAGAGAAGTTTAAACAGAAAACTATACTACATAAGAATCTCTTCTTAAAAATAGTTACAGTGTTACTAATACAACACCATAATGTTTAATACAATTGTTCTTTGCTTCTCAAGGTCTTATAATATTTTTTAAATAGGTATATAAAACAAGATGAGCCAGAGGTGTAACAGGGCATCTGGGCACTTGGGGCAGCAGTGACACACGGGGCAACCGTGACTTCTGGCTGCCAGCACAGCTTCACAGCTGCAGCAGCTTTTCTAGTCCCCTTTCCCCCCAAGCTAACTCCAGAGGCTACTGCCCCAGACTCCTCACCGTAGTTTCGTTACTGAGATGATCTGCTGAATTATATTATTTGACAATGTTATCAATTTCTGTAATTTGTTTGCCAGACAGGCATTTGGTTGTTTGTTTTAAAGAATTCAACTACTTTTCTACCAGGTCAAATACCATAGGGCAAATATACAACTTAATTGGCAAATCAACGCCAACAAAATTCATAGAAAAATATATTCAAGAACTGATCTTTTCACCCATTCAACTGGCTATAACTATAACATCGAAAGCCTAAAAATAAGACGCAATATAAACACTCATACATAAAAATATATTGCAGAACAAGTGGTAGTGATTTGTTTAGAATGCATGAGTCATCTTCTTTGGGCCAGCTTTACAGCATCAATAATTCACTTGTAACTGAGGAAACATGTTTGAAAATATGCAATGTTGAAATGGGCATTTTAGAATTTCAAAATAAATAGTAGACCATACTCCCTCAAAAAAAAAGAAAAAGAAAATTATGTCCCCCCACCCAAGCGAGACATTGGCACTGCATGAAATTTCTCTGAGTGTTTCATTTCAAAGCTGTTTTGACACAATTCAAGCTCAAAGCAGTGAAATTGAAATGAAATAAAAAGCTTCAAAACAGCTTTGAAATGAAATGAGGACACTCAAAATGTTTCAAGTTTGAATCGTGCCTGGGCTCCTGGAACTCCCGCCCGGCCTCGCTGTCGGCGTGGTCCCCCTGCTCCACCCACTCCGCGCATCCGTTGCAGCAATAACATTAGGAGCCTGGGGGCAGGCTCCTGCCGGGCCCTGCTGCCCCGGGGCGGCCTGGGCAGCTCCACCAAGCGGGGCAGGCCCTTCCCAGAGGCCAAGTTTCAAAGCAGCCTGGGGACAGGAGGCAGGGGAGAGCCAGGGCTGCACTCTGCAGCCCCATGGAGCTCAGCCCAGGTGGGAAGTGGTGCGTAGCCCTGGCTCTCCCTGCCTCCTGCCACTGGGCTGCACTCTGTGGGGTTGTGGGGTCACTCAGAGTGGGCAGTGCCAGGGCTATGCTCCACCTTCCACCACCAGGCTGATCTCCATGGAGCCCGACACTGGGCACCTGCTGTGCCCTGCACTGGTCCCAGACAGCAGTAGCAGCCTCCTATTATCTGGCGTAGGGCTGGGGGCCTGCATCCCTGGGAGGAGTCCAGCACAGCCCCTCATCCCTCCCAGGGGTGCGGGTCCCCAGTTCTGCATGCTGGGTGACAGGAGGCTGCTGCAGCTGAAGCAACTGTAGCTGCCGTTGCCTGGGGCCAGTGGCGGTATCAGTCTCCCCCACTGCTGGGTGTAGTCTGCGCCCAGTGCTGGTCCCAGGCAGCAGCAGCAGCCTCCTGTCATCCAGCACAGATCCAGGGGCCTGCACCCCTGGGAGGACTCTGGCACAGCTCCACAGCCCTCCCAGGGCTGCAGGCCCCTGGATCTGTGTGCCAGATGACAGAAGGCTGCTGCTGCCAGCAAGTGTCATGAGTTTTGCTTTTTGCAGTTTGAAGTACAGCTTCCAAGAAACCTCTATACCGATATCCATGAAACTTGGAAGGCTTTGTGTCCTCAGAAGGGGTTACCAGCCCTGCTATTTTCATCTGAATCAGGCAATAAGTGACAACATTTTAGGCATTTTCATGATTCCCCATTATAGCCTATGGGCAAAACGTAGAAACAGGTCGAAACAGTTTCAATGAAACAAAACGGGACAGTGCTTTGAAACGAAACAACAAAACAAAATACCGTCCCTTCAAAATGGTGAAACAGGCATCAAAACAAAACGATGGTGTTTTGCACAGCCCTAGGAGACATGTTAGTATCTTAAACAGTGAAATTCCAAGGTAAACACAGGTCTGTTACCTTTTTTAATAGGAGAGAAAGAAAGAAAAAATATATTTGAATATACAGTAATCTTTTGCAACCATCTTTCCCAGTAAACTCTTTAAACCAATAAGAGTGAATGTACATTTCTTTCTAGGGTTGATTTACTTTTCATTTTTTATTAGAGAAGTTCACTGAGGCTCAGAAAAGTTGGCATAGTTAATACCTCATCATGCAGCATGGATTCAATGATGAGCCCCCACAAGTCTATAAAAGATGTTTTGTATCCTTCTTGTGCTCTCTCCTTCAGCTCACTATGATAGTATTTCAGACGATTTGTAGAAAAACAGTTCATCTTGGATTTGGTGACTTGTTTGCGAGCTTCACTGATTGCCTCCTCAAGATATTTTTGTGACCAATTAGCATCTTCATACAAATTTGCCATGGTCCTGAGGAAAGGATATATGGTGTTATACAATGATTGAGACTTGAAAAAACTTGTGGTCTGAGCTCAGAGAGGTTTATGCAAAGTTTTCATTCACAGAGAGGTCACAACTGACAGCAAAACTCAATTGGAATTACCAAGCTTTGTCCCATTTTGAGGCAAAAGAAAAGAAAGCCTTCAAGTGCTCCAAGCCCCTGCTTGAAATCAAAACTGAGTACCAGATACAAAAAGTTTAAAGAACTTTGGTTAAATTGGGGAAAAGCTAGGGTTTATAATAATGATCATGGTCCAATTTCCACTCAAGTCAATGGCAAAATACTTATTTAGCTCAGGTGACCCTAGAACAGACCGAAAATTTGGAACCATGGAAGTTTCACTTAGTTTAAAGTGAACTTATGGCTTTTGTTTTAATAATGTCACTCAGGCCTGCCAAAAAATATGTTATATAACATCCAACATCACATCTAAAGTTCACACACACACACACACACAAAAGGCAGAAGGTCTGAATTAAGAAAAGGCAGAGATAGGCAGCACTAATTGTGTCCTTCCTGACTTGATCTTTTAAATTATATTTATAAATATGAAATTATTGAACTTGTGGAACCCTAGGTATGAAGCAGAAGAGGATATAATATGGCCAAGATATTTATAATGCATCCGAATGCATCATCAATCCAGTGGTTTGTCACCTAAACATTATGTTTCCTCAGAACTGTCTTAAAATGAATCAACTTTAAACGCTGTCAGTGAAATAAGTCTTCTACTCACTGGGAAAAGTGCAACATGAACTCAAAGTGGGGAAAGGAATGGCAAATTAACAACATGAATGTGAATTTTTCCTTCCTCCAATTGCTAGGGAAAAGTGGTAAACATTTTGATAAGTACACATTCTTAACAAGGAACTGAACTCATTATTATTGGAATCTAAGGTGAACACAGTATTCATTTGGTCATCGTGATATTCAAACACTTGCCTTGTGGCTTTTTGCTCTATGAGAAAACAGAGTAGGATATGGGAACTAATTTTTTCATCTGAAAGTGTTATGGAAACAGACACAGTTAGAGAAATAATAAATTATTAATAGCAAATCAAGTTTCTGCTTGCATCTGCTTCCTCACCATGTGGTGCCTGATAAACCACTGATGTAGGAAATACAGTCTAAAAGATTCAATTTCTGTAGACCCAATAAGCTGCCAAACATTGCTGTAAATGATCTTGTCCCTCCTCCTGTTGTCATGATTGCCACCACTGGCACCTGTTCAATGCAAAGACAGAAAGCTAGTGAAAAACACCTTCATATTAGAGATCATTATTATGACACATAAATATTATGTTAAACGGAATAGAAATTGATAAGAAGAAGAAACAATAAATTGGGTTTGTGGGCAATAATACGATTCTTGTGAATCTGCTTCCATTATTACCTCCTAAATAAAAGAAGGACAGTCATCTCATATTTTATCAGTTCAGGTTTGTTTGCTTTTTAATAGATAATTGGAGGCAAGCATCAATGGGAGCTTTGCATTATTCTGTCATGTAGTATCTTCTTGATAAGTCCATGCCACTTTTGGGCAACTGTGCACGCGCTGCCGAGAGGGCCAGGAGTGACTGGATATGGGGGTTCCACCTCCTCAGGCAGGGAGGCAGGAGCCCCGCTGTTCCACAGGAGGAGACATAGGTGGAGGTGGGTGGGGGGAGGGAGGAGCCACCACGCTGCTGCCTCCTCAGGTGGAGGAAAGCCCCACTGCTTCACGGGAGGAGGTGAAGGCAGGTAGGCAGGAGGAGCTGCCTCTGCCACCACCACCTCAGGTGGAGGGAAGCTCCACTGCTTCACACGAGGAAGTGGAGGCAGGTGAGTGGACTGGCTGGGGGGAGGGAGCCACTGCCACCACCATTGCCTCCTCAGGTGGAGGGAAGCCCCACAGCACCATGGGAGGAGGTGGGGTGGGGGAGGAAGCCGCCACCTCAGATGGAGGAAAGCCCTGTTGCTTCACTGGAGGAGGTGAAGGCAAAGTAGGGTGGGTGGGCAGGGGGGAGGGAGGAGGCACTACCACCGCCTCAGGTGGAGGGAAACCCCAGTGCTATGGGAGGAGGTGGACATGGGGCGGGGAAGGGAGGAGCCACCGTTGCTGACTCCTCAGGTGGAGAGAAGCCCCACTGCTTTGCAAAAGGAGGTGGAGAAAGGTAGGTGTGTGGGAGGGAACCTCTGTCACCACCACTGCCTCAGGTGGACAGAAGCCCTGCTGCTCTGTGGGAAGAGGTGGAGGCGGTGGCAGGTGGGCAGGGGAGATGAAGCCACCGCCACTGCCACCTCAGGCAAAGGGAAGCCGTGCTGCTCCATGGGACTTCCCTCCATGGGAGAAAGTAGAGACGGAGGCAGGTAGGTGTGCAGGAGGGAGGGAGCTATCACCGCCACCTCCTCAGGCAGAGGAAAGCCCTGCTGCTCCACAGGAGGCGGCAGAGGTTGGTGGGCAGGAGGGAGCCACCACTGCCTCAGGTAAAGGGAAGCCCCACTGCTCCACAGGAGGAGGAGACGGCAAAGGTAGGCAGGCATGCACAGGGGAGGGAGCTGCTGCCACTGCTGCCACCTCAGGTGGAGGGAAGGCCCATTGCTTCACGGGGAGAGGAGGAGGCAGAGGCAGGTGGGTGTGTAGGGGAGGGGAGCTACCACCACCACTGCCACCTCAGGTGGGGAGAAGCCCTGCTGCTCCATGGGAGGAGGCGGAGGCAAGTGGGTGGGAGGGAGCCGTCATGCCAGAGGCTGGAGGAGGTGGTGGCAGAGGGATTGTTTACATGTCCGTCTCCAAAGGGTGAGGGGGGCTGGCGGGGGTAGGAGGCCATGTAAACACTCCCTTAAACACTCTGTCATTTATGATGGGCAATTGGCTAGTAATAATAATAAAATCTGATTGGGTTCAATTGCTTCAAAACATTTTGCTTGTTAAGAATAGTTTTGAACCAGGGAAGTCATCAAAACTTATTCTTTTCTGAAAACTTATTTTGGTTTTGACAAATTACTTAATTTTTTTACAAAAAAAAATGTTTTGTAAGATTTCTAATCAATTCTATAAATCTGGCCCCTAAATCCTTACTTCATATATTGCTATCAGATCTTTTCACCTCCTTTTATGGACAACACTGCCAAGGAGGAGCCCTAAACCTAAATGAGAAGACTACATAAAGGAAGCCAACAGAAAACTTTCTGACACCACCTACTACAAAGAACTACAAGAAGATCCTACTCCCTTTTCACTGTGAAACTCAAAAATACCATAAAAACTTTTCCATCAGAACTACAAGAAAAACTACAGACCTTGATTCCCCCACTTCCCAATCCAGGAACTTTTTACATGCTCCCTAAAATCCACAAACAAGGGAACCCTGGCAGACCTATCATATCCAACCTTGGGACCCTAACTGAGGAAATATCAGGTTTTGTCAAAGCAATCCTAAAACACTTTTCACCCAAAGAGCAAGTTTTGTCCAAGACAAAACATAGACCACCTTCCCAGCACCACCCTCCTAGCTACTACGGATGTTACCAGCTTATATACCAACATCCCACACCAGGATGGCATCCAAGCCTGCCTTACATATCTATAGGAACAAGATTACAACTCAGAATACAGACCCAAAGATATTACTGACCTTATACACTTCATCCTCACACACAACAATTTCACTTTTAATAACCAACATGTCCTCCAGAAGATAGGAACAGCTATGGACACCAAAATGGCCCCACAGTATGCCAACCTTTTTATGACCCACCTGGAAGAAAATTCCTCAAGGACTGTACATCAAACCCTTGCTATATGTAAGATATATCAATGACATCATCATCATTTGGACTGAAAACCTGCAAACTTTGAGTTCCATCAGAAATTCAACAATCTTCATCCCTCCATCCGACTATCTCTTGAATACTCCAGCACCAACATCTCCTTTTTAGACATGATGATCAGTATCCAGAATAGTAAAATATAGACCATGTTATACAAGAAACCCACAGACCAACATACATATCTGAACAGAACCAGCAATCACCCTAAACACACCAAGAAAGCTGTGATATATAGCCAAGCTCTCAAATACCACTGAATTTGCACTGAGGAGAATGCCCGGGATTGCCACCTCACTAATCTTAAAAAGGCTTTCACCCAACAAGGACACTCCTGCAGAGAGACAGATTGCATGTTTGAAATAGCCACCCAGATACCACATGAAGAATTGCTGCAGTATAGAAGAAAAACTCCCACAAATCGCACACTGCAGGTTATGACATATCACCCCTCCTTCAAACCCATATAGAAAATCCTCGAACAATTACAACACATACTAGAAAGAGACCCTATTCTTAAAGAGATCTACCCAAAACCACCCATCTTAGCTTCAAACAAGCACCAAATCTTGGTAACCTCATCACCAGAAGCAAACTTCCTCGGGTCCAGAACACACTGAATGGATCCAGACCACACCATGACAAGAAATGCAAAACTTGCCAGCACATCTCTATCACCCTCACAATTACATCTCCACCACCCTTACCCCACAACAGAGCCATCAGCATTCCCGGATCTTACAGCTGCACCTCCAGAAATGCCCTGATGGAAAATATGTAGGAGAGACCAAACAACAACTGCGCACCAGAATGAACGCACACAGAAATCTATCAAAGACAAGAATAACCAATTACCAGTGGGGGCACATTTCTCACAAGAAAACCACTCTCTCTCTAATCTCTCAGTCCTCAAAGGGAACTTACAAACCACTTCTCAGAGACAAGCCTATGAACTTCACTTCATCAACCTCCTGGATACAAAAAATCGTGGACTAAATACAGACATTGGATTTATGACACATTATAACCTGCCTAACATCTGATTACACAAGTACCTCTCCACTATTTAACTGCTACATTCATCCCCCTTTTCTCTCCCCCTCCCCCCACGATCCAGCCTGTCTCACCCACTGACTCCTCAATTTACATCTTCACTGACTGCCTGTCTTGCATGCAGACCACCCTCTGGCTTCTTTACTATTCATTTCATCCAGGAAGAGCACACACCAACTGCAGAGACTTCTTCAGCCTGACGAAGGGGTTTTAAACCTGAAAGCTTGCTAAAAAATGTTTTTTCCAGCCATTTAAGCTCGTCTAATAAAAGATATCAGATTCACCCAAAGAACCTTGTCTGCCTATCTCCATCATGAAGTTGTTCCTAATACTACAAGGCTCAGATAGTATCAACCACTGTAGCCTATCCTACCACAGAAAATGATAATGTTATAATTTGAGAGTATAAGGATGAAAACAGGAGACTGAGCATTAAGGTCAAATAATTATGTACAGAAGGGGGATGTTTCTGCCCAAAAGCTTGCAAAGAAGATTTTTTCCAACTATTTTAGTTGATGTAATAAAAGATATCAGATTTACCCAAAGAACCTTGTCTAATTATGTGCAAGTATTCTGTCTGCATTACTTGAAAGTTTTACCAGACATGCACTTTTATTCTTTTGTTATGGATAAATTGTCAAGCTGCAGCAAACTAAATGGGGAAAGACCAACTATTGTGATATTTCTGTCTTAACTCTGTTCACATGGTTATACTATTGGGATTCAGTTTACCTCCTTAGCCTGCACACTGATTGTGAAGAGTTAAGAGCTAGGACTCAAGAGTGCAGGAGACAAGAGGGACCTTTAGCACCAACAGCCTTGAATGAAATTGTTGACCTATGAAGGAAGGTGAAATACCCAACCCCTAATAAGGTGTCCACAGGAAATATACATGACAATGGGAGAGCAGGCTGGGGCTCCTGGCCAGAAGAGTCTGAAGACTGAGGTAAGCAGAGCTCTGGAGAGCTGGAAAGACTGGAAAGGGAACAGCTGAGTATCTCTGGAGGTGCTAAGAGCTGTCAGGGCTGGATTGGGAACAGAGGGACTGCTTAACCCCATCTGAGGAGACAGAGAACCTCTGGCTGGCTGGCTTTGCCCTAGTAAACAATTTTACTAAAGAGACCGTCCGCTCTGCTGCTTGGAACTATACAAAGTGCTGGGTCACTCCAGGAGGTGGTAAAGTTCCTCTCCGGAAGAAAAGTGGATGCTAGGTCCTTGAGTCAGGGCAATGGAGAACCAGGGAAGACCTGGGTCTCAGAGTGGGAGTAGCCTGGGCTCCCTGCTTGCCCTGTAAGCCACGCCTGGACTGGTTTCAGGGGGTTCTCCCAGAGACCAGACAAGGCCACAGCAAGCCCAAGCCAGCACCCCCTGAGGAGCATTCTGCGATACCCTGTACACCCTTCTACTTCCACAGGGGACTGTACAAAGAACATTGGGCTCAGCTGCTATTACTATTTTGCCACCCAGTCATCAGCACCTACCTACAAATAGTATTGGGTCTTAGTATTTAAGACCCATCTCTGTTCACAGCTATTAGTAAAAGCACCCTAATACCATTTTTTTTTAATCCTGGAGCTGCTCCTTTCATTCCTGGAAAGCAAATAAGCTACTTCTTATTTCTAAGGCTTCACAAGATGTTCTGTTTTTATATAAAAATGCTATAGTACTACCATCATGTGCTCTGGGAAGGAGGGAGACCTGAAATTCTTTCCCATATACCTCATGCTCCTGAAGATCCTCCTCCAAATGGAGAACCTTCTTCAAAGCTGCAGCAACGTATTTCTTCCTTTTATGCAGGAAATTGTGCTCTTGAGTACACAGGTCAAACCCCAAGCGCACGTCATGTCCTTGTTGACTAGAACAAAGAAAGACCATGACAAATGTATGTACACAAAATTTACAGCTAGTTTCAGATTCAGATAATCGTTGCATTTCACAAATACTCAGAATTATAAAAATAGCTCTCCCCACACTTGCTTGTGGACTGAGTAATGAAAGAAAAGAAATAACATATCCCTATTACCAGCACAAGGAGCAAATATATGGACAAGAGAGAAGTGTCAGAATGCTTTAAATTCCTTGCAAAAGTGAATTAAAAGCATGACAAGTCAAAGATAACCCACCACAAAGGCTGAATCTGGAAATATTTTTATTTTATTTTTTCAATCAACCTTTTTTTCCCCAGCAGGTTACCTAAATATCTCAAAAAAGTGCTCAAAGTTTATACTTCGTGTTCTGGCATTTCAGTATTGTACTAAATGAAGATGCACGCTGCCTAGTAAACAGAATTTGTTAATGCAAATTTATCTATGCTAAGGCTAGCCATTGCACCATGCCACGTGATCAAATTCAGACTTCAGCCAAACCATAAGACCCTGCTGACTTGATTCATGGCTGAAGCACTTGTTCACATGCAACATGGTCTTATGAGCCCACAGCAAGGTAACTAGAGCTGTGTGAAATTTGGCCACCAGTCTTGTTTTGATGCTGTTTTGACATGTTTCAAGGTCGAAACAGCAAAATCAAAATGAAACAGATATGGTCAAAACAGCCTCAAAATGAAACAAGGCAAGTCAAAACATTTCACCATTTCAATGCTGTTTCGACATTTTGCCCATAGGCTATAATGGGGAAGGTCAAAACAGCCTATAATTTTGTCATTTCTGGCCAGATTTGGATAAAATTTGCAGAAATGGTAGCCCCTTCTGAGGGCATAAAGCACACCAAGTTTCAAGAAGATAGGTGCATGGCGTCAGTGAAACTGCACCCCAAAATCTTGAGAGCCAAACTTGTGTCATATGTATGTGTTAAGCCACAGTGGGGTCAAAACTGCAGGCATGCTAGCCCCGGCTGAGGCCACAAAGCCAGCCAAGTTTCAAGGAGATAAGTACAGGAGCTTGGGGGAAACCGCACCTCAAGTTGTGGATAAGCAAAACCCATGACATGGGTGACACTGTGTGTGTTAAGGTGCAGCATGCCTGCTAGCCCCTGCTGCTGCCACAAAGCCTGTCCACTGTCAAGGAGATAGGTGCAGGGGGGTTCTGGGGCCCTGCACCTCTGGCTGCTGACAGGCAAAACTCATGCCATGGGTGCTTGTGCAACTGACTGTCTCTGTCTTGGGGCAGTTGATTCTCTGTATTGATTCTTTCCTCTCCTTAGTCCTGGTTTTGTAGGTGTTAATCCATGCTTGTTAAGTCGTTATGTAGTAGCTAGGTACTGTGTATTGAGCTGGTCCCTGAGTGAATCATGACTAATTGGTAACTGGTAACACACTAGCTTAGCAGCCAGGCCTGCAGTAGTCCTCCTGCTCCAGTGCCCCAAGACAAACACAGTTGCACAAGCACTCATGACACAAGTTTTGCTTGTCTGCAGCTTGAGCTGCAGTTTCCCCGAAACCCCTGCACCTATCTCCTTGAAACTTGGCAGGCTTCAGGGCCTGAGCAGGGGCCACCACCACTGCAGTTTTCATCCTGCTGTGCCTTCACACACACAGGGTCATCTATGTCATGAGTTTTGCCTGTCAGCAGCTTGAGGTGCAGCTCCCCCCAAACCCCTGCACCTATCACCTTGAAATTTGGCAGGCTTTGTGGCCTTAGAAGGAGCTACCATTCCTGCAGTTTTGACCCCACTGTGGCTTAACATACACATGACATGAGCTTTGCTTTCAAGATTTTGGGCTGCAGTTTCTTCAAACCCCCTGCACCTATCTTCTGGAAACTTGGCATGCATCATGCCCCAGAAGGGGCTACCATTCCTGCAAGTTTCATCCAAATCTGGCCAGAAATGACAAAGTTATAGGCTGTTTTGACCTTTCCCCATTCTTTCCTATGGGAAAAATGTCAAAACAGGGTCAAAACGGCAAAACGTTTTGACGGAATGAAACAGAACCTCCATTTCAACTCTAAACAAAAGTTGAAACAAAACACTGTTCTGTCAAAACGACGAAACACTCATTGAAATGGAACACTTCCGTTTCTCACAGTCTTATAGGTAACATCCCAGTCACATAACAAATATAGAAATACATACTACGTATTTCTATGTTTGTTACATTAGCTCTCAGGATGTGCTTTATTGCTGTTTAAATATATAAAAATCACCATCACTCCCACAAATAGCTTACTAAGTTCCCTGGCAGATGTACATTTAAAGGCACAATGGGATCTGATGCACGTTCCCCACAGTCACCCCTGCTATCACGTCACACATGCTTGGCAGGAGGCATGACTGTGAGATCAAACATCAGATCCTATGGTGACAATGCTGAAGCAGAGGAAGCCCAGGATCCTAATTCTGGGTCTGTGCATCCCCTACACTGGCAAATAGCAAGCCTCTGCAGCTGGGAGCCTGGATCAGCTGATGGGGCTCCCAGCCATGGGGGTGTACCATGAGCTCCTGTGGCTGGGAGCTCAGATCAGCTGACAGGGCTCCCAGACGCAAGGGGGGCAGTGAAGGCCTTTATTCCAGCTGCACCCCAAAGGCTGGGAGCCTTGATTTGCCATTCGTCCCAGCTGAAGTGGTATATTGGAATTAAGGGCTCTGATGTGCCCCTGAAGCTGGGAATGGCAGCTAATCCCAGCCCCCAGTCTTAACTCCAATGGGCTCCCAAGGCTGGGAGCAGCAATCAGCTGATTAGCATGCACAGCCTCTGTATGGAAGTTAAGAGCTCCCATGTGCCCTGGAGGCCAGAAGCCCCAATCAGCCTGGCCACATGTTCAGTTAATATCATGATGAGAACCAGCCACTAAGTTATTACATATATTTTGTGTAATAACTTTGTGACTTACTCCTTTTTTATGATGCCATTAATCACATTAACATGTGGCTGGGTAATAACTTAAGATGTGATTAACTCGTTTCCCTTATAATGCCAAGCAGCTTACAGGATCAAAGTGCCCAATCCTGCCAATACCTGGACAGATACATTTTTTTTCCCCATTAACCATCTCATTGAATTTCCTCATGTCAGAAAAGTGAGGTATATACTTAAGTGTTTGCAAAACTGGGACCTAAAAGATAAAGGATGGTAGTCCATGCTGTGTGTGCAATTGGTCGCAGCCCTCTTGAAGGCTCATATACAAATACGTATATGAATTTAATTATTGCCTGCTACTGGAGAGAATGCCTGAATTTCCCAAGTGTCTTAGGTGACACTGCTCCCTGGTGGAAGAAAACTATGCAAAGTACTGACTTTGAGGATATTTTATAAGCAGGACTATTTCATGCGTTACTAACAGTATCGTTCAATTCTCCACCACTTTGGCAAAAGCATAGTTTACTCATACAATATACCAATTTTAATTTTCAAAAACAAAACCAGTGTCGTGACCTTCAAAAATAAAAGTTTCTGAATATTTTAAGAGGGCAAAAAAATTACACTAGAAAAGAACACAGAAAGCAATGGCATTTTCTTCAGATTGTCTCATATTCACTTGTAAACTGAGCCTAAGCAAGCTTCTCCCCAGAAAGAACAGAAGTGTATTTCATATGTTAATTTTACTTTTAATATTTCTTGTAGTACTTTTAAGGCTGCAGCAAAAGAGGCTTTATTATTTGTCTAAACAAATCTAATCAAAGTATACTCTATATAGTATCACAATATTAAACACAATGGTGGTTGTCCTACAAAAAATAATAGGTTCATCTGAAGTGAAGGCAAGTGTCAGAAAGTATTTGTTTAAATTTCAAACTATTGGCTAACATGTTGTTTCAAGCATCTCCTTAAAATAATTGGCATGCTGGGCCAAGTCTTCCCATATATAAGGGCCTTGTCACACATTATGCCTAGCATGAGTTAACTGCACTTAAAATGCTAGGGTGTTTATACATGTGCCCTGGGAGGTGTGAGGGAGTGCTTTAATTACTGCAGCTCCAAAAGCAATGCTAATTAAAAGCTCCCAGATGATCACAGGCATCAGTGTCCCTGCTCTGAAAAATGGTGGCAGGGTGCTTTGAACTAAAGCTCATCCAACAAGCTTTAAAGCACCCCACCTCCATTTATCAGCAGGGGGAGCTGGAGGCTGCTGAAGAGTGTTAATTTTCACATTCCAGCAGACTTGATTAATCGAACCTGCTCCAATGCGCTGCAATTACATGCTCCCTGCACATGTCTAGGAGCCCCTAGTGTCTGCGCATTCAAGCAGTGAAACACATGCTGAGTGCCATTGCAGCATAGCAAAGTCAGGGCTTCCTGCAAGGAATATTTCCAGATGGTATTGCCTAGTACATCCTAAGCTAATATTCAACTACTTCACAGAGATAATATGATCAGAAGACTCTGGGGCAGTGCAGGGTCCGGGACCAGTCCCAACATCATCCCCTCCACACCACCACCGCCACCACCACTGCACCAGCCCCGGCCCCAATACTGCACCAGAGCTAGTTCAAGAGGGCTGCAACCAATGGTCAGCTGTTTGTCAGTCCCAGCCTCCACAACACATTGCAGCACCCTGGAGTCTTCAAGAGCGCTGGAATTTCAGACGTGTCTTATTTATTACTAAGCATTACCGTGTGATTGCTCAGAAAACTTCCCAACTCATAGTAATAATTAATAAGATCCCCAAAACGATGAACCATGTGTAATGTATGACAAGACTAATTGCTATTGCCACAGCTGCATAATTTTACCAGCGGTGCAATGGCAACCAGAAATCACTGCTGTCCCTGTGTGCATCAGCTGTCCCAGGTGCCGAGCCACATCATTACACCTCTGTGACTTAAAACCACCTTTGCTTCCTCCTGTCCTATTGCCCTAATGATCCCATATCAAATATGCCAAATTTACAGGTAAAACTTGTAAGTATAGTTCCTACTTAAGCATCAGCCCTGAAAACTCTACCTAAATTTGGAAGGTCAAACTATGTTTCTTTGGGGGTTTTTTCTTCTTATGAATCAGACCCAGTAATCAAGGTTCAGGGGGCCAAAACATGTTTTCAGGAAACCAGTACATGCTCATTATCTTCACTTTGTGTTCTCAGTGATGCTAATAAAGTTCTGTTTTATTTTCTATCTTGGTACAGGTGCAACTAGCTGGAACTTAGTTAACATTTTTTTTTTTGATGCATGAGAAGGAATGACACCCACTCACTCTTAGTTCTGTTGGCTGTACATGGCAAGAAAGACCAAACAGGAGGGCAAATAATATTTTTAAGCAATTCTGATTCAGAATGTAGCTAAGCATCATACCCAATGAATCAAAAGGTGGTCCTTTTTACCTCCAGCTATACTGTAGACCCAGTAGGGGCCAATTTACCTAACATAACCTGTTGAGGATAAAATAGCGCATGCTGAGCTTCATGCTACTGTGAGAGAGACTGGCACTGGTCCCCAAATTAGCTAGTTTAAAGCCAATTCATCAGTATGACTTCAGTATGGATACACCTATACTGACTTTTCTCAGCGCACAGACATACTTTTAAATGTTTGCAGACACTCTTAACGTACAAACGCACCTTTTTTCCCTTCCTTCACATAGGCAGAGAGGGCAGAATTCACTATACAGAGTCTTTAGAAACCTAAAAATCAGGAAAGAGTTTCTTACCATTTTTTTGCCCTTACATGCAAGTCAAAAGTTTTGTCCTAGAAATTAACAAAGTAAAGGTAAGTACCATATTATTTTTTAAACTTTATTTTGCTTCATACTTGGGGCTCAGCTGTACAGGGAAGTTAGTAAGCAGCAAGTCAGAGAATGAATTCATAGCATACTAGCTATTCCACACTAACTCACTACCAACTGCAACATACCTACTCCACTTCGAAAGTGGACTAAGCTACCTTGCACTCCAAGTGAAAACTACAGAAACAAATCTACTTAATTACAGGACTGGGCAGCATTATACTGAGACATGTCATACTCTGTGAATACTACCTCCCACACTGGAAGTAACTTGGCTGGCTGTGTGCAGTGTTGTACACAGAGACTATAAACAGATGTTGTCTAATGAAGTGGATCAGCTGTGCTGCAATATGTTATGGCACAGACGATCTACCTCATTGGGTGAAACACACATCATCCCTTGTCCCACCCTTGATGATGCAGGACAAGCAGGGAAGAATTGGTGGGGAATGTACTAGTGGATGGCAACTTGGGCAGCAGTGACCATGAGATGATTGAGTTCAGGATCCTGAGGAAAGGAAGGATGGAGAGTATCAGAATAAGGACCCTGGACTTCAGAAAAGCAGACTTCAACTTGCTCAGGGAAATTATGGGCAGGATCCCCTGGGAAGCCAGTCTAAGGGAGAGAGAAGTCCAGGACAGCTGGTTGTACTTTAAAGAAGCCTTACTGAGAGTTCAGGAACAAACCACCCAATGCTCTGGAAGACCAGCGAGTGTGGCAGAAGACCAGCTTAGCTTAGCAGGGAACTATTCAGTAAATTAAGTCACAAAAAGGAAGCTTATAAAAAGTGGAAACTTGGACAAATAAATAGGGAGGAGTATAAGAGCATTGCTTCTGCATGGAGGAATGAAGTCAGGAAAGCCAAAGCGCATTTGGAGTTGCAGCTAGCAAGGGACATGAAAGGTAACAAGAAAGGTTTCTACAAATATGTTGGTAGCAAGAGGAGGATCAGGGAAGGGTGGGTCCCTTAACTGAATGAGGGCAGTAACCTTCTGCCAGAGGATGCAGAAAAGGCTGAAGTGCTCAATGCCTTTTTTGCCTCAGTCTTCACAGACAAGGTCAGCTCCCAGACTACTGCACTTGGCAGCACAGTTTGAGGAGAAGGTGAGCAGCCAACAGTGACAAAAGAAGAGCTTATGGACAATTTAGAAAAGCAGGACATATTTAAGTCCATGGGGTTGGATGGGATGCACCCAAAGGTGCTGAGGGAGTTGGCTGATGAGATTGCAGAGCCATTGGCCATCATCTTTGAAAACTCATGGCAATCAGGAGAGGTCCCAGGTGATTAAAAAAGGAATATCCAGGGAAGTACAGACCAGTCAGCCTCACCTCAGTCCCTGGAAAAATCATGAAGCAGATTCTCAAGGAATCTATTTCTAGGCACTTGAAGGAGAAGGTGGTGATTAGGAACATGCAGCATGGATTCACCAAGGGCAAGTCATGCCTGACCAACTGGATTGCCTTCTATGATGAGGTGACTGGCTCTGTGGAAGTAGGGAGACCAATGAGTGGGATGTACCTTGATTTTAGCAAGGCTGTTGGTTGTGCCCAAAAGCTTGCAAAGAACTTTTTTTCCAACTATTTTACTTGGTCTAATAAAAGATATCACATCTACCCAAGGAACCTTGCCTGCCTTGATTTTAGCAAGGATCTTGATATGGATTTAAGCAAGGATCTCCACAACATTCTCGTAGGCAAGATAAGGAAGTATGGGATGGATGAATGGACTGTAAGATGAATAGAAATCTGGCTGGAGCATTGGGCTCAGAGGGTAGTAATCAATGGCTTGATGTCCAGTTGGCAGCTGGTATCTAAAAGAGTGCCCTAGGGGTCAGTTTTGTTCAATGTCTTCATCAGTGACCTGGAAGATGGCATAGTGACCTCAGCAAGCTGGCAGATGACGCCAAGATGTGGGGGAATAATAGATATGGTGGAGGGTAGGGCTAGGATTCAGAGTAACCTGAACAAATTGGACAATTGGGACAAAATGAATCTCATGAGGTTCAACAAGGACAAGTGCAAAGTCCTGCACTTAGAACAAAGCAATCCCGTGCACCAGTACAGGCTGGGGGCTGACTGGCTGGGCAGCAGCTCTGCAGAAAAGGACCTAGGGGTTACAGTGGACAATAAGCTGGATGAGCCAGCAGCGTGCCTTTGCTGCCAAGAAGGCTAATGGCATACTGGGCTACATTTGCAGGCATGTTGCCAGCAGGTGAAGGAAAGTCTCCCTCTATTCGGCACTGGTGAGGCCACATCTGGAGTACTGTGTTCAGTTTTGGGCCCCCCACTACAGAAAGGATGTGGACAAATTGGAGAGGATCCAGCAGAGGGCAACAAAAATGGTGAGGTGGTTGGAGGGGCATGACTTATGAGGAAAGACTGAGGGAACTGAGCTTATTTAGTCTGGAGAAAAGAAGATTGAGAGGGGATTTAATAGCAGTCTTCAACTACCTGAAAAGGGGTTCAAAAGAGGATGGAGCTAGATTGTTCTCAGGAGTAATGGCTTGAAGGTGCAACAAGGAAAGTTTAGGTTAGACATTAAGAAGAATTTCTTACTAGGAGGGTAGTAAAGCACTGGAACAGGCTATCCAGACAGGTTGTGGACACTCCATGCTTGGAGGTTTTTAAGACCCAGCTAGACAAAGCTTTGCCTGGGATGACCTAGTTGGGGATGCTCCTGCTTTGAGCAGGGGGTTGGACTAGATGACGTCCTGAGGTCCCTTCCAACCCTAATTTTCTATGATTCTATGAATGTCATCTCACCACTTTACCTGCTGAGCCAGGTTCATTCCTGCAATCATGGGGAATGAGTCTGGCTAAGCAGAAAACCCCTTCTTTCCCATTTATGGAGAAGTACCTCAGATTCCCTGGGGTACCTCTCTGTAAATGGGGAAAGTGGGCAGGTGGGCTGGGGGCTTGAGGGTGACTGGAAAGGAGCAGCAGCTCAGGCTACCCAGACTGTCCTGTCACAGAGGCACAATAAGTGGCAGGGTTTATTACTACCTTTTGTTGCACCACTGATTTTCCTCTGAAGAGGCATGAAAAATGGAAGCAAGGTCTATTAGCTCACCATTTGTGCTACCAGAAAAATGTTATGTCAGGATAAATTAGACATCAAGTGACCCCTGTTTCCATGAAGAGACAGGGCTTGAGGGCAGCAGTCAGTGCCACACTAAGGCAAACTACACTACTTTTCACTTGGGAAATAGTAGAGGCTTACCATATTTACTCAAATATAAGAAGAGGTTTTCTTCCCCTCCCCCTGTCCCCTCCTCAAATCAGCACGGGTGGGAAAAGCCCCTAATCTTATATTATCACATGAAGCAGAGAGGGGAACAGGCAACTACTGTGGCTCTGACTCTGGTCCTGAGCCTGCGCCAGGGGCACAGTTAAACCCAAGCAGCCAGGAGGGTTGCTCCCTCCCTCCATTTCTCTTCTGCAGCTTTTGCCCCTCACCTGTTTCCCTCCCCATTACTGTCAGGTGCAGATTGGCTCTGGCTCCAGCTGGGGTGTCTCCCAGGCATGGAACACATGCACCAGCACCGCTGCATGGCCAAGCACTGGCTGAGCTTCCACGTGCTATGCTCCAGCATGGAGCAGCCCAAACAGCCTCTGACAGTAGCGGGGAAGGGAAGAGGCTCTGAGGGAGTGGGAGCAGGGGCAGGGGCAGGGGCTGCGGGGAGCTGGGAGTGGGAGAGATGCAGGTGGCAGGGGGCAGGAAGGCTGCAAGGGAATGAATTGGCAGGACAGAGGGCAAGGTTGCCACCTGACCCCCCACCCCCCGCAGCCACTCTGCTGTAGCAGTTGGAGGAGGGAGGGAGAGGGATCCAAGACAACCCTCCAATATTTAAATTGTATACCTGGAAAATAACATCAAACATATACATTTTCCATATACAGAATCTAATTATCAAGGGGTCATCTTATAGTTGAGTAAGTATTGTAATTAGCAGTAGGGGTTTTGAGCCCTGAGCAAAATCCTACAAGGGGTGGGGGAGGCAAGAGGGGAACGGTAGTCCTGAGCTAAACTTGGGAAGAGAGAAAAAAGAAGGGCCAGTGTTACCTGCCTTGAAGACTCAAAGTGCCCAGCTCCTGCTGGTACAAAGTGGTCTACCTGGCCTGGCTCTTGCTACTAATGCTTTGGCAGCAGCATGGAGTCCCTTCACCATTCTGGACACCCTCTAATTGGGTGCCAAAAACAGGTGCCCTACTCATCCAGGCTACTGACATGATTGCTGCTCTTTGATACTTTAGTAAGAAATTGAACAAGCTCTTTATATTTCATATCACTTTTTCAAATATGCATTAGAACCACACTACACAGTAATGGTGTTCTCTAACCAAAAATAAAAAATGTATCCCTCTAATACTAAAAATTGAAGAACTAAAATAACTATTCCAAAACATGTGTGATACTCACCCCTGTTATTGTTATTTTCTTTTGCAAAGGAAGAGAATTCAGAGGCAGGGTCAGGAATCCTTTTTTCTCAGAATCCTGTTTAGCTGGGGCCAGCTGAAATTTAAAAAAGGTAAGGGGGGGCAGGAGAGGGCAGGGTAAAACACAATGGTGACTTACAACCAGGAGGAAAGGACTAACCCTCTACTACAACCAAAATTCCCCGCATAAAGCAAGCTAACATTTCTCGCAATGTTCTATTTGATGTTATTTTAATAAAACTAATGATTACGTACAATGGAAGAAAGGATCTTCTTTGGTAAAGTAACATCCAGTTTTGTTGGGTTATTTTTTATACAGTGAAACATAACAGAATCTAGGGAGTCAGGATTCAGCGAAATCTTCTGGGTTCCTTCATGCGATCCTTTTACTGTAAACGTGAGTTCTTCCTCTACAGACAAGAGATACAGAACAAGAGAATTTTTACGGTACACATCTATAACTCAAAACATACAACTATTTAAAAATATCCTCTCATATAAAATGCCCAGATCTTCCTACAGATTTCATATTAAAATAGATGTTTAAAAAACCTAGAATGTGTCACAAAAGCTACCAAAGTCTCACCTGTCTAAACTATCTGTGCCCATAAAGGACTAAGTCATATTCTAGAATATTTTCATAAATTTAATTTTTGGCATTTATGAACAGTATAATTTTATTCCCAGTACAGCAAGGATGTTCAAGTCTCCACACAATGACTGAGCATATTCAGTAAGGCTGTATTCTGTCCAAGCAGGTATGCAGCATCATATGTTCCCCTTCATTTATGCATATGTTCCCAAGTTCTAGCTATGCAAAACCCCATGATTAGAAGGAGGGACCTCCCATATTTTAGCCCAATAGCCAATGGGTATGACACTCACTTATGTTATAGGGCTCCCATTACCCAGAAAGACCTTGAACCTGTATCTTCAGCTTCTCAGCAGAGTACTCTAATCACTAGGCTACAGGTCTCTCCAAGCATCACCCTTGAACATGCCCAGAGGATGAAAAAAAAATCAATGTTCTAATTAGAATGCGCTAGCATTGCTGCAGCATCATGTGTATAAACCCCTGTGGGTTTAAAAACGGATGCTGGGGCACTTTAACTAAAGTTCATCTAATGATGTTTAGTTAAAGTGCCCCACAGCCATTTTTAAATGCATGGGGGCTTAATACATATGATGCTGTGGTGTTTTAATTAGAGTAGCTCATTGCAAAAACAAAAAGAATCATTTACCTCTATCTTCCTTTTTATAATTACTCAGCAGCAATCTAACTAAGAGCCACTATGACTAACATCCTAGGGTCACAACTCCTATAAAATATTCTACGAACAGACTGCTGTATTCTCAGAAGATGACACTGCACTTTCAGCAAAGTGCTCGTACAGGAATGTCAGAAGCTGAAATGTTTTTGTCTCAAGAAGATAAATGGCAACATCTTTAGGATTTTTTTTCAGTTGTCCTTTTCCTCCAAATTGTCTTTCAAACAAACTTTCTGTGCAAGGTCTGGCCATTGGTAATCAGGCCATTTGTTGTAAGCAGTTTATTCATGGGGCCTTTTTTTGTCTAGATACAGGTCATGATTTTTTAAAATTGTGTAACTTTTATTTAAAAAACTAGTCCATGAAATACATTTATGAGGAGAAGCAGTGATTCCAAATGGGACTTGGATTGCACAAACATATCTCAAACCTGCAAATGAAATCTGTGCAGACCCACGCCTGTGTGTACAATTTAAAATTTAAACTTTTGGAACACTTTGTTTTTCCAAGCAACTCAAAAATGTCCCTTTTGAAAAAAAATGGATTTTGGCATATTCCAACCTAAATAAAGTATAGAGTTTAAGATTTCTTTTGCAGTAATTAAATGGTGAAACAATATTTAAAACAACAGTATCAGGTCAAGACTAGGTACACATTTACATTTTATACATAGCCAACCAACAGAATTTTTTCCTGAACTTTTGCTAAGTTTCAGAAAATGTAGTACTCTTTGAACAAAAAGGAGAGAATGTTACAAGACCCAGACGTTTGAATGTCCTGATTTTTGTTTCATTGCATTTCAAATAAAATGTAAATTTAATGTGGACTTCTGTGATACTGAAGTATGACAACATTGCCTTTGGAACCTATGTAGTAGATTATTAATGTTCCAGCTTCTACTGTAAGTACTGAATAACAAACATGTAAACAACTAGTTAATAAAATGATAGTCTTACTTGTGGACTGTTGCTTCAGTTTCTCTGCATCCACTTTGACTTCCAAACAGGAAATCTCACGTGACTGTAACAGAGATGACCCATATGTTGACAAAGAATGACACAGCTGGAATCCTAAGTGATTCAGATTGTACTCTTGTAATTGACAAAATAGTGACAAGGAAGAATCTCTAGCAAATCTCTGCCAATATTTACCAGGGAGGATGGTGATGGTGACATGCTTGGGAAGCAAAAATGGGAACATCTTAAGAGTCTGAATTTGAAAACAGAGGGTGGTAGAATGATTAAAGTAACAGCTATTTAAGACTGGTGTCAAGACAAGGAATACTTTGAGTGAAGCTGGTTGTGTAAGTTCTGTCACTTCCCTAATACAGTTTCAACCACATTAAGCAATAAGTATACAAAGGGGAAGATACAAACGCCCAAGTGTAGGAGGCCTAACAGGCTAGCAAGGTCAAGGCAGGACTTCTGAAGACAACAGCACCCAAGGGAGTCACAACTAGCATCATATCTGGCAGGTTTTCATTCCCCACTCCAAATTACCAGTTTAACCACACTGATGGCAGTGGGAGTATGAAGCAAAGTTCACACTCATGCCTTTGGAACTATAGCAAGGTGTTTTAATCCCTTTGCCACTATATCCCAAAGAGCCACATTAGCCCATGGGAACATACAGTCTTTGGTAGACAGTGGCATTGTGTTCACCACTTTCCCAGATTCTACCTTAGTTAAAGTGTGGGGTTTTCAAGTACAGGCTGTGAGGCAAAGCTCCAAATCTTGAGTCCCCTTAGTAATTTAAGTGTTTCCCATGCTACACAGGCAAGATTACAGGAAAAAAGAAAACATTACCACTAGTACTCCATTAGTGCTGATTTTTTCAGGACGTTCTAACCTGAAAAACAATGCAACAAAAAAAAAATTCCAAGTGTTACAATGAGAGCAATTAAATATATCTTTAAGTACATGAGTCAAACATTCTTCCTCTCAAGATTTATGTAGCTTATTGTTGGGGGAGTCACTCGCAGAAGAGATTAGCATCAGGGAAATTCTAGAAAATGAGTTCAAGTTTCCCCACATTTTAACAGTGGAAAACCAAACTTGACCTTTAATGCCATTGCTTTGATAGCTTTAATCATGATTTTAATGCTGTACCTAGCCATGAAACACTCCTGTGCAGACTCCCATCATGCTAAATCATGAGGTGGTTTCTAAAATATACCACACTGAGTCTGTGGAGAGTCTGAAATCATTAAATCTATCTCAGGACCCCAGAGCATCTACCATTTGAACTCCAGAAGTAAAAAGCATTAGTCCAATGCCCCAAAATAGGAACAGAGGGGAGAATTTTATCCAATCCTCATAAGATGAACTGCAGAATGGAAATGAAATGTGAATAAGTATTGGAGGTGTACGTGGAAAATCTACACTAACCAGGATAAAGATTCAAGATGGATAATTAGCACAAAAATAAGTTTTAATAAAACCTCTTTAACAATTATTTTCTGTTTTTTAAAATATCAGAAACTTCTTAATGTATTAAAGATATCCCACAATGCCTCATATCACAGTTTCAAATACCTACTGCAGCTCATAGAACTCTTAGGATGGAGAGTGCAGTTACAAAGATTTAGGTCCAGATTCTATCACACCACTAAGACTTTGTTGCTACAAGCCCCCAACACTGCCCATCAAGGCACAAGAGAGCAATCCTGTTTCCCCCAGGATGGTGCATCCTTCTTTTATTGTGGCAATGTACAGCCAAGTGAACCTGCAGAAACCAATCCTATTCCCACCCACAAAAATGCCAAGCTCTTTCATTCAGGCAATGGGCAACCCTGAGCACATAAGCCCTGAGCTGACATCCATAGGAACAAGATATTTATATATGATCCCAGGCACTGCTGGCTGAAGGAAATAATCAGTCTGCTCCCAAACAACTACCAGAAAAGGAGGGAAGCTGCCTCCTTAGAGACACAAGGACACCTGCTTATTCTACTGACATTTAACACAAGGATATACAGGCCTGAGAATCATAGAAAATGATGGCTGAAAGAGACCTCAAAGGCCATCTAGTCTAACCCCCTGCTCAAAGTAGGCCCATTCCCTACTATATCATCCCACTGAAGGTTTTGTCTAGCTGAGTCTTAAAAACCTCTTAAGGATGGAGATTCTCCCACCTCTGAGTAGACTGTTCCAGTACTTCACTACCCTCATAGCGAGAAAGTTCTCCTAATATCTAACCTAAACTTCCCTTGCTGCAGCTTGAGACCATTGCTCCTTGTTCTGTCATCTGTCACCACTGAGAACAATCTAGCTCCATCCTCTCTGGAGCCACCCTTCATGTAGTTGACGGTTGCTATTAAATTTCCCTTCAGTCTTATCTTGCATGGACTAAATAAGCCTAATTCCCTCAGCCTCTTCTCAGAAGTCACATGCCCCAGCCCCTAACCATTTTCTTTGTCCTCTCCTGGACTTACTCCAATTTCTTTACTTCCTTTCTGTAGTGGGAGGCCCAAAACTGGACACAGGACTCCAGATGTGGCCTCACCAGTGCTGAATAGAGGGGAATAACCACTTCCTTCAATTTGCTGGCAACACTCCTATTAATGCAGCCCATTACGTTGTTAGCCTTCTTCACAACAAGAGCACACTGTTGGCTTATATTCAGCTTATTGTCCACTGTAACCCCCAGGTCCTTTTCTGTAGAGCTGCTGCTTAGCCAAATCCTTCCAACACTCTTCCCACCACACCTCTGTGGACAGTACAATGGATCAAACTTGTGGCATAAGACTTCAGCCACAGCCCCAGCACACTACCCCTGGTAAATTTAAAAATGCTTCCTGGCTTAGGACAGGGATATGTGATTGCTCACACACCATAGCAGGCAGACTAGCTGCAGAAGGAAATGGACAAGATCTGGCACTATTTGCAGCACTAACTTTTCCCCCTATTCCATAGGCTCACCAGGCACTTGGGCATCTTTACCCAAAAGGGGAGGTGGTCCTCCAGGGGAAGGAGGGTGGTTTAATTAGAGCAGCTCTGAAAGCCACTCTAATTAAGCCACAATCAGTGTGTCATGAATTCAGCATCCCACATTTCAAAATGGCGGCAATGATGCTTTAACTAAAGCTCATTTGATGAGCTTTATTTAAAGCACCCCCACTGCCATTTTGAAATACAGGGGCACTGAATACACAAGATGCTGAGGCTGCTGGAGCACACAAATTAGTGTGCTCGAGCAGACTTGAATAATCGAGTCTGCTCCACTGTATTGTAATTACAGTATCCCTACACATCTACAGGCAACCAAAGAGTCCAGCCAGGAATTATCTGGTAGAGCACTTCTGGTAGGAATTGCCTCAAATATGTCCAAGAAAACATAAGAACCCTCTATATTTTGTGGCCCAATGGTCTACTATGCATCTATGCACCAGAGCTGTTGAAGATACACAACTACTTGTGCCTCAGCAGAGAGTGGGAAGGTATGTTTTGTTCCATGGGGTTGAAACTGAGCAATACTTCCACTGGAGTTGGTACAACATCTGCAGGATCTTTTGATATAATTGTACCTCATCTTACCAGAACATAACTGCAGATAGATTATCACCGCTGTAACCCAGTTACTCAACAGAGGCACAGAGACTTGCAATATCTCTTCATCCTAACCCACAGAAAGAAACACCTGCTTCTGGCAGACTGTGGTTGTTGTCCCTTCTCCCATGTCCAAACCCCCAGAAAACCTGGCAGTTGCTTCCATTCCCTCATTGCATGAACAAGGAACCAGTTCACCAACCAGACCAGGTCAGAAGCAGCAACTCATCCTCTAAGGCCAACACTGGCCAGCTTTGGTGATAAAAAGGCCAGTAATGATGATCTCAGGGAGGTGACGGGAAGAGGGGATTTGATTACGCCAGGCATGGAGAACAGAATACAGCTCCTGAAAATTCTCATTAGGGTTCATCCACCCAGCTGGCAGCATAGCACCATCCCATCCCCATTCAGCGCTCATCATCTAGCAGGCCTGGTAGGACTAAGGAGGAAACTGCCCCATGGGCTACTCCTGGACTATCCAAGACATGGCATCCCATTCCCCATGTGTACCAAGAAAGCCATGCTTTTACAAAGGGGCATTGTTGGCTGCTGCAACACATCTCAGGCAGAGCCACAGGCTTGAGGCCAAGATCAGGGTAGGGTGGCTACATGGCAGATATGTGGCAGAGGGCCTTAGGAGGTCCATCTCCAAAGAAAGCAAAGAGATAGGAGTAGGCCTAAGTTGAACTAGCCATAAAATAAAATTTGGTAGAACTCCAGTATGGTTCTCCTCTGGATGCCAATGTCAGTGGGTAACCTGATGCTGAATGACGCCACTGTATGCTGAGTGATGGCTTCCAAGAATTAGCCAAGAAACTTGGAAGGCAATGGACTGACTAACGCATCGTTTGAAGAGTGATCCACTGGAAAGACCCAGATGCCAGAGTGGCCAGGACAATGCTGAACTTCCAGAAAAAGAAGTATAAAGAGGATGTAATACATGACTTACAGAGCATTCCAAAGCATGTCATAGATGATTCAGAGCCTCAGCCTTGAGTCAAGTTCATTGAATGAGAACAGGTTTACAAAGGTCCTGGAAACTTACATGCCATGACCAAGGTTCCCTCTAAGCTGCATGCATGTGCGGCCGCACACAATTAAAAATCTTCCCATGCACCAACATTTTAATGCCGCTCACCCACCCAGAGAGAAGCTGGGCACAGAGCTGGGGCCAGCATGGGACACTTACTCAAGGTAAGATCTTCACTCCTCACGCAGGGCAGGCAGCAGCTCCTCCCCGAGGCAAGGTTGGGATGGCGGCTGGAGATGGGGATTGACACGGGCTCAGCTGGCTCTGAGGAACTGCTCCACAGGCTCCACCAGCTCTGGGGAACTGCTCCACACCCCCTGCATCACCTTGGGGAGCAAGGAGGCACATGGTGTCAGGACTGGGGTGTGGAGCAGTTCCCCGGAGCCAGCAGAGTCTGCGGAGCAGTTCCGCATAGCTGGCAGAGCCCACACCAGGCCCCAGCCTTGCCTTGCCTCACCTAGGGGAGGAGCTGCTACCTGCCCCGCATGAGGAGTGAGGAGCTTACCTTCAGTGAGAGTCCCACACCAGCCCTGGTGCCTCCCTTTCAGTTCTATCAATTGATTGCATCTGGCCCATGGCTGGGCCACAGCATCAATTTTACCAATTGATTGTGTCCAGTCCATGGCTGCCCCACAGCACTCCATTATGCTGCTCTGGACAGCGGTTAGCATGGAGAAGGGTGGTGGCCAAACCCTGCCCACTCCCACCTGGACACTTACTGTAGGACACTTACTTGTGGACCACACCAAAAAGGGAAGTAGGACCAAAGCAGCGTGCTCATGGACCGCTACTCCTTAGAGGAAACATTAGCCATGACTAGATGCATGGCTGGGCACAGGTACTGTGACTCTGGATGGGGCAAACCTTGCGGCTACACCTATGGCCCTGCTCAAGACAGTGATTGTTGATCATTCTAATGAAGCTCCTGTCTATTTGTTTCTTCCAGAGATCATGGGCCTTAAGGCCCACCTAGTTTACTAATAAATAGCCCCCACTCTGTGGAGCTAAAGTTTGAAAGATACAACTGATAATTTATGTTTTTTGATGGGACAACTAAGGAAGAAAAGTGTAAGAATGACATGGAGGTCAAAGGTTCAAAATGTGAAAAGAAGTTTTCTGGAGGGGGACACTGAACAGAGCTCCCTGAGCTGCATCCACCAGTCCTCAAAGGCATCCAAGGAGCCGGTGGATGCCATCCACTGGTGCTCTGCCTGGAAACATGCACAGACAAGTAAAAGGAAAGCGGCCCTACAGACTCTGGGCACTTTCCTGACTACAGCCTGGTTAAGTCTAGGGCACACTTGGCCAGAGCCAAGAGGAGGTTGACCAAGAGGTCCCAGGACTTGGTGAGGCCGCGGATTGGGTGACCAAAAACAAAAAGGTGGGGGGTGAAATTCAACCAGAACCAAAAAATGCAAGGTTCTCCACCTTGGGAGGAAAAACCTGCAGCATCCTTATAGGCTCGGCAGTGCTATGTTGGATAGCACTACAGAAGAAAGAGACTTGGGGGTCATCATTGATGCGATGCTGCGGCTAATAAAGTGACCAAAACGCTGGCTTGCATCCATAGATGCTTCTCGAGCAAATCCCAGGACGTCATTCTCCCCTTGTACTCGGCCTTGGTGAGGCCGCAGCTGGAGTACTGCATCCAGTTTTGGGCTCCACAATTCAAAAAGGATGTGGAGAAGCTTGAGAGAGTCCAGAGGAGAGCCACGCGCATGATCAGAGGTCAGGAAAACAGATCTTACGATGACAGGCTGAGAGCCATGGGACTCTTTAGCCTGGAAAAGCGCAGGCTCAGGGGTGATCTGATGGCCGCCTATAAGTTTATCAGGGGTGACCACCAGTTTCTGGGGGAACGTTTGTTCACCAGAGTGCCCCAAGGTCGAACTAGGTCAAACGGTCATAAACTCCTGCAAGACTGTTTCAGGCTGGACATAAGGAAGAATTTCTTTACTGTCCGAGCCCCCAAGGTCTGGAACAGTCTGCCAGCGGAGGTGGTTCAAGCACCTACGTTGAACACCTTCAAGAGTAAACTGGATGCTTATCTTGCTGGGATCCTATAACCCCAGCTGACTTCCTGCCCTTGAGGCAGTGGGCTGGACTCGATGATCTCCCGAGGTCCCTTCCAGCCCTGATGTCTATGAAATCTATGAAGCTTATAGTGTCCATTTTATGGGAAATTTCTACATCTCCAACTTTGTTTTAGTTTCATCTTAGAACAATGGTGCTTGACCCCTGGCCCACAGGCCACATCTGTCCTGTGGTACCATCTCATTCAGTCCACAGGGCTCACCATGGATCCAGAAATTTGGCAGCGGGAGAACATTGGCACCACACCCTCACTACCAAATTTGCAGACCCGTGAAGAGCCTCAGGCTATCTGTGCTGAATCAGGTACTCAATCCCAGCATGGAGGGAAAAGCAGGGGAACACTAGACCACAGGAACCAATCCCAACACACAAGAGGCTGGGAGGGAGCAGCTCCTAGCCCCTAGGGCCCAATCCCAGTGGGAAGAGAAAGTGCCAGGCCCCAGGTCCTATGCCCAGTACTTGGGGCAAGAAGTCAAAGCTGGGTCCAGAGCCCAATCCTGGTGCATGGGGCTTAATCTGGCCCATAGACTGGCCCCACACAACTCATCTGACTCATGGGACCAAAAGGTTATGCAACACTAACACAAATTAAAACAATTTTTTTTCTCTTAATTTTTCATGAAAGAAAAACTCCAAACAATAAAATAAAATAAAATAAAATTGTTCCTGCTTATGACAAGGAAGCTGCTCTGAGGGTATATTCTTCTGGTGTTTCTCAAGACCTCAGTCTCTGGAACACCTTGACAGCAGTCATAGGGGATGCCTCCACAACAGCTTCAGTGTCTCATATCCAGGTCTGGCATGCAAGAGCACAAGTAAGAGAGCATGTGTTGCTGGCAACAGCAGGAATGCAGTGTATGCATACCCTCAAGGTTTTTCTGCATAGAGACACTACAGCACAGTAAGCATGAATGCAAATTTACAGAATACTTGCTACTCTATGCTAACTCTTATGTATTAAGTGTAAAATGAACACACTTCATAAAGTGTTTCCCCTATGTGGACACTCTTTACACATATGAAGTATAAAATGGCTTATCCTATATTCAAGGTAAAGCAAATTATCTTGTTAAAGGTGCCATTGGTGATTACCAAGAGTGTCCTCACAGGGAACTAGGGCAGAGCAGCTAGTGAATTCACACAAAAGTTAACTGTGTACTAATTTCTCTGTATAGACATATCTGAAGTTACAATGATATAAAACCTATGTGTAATCAGAACTATGCTAAAGGCCTTGGCTTTTCTATCATGTATGTCTCATTTCTTGAAATTCCAGTGTTTTGTGAAAATATAATGGAATCACAGAAAGACTCTTTTTTTTTAAGCAATAACCAAGGAACTTTATTGGAATACAGAAAACAGTATTAATCCCCAAACTATTTTGTCTGTCCTCTTCCTTCAGTTTAAAGCTTCTATCTAAACCCTTCCCCATTCCCATGTCCTGACTGACTTCCTGCTACAGTTATGAAGAAACAACACACACAAGTCTCACACCTATCTCAGGATTAAAATGGCGCAGTATGTTAGGCAGGTTTTCTCTGTGGTATCAGACAAATATCTAGCAACAACACACCTGATTAGAAGAAACTAAAGACTTTTATTTACTAAAATCCACAAAAGGTTATGTTTTTTGCATTCTTGTAATAACATTTCACAGAACTTATTTGTACACATATTTACAGTCATTATGATTCCATATTTTAAAAAAAGAGATGCTCTTTCATAATTCCAGAAAAAGGGAGAGGGCTGGGTGACATGAAAGGGTTTTTGGGTTGGTCCCTCATTCTTCTAGGAACTTCAGATACATCTTCTCAGCTCTGGACATCTGAAAGAAAGATAGAAGCACAAAAATTATCAACAGAGCTAGCAGCTCCGTGGGTTCCCTATGAACAAAGCAACATCTTTAGAAATTCACAGTACCATTTGATTTTCCAGGATCTGTCCCTTCTTGCCCTTTCATATCAGGGCCTGGACTACATTAAAAGCCAGGGGGCAGCGGGATATTGAGTGAGCGAAGCCACCTGGTCAAGCGGGATCCTCCCTCATCAACATTTCCCAGGGGTATAGTCTGTCGCTGGATCCTACCCATGGAAATAAGAGAGAGGAAAGAAAGGTTACTACTGATTAAGTGTAGCAGAGAGGCATATATCACAAAGTGAATAATATTCTGCTTACCTCCTCAGCCACTGCCATTGGGGCAGCAGGGATTGCCCACCTGCAGGAATGGGCAGTAGGCCAAGAAGCAGTCGAACCTCCTGCCACCTCTTCCAGCGTTCTACAGGAAGACTTGTTCATAGCTACCTGGGCTGCTCAGAGCCAAAGCTTCTATCTCTGGGACCATAGTAATAGTACTGTCTGTAACATGTAGAGTTCCCCAATGAGAACTATATCTTTATAATAGTGCACACCATGACTCAAGAGCAGGAGAGAGAGGGTTTTCACCAAGCAGTTGCAAAAACAAAAAGGAGTTTTTTCTTTTAACTAAAAAAGATGGCCATAAGGACAGCATGGCATTTAATCCATGCACTCAGTTCATGTGCTATAATGCATTCAATCCATGTGCCATAACGAAATCAGAAAGATATTGCTGCAACAGGAAAATATTTTAAATTAATTTAAAGGACATAACTTCCTTCACTCCTGTCAAACTTAAGGTAAATCATGAGAGCAGCAAAGATAAGTGTTAGGAAAACAGGGTATTGAAGGCCAAGTCCCTTTCTGGACCTGGGATAAGTAAGTTAATTATTGTAAAACACTGGGAGAAAGTAGCAAAATCAATACAAATAAGTTTTCCAAATTCCAACCAACAAGGCCTTGACTTAAGTTGGGGAATCATCAATAAGCACATCAAGCAATTTCCTTACACCAATAATGATTAAATTGCAAGGCAAGCTTCCATATTCATCTACCAAAATGCAGTGTGTACATTATTCCTGGTTGTATTATGCCATGTCTTCAAAAATGATGCCTCATTGCTAGAGGTAACCTTGCTTAGCATTTCTCCTGGAGTTTCTCCTTTTTAATGTTCTTCATAAACTTTGCTACTGCTCTTACAGTCTAATAGCATCATTGCAGAAGACTCATTTATTAATGTTACAGCTTTCAAATTAATCCCTGTCCCCAAAATCATAAAATGTTGTCCATCCACATGATATAACCTCCTGGCTATTCTTCAAATGCCCTCTCCAACAGAAAACGCTCCCAGGTTTCTCCTTGGTATGGCCTAGCCAAGCAAAACATCTGTAGAAAGCAAAAATGTCTCCTAGTCTTAACCTTAATGCAGTTTCTGGGAGTCTTGGCTTGGGACTGGTCCAGACTAATTTCATGTTATATACTTTCCCCCGCTTCTCCTGATTGGGGTTCTGCTCCCTTACAGTTTTGTGGTGGGGAGACTGGTGGCCAGCTCCCCTGCTCCAACTGCCCAGGTTCTTCAGACTCCAAACAGACCTCTTATTTGTCCACCAATTACTGACACTGATTGGACTCATTTGACCCCAGTTAGGACCCTTGCAGGCAAAATCTATCAGATTTGCTTCTGGAACACCAAGTCCATTGTTTTCTCTACTCCAATTGTCTGTGCTGATAGCCACCAGGTTGAGGACCCACAGCCAATGAACTACAACTCTTAGATAGGCTTCCCATGGGACTGGTTTTACCCCAGTCTGAAGTCTGTATCACTCAGAGGTTAATTGCAGCCTTTTCACTTCCATAGGCAAACCAATCTGTTCACCACTCAAGGCCACACTGGATGACTGGCCACCTGGCACATTTAGCCACATATTAAATGTGCAAAGTGTTAAAGCTCAAACTTTGGTTGCGGTTAGGCCAACCCAGGGACATGTCAATCCAAACAGCATTCTCACCTCCCAGGACCTCTTCTCCTGTTATAAAAACTGCTTATGCTCTTGGTGATTTCCTGTCACCCCCATTCCACAGCAAACCATGCCTCCTATTGTGTTTTGTTGGGTTGTCAGGAGCTATAATAGAAAATTCTGGACTTGCTCCATTTTCCTTCTTCTTGTTGTCTTAGTCAAGTATAGAATACCTTCCACCCTCCCTTCAAAACAGTGGGCTCCTCTTTTTTTTTTTTTTCCTTCAACAATCCCTAATTTCCCTTTCTTCCCTGTAGGGCTGTGTAAAACAGCACCATTTGGTTTCAACTTGCATTTCACTGTTTTGAAGGGATAATATTTCATTTTGCTGTTTTGAAGCACTGTTTTGTTTTGTTTCATTGAAACTGTTTCACTGTTTTGACACTGTTTTGATGCTGTTTCGACACTTCACCCATAGACTATAATGGGGAATCACAAAAATGCCTGTAACTTTGTCAATTTATGCCTAATTCAGATGAAAATTGCAGGGATGATAGACCCTTCTGAGGGCATGAAGCATGTCAAGTTTCAAGGAGGTAGGTACAGGATTTTTTGTGAAACTGTACCTCAAACTCTTCAAAGCACAATTAGCATCACTTGCCAGCAGCAGCAACCTGCTGTCATCCCGCACACAGATCCAGGGGCCCACTTCCCCTGGGAGGAGTCTGGCACAGCCTCACAACCCTCCCAGGGGGTGTGGGCCCCTGGATGTGTGTGCAGGATGACAGCACACTGCCGCTGCTAGCTGGGGCCAGCACCAGCACTGGCTTCCTCCCAGCACTTGCCATGGGCTGAACTGAGCAGACTCAAGTGCTGGCTCTGGCCCCAGCTGGCAGCAGCAGCGTGCTGTCATCCACATGCTCCACATCTGGTGAGTGCGGAGCTTCTAAAAAAAAAAAGCCCTGCACTCACTGGCTCCGAGAGCAGCAATTGGGGCCTTGGAGGACTTGTTACAGAGCCCACCCCCCACCCTGCGCAGCATGGAGTGGTGTGGGGGGTAGCAGGGATCACCCCCCACACACCTGGGACCTGTGCAGCAGCTGCACCATCACATGGGTGCAGCATGGCTCAGCAGGGCGCCATGCAGTGTCCCGGAGCTGGGGTGAATCCACCTGTCAGCCGGAGCTTCCAATTTGATTCCCCAGCTCTCTGATCATTCCCCCAGCTCCTCCCAGGGGGTGCAACCCCTGGATCTGCACATAGGGTTTCATCAGGCTGCTGCCGCCATCTCGGGAAATAGCCCAGAACTGCCACCATCCCTAGCTGGCAGCAGCAGCCTGTTGTCATCCTGCATCATCCGGGGGCCCACATACCCCAAGAAGAGATAGGGAAAACACTGGGGAAGCTGGGGAATCAAACTAGAAACTGGGGGAATGTTCAGGGAACTGAACATTCCCCCAGTCCCTGGTTCAAGTCCCCAGCTCCCTGTTTGATTCCCAACTCCCAGTTTAATTCCCCAGCCCCTGGTTTAATTGCCCAGCTCTCTGAACATTCTCCAGGTCTTCCTGGGGGGCACAGGCCCCCAGATCTGTGCACTGGGTTTCAGCAGGCTGCCACTGTAGGCTAGGACCAGCAGCAGCACTGCAGTCTTCCCAGTGCTAGGCACGGGCTGTACCAAGTGGCTGCTGCTAGCCCCAACCTGCAGCAGCGGCCTGCTGAAACCCCATGTGCAGATCAGGGGCCCTCACCTCCCAGGAAGAGCTGGGGAAGTGATCAGAGAGCTGGGTAATCGAACTGGGATCTAGATGTCAATATCAGAGCAGTCCCTCCTCCTTCTCCTTAGTTTCTGTTTCACTGCAAGAAAGCTTGGCTTTGGACTTGAAATATTTTCAAACTTTCGAAACATTTCAAGTGCCCTCATTTCATTTCAAAGCTGTTTTGAAGCCGTTCGTTTCATTTTGATTTTGCTGTTTCAAGGTCAAAACAGCTTCAAAACAAACCACCCATCAAAAGGTCACACAGCACTAATAATTATGTTACTCCATTCTTTACCACGTCACAATGTCAGCTCTGCTGAAACACCTCAGTCCTAGTTAAAGACAGTCATATCAGTACCCCTGTTTCAGATTCCTCACCTACAGGGATCTGAAACTTTTCCAACACTCTTTCAATCTGAAAATATGACACCAGGGGACTAAATTATTAGTGTAAATGCTTAAAAGTATAACTGCCACACAAATTCATAAAGAATAGTCCATACCCATTAGACAACAATCAGGAGTCCTTGTCATCTTCCACATATCATGGGAGCAAAGTTCCTAGTTTTCTTACTAGTACCTTGTAGCCCAGGCTGTCCATCTTCTGAGCCCAAGCCCAGAGCAGGACACAGATCTGGAAAGTGTAACCCAAGCCCTCCATCCTCATCCTGCATGTAACCCAGCTCCTCCCAGCCATGTGTGTAACACCCAACCCCCCTTCCAGCTGCAGATGGCACAATAGCAATCCACCTGCAACACACAGCACAGGCACCCTGGCCCTCTTGCTGTGCTGCCCTGCACCCAGGAACAGAAGCAGAAGCAGGAACCAGAAGCCAGAGGAGGGAGAAGGAGCCTAAAAAACCCAACCACCACCACCTCAAGGGCAATGGGTGGAGTGGCAGCCCATGGACTGCATATTAACCCCTTGAAGGCCACAGCCCTGCTCTAGCCACACCCAATCCCTCCTCAGCTTCTTTCAGAAAGCTGGTCCATATAGTTAACATCTATGCTCTGTCTCTGGTCTCCAGATATGCCAGGGAGCTAGCTATGGTGATGCAGCATATGGCTCCATCTTTCTACCCCATTGCCCACCGTTATTCTAAGATTCTTTTTATGGGGAATCTCTAATCCATTCCCCAAGCTGGCACTGATAGTGAATTAGGTAGGTCTGCCATATCACTCTGTGAGTATCCAGGTGAAATAACAGATTCTCAATAGGGTTGTCAAACAGTTAAAAAATATGATCATGATTAGTTGCACAATTTAAAAAGTTAGTTGCAATTAATCGTGATTTAAATGGCACAACTAAAGACTCAAAATTATGCAAAATTGCGCAGGCACTTCGCATGGTTGGGGGGGTACATGTGGGGTATGTGTGGAAATTTGTGAAGGTGTGGGGTGCTGTGGGTGTGGGGGAGAGTTTGAAGCCCAAGAAGGGGGGTTCCGCATGTCCTGGCAGGATGTGGGGTACTGTGGATCAGGAGTAAGGGGCAACAGCAGGGCTGGGGAAGCTGTGGCTTGAGAGTGAGGGGAAGATACACACAGACACATGCCACCCAGCAGGTAAGACTGTGGAGAGGAACAGTCATGGAGGGAGAAAAGGGGCAGGGAGTGCATATCGAGTTGAGCAGGACCAGGGCCAGAGTCTGGAATGAATGGGGCTCTGGGGCCAGGGCGGGTCATGGGATAGAGCCCTGGGTGGCTTGTTCAGGAGCAGGGGGGGCACAGCTCCCGCTGCTACACACACCCCCAGGGGAGGCACAGGGGGCATGTGCCCCTGGATTTATGCACAGGGCATAAGTGGGCTGTGGGCTCAGGGCTCTGCTCCCTGTTGCTACTGCCCTGGGAGTTGTGCAATGCCATGCTGTGCCTCCCACCTCTGGGTGGGCAGGGAACATGCAGCATAGCCAGAGCATGGCTCCCAGGGCAAAAGCAGCAGGACACAGAGAGCCCCAGCTCTCAGCCCACATCCCACCTCTACCCAATGCACAAATCTGGGGGACACATCCCCCTGTGCCTCCCCTGTGGGTACAGGCAGCAGCAGGAGCTGCACCCCGCACACACACACACACCCATGGATGAGCTGCCCACAGCTCCATCCCATGACCTGCTCCAGCCCCAGGGCCCCATTCACACCTACCTCTACCCCATTCCCTCCCTCACTATGGGAGGCTCAATCTGCAACCCCCCCATTCCCCTTCCCTCCCCATGTCGCTTCACCCCACAGACTTACCTGCTGGGTGCTGCGCCACGTGCTGCTGGGCTGCATTTCTGGCCATGCACAGACTGTGGCTGCTTGTCTGTGCCTATGCACACCCCTCTCTTCTGCTGCAGCAGCCCAGAGCCTGTGCCCAGGCTGCCCTGCAGTCCTCTGTGCTGCCACTGCTGCCCCACTGGGCAGCCCAGAGGCAGTGGTGACAGTGATGGAACAGAGCCCAGGCGCAGGCTCCAAAACTGTGTATGCAATTAATGTGTTAAAAAAAATTATGTGAACACTGATTAATGCGTTAATTGCACCTGTTAACTGCGATTAATTGACAACCCTAATTCTCGGTTTCCTAATAAGCCTTCTTATGCCAGTTTAAGGTTAACTAACACAGTTAATCTGTCACAGTTTCAATGGAGAAGTCATTAGAGCAGGGGTTTTCAACTGCCTGGACATTTTTAGTAAGCGTACCCCCAGCGGCCGGGGGGCAGGGCCCACGGCCAGGCATGGAGCTGGGGTACACTTACTAAAAAAGGAGCAGCAGCAGCATGGAGTGGTGGGACACAGCAGTGCTGGGTGATGGGAAACTTTCCCCCTTCCCCTGCTCCCCACCACATCTGGCAACCTGCAGAGGGGCACCACTACCCTCAGCTGCCCCCAGCCCTGCTCCTGGGAGGTAGCGGTGCTTCATTCCTGCCTGCCCTCACATATTCCCTAAGGCCCTCCCAAGTACCACCAGGGGTACACAAACCTGACTGACAACCCCTGCATTACAGTATAAGTAAGGAATTCTAGTGGGTCTGTACAATGCCTTAGGAGGGAATGTTCTTACATTGCTGCTGTAGATTGATTAATCTCCAAAATATTTTTATACTGATTGTAGGATACCTATGGTTTGACTCACGTGTTCTGCAAGGTGAACTCCACCTCCAGTTCCTCATGTGACTGAAAAGAAAAAAAATGGCATAAGACATTGGACAGATCTATTTCCTGACCATAAATCAAACAGAGAAATGCTTTAAAAAGTACCCAGAGGAAATTGTGCCTAATTAAGAGGTTGAATTCCTAACCCGAGTTGCTAATTGTGACCGACTATGAAGGGATTTTTTTGTTATAATGCTGGTTTAAATGTGTTCATGTTGAAATAATGAAGCATGCCTCAGTTTCCTTGACTAGCATGTAAACAGGACAAGAAGTAGTTAACTGTGTTTGGAACCAGAGCTGCGGAGATTTGCCTGAATGGGGGTATTAGGGGTAGTGGGCCACCAAGCAACAAAAACACTATTAGCCTAGGCTGACAGTGGAGTGGACTCTGAACAAACATCTGAAGAAACTCCCTTCTGTTTCTGGAGTCAAGGAAGGCCTTGAAAGGAGGAGAGTACACTTGAGAGAAGGTCCTGGAAAAGGGAGGTATCCAGAGCTGTAGCAGTCCCAGGTGCCCACTTTGAGGGTGGGGGGGAGCGGGTGTCTGGGGAAAGGCATAAAAATAGCAGCTTCTACCACTGGCAGCACAGAGCTGCCCTCTTACATCTCTGGCCCAGAGATAAGGGGAAGAGAGAGATGGCAAGATGAAAGCAATCAGAGATTAGGAAGGGAAAAACTGGGGCTGTTTTTCTCAGCACACACAGCTTGGGCTTTGAGGCTGAATTTCTATTTATTGTATTGCTATTACCTAATAGTAGCTGTTTTGTTTAAAGAACAGCTGACTATTTTGCTGCTTTGGGTGCCCCCGTTCATTCAAAAAGGTTCATTAAAAAAGCTAAACGAAAATGTAGCTCGCGGAGTGGGCCAGGGACCAAAAGATCTTGGAGTCCAGGGAGCTGGAGTTTCACCCACTTGAGTAGCTACACTTGGGCTGTCTTTAGAAGCTGGCTTCAGGCATACTAGAAAACATTATACAAGGCTGGGGATCCCAAGTAAGTGTTTGCCTAGGGAATCTGTGACGCTTATTATCTACATTTATTTGCCATTACTTCTTCAAGTATCCACAACTGGGATTTAGCTATCCTGTTTAGGCTGCCCATGGTTGAAAAGTGAACTCCTAGTGCAAAAGCACTGATTTTTAAATCAGTGAAATCCAAACTGATCGAGAAACCAGGCAAGTAAACTGATAGGAATACTCTAAAAGAGCTTATTGATTATGACAGTCTCCATCAGTTTTAGTTTTGGCAAACCAGCGGAGAGGTTTTCAAAGAACAAGTATGACCAAGTGTGTCAACCCATCTACAATTTCAACTGGCCAAGAGTGCTGACATTTTAATCAAGCTCTTCATTACAAATATGGCAGAATGAAAATTCAACAGGGTTTTTCATTAACCATCTGAAGAATGTTGTTGTCTCAGTAGAAGGCAATCCTATACATAGGAAAAAGCAACAAAATAAAAGTACAAGGAACTGTTTAGGAGGAAAATCCAAACAAGAGTTTCTGTCTTCTCTCTAAATGTATTGCTCACCTCTGGATTGAGTTGGAAGGTCACACGAGCAGTAGGTCCAACATTGAGTTTGCTTATGTCAAAGAGAACTGTACAGAGTTCATCATCTTTGGTGACTGTATCCTCATCACAGACTTTGAGCTCCAACATATTCTAGAAATAAAAGCAATGGATTTAATAAACACCGTATTTTGTACTTCAAAGTGTCTATGAAGGAGGAAATCTTTAAGATTAAGTATATTTAGTATGTGCATGTAAGGAAAGGAAGTAATGGGAGGAACAAGGATATAGGAGAGAAAGAAGGGTGAATAATTAGCTTACCTATGCTGCACTGAAGAAATGCACTCTAATACAGGTTTTTACCTAGACATGATCAAGGGCATGATTCTAGGCCCAAGAAAGTCCTGGTTTACTTCACTGTGGAATCAAAATTATCTACTCCGTTTATAAGCATCAAAATCTTATACCAAGCCCTGAGTGACATCTCCAGGATCCAACAACAAATGGAGTTCTGGAGACTATAACCACTGCAGCATTTACAAAAGGAGAAAATGCCTCATATTACTGGACTTTTGACAACCTCACGCATTACAGATCAAAATCAACCCTCTGAACTATACTTAAAAGAGGCAGGCAATCAGTGTGACACAGGAACCAAAACAGTCCACAAAACTGCTATATGTTTAGGGACTCAACCTTTACCAAAAAAAGGAGAAAAATTAATCAGAATGTTGGTGGAAGAATATTTTTTGACTAAAAATATGGAGGTTAACTAAGAATTCTGATGAAAAAAATCTATTTGGTTAGGAAAGGGAGATTTGGAAGATATTCCATTAAGATAATAAGGGACTTAATTATTGTTGTCATAGGCAACTGGTGGGGGGGCACATGCCCTCCCCGACAGGACTGTCCCCACTGCCAATGCCACTTGCAGCTTCTGCAGGTGTTTGCCAGCCCCATCCCTGCTGCTGACACCAACACCAGCTTCTGCAGGTGCTTGCCAGCCCTGTCCCAACACCGATGCCGACGCCAGCTTCTGTGGGTGCCCTCCCAGATTCAAGAGGTACCAATCACCCATGACTGTTGCTACATAGAAGGCACTGAGATACTATGAAGATGAGTGGAATTAGAAATGTACTAGCTATAATTATTTGCTGTATTTGCTCAGTGTCTTGAGAAAAGGATTTGAACACATTATTTTGTTGCATCTTCCACCAACAATACATGGACAGATATTTAATATTCGGAGATTACAGAAGGTAAAGCTACATGGCAACTACATGCACTTACTGATATGTGGTTTATATTTTAATCTCTCTCTCTTCATGTGAGTGTGTGTACACACACATAGAAATACATACTAGAGGGGTAGAATATAATGGAACGTGTTGTTATGAGTTCAGAACAATTGCAATGTGCATGAATTGAGAGCCATACGTGATTTATGCACGTTATCCCAAACAAATGATGTTAAAACCCTTCTAACACACCGCACAATCATGAATTTTGCATGCAACAGTACATCAAATATGTCTTAGTGTAATTTACAGTTTTAAAAAGAATACTGAGATAATCATTCATATCTTGTAAGTGCAAGTGCCCTAGCTGACAGAAGTCAACAATCAGATATATAGTGCACCAAGGAAGACATAGAAATTACCTAAAACAGTATGTCTCTGTCTAAAGTGTCTCAGTTTTGAAATATGCTATCTTGGAACTTTTTAGTTTCTTGGATACCTTGGATACCTTGTAGTGTGAAAACAAAATTAATTCAGGCTTAGTTAAGATTTGACCTATCAGCACAACTTCAGGTTCTTTTCATAAATGAGATGCTCTCATTTATGTTACCTTGACACGACGGTCAATCCTGTAGCAGAAGGCTTCATTCCAGACTGGGTTTTTGCAATTCTTTATGGTTTTGGTCCGGATCTTCTCAGGTGAGGCAGTTGGCAGCCACAGAGTCACATAGCAATCAGATTCACTTACTATACAAAAAAGGATAAATCGTAAGTAATAGTTTATCCAGCAGTTAGTATTGATGAAAGAATTAATGCATAAGTCATTTAAACTGAGTGAAGATAGAATATGGTAGCTGTTTTTACCCACTTCTTTTCAAAGGGATACATGCAGCCCAGGAGGCGAAAAAGTAGGTAGTTTAATAAAACACTCACTAAAAGAAGAAACAGCTTTGACACACATCTTCCACCCCATTTCCACTTCTATATGATACAACATATTTTTTAAACAAGTGTTAGAACAATAAAAAAGTTGTACACAACATATACACATCTATATGTACATAAAGAGATATCTATACCTATACCAGTGAATCTCAAGTTGTTTAGGCTCAAGGCACACCTTCTTAAACTCAAGGCACCACTAGGGAAACACCAGCTCTATGTTTTCACTCATTTTGTGACTACAGAAAAATAACGTAGCAATTTTTGTGTTGCAAAGCACTCAGACTACAACTGGACAGAATGGTTTTAACGCTGTGGATTCCTATCTGAAAACTCTGGGTTTGTCTTGTAAATTGTGTTGACACATCTAACAGTGTTAATATTGTGTGGCACCCCAACACACCCTTAAAAGGATTTCAAGGCACCCTGGTTGAAAAATTACTGATCTATATCTATATCCTTATAGACATAGCTACACACACACACACACACATGTCTAAACCAGTATGTTGGACATATTAGAACTGTGCTATACTGACATACCCCCTCAAACAAAACCACAGAAACAAGGAAACAAAATGTTATGGCACATAAATGTACATTCAAACTACTTTTCTACCCAGAGGCACATAGCTCAGCACTACAGACACCTCTCTAAAGCACAGTACTACATCACAACCTTAAGTCTGCCCTATAGGGATGCTAGACTTGTACTACTCTTCCTTAAGTTCAGAATGAGTGCTGACTGAAAAAAAACCATTAAAGTTGTTTTTATTTAAAAACACCTTTTAAAACCAAACTTTCAACAGTAAAGTATTTATAAGAACAGTTTTCATAACTCAAAATATGTCAATTTTCAAGCAAAATCAAACAATAAGAACTTGCGACAGCAAATAAAAATGTTTTATCCTCATCAAAAAATGTTTTTGGAAACAAAATCCTTTTCTTTACCACTCAAACAAGGGGTTTCCATTCCAATGTCTTTTCTGAACAGGTCTGGAAGACCTGACATTTGGGAAAAAGTAATTCCTCCCAACTCATATTCTGAGAGAATCCTGCAAGATATCTTCAGGGAATCAAAATCATGGGTTAGTGATTAACCCTTGCCTGGAGAGGTCAGGTGCGCAAGATTCTCATTCACAGGGTTATCTATTAGTCACTTTTCCCTCTTCCACCTTTATAGATTTCACAGATTTCATAGACATCAGGGCTGGAAGGGACCTCGGGAGATCATTGAGTCCAGCCCCCTGCCCAAAGGGCAGGAAGTCAGCTGGGGTCATAGGATCCCAGAAAGGTAAGCATCCAATTTACTCTTGAAGGTGTTCAATGTAGGTGCTTGAACCACCTCCGATGGCAGACTGTTCCAGACCTTGGGGGCTCGGACAGTAAAAAAATTCTTCCTTATGACCATTCTACCTAGTCATCCCTTGGGGCACTCTGGTGAACAAACGTTCCCCCAGATCCTGGTGGTCACCCCGATAAACTTATAGGTGGCCATCAGATCACCCCGAGCCTACGCTTTTCCAGGCTAAAGAGTCCCATGCCTCTCAGCCTGTCATCATAAGATCTGTTTTCCTGACCTCTGATCATGCGCGTGGCTCTCCTCTGGACTCTCTCAAGCTTCTCCACATCCTTTTTGAATTGTGGAGCCCAAAACTGGACATGCAGTACTCCAGCTGCGGCCTCACCAAGGCCGAGTACAAGGGGAGAATGACGTCCTGGGATTTGCTCGAGAAGCATCTATGGATGCAAGCCAGCGTTCTGGTCGCTTTACTAGCTGCAGCATCGCATTGCAGGCTCATGTTCATCTTGTGGTCAATGATGACCCCCAAGTCTCTTCTGTAGTGCTATCCAACGTAGCACTGCCGAGCCTATAAGGATGCTGCAGGTTTTTCCTCCCAAGGTGGAGAACCTTGCATTTTTCGGTGTTAAACACCATCAGGTTCTCATCTGCCCATTTGCTGAGCTTGTCCAGGTCAGTCTGGATCACCCGCCTATCTTCTGGCGTGGATGCTTTGCCCCAAAGTTTGGTGTCATCAGCAAACTTGGCCAGTCCACTCCTGACTTCAATGTCCACATCATTAATGAAGATGTTGAGCAGTATTGGTCCAAGAACAGAGCCTTGTGGGACCCCACTGGTCACGGCACCACGATGAGTGACTGCCATCGATTACAACCCTCTGGGTCTGACCACGGAGCCAATTTCCCAGCCAGCGGATCGTGGTGGAGCCAAGGCCACAACTGGGCAGTTTGGCCAAGAGGTGATCATGGGATACCAGATCAAAGGCTTTTTTGAAGTCAAGATATATGACATCAATCTCTTCTCCCTTGTCCAGGTGATAGGTCACCTGGTCATAGAAGGAAATGAGATTGGTCAAACAAGACCTACTCGCAACAAACCCGTGCTGACTATCCCTTAGGATGTTAGCCTGGGCCAGTCCATCAAGGATGGCCTCCTTAAGAAACTTTTCTAAGCTCTTCCCCAGGATAGAAGTCAGGCTAATGGGCCTGTAGTTAGCCGGATCCACTCTCCTCCCTTTCTTGAAGATCGGCACCACATTGGCCTTCTTCCAGTCTTTGGGCACTACACCAGAGCGCCAGGAGTTTTCAAAGATCTGTGCCAGGGGCTGGGCTATGACGCTCGCCAGCTCCTTGAGTACCCTGGGGTGCAGGTTGTCAGGGCCAGCTGACTTGAAGGTATCCAGCTTCTCAAGATGTTCCTTCATGAGGTCAGCATTTATGGAGGGTAGGGGATCCCCATCACCCGGATCTCCCTGTCCCATAGCAGGCATGGGCGTCCTATGGGACTGATGAAAGACTGACGCAAAGTACCTATTTAATAGGTTGGCTTTTTCCTGGGCGTCAGTTGTCAGTTGCCCCATCTGGTTTAGCAGGGGTCCAACGTTGCCCTTGCTTTTCCTCCGGCTCCCCACATATCTGAAAAAGGACTTTTTGTTGTCCTTGATGCTTGAAGCTAGTTGGAGTTCAGTTGCAGCCTTGGCTTTCCTGGTTTGCTCCCTGCAGGACCGGACCAGTGCAGAATAATCCTCCTTGGAGGTGAATCCCATCCTCCATCCTTTGTAGGCTTTCCTTTTTAGCCGCAGGAGGTCCACTAGGTCCCTGGAGAGCCAGGAGGACTGCTGTGCCTTCTTGCTGCCTTTCCTCTGTGTTGGAATAGATTTAGCTTGTTCACTGAGGATTGCTTCCTTGAGAAGCAACCACTCTTCTTGAACTCCCATCTCCCTGGGGTCATGGTCCCTAAGGGCCTGACCAACAAGCCTCTTGAGCTTGTCAAAGTCGGCTTTTCTGAAGTCAAGGACTTCTGTGTTGCTGACTGACTCGCCAGCTTTACGGTGGATGGTGAAGGTGATCAGCTCATGGTTGCTGTCACCCAGCTTCCCATCGATCACTAGGTCGCCGATTAGGTCGTCCCCCATAGCCAGTACCAGGTCGAGCAGCGCTTTGCCTCTCGTTGGCCCATAGACTTCTTGAATCAGGTGAGGTCATCCACGCATGAGAGAAAGCTTTGCGACCACTCGGATTTTGCTGAGTGATCTTCCCACGATTGAAGTCACCCATGACAACCAAGGTCCTGGAGCAAGCGGCCTCAGTCAGTTCCCGGGCAAACTCCTGTTCAAGCTCAGGACTTTGAGTGGGAGGTCTGTAGTAGACTCCCACTGTTGTGTCCCCTGTGCCGTATTCCCCACGAATTTTTACCCAGAGGGTCTCTAGCTGTCCATGCTGTTCGCCAACATCAGCTTGCAGGGACATGTAGCTTTCCTTCACATAGAGAGCTACACCCCCTCCCCTTTTGTCAACACGATCCCTCCTGTACAGGGTATAGCCCTCTATACCCGTGGTCCAGTCATAGGTGGAGTCCCACCAGGTCTCCGTTATCCCAATGACCTTAACAACACTTTACTCACTCATCCTGATCTCAACAAAGGACCATATAAAATAGAAGAGGTGAGGGTACTGGGCCTTTGACAAAATCCTTATTTTATGCTCAAGGCTTGTCATATATTTTGTTATATGGCATTGAGTATAGCTGTATTTGTGCCAGAGATCACAGTCTTTTACAAAGTGCTAAGAATGTAGACTATTCCTCCTTCACCATTTCTCCAGAGCCAGACATTTATCTTGCTGTTAATAAGATCAGTGCAGACTGGCATCAGTTGCAAAGTCCAATGCTCCTCATAATCATTTTGCACATGCACAAGTTTGTCCATGTGCATGTTGGAATGATTAATGGTGATCAGTGCTAAATCATATTCCATTATCAAAGCAGTTGACAAATATTACTGGAGCAAGCTGTGAAGTAAGCAGATGAGTATTTACAGCTGGTTAAATTGAAAAAAGCAAGCTGAGTGACTTGCTTAACAGGTTTAATGGCTTGGCTAAATCAGCAGCAGAGTCAGAATCAGGACTGTCAACCCTGTCCCAATCCAGATTCCCAACGCTATGTCTAATTCATCAGATCAAACTGCCCGGAAATAAGAAATATTTTTAGGAAAAACAGAATGGCAGATCTCAAAATATATTATAATAAAATATATAAATATATTATTTATCAAATACATAATTATTTTAAATATATATTTTATTTTCTTTCTTATAAGAGTAGGAATCAAAGCCAGAAAGATAAGAGACAAGCACCAAAAATAAATCTGTCCACACCTCTCCCTCTGCCATAAAGCAAAATATAGAAAATTAAGACTCTTGGTACAAGAAAGAGCAAAAAACACTGACAAGGGAAATAATAAGATTTCATTTAAGTATCAAAACAGCTGAAGTAGAGAACAATAATATGAACATTAATCTTTAATGTCAATGATTTAGTAAGAGATGTTGAATTAAAGTTGATATTATTGGTAATATTTCCACACCCCACTCCCCCAGCTAAAATTTTGAGGTTTTGGTGAAAAATTGAAAGCTAAAGTATTTTAATTCTGAAGTTTCATCATGGGAGTTATATTTTCAGTACTTTATGTTTCTGTCCTGCTTTAGCTAAGTATTCAGTTTTTCACCAAAAAATACAATTTTCCATAGAAAGGAAATGTATTTTAATTTTATTTTCACAAAAACCTAAATTTCTGTCAAAAAATATTTGGCCATCTCCACTACTGCTTTATGCCCGGGGCCAAATCTAGCCAAGGGGCACCATGGTCCAGACCCAGCCCAGGGCCCCAGGTAAGTTTGAAACCCCTGCAGTAGGTGAACACCTTTGCAAATAAATAAGGTGCCTTTAAAACCAGAGAATGGGATGCAGCAGAGCCCCACTACACATGTCACATTGCAAGGCAAGCAGGAGCAAGAAGCACAGAAAGTTGTGCAGCTGTAGGAGCTATAAATTCTTTTATAGTAATCATCTTGAAATGACCTAACAAACTTCTGGAAGTATCAACCACTGTATTGACCCATCTAGCACATGCAAAATATAACTTCAGAAACATCTTTTTCCTACCATGGTGTAACAGGAAGCCAGGGATTCCTTGTTTCTATTGAGCAGGAGTTAGCAGTGAAGAGAACCCCAGGAAGCTAGGCTGCTTGCTAAGAACAGCAGAAGACCAGGCGACCTGACCACCTTAGGCTGGGGCAGTGCTAATGGCACTGAAATAGTTTAACAGGCCAGAAACTACTTGGTACAGCAGTCTGCCTGCTGCAAAACTAGCTGCCATAGTAGTACCAGGGAGCAGAGCATTGGCTCCAACCCCAGGAGCTGGAAGCCATTGTGAAGACAAAAAGGCAGTTAGCCTGAAGAGAAGCATTTGTAGTGGCCAGGAGGTCATAAGACCAGAGGCACAGAGCCTCAGCTACATATAAATTCAGGGTTTGAGTCCAGAGTGGGGGCTGTCTTTCAGGCTTCCAGGGAAGCATCTCCATACTATGATGGCTGAGGCTGAAGGACTGCGAGAGATGCCCCTCTGGGCTGATTACCAGTAAAGAACTGAGAGTTGCCTATGAGTTGGACTTTCTTATACAGCCAGAGTCCTTGATTTTATTCATGGCCTGAGAGCTGACTTTTCTGTTATAGTTATAACTGGAGGACTGGGATTGGGACTGATAGGAGAGATGGAGGTCCCAGAGGTGCCTGAGAGATGCATGAGGATAACAAACCCTGCCAGGGGTTGCGCTCAAAACTCAGAAAGATCACAGCTGAGGAAGGCTGCAGCCTAAGGACAAAAGCAAGCTGGAGGCCCTGAGCAGTTATCAGAAGGAAGTTATCAGGGCCCTAGGGGCAAGACTAAAACCCTTAAACAGAGAAGAGGGATCCCAGAAAGGATGAGACCAGAGTTTTGAGGAGCAAGAGCCATGCCCTTAGAGGGGAAGCCAGACCCAGAAGGGGACAGACCCAAGCCCTTGGAGGTGAGACCAGAAGCTAGATGAGACAAGATACTGGCTTGGGGTCATGGGATCCTCCCCCAGGATGATGAACAGTTAACACCTGTGAAGCATTGGTGTAGGCAGGCAGAGGCCATGGGTACCCATAAGGCGCTAAGCTACCAGAGCCACTGTGAGGACGAGAAGGCGGCAAGACCAGTGATCTCCCGGGCAGCCACCCAACTCTTTTTTCCTAAAGTAATATCAAAAGCATGCCAGGCTAGGAAAATGGAGAGACTCCAAAACCAGAGAGGCAGAAACTGAGAAGCCACCAGGGCAAGATCCAGCCAGCCTTGGACATGAATCTCGCTATGCATGGCTTAAATTTCAGTGTGTAAGATATATTGATATATCAAAAAGGCCTATCTACAAATATTGACTGAAGTACTAAATATTGACTGTTGCATGATATGAATCTGACCTGTTAACCAAATTATACTGAGTCATGTTCAGCAGGTTCTGTAATAACATAATTTTTTCTTTCTTGTGTCTTTGACTTTGGGGTTTTGCTTTTCTTCTGCTTGGCATTTTTTTCTTTTTCTTTTACTATTGATTTAGCTCCCTTCTCTCCCTGGATTTCCACATTCCCTGGCTCGCAAGATTAATCATTCTGAATTTCACAACCATCTGTTGCATTACTACTTTTGCATTACCTTCGCCAATGGCATCACCCTAGCTGTCAGTGCACTCTGGGCCTTGGGCCAAGTGACATCTGGATCTGTGGAAAAGAATCGCATGCTTCCACGCATGAGCAACAGCCAAATGCAAGCTCTCAAGTGAGATGAACATTTTAAAATTCAGAGTAGAGAAAAGTTGTTTTCAAATCTGCATCCAGCCATTACACTCATTTTGCTTTTCATTTACCACAAGTTTCATGTCCTTGTGGTTTCCAGAATGAATGTACTGCTAAATCCATCATTTCAGGAAGTTGCTCCTAATGTTAAATACATCCCTCAATTCTTCCCTGTTGTGCACACACCCTTCTGAGCTCAAATTAGGTCTGATATCATCAGTATGTGAAAGAAAAGCTGGTACAGTGAGGTTTCTTTTTTAATCCTAATAATTACTGAATCATGTTAACGTCTTTGTGGGCTGCTTCAAAGTAAACCAATTTGCCACTTTAAGATGAAGAAAAAAATGCATCTTTTTATACCACAAGAAAAACATATTCTGGCAAGTTTACAACAACGAAATATGGCTGCATATGTGCAGGCTAATTAAAATAATACTCTTTTAAATATAATTATTAAAAATAAAAAGTGTAAGTAACATTTAAGAGATGTAGAAATACTCACACAAGTCTGCCTTCCGGAGATTCCTCACTCTTATTATTTTTACAGTGAGCAAGTTGTAAGGACATATTTCCTTCTGAAGAACAACAGCAAGAAAGAGACATGGATGAGGATTAAAGTATGAGTCTTTCGATCCACATAATAGTATAAAGGTTTAATTGGCCTAAGTGTGCAGCGACCACAGTAATTACAAAAGGCAATGGCCTCTGTGACTTCTTGATATTCAGGTCATATGAACAAGGACTAATTCAACTTGTTTATCTTACTATTTGTGCGTCTGTACATGATATATATTTTACAGGAAAAATGTTTTAGACATTTAGTAGAGAATGTCAAATGTTTTAACTGATGTTTCTGTACATTCCCTTAGACCTAAAAATAGGTCTGAGTTTGAAGTGTTTGTACAGTGCTCAAAAGCAATGAGGCCTTAACCTACCTGGCATTTTGGACACTTACCTAATTTACATAATGGGGCAGATCCCAACCCCCAGTTTCATTGCTGGAGAGGAAGGATTATCTTCTGGAGAGCTGTCTCCTGGAATGGGTGTCATTGGAGATGTGTCACTCTTCCTCTGGTCAGAGTGCAAGATAGGGCATGAAGGGGCAGAGCCAAAGTACAACCACCCTAGCAATACTCAATTAGCAGAATGGTTGCTAAGAAACCTCAAGCTGGTGTAAATTAAAGCATCCTGTTGACACCACTCGGTATTTTAGCACCACAGCTCCTAAGCCTATCCAAACTCCAAGTTTTAATGGCAAGCAAGGGCAAAGTAACATTAAGTGAATTCCACAAATTGTACCAGACCAACTGCAACACAACTGAATTGCACCTGTTTTGCTATATCCAAGGCCTCTACGGCCACAAAGTAGGAAGCAAGATTTGGACACAGAGAGAAAATGTTCACCCTTTTGTAAGTAAATTACAAAGTCATTAAAATAAATGAACTGACTTAGCACTCTGTGCAATGCAGGGTTCAAATTCCAGGACTTTTTCTGCATTTTACATTATTCAGTATTGGATAAAACAGAAAGAGAGGCTCTATGAGACATACTCATCCTCTGTATTTCCGTACTAAAAATTTAGTGTGGCTGCATGCTGAGCGTGCTGATTTAGGAAGATCCTGTCTGTTCTTCATCCATCTGAGATGCCTGCCTCTCTCCATGTACTGTACGGGAGGTGCAGGCACCTTACACATTAATAATGGGAAACATAAAAAAGAAAGCACACAGTTTGATTCCATAAATGCAGGCTGAGTTTGCAGGGCTAGCAGTTAAAATATGCACATTTTCACTTGTATCCACAGTAAATCTTATTAGGTTTAAGAAAAAGAAAATAAGCAGCTCTGCAGTATGGTTTTTATAGAGTTACACTAGAGAGAAATCTTTATTTTTCTCTGGTACATCACTTCAAACACAAGAGGCAAAGCGTAAAAATGACTCCAGGCCACCCCCACTGTCAACAGATAGGACCACTAGCAACAGGAAATTCATGAGGCAAGAACCAAACACCTGCTCATCTTGATGAGTTATAAATAAATCCCAAGGACCGAGGAGCTTTCCACTGCCATCTCACAGAAGCAGACTCCCCCCGTCTGCCATCACCAGTGACCAAAGTAACCATGTCATAAAAACTATTCCTCCAAAGACCAGTCATTTGTAACGCATAGTAAAAGAACCACAATTAATGCCATGCTCCTCCTCAGATATACCTGTGCTGCCATATCTTCATTTCTGCCTTAGCTGGCTCTGTAACTTTTTCTGTGTAGTTCCCCTATACCAACCTCTCTAACCATTCACTATGGCTACCTGGTAGCCTAACAGATTGCCTTTTTGTCTTCTCATCTGTTGAATTGTCGAATCATGGTCACCAGGTATACTGTCTACCCAGTCTTTGCTTATTTCCCATCTTCATTAGTTGTCAGTTTGTTAACTGATCCCCTTTTCTCCTCATTTCTCTTTACTACCGCATGCAGATTTTGTCACTCAGCTCTTGGCTTTCAAATAGCTGCTCTGCAGCTTTTCCATCCCCTGCTCACAACCAGCCTTCAGATTTCACAGTCCACCCATTTAGCTTCCATATTTCCCTCCTCCACTCTCCCCTTGCTTCCACACTTGCTATTTCCCCTCCCACCCAGTGACTTGCCCCAACCCCCTCACTAGTGCTGGCCACTTCTGCCTCAAAGCTTGCCAAGTCATGTCATCTCCACCTCCCCATTCCTCATACACACTTCTGCTTCCACACACTACTGGTGCCATTTCTCCACCCACCTATGAAAAGGACCCTCACACAACACTGATTTGTTAGAATTTCTCTCCATGTTAACAAGAAACTGGCTGTGCTCCATTGCAGACTTCTATTACTGGATGCAGATATTACCAGTAAGTTGAAAGTAATTTAGATAGCCAACACCACCTGTCAGTGAATCTGGATTTGAGGTAAATGTGTTCCATTTTCCACATTAATCAGAAAGCCTCTACCCTAGGATATGACACTTTGGGAACACTGTATTGCATAAACTGGTTTAAGTGATCAGAAACTGGTTTAAACCTGTAACAGAAAAGATGTTCAGTGCACATAAACCAGTTTGTAAATGGCTGAAACTGGTTTGAGATAAACCTGGTCGAAAGTAGTATTAGGCTCAACTGATTTGGGTCAAACCAGTTTATGCAATGTCTGTCCCACATGCCTTGCTGGTTTAAGCTAAGCCAGACACCCCCAGCATCCCAGCATGCTCTCTGGGCTGGGCAGGGCTTTCTGCTCCACAGCAGGACTGGCCCCTCCCCTCTGCTCCCTGGCTGCAGCTCCAGCACAGACTGCAAGCTGGTCCTCCCCTCCCCCTCACCACTCCCTGCTAAGCAGGAATTCCCCCCTCCCCTCTGCCTTGCTGAAGAGATGTCTCTGTATTAGCTACCAGACCACATGCTGGCTATGGTCCCTGCTAAATCAACATGCAGAATCAACAGGTAACTGGTAATGTCCCTCTGTTGTTTTCTTAATTGGGTGATAAACACTGAGTTAGGGGGTGATAAACACAGTTAGCAATTTCCTGCTGAGATAATCAGAGTATCCTGCTGGGCCTGGCCATGCCCCCCTCCCCATTCAGCTGAGTAGTGAGGGTGCTCTAGCACCCTCGGCTTCTAGCCTGAGCCACTGCAGGCATATGCCTGCATGTCTGGGATGTCTATGCAGTTACAAACTGGTTCAACCTAGCCAGGTTAGACTAACCTGCAAAGATTTAATCAATTCAGGCTTTTTAAATGTCTGTCCCTAGCCCAGAAGACTAAGATCAAATTCAGTGGCATAACTAAGGTGTGGTGATTGAGACATCAGACCAAACAGGCTAATGTTCTCCAACAGGCAGGCATTCCCTCATATTAGTTTTGATTAATGAAATTCCAACATTCATGCCCCAGCCTATGGCTGGAAAAACAGACCAAGTTCTGAAACACTTCTCCCTAGATCAAAAATACCTGCTACTGCTTCTCAGAACCAGCTCCTCTAGACTCCGCCCTGATTTCAATAACTTCTGGACACAAAATCCCTCTGAGTTAGACTCTATGCTACACAGAAAACATAAATCTGTAATAAAAATATTAACAATCTGGGGGATGGGAGGAAGAACTGAGACCCCACAGCAATTGTGGGCAAAGATGAGATCCCCAGATAACCTACCCACACCAGATGGAATACTCTTGGGTCCCTATTTGACCTCCCATGACGATTCCATAAAAATCAATGGAAGCCTATTGTCTGCAATGATAAAGCCTTATTTGGAGTACTGTGTGAAGTTCAGAACTCCACATTTTTCAAAGGAAATGGAGGAGTTAGAGAGGGTCCATAGGTGGGTAACAAATGCTACCCAAAATCAGCATGGATTTATGAAAAACCAATCATGTGGGCTGGATAAAACTCCTGTAAGGTGGATAGATAACTGGCTTAATAGCCTCAAGCAAAGGGTAATTTTTAACAGGTCTATGTCAAAATGGCAGGAGGTTTTGAGTAGAATCCCGCAGGGGTCTTTCCTTGGTCCAGTGCTATTAAACATATGTGTTAATGATTTGGATCTTGGCATAGGAAGCTTCTTGAACAAGTTTGTGGATAACACAAAATTGGGATGGACTGTAAACACATTGGAGGATGCAAGTACAATTCAGAAGGATTCTGACAGATTGGGAAGTTGGGCTAGAGCTAACAGGATGAAGTTCAGTGTAGACAAATGCAAGGCACTACACCTCAGGAGGAATAATAAAAAACACAAATACAAAATGGGGGGCTTCTGGCTGCATGCCAACTCTATGGAAAAGGACTCGGGAGTCTTGGTAGATCACAGACTCACTATTAGTCTCCAGTGTGATGAAGCCACACAAAAGGCAAATGTTGTTTTGGGATGCATCAATAGAACATTAGGTACAAAACATTAGGGCTGTGCATAACAACACTGTTTCAGTTCAACTTCCATTTCACCATTTCAAAGGGACAGTGTTTCATTTCGTCATTTGGTTTCAAAGCACTGTTCCATTTCCCGGGCCCCCAGATCTGTGCATAGGATGACAGGAGGCTGCCGCTGCCGCCTGGGACCAGTGCTGGACACAGACCGTGCTGAGTGCTGGAAAGACTGCTGCTGTAGCTGGCCCTAGCCAGCAGCTGCAGCATACTGTCATGCCACGCACAAATCGGGGGCCCCCGCTCCTGGGGAGGGCTGTGTCAGACTCCTCCTGGAGGGTGCGGGCCACCAGATTTGCACGCAAGATGACAGCAGGCTGCTGCCTGGGACAGGTGCTGAGGCCAAGAAACCCTGGCTTTGAAACTTGAAATGTTTCAAAAGTTTCAAAACCTTTCAAGTGCCCTTGTTTTGTTTTGAACCAGTTTTGAAGCCTTTTGTTTTGTTTCTATTTCACTCATTTGAAGTACTGTGTGCAGGTCTGAGCTCCACATTTTTAAAAGGAAATGGAGGAGTTAGAGAGGGTCCATAGGTGGGTAACAAAGATGCTACCCAAAATCAGCATGGATTTATGAAAAACCAATCATGTGGGCTAGACAAAACTACTATAAGGTGGTGAAGCTTGAAATATATCAAAACAGCTTCAAAATGAAACACCCGGCAAAATTTCGCACAGCCCTACAAAACATGGGAAGTGACTGTGCCTCTCTACTCAGCACTGCTTAGGCCTCATTTGGAGTGTGCAGTTCAGAGCTCCATATTTTAAAAAGGAAATGGAGGAGTTAGAGAGGGTCCATAAGTGGGTAACAAAGATGATAAAGGGCTTGAAAGGCAAGTCATATGTGGAGAAGCTGAAAGAGGTAGGTATGTTCAACTTGTGAAAGAGGCACTTAAGAGGGGACATAAAAGCAGTCTTCAGATATTTGAAGGGCTGCCATAAAGAAGAGGGAAAGCACCTTTTCTATCTTGCTGCAGAGGGGAACATGAACTAATGGCTTGAAGCTGAAGCAAAGTAAATTTAGGTTGGATGTCCAGAAAAGGTTCTTCACTGTTAGAATAGTGAGGCAGTGGAATAGATTGCGGACATGATCTGTGGACTCTTCATCGCTGGAGGTGTTCAAGAGGAGGTTAGACAGCCACTAATCAGGGATGACTTAGGGGTAGCTAAGTTTATTTTCTATTATGGTATCCCCCTCCTCCTACCCAAGACACACACATACGTTTTTCTGCTACATACTTCTAGGTATTTTTAAGCCTCCCCAGAGGCATTGGGTGTTGCCTACAGCTAAGGCTGGGGACTTCAACTGGGGTGTGCCAATTCTCCTGCTAGGAGCAAAGCCAGAGGTTCTTGGCTAGAGGCTGTTGCCCCTCCACTCAGGGTCAGGCCAATCATCATATCTGGGATCAGCAAGGAATTTTACCTTATGTCAGATATGTATGGACAGTGGGGGGTGGTGCCTTCCTCTCTAGCAGAGGGCAAGATGGACCTCTTGAGCATACTTCGACAGCATTTTGTAGAAGCAGGACATTGGTTGCTGTAGTTCACTTGCTTTATCTGTGGCAAGTTAGGGTGTTGGGTCTCTGTTGTGTTGGGGTCTTGGGTAATCTTATGCAGAGTTTAAATTATGGTTTTTACAGGTTGGTTTGGATCAGTCAGGATAATTCTGCCACAGGCAGGGGGTTGGACAAGATGACTTTTGGAGGTCCCTTCCATACTCTATGACTATGACTAGGTGTGCAGAAGGAGAGGATCAAAAATCCTGGGGAGCTGCTCATAAGTGAAGTGGTGAAGAAAGGAAGGAAACTCAATTATTTGTTCTACATCCTGAAAATCATCCATAAGAGCAGGCTATATCCTCTTACCATTACACATAGTGTAAGAGCAACATTGTAGCCATAATGGTCCAGAACCCTATCATCATTCAGTCCTATGTAAAGCCTCCAAATATGTCAGAAAGAAGCAATCTATATAAGGTTCTTATTGAGCAATCTCTATAAGGTTCTTAGTGAGTCAAAGGAAATCTTTTAATTTGAGCTGGTTGCAAATTCTGATTTTCAATTAATTTTTTCATTGATTGAGTTATTTATTTTGAAGAACTTTCTTTGTGATCAGCCAAATTTATTTTTTCCATGTACCAAAATACCACTGAACATTTCTTTTAAAAAAGTTTTAAAATTCCAAAAGGTAATATAATTTTCAATGTTTTTTCCTAATTCCACTACCCTATATTATTTAGCCTGAAAATTTTATTTTACTTAAATTCTATATTTCAGAAATTACGCACAAACTCTCCAGAATAGTGTACTTCTCTAGCTTAAACTAAGCTTGGGGAAGTTTCTGTTCACAAGACAACTTTTATAAGGAAATTAGGAAAAACATGAGGCAATGTGAAAATCAGAACATAATGGTCAATGGTATAACTGCAGCAGGAATATTTACACTACCATTATGAGAGTTGAGGTGATCCTGTATACAGGCCCTAAGTAGATCTGACTCCAAATACACATGAGTAGCAGAGTATGACTGTCTGGGCTCTGATACACTCTTCTTTATATAATCAGTCGCATAAATGGTGGGGGCAGAGTGAGGAGGGAGGAGGATAGTCACCAGCAATCCTAAGAATGGCCCTTTGGGGTGAGTGGGCATCAAAGTACACCATCACAACCAGCGGTACAGTAACTGCAACAACCCAAGGTACAGAGATGTCCTGTTCATAGGATCATTAGGAACGTAGGGTTGGAAGGGATATCACAAGTTCATCTAGTCCAGCCTCTTGCTCAAAGCAGGATCATCCCTGTTATGCCTCTACATATCAATTAGGACCTTCTCCAACATGAGTAAGTACCTTAAGTCAGGCCTTATGTCACTAGTCAGAGTAGATATATATTTTCAAGCTACATTACAAAGCCCTTATTCATAACAATGAGCACAAATTCACATAGTACTGTAACGTTTTCAAGGCAATTACTTACATAAGGAATTGCTCATCAGTATGAGTAAAGGCACCTGCAATCTGGTCTTTTACATGTTCCTGAAACCCCAGTTACTCAGAGCAGCATTCCAGCTGTATTAAGTACACTACTAACACTGTACCACTTGCTTCAATTTGAAGACTATCCTATGTAGTACTGTTTGTATGGGTGGGTAGGTGTACAAAATGGGCCATATTTGATTTGGATTCAGCCCAAATCAGGGGTAGTGATTCAATTTGTTGATTCAGATTTGATTTAGCCAAATCCGAAGATTTGATCCCTGATTTGATTTAGCTAAATCTGAAGATTCGATGCTGATTCTCCAAATTAGCCATTCGGCCATAGACACAGCTTTAAATGTTTTTTCTATATACCTTGAGGCACCAGGCATGGCTCATGGATGCTGCGATGCTGGGGCGGATGGAGCGTCCCACAGGAGTGCAGGGGGACACCCTCATGCTTGGCGGCAAACCCGGAAGTGGACCAGAAGTACTTCCAGTGCACTTCCAAGTCCACTGCCAAGCATGCAGGGGGCCCCCTGAGCCCCCCCTCAGCTCAGCGATCAGCCACAGGGTGACCCCGGGTGACCCCCCCAGACCCAGAAGGCACCAGTCGCCAAGTCTCCTGGGTGGGGCCTATGCACTCCGTGGTGGACCTGGAATTGGACTGGAAGTGCTTCTGGTCTACTTCTAGGTCTGCCCCCGGCCCTCCTGTAGGATGCTTCATCTGCCCCACCATCTCAGTATTCACAAGCCGCCTAGTACCTTGAGGTAAGTAGAAAAAAATTTAAAGCTGTCTCTATGTCCGAATCATCAAATCTTTCTGAATTTCTCCAAATTGATTTGGAGCATTCCGATTCAATTCAGAGAGATTAAATGGTCTCCTGATTCAATTTGGATTTGGAGATTCAGCCACCGAATCGGGCCGAATCTCCACCAAATCAAATCAGTGACCAAAGCTTCGCACAGCCCTCATATTTTATTTATTGATTTATATATATATATTTTTACATGCCTCAGAACAGGAAAAATGGGTACTATACATTCTTGACAGTCTGCTTCTTCTATTGTATATTTTAAAATATTGCACTGTAAAGCACAGTTAAAACAATGGTAAATTTCAAAATTTAGGAGAGGAAAAATCAAGTTGAAGTGGTAATAACAAATGAGAGAGTCAATTTAAACAAGTCCTCTTTTATGAAGAAATGGATGCACTAAAAGAACATATTTTTCTGCCATTGAAACCAAAACATAGAATAAGAAAATTTACAGGACCAGAAGTTAAATGACAGTATGCCTACATGCAGTATCAGTGTGGTAGGTACATACCAGAAATGTTAGAGATAGAGAGAGATTAGACTGAATCCATTCAACTGATAAACATATAGCTGTTTCTCCCATAAAGATAACATTGTATTTCAAATTATTGGTGAGTAGCAATATTGTCAATATTTTCCTCCTCTTCCCCAACTTTGTTTGCTCCTGACATTTATATTAAGCATTTTATAGCTTTTAATGATGTTCCACTTAATTATTGCCTACCGGTCTCACTGGTGCCTGAACAGTGCTTTGATTCTGAGGGGAAACAAGAAAGGAAAATGTCAACATTAATAGTCTTTCAATTTCATTTTCTACTCTATTGCTATTTTTATAATCCCACACATTGGAACCAAAGTTAAAGAGATTCATTAAGCCCTTAGGCTCCATAGTAACCCCGCCACCTCCATTGCATGTCATGCCAGAGGGTTTTCCCTTCATTCATGTAGGATTGTTCCTACAAGGGTTGTTCCTTCATTCTTGTAGCTGTGCTTAGAGCAATTTCAGACAGCCTATACATGCCATAAAATTTTGCTTAGCACCAGAGTATGAGGAACAACCTTTGCAACTAGAGGTGCCAGAGGAACAGCAAAATCTGCAGTCCACAAATTTTTCCATACAGCTTTCACAAATAATCTTCTGCTGTGAACCCCTGAAATGGAGCATCCAACAACTGTAGTTGTCTTGTGGGGAGTGGGGGTTCTTACCTCATTTGAGCTTATAGTGGATCCCATTTCAATTCCTGTTGCATACAAGTCAGTTGTTGAAGGAGGTGGCTTAGAAGTGTATCCTACACCTGGAAGCAATTCTGCATACCGTCTTTAAATTGGCAGGTGTGGATGAGTATGTGTTTTATAAGCAAACTCAAAACCCCGCCCCTCAGTCATTTCCAACAATTAAGCCCCTCCCCACTTTCCTGAATCCCTTAGAATGAGTCTCCTGACTCAGACAAAGGACAAAGACTATTGCTTCTACAGCTGCCTTGACTTTACTAGTGATACTGAAATAAGAGGTCTTTATTTTTCCTCAGGTATAAGCTTTCTAGCAAATAACAAGTAACATAGCACATCTATGTAGAAGCTTAATCCTGAAAGGATGCCAAAACATTTGTGACTAATTTGACAGCAGCCAATACGTATGTCTCCACTGCAGTCACATTAGCACAGAGGAGTACAGAGATTGCCAAGATAGCTTTAAATTAGCCAACATGGGTACTAATAGCAGTCTAACTGCAGCTCCATGGTCTGCAAACTCACCTGAGGAGCAAGAAAAATAAGCCCACACAGAGCTGTGTGATGCTGTGGTTATGCTGCAGCCAGTACCCAAGCCAGTTCATTTAAAGCTAAAGCTACCTCAGGTATATCTGCACTACATACAAGGTTTGCCTGCAAAGGGCAGAACTGGACAAAGCTAAGCTAGCTATGTCTTGCATGCTAGGTTGGGTACTAGAAGCAACATAGCTGCGTTAGCTCAGTGCTCTGCACAGCCTACTAGTAATAACCTGCTTCTCAGCCTGCCTAGTAGACCTACCTTCAGTGACTCAAGTGTAGCAATGCCCAAATATCAGACATTTTCTAGTACAACAGTAAAAAGATGGCTCCCAAACTGAAAACCTTGCAATCCAAATCTAGATACAACAAGCATGATCAGCATCAGGGAAGGAAGAGGGTAGGAAATGGAAAGGGTTACAATAAAAAGACTGCATGGTTTCACAGTGTAGGAATGTGCTTACATTAGGAGTTATTCCATTTTTTGTTACAGATCCTTAACAAAAATCTACATTAAATGATTATGAACAATAAAACGTGCAAGAGCCACACCTGAGATGCACTGTCTTTGTACATCTAGTAAAACTGGTTTTTCTAGCCTTTGGAAAACAAACGCTTCCCTAGAGGAAAATCTATGCTTCCTCCACCTGATGAAGGGTGTTTGTGCCTGAAAGTTTGCAAAGAAGACTTTTTTCCAGCTATTTGAGTTGGTCTAATAAAAGATACCAGATTTACCCAAAGAAGCTTGTCTACCAAAGTCTGATGACTTCAGAGATATTAACAAAGAGCCTGGGATATCCTCCTCCCACATTGCAGAGCCATATTGTCGGAGTTTCCACAGGCAGCAACTGTCCTACTAGCCCTTCCTAGACACATGGTGTTGCTCCCAAATTTGCTGTATTTTTCCAACATCTTTAACAGTATTTGTCAGTGCTACCTTTGGCCACTGGCACATACTCTTTAAAGGTGCAATGGGATCTGATCCCTAATCCCAATAATCATGCTTTCTCCCATGTCACACAAACAGCAGGAGGTGCAATTCTTAGAAATATTAGTTTCATCCGTTTTCTGAGAATCCAAATACAAACGTTAGCATGGTCATGAGAAGGCTAGCTGCTATCATTTCCATCTCTCCCCACCCTTCAAATGGTAGTTATGTGGTAAGATCTCTGATTCTCTCTGAATGAATTGTTCAAGATCACCTTAATTTGGGGGGGGTGGGGGAGGCGGTTCTCTAACCCAGAAATGGTCCTTCAAAAAGTTTTCTCTCTCACCTTCTCCATCCTCAGGAGGGAGACAGCAGTAGCACTGATCCATGCCACTAATTAGACAGCAAAACTATCAAGTTAATTCCTCTGGAATAAACGTGGCAAGGTACACAATGCAAAACTTCTGTGGTCTCCTAGAAGTCCAGAGGTCTGAGACCAATTTGAATCAGAAGTAACTGAATCAGTTAACAGAATACCAGATAATCAAAGCCAAAACCTTTATATGTAAAATGAGCAGCGACTGATAAAAACATTTTCTCAACTCAGTCTTTCTGAAAGACCACAGATTCCTTCAGGGATTGCATGGGTTCCTGGCCAATCACTGTTTCCAACACTGGGGCCTCATATTCAGGCTAGTTTGAGAGACTGTAGAAGTCCCATAGGTTGGTATTTTTAAAAATCATTTCCTCTTGGTTTATACCTTGATTTAATTGAAGCAGAGTTAAGCCCATTATGCACATTTTCAAAAACCCCACACACACTGCTTCTGTGCGCCATAATTTTATAGAAATGAAATTGATGATGCTTCCTTTCTCACAGCTCTTGTCTCTTTTGTCTAATCCTTTTGTAAGCCTTTTGAGGTAGCAACTGTCTCATAATCTATATAGTGTTTATCATCATACCACCTCCATTTCAGGTGGGGTCTCAGCATTATTGTAATAAAAATTAATAATGATAATGAACATGGAGAGACAGAAAGCAAAAGAAGAGGTCTTCTCCATCCCAGACAAGGACTCCAAATAGCAAATCTGTCATCAAGAATTCTCAGGACAACCAAGAGACCAACCTCTAAACCTGATAAGTCCAAAGGGAGTTTCAGTCTCATGTAAGGTGGCCATCATAGAGGACAGTCCGGTTATCCTCTGTCCTTTATTGATACAAAACCCAACGACTTCACATCCTCTATTTTTCTCTTCAAGAGAAAAATAGAGGACATGAAGATGTTGGGTTTTGTATCAATAGAGGACAGTGTAGCAGAAAACCAGAATGTCCTCTATGATGGCCATCCTTGTCTCATGCCTGATGTTTAGTCCATGGCACCAGGGCCAAACTCCACAATATTTCTTACTTCTACATCTTCAAGAGAAAGAGAAGACCTGAAAACACTAACCCTGACATAAAATCTCTCAATTGCTGGCCTAACAGGTCCAACAATATTAAGATGGAGCCTACTATCATCTTTCTAGGCCTGATTATCAAAGTCAGTTGCTAAATATATGTATAACATGCCTACATCTTGAATGGATTGTAACTCAGAGCTAAATGCTGCAAATGCAAGTTCCCAGGTAGTCTCAGCACAATACTCCAAGTTGTGTTTTCTTGTTTTCTTTGATCTCAGTAGCATCTTGTCTGGTTGAAACAGAAAACAAGGAGGAACGTTCCAGGCTGCATCAAGATGGGGGTTGGAGAGAACTGCTTGGTGGTGTGAGTGAGAACAGAATTGGAATGGTAGCCATCAGCCTGGGTGGAGAAGGAAAGAGTTGGATTGTGCCATGACAGCGTTGGTCCAGTAGCAGACAATGTCAGTGTTACTTTTGAAGGGAAGTTCAGAGAAAAAGGCATGGCTTAAATGGACAGACAAGATTCTTTGGGTAAATCCAATATATTTTATTAGACCAACTCAAATAGTTGGGAAAATTCTTCTTAGCAAGCTTTTGGGCACAAACAAGCTTTCAGGCACAAACAAAACCAGAGAGTGTTTGTGCCTGAAACCTTACTAAGAAGAATTTTTCCAACTATTTGAGTTGGTCTAATAAAAGATATTGGATTTACCCAAGGAACTTTGTCTGCCTGTGTCCTTAGACCAACACAGCTACAACCTACATGCCTGGCTTAAATGGAGAGAGCCTAAACTTGAGAAATCATTTAGTACTTTTCCAGTATGAAGTGATTCAGTATAATGAATTATTTTTTTGTTAATATTGAACATTGAACAAGGTTTAAAGATGATAGAGATGTCTATGTATACCACCGAACAGAGAAAATTATGTTACAACTATCAGAGATAAAAATCAGTTACTGAATGAAAAACCAGGTTTTCCAGCAGCAAGAAAGTAATTTCATAAAAAAGAAAGGGGATATACAACTCGGGAATAACAGACTAAGATGGGAGCTCCAGACCCAACATATACAAAAATGATAACTTCCAAGATGGAGAGAGAATTCCTCATATTTTGTCAGGCTGTTAACTGGAGCTGGATGTAGTTAAAAGGGGCTTGGAGGATGTAGCTCAGGCTAAAACAGAGAGGTGAAAAAAACTCCAAAATTTGCAATAGGAGTCATCTGAAACTATAGCAGTGAGCGTAATTCTGTGCTACCAACCATTACACATACCCTTCTTTGATCGACTATGCTCTTTAGGCTTCCTAGTCTCTAAACTCTACATGGGCATAACAAATAAATCACTTTCCTTTGGAGAATAAAAAGATTTCATGTTTGAGCCACATTGCAGCTAAAATTGGCAACAAGAAGAAAACTGCTAAAATACAACCTAATGGAGATTGCATGGGAGTAATGCACAGAGGGATAGATGTTACAGGATCTGAATGCCTGCACAAAGCTCCAGGATGGAAGACCAAACTGAGCACAGGATGGTACTGGGATATTAAAGAATGACAAAAGTCTAGCCTTTGTGCCATTCTTGGGCCTCTCTTCTATCACTGCCGCATCAGGTCGTAGAGAGTAAATAGAAAACATGGCTGCTCTTCTCCGTATCACTCCATCTGCAAGTGTTTGAGTGTACATTGGCTCAAGTAGGACTGTCTCACTGGCTGCCTATGGGCCACATGCAGCCCACAAGGCATTAAGTTGCAGGCTCTGGGCATCTGCTCAGCCACAGCTCCCTCTATTGCTTCAGCTGCTACAGCAGCCAAAGGCCCTGGGATTCCCCTCCTCCTCCAGCAGCTGCTTTCTGCCACTGCCAAAGGGTGGGGCAGTGCCGCATGGCACTGGGAGCAGAGGGTGAATCCAGAGCTGCATGCTGCAGATGTGGGAGTAACTGCACAGTGCAGCAGTAGGGAGGGGTCCATGCAGGCATGTGGTGCAGTGAAGGTGGAGAAGGGACCCTCATCTGCATGGTACACTGCTCAGGGGCTCATGGCCCACCCTGCTGCAGTCCATGCAGCCCCCAGCCACTTCGAATTTAGATAGAACTGGGATAAGGACATGGTGAGAGGAGGGAAACAGACTGAAGGAGACCTCGTTCCCCTTCTATGTTATATACTCTGTTAAATACTAATGGACAATACTTCATCCCAAGCATATGTACACTGAATGCTAATGCTAACGCCTAAGAATGCTTTACTCAACAACTATACTAATGCTGTTACACTCTTTCTCTTTCACAACCATAGTATCACATGAAAATGTCTTAGTCACTCTATCCCAGGCAAACTTGACTACATGATTAACTATATGATTAAGATTACATTAACATCCCACAACTCTGTACTTACATAGCTACCATGCATGGATCCTGTTTGTCTTGTATCCATACTATACTATGTAAAAGTCTTCATTTTAACATTTTCTTGATTGCTTAACCACAGGCTACCCATGGAACTGCTCAGCATTGTTCTCTCTGTTGGCAGCAATTTCTTTTCTAAATACAAATATTTATTCAGATAAAACACTCAATACACACAAAGTGAGTGGACAATTGACAAGTGCATATGGTAAGCATAGAACAACTATTTCCCTATGTGATATCTGAGGCTCTCTCCATTAGCATATTTCCTCTGTTCCCCATGTGTACACATTTGCCTTTGTACTATCAGGTCTTCCTATGTACTGGTGACATTTCTAATTAAAGATTCGTTTATATTTTTATTTTTTACAAAAATGATTGGTTATTACAGGTTTTGTTATCTAGAAAAGAGTGGGGAAGAGAGAGAGATCTACTTGGATGAACAAGTACGTTAAACAGCACATTAAGAGCAGTAGTGTAACAAAGGGGATGTTGGTGTCACTGGGCATAACCCTAGGTAACTCAGAGGGATGGAAGACCACGAGTGTCGATGAAGCCCCTCTTTTCTAGGCCCAGGCGAGCCAGGGCCCCCCCTTGCCCAACCTTTGTAACCCTTTCTCTGGCTCCTGTAATCTCCTGTCCTTCTGGAAAACAGGCAAGCTGAAACTGTTATCTGTGGAATGCAAGGGCATCGCTCAGAGAGAGAAGGGAGGAGGGAAAGGGGGATGAGGGGGGGCCAGCTAGTGGAAAACTTCTGTAGAAATGACCAAGTTATAAATATACACTGTTGCAAGGCTAGGCGCGCAGGATTTGAGACAAAACAGTCTCCCTGCATCTTTTACTCGAGCTCAAATAAACCCTGTCTACTTCTCCCCCCAGTGTGTTTATTTGGCGCGACGCACACTGGGCAACGAACCCAATTGTTGCCTCCCTCGGGCACCTTGTGCCGGCAACAGGGAGATGACTAGAGCACCAGCCCCAAGTCCGGACCCAGATGAGAGAGACAAGCAAAAAGAATAGAAGTGTCTGTGCTGCTAGACCACCCACTGCCACACCACTAAAAGTGCTGCCCTGTGCCTTGCTGCCTCTCAGGGCACTCACTCAGGCATCATATTCTGCCTCTGATTAAGTGTAAGCAGAAAATCTACAAGGAATTGAAAAAGAAATTGATCAGTAGAGAGAGAAAGATCTGCCAATGGTCTCATAAATAAAGTGAGAATAGCCAAAGGTGCAGCTCAGTTAGAAAATAAGTAGCAAGAGCTTCTTCAGTCACACAAAAAGGGAAGTAGGAAGTCATAATATACTGAAGATGTGGGGCAGGAAAGGTAATCTTGGTAAAGCACAAGTACCAAACAAATACTTTATCACCATTAGTCTTCAAGTCAAGATTAAAATATAAAAAGGGAGATGGAAGGGCACCAAATGGAAATGATACAGTTATGGAAATTACCCCATCTGAAGTAGAAGTAAAATTTAGGTTGCTTATTGTGACAGATTGAGGGGGTAGGGGCATGAATAATCTCCACCCAAGAATAATAAAGGAACTGGCACATGAAATAGAGATTCCTGTGGCATGGGTTTCCAACGAAGCTGCCACTGAAGAATAGTACCCCGTGGCTGAGCCTACATGAGCAGTCAACTGCATAGTTGTCACTGTACAGTTATTTTAGTACTTGCTTCACCAAGTACTAAATGACTGTACAGTGACCGGCGTTCTGTGCAGTCCCATTCCTGCACAGTTATTTTTAGAAGCTACTGCACAGTTGCAACAAGCTACTGTGGCATAGCTCATTGCTACTGCACCATAGTGTCTCATGTTGATGCACCCAGTAACTGGGAATTAGCAAATGCAGTGGCCCTCTAGCTTGATTTCAATATTATGCCAGGTCTTAAAACAAATATCTAACTAAAATCAAAGATATAGGGTAAACAGAAAATGGCACAGAAATGCAACATGACTTTATCCAAGGAAAATTGTGTCATACCAATCTAATTTCCTTCTATGGAAGAATATCTTCTTAGACAGTGTCAAGGCAACAGACTACATTTATTTAGACTTTAAGCAAAGATCTGGCACCGTGTCCTCATGCAAAATTATTAGCCAAACTGGAGAGGCTGGTGACTAATGCTGAACTGGATAAATTGGTTAAAAAGAAAACTACAGTAAATCATACTGAAAAGTGAGTTATCAGGTTCAAGAGCATTTAATAGGAGTGTTCCTCAAAGACTGGTATTGGGGCCTATCTTGTATGATATTTTCATTAGTGACCTTGGTACAGGAACTAGATGTGATTTTATTAAATTTGTGGATGTCACTCAAAGTGAGGGTGACTGGCAATCCAGAGGAGGATTAGATTATTACAGAGGAAGACCCATTCCATGAAGCAAGAGAACTGGCATGAAGTTTACTAGTATGGGCTGTGAAGTCATTCAGTTAAGAACTAACACGTATTTTGCTATAAGATGCAGTGTACCAAACCCTACAACCCCAGGAATTGGTACAGGGAGCCAGCAAGGGAAGTTCCCAGTTTTATATAAGGGCTGCTGGGGATTAGGGTCACATGTCAATCAGTTAAGGAGAGGGGGACAGACACAGGTAAATAAACATTGACATTACGGTACATATACTTAGGATCTGGGTAACAGGAAGTAAACAGTGACAGTGTGCTGAAATCACCCAGGAACAGGTAACCAGTAGAAAATATTAACACCATGATCTGTACACTTGAGAACCTTAACACACCCCCCTCCCACCCCACCCCATTTCCAGAGGGCTCCAGACCAGTTTCTGGTCTCATAAAATGCTTAAGTGCCATCTGCCCAGGCTCCACATCTGAGTCCTGCTCCTGCAGGTTGTAGCCCTAGCTTCACCACTCATTCCTAATCTCTAGCCATGAATCTCCCTCACTGCTGCAGCCACCCACACTCCGACGCTGCTCCTTCCACGTCCTCCTGCTGCCTTCTGGGAGTTTGATGCAGTGCATGATGCAGTTCATTTCTCCAGCCCTCTGGAGGCTTCTGGGCATTGTCATTCACACTGCAACATTACAGTACGTGACATTTAACATCACAGTACATTACAGCATTTTATAGACTAGAGGCAAGGAAGAGGATTTAACGAATCAGGGAGGTGATAATGAGCCATTAAGTCAATTGACTCTCCTCATGTTGCCAGAATAGAAATTCTGCTCCCTGTTCCAGGTGCTTGGGATCAAAGAGGGTTCGGCAGCTGCACCCCATTGGATCTGCCCCTAAACATACTTCCTTTTTCCTCACTGTCAGCTGATAGTTAGATTAAACTAAATGATAAGCCTGCAATTAAGAGCAGAAAGAGTGCTGCATGCAAGACAAGAAAAATATACATGCAGGTCATTCCACTAAGATCAGTGAAATAGCCAGGTAAGTGGCTTTAATCATCATTAATAGTGTGATATTTAGATTTGGAGATCCTGTTATTCTGGTGATAATCAGATGTCAAAATATAAATATTATGATATAAAGCCTTTCCCATGGACTCCAGAAACTCCTTCTCAGGAAATAGGACCTCTGTCCATCTTACTTTATAACTGGAGAAATTGTGCAGTGGCCTACACTATGTACCCAAAATTTTCCCCTTCCTTGATCTTCAAAAGCCTGCTGAGAAGTTTGTCGTAGTCCTATCCCCAAATGTCTTCAGGAGTATTAGAGTCAACTCTTTACTCTCTGGTTTTTGCAGCATCTGGTTTTTGCAGCATCAGAGTCAGAAAATGCTCCATAGTTTTGATGCTCAACTGCTGAATCCAATTAGATGACCTGAGTATATGGAACTCAGTGAAAGGAACCATTTTAAACAACTACATTTAAATTGCTATAATTTTTAATATGCAACAGTATCCAGTGTCTGTATTAGCACTTCAGCTATAGCACAGTAGATATATGTATATATAAGCCATAAGACGACCAGATTTTTAGTATTTTGGCTGTATTAGTATCTCCCTGGAGACGTTAAAAAAAGGCTATTCAGGAGAAACATAAATTAATCTTGTAAACACATGTTTTTGTAATGTAAATGTCAGAAACAGGTAAACTTTCAATCTTCACATGAATGAAGTTGATCTCATAAATTTTATTACCATGAAGAATAGTGACCTAATAGTGGAGAATTAATAGAAAAAAGTGTTGCGTGCATAAGGAAGAATTGTTACAGTGGTTCCCACTCCATCCCACTAGTCATGCAGCAGAAAATCCTAGTTATCACCCCGGTTTGCTTGAACTGCTTGGCAAGTAATCACCCAGGATAGTAGTCCATAAGAAAGATTTATTAGATGAGGAAGGGTCCATCCCCCCAAAATGCCAATGCAATGATCGCTGAACCAAGGAAACATGATGAAAAATAGATTATTACTTAAAAAAGAAATACTGACTTTACAAAAGACAACTAACCCTAATACCTTCCTTCAGTTATTCATCCTTCCTTTCAAAGGGCCAATGTCCTTTATGCCTAGTTTACTTCTCAGTACCACAAGAGGTATAAAATAGAAAAATCTACTTCACAGGTCTTTGAGCAGACATTGTCAGGTCAATGATCTTGATCTCTCTGGGCCATCTGAGCTTGGTTAAGATATTTTGACATGTCTGAAAACTTAGCATTTAAATAACAATTTCTCTACATGATTCCAGAAAAATAATAAAAAGGGCAACATTTAACAAAAAAGTTCATTAATTGAAAATGAGTTTTCCCTCACATAATTCTTGTTTTATGCTATTAGAGTTTGCACTCCCTCACACAGTCCTTAATTAATTCCTATTTTTTCTTTTGCATCCTTTGATTGGAATGAACTCAACAGAGGTATCCTATTTAAGCACATTTTCATGTATGCAATACTGGCCAATCCTCAGAATACTTTGGCTGTTCCCTATGGGAGAAAATATATGCATATCTCCTTCAAGATACTAAGATAATAATTAGGAAGATGAATGTTTTTTCAAGTTTTTCCTGCGTTCCACTGCTGTGCGCAAGGCCTGAAGAATCAAATGTTTATTATTTAGGACGTTATAGCTGGTCAGATTCAGCAACTTGTTGTAATTCTCCTCTGTGTATGTGAGCATGCCAGTAGCATATGGGGTAAACGCAGTGCTAGAAACATTAAGTTGGCCTTGTTTCATCTCCGTAGGACTGCGTTCCACGCCTGAAGAAAAAAAAAAATGCAGTTAGGTTCACCAATGAAAAGTTATTCTGATCCAGTCAAAAAGACAACAGCAGCCCAAAAAGAAGAAATGTCTCACTAGTGTCTCTGCTGATTGGGTTATGGCTAGAGCTAGTCAAGACATTTTTGCCAGGATAATTTTCCAATGAAAGACTTTTTTTTTTTTGTTTTTTTTTAAATCCAATATCTCTATTTTGCTAAATATTTTTCGCTTTCTTCAATGGTAAATGAAATGGCAGTTCCCCTCCTGCCTTCCAGCAGAAACTCAGATAGACAAGAGTATTAAGGACATGCAGCCAGAGGCTGAGCACCCCAATTCAACCAGAAAAACTGCAGCAACCAGAAAAGCAAAGAAGTGAGATACTCTGCTCCCATCCCAGCCCCCACCATCACTCCCCTCCCCCTAAGCTTGAGCTCCACAATCTCTGGTAGTTGGTATTCCCATTTTCCAGGCAGATCTAATCATATCTCCATGAGTATGTGCTAAATGTGCATGATGGGAGAGGGGAAGAGGGTGACTCTATGGGCAATTCCAACAGACCAGTCTGTGGAGTGTCATTGAGAGTTTTTAGAGAGCACTGCAAGTCCACTCTAGTCCCAGCCACAATAAATTCACCAAAAATGTGCAGTTTCAGTCATCCTGAAACTATTCACAAGTTCAACATGAGTTCACAGAGTAGTTTCAAATGGGAAAATTCAGAGGGAGAGGTCAGAAATAAAATTTCACAAAAATGAAAAAGGAAGAGGTGACCCTCCTTGTATCCAGTGTCCCAGTGATTAGAGCAATCATCTAGGAAATGCAGGACTTGCATTTAAAATCCCTTCTCTACTTAAGGAGAGATGATCCCACATTTCCCACCCCCCAAGGAAAAGTGTCCTATCACATTGATGCTGTAGAATTTTCTATTTCCATTTGAAACAAATATTTTAACATTCACTGGAATATAGATCTGAACACAGGTATCCTCCCATCTGAGTATCACCAGGTTACAAAGTCTGTCTGTCTGTCTAACTCCCCACTGCCCCTTGGCTCAGTAACTATGTACATTTTTTATACAAAATAAATCATGCCTAACAAGACCGGTTGAGGAAGCTGCACATCAGAATAGCTTACACTCTGGTTGTCAAGTCACTTCCCTGAGGAACAGAAGAACCAAATTCAAACCCACCCTCTGGCTGATGTAAGGAATTTGAACCAAGGTATTTCCATTCACAAAGATGCCTTCATAGTCAAAAGAAAAAGACAGAGAGGTTTTGAAAATAAGGGAACACTGAAAAGAGGTCACCACAGTATTTACCACACTGAATGAAAAAAACAGCCTATCCAGTGGGAAGCCCGATTCTAATGAAGAAATGAATGACAGCCCAAACAGAAAGAGAGAATTTATACTGAAACAAACTCTCCAATATCAAATATGTACAAGTTACATTTTAATATGCATGATGAATACAACACAAAATGATGCTAAAGGATGAAGAAGCTTGGAATAATGGTAGGTCTCTTGCTTTAACTGTAAATTCTCCACATCTTTCAGTTTAAGATTTTTCAATTTGATATAAATAACACAACCTCACAAGAGCAGCTTTGTCACAGGAAGAAAACAAATATAGAAACCATGCCTCAGAATGAAGCACTTATACTCAGTGGTAGTATAAGCCATAAGTGAATGTCACTCAGGTTACTTTTGTGCTTGGTCAATAGGGGACAGGACTCTATTATGCAAATAGAGAGCTTAGCTAGAACTAGAGTGGCTCATGCTTCTAGCTCTGGAGTTCCCAAATTCAATCCCTGGTGTGCTGGCCAGAAGGCAGTTGTCATAACAGGACTGACTTACAAGTGGTAACTTAGCCAGTGAAGCAGTTTGCCACATTAAAATGACCAATTGAGTAGAAAGGTGAATCAAATAAGAATATGAAGTGCATTCAGCAGGTAAGCTGGCCACATTGTCTTCAGTAAATTCACAAAGATGCCTTCATAGTAAATGTGTTACTACTAATGTTAACTTACCGGGTGCCTTGTATTTTTGGAAAGTATCACACACTAGTGGGAAATAAAGCAATATAGGAGCCCGTGAGCTCTCAGTATCTTCAAAGAGGTAGCACTCCTTTAGATGTTTCCTATCTTCCTCGCTCAGCACAGTTTGGGGATATGGAATTCCTTGCTCAGCATAATATTTTGCAGCCTGGTCCAGGGGCTGCATCAAGGCACAGAAGAAGTTTAGAACCAAAGGTGACATTAAAATTGAGATCTAATGTTACCAGAAATTAACGTTATATTGCACAGGATATTTTTCTGACTATATGAGAGTACTCAAGGGGGAGTCCAGTTTAAGATGCATAGATTAAAAATAGAAAAATCCAACAGGGTATTACAGTAACTGTTGATTTATTCTTTGGAGAACTCTACAAACAGCGATGTAACTGCAAAAATTGAAAGAAAGAATTACTTTAGATTTTTAAATGGTATATTTCCTTTAAAACTCCATAATATGCTAATGCATATATTTTGTAAAAAGTAAAGATTTTGTTTCTCCGGTCCTTAATTATTATTTTTGCGGGGGGGGAGGGAGAGGGGGGGGCGTAGAAAACCTTAATACATACTTTTAAAAATTAAAAATTCTAGACAGTTAAGGAGTTCCTAAAAAAGGTGATAGAAAGGGAGCAATCCAGAAAAAGTATCAAATGCTCCATAAGAACTCCATTTACTGGAGTTCATGGCACATAAAGCAGCCATGGCACATGGCCAAAACAAATGTTCAGATCATAGGTCCTTAACTTGTAATGGATGTGGTACAGATGTTCAGTAAAGCACTTTAAGTTAAAGTGCTTTAGTTTGATACCACATGCATCCAGGGTTAATTTAGATCATAAGCAGCCATTTATGTGCCATGAACATCTGTTCTGGCCATGTGCCATGGCCACTTCATCAGACCATAGGTCCATCTTGCTCAGTATCCTGTGTCATACAGTGGCATGAACCATCAAGACAATCATGAACCATCAAGATAAAATCATATGTTTTAAAACAGAAATGATATTAATTCAAGATGAGCAAAATTATCTTTAAAAAGAGATTATTTTTAAAAAGTTGAGTTTCTGGCTTGTTGGTGCCACTAGTCTGGTATAAAGGGGCCAAAACAAAGAAGAGAATCTGGTCCAGTGTTCCTTTCACAAATTGGAATTGTCAGTAATTCTACAGAGAAAGATTGAAGTACTTAATAAATCTCGCCCTTGTATTTGTGGAAGGCAGAATGTAATATTAATAAAATATTATGATGAGAAACACATTCCATTCCTATAATAGTTCAGAAGCATTTTAAACAGTAGCTACAAAATTAAGACATCTTAAAATCAGTAGTTAGGATAATTTGCATTAAGAGACATGGCTGAGACATGGCTCTCTGGACATTTAAGTTGATTTTCAGTAACTTTTGAACACAGCAGAAGCTCCAGAGAACTGGAAGAAAGTTGGCATTGTACCAAAATTTTTAAAGGATTAACAGAATGAATCAGATCATTTAAGCATGTCAGCCTGCCATTAGTCATTAGCAAAACAATAAAATATCTGGCATGCCACTCAATAAAAAATAAAAGAATCACAATATAATTAATGCCATTCAACATGAGTTTACAAAAATAAGTTTCTGGAAATCAATTTGATTTTTATAAAATTATAACGTTTTTAAAGTTAATAGAGTTGATATAATAGACTTTTTAAGCTGTTTTACTTGAAATGCCCAATATATTAAGAAACCAAAAATTAATATAAAAATCAATATGGTACATATTAAATGAATAAAATGATTACTACCTGATGGACCTCAAAGTGTAATTAGAAACAGAGGATTATTATTAAGTGGGTGAGACTAGCTAGACCTCAATAGTGACTGGTTCTTGGCCCTATACTATACAACGTTTTTACCTATAATCTAATAGGAACCATACAATTACTATCAATAAAGTCTGCAAATGATAATAATCAAGGGAGTGATACATATTGGAGAGGAAAGTTCATAAGATCATTTGGTAAATTGCTTTCAGGTAAGTAGTTTGATACTGCCAAATGTAAAGTCATATATACAGAAACAAAGGGCACATTTACATGCTCCCTTAGGGCAACCTTGTTACTGTGTTGTGCTTTAGTACTTCCAAGAGGAATAACCACCCATACTGCAGCATGCACATGGTACATGGTTAGTTTTTGCCACTACTTCACCATAGCAGCGTGCTAAAATGGGGGAGCGCACCACTACGGTGAAGTAGCTGCCAGTCATGTGTAGACTCATGTGATTGCTAGGTCGCCGTACTGCATTGTACGGTGATGTAGGACATTGCTATGGTGACAAAGGGCAACATGTAGACCTGCCCAAATACGCTAGACTGTTGTTAAAAGATGGGAGACCTGGGGATGCAGTGACCTAGACTAGAACATGGGGATTATAGTGAGCTGAACACGTGTTCTCAGAACAACTCTGCAGCCAAAAGACCTAATTTGACCCTTGGATGTATGAAGAGGATAAGATATTTTTAAATACATGTTCTAGGTCAAATAGGAGTTAATTACAGCCTGTGTTACAGTGGAAATCAATAAACTGATTGCTATTATCCATTATTAATCTATGAATATATGAAAACATACCTTTTTTTTTAATCTGTGTGATAGGGCATCTTGGGTTTTTCTGAGCAAACACTGAACTGAATGAAACTAAACCTATCCCCCCTTTCAAGTGTTCATCAAGCACTCTAAATAGGTACACTTAAATGCCAAATGAAACATTTGAACAGTCAAATGAAGCATCTACCTTCATTTCAAGGAAACCTATTACAGTTTTGTGAGGTGTCAGACACTGAAATAAGCAATCCAGATTAGTTGAGATTTCTCAGGATTTGTCTACATTCCCTAACTCCTGCTCCTGGATGCACCATTCTGAAAGCAAGCCCCATCAACTTACATTTTTTTTCAGAAAGTGATTAGATTTCTACTGCAAATGCAGAGTTCCTCTTAAGATGACACACCATCACTGGTATGGTACTTAATTTAATTAAGCATAGGATTAAGCTTCTGAAACCAGATTTCATGCCCATTTCTATACTGGAAGATCAAAAGAGTTGATCTTTTCTCAGCTCCTGGAAACATTCTGCTGCTCTAAAGTCTAGAAGTGAATATCTAATCATTTAATGCAAGATTTAGAGATAAACAGCCATTACTTTACTAGGACATCTTAAATCCTCTCACCAATGTCTGCAGTCCCCCACTGTAGTTTAAGTGAAGAATGACATCCACTGTCCTCTCTGGCCTTAGAAGTGGTGGGCAGCTAGTATTGATGAAGAAAGCAGTGTCTGTCAGCTCCAGGTAATCTGCTCTTTCGTTCAGTTCATTCGGGGAAGAATCTAACACAGTGTCTGAAAAAAAAATATCAGAATCTTATTTCACTTTACACATCCAAATGTACTTTCCAGCTGCACAACTGCCATTTTTAGCATGTATGTACAGTTTGCAATCCTATTCCACTTGCAGTACAGACCTGCAGACACCCACACAGCTACTGAGTATGTTCAACAGGCTGGGTTCTGGCTAGGAAGGTACATGACTTTATACATGCACATCTGAGTGCAAGTTCCAAAATTGCACACCAACAAAAAAGTGCCCAATTAGCTCAATAGACAAATAAAGCCCTCACCCAGGAATTGGGAGATGCCATTGCTAGCCCCCATCCCCTTCACCTAGACTGTTATTTTTCCCAGCACAGTGGTCCAATCAACAGGTCACAGGTAAGGCATTATCTATCTCTGACTCCAGCCAAGCCATAACTACACCTTGCACTTAGTGTCCATTGGATAAAATGGACAGAGATTTTCTGTCCCACTGGGAGCAAGGGACCAAGCTAGAATCCCGAGTTCTTTCCTTGCCAGAGCAACAGCCATCTCACTGAGCCACCCACCATCTAGTTTGTGCTCTTCTCTTCTTCCTGGCCCCACATCTTTTGATGTCTAGAGAAGAGACTTGATAATGCCTAAGTTGTGGCGTGGTGGTTAGAACCATCTGCTGGGAAGTTGGAAAGATATAGATTCAAAGCTCCTCTCCAGAATAAGGGTCCAGGAACCTGTGATTGCTAGTAGTACCCTAGGGTGCCTTAGGGTGTCTGCTCCAATACACTGCTCTGACACGTAGTAATTAGTGGGCTCCAGCAGCCTCCTGCGCCTTGTGTATCAGCGTCTCCACACTTCTAAATAGCAGCAGGGGTGGTTGAATTAAAGCTGGTCGAATGAACTTTAGTTCAAGCACCCCTGCCATCATTTTGACATGAAGGGACACCAATACACAAGTTGCTGTGGTGCTTTAATTAAAGCTGCTCCCTCCACCCCCAGAGCACATGCAAAAGTACCCTTAATTGCTAGGATAAAACCAGGAAGTGCTCCCTCCTCCTCCTCATCCTCCTCTGGCATCTAACACCCATTAGGGATGAGTTTTTTCCCCCTGTACAATTTTGGGACTTGTGCTTGCCCAGGTACATGCGTATGGAGCCACAAATCTGCCACTGCACAGCCTACTGTGTATGCTCAGTAACCATATGAACACATTCATGTCCACATTGTACATGCAACAGGATCATAAACTGCATTTAGTACCAGAAACAGCAGCTACACAGCTGAGTAGCTGCCACTTGGGGGCATAAAGTGAAATAGGATTCTGCCCACAATTTTCACCATAACTGAATTATGGTAGGAGCAGATCTATTGCTATCAAGGGAAAGTAAAATGAGAAGAAAAATAATTAATCCTCTACTTTTTGTTCAGCCTTTGATACACCATTCTACCCACTAGAGTTCAGCCTTGACTTCAGGGAAAAACCTTCACTGAACTAGAAGCCTTGGGGCTACATACAGAAATAGATGAAAAGTTTCATTTTAAACTGTTTTTGTTCAGCTGATGCGCAGAGCTGTGTAGACACACTTATTTTGATTTAAACTAGGCCTACTTCAATTATTTTAAATCAGATGTGTCAAACTCAAATTGGTGGGAAGGCTGTGTCCCCCGCTGTCACATGACCCTGGGCCTCACCCTGGCTCTCATCCAGGCAGCCCCAGCAGCACCCTAGGCAGAAGGCTTATACCACCACAGGAAGATCCCTGGCATGGGCCATGACAGCAGGGCTTCCAATTCTGATGGCTGCCTAAATCCTGGCTCTGGCAAGGATGTGGGCTGCCACCACATGAAGCCCCAACACTGCAACCAAAGCCAAAAGAAAAGTCCAAGACCTGAACTGACCCTGCTCCAAGGCTTGGATCCAGCCCGCAAAACATGTTTGGCACGGCTGGTTAACAAAGACTTAAGCTAATTCAAAGCAAATACTCTTGATCTACAAGGCCAGCCCTGAAGTGAAACAGGCTATACTTTTGGCCTGCCCATTTATTCAGAAAAAATAGAGCTACATTAAATCTGCTGTGGTTTTTCCAAGAAACAAGCAGGTTGCACCAAACAGATTTCATTAATGACTTTCAGACAAGTAACTTCTAGCTTAAAATAATTTGCTCAGAATTAACTTCAACTGAGAAAATGATTTATGTTTAACTAATAAAACTGATTTGTTCATCCCCAAAGATCTAAATACCAGACCACCAGCCACCTCAAAAGATGCTACCAGAATTGAGCACCATTACCTTTCCACATGCAAAACCTGTCTTTCTCCAAGTATCTATCATGCATCTGCAAACCCTTTAAGAAATTGTGATAATGTGGAAGCACCGGACGGTGTGTTATGATGTCTCGAAGAGCCTCAGAAAGGCAGCTTCTGGGGAAGAATAGGCAAGTTTTATCACCTGGTCTTGTAGGTAGAACAGGCCACTCCTCTGAGGAAGAAACAAATAGAGACTGTGTGTTTAAATTCATTTTTGAAAATATTTGCCCACAGTACCAATAACAGTGAAGAGTTCATCTCCTTGTGCGTTTTCATATTCAGAGAGCTTTTGGGCACCTTAGCACATAATTTTTAAAATAGATGCTTACTAGTGAAAACAACCCACTTCAATAAATCCCATAAGGAAGGCAGCTACAAAATGATTATATTTTCTCCCATACAACATGCACCCTTTCTCTAATATCAGCCCCCTAAAATCAGAGTACATATTTTAAGCTGAGGAGTTTTTCTGTTCTCTAAGGGAAAAGTAAGTCTGGAGGCACTGTGCATGGCTCACAGCTCCCAAGAAAGTCTTATGTTGCCTCTCTCACAGCCCTAGCTATTGGCTTTACCTTGTAGCTTGTGCCTGAAGCAGCGAGTGAGCTGCTGGTAGTATCTTGGTGAGACTTGGATACGGAAATAACACTTTATTTACAGGAAGTCATATAAAGAACTATTTACAGTAAAGAATTAACAGTCTTGCTATTGCCCTTGTCCTTCTGCAAACAGAGAGAGTGCCCAGGAAGTTTGGCATCCCAGAAGACAGTCTAGGTGAGAGATGGCATCAGGAACTTTCTAATGCCACACTTCCTGGGCACCCTATGTTCCCACGAGGACTTATTCTGTGTCAGTCAGCCACAACTGTGAAAAAAGAATCTTTTTCTACATTCTGCCTTCCAAAAACAAGGTATATGTTTTATTTGGGGATGTGCTGTATGCAAGAAGATACAGTATCAATAGCCGGTAAGTAAAGTGAGACACCAGCAACCCCAAGTTCAAATGAAAAGCAAAAGACTCTTAATCCTCACTCAGAAGGAAGCCACAGATTATTAGATGTAGAATGGAGGATGGTCTCTTGAGAGAGGCAGCTTTGTCTCCTCTCAAAAGGACTCCTGGCAACTCTCTTTCAGTTCAGGAGAATCCGCAGTGACAACACATCATGAACATCTCATGCTAAATGCAGAAGTTCAAGAAGGCCCTGGCGGAAGTGCTCTACCACACTTTACTGAAAGTGCTATAAATTGGAGCAGGAGCAAACATAACAGATGCTCACAATTTGGTGTGTGGGTGGGTGGGGGCTCTCAGCTCAGAGCCTGCCTGCATCAGCAATGGCTGGGGTGGGAGAGAGGATGAAGAACATTGTCCTTCCCTGCCCTAAGGCCTCCAAACATCTTTCTGACTGGGGTCTCGGAGGGGCAGGTCCATGCTGCAGGGGGGCTCCTTCCGCCCCTCCCCTAAGCCTCTTGACAGCTGCAGCCAACAGCTGCAGCAGAGCTGCCCAGCTAACTTTCTGGTACACTGAGAACTGGGGCCGGGGTAGGAGAAGGAAGCTTTCCTGCTCCGTGTACCTAGCCTGGCTCCTCCCTAGACCCCAGCCAGGAAGGTACTGGGAGACTCCTCATGGCAGGGGGTGGCTCCCTTCCCCCCCCCCCGCCCCAGTTCCCAGCAGAGCAAAAAGCTGAATGGACAGTCCCATGCTGTAGCTGCTGGTTGCTGTTGTCAGGACACTGGGGCAGAGGGGAAGGGAGTCCCCCTGCCATGTACACCCAGCCCACCCCTCCAAAACCCCAACCAGCAAGCTGGGGGGGAGGTCCTGGCAAGGAGGGCTCTATTCCCCTCCTCACACCTGGCCACACAGGGAGGAGAGAGCCTTTTCTGCCTCCTCCCTGTGACAGCCCAAAGGCAGGGCTGAGCCAGTACTCATCATCAGGAACAGACAAGCACTGGCCAAGGCTAGTGGGCTGCCCAGGAAAGGGTCCCTGGCATGCCAGGGAATGCAACCTACTTGTAATGGATGTGGTACAGACATTCGGTAAAGCACTTTAACTTAAAGTGCTGTAGTCTGATACCATGTCCATCCAGGGTTAATTTGGAGCATGAGCAGCCATTTCTAAAGTGCTTTATGTGCCATGAACATGTGTTTTGTTATGGTTGTAAAGCACTTTCTGAGTGCTTAAAGTTCAATAAGCATAATATCTGTATTTATCCTCAGGAGACTGCCTCCTGAGACTACACAGCAATGCACAATATTGATTTTTCTGCAGCCCTCATACCCAGAATCTGAGCATTCCTCAGCCATAGAAAGGGCATAAAACCCAAATCCTTCAAAACTGGGGGTTTTCCATGTCAGATGGGTTGTGGGGTAATTGTTAAAGAAACCAAAAGGAAAGCTAAAACAATATCTTACCAATAACATGCATTTTGTTTCGGGTCCACCGATGCCAAAAATCCTCTGAACAACCTGAGAAGTACAAGGCATCCAGAACACTCTGTGAAAATATATTACTCCACATGCCTGAAAAATAGAAATTAGACAGAAAATAGTATTTAGATTTTTAAAATGCAACTGCAGGAATTCATTCAGATATCTCCTGTGACATATGTAAAAATTAACACTATACCTTGTATTCTTAACTTTGAGCTTGTTTAATTTCAGTCTAATTTTTGGTTCATCTAATTCCAGAGTTTCCAAATTTGTCAGGGAGTGGAGGGAGTCTTAAAGTCTTTACAGCACCATGCCTATACTCAACACTATATAACCATTTATAAAGTAAATTCCTGCCAACAGTATCCTGGGACTAGATTTGCAAAAGTACATCTCATTTCAGTGAAAACAATATGTGCATGTTTTTGGAAATCCCATTCAATCTATCTGCATCTTTAAGAACCTTTGAAATCTGGCCCTTACAGTTTAATGCAAACATGATGACACAAGAGATGACAATGAACTGTCACGGAAGCAAGTGTGAGGAAGACAAGGTTCCTATGAGAGCACAAGAATAAGAGACTAATGCTGCAAACACTCATAGCTAGTTTTCTCAGTGAGAGATTGAGCTAGTTGATCTGTTGTACTTTTTGAAGTTTGAAAACACATTGTAATTCATACTGTCTATCACGGTGAGAGTGTCCTCCATCCACACTGCCACTCTCATTCTTATCTTTCTTCACTGACAGTACTCTTCCACTGCTGTTTTGCCAAGACTTTCTTAATTCCCCCTTCATTATTATTTAATTTTATTATTTAACTCCTCAGAGAGTTTCATCATATTGCGTATATAAAAGGTGCTAATTACTAAGGAAAATAAAGTTATATGCATTTCTGAATCAGGAATGATTCAACTGAATGTAATTAAGCTTGACCAAATAAAATGTGGAGAAGAGAACGAGATCTCTTGTTTTAGGGGAAAAAACTCAATATAGTGTATTCCCTCAAAACAAATACTGTAGTATTTAGCTTTGCTGATGTTTATGAGATTACATTCAAAGCTACATTTATTTATCGTGGTTAAAAATCTATTTAAACCCGTTAGAAAGATGAAGAACTAGGACACCTACTGCTGATTCAGACATGGCATTTTTTACATTTTCTGGCAGATAAGACCGCACTGGAACTGTAAGACACACGGGCTGCATCTACATGAGATGCTGACTGTGCAGTTGTTACTGTGCTTGTGCGTACTTGTATAGACAAGTACTAAATGCCTGCACAGTAACTGGAGCTACTGCACAGTAGGGCTGTGAGAAGCTTTGGTCCATGATTCATTTCAGCAGAGATATGGCCCGATTCAGTGGCCAAATCTCCAACTCCAAATCGAATCAAAGGACCCTTTAATCTCTCCGAATTGATTTGGAGAGATTCGGAAAAATTCAGCGATTCGGACGTAAACACAGCTTTAAATGTTTTTTCTACATACCTCTAGGTAGCAGGGTGTCACAGGGCTCTCAGGCACTCTGCGACTGGGAGCAGAAGTGGCTCGGGAGAGACCCCTAGTGTTGGGAAGAGGGAAGCGCAGCTGCCAGTCATCAGGTCTGTGCAGGTGCTGGTTGCCCTAGCAACCGGGGAAACCTAGGGACAGGAAGGGGTGGAGCTTAGCCCTTCTTAAGCCCAAGCAGAAGGCTAGTATGGAAGTTCCCCTCTGGCTGCCAAGGGAGGAGGAACTCAGCCAGAACAAAGGGGAGAACTCTGATGGCTGGAATAGCCCTGGGCTCTTGCTGGGGGTTGATGTGCGCTCGCGCTCTCCCTCTCTCTGGTAGGGTGAGATGTATACCCTGACCCGAATGGTCAAGCTGCTATGTTGGGGCTCGGGGTTTTGTGTTTTGGGTTATAGCCAGTTGGCTTATGGTTTGTGTTTGTTTGTATGGTACCAGAGGACCGGGTGAGGCTGTAGGGGTGAGAGGAGGCCTCACGGGAGCACCCCAGTAATCTGGGGGTGCCCTGTGGGGCACAGTGAGCAGTGCCGGGTAGGCATAGCTGTTTGCGCCGGTGTGGCACGGTGTTGAGGGGTATTGACCCCAGCCCTGCTGGGCGGCTGCACAGAGAGAAACCCCAGGAAGGGGCAGGGCACATTGACCCAGCTCTGGAGCTAGGGGGCAGCAAGGAGCCCGGAGTTAGGGGGCAGTGAGGAGCCCCAAGAGTGAGGAGGGACGGCAAGTGCCCCGAGAGTGAGAAGGGGCTGCGAGGAGCCCCAAGGACAAACGAAGGGCTGAGACATAATAACATGGCACAAGTTAGATCATACAGGCACCATCTGCGAGGCTTGGGCTGCGGTGCAGGGGAGGAAAAGGAGCCACAGGCAGCGCCCCCTGCCATCGGGGCGCACAAAAATGGGCAGCCTCCCGCTAATTCCAATCAACCATCAGTTATAGGTAAGATCAAGTCATGGCAGGTGAGAGTGGGCGGGCGATTGGCCCATTGCAGGAGGAGGAAGCCGCGCGTCCGGAGAAGCTCCGAAAGTGGCACTCCTGTTACACAGGGGCTCATGAATGCTGAGATGCTGGGGTGGATGGAGTGTCCCACAGGAGCACGGGGGGCTCCCTAGCATACTCAGCAGCAGACCTGGAACTGAACCAGAAGCCTTTCTGTCCACTTCCAGGTCCACTGGGGAATGCGCTGCTGCCCCCCTCCAGCTCAGTGACTGGTGCCTCCTGAGTCTGAGTCTGGGGGGGGGACCTGGGGTCCCCCCACAGCCGATCGCTGAGCCAGAGAGGTGCAGGGAGGGCCCAGCACACTCCCCGGCAGACCCGGAAGTGGACCAGAAATACTTCCAGTCCACTTCTAGGCCCACTGTCGAGCACACAGAAGGGTCGCCATCACTTCTGTGGGACACTCCATGCACCTCAGCATCACAGCGTTCACAAGCCGTACCTGCTACCTCAAGGTATATAGAAAAAAATTTTAAAGCTATGTCTATGTCTGAATCACTGATTCTCTAAATCCGCATCAAATCTTCAGATTCGGCTGAATCGAATCAGGGAGAGTGATCCAAACCAACTAATCGAATCACTGTCCCTGATTCGGGCTGAACCTGAATCAAATAGGGCCTATGTCACACACCTCTACTGCACAATAGCTTCAAACAGCTTTTAGGTGATGCTGACTGTGAGCAGTAGCTTGGTACTATTGCACAGTAGCATCACATCACACTTCTTGCCATGCAACCTTACAGCACAGTAGCAACGAACTACTGCACAGTCAGCATCTCATGTAGATGTAGCTACAGACAATGGTTAACAATCTCCATTCTTTACAGCCAACTGCCTCTTTAATAGCTTGAAATTTTTCTGGGATTATAAATCACCTTCCATAAAGCAGATCCGGGATTCTGGAATTTTCTTCATCAAATGACCCATGAAGAACTCGCTACCAAAATCTTCTGTATGAATAAAGGCTCCATATTTTGGGAATCCCACCTCATAGGGAGTGAATTCCACCCATTCTGCAAACAGAACCACAAAACAAAAGACTTATCATACTCCCCTGTGCCTACGTGAAAAGAATAACTTAAGAGATGTTGGAGTTAGAAATGCAATAAGGATTTTAACATCAGTTTCTTGGTGATTATCTATCTATTACAAACGATCACATTTTGCAGTGACACTCTTCCCTTCAGTGCATTGTATGAGAGACTGAGGAGTATGGAGACAAAGATTCTTCCATCACTGGAAAAAAAAAAGAAGACTTAAAGTCTTTGACAGTTGATGTTTGCCTAAACCTAGGAGAGTACATAGTTCTTCAAGTGAAATGGAACCCAAGATTTAATCTGGGATAGTCACAAAAAAGCATCAGCTCTGTGATGGATGGAATTCAAAAACACCAAATTAACTATGGATTATCATTCAAAAAGTGTGAATGCTTTGCCAAATCTTATTGGGACATCTTGGGTGTGCAAATTGTAGCTGGAAATATGAGAACAGGTTCATCTCGGTAATTTATGCCTCCAGTCACGCCAGACAATGCCATGAAAAGTGCTTTGCTCATAGTATTTTGATGCTTATTTTTGATCCTACCCAGACCTCAGAAGTATAGAGAGGCAGACAAAGAGCCGATAACATTGAGATAACCTTTTCAGTAATTCCTATCTAGTTCAGCTTCCACCTATCGCTAAAGAGAATACTTCTAATTTTATAAATTCTAATATGACTCTAAAAGGACTATTACCTTTAAAATCTAGGGTGCTAAAGTTGTCCTTGACATTGAGGGCCACGTAGACCGGTAGGGGGTTCTGACCCTGATTAATGGCCTGTCGCTGGTCTGAGAGTTTGTGAGGATTTTCCTGATTATGAAAAAAATAATGAATTAACAACATAGAATCAACACCGGCATTTACTACTGTATCTACTCTTGAACTATTAGGCCAACTTCTATGCAGTGACGGGGGCCATGCCAACACCCCTTCAGCCATGTGGCATATGCACAATGAAGAGAGTTCTGGAGTACTGCTGCTCCTTGGTTTTCTCTCCTCCCAGCAAACAGCAACATGCAACCATCCTCTGGACTCTGGAGCTGTGTGGAAGCAAGGGCTCAGCATCACTCCCTGCTGCTCTTCCCCTTTTTCCATGCTGCTGAATTGAGGGAAGGAGGGGAAGAATGAGGAGCAGCAGTACTTGAAAGCAGACACTTGAGACAGATATTGTGCCAACTGCCCGTGAACTAACAGAACTCACAGAACATGTGCAGCTCCCAGCAGGAGCTCTGCTGACATGCCAGTGAGCTCTGAGAGCTCTGTACATGTGGCACAGCTAAAGGGGAGTGCAACCATGCTACTGCATCCCCTCTAGATATACCCATCTGTCAACTTGTCTGTGACTTTCCAAAACTGGCAAAAATACTGCCTTTGATGACTGCTTTTTTTTTCTTTCAACAACAACAACATGGCATAGGCAATTAAGAGAAAAAGTTCATAGTCTGCATTGAATCCATCTTAAATACAATTTTTATTCAGGTATACAAAATAATGCTTGTGCCTACATTATGCTAAACCTGGAGCATCACACTCCCATTTGTTGTTAGAATGGTCATTTGGACAAAAGTAGTAAAATCAAAGTAGTAAAATTGGCGATTGGCCATGGGGAGACCCTGGGTGCTCCCCCAGACCCAGGAGGCACCAGTTGCTGAGCTAGGGGGTGGAGCTCCCCTGTGCGCTCTGCAGGGGACCCGGAAGTGGACTGGAAGTACTCCTGGTCCACTTCCACGTCTGCCGCCAAGCATGCAGGGGACCCCCCACCGTGCTTCTGGAGGATGCCCCATCCCCCCCATCATCTCGGCATTCACGAGCCACACCCATACCTTGAGGTACATAGAAAAAACATATAAACCTGTGCCTATGACTGAATCTTTCAATCTCTCCAAATCGATTTGGAGGCTTCTGATTCAATTTGGAGAGATTAATGGGTTTCCTGATTCAATTTGGATTCAGAGATTTGGCTGCCGAATTGGGCTGAATCTCCTCCAAATCAAATCAGTGACCGAAGCTTTGCGCATCCCTAATATTTACCCTTGAATGTAATTTAATCCATAGTTTTATTTATATACTGTCAGCCACTGCCTGCAAAGAGAACTGTGCATACAGTACCTCACTACGAAACATGGATTCAATGAGGAGTCCCCACAGATCTGTAAAAGTTGTTTTGTGACCCTCTTTTTGTCGCTGGCACAGCTCCTTTTCATAGTATTTCAGGCGATCCAAAGAGAAACAGCCCAGCTTACTTTGCATCACATGCTTCCGAGCATCATTGATTGGCCCCTCCAGATCCTTCTGTGACCAAAATGCATCTTCGTATAATCTTGTCATGGTCCTGAAGAAAGAAAATAAGAAAAGCACCAAAGTTCAACATTTGAACTTCATGAACATCAGTGATTTTTCTTTTGCCCGTGTTCAATGTAAAACATGCTCGTCACTGTCAGAGACTCTCTGTTATTCCATATCAGAACTCCACAACTTGGCTGCCTTTGGCTGATACACATAGGTGCTGACTTACGTTTTTGCTGGTATATGGGGGGGGTTTGTGGGAGGGAAGGAGGCTAGCCCTGTGCATGCACAGAAGAGGCAGCGTGTTACTTCAACCTGGCTTGCTCAACATTTGTAAAGATTGGGCACTTTAGCAGCCCTTTTTTCTGCTTTTATCTAATAGTTGATTGAATAAGCTTTAGCTAAAAGTATCAAAAAGCCCCACTGAGGAGCTGGGTAGATCAAACAAGCTTTAGTTAAAGTGCCCCCACTGCCATTTTGAAGTGCAGAATGATGCATACACAAGATGCTGTGTGCATTTTAATTAGAGTGGCTCTCAGAGCTTCTCTTATTAAAGCACTCCCATCCCTGGAGAACATGTAAAGATACCCATAGAGACTGGATCGTAGGGAAGCAAAATTTAAAAGTCAGAGTTCTAATCAGTATAAAGCTGTGTAAGAGGCCTAGGAAAGGTAAAATGACCACTCTGCAGCAGCAACATACATCAAAAGCAAATTAAAACTCCGATCATGTTCTCCTTACCACGTTGTACCAGATAAACCAGCAATATATGAAATACAGTCTAAGATATCCAACTTCTGAAGAGCCAAAAGGCTTCCAAACATAGCTGTCATGGATCGCACTCCACCTGCTGTTGTCATGATTGCCACCACTGGTACCTGTTTAACACACCAAGGCAGAAAATTGGTTAAAAGCAATTATATATAAACATTTAAAACAGAGGACAGAACTGATAACATGTTCATACACAGTAATACTGAATCTCTTCAGTGGACAAGCTTACACAAGTCGCTATGTTCCCACAGCAAGAAGCTACGGCAACATAGCTCATCTTTACGGTGACATAACATCAGTGGGCATGAACCGTAATGCCACTGCTACTGCGCAGTAGGGTTGGAAATGACCTGTGCACTGTGAGGACTGCACAGTAAACTTGGTTACTGCACAGTCACTTAGTACTTGCTAAGGCAAGTAACTAAATGACTATACAGTAACATCTGCAGAGTCGAGGGCACACCAGCGTGACCATTTAAGCTTAAATAGCTCTTTTCCTTCTTTGATATTCACTCTGATGTATTTATAGAAAACACAAGGCCAGATAGATTTGAATCTTTATAGACTAAACAATCAGAGACTTATAGCATTAGCTTTTGTAAGCAGAATTCTTACTACATCAGATGCTGTGAAATGACTGCAGGAAGCAGAGCTGCTAAATAGAAAGCAGTGATTAGAATATAAAGCATAGGAGAAAGGGGAGAAAAAAGAAGGGGCACTGCTGAGAGAGGCAAGTTGAGTAGGAGAGAGAAAAACAAAACAGTTAACCCATTGAGGGACACTGGTGAGTGTCAAGGGCTATAGGCTATACAGGAAGGACAGGATAGGAAGGAAAGGTGGAGGAGTAGCACTCTACATCAAGGAGGAATATACTTCCTCGTTAATTAGCATGGGGGTAGAGGGGGGGCACTCTGAGGTGCTCTGGGTTAGAGTAAAAGGCAGTCCAGGGGAGAGAGACTTAACGGTGGGAGTCTACTATAGACCTCCCAACCAGGGAGAAGAGCTCGACCTGGAATTCTTAGGTCAGCTTACAGAGGCAGTGAGGGCTAAGGATGTGGTCATCATGGGGGACCTGAACTTCCCAGACATCTGCTGGGAGGAGCAGTCAGCCAAGTCTGATCGCTCACGTCGGTTCTTAACCAGACTGCAGGACCTCCATCTAACCCAGGAGGTGCACAGTCCCACCAGGGGAGACGCCTTGTTGGACCTAGTGCTGGCCACGGGTGATGACCTGGTGAGGGGGCTGCGGGTGATGGGCCACCTGGGAGACAGTGATCATCGCTTGCTGGAATTCACCATCCAGCGTAAGGTGGCAAAGGGCTGCAGCAAGGCAACAGCCCTAGACTTTAGGAGGGCTGACTTCAACAAGCTAAGGAGGATAGTTGGGGAAGCGCTGAGGACCCAGAGGGGAAGGGAATCAGATGTCGAAGGTGAGTGGTTGCTCCTTAAGGAGACGATCCTCCATGCCCAAAGGGAGGTAATCCCAACAAGGGTCAAAGGGAGCAGGAGGGCACATAAACCCCCATGGCTCACTAAGAGCATCCGGGAATGTCTCCTTGCTAAAAGGGAGGCATATACCCAATGGAGAGATGGGGTCATCGCCAAGAAGGACTATGTTATAGTCGCCCGAGGATGTAGGGGGGCAGTCAGGAGGGCCAAGGCAGAGTTGGAGATAGGACTAGCTTCCCGGATTAAGGACAATAAGAAGTCCTTCTTCAAATACATAGGGGGTAAAAAGAGGGTCCCGGGTAATGTGGGGCCCCTGCAGGACACGATGGGCAACTTAGTCATCACGCCAGATGACAAAGCTAACATATTTAACGATTTCTTTGCCTCTGTCTTCCTAAGTAGGGACCAGTTCAGCCACCTCCCTGCTGGGCCCCCCTCGGGCCCCGAGAGAGACACGCCTGGGCCAAGGGTTAGCGAGGAGTTAGTTAGGGTACTTCTGGAGAAGCTGGACGTGTTCAAGTCCGCTGGTCCGGACGATCTTCACCCTAGGGTTCTACAGGAACTGGCTGAGGTCATTGCGGGACCCCTGGCACGGCTCTATGAGCACTCGTGGTGTTCTGGCGAGGTGCCGGAGGACTGGAAGAGGGCCAATGTGGTCCCTATCTTCAAAAAGGGAAAAAAAGAGGACCCGGGAAATTACAGGCCAGTTAGTCTGACCTCAATCCCGGGTAAGCTCTTTGAAAAAATTATCCTGGCACACATCCAGGAGGGCCTTGCGGGGGAATGCATGCTCAGGGGCAACCAACATGGGTTTATCAGTGGCAGGTCTTGTCAGACCAACCTGGTGGCCTTTTACGATCAGGTCACCAAATCATTAGACGTAGGGGTTGCTGTGGATGTAGTCTTTTTGGACTTCCGGAAGGCTTTCGACACTGTCTCTCACCCTGTCCTCATCAAAAAGCTGGGAGACTGTGGTGTCGATGCCCACACGGTCAAATGGGTCGCCAACTGGTTGGAGGGCCGCACCCAGAGGGTGGTAGTGGATGGGTTCTTCTCGACCTGGAAGGATGTGGGCAGTGGGGTTCCGCAGGGCTCTGTCCTCGGGCCCGCACTGTTCAACATCTTCATCAGTGACTTGGATGAGGGGGTAGAAAGCACCCTGTTCAAGTTTGCTGATGACACTAAGATGTGGGGGATGTGGGTGCACTAGAAGGGTGCAATAGGCTACAAGCTGACCTTGACAGGTTGCAACGGTGGGCGGATGAGAATAGGATGGGGTTTAACACTGATAAGTGCAAGGTGTTGCACATGGGGAGGAAGAACCGGCACCACACTTACAGGTTGGGGAACTCTCCTCTTGCCAGCACGGAGACGGAAAAGGATCTTGGAGTCGTCATTGACTCCACGATGAACATGGGCCGGCAGTGTGGGGAGGCAGTCAAGAAGGCCAATCGTACCCTATCATGCATCCACAGATGCATCTCGAGCAGGTCCAGGGAGGTGATCCTCCCCCTCTATGCGGCACTGGTCAGGCCGCAGCTGGAGTACTGCGTCCAGTTCTGGGCGCCACACTTCAAGAGGGACGTGGACAATATGGAAAGAGTTCAGAGGAGGGCCACTCATATGATCAGGGGTCAGCAGGGCAAGCCTTATGAGGATAGGCTACGGGACCTGAACCTGTTTAGCCTCCACAAGAGAAGGCTAAGGGGGGACCTTGTGGCCTGCTACAAACTGGTCAGGGGGGATCAGCAGGTATTGGGGGAGTCCCTGTTCCCCCGTGCGCTGCCAGGAGTGACCAGGAATAACGGTCACAAACTGGCGGAGGGTAAGTTTAGATTAGATATTAGGAGGCGCTACTTCACAGTCAGGGTGGCTAGGGCCTGGAACCGGCTTCCAGGGGAAGTGGTGCAGGCTCCTAGCCTGGGGATTTTTAAAAGGAAGTTAGATGAGCACCTTGCCGGGGTCATCTGACCCCGGTGCTCTTTCCTGCTAAGGCAGGGGGTCGGACTAGATGATCTACCTAGGTCCCTTCCGACTCTAGCTACTATGAAACTATGAAACTATGAAACATAGTCCAAGTAATGGGTAATAATCCATAGTCTTGGTTTAGACCATATTTAACACAATGCAGTCTGTTGATTATTTCTTGTTCCACAATTTCCAATCCAAGTTCATTTTTTAAAGTTTTGTCATCTAAGAACAGCCACTTTGAGGTCAGCAATGGAGTGTCCAGGGAGGTTAGTGTCCTGCCACCAGTTTTTCCTGTCTTTCTGGTATTGAAGCCAGATTGGTTTTCATTCATTCTTACAAATAGGGATCACCCTATCTGCCCATTGTAGAAATGGTCATTATTAATGACATCCAACCCCTCCTAGAAAATGATGACCATCTCAAGGGGGACAAACCTGTTCTGGCTTACATGCAGCCCCCCAATCTCAACAGAGTCTCTTTAGTAGCAAACTACCCAACTCCTATTCTCAATAAGGCCACAGACCTTGGTCTGGACCCAGGTGCCTGCTGTGCCCCCTCATCAACACAGACCACATCATCACTGGATCAAATACATGATTATAACATCCAAGGTTCATTTACCTGCACCTCTACCAATGTCACATACACCACCACCTGTTTATAGTGATGCCGTTGCCTGTACAACAGACAGATAAACCCGTGGCAGAACACTGTGACTTCCCTGCACATTCCATCACTGATCTTTAATTACAGCTCTTCCAGCTTGAGTTCATCATATTTGAATATAGATGACCAGAATGGTACACATTATTCTAAATGAGGTCTCAGCTGTGCTGTCTACAATACCATTAACATTTTCCTATCTTTACTGGAAATATTGCATCTGGTCCATTTTAGGCTCACATTGTCACAGCTGCACAAAATTGGTGTCTTTGCAGAGCATTCTTTGGGGGCTTTAATAATATATAGTTGGTTCCCTCATTGGTTAGGGATTTTCTTGATAAATTAATAATGCATCACTTGAAGGTGAAAAAAATACAGGAATTGCAAGTCTAAAACAGATCGTTGGTTCAGCTAACCCAGTAGCCTGCCTCTGACAAAAAGGGAAGAAAGTATAGCACCACTCACATATTAACATAGTTCATGTAGTTAATTGTTTCCCATAATTTCACATGATGGGAAAGAAATGTCTTATACCCTCTGCCAACATGAAAAATATGTCTGTATGGAGAAAAAGAGGTTTTTAGGAAATGGAGAAGGCAACTGGTCTCTCTAGCAACTTTTCACTTGTATCCTTTTGCTCTGTTTTCAAAAGAAATACTTTTCCATCTTTACTGTAGGGACAACTGTACCTCCTAGCTCTAATTTGTATTGCATCAGCAATTCTCACCATTAGCCTTCCTAAGCTTAGAGACTTCAGGAAGTACCAAGGCAAGTGGCTCCCTAGTGAATGAGATCATAACAAGTATATTTATGCCACAACTCCATTATGGATGTAAAAATGGCAGACTGATTTTTTGAAGACAGTTGCCAGTTAGCACCAAGTGCTGTAGCCTCTACCAGAGCTACAGTGGAGATAACAGAGAATCAAAGAGTCATCACCAATTTCCTGATGGCTTTCCTCCCACCCACCATACCAATCAAATCTTGGGGCAATAGAGAATCTCTCCCATACATTTTATCCAGAAAGTTCTAGAAAGGCATAAATTCTGTCACAAAAAACATACCACTACCCCCACACTTCATTTAATGCTCAATCTGCCAGTCACTTGGAGTATACGACACACTGAGGATACTGCCCTTCATACCTCATCATCCTGCAGATCTTCCTCAAGTTGCAGAACCTTTTTCAAAGCAGCAGCAACCACTTTCTTCCTTTTACAAATGAAATCCTGTTCCTCTGCACACAGGTCAAACCCCAAGCGCACATCCAGGTCTTTGTGACTAGTGCACAGGCCAGAACAAACAGCATATATTAATCACAATCAATTTCAGCTCTTCAGAGCAGATATTGAACAAACTCAAAAAAAAAAAAAAAAAAAGAATCAGGTTAACAGAAAAGCAATTCCCCCTCTCCTGTATAAGACAAAAGATATAGGTACAGAAGGTGTGAGAATATCTCAGAGTCCTATACTTCCACCCTCATGATTAGACATTACACTGGTAACATGGCCTAAAATATTTCACACAATTATCAAAATTACAGTAGGTCCAATTCTCAGCTCTTGTAATATGAAAGAGTTACATTGCCCCCATGCTGTGTAGGACAATGGACATAAAAGTTTCAGATTACAAATTACCCTTTCTACTGCAGGGGTCACATACAAAATGGTGAACTGATCGGGTATATGGGATGTTTTCTGAGGGGAGAGAATGTTAAACCTGCTGTCATGCAGGCAGGCTTTGTCCCCTTAATAGTCTTTCAGACAGTCAAAACCATAGTTTATAAGTGGCCTTGTGCTTGCAGCCTCGTTGTCTGGTTTTGCTCCATTGGGAGCCCCCTCAGCCAGTCTTTGGAACACAAAACAGTAATCCGTGGTCCAAACAAACAAATGAGTAAAGCAAATCTTTAGCCTTTCTCCAGGCAGCAGGAGAGGGCCCTTTAGTCCTGACCGTTCCTAGAAGTGAGCCCCTCTGGGTTCAGTCTGCTTCCTGCCTCCTTCTCCCAGCTCAAGCCCTTTGCTCTTTCTCTGCTCGGGCTCTTAACTGCCAGCTAAACACTCACAGCTGGGCTTCTACCAACTTCCTCATTTAAAAAGTTAGACCCTCCTGTTAAGAACAGTTTGTCCATACTTTGTATAAAGCTATTGTTTCAAGCTAGTCACCCATTGCTGTCTATAGCCATATCTATACCACCTGGTCTAAGTACAGACAGTCAAAACCCTGAGGCTGAGTCAGTTCAATCTTTGCAGGTTAACCTAAGCTGTGTAGATTGAACTGATAAGCAAGTGAATGGACATTCACTTTTGATTCCAGAAATGCAGCCACATGCCTGCAGTGACCCAGGCCAGAAGCTGGGGAGCACTAGAGCATGCCACCCTACTTGGCTGGACTAAACCACTTGAATCTGGAGGGGATCTGGAACAGAAGCTCAATAGACTGATTTAACCTATGTCATTTACATCTGATGCTACATCCATCCAAGTTTATCTTAAATTGGTTTTGGCCATTTTGAAAGCAGTTTATGTGCACTTAACTTCTATTGTTTTACAGATTTGAACCAGTTTCTGATCACTTACACCGGTTTATGTGTAATTTCTTTCCCTAGCCCTGCAGGGCAAACCTGGGAGCCCTACCCTACCCCCTCAGGCCTTCTCTATGTATAGTCAAACCTGTAAATTAGGTGGTGTAAACAGTATAGAGCAGGCCTGACTGCACTCTCAGGTTCTCCAAAAACATGAATGTGGTGCTAGAATGTGTATTTAGTGCTGCTCTAAACCATCTACAATGACTGCATTGCAGGCTTTGGCACTCCTAGTAAGTTGGCGGGCCAAGCTTCTCAGGATTGCCCTGGGGGCTGTATGGCCATGGCCCATATGATCTGAGTAAATAATTTAGTAAAATTTGTGCTAATCATTTGTTAGCCCTGTAGTGTATTTCAATTTTTGACCGAGCCAATTTAAAGCTTGCTTGGTTTTGAAGTGATGGCAAAAAGCTAAAACATTAGCATATTCTTCTAAAAAACAGATTAGGATTATATAGAACAGGGCCAACATAATACTTGGAAATAAGTAAAAGACTTACCACTCTTCTGCTTTCACATAAACCCCATATGTTTTGTTCTGAGAATCAAGAATTAAAATATCAGAAGTGTAATTACCGTTTGAAGTGGAGTTTTGCATAGAATGGCCCCAGCAACATAGTCTCACACCCACACAGTATCCCTGAAAGGTCTCCCTCTCCCTCTCCTTTATATACAATCCCTACAGGATCCCTCACATACACACACATGCATGTACACATGCACAGGTACACATAAACACATGTGCGCACACACATTCCTTGTGCCCATGCAGGGGTCTGGGTCCAGGTTCATGGGAGTGGGGATGGTTCATGAGTCAGGGGTTGCTGGTAGGTGGATTTCCCCTGCCTAACTGGGTTGGCACAGCTTCATGGCCCTGGGACTGTGAAGAAGGACTGGGCTTTCCTAGCTCCTCAGCTATCATGGGTTTGCTGTCTCAGGCTACAGCAGTAAAGTGCAACCCTAGTCACAGCCTGTCTCCCTGGAGGGAGTGGGGACTAAAGCAATCCACATTGGGACCCTGGAGGAAAGCATGGAGACTTCTACCAATAGTGTAAGTGTACAAGGGTTCATTCAACTAGTAGAAACTCTACTGGAGGCAACTTCTATAGCATCATATGAGGAAGAAGTTCCTACGAGACCCACCATTTCTGGTCCAGTAAAAACACGTGAGCACTTGTATACCTAGTTTTTTATCAGTGGCTTTGATTCCACTAGTAAAAAATGTAATGCACCTTAAGTGATAAATCTGGTTTCAATATTACTACATGATTTACAGAAGAATATTCTCAGTCACTTGCTCCATCCAGACTGGGGAAAGAGTGCCTAGATTGAAGTACTGCACAGAAAGACCTGGGGGCTACAGTAGACCATGAACTGGATATAAGCCAACAGTGTGTTCTTGTTGCAAAAAAAAAGCCAACACCATACTAGGTTGTATTAACAGGAGCATCTCATGCAAAACAAGTGAAGTGATTCCTCCACTCTACTCAGCACTAGTGAGGTCTCACCTGGAGTATTATGTCCAGTTTGGGACCCCACACTTCAAAAAGGATGTGGACAGTTTGGAAGGAATTCAACACAAAGCAATAAAAATGATTAGGGGCATGGGAGGCAAGATTTATGAGGAAAGGCTGAAAAAACCTAGGGTTATTTAGTCTGAAGAAGAAAGGACTGAGAAGATTTTTAACAGTCTTCAAATACCTGAAGGACAATTACAGAGAGGATGGAGACGGGCTTTTATCTGTGACTGTAGGGGACAGGACTAGGAGCAATGGCCTCAAACTGCAGCAGGGGAAATTTAGGTTGGAGATTAGGATGAAATTCCTGACTGTGAAGGTGGTCAAACATTAGAACAGGCTACCTAAAGAAATCGTGAAATCACCATCCTTGGAAGTTTAAGAGCAAGTTAGCCAAACACTTGTCCCGGATGATTTAGTCAGGGATGATCCTTCCTTGAAATGGGGGGCTGGAATCAATGACCTTGTGAGGTTCCTTCCAGCCTTATTTTCTTATGATCCATAAGAATATAGTTATTGTATTCTTTAATAATATTATTAACAACATATCTAGAAACTGTGTACATATTGTTCATTAGTTATTCCAAAAGGCTGGCAGCTGGTACTCACCTGCACTACCGTTACTTTCTCTCCCAGGTTAAGTGAATTCAGATGCACAGTCAGGGGACCTTTTATATCCATTTCCCTTTCATCTGTCCTATACTAAATACATATATACATATATGAATAAAAGATTTTCATGAGAAGAAAGTTATTTAGAATCCCATTGCTACCAAAATACCATGTGAAGACACTTTTATGATGCTTCCTACAGTTATTTTAGCTGTTTTAACTATATGTTATCAGTGACCTACACCACAGGAAAATCTGTTCTTTGGCAGTGTAATATCCAGTTTCGATTGACTGTGCTTTACATAGTGGAACATGGCAGCGTCTAGAAGAGGAGGGCCTCTAGAGTCTAATGAAACTTTCTTCGTTCCTTCATAGGATCCTTCCACTGTGAATGTGAAATCTCTCTCTAAAAAAAAGAAACAAAGCATGCAGGGAACGTTAACAATACCTTCCCAGAAAAGCCTTTACACAAGCAATTAAAAATGCTCTAAGTGAAATCTTAGCCCTACAGAAGTCAATGACAGATATGGCAGCCAATAGTTTTGACTTCCATGGGGCCAAGATTTAACTTTCAATATTTATTTCTCCCTACTTTTACTTTTTGTTTTTATTGTGCTTCTCTGGAATAACACTGGATCGTGTTTAGATGAAAACTCCGTGTTTCAAAATGGCTTTCCTTGAGCTACATAAAAATTGGACCATAACGAAGGAGTCTCACCCTGCTCCCCTGCCCCTCACCCCCCCACCATAAAAATACTATCCATTCAGGATTCTCACAAGATCACTTGAGATGTCCCCCAAAAAATTAAATAAAAATACAGAAGTCACCTTTGAGTGAGTCTAGAATTGGAACTGGTTTGGGTTCTTTTTTAAACAAAAGGATAAAGTACAAATACCTCCCCAAATTATTGTTTGATCGATTTGATTGATTGACTGTTGTTCTGTTGTATTCATTTAAATGGCCCCTTAACATTAAATGGTGATGAAGAATGGCTGCATTTAAATGGACATATATATCTAGAAAGAATGCTAACATAATGATGGGTTAATTAAGGTGAAATTCTAGCACCACCTAGAATTAATTTATTGGGAAGGAATGAGACTGTTTCATAACTGTAATCTTTTATAATTTGGTGCAATGTAAATTGGTCATTAGATGTCCTAGTCATTCAGTCTGTGAACTGAGGTACCTACAAACTAGAAACTGAAATTCATTGAATGATTCCAAAGCAGCTTTCATTAGGTTTATCAGGATGACATGAATTCAACTGGACACTAAGGCCACATTCAGAAGAGCATGAACGTGTAGTATGTGATGCCAGAGACCCATCTGTGGTGCCACACACCACACATGCAGGCATCCCCCACACTGCTACCTTGCAGCATGGGTAGGGGGGGAATTGACCCCGGAAGATCCTGGGGTCAAAAAAATCCATGCTGAAAAAAACCAGGGTGGCACACACAGCACCAGCTCATGCCACCCCAAACCAGAGCCTGGCTAGTCAGAGCCACACTCTGGTTGCCAGCCAAGCTTCCTGCCATGGCTGCAGCCCTGGAAGGACCCCAAGTAAGTCTGCTGGGGCCAGCATAGGCATTCCCCTGGGGCCAGCATAGGCATTCCCCAGGCATTTCCCACACAAGGTGTGCTACTGCTACTTGTCCCTGGGAAAACAAAGGTCCATGCTCATCTGGATGTGCTCTAGGAGTTTTTAATACAGGAGTTAAGATTTTTCCAAGCTCAAATGATCACTGCGAGAAGATACTGCACTGACACGTGGTCTCCTTCAGTTAATTCATGAATGGCCAGATATATCAGGTTGGAGTTAGTCTAGGTTGCAGTCAGATTGATAATGGTAAGTTTTGCACAAAGCAAATAAATAAGCCCACATGTACTTGATTCACCACAAATCTATTTCATTTACAGTAGTAATTTCTTCTGGTGGGCAGTTTCTTAGAGGATAGCCAGGAAGACTACAGCTACCTGTCTGGGGACACCACAACAAGGTGTTCAGAGAAACAGAGAGAAGGCTACCAGACAGGAAAGGATGGGATGTGGTATCCTGATTCAGAACAATGAAATGAGGGCAGATTCAGCTGGGTGAAATCATCTTTGGCTGTTTGCAACACAGCAGACAGACAGTGATACAGTGATGTATCTGAGCTATTAAAATCATCTGATCTATTAAAATCATCTGATCTTTTCTCTCCTGAAATCGGCCTAGCTTTTAGCTGCTAATGGCACTTGCAGAAAGGTATACAAGATTCTCCTTTACCAGTGGACAGAACAGACATCTTTTGTCAGTATGGTCTTTTTACAGGACCATGAGCAGTAGAATACCTTCTTCTTCCAGTACATGGAGACACTATCTACCACTTTTCCAATTTCAGTCATACAGTTATAACTACTTATTAAAGTCTTACTTCTATAATCAGTCTCCTTTTTTCCTTCATCCACCTGTACTTCTAGACAGCAAACTTCTCGAGACTGTAAGAGATGGTCAGGAGAAGAGTCAATGGCAGAGAATGCTACAGAAATGAATTCAAGTGCACTGTCCTACTCTCTTGCTATCTGTTGCAGAGGGAACAAGCTCAGCACTTGTGGTGTCTAAGGCCCTATCAACACTAATAAAGTTGTTGGGACTGATTCTCAGAACGTGTAAATCAAGGAAGCATGGTTACAACCAATGGAGGCGATTTACAGGCTGAGGACCTGGTCCGTATAGTTTAATTATAGTGCTATGTTATACAGCTATTTTCTTCCCTCTATGAAACATACTTTAAACTTGTCTTGCCAAAAAGTGACACTGTAGGACACCAGTAATTGTTATGTGGTCCTTAGGTAACAGGTTGAGGGCTATGCCATATTAAAAGGCGACTAGACTGGGAACTGAAGCTCATCACTGTGTTTCATTAATTGTCATTATTCAACAATACAGAATTTTGGAGGGGATGTGAAAGTGCTTTCAGCTTTAATATTCTTATTACAGCATCCCCAAAAAGAGACACTGAAATAATGTGACATAATTGCTCTCATGTGTTACTTCCTTTCCTTTCCTTTGATCAACAAGCATGTCAGAAAAATGGAGGGTTCAGGTAATCTCGCATCTCTTCCAGCCCAAGGCTTTCACAACATGAAAATTGTGTGGGTCTGCGGACTGTCAAGAAGTTCAAAACTTCTGATTTCAGCATGCAACTCAACAGAAAAAAGCAGTTAAGAGTTCTGCATATGGGGTCATTCACTCCCGCTCTAATTCTACTTGAACCATGAGTATTGATATGTAATGCAGAGATTAGCATAGAAAATACAAGTTACCACTAATACTCCATTAGTAACAGTGTTTTCAGGAAGAGCTGGACTGAAAAACAAAATGAAAGAGACATATTGGTATTTCAAAAATGATTTACAGAAGCACAGGTACATTTTTGCTGGATTTTTGTCTTGCTCACTTTTCTCCCAATCTTTCTACATCAGTCTTTCTAGCCACTCCTTTCCTTCACTTTGGTCTTGTGATACTACCTGCCTCTGCATCCATCTTCTCATGCTCAGTCCGTCTCCAAAGTAACCTCACATTCTCAACTCCTTTAATCAATTTGGTCTTTGTTTACCTTTCTTGTCTCTCCTTCGACTGAATTATAAAACAAATAGCCACATTCACCTCAAAATCAGTTATGTATAGCATTCCAAACTGAATTAATTGGAAAAAGGAGTCATTAGGGGGAGAGGAGTGGGGAGAATCTAAGGATGTAGCAGCCATACAGGGCCCTTCTGTATCACTGGTTCCATCTCACCAAACAGCCTCTTGCAATGACAGATTATATAACATTTTATTTTTGCTTACATATTTTCCAGTGCAAATTCCACCTCCAGCTCTTCCTGGGTCTGAGAATGAAAAATCAGGAAATTAACAAAATCATGCAAAAAACCATCTCTCTTAGAGACAGCCCTGTTAATTGACTCTTTTTCCAGACTGGCACTATTTAGAAGTGTTCATTCTATTGCAGAAATATAAATCTAGACTAGGTACAGACATTCAAAAAGCCCAAGGCGGAATAAATCTAAGTTACACAGTTTTCTATAAGAGGAACAGTTTAGATTGGTAGTGAACAGAACACACAATCACTCTTGGGGTGGGGGGTGCAAATCTTAAACTGAGTTCTCCCATTTTTAAACCAGTCTGTGTGCGCCAAACTTCTGTTCTGTTATGGATATAGACCAGATTCTGATTACCTATACTAGTAAAAGTATAATGTTTGTATCTGGCCCTAATAAACTTGCCAACTGGATGTCAGAAGTGACAAACAAAAATTCTCTGAAAGGTTTGCAACATGGGACCTATAACCTTTGGCTTTCTCCAGGCTTCACTAGATCTGTGTGGGAGAAGAGCATAAGCACTAGCATAGTACAGGCTGTTCCTATGTGCATGAGCTATGCTGAGGAGTACCAGTTTTACCAACAGGCTGCAACTGGGAGGAAAAGGGGAATGCGTCCTTTGAAAATTCATTTGTACAAGACTCAAAAGTTGGAAATCACTCCTTGTGATTGGCACTTACGTGCTGTTTAAGAAGAACACAGTCTTACAGGTTACAATGGGCAATGCAAATTATGTTGGAGGCATGTTTAAGTGGTGAGATGTTGCCACAATAGGACCTTTTCCTACAACAGCTGACTAAACGGGGAGCTTGAAGAAGAACAGATCTTTGATGGAGCAGGGGAGTATTTTGAAAAGGAGCAAAAAAGTTTCTTTGCAGTAGGCATTCTGCCAAAAAAAGCTGAGCTGAAGGTGGTGGTGCATAGAATGCTCTACAGCAAAATTTTAGAAAGTAACCTAAATAAAACTAACAGGAGGGAATGAAGGACCAGGATGGGGAAGAAGACAGTTTTCCAAAACAAGGGCTTGGTCACTGGAATGGAATAATGAGCAGGATGGAATACAGTGTTAATGTAACTATCTTGTGTTAGCACAGTTTTCGTCAAATGGAAATCTGTATATTTTTTAACAGAAGTATAACAAGCCGAATTTACCCATGCATGGAATTACTAAACCGTTCCCAGATGAGCTGCTCCTGCCACCTCCTCTGCCAACCCCACCTCCTCTGCCAACCCTAGCCATTGCTCTGAAAGCAGCAGCAATGCCAGCAGCCTGGGACTGTTTTGGAGTTCCCAGCATGGATAAACTGTGGGGCTGCTCCTGCTGCCAGAATATGTGGGAGAGGAGGGGAATCCTGGCACCCTTCCTAACTTAGCGCCAGGGAAAATGCTCTTCTCACTTGCCTCTAGCACTAGCTATGCTACTCATTTTAAACATAAAGTAAAACTATGAATTAGTTGCCATAAGCAGGTCTGCAGGTCTCAGACCAGAGAAACTAACAGACTAACTTTTTTTTTATCAACTTTCTTTTTATTCCAACTGTACACCAGAGTTTAGCCTTCATGACAAGTCTAAGAAACACTAGGCCTAACCTGAAAATGTATGTGCCTAAATCCATAAAGCATTTTCAAGTAAAAAAGAATCACTATGCTAAAGGTGTTAAATAATGACCTTTTTTGGCTAGCTGCTTGTTTCAATATTCCAGGACTGGGGTATTTTAGATGCCACATTTGAAAATTAGTTTTGAAGAACATAATATACAGTTCTTTCCCTCCCTTCCCCCTGAGAGCCTCTACCACATAATAAATGGGTCAGTGGCAACAATTTGTGACAGAGAACTTCTGAGTATTCAAATTTAATAATGATCATGTCTGACAGAGGCAACCTTAGGAAAAATGAGCAGAAAGACTCCATCAAGTGTCAGAACCTGACCTGTAATGTGTGTCTATTCTTCTGCTCTTCTGACATGCCCATCATCTTAGCATCTTAGTGCATGCACAAACAGAATTTTTTTTTTTTACTTATATGAATCTATGAGGTAGACTATTCCTCGCTCAGTGTTAGCGACAGGAAAACAGATAAAAAGCAATATGAGGATTTGGCTTTAGCCGTGAGTCAGTGTCACAACAAGGAATAACTAGGTTTTCCTAACCCCCAACACGTCACTCTTTTCCCATCATGCAGCCCTTCTTTTAAGGTAAGCTGTTTAAACACATGGAAATGGACAAATATCTGCAACCAATTATCACAGCTGGAGCTTGAGACATTGCCTATTATTAAAGTTCTCCAGAACAACACATGCAGGATATCCTCAGTTGCCCAAACCCTTGATTATCTATGTGGCAACTTTGTTTTTTTAACTTGCAACTTTAGGTATTGTGTAATAACTCGGGACCTATTTAATTCACAATTTTGCACAAACTGCAAGATCTGTGAAATCAACAGAAAAAAATAATAATAATAAAAATAAAATGCTTTCTCCCCAGTGGAATCCAGCAGCCCTTGCTACTGGGAGGGTAGGCACCAGTTGGCAGGGCAGCATGAAGGGCAAGAGACAAGACAGCAGCTACCCCCTCACCACTCCTTCCCCCGCCAGGGCATCTCTGCCAGCCAGCACCGAGAGAAGGAACAGCACAAATGGCAAGGCAGCCGCGCCCCGCCCCCCCACCTCCCTCCTTCCCCCACTGGGTCCTCTCTACCAATCAGCACCAAGGGATGAGGCCACTGTAAAATGCCCACAAAATTGGTTCTCTGTGCTGCAAGTGGGCCCTTCTTGCAGACAGCACCAGGGGCAGGGCTGGACTATATCAGACCCGATCATGCCACAGATGGACCCAAAGGAACAGAAATGCCCTAAGGTGCTCCAAAGTGGGGCACCTTCATCTGATTCCTTATCAAATGAGTGTTAGTTTGTCACACAATCAGCCACTCTTGATGTGCTCTGCAGCTACCCACATGAGTCACAGCATAGCAGTAGAGCACTTTCAGGGGACCAATCGCACAACAAACTTAACTTCGGTCTGTGCCCAATGTTATACTAATGTAACTATCCTCCTTCTGGTACCCAAGCTATTTAATTCAGAGCTAATCCTGGCATCTCTGTACAACATTACAAAACAGACAGTAGAGGACAGGACCATCAGAAATCAGCCAGTGTCCTTTAGTTTTAACCAAATACAAGACCAGCTCATCTTAACAGCAACTGTCCAACTGAACAGGAAATTCACTAAAAACATTCTTCATTACCCTGAAGTTAAGGGTCCTCGTGTCTGGGTGGGTTTTTAAAGTTTGAGCAAATGTCCAGGTTTTTGCTTTTCCTCTGCTTTCTCAGGCCGGCTGCCTGGGGCTGGAAGCAGCAGGCAAGGTGATTGGCTGTCGGGGGTCTTGTGGTCTGCACACAGGCCCCAGTAAACTGCTCCCAGGTAAGAGACAGAGTGTTTGTGTGCGTGTGTGCATTTGTGTACGCGGGCACACACTGTATGGACAGCAGGGCTGGGGAGGCAGAGGCTGCAGGTTGAGAGGGAGAGGTACTAGCAGGGCTGGGGGAGGGGGCAGGGAGCTACAGGTCAGGAGTGCAGGGTGGGCACCAGCAGAGCTGGAGGGCAGGGGACTTCAGGTCAGGAGTGTGGTACACCAGCAGCCCTGGGGCTTGGGAGTGAGAGGCAGAGGCAGGGCACGGGCATATCACTGCCCCTCCCCCATCATATATCCCTCCCCCCACTGCCCCGCCCCCTCCCACCCACAGATGTCCTCTTTTTTAGTACTGGAAATATGGTAACCCTACGTATCTGGTGCCCCTTAAGTTCAGTAAAACACAAACCTCTGAAAACCAAGAAATGCAAAAGTAAGCTGCATGAGAAAGGAACCTTAATTCATTACCCTTTTTTTGAGCAATGTGCCCCAGCTCATCCCTAACACACGTATTCAAAACACTGTTTTTGAAGATTCTGAGACACTCAGGAAATAGGATGTTTGGCCACCATAGAAATCTAACACTTCCTCTTTAGCAAGAGCAAAATTTCAGATTTGGAAAGGTGTACTGAGTCAGAGAGGTACCTTTCTTAAACAAAACATGAAGCCAACTCCATGGACTACTGGCTATTCCAGGGTGTGTCTCTTTCTCTGTTCAGGAAAAGTTTTAAAGATTTTAGTTCTGTCTGGATGTAGAACAATGTCCCATCCAGCTCTAATCATAAAGTATGCCTATAAATTAAGAAAAATAAGATTGCACAGGTTACTTTAGTTCTGGCTTTCCCTAAGTTTTGAGTTTTTGACTTCACAACCTCAATGGGGCTTTTTTAATAAAATGGGAGAATGTGGGAGAGAGTGAGTGCTCACATAATATTTTAGATGAAATGCAATTTAAGAGAGAAATTTAGAACTGTTCATTGTTTCACCTCATTCAGACTGGTTCATAGAATTATAGAAAATTAGGGCTGGAAGGGACCTAAGGAGGTCATCTAGTCCAACCTCCTACTCAAAGTAGGACCATCCCCAACTAAATCTCATCCATCCCATCCAATCTCACCTTTGGATTCAACTCAAAGTTCAGGCACACTTTTCCTCCAAGCTGGATATTAGCTATGTCAAAGTGAACAGTGTAGAGGTGGTCATCTGGGGTGACTTTATCTTCATCACAAATTTTCAGCTCCAGGATGTTCTTGGGGACAGAGGTACATAATGCTGTAAATGCTACATTTTGTGCTCAGACTCCAAGGAGCAAGAGGAATTATGAGGCATAGTTTATATATAGCCTACATATCAAGGACACACAGATTATGACCTGCTCCAGGATGGAACCTCATTTATTTTAATGGGACTCGGATCAGATATAAGTTTCCACTCTGTAGATCATATTTCAAAATTACACAAGGGAAACAGATACAAGATATGACAATGTAATCTCTGTTCTCAAGTGTTAATCTCTTCAGAAAATCTCCTGAAAAGGCATGTTTGTTCATGTGGATGTTTCTGTATATAGATTCATGATATATATGATGATGTTATCCAAGTGATAAACTGTAGAACTATATTTGGTGTGTTTTTTACTTTGACTACACCTTTGACTACATTGCCTGCACTCTATTTCTGCTGGAACTAATTTTGACATGCCACTACTTACAGCAGCTTCAAATAGTTAAAAAAATAGCATTCCCTTCCCCCACTAGATGTGTCCTTAATCCTTTTAAAACCTTACTGGTCTGAAGTGCAGCCTAGGTATGCTTCAGCTGTAGATTAGAAATAGGCTTTATCTCTTCTAAGTGCTCAAAATTGAGCATGTACAGAGATGGAATGGTTTATACTAGAAGGGTTTCATCAACACCACTTTATATTTAGGGAGACCATATGGGACAATGTGAAAATTGGGACCCTGCCCCCTAGCCCTTATCCCAAGTCATCAGAACTGCTACAGGCAGAGGCAGGGGCAGGGCAGCATGGTATATAGCTCTGGTATTACTATTCAGGCAGCTGAGAGTCAATGGACTGTTAATGACCCATTGCTCTTTACTTCACAAAGGTTAATAGTCATCTCCCCTTTTCAATGGTCATTCCACTAATCAAGCTAATCTATTTTAGAGGCAATTTTGCTATCTGCTAGGCCTTTCACAGCTCAGGACACTCCACCTCCTCACCAGACTGTGTCCTGCACCCAGGGTGCTCGTTTTAATTTTCACCTGCCAGCCAGGACAGGCCTCCAAAATCTGGGACTGTCCCAGCCAAACCAGGATGTAAGGTCACCCTAATTACAGTGATCTTCATACTTCACAAGCAAGCTTGCTAGTCATGAGTGAATAATACAAATATTTCAGTCTCATGCTGATAAATTATGATATGAGAAAAAGTGAGACCCCACTATGTAAGGAGTAAGGTAGTACCCCTCAAAATAATTTGTGAGCCCTTCAGTGCAATGGCCAAGCTCCTTTGAAGGGTGCCCTGAGGTATGATGAGATAAGCAAGGTGTGAGGAGACAGGCAGGAAAGCACAGGTTCAGGCTTGTCCCTGTCTGGTCAACTCCCTACCCCCACTGCCTGGCCTCTCTGCAAGGGGGTAAGCACTGTAATATATGTTACTTTTTGAAATCAGATGCCACCCAGTTTACAAAATTTCTGGAGAACTGACTTGAGTCTAATGAGGGTGCCTTGAGTCCAAAAAGGTTGAAAACCACTGCTTTAGTGATTTGCTCAATGTCCTGTTACTTAGAAGTTGGCAGAAACCAATAAGAAAAAACATATGAAAATAGCTAGACTTTCAGTGTTTTTGTGGTGTCCATAAGCAACTGGGTTTATGTGGTTTCTTCATGCTACTGCTACCTGAAGAGCAAAACAAACAACTGTTTATAATTTATGTGTAAAATATGTCTCATTTAAATGCCTGCATTATGACAGTTCACCAATAGTAGTGATGTCATTGACTTGAGGCAGTCACGACTGTACCCACCATTTTGAAAAGGAGGAACTGGGTGCGACCAAAAAAGAATTGTTCTAGACAGCTGAGGTCCATGCAGTGTCACTGTGCACTGTCATAGGAGCATAGGACTGAAAGGGACCTCCTAGGTAAAGTCCAGTCCCCTGTTTTCCTAGGCAAACACAATTTGAACTGAGAGGCTGTAATCCTCCTGTTTCATATTATACTTCCAAGTGCTTTTCCTTAGTATTATACCTCTCAGACTAGCTAAAGCTATAGGTCATTCCACATGATCATGTTTATTGTGGATTTTTTTTAATGTATACCTTCTGTCACTGCAAACAACATTACCACAGTTTATCCATCGGTAGTATAAGAGTGATGAAGCTGTGAGGCTCCAGAAATTATCTGAGAAGCAAGAGTTTCTCAGGGTGATTTTTTTTTATTGGACCAACTATGTAGTAGGGAGAAAATTAGACAAGCTTTCAAATGCAAAGCATTCTTTGTCCTGGGGACGTGATAATAATGATGGATGGATACGGATGCAGGTTATGGAAGGCAGCATAGCAGCTAGCCAAACAGTTCAGCAAGAACTCTTACCTAGACATTAGCTATACTGGTTGAGTGTAATGTGGTTGTGGGGGGGAACCACATTCACTGATAAGTGAGTGTGGGGCTCGAGCTGAATGTAGAGGTTGGATGTATACTGTTTGTATCTTCTCCCCCACTCCTCCTTCCCCACAATTACTGTAATAGCTAGGGTTACCATATGTCCAAGTCTTCCCAGACATGTCCTCTTTTTTGGACCCCTGTGCTGCGTCCGGGTGGGTTTTAAAAATAAGAGGAAATGTCTGGGTTTTCTGCTCTCCCAGGCTGACTGCTTGGGGCTGGGAGAAGCAGGCAAGCTGACTGGATGTTGGGGGAGTCACATGCTCCCCATGTGGGCTCCAGCAAGGAAAAGAGGGATAGAGGGCACAGTGCAATGCAGGAGCTCCTTGGGCAGCAGAGTTGGAGGGGCAGGGGGCTGTGGGTCGGGAGTCAGGGGCACCAACAGTGCTAGGGGGTAGGGGCTGTGGGTCAGGAGTGAGGGGCATGGGCTACAGAATGGGTGACTGTGGGTTGGATGTGCAGGGCACTGGCAGTACCATGGGGCTGCAGGCCAGGAGTGAAGGGCACCAGCAAGGGGTGGGAGCAGGGTACTGCTGTTTTGGAGTAAGGGGCACTGGCAAGGTTGGGATCAGTGGGTCTGGACTGAGGGGCAGCAGCAGGGCTGGGGGGCATGTGCCTTGTCAGTCAAGGGCAACAGAATGGGCATGGGCAGAGCACCAGCACGTCACTGCCAGTCCCCACCATCATATTCCTCCTCCCTCCCCACTGCCTCCGCCCCATCCCGTCCCATGACAGACAGCCTCTTTTTTGGAGCTGGAAATATGGTAACCCAAGTAATAGCACTATGTATGACCATACTAAACAGTCAGCTTATTGCTGTTGCAGAAAGAGGAATGTAAAAGCATGAAGATCGGAAGTGGGTTAGTAGCAAAATGCTTAACAGGTGAAGCTAAAGATGCTATGGGTGACCTTGCGAACAACCAAATCAGACCCTGAGAAGACTCCCACCATTTTTATGTTTCAAATGAAACCAGGTACTCAGCAGCCAAACACTGATGATATGGTATGATTTTAAGTTTACAAGCACTTAGTTAATGCAAGTAGTATAAAATGCAGGGTGCAGAACATCTGGAACTCCTGACTCAGGTGATATCAAGAGGCCTGCTATGGAGATCCTCCAAGTGCTGACAGGAGGGAAGCTGCTGGTCTTACCTTGACTTGTCTTTGTACTATGAAGTAGAAAGTCTCATTCCAGATAGGGTTTTTGCAGTTAAAGATCGTTCTAGTCCGGGCTTCCTGAACAGAAGCTGTTGGTAGCCACAGGCACACATAACAATCAGTTTGGCTCACTGTATATAAAAGGTGTGTAGCAATTAGGTTTGTGAATATTGAGCTTTTTATTTCAGTTGTCTAACTGAAAAAATTATTATTTGCAATAGACTCAAAAATAGTGTTTGACTTAAAACATTTAGGGTGTGAGCACAGGAATATGCGTGTAGCCCCCTCAAAAGGGCAGAAGCTAGTAACACTCTAATGGCTATGTGTGAACAACCTGAGAATGATCCAAATGCAGCAAACCTGCTCCATTTCTCAGCTGGTTCACACAACAGTTAGAATGTACCAGTGCTGCCCTTTTAAAATATTTCCCTTTGAAAATGTTGTTTTGAATATATTGAAAATATTTAAATGAAATAGTTCGGTGAATTTTTTAAACATTTATTTCAGGTTAAATGATTTGTTGGATTCCATCAAAGTTTCTGCAGTTTCCAGTAGGGCTGTGCAAAACAGCACTGTTCCACTTCGACTGCAGTTTCAACATTTTGATGGAACAGTGTTTCATTTCGAGTTTCATTTTGTTTCATTTCATTTCATTTTGAAAGCACTGTTCCGTTTCATTTCTTCTAAACTATTTCGCTGTTTAGAGACTATTTCGATATTTCGCCCATAAGCTATAATGGGAAAGCACAAAGCTGCCTATTACTTTGTCGTTTCTTGCCTGATTTGGATGAAACATGCAGAGATGGTAGCTGTTTCTGAAGGCATGAAGCCTGCCAAGTTTCAAAGAGATAGATGCAGAGGTTTCTGGTAAACTGCACCTCAGGGGGATGACGAGGAGGAGCCGGGGAACAGGAGCAGCCTCCTGTGATCCAGCAGGCAGATTGGGGGCCTGCACCTCCAAGAGGACTGTGGGGCTCTTCTGGACTCCTCCCAGGGGTGCGGGTGGGCCCCCAATGTGCCCGTCAGATCACAGGAGACTGCTCCTGCCGCCTGGGGCCAGTGGCAGCACCAATCTTCCCAGGCAACAGAAGCAGCGTCCTGTGATCTGGCAGGCACATCAAGGGCCCACTCCCCCAGGAGGAGCCCAGCATAGCCCCGCAGCACTCCCAGGGGTGCAGCCGGGGGGCAGCTGCTGCCGCCTGGGACCGACGCTGGGTGCGGCCCGCACCCAGCACAGATCCATGGAGCTGAGCCCAGTGGAGGGAGGTGGAGTGGGGCCCCAGTGCTGAGCTCCACCTCCCAGCAGTTCGCAGTCCTGTGGAACTCAGCCCGGTGGGGAGAATCTCAGCATAGCACTGGGGATGTGCTCCGCCTCCCTCCACCAGGCTCAGCTCCCAGAGGCTCGCAGCCCCATGGAACTGAGCCCGGTAGGGGGAACCAGAGTGCAGCCCTGGTGCTGAGCTCTGCCTCCCTCCACGAGGCTCAGCTCCCAGCAGCTTGCAGCCCCATGGAACTGAGCCCGGTAGGGGGAACCAGAGTGCAGCCCTGGTGCTGAGCTCTGCCTCCCTCCACCAGGCTCAGCTCCCAGCAGCTTGCAGCCCCATGGAATGCAGCCCAGTGCTGGGAGGTGTAGTGCAATACCAGTTTTGCCCACCTTCCAAGCTAAGCTCCATGGGGCTAGCAAAGCCGATCGGAGCGCAACCCAGTAGCAGGCAGCGGGCAGAGCCAGTGCTGTGTTCCTATCGGCTCCACCAGCTGAGCACAGCCCAGCGATGGGAGGCAGGGAGAGCCAGGGCTGCGCTCCCTGCTGGGCTGAGCCACATAGGGCTGCAGAGCAGCTCGGAGAGCAGCCCTGGCTCTCCCTGGCTCCCACTGCCTGGCTTCTTTGAAATTTGAAATGTTTTGAGTGCCCTCGTTTCAACACTCTTCGTTTTCTTTTGATTTCACCATTTCAAGCTCAAAACCAGTCAAAACAGCATCGAAATGAAACAGCCAGCAAAGCTTCGCACAGCCCTAGTTCCAGCTCCAAAAAGTGTATTTCTCAACAAATTGACTCTTTACCAAAAATAATTTTAAAAACAATTTACTAGTTGTAAATGTAATACTGAGATTATTAGTAATGAAAAGACAAATACACAAGAGAAACAAAAAAAAGAGTACAGCAACTGGTTTCTCACAGCACCTTCAAACTTGCATCCTACCCAGAGAGGAATGGAAGTGTGGGAAGCTGACCAATTGAAAGAGTTGTTGCTTCTGAAATTGAGAGAAAGTATACTCTTTCTTGTTTAAAAAAGGGAGGGGGAGGAAGTAATTTTCTTTTTTTATTAAAACTACTGTTTGTTTTCTCAACTACTGGTAATCTAAAATAATAGAGGTGGTTTGTCCTGTTAGTCTGAAGTCAATCGAAGTGGGCAAGGTGACATCTTAGGGCATTTATACACATGCTCCAGGAGTGTGTGTTGAGGGGAGGGACATGCTTTAATTAGAACAGTTCCAAGAGCCACTCTAATAAAAGTGCCCAGAGCATCTTGTATATCAGCACACCTGCACTTCCAAAGGGTAGCAGGGGTACTATTTATCAAGCTTGCTGAATCAGCTTTAGATAAAACACCCCCACCTCCATTTTGAAATGTGGGGATGCTGATACATGAAATGGTGGAGGCTGCTGGAGTGTGGTAATTACCATGCTGTAATTACAGCGTATCTGTATCAGAGCAGCCTCTCTGCTCGTGTATAGGTGTCTTATGGCACCTTAGAGACTATCTGGTTCAAAACTGGCATAAAGTTTTATAAACTCATGCCAGCTCTGAACCAGTTAGTCTCTAAGGCCACATCCACAAGAGCATAGATGTTTGTTTCCCTGGGGACAAGAATCAGTGGCACACTTTATGCTACTTGTCCCCAGAGAACGCCTCTGCCACATGTCCTCTAAAATATGACAGGTTACACCGGGTGGGGTAGGGGAGGCTAGTACAGTTGCTGGCCCCAGCAGCCTTACCTCAGGTTCTGGGGGCCTCAGGGAGCAATCTCTTGCCACCAGAGCCCTGGCCAGCAGCTGGAGTGTGGTGCTGACCGAGCAGGCTCTGGTTTTGGGCAGTGCACACTGTCCCCATGTGCACTTTTTTCTCATGGATTTTTTTGATACCAGGTTCAAAAAAAAAACCTCACACTGCTACCTTGTAGCACAGAGAACACCTGAATGTGTGGTGCTGCAGATGAGGCTGCAATGCTACATACCACACAGCCGCACTCATCTGGACATGGCCTAAGGTGTCACACCTTACATTACCTTCTGCCTGACTTAGTCTTACATTCTTCCTATTTCAAAATATGAAATATAGATATAAAACCCCTATCCGCCCCAAAAAATCTTTATAATAAGGTGTTACTTTATAAAAAAATATAATGAGGTATAATACAAAGAAACTAACAGCAATTCAGAGTACATGTAATAACTGATAACCAATTGATAATCAATTGTAGTTTGAATAGTTTCAGAAATACAAGGAAGCTGTAGGAAAAGCAGAAATACTCACAACAATCTGCCTTACGGAGATTCCTCATCCTGATAACTTTCACAGTGAGCAAGCACAATGGTGTTCCTTCTTGCTGCAAGCCAATGGAAAAAAAATTAATGACTAGGGAAATATGGAGATAATTGACGCTGTGTATTTCATTACATAGCAGAGATGAAGAAATAGAAAAAATAAATATCTAACAAATATAGTTAGTATAGTAAGCAATCAGTGCAAATAAAAATATTCCATAGATGAGTTTCACTGTAATTTCTGTACTGAAATACTTCCTCATGCCTAGACAGCACCCTATGATAACTGACAATCAAAAGCTCATGTTCCCTCTTCTTGTTCAGCTATGTTTTTAATATGATTGGATTTTTTAAACCAATTTCATTTGAAGAGGTTATTTTTAATTGCAGTTTCTAAGGAATGGAAAAAATACCTAAAAAGTATTATTTCAAGAAAAGCAAAATATCAACCTTGTAAAATCCAGCTGTTTGCAGTGAACGCTATAACCGCATACACATTAAAATTCTCCCAGGTTTGTTCTCCTGGTAGAAAAACTGACTCAGAGCTATGTGTACAGATATTTGATTGCCAAGGCCCTGAAAAGTAGACACCTTTCAGTGCCGACACTGTGCAGCAGGGCGTGGGAGGAAAGGGCTGTACACACATCACCACATGCTTTGCAGGCTTCTTTAGTCTGCCTGGTGACAGGCAGAAGTAGTGCATAGGACAGCCCTAATTGGCTGACCCAGATTACCCATGGTCAGGCTGTGTTTTCCTGCAGCATAATATGAGGATTCTAAAGGCAGCATGTTCTGCTCCCTGCTGGAGCAGCAGAGTCCAGCAAAACAGTGGCCCCTTAGAGGGGAGGGGAAGATGTTGGAAGACTGTGTTCTCTTCTGAGATGAGCCACAACACATACGGATATTTGATCTTCCAGAAGAAACTCTGGCTGTTTCCCAGCTTATTTTTTTCCTGCAGAAGCCATTTTTATCTTGGGAGAAAAAGCCTGAACATCTGTACATTTGTGGCTTCTCCTGAGAGAGCAGAAACTCTCCCAGGAGAAACTGAATGTCTCTACAAGGTCAATAGGATTGTCTTCTCAATTCTCAGGTGGAGGACAGCTGATCAGAGCCCACCATTTTCCACTGTGTTGAATAGAAAATGGATGAAAATAACGTGCTTCTTCCTTGAGTAAGGATAGCTACCCTTTTGCCTTCTCCCTCACATTATGGATCATCATCTGAGCACTTATTCATGGGTTAACAGCATCATTTGTAGAGTTCTGCAATGAAGGGATCCTCAGTTCGAGAGGATCCCTGCCAACCATTTCTACCATTTTAAATCATGTTGATTCATGTACCACCAGATGTTTTGTTTGCCCCTCTGAGTGCAGTCATGTGTGCATACATATACATATGCATGCACATACATGTTCACTTTGCTTTGTGTCTGAGTTTAAAGCCCAGCATATCAAAGCAAAACTCACTGGGAGGTTCCATCTTTAAGCTGACTCTGGGTAAAATCCACATGTTGCCATAGCCTCAGATAAAATGGCTGACTTTTAACTTTGCAATAAGGCAAGTGTCTTTCAGCATTAGTTATTATTTATATTAAGGTACCACCTATCAACTCCAATTGATGTCAAGGCCCCACTCCATTAAGCAATGTTCAAACATGCGATGAGAAAAAATACATCCCCTGAAGATCCGCCAGTCTAAATAAAGAAGACCAGATACTTGGAAGAAGAAAGGAAATTCTATGGGAAATTGGCTCCATGGTCGGAGGGTGGTGGTTGATGGAAGTCAATCGTCATGGTGCCCTGTGACCAGTGGGGTCCCACAAGGCTCTGTCCTCGGACCTGTATTGTTCAACATCTTCATTAATGATGTGGACATTAGAGTCAGAAGCAGACTGGCCAAGTTCACTGATGACACCAAACTTTTGGGCAAAGCATCCACACCTGAAGACAGGAGGGCGATCCAGGCTGACCTGGATAAGCTCAGCAAATGGGTAGACGAGAACTTGATGGTGTTTAACACTGAAAAATGCAAGGTTCTCCACCTTGGGAGGAAAAACCTGCAGTATCCTTAAAGGCTCAGCAGTGCTACGCTGGCTAGTACTACAGAAGAAAGAGACTTGGGGGTCATCATTGACCACAAGATGAACGTGAGCCTGCAATGTGATGCTGCGGCTAGTAAAGTGAGCAAAACGCTGGCTTGCGTCCATAGATGCTTCTCAAGCAAATCCCAGGACGTCATTCTACCCTTGTACTTGGCCTTGGTGAGACCGCAGCTGGAGTACTATGTCCAGTTTTGGGCTCCACAATTCAAAAAGGATGTGGAGAAGCTTGAGAGAGTCCAGAGGAGAGCCACACGCATAATCAGAGGTCAGGAAAACAGACCTTATAATGACAGGTTGAGAGCCATGGGGCTCTTTAGCCTGGAAAAGCACAGGCTCAGGTGTGATCTGATGGCCACCTATAAGTTTATCAGGGGTGACCACCAGTATCTGGGGGAACATTTGTTCACCAGAGCGCCCCAAGGGATGACGAGGTCGAACGATCACAAACTCCTGCAAGACCGTTTCAGGCTGGACATAAGGAAGAATTTCTTTACTGTCGGAGCCCCCAAGGTCTGGAACAGTCTGCCAGCGGAGGTGGTTCAAGCACCTACATTGAACGCCTTCAAGAGTAAATTGGATGCTTATCTTGCTGGGATCCTATGACCCCAGCTGACTTCCTGCCCTTTGGGCAGGGGGCTGGACTTAATGATCTCCCGAGGTCCCTTCCAGCCCTAATGTCTATGAAATCTATTGTCCCTATTTTACGGAGAAAGAACTGAGCCATAGAGAGATTTAGGTTGCTTGCCCAAAGTCCCCTAGGATGTATACTGAAAACTAAGAAATAGTCATCTCCTGAGTTCCAGTCAGTGCCTTAATTACAAAAGCACTCTTCTTTCCACATCTGTAGGGTTTTGGAAATAAGTTTCACATACTTAAGAAACAGAAGTCACAAGACTTTATAGCCTTTTTCCCTTGTTTGTTTGTTTTTCAGTTTGGTTCTTTTCCTTTTCTTTCTAAAGTTTCTGCTGCAAATGCAAAGAAAAAAATAAAGAAAATGGCCTCATGGTCTGCTGCAACAGCCTGTAGATTGCTCTTTTGCCCCCTGGGTGCAGGGAAAACTGCTTTTTTGAAGTGTACCTAGACTTCACTCCAGCTTTCTGTTGCCTTCCTCTCAGTTCTGAGACATATTAACACAGCAAATCATTTCTACCACTCACATGTAGCTGATGGAACAAATGTTGGTACAGCATCAATTGTATCACAATATCATATTTCTTACATAGGATCATTTTATTACCCAGGTCTCTATGACTATCACAATAACTTACTTCACTGCTGCAATACCTAAGTTTGTACTCCATTGGTATTAACAGCTTCAATACCGCACGATGTGGGTGGTACCCAGGCCCTTACCAACATACATTCCACTGAAATTCTGAAAATCCTTTGCAGGGTTCCATATAAAGGATGAAATGGTGTCATCCCTTGACATCGTTGTGTCCTGTCTGCCTCTATTATAATGTTGGAAGCAGTCTCAGTATCTCCTCAACAATTCATAAAACATGTAAAGCTTCTGTTCAGCATGAATTGCTTTTAAAAATCTCTCTCCTATCTCCTGTTCTAGCTAAAACTTTTATCTTCTTTGTCTAAATAACTTCCACTTATAAAAGAAAATTATTCAAGGTAGCAGCTCTCCCACTCCACACACGGGTTCACAAGTTCTGTGAAATTTACTGAGCTGAAACTTCCAAGCCAGCTTTTGTTACTACCATTTTTATTTCAGTGAGCACAATCCTTTAAGCAAATTCTCATGGGCCCAGCCTTAGTAAACACAGTGTAACTGAAAAACACACAAAGTAATTACTAACCAAATTTGGAAGGATTTGCACTGCCCTGATCTAAGATATCACTGCTCGAATCCCAACTGAATTCAGGATTTCCAAATGTCATTTTATATACTCCTTGAAAGTACATAGGAGCCACGAAAAATCACATGCTAAATCATAATACTTCAGTAAGGAATTCCAAAGGTGTTCCAATGATGTAAGTCCTAGAAGCTAGATTTAATCCACTAGGAAGAAATCTCATATACAAAGCTCTGACATGCTTCCTGTCCATCTGCAGATTCAGCTAATCATAAGTAATTTCAGGGACTCAGTACTTGGTTGGTTAAGGTAATTTAATGAATGGGGTTTAAATTTCTTAGAAACTGTGAAACATCTTAGAGAAAGAGCTGCTTTAATCAAAATGAAAGAGTGACAGAATATCACTTAAATAAGGGTCTGGGGTTGCAATTGAACTAAAAACTAGAGGGAAAGCCAACAGGACTGAGGAGCACATAAGTCAGACAGAGAAATATGTTAAAGATGTTTGTAAGAAATGGTTTCTTTGTAAATTCCAATATAAGAGTAAGAGGTATGTCAAAACTAAATTAGTGGCATAACAGGATTAGAACCGAGAAGAAAATCTGTGAATTTATCGGTGCAATGAAGAAAAGAATTACAAACAGATATCTGGTCAAGAATAAAAGACAATAATTATGCAAATGTATGACATATAAAAGCAAAAATAGGTTAAATAGTCCTGCAATGATTAGAACCTTTCACATACAACTAGTTGTAGAAGACCCACTGAGCTAGCCTGGTTAAGAAACACCACATACTGTAGCCAACAATGTATTTTTTATTATTATTAGAGCCATTAAACCCTCCACCACACTACTGTATTCCACAAGAAAAAGAGCTGAGGTTATCAACAAGTTGCACAAGCAGCCACGGTACAAAATTAGCAAGCTTTGTAATGGCTAAAGCAAAGCTGATGTTTTTAACCCTGATGTCAGGCAGAAAAGATGCAACGAATTATTACCTTGTATTAGCATAAGTGAAACATGAATGGGGGTAAGTAAAGGTAAAATTTAAGCCAATGGACATGATAAAATTGTCATAAAGCATGTTTATATATAAGATTAAGTAAAGCTAATAAAGGGTAAGGATATAAAGAGTATAGTTGGACATGCCGTCAAGATTGTTGAAGTGACTTGCCACAAGGTGCTGTGCTGCTGCTTTGATACCAGATGACACTGCTCTGCTCTGCCTGTCCTTCAATATTTGCCTCTGAGATGGATCTTCAGTTAAGGTCCAGTTGCTTAATATTTTTTTCCAGACAACTTTTTTTTTCTTTTACTGACTTTATGGACAGGCATTTTGGGGATTTTTTTTACAATCTGACCATAAATTCATGGACAGTTCACAACTCTACCTTTATGTTCCCAGTTCAAGTAACCAAGTAAGCATGACAGCTAGGTTGAAAAAGATTTGATTCAGTGCAAGTACTGAATAAGCCTAAGGCTCAAGGCTTTAACAATTCTGTCATTCCCAAACCATCACCTCCTTACAGTTCCCCTCCCCTGCCTACATTGGGCAGATGGGATGATCCTGTGTGCAAGAATGAATGAACGCTGATCCAACATCAATTCCAAAAATACACAAAAGCCCATGGCAGAACATTTTGCCCACCCTGGGTCTTCCATCACCGCCCTCAGAGTAGCTGTTCTTAAAAAACAAAACTTTTAAAACCAACTCAAATGTGAAATTGTGAAAGAAGAAATCAGCATGGTCTCTGTTGTTCGGGAGGGGGAGGGGTGTTCAGGTAGTCTCTTGCTCTCTGCCATTCTCAGTGTTCAGGCTACTTGGATCTGTGTGCTCCAGGAGGCCACTGCTAGCATGCAGCCTCCTGAAACTCAGGTGCAATGCAGAAAAGAAAAATAAAGACTCAAATTCATGTTCAGTGGTGAAAGTCTCAGAGAGGTTTGTCACTAGCTAGTCTATTTAGCAATTAGCCCAACTCAGTAGAACTGCCTGAGACAATGATAGCAATGCCATGAATAAATTATGTTCCCCTGGGTCAATACAAAGGAACAATCCTTGCTGCACCTATATTTATACTCAAAAAAACCAAATTTTTGTTCCAATTTTTATCTGTTTTTTTTCCAAAATTGCTATTTTTACTCATCTTTTTTCCAAGCTCTTCACTTACCTCTTTACTTTCTTCATTTACCTCAGTTCCTTTTTTGTACTAGCCTCCCTGCTCATTGGTATGTATTTCTTTTTCTACATCTCTTACCAGGTCATTCAGTGGTAACTGAGGCTTGTTCTCCCCAAACTCTTTCCTGGATCCTTATTTTAACCATGGCATAATCAGAAGTCCCCCACAGTCTCAACAGAGACTATAGATTCTTACTCCAATAACTGAACTAGTTATTACTAATACCTTATGTACCACTGTGATCATTACATTTTTAGGCACAAATAGTTTCCTACTATAGGTTTGTACAGCTTCTAGCATGTTAAAATCTTGAACCTGTATGGGGATCTTTCTCTACTACCATGATCCAAATGATACTTAACTAGTTAAGGAAATGGTGCTTTATTCATCCTTATATAATATAAGCTTTTCCTGTTCAGGCTCTGCCATATTTGTGTTATGTAGCAGACTTATTTCTTCATTATTCATCTGATCTGAATACTTAGATGATATTAGCAATAAATCTGATACAGTACTTAAATTATAGTGACTTTGAATCTGGTGGCCTTAAATTAAGTCAGCTGGTCAGTAAATATAGCATACTCTCATGCTTTTGTAACTTGCAATGTATTTGAAAGCCATAATTTCTATGACAGTGGACTTTGATGATATGTTGGTACAAATGTCATGCTGAATATGCAGTGATTTATTCCCTCCTAACATAATAATTGAATGAACTGTTAGTGATAGAAATAGCCTTTAATAAAATAATTTCTTGTACTTTTATGGTACTTTCCATCAAACATCTAAGTGATCCATAAAATGTAATTATTTAAGGCTCTCAACCATTTGAGTTCTCTTAAATTAGTAGTATTAATAAGTATATACATTTGTCAGAATATGTTCTGTCTCATACTTTTTAGGAACTGGAACTGATACATTTTACCCTTCAATAAAGCTCTTGAAATAGATTGCTGTTTGTGTGCATTGTATGAATTACATTACAAGAAATTAACATTTTTTAGAAGTCCTCAAGTAAATGGTGAGAATGTAAGGTCTTAATCCAAAAAAATACTTTTTTCCATGCTGTAAAAATACACCCAATATTTTCTCTGTAGGAGGTGAGGTAGGACATAGAGCACCCAGAGAGAAAATAATTTCATATTTTAAAGATTTTATTTTCTGTATCAAAACCAAAATTTGGCAACCAGGTAGATGGTAACATGAATTAGTCATGTTGCCTATTCTATATTTTCTATAATCCTCATAAGCATTGTTTCACCTTAAAAAATAGACAGTGCCAGCCAAGAGGAATGCTTGGCCACAAAAACCTGATTACTTTTTAGTCCGTGGAGTTTCCATGCCTGGAGACCACCTGACAGACTGTTAAATGACTTTAAAAATTGATCAGGTACCTTTAGTACCTGAAGTTCTCATTTTATTCCCCCCCAAGAGACAGATCCACTAAAAGCTTGATGTGTACCTACAAGCTAGATATCACAATTTCTAATTTGGCAAAATTATCCCCTTCTTCCTATTCTGAATCTCCAAGCCATATTGATTATGTTATGCTAATGTAAACAATCCATCCACAAAAAATCCACATTTCTGTTCTCTAACTTCTGAAAATTATCATTCCCATAGTAATAAAACAAAAGCCTAGAAGAGAGACGGCTGGTGAGGGATTGATTCCAGGAAGCCCTAGCACTCTTCATCTCCCACCAATAGCTCATAAATTATGTCTATTGTTTAGTACCTTATATTCAGAGCTACATGGCATCACATAATGTCCCCACTTAGTCGCCACCTTTCCAGATGTATTTGCTTGGGTGTGCAGGACCTGGAAAGAAAGCAGTGAGAATGGCTAATAATCATACCAGGCAATATGCATTCAATTTTCTGTTCAATTTTCATTACAATTCTAACTTGTAATGCTTTGTGTTGAAACCAATACTTGCATATATACTTCATTAATCCCCCAAAAGTGAAGCTATTCTCCCTTGCACCAGGCCACCTTCTAACTTGCATTCTTCTAACTACCAGTACCCTTTCTGGGTACACAGGAGGTACAAAAATGGCAGGGGGTTAAGTATTATTCCCTGCTAGTTCTGCTTATTTACAAAGCTGCTTTTCATAAACTTTCTCAATATTTAAAGCAAAACTCTCAATGCCTATGCTTTGCTACATCTCAGGACAATGGAACAATATTATTCTTACCAAAGGTGAATTGGCTGAGGATCCCATGGCTGCCTCACTCTCACACCTCTGGAAGGTTACATATATCTGAGCACTGGATGCCACACCTCGGGAGTGCTCTTGAAACTTATTTACCGCATCTGAGATGACTGAAGTGGCTGAGCAGGTGTTTTACTAATTGACTCAATGCCCCACCTCTTCCTGATTTCAAAAGCACAAGTAATGCTTTACCATTTTCTTATTCCTATATGAGTAAATCTACTGGGCCAATGTTTATTTCTTAATTCAGTTTTCAGAGAACTGTCTTAAGAGAAATATAACTTGGTCAATTTATAAACGGGATTATACAATGTAGTTAACTGTGTTAGGAAAGGACTTGGTCCAATAGCCCAGGAAGATCCAGTTTTCCTGAGTGGCTCTACCACTAGCACCCTGAAGGAGACCACCCACTGGAAGACTGCCAGGCAGCCCACTGGCAGAAACCTGGCCACCTTCCTGAGCAGCTTACTGAACAGCTCAGCAGAGGTTGTGGGGACTTTATCTCGCTGTGGAGCCAAGCCCACAATACCATGCACCACCTCAGGAAGTGCACTGCTGTGCCTCGACCTGATCCAAGGAGCATCCAGAAGTGGGAGTCTCGTTGCTCCCAGCCCCCAATGCCAGCCACATCACTGTGACCTCATGCCTGAGGATCTGCCTAAAAATGTTCCTACAGGATGTCATTTAAGCCAAGTACACGCTGGCAACCTGAAAGCAAAACCCAAAGGAGGTAAGATCTCCAAGCTCACCTGACTCAACTGCCTGCCGCTCAAAGGTGCTGTCCGGTATGGGAACCATGGCAGGAGTGCCAAAGAGGCAGCTATGAATCAGAGGCCCTTCCCTACAGGTTATGTGCCTGAAAACTCCACACCAGAGAATGGGAGCTCTGCCACAGTGCTGTCCAGGACCAGCTGGTGAACACCATCCCAGCCTCAGCTGGGACCGTGTCCATCAACCAAACCAGCCCAGGCTGCAGAAGACAACTGTACCTGGACATCATTGTAGCTGAAAAGAACAAGGGCACCATGATCCCATCGCACCTATAACTGTCTGTCAGTGGCCTTACTATAATACAAATACTTGTGCAGTTTGCTCTTATCATTAAAAGGTCTGAAATGTAGCATTTCACCAAGCTGGAGGGGAGTAGTAGATATGCTGGAGTGTAAAGCTAGGATTCAGAGAGACCCAGACAAATTGGAGGACTGAACTCAAAAAAATCTCTGGAGGTTCACTGAGGACCAGTGCAAAGTCCTGCACTTAGGATAGAACAATCCCACACACGGGCACAGGCTGGGGTTTGACAGACTAAGCAGCAGCTCTGCAGAAAAGGACCTGGGGGTTACAGTGGACAATAGCTGAATATGAGCCAGCAGTGTGCTCTTGTGGCCAAGACGACTAATGGCATCCTGGGCTGCATTGGTAGGTATGTTGCCTGCAGGTCAAAGGAACTGATTATTCCCCCCTATTCAGCACCAGTGAGGCCACGTCTGGAGCATTGTGCTCAGGTTTAGGCCCCCCCACTGCAGACAGGATGTGGACAAATTGGAGAGAGCCCAGTGGGAAGGCAACAGAATTGATTAGGGGACTGGGGGACGTAACTTATAAGGAAAGGCTGAGGGAACTGGGTTTATGTAGACTAGAGAAGACTGAGAAGGAAAGTAATAGCAGCCTTCAGCTATTTGAAGGGTGGTTCGAAAGAGGATGGAGCAGAACTGTTCTCAGTGCTGGCAGATGACAGAACAAGGAGCAACAGTCTCAAGTTACAGCAAGGGAAGTTTAGGTTAGATATTAGAAACAACTTGCTCACACGGAGGGTAGTGAAGTACTAGAACAAGTTACCCAGAACGGTTGTGGACTCTTCATCCCTGGAGGTTTTTAAGGCCTGGGTAGACAAAGCCTTGGCTTGGATGATACAGTTCCTGAGGTTGCCACTGCCAAGGGTGGGGTGGGTCTCTGTGTCCCATGCGGACAGCTGGGTGGACGTGGCTGGGCTGGGGATGGGGTGGCATATGCCCCCCCTCACCCCTGGCACAGCTGGAGTGGGGCAGAGCCAAGCAAGGAAAGAGCAGATGCAGCCTGCCCACTGTGAGCTCGGGTCTCTCTGCTCTGCTGCCTTTGCCCTGGGAGCCCCATGCCACCTGTGCACCTCCTGCCTGCCTGGCAGTGGGAGACACAACTTGCTGCCTCTACTGCTGCTGAGTGGGCAGGGGGGCATGGCTGGTGCGGGACTCCCAAGGGGAAGGTAGCAGAGTGGAGAGTCCTGAGCCAACAGCCCACATCCACCCTGCACACAAAGCTAGAGGGGCAAATGGGGGGCAATCCCCTTTCCCCTCTGCATACCCATGGCTCTGTCCTGCTCCCTACCCTGGCCCCAGATCCTATGCACTGCCCAGGCTGGCCAGCATCCCCAGCCCCTACCCCACTCCCACCCTCACCATGGGGGCCTCAATCTGCCCCACACCCAACTCCTTACCTTCAGGGAGCTGCTCTCCACAGTGCCTGGCTGTTTTTCTGGCCACATGCTTGCATGTAACAGTGCACATGCACACAGCACCCTCTGTGTCTTGCTTCTGGCAGCCCCAAGCAGGACCCCTTGCAAGCTAGAATGCTGCCCACCTGCAGGAGGAAACCCACCATTTCTCAAGGGAACCCAGGCATCTGAGGGGGCCCATGTGTTAATCTGCCTATGAAGAAGGGGCTACCAAGGGAAAAAGTTGGGGTGAAGCAGAGAACAAAGAGCTATCTGACCCCCCATATTGATTTTCTCTGCTGTAGCAATGGAAAGAGGACACATTCAAAGCAAATCTCCAGTAATTAGATTCTATACCTATAAATTATAAAAATGTATAAATTTTCCATATATAGAATCTATTCTTGGGGGTCATCTTATAATCAGGGGCCATCTTCTATTTGAATAAGTATGGAATCCAAAAAAAGTAGGCAACACTTGACTCTACATATTCATCATTACAGAAAAGAAATCCAGCCAGATACTTACAACGTGTGACAACCATATGTAGCACAGCAGGAGTAGGAAATCACATCATTATTGTTGTGCATTGCAAACAATGGTGCACATGAATCAGCAGTTAAGAAAAGTACATACTTGATTTAATTCAAGGAGAGAATTAAGAAATAGAAACTACACTGCAGGCAGTATATACTGTATTATATACTTAAAAGATGATGCAGTTTAAGAGCATCAGACTCCTGCCTGCCTGCTATAAATAGCAGTTCAGCTCTCGGGGGATACTTTCAAGGAGAACAATAAATCCATAATATCCCAGGGAGAGGAATATATATGACATCAATCTCTTCTCCCTTGTCCAGGTGATAGGGCACCTGGTCACAAAAGGAAATGAGATTGGTCAAGCAAGACCTACCCGCAACAAACCCATGCTGGCTATCCCTCAGGATGTTGGCATCAGCCAGTCCATTAAGGATGACCTCTTTAATAAACTTTTCTAAAACCTTCCCCCGGACAGAGGTCAGGCTGGTGGGCCTGTAGTTTGCCGGATCCTCTCTCCTCCCTTTCTTGAAGATCAGCACCACATTGGCCTTCTTCCAGTCTTCGGGCACTACACCAGAGCGCCAGGAGTTCTCAAAGATCCGTGCCAGGGGCTGAGCTATGATGCTCGCCAGCTCCTTGAGTACCCTGGGGTGCAGATTGTCAGGATCGGCTGACTTGAAGGTATCCAGCCTCTCAAGGTGCTCCTTCATGAGGTCAGCACTGATGGAGGGCAGGGGATCATCCTCACCCGGACCTCTCTGTTCTGTAGTGCCCAATATGAATTGCTACTCTTGGGCTTTGGTTTAATACAAATGAGACAAAGAGCAAAATGTCTTAGTGTTTATAGCAACTTTCCACAAAAGGCTGTACCTCACAAAACCTAAGCACAATGGTTCCTCAATGGCTACCCTGCTTCACTCCCCAAAAAAGAATTTACACAATGAGTTTTAGGCAGCCACAGTGGTGTTAAACCAGGAGTAAGTTCAGCCTCTGAGAAAAGTACTTATAATTGCTTGCTGCAGAATTTTTGCACAAACAACCTAAGGGAAACACAAGGAAAGCAAAACATGCACACAGAGTTGCACCTTCTACTATAGTGAATCTAGAGGAGGTCACAAATGAGAAATTACGGTAGGGCACAGTCTAGTGGATAATATGTTCAACATGTTCTCTTCGTACAGTTACATATGCTTCCCATACACCTTAGAATGTTCCACGTAAATTACATAATTCACAATAATTAAAGGATTTCCCACCGGCCTGGCTGAAAAGCCTCTTGGCCCACATAAACTGTCTCAACACAAGCACCTAATTGTAGTACTGAGCTGCTTCACTTCTACCCCCATCCTCTATCTTTTCAAACATTCATAAACAGTTTAAAAACAAAACATGTTTAAACCCTAGTCCATGGTGTTTGAGAGGAGAAAAAGAAATTGCTGATAAAATTCAGAGCCCTCTGAGGCCAATCAGCTTTCTAAGGACAAATTAAAAAGTGAAAACATCATTCCCCTTCATCTCAGTACTGTCTCTCCCTCCCTCTCCTCCCCATACCCAACCTTTTTCTTTAGCATTCCTGTCTTCTCTATATTTTCTGTCCAGACTGATGGCTATAGAATGGCATTTAGAGTTTTGCTTTTGGAAATTGGCTTGTAGGCAAAATAGATATTGCATTAGAACAATGGTCCAGGACAACAGCAAGGGTTAATTGATTTATAAAAGCCTGTTTGTGCTTTCAAGGCCCACTGTGGCTGACACAGGCAAACAGCAAGAATACACATAGGCTGGGAAATTAATGCCACGCTGTTCCATAACATGAAATAAGGGACTCTTCCACATCGGACAGGACACAGTGCCGAGCTGCAGAGCCTGTGGGATTTCCATTTTTAGGGAACAGAACCAATTTAGGACACCAGAAAAAACTAAATTAGGGTGTGTGCATGTGATGGGTTTTTGAAACAAAGGAATATGCCGACAGAACAGAACAGAACATGGACAATATGACAACCACAGGAAAACCAATTAACTATGTTCGAAGATGAAGAGTCATCACAGGGGGGAAAAGATATAAAAGAAGGGATTTCAGAGCAGCAAAGTGCACCTGGGGAGGGAACCTGAGGCCACCATGGACAGAGGGCATACCACCAACCCATCTCATTCATTCCACTGGGGGGGGGGAGGGAGGGGCTCAGCCTCCAGCCTCCAGGCTGCTGACATCTGACATTCAAGAGAGAACCTTAGGGTGAAGCTCGCATACTGCCCAGACATATCATGACTCTCTGAACTCTGGGACTGGTAGATATAAAATTGTTTGAATTATTCTTATTTGCTATCACTGTGTATCAATAAAATTTGCCTATTAATCAAATGGAAAGGTCATGATCAGTCTGAGGGTTTGGGTCCACCCAGAACAAGGTGTCTGGGTCATAAACTCAGTGCCAGCGGAGGTGGTAACTGATCTTCAAAGAAAGCACACTCTTTTCAGCCCTAAGCTACTTCTCCTTTGAAAATTTGACACTATTGTCCAAGTAAAGTCAATAGTAGAAGCCTAAAGCGATTGACTTTTGAAACTCTCATGTCTGACAGAGAACAGCAACACAACAAGCAGTTGCATTACTTGGAAGACCCATTCAAACTAAACAGATGAAGGGAATAAATCAGAGAAGTAGAACAGAGAAGGTGAAGATGACAAATAAAAACAAGGGGAGCAAAGATTTGTTTGCTCTTAGGTGCAAAAAGTGGGTGGGTGTTTTTTTGTTTTTTAGTGCAGTACACCTAGTGAAATGGGTCAACTATAACTATTGATTAAGCAGGTAGGGGTGAAAAAGATCAGTATGTTTTACTATTACACAAAGATTTATTGCATTTTGGAACTACATAGCAGATTAATATTTTAACAAATACTATTTTCAGTAGAGGCATAAGTAAAAGAGCTTGCCCCCTGGGCAAACCCTTCTGCAGAATAGTGGAGAGGAGATGTGCTGCTCAGTGCCAGAGGGGTCTGAGGAAATGGAGTCTTACCTGCTCTAGGGACTCAAAAAAGTCCCCAAGCTACTACTGCTGTGAAAAGATCTGCCTACCTCAGTTGTTGCTGACATCTGCAGCGTCTGTGCACCCAGCTGCTGCTGTTGGTAGGGCACAGACTCTCTATAGGCAAGGGCACCATTCTGGCACCTGCATTAAGTTGGGGCGCAAAGCTGGTGGATTGTTCACATCCAAGTTACACTACAGATTTTCACATCCAAGTTGTGAAAAGGACTTTTACTTGTCTAGTCTTGGACATGCACAGTGTGACAAACACCAGGTTTTGTTATGATATTCGTGTGTTAATTGTGTTCATGTTTTTCTAATATCATATGACTTTGTTTACCTCCTTATCCTGTGCAGGACTGGACCTTTAGCATAAGCAGTCTTGAATGGTTTTGTTGACATATCAACAAAGGTGAGATTGGAAGCAGCCAGTAGATGTCGAGATAAACACCACAAAAGGGAGAACTGGGTGGAAAAACCATCTGGCAGGTCTCAGAACAGAAGAGTTTGGTGGCTGAGACAAATAGTTAAGTTCTAGAGAGCTAAAGAGATTGGAAATGAACAGCTGATTATCTTTGGAGTGGTCAGGGCTGTGCAGGCTGAAGTGGGGAGAGAGGAACTGCTTAAGCCCTTTGGAGGTGACAGAGAACCTCTGGCTGCTGGCCTCTGCTCCAGTAAATGCCTGGGAGACCATCCGCTGCTCCTTGGAACTGTGGGTTGCACTGAATCACCACAACAGGAGATGACGTCTCTCCCTCAGGAGCAGAACTGGATGCTAGTTCTTTGAGTGAGGGTCATGGAGAACCAGGATGGGTGAAGGACTAAGAGGCTGGGGTCTCAGAGTGGAAAGGAGATCAGGCACTCCCCTTACCCTGCCAGTAAGTAGGGAATGGGGGAGGGGGCTGGAGGAGAGGGAGGGAGCTATGGGGGACCCCCACCAGGGCCCATCCCCTGCCTGCTCCCCTAGCCCCCCCCCCAGTGCCTCCCCATGGCTGCCCCACCTGGCCCCATTGTTTAAAAAAAGCGCCCATTCACTAGGTGCTGCCAGGCAGGGGGGTGGTCCCCACTGCTCCACACTGCATGAGGGGCTCTGCCGTGAGGCCCCCAAACTCCAACTGCTCTCCCAGACCTTTAAAGAAAAAAAAGAAACTCCATACTCATCAGCTGCTGCAGCAGCCTTGGGGCTTCTGGGGGCTCATGGAAGAGCCCTCCATGCAGCATGGGGCAATGGGTAGCAACAGGGATTGCCCCCTCCTGGGCTGGAGCTGGCGAGTTCAGGGTTTTTTGTTGTTTGTTTTTTTAAAGGGCCAGGTTCTGGGGCGAATGGAGCAGACTTGCGGGGGTTGGGACAGAGGGTGGTGGTCAGGGGGCTCATGACAGAGCCCTCCCATGTGGCATGGGACAGTGGGGATCACCCCCCACCTGGCAGCAGCTGGTGAGTGGGGGCTTTTTTTTCAAAGAGCCGGGAGCTTGGCTGGGCAGGGCAGCCATTGAGAGCAGGCAGGTGATGGGGCCTGCATGATTCAGCAATTCGGCTGATTCGGCAGCAGCCAAATCTCTGAATCAGATTCAGATAAGTAGATTTGGGATGGTGATTCAAATCACCAACCTGAATCACTGTCCCCCGAATCAGCTGAATCCAAATCTGAACCAAATACTTGCCGTTTCGCACAGTTGCCAGCATAACTTGTACCAGCAGGGACACACTATAAGAAAACAACAGAGGTTTAATCTCTATGTTAATGAAGGTAATGATCTTTCAGAACATTTGTATTTATTTCTCTAAATATATTCAATTAATGATGACAGCAAAAACAGAAGACAAAAGGGTGGCAACGGTAAAAGGAGTAGATATGCTTTTGCTATACACACAATTGGCTGATTTCTTTTCGCATTAACTTGGCATATTAGAATCAATGTACAAAGTCATTCAGTGGGACAAGGTGGAGGAAAGCCTCAAGTTCCAGTCTGAAGGCTAGCTGCAAACCATAGCACAAGCAGTGCAGCTGGCAGTGATGCAGCAGCATTATCCAGGATATGTGCATGTCATGAAGCATAAAAAATTGACTTACATATGGAAAGCACTTTATGTCTCAGTCATCTCCAGCCCAAACCTATCTCAGGAAAAAGTAAGACCAGCAGAGCACAGCACATGTTGTGTTTTTCTTTTAAACACTTTTGATGAGATCCAGTGCTAATTCATTCAGTGGAGTTCTTTAAAAATGGCAGTGATTCATGAAAAAAAATTAAGGTCAGTAGTTTTATAATGGTCAACATTTATAGTAGATGATGGCCTGTTTAAATAATTTCTTCATTCTTTCTTAAATTCTACAGTTGTTTTTGCCCAATTCATGAATACAATGGTGAGAATTCTCATGTTGAGAATTTCCTGCACATTTGTCATAGATGAGTAGTCATAGATTTCATAGACATCAGGGCTGGAAGGGACCTTGAAAGATCATCGAGTCCAGCCCCCTGCCCCAGGGGCAGGAAGTCAGCAGGGGTCATAGGATCCCAGCAAGATAAACATCCAGATGTCTCTTGAAAGTGTTCAGAGTAGGTGCTTGAACCACCTCCGGTGGCAGTCTATTCCAAACCTTGGGGGCTCGGACAGCAAAGAAGTTCTTCCTTATGTCCAGCCTGAAATGGTCATGGAGGAGTTTGTGACCATTCGACCCTGTCACCCCTTGGGGTGCTCTGGTGAACAGATATTCCCCCAGATCCTGGTGAGCACCCCTGATAAACTTATAGGTGGCCACCAGATCACCCCTGAACCTGCGCTTTTCCAGGCTGAAGAGTCCCATGACTCTGTTTCTGTGCTGCTTACAAGTCACTGTTTACGACTGTTAAATTTAAGGTCTGTATTGTCAAAGATCAAAGTCTTTGATTTCAGATGCCGATGGCAAAAGGTCAGATGGCAAAAGGTCAGAAGCTAACACAACAAACTCTGTAATTGTAATTTATCCCTCTGTATTAACAGTGTTGCATATACACACTCCTATCTGTGCCTCATTTCAAATCGCTTGAGCTTCTCATACGAGACAGAGAAACTGACCTTGACAGCCCAACACGAAAGATAAAGTACCTATAGTAACGAGATTAGCTGACTTTAGTAAAGTTGTAAAATTAAACAATATACTATGCGCGCCATCCTGTGACCAAACAGGACCAGTACCACCCAAGTAAAAATAACCCCCCTTTTTCCTGAAACCTGAGCAAACAAAGAAAGCACGAGTGCCAACTCATTAATTATTTATGGCTGGCGTATAGTAATTGGTCACCTTTGGCAAATATAACTTTGAAAGAATTTCCACCCAAAGTGAAGAACTGTGTATACACTCAAGAAGAACAGATCGTGCATCTCTCCACCTACGTATCTTTCTGGTGTATCCCCGTTTATCTCTCTATCTCTGATGTTATCTTTCTTATCAAGAGCTCTCGGTAATCTGCAGACTGCAACGGCTTGTGTTAATCGCTCGGAATCTGTAACAAGCAACTCTCTTACCCACCCTGTAAATGCTGGGTAACATGATATCTGCATGCTGTAACTGAATAAATCAACTCTTCTGCCTACACTGCAGCACATCAGTAGCGTAAGTAAAACAAACCTTTTGTATAACCATACGCTGTGTTTAAATCCTCTGACTCCTGCTCACCGTTATCACCCACCTGCCCTGTTATAAATCCCCCTCCTCGCGCCAAGCCGGTCATGCCAACCCAGGCTCGCAGGTCAAAGGTGCACCGGCATTAGGGGCTCGACATGTATGAGCTCTGTGGTTGGAAAGAAACAGAGAAACACTGAAGATGTTGCACCTGGACTTGGCATTTAATAGTATCCAATTTCAGACCTACCTCTCCCGCTTTAAAGTGAATTTTAGTACTTGGGAAAGGTGGGGGCTTGACAGGCCTAGAAAATAAAGTTCTCCATGTAGCCAAACACTAGATGGGCAGGAGCAGGGAATACTTTTCTAACATCATCAGTTCACCTTATTTCAAATCTGCAGCATCCATTTCTGGTTTTAACACATTTCTCCATCTCCATGGCTTGCTTACTTCTTATTCTCTCTGCTGCAACTGCCAACAAAGGTGTCACTGGTGGAAGTGTTTTTGTGACCTGGATGCATGACCATTGGACAGAATGCCAACATATTTTCTGCAAGTCACGGTTAGATAGTAACACATAGTCAGCATAGATCTGGCTGAGATTCACACTATCTATGTATTAAATAACCAGCCACTCCTACATAAAAATTCTAACTTCATTGTCAAGACTCATGACCATATTAGTGTAATATTAGAAAGAACTGAGTTTTAAATATGAAGCATTTTTGTGTTGTACATCTAATGAATAATGCATTAAATCATATCATGATCATGAGGAATTCTCCTTATTGTCATGTTAAAGGAAATGCATAGCATGGAAGAACTCCCAAGGCTTGCATCATTTCAGTTGCTGCAGCATTTCTTTCGTGATATGGATTCGCGGAAAGCCTGCAGAATCAGGTCTCTGTTATTCTGGACATTGTAGTCAGTGAGCTTTAGCAGTTTATCAAAGTCCTCCTTGCAGTAGGTCATATTCAGTAAGTTATAAGGTGAGCAACAGCCAGCAAGAGGCACTGTTCCTTCTGCCAACTCTGCAGGACTGCGTTCCACCCCTGTAAAAAGGGAAACCAACTTGATTTGCTCAATGTTGAAAGGAAATGTAGAGTGACATTTTATCATTAAATAGGCTTGCACATCTATGAAGGTACCAACCTAGAGAAAGTAAATTTTCCTTCTTGTGATATAAAAATGTTTCCATTTTACTCTTTGCTTTTGGAACAGCTGGGCAATTGAATGGCCTATGTGACTGAGGAGGGCACACTATCAATTCCCATGAATGACAAAAAAAGGTGCAGGATTCTCTATACCGGCCATGGAAGAAATTTCTATTGACCGTAGTCCATTCAACACTGGATTTACTTGAGGCACGAACAAGTGGCAAAAAATATCTGGCATCAACATCAAACAGGCAAATAATTCCAAGATGCCAGAATCCCCTCTTCTGAAGATCTAAAGCCTTCAGTGTCCTGCAGTCTATTATCCTGGCATCCACATGGGATAGAGTTGATTACAGTGATCAAGGACCTGCAACTACCTAAATCTGAGTTACTTAAGTAAACAGTATTTACAGATTTATACCTTCACTGCTGCAAAATGGGAAATAGCAATGGTCATGACTTCTGCCACACACCACATGGCATACATTGAGCACACTGAATAGAAAGGATGAACTTCAGTTCCAAAAGGCACTGGCTATAGCACCCAAGAAGAGTTTTTCCATTTAGTTGGCAACAATAATAAGCCATATACATCTTCTACTGGACAGCCAACAGATAATTTTGATACACTTTTTATAATATGGATAGATTCTTTATGCGTTAAAATTCTCTCTTGTTGATATTCAAGCTGCTTACCCGGTACCTTGAACTTCCTGAATGTGTTGTTCACCAGTGGGAAATGGAGAACTATGGGAGTCTTTAGATTTTCTTCATCCATAAACACATAGCACTCTTTCGGATGTTTTTTTTCCTCTTCACTCAGCACAATTTTCGGGAATGGTATTCCCTGCTCTGAGCAGTACTGCCCAGTCTGTTCTATGACCTATATCACCACAGAAGGGACAACATTAGAAACTCAGCAACAAAAGTAAAGCTAACCTATTGGGAATATAAAAAGGTAAAAGAGATTAATATATTGAACGAGAAATAAACAGCAAACACATGAGCAGATCCAGGATTTTGGAAAGAATTGTGCAGGAGCAATGAACAAAGAAGCTAGGGTGGCTGCATTCCCCCATTCCCAGTCGCCATCTGCCCCTGGCCCCTCGTCCTCCCCCAGGCAGGCTGGTAGACAACATCACAGGGACAGTAAGTTCCTGAAGCAGGTGAAAACCCAGCTCTGCCCCTCAGCACTCCTTCTCTTCCCCTCCTTGCTCAATGGTACCTTCCTTCCCCTTTCATCCCTCCAACACACACTGCCTGCTCCTGTCCCTGGCTGAGCCAGAGGTGAGCAGACAGGGGAAGTAAAAAGGGAAGGGATGTGCTGCTGGGCACAACAGTGAAATGAGGGAGAACCAAGGGGAGGCAGAGTTCTTGGCTGCTTCAGGGACTTAAATATAGACTCCAGCTGCTGCTTCTTCACCAGGGTCCAAAACAGGGATAAAACCATGCCACTGCACCCTCTCTGGATCTGCCCTTGCAAACATATACTCTGTTTAAAACATCTGGTTAAAAGATTTTTTTTAATATAACAAGAGAGGCATGATTGGAGTTCTCAAGCAAGAAACATCTGTTACTAGAAATATTTAAACCAGTTAAAACTGCAGTTGCTAAAAGTGTAAAAAACCCAAAAACTAGACACTGAAACTCAGCCAAAACTAAAAATTTTTGGTACTGTTTTATGGACATGATAAAACATTGTATGGCTGCCATACAATGTAATTTGATGCCCCTTCACATTACTTATTATTAGGGTTGTTAATTAATCGCTGTTAACATGCGTGATTACACCAATGGAAGAACCAATTAATGCATTACTTTTTAGCATGTTAATCATGCACATGGTTTTGGAGTCTGCACCTGGGCTCCTCTTTGCCACCGCCACCTCTGGCCCACCCAGCTGGGTAGTGGTGGTAGTACAGAGGAACTGCAGGGCAGCACAGGCTCTGGGGTGCTACAGCAGTAAGGGGCAGTGGAGGGGCCACACAGACAGACAAAGACAGACTAGAGCTGCACTGATATATCAGTGCTGCATTGGGACACCACATGCAAATGCACAGTTGCAGCATGCATGCAGCCAGGAATGCAGCCCAATGGTGTGTAGAGCAGCACCCAGGAAATAAATCTGTGGAGGGGGGAAAGGAAGGACTGGGGGAAGGAGGGGAGCAGATCAAGGCCTCTATGGTGAGGGAAGGAGTAGGGCAGGGGCAGGGGCTGGAGTGAACAGGACCCTGGGGCTAGAGCCAGGGCCAGGGGAAGTCAGGAACAGAGCCACAGGAGGCTCGTCCAGGTGCATGGGAGGGCAGCTCCCCGCCACTGTGCACACGCGCAAACAAGACATGGGGAGCATGTGCCCCCGCAGATTTGTGCATAAGGCAGAGGTGAGCTGTCTGCTGCTGGCTGGGGCTCTGCGCCCTGCTGCCTTTGCCCCAGGAGCCGCATGATGCTATGTTATGCATTCTGCCACTGCGTAGGCAAGGGACGCACAGCTAGCACGCAGCTCCCAGGGCAAAGGCAGCAAGGTGCAAAGCCCCAGCCTGCAGCAGGCAGCCCGCTTCCACCCTGTTCACAAATCCAGGGGGGCACATGCCCCCCATTCCCCAGAGGTGTGCACAGTAGAGGGGAGGCATCCCCACCTCCCCACGCACTCCTAGACAAGCCTCCCATGGCTCAGTCCCATGGCCTGTCCCAGACCTGGAGTCTGATTCACCCCAGCCCCTGCCCCTGCCCCTCCCCTTGCCCCACTCCCTCTATCACCATGGGGGCCACAAGGCCTCTATCTGACTGCAGACTAACACAGCTACCTCTGTTAACTATCTAGTGGTGTTATGAGCTGAACTATTTGATTTTTTATTTTTATGTAAGTTTGTGTAATTGACTTGTAGGTCTGTTAGAGCCTGTGAGCCATGTTGGCCAGACAATGGTTACAAATGCAAACTTATTCTTACTGGTTTTCTCCTGATACAACAAAAATAATTTGTTATTTTTGCCCCAATTTTGAAGAGTCTTTAGGGTTGAAAGCCCATTGAAACAGTCTTGGATAATTGTTCCTCACATATAACTATGGTTAAAATAAGCCTTATATTTTATTTTTTCTTATTTACAAACAATATGCTCATAAAGATTTATTCTCTAATTGAGTTCACTTTCCATTTGTATGTGTGGATTTGTAGAAAGAGCACTGCATTCACAAAGTTAAGCATCTCAGATATATTAAGTCTGTACCTTCAGGACTTAAACTATAGTAAGAGTTATTTTAACTATAACAATATCTTCTATAATAATTTGCTTCATTTGTGTCTTTGTCATTCTGTCTGTCATGCTCGAAAAAAACGTATTTGCGCTCACCTTTCTGGATTTCTAGTGATTGGTTTCAATTAGTTATGGTGTAACTCTCGGTATCTGAGCAAAAGTTGTCCCTTAACACCCTTACTTTAACCTTAACCCATAACACCCTTACCAAAGTGAAGCACAGAATAGATGGCAATTGAATGCAGAAAGAATGACAAGAGTAAGGCAAAATGAAACAAATGAGCAAAGAGGACATCATAGAAGAGATGCAATGGAAAGGCAAAGGGTTTGCACAGGCAATAGAAGACAGGCTGAAAGAGAAGACAACAATAAATTCACTGAAAATGAGATTGAGGAACATAGTTGTGGATTGAGGAACATAGTGTGTCAATTTTGTAGCTCTTTAAACTTCCAAGCTGAAAGACCGTCAGATGGTCAATTCCAGAGTTGTTGTCATAAGGGTAAAGTGATTCTGCCTCCAAAAAGACCATTTCCAGAGTATTTGCAGGATTTGATGATGAATCGGAACAACAAGCATTACCAGAACTTAGAAACAAACATTTTTGTACAATAGTGCATTGCCTGTTGAGCAAAGATCATTGTGACAACATGTATGATTCATGGACCAGGTGGAGGATTGAATCCAAATGCACAGAAAATCATCAATGTCAGAAGAAACATCCAAAGGAATTCAGAGGTGATACTTGGAAACATTGATGGACACCCGTTGTATAGAGGAAGACCAGGCAGAACAGCTCAAGTTGGTAATGACACAGTGGACTACAGAAACGTAATACTCTGTAACAAGTAGCCTATTTATGCCCATCATTCTTATGGGTTTTTACACTAGTATACTTTATAAAAAGGATGGTATCCCTAAGGTAAAGATAGCAGATTTAAGAGTAGGGCCATATTTAGCATTTTTTGGTCTTTACAGCTCCTCAACAATTGTAGCCAAGTTAAACAATATGATAAAAAAATTGATGCTTTCAAGGGAAGAAAAATTAAATCAAATACCTCAAATGCTGTGTTCAGGGAGTAATCAAATGACAGAATGATGTTCACATTCCTCTCTTTCCTCAAGAGTGGCGGACAACTGGTATTGATGAAATATGCAGCATCTACCAGACATAGATCATCTTCTGATGGTGTCAGCTGGTTAGGGAACACATCCAGCTGAGAGTCTAAAAAGCAGGTAATTCTAGCTATTAGTTTAGAGAGCTCATCTGGATTATTCTCTTTCAATTTATATATAAAGAGAAGAAATAAGAGTTTTCATATCTGATTGCCTTGGGAATGCTGCTGTCTAATGGCACCATCAAACTTATTTTGAAAGAATTGACTAAAGAATGGAGGTTTTTAAACTCAGTGTTTAATCTTTACTTCCCCCACAATGTTCATCAGCAATAACAAAACTGAGGCTCAAGAAGCCACTCTTGGGGCGGGGGGAGAACCCTAACTCCTCCCTCAGTCCTTCTTTGTAAAAATGTGGAACTGCACAACATTTCTGAAGGTTTTCCTATCTATCCCAAGAAAACTCATACCTTTATTCCCCCCAAAGGCGCATTCAGAATCTATTTTGTATAGATTGTAAGGGAACTGATAGGCTGGTAATTCTTTGCAATGGATTATGACATTAAATCTATTCTAGTGATTTCACAGAGCTTTGTACAGGCAGTCCTCAGACTTGCAACACAATTGGTTCCTGAAAACCATGTTTTAAGTCAAAACGTTGCAACTCAGAACAAATTTTCTCATAAGAAACAATGTTATAAATCGGGGATTCATTCCTGAACCAAAACCTGATACCCTGTTTTCACCAAAAATATCCCAGAATTTTATACTCGATCAATTATAGATGAGTAATATAGCTACATGAATGTATTTATGTTGTAAATAGCAATCATATTGATTTGGAAGGATTTCTTTGAGGTGACTTTGCTGGACTTTCTGAAAGGCTCTTGGTTGGACTTTTTGAAGGACTCTTGACTGGAGTCTTCTCAGGAGTCTCAGCTGCAGGTTTTGCTAGAGTCTTGTCTGCTTTCTTAAAGAAAGTGTCCAAGGAAGTTTGGACAGATGTTCTCCAAGGAGATAAGCGACTTGTTCGCTGGAGTGACATTGCATCTGATCACGCATTGTAAAGTTGAAACTGATGTCATAAAGTTGAAACAGGGTGTCAATTTATAAACATTGTAAGCATGAAATGTTGTAATTCAAAATGTTGTAAGTTGAGGACTGCCTGTATTAAATATCTGATGTTTATATACATTTTTTTAAAATTCTCCAACCCCTACCAAAAAGCCAAAACTTGCTCAGTGAAGGTTTGTTCAGACATGCCTCAGAGATACCATTTTAAAATGTGCAGAGGCAAAAGTGACTATTTATGCCAGCTAGGAAGGAAACAATAATAGCAGGGGTGCTTAACCTCCAGCCTCCAGGCCAGATCCAGCCCATGGAGCCATGCCATCCAGCCCTCAGGGATCCCAACAGGTCCAAAGATTTGGCAGTGGCAGTAGTTATCACTCAGCCACAGCTAAATTTCCAGACCTGTGGGCAGCCCATGGATTGGATAGCATGCTAGATCAGCATCCAGGCATGGTCCAGGGCCCCAGTTGGACACCCAGGGCTTGGCTGGAAGTGGTGCAAGGCCTGATACTATAGCACAGGGCCAAGCAGAAGCAGTGTGGGGCCCCAGGTATGCAGCGTGGAACCTCAGGAAAGTGGCATGGGCAATATGGAGCTGAAAGAAGCAGTGCAGAGCTGTGGAAGGTGGTATGGGCAGTACAGAACTGAAGAAGGCAGCAAGGAGCTCCAAATAGGCTGTGCGGGTGGTGCAGAGCCCCAGAGATGGTGTGGGTGGCATAGCCCCAGAGGTGCAGAGCCCCAGGGAGGTGGCATGGGGCCTGATCCTGTGGGGAGGGGCTAAAGGAGGTGGCATAGGGAGAAGCAGAGGTGGCACAAGGCCTAATCCTGGTGCGTGGGGTCTGATCCAGCCCAGGGCAAGACCTCACATCAGTTAACCAATCCACTGCACTATAAGTTTGAGCACATCTGAGTAATAACATTTTCTGTGCATTTAAAAGCGATCTTTGTAAAACCAGAGATTGCTGGCATCTTCAAGAAAAAGGAACATCTTGGAGAAAGCAACTGCTTTGAGAAAAGGACATAAACACAGATAAAACTGTTTTCTACTTCCCCAAATGTCACCAAAGGCTGGATGGTTATGGAGAAAGCAAAACTGGCTCCAGAACACCAGAATACACTGGCAGTAGAAAGATCCCTAAAATGATTAGTGTCTCATAAAAAAAAAGGTAAAGGGGAAGAAGAGTAGACAAGTCATTTAAAATTTTCTTGGAAACTTCTTCAGTTGCCTTTCTTGAGAAGGCAATGCTTGAAAAGTCTGTAATATAGCAACCCAGTGTGAGGATGCTGATTGGTTGGGACTACCTTTCCAGATAGAAAATGGGCTCTGTTGATAGTAGTCCTTGTTCAACTGGAGACCTCTTAGGAAGTTATGGACATGATGGTGTAGGGGACGATCAGTTAGAATATCCTTAATGATCTTAGAGAGCATTCCTGCTGGATTTATCCATGATGTCCCCAGGTAGGAGGAGCTCTTAGACAGAGCATGCTCTTCCTCTGCAGAGGGAAAAGAGTTGGTAGTAGGCAGAAAACCCATCAAGGACTGCTTTTGCCACTTCAATAGAATTATATGATGAGTGTCATTTAAAAACATTAAAAGATCATAAGAATTGTGAAACCAAGGACACATTTTGGAAATGCCAGAATTGCTATTAGCTATGCAATCATCTATATATGATAAAACGATTCCATCTTTAATTATATGGTTGTATGTTATTTTTCCACACAACCCCACCCTTACTCAATACACAAGAGGCATAGTGCTCTGTGAATGAACAAGTATTCAGCAGTTCCTTTTATCCTCAACATTTGAAATATGTCCCTTCAGCCCAGAGCTAAACCCTGATCTAGACATAATCATCCTCAGATGGATTTCTACGATAGTTTCTCCATATTATTTGAGCAACTGATAAAGGCTAATTCATTTATATTCCAAAATTACTCTAAAATTAGGTCACAAATGTATTCTTTTTTGGCAGAGAAGGATTTGAGGCAAAGACTGATTTAGATCTAAAGAAGGTCTGTCCGATTGGCAGCTTGTGGGGTACCCGCAAGGGGTTATATTGTGAACCCCCAGGCTCCTGCTTAGCTGCTGCTCTTCCCATCACTCCAGAAGCAATAGCAAAACAGGGGGCTTTGGGCTTCTCCGTCCACAGGGCTCTGGGCTCCCTCCCCCACTCCCCTTCTTTGGCTGCAACTCCCTGCCCCTCCCTCAGAGGCAGGGCAATGCAACAGAGAGTGCAGGGAATGGAAGGTGAGTCCAGGGCCTTGTGAGTACATAGCCTGGAAGGGAGTGCAGATGTGTGGTGCTACAGCAGGGATGTCTACACAGTAGGGCTGTGCAAAGCTTTGAGGGCTGTTTCATTTCAAGGTTGTTTCCACTCGTTTTGAGCTCAAAACAGTGAAATCAAAATGAAACGAAGGGCTTTGAAACAACCTTGAAATGAAATGAGGCTAGTCAAAACATTTGAAATGATTTGAAATGTTTTGAAATGTTTTGAATTTTGAAGCAGCCAGTCAGGTGGTGGGAGACAGGGGAGAGTGCCAAGGTGATCCCGGCGCTGGGGAACTCAGCCGAGCTAGAGGAAGCCCCTCCTGCAGCCCAGCTGAGTTCCCTAGTGCTGCCAGCAGCCAGGAATTCAGCCAGGCTGAAGGAGGTATTTCCCCCAGCCGGGCTCAGTTCCCCAGCACTGGGTCCCAAGTGGCAAGAGCAGCACCCTGTGATCTGGCCAACAGGGTGGTAACACGCAGGAGCCAGAAAGCAGGAGCAGCCTCCTGTGATCCAGCAGATAGATCGGGGGCACACCTTCGGGAGGGCTGCAGGGTTCTGCCAGATTCCTCCTAGGGGTGCAGGCAGGTCCTTGATCTGGCTGCTGGATCACAGAAGGCTGCTCCTGCCACCTGGGACAGCGCCAGGCGCAGCCCACACTCAGTGCTGAGAAGATTGGTTCTGCCACCTAGGGCCAGTGGCAGCACCAGCCTCTTGTCATCCAGGAGGCAGATCAGGGGCCCGCCCACACCCCCGGGAGGGCTGCGGGGGCTCTGCTGGACTCCTTCCAGGGGTGCTGGGCCCCCCCATCTGCCTGCCAGATGACAGGATGCTGCTCCTGTTCCTCAGCTCCTGCTTGTCAGCAGCCTGAGGTGTTTTCCTAGAAACCCCTGCACCTATCTCCTTGAAACCTGGCAGGCTTTGTGCCCTCGGAAAAGGCTACCATCCTTGCAAGTTTCATCCCAATCAGGCAAGAAATAAGAAAGTTATAGGCTGTTTCATGTTTCCCCATTATAGCTTATGGGCAAAACATTGAAACAGCATTGAAACCTAAATCGTTTCAATGAAACAGAACAGAACAGTGCTTTCGAAACTAAACAAAACTCAAAACAAAACATTGTTCCATTGAAATGGGTGTCGAAGCAGAACACTGCTGTTTTGAATAGCCCTACTGCACAGCACACAGCCCAGTGATCCATAGCTCCATCTAGTGCAGCCCTTACAGTATGCAGCCCTCACTGATGTGCAGCCCCTGCCATTTGGAAGACGGACAGACCTGATCGAAAACATCTACTGATTGAAGAAGATCAATCTGACATGCTTAAAACCTGACATTTTAGAAAATTCAACATTTTGGTGCACTAAAGATTTTCAAAGCCCAGCTCTCATTGACTTTAGCTTTATCAGAGAATCTCCTACATGTCTGTAAATCTTGTCCCAAAGTCACCTGGAAAATGAGAAATACAAAATGAGTGCCTAACAACCCTATGGCAGAGGTAGGGAGACACCCCAGTTCCCCAGGACAGCATTTGATTCCCGGAACAAACAAGGCAGACATTCTAGTAGACAGGATAGCTACCTCCTTTCACTATACAACTTTATTTATAACCAGACTGGGTGCATCTTCCGTCCTGAATGAGGCAAGATCCTACAGAAAACCAGTACATGCTCATGCAATTAAAATCTGTATTGTAAAGCATACACACAAAAGGACTGAATGAAAATTAGGCAGGCAGGCTAGGGACAGAAGTTACACATAAAGTGGTTTAACTGATCAGAAATTGGTTTAAACCTGTAACAGAACAGAAGTTCAGTGCACATAAACCAGTTTCAAAATGGCCACAACTGGTTTAAGATAAACCTGGTTGAATGTAGCATCACACTTAACTGATTTGGGTCAAATTGGGTTATGGAATTTCTGTCTCAGACCCCTTCCTGGTTCAAGTTAAATCAGAGTCCCCCAGCATGCTTTTCAGTCCTGGGCTGGGCTGGGCTGGGCTGGGATCTCTGCTCCAGAAAGCAGAGTTGGCCCCACTCCTGTCCTCCATAGCCAGAACTCTGGCTGGCTGAGGAGGAGATGGAGACTGCAGGCACAGCAGAGTCCCCTGCCCCTTGCCCCATCACTGCTTAAGTAGGAATCCCCGTCCTCCCTCCCCTCTCCCACAGCGTGGACGCCAGCAGCCCAGGCCCTAGCGGCATCTGGTCACCCCCATGCTAGCTAATGCTGAGAGGTATCTATTCATAGATTCAATAATTGTAAGGCTGGATGATACCTCAGAAGATCATTGGGTGCAGCCCCCTGCACCAGGCAAGAAAGACAACTGAGGTCAGGTGACCCCAGCAAGGTGACTGCCCAGTCTCCTTTTGAAAATTTCCTGGGTAGGTGACTGCACCACCTCTGGAGAGAGCTTATTCCACAATCTGAATACCCTAACTGTCAAGAAGTTTTTCCTAATGTTGAGCCTGAAACATTCTTTCAGGAGTTTGTGGCCATCACTCCTAGTTTTAAGGGCGCCCGGGTGAACAGTTGTTCACTGAGCCTTTGATGTACTCTCTTGATGACGTGGTAAGCTGCTACCAAGTCTCCTCTCAGCCTTCTCTTTTTCAGGTTGAAGAGTCCCAGGTCCCTCAGCCTATCCTTGTATGGCTTGCTGTGCAAGTCTCTGATCATAGGGGTTCCCCTTCTCTGGAGTCCCTCAAGCTTTACCACATCCTTGTTAAATGTCCTATGTGTGTGTCTCCAATTTCACTGCAACAAAAGCAGACAGAACAGTGTTCACTTAAGGCTTTTTGGAGCTAATCAACAGGTCAGCTGGTAATGTCCCTCCATCCTTCCTTAAAAATACTTCCCAAAAAGTTGTGTAAGAATAGCTTACACTAATGAGAGAGGGTTTGTTTTCTTGATGGGCTGATAAGCCTTGTGTTCTGATGAGCTCCATGCTGGCTGCTGGCTTGCTGAGAGGTGTGAGAAATGACCTGGTTTGCAATGAATGCAGCACCTGTCAGCTGCAGAGAGTATGAAGAAGCAGGGAGAGGGAAACTGAAAAGCTCAGTGTCAACAGCCGAATGTAATCCACACAGGCAGTCCTTTCTCCGCGCCCACTCTCTGCCCTTTGCCTCAGAGTGCTACCTAGGGGCCAGTGTCTGGCAACACACCTGCCCCTTGAGCAGCGAGTGGGGCAAAAGCCTGTTGAAGGCTGTTTCCCCATCCCCCTCCAGGCACACTGTGGCTAGGGACAGTGTGGGCCAGGGTGGGGGTTTAAACCCCACCCTAATCCTAGTATCCTGCTGAAGCCTGGCCAATCCCCCCGACTCAGTTCAGCCCCATGAAAGGGAAAGGAGGGCTCACTCTAGCACCCCCAGCTTCTAGCCTAAGCCACTGCAGGCATTTCCTGGATCGGAAGTGCCTACATTTCCTCAATCAGAAGTGAATGTATATCCACTTGCAAACTGGTTCAATCTCTGTAGGTTAGACTAACCTGCACAGACTGAATCAATTCAGACTCGGGCTTTTTGAATGTCTAGCCACAACCTTAAATCTAGTATTTCTTAACTTTGAGTACTTGATCTCAACTTTTGAGTGCTCAATAGTCTTTGAACATAGTTTCATTTTAATTGTCTATTTTCAAAAAAGAATCACTAAAAAAAAAAAAAATTCCATCATGTTGAACTGCACTGACCCCCATTTCAGTCAGCATCATCAGCATCCTGACATTTAGAACCACAGCACAGACTTCTGCTACATGAATTAATAGAGTATTTGGTATTATATTCTGTGTGGACAAGTTACTAGAAGGAAGATGAGGTACACACACTGCCAGCACATTTTGCAATAGTTTTCTGACAAAAAAACTATGTACAGACTCAGGTCTTCTTGGGTTCAGTTTCTATTACTGTTCGAAAATCTATTTTAGTGCTTGTATACCCATTTTCTGTAGCCTATCTACTCCACCCTAGATACTATTCTACTCCCCATTTGTTCTTAGCCTCAACCTAATCTTGGTAGGTAACACTTCCCCTCAGTTCCTATCAAATACCCTTCCTGCCCTAGCTGCTGCTTCTATCCAGCCCCTGACCTCCCAGACACTTTTCTCTTTATTCCTCTACCACCTAGTTTCCAGAAAAATTTCAAATGTTCTTTTTTTCTCTTTTGAGTCATCTTTTATTATGAATTATTTTAGTTGCCTCTGTGTATATGTGTTGAAACTTTGACCATCTCACCTAGGCATATCACTGTTTGTTTCAGAGACGGTCCTTGCATGATGTGGATAGCTTTCAGTAACCTCAAAACATCTTGGAGATTTAATTTCTTTCATTCCTTTTCCTTATTTGAAATGTAGACTGACAAATAACAGTAAGAAGTTACTATAAGAAACTTACCAATATTTTTTATTTTGGCTTGGACATGTTGCTGCCAAAATTTATCTGAACTACCAAAGGCATTCCAGATATCAAGTAGATTCATAGCAAAGATGTTACTCCATAAGCCTGCAAGACCAAACACATCAAAGAAATATCAATGTGGGCAGTTCATGCAAGATTTAATCTTTTAGCCTGCACAAGTTGCACTTGAAAATTAGACATGAGCCAATGTATAATTGCCTATTGATATATAAGCAAGATGCAGATCTAGGAACTCTGAGATGGTTTCCAAGACAGAGCCAGATATTTAAAGAAGAGTCCATGGTCAGGTGCCAAAGTTACAGGCAGAGTACGAGTATGAGCAGAAACTCTGAGCCTGCCATGTGGGTTGCAGATGCATTTACTATTTTTCATGCTGCTCCATATTTAGCACGCTCCATAAATATAACTTGAACTTCTTTCATTGCATAGTACATATTTGCTAATTTACAGAATATAAGGGAAGAAACAAAAATATTCATTAAATATGATTTACCTAAGAATCCTGCCACACATTGAAGTTAAAGCTGGCCAGTCTAACTTTACATGTGTGCACATCTAAATGTATTGCACAATTAACCACGTAATTGACTAATATATGTAACATGTGGCAGGGGCCTATTTCTATTTACCTCCCAATGCCCATTCATCAGGACTAAAATCATACTGAAGAATTTTTCTTCTCAAAGCCATTGGACCATATTTACTCATGTACCACACATACCTTTTTTGCAAGAAAACAGCCACTCAAAATTGGGGCACGTGCTTCAAGTGGGGAAGCAGACTTTCTGCTCAAAATAAAACCACACAGTTTTGATTCATGCTCCAACTTTGATTTCTGTTTCCAGCAGCAGTGGCTCTTGAATTCAGGCAGCTGAGTCAATTGACTTGGTTCATTTGTTCTCCACTCCACAGGTGGTAACAATAGTCTCTCCTTTTTAATGGTCTTGATGTTACACTAATCATATTAACCGTTCTTTGGGAAATGTTTCTGTGTTTTAACTAACCCTGGTCTCTCTCTTCCTATTTCACAACTTTACAGACTGTTTTTAGCTCTTTTCCAAATTGTAAACACACTACTCTTCAGCTACAGATCAGGCATGGTGGATTGGGGCACTGGGGCAGTTAGCAGTGCAGTTGCATTCACCCTTTGACTCCTGCTCCATGGAAGGATAAGGCAAACTGCCAGGCAGTAAAGATGCATTTCTATTCAGGTGGAGCTGAGGGAGTCAATTGACTTCATGTCTCATTGTTATCTACTCGATTGCAGCTAATCTCTTTACTCTGTAAGTGTTAATGGCCTTGATATTCCACTAATCAAGGTAGCCTTTCTTCTACAATTCTCTTGTCATCTTCACGTGGGAATGTTTCTCTGCTCACCCCTACCAGCACGCCCAGTAAATGTGAGCTGCTACTTAGGAACCTGGAATGGATGTATTTGCTCCTAGGGGCTCAAACCCACAACAAATCAGTCAGGGAGGAGAAGGGCAGGGCTCAAGGCAGTCTAAGCTATAAAGTGGTGAGGGTCTGAAAGAGGAAGGAGCTGTAAAGGTGAGGCAAAGAGATACTGTATTTCACAGGATACGTGTTGAGTTTTGAACCCCAATTTTTAACTCTTAAAATTCAACCTCTTCTTATACACTGTATCATTACTTTTGACCCCCACCCCAGTGCTGCCCTAGCCTGGATCCAGCCCCAGCTGAACCCCGATCTGGTCCCAACCCGGCCTTCTTCATTTACCGACAGCGCCCCTGTCACTGGAGGCTATGGGGCCTGGGCCTGGGCCCGGGCCCAGCCCAAGTGTGGCCTGCAGGCATTGCTGTTACTATGGAAACACCACTCAGCTGGGCACTGAACTTGGCCCCATCTTCTGCAAGCAGCACTGCCTGGGCTGTGCCAGCCGAGCACCAAGCCCAGCCCTATCCCCTGCAAGCAACACCAGACTTAGTGCTCATCTGGCATGGCACAAGCAGCACTGCTCGTAGGAGATGGGGCAAGGCTCAGTGCCTGGCTGAGCGACATCTCTATAGCCCATGAGGGATGGGGCCACCCCAGTCTAGCCCAGCACCATTTGCAGGGGATGGCGGTGGACTCAGCGCTTGGGTGGTGCAGCCCCATCCCCTGTGAGTGGCACTGCCTGGGCCTTGCCAGCCGAGCACCAAACCCAGCCCCATCCCCTGCAAGTAGCGCTGCAGCATGCGTCTACCCCCTGGGGCCCAGCCCACAGTGAGGGTGCACAGGGGCCAGTATAAGTCAACCCTATATTTCTGATCCAAAAAGTTAGATTGACTTTTATGCCAGATCTATGACATTCCTAACTTTCTGGATCAGAAAAATGGGGTTGACTTATACACCGTGTCAACCTATATGCTGTGAAATACAGTAAATTACTGCAATGACTCTTTCCTGGGTTATTCACTGCAGCAGATGCTTGAGGCTGTAGCAGGCAGAACCAGCAGTGCAACCAGGTTGGTGGATGAGAGGGATTTGTGGTGGTGCTGCCAGTGGCTGAAGCAAGTCCTCCCCTAAACTCAACTGTTTGTTTCTGTATGTTGAGAGAGGGAAATGGAGCCAGCTATGGGCATGCTGTGAGGAAGGGAGAGAGTGTGGAGGGGAAGTTACAGACCTGCCCCCAGCTGCCCAATGGTCAGAGGCAGGGGGAACTGTTTGGGAAGGACTTTGAGGGAAAGAGTCTTCTGGAGGCCATGAGGGTCTGGATTGCGAGTCACAGAAACCAAGGGGTTGTTGAAGGGGAGGGAGCCTGTGGACTAGGGAGGTGCAGGGTGAGGAGAGCCTGGGGCATTATTTGGGTGGGGAGGTATAAGGGGCAGATGGGGTCTGGGGCTATGGGTGACCATATATCCTGGATCGGCTGGGACAGCCCCAGATTTCGTAGGTCATCCCGACATCCCCACTGTTTGGTGTAAATTGAATGACAAGGCCCAGATTTGGCTGTTGCAGGCAGAGGCAGAGGTTGCTGCCACCTGCAGTGCAAGACCCAGCTCTTGCTGACGAGCGGCGGGAGGCACGGGGTGGGCTAGGCTGCATCGCTCCACCTGCATGGGGTGGGGATCAGCTAGGGCACAGCAGCCAGGGAGGGGGCTGGGGCTCATGTAGCTGCGCAGGGTGAGCCAGGATGGCCACCTGCTGCTGGCAGCCTTGTGTCCTGCCACTGCAGCTGCTACCAAGGCCCAGGCTGCAAGTGGTGGCCCCCGATGGCTGCCGGTACCAGGAGGAAGGGCCACTCCCAGCTGGGTCCAGCATCTGTACACAGGGGATGGAACCCGGGCATGGGCCTCCATGCTGTCCCATCCCACCCCACCCCACCATCAGGGCTCCCGGGAGTGACAGGGTCAGGTAGGGAGGTGTGCGTGCATGCGTGCATGCACGTACACACAGTGGCAGCTCCCCCCCCCCCCCACATCCTGGATTCCCTTAACCATAATATGGCCATCCCAGGTATGAGGGAGTTGTTGATAACAAGATATTGTGGAGATGTAAGAGATTTCAGCAAGGGGCATGAATGCTCAGAGGGGCAGAGGAGGGCTCAGGTGTGTATAAGGAGGTGGTAAGGGGTCAGGGGGCTAGGTTGTAATGAGGACAGGACTGTGCACAGTGCTGTGGATTCATGGGGACAATGTATTTATGGATGCAGTGAGGAGGTAAGGAAGGACACAGCATGGCATGAGGGGTCTGGTGGGTTTAGCACACAGTGGGGTGAGATATATGGGGTAACAAAGGACAAAGTAGATCCAGGGGGTATTGAGGTGGCAAGGGTAATGCATGAATGACAGCAAGGGTCACTGTGAGGCCATGGTGGGGTGTCTGAGGAACCCACATGTGGTTGTACATGGAGCAGTCTGTCTGTGGCCAGGCGGGGGAACCCCCCACACAAGGTGCCTGTTCCACCCTAGAGCTAGCAGTCACTCCCCCATACTCAGCTACAATTATTTTTGTTTGGAACTTAAACTGAGTAATATAGTCCTGGGCCCCTAGCATATTAGCAAAGCTTCTAGTTTCTTTTTAACTGGAGCAAAATATATTATGGGATGATGCACCACAACGCCGTTTTCAAAATCGCTTTCAGCAGTTTTCAAATGAGATGATGAACCATGCCACCGTTTTCAAAATCCTAGATTCATCCATGAGCATGGGTTTCAGCTTTGGGTTAAACTATAATGCTGGAAACATCTTTTCTTCTTTATTCTGCCTTTCCAAAAACAAGTTGCGCCTTATTTGGTGCACCGAGTTTGTGAAAAAAATATGGTGACTTAGAATTCACAGCTTTCTCTAAAAAGTACAGCTTTTGAGAGATGAGGTGATCAAAAATAGATAAAATAGTACAGCTTAAACTTGCATGATTTCATATTTGTCCTTTCAATTCAGAAAGAATTTAATAAAAATAGAAATAGGTTAAAGCCAGAGTTTCTCTCATGAATTCACAATTCATTTCCTTAGTCCAAAACTTGTTTGCAAAGTTCAGTTCTCAGCTCAGTTAAAATGCTGGTAGCTAATCCTGTTTCTTTATCTGATCTACTATAAATGATTGATTACCTATTTAACAGGAAAGAATTTGCTAATCATTTCACATAGCTTTTGTCCTGGGTTTCCTACAAATTTTGTTCTGTGGAATAGCCTATTAACATAAGCCTGGCTGGCTGGTGACACCATTATTATTGCCAATAAGCATCTAGGTTTCTTTTATTTTCTTAGGATGTTCAGGTAAAATCATGTTGTATTAGCACAATCACCTTCTAGATAACAAATCCGGGACTCTGGATTCTTCTTCATCAATTGCCCCATGAAAAATTCACTTCCAAAATCTTCTGAGCGAATGAAAGCACCATATTTTGGGAATCCGACCTCAAAAGGGGAAAATTCACACCATTCTGTAACCACAAGAAAAAAGATGCCTTTTCACCTAATTATGAAAGCAAGTAAGACCAGTGGTCCCCAGTACATCTGGCCTCGTGGGCTGGAGGAGTGCCATGGAGCATCAAGCTGTGTCATCTGGCCTGCAGGGCTGGAATTTGTCAATGGAAGCCTCAATTTAAGCTCCTCCACCACCAAATTTCTGGTCTCTTGGACCAAATGACACTGCCCCGTGCCCCAGATCCAGGCCGTGGGGCACCCAATGAGTCAGAAATTTTGGTAGCAGAATAAGCATGGCTCCAGAAGCATTAATTACCATGGCTCCAGAAGCTGCAGCAATGAATGCTGCCCTCGCTCACCAGGCTGCCAAATTTCTGGACCCATGAGCCACATGGTACAGCTCTGTGGGCTGGATTTAGCCACTAGCTTCAGAGAACATGAAAATTGATGCATCTAATTTGCATTTAATTCCCTTTGGACTGACTGTCCATAGAAAATAGTTTTTGAAATGTAGCTCACAGAGGTGTACCTGGGCACTTCAGCATCCCAGGCAACAGTGGTGCAGGGCAACATCAGTGTCTGGGCTGCTGGCAATGGCATCAGCAGGTGGGGTGACAGTGTAGCAGCTGTTGTTTTTATGCTCCCACCCCCAACTAACCAAGCAGGACTGGTGCCTGTCATCCCTCCTTAGCTATGCTACTGGTAGCTAGATATCAAGAATGACATATGGGTTGAATTCCCTACTAGAAGAGTTAACACAATGCAAGGTGTTCCTCTGGCACAAGGAAACCGAGGGTCTGGCAGTTATCATAGAATTACAGAAAAGGAGGGTTGGAAGGACCCTCAGGCAATCATCTATTTTAGTTCAACCCCCTGCTCAAAGCAGGACCATCTCCACCTCGATCATCCTAGCCAAGTCTTTGTCTAGCCAGGTCTTAAAAACCCCCAAGGATGGATTCCACAATTTCTCTGGTAGCCTGTTCCAGAGCTTTACTACCATCCTAGTGAGAAAGTTCTTCCTAATATCTAACCTCAGCTTCCCCTATTGCAACCTGAGACTGTTGCTCCTTGTTCTGTCATCTGCCACCACTGAGAACAGTCTAGCACCACCCTCTTTTCAACCCCCCTTTACATAGTTAAAGGCTTCTATTAAACCCCCCCTCAGTCTTCCCTTCCCCAAACTAAACAAGCCTGGGTCCCTCAGCCTTTCCTCATAAGTAGGGACCTACCGAATTTGCAATTGCGAGAGTTTTGCAGAATCAGGAATTCAGGTGGGCTCTACAAAAAAACAACAGGCTCCACAAAAAACAGCAGGCTCACTCCAAAAAAAATGGTGGGAAGCTCTCCAGCAGTCTTAGAACATGGGCAGAATGGGGGAGAGAAGAGGGTAGGGGGAGAGAGGGAAGGACAGAGGGAGGACAGGGAGAGAGGCGAGTGGGGAGGCAAGGGGGATGGTGGGGTGGGGTGCAGCTGCTTACAGCAGGAAGTGGGAGTGCTGCGCAAGCAGCTGCACCAGGGCTCTGGCAGGCAGCTGGGAGGCTGCACTGGCATCTGCAGAGCCCTGGCCCGGCTTGTTGCCAGCAACAGGCACACACATGAAAGAAGCCAGGTCAGGGCCCCAGACCCCAGTGCAACCTCCCAGCTGCCTGCCACAGCCAGCCTGAGACCCTGGTGCAGCATCCGTTCTTGGGGATGGCTCGATACCGTGGCTTAATTGCCCTGATTAAGACCAGGGAAACCATTAATCCAGGCTTAATAATGCAGGGATTAATGGCTTCCCTGGGTTTAATCAGGGTAACTAAGCCACAGTTTCAGGCCATCTGGTAATCTCCACGGAGAGACAGGACTGCCAGGATCCCTCAAAGACATGGGGGGCATGCTCAGCCTGTAAAAATGGCAGCTGAACTTGAGATCTGCTGCAAAATCAGCCAGCCATCACCCTCAAATTCAGTAGACTCCTACTCATAAGTCATATGCCCCAGCCTGCTAACCATTTGCTTTGCCCTCCGCTGAACTCGCACCAATCTGGTATCTGAAAGGAGGATGGTTGGACCCAACCCAGAACTAAAGAGCAGTGGGTTCCTCTACTTAAAAGTAGGCCCCAACAGCCTTACCTGGGGTCTTGGGGGCCCCCTGGTGCTGCAGCAGCAATCCTCCTACTCAGAGCCTGGCCAGCAGCCAGTATGGCTCTGGCCAGCCAGGCTCTGGTTTTGAGCTGCATGCACTGTCCCCATGTCCTTTATTATTTTTGTTGCCTGATTTTGGACCAGTTCTGACTTTTCTCAGCATATTTTTTAACATGTGGGGGACTGCATACAGGATTATAAATGAGGCTTGACTAGCACCAGGCACAGTAGCCTGGCACCAACGCTATTTGCAGTTTACTTCTTTTCACAAAAGTATGTTATAACACCATTAAAAGCATAAAGCATTTCTATATCTCATGAAAAAAAGAGTTGCCACAAAGCAGTCATTCTTGCCTTATTCAACAGGAACTCAGTTCTCCTATCAATGTAAAACACAATGACATACTTAGAACGGCTACCTTTAAAGTTAGCAGTAGACATATGGTTCTCTTTGACATTGAGAGCTAGGTAGAGAGGCAGAGGATTTTGCCCTTGACTCACAGCCTGTTGCTGATCTGAGAGTTTAAAGTCATTTACCTAAAAGGAGTAAAAATTGCACAATGGTGAACTGAAAACATACACAAAACTGTAGAGAGATAAAGCAATTGATATGTTTTTATGGAAATACTTCTCCAGCCCCATCGTACAACAACACAGGCTTCTATCTGTGATTGTGTAAGCATTAATAAGAGCATGATTATAGAACATGGTATGAAATTCCTTGCACTTTCCAGATTTGGGATGTTAAAAGAACAATTTAAATACATCCCTGTAGTTAGAAGGGAGCATAGTAGCAAAGCAGTTAAGGGGTCTGCTATGACATTCAAGGCACAGGCCACCTAGTCAACCCAGCTGGATTTCAATACTCAGGTTATTTGGACTAGGTATCAAAAGCAGCCAAATGTTCTATCCACATGGCTCCTTTGCATGCCACTGGCTATAGAAATAGTTGGGCCTTAACCAAGAAAACCCAGTGGGATACTAGGCTCTGGCTTTGACCATAATCAGTTCTTCCAAGTAATATTACTGCCAATGGAAAGTGTTCCTCCAGGGTACATACCTTACCATGCAAGATATATTCAAGAGCAACTGCCCACAGATCATTAAAAGATATAGAGAAGCCTTCTTTGGCTCTCTGGCTCAGCTGTCTTTGATAATGCACCACATGCTCCAAGGAAAAAGTGTTTGTTTTGCTCTTGGTCACGTGCTTCTGGGCCTCATTGATCGGCCTCTCCAGATCCTTCTGTGACCAATTGGCATCTTCATACAAGCTTGACATTGTCCTAAAGCAATACAGCATTAATGAAGGATTGATTTAGGGGAATATAGTGGCTCCATTTCACCAATTTCCTTCACTGAGTGTTTCATCCCTGCTCCCCATCCTCATCTGAGAACCAGCAACAAGGAGAAGGTGGTCATGTCAGAAGAACAGGAAATGAATGAAGGGGATCCTGACAAAGATTTCAATTCGTACTTTCAAGAGTCTGCCAAGAGCTTCACTGGCAGCACACAAACTTGGACCGCTAACTGAAAAACCGTAGAAACTTGACTCATAGGGTTAAAAATTAACTAAAACCTCAGTTCATCTCCTGGACACATACTTGTGAATGAAATTACTGCTAGACAATCTCAACATTGCTAAAACAAAACTCTTAATCTGCCTCCCTTCTCCAAATCCTTCCCTCCTTTTTTGATCACCCTAGAAAATATCATCATCCTCCTTGTCACATTGGCCTCTAAACCTAAATTTCCTCTTTAACTTGATTCTTTCTCTAGTTCCTCATACCCAAATGATGAGTAAGCTTGCAGATTCCTTCTGCATAATACAACAGGTCTATGGTACAGCCCTTCCTGTCCTTCAACACAGCTAAAACTTTCAGTCAGGCTTTCATCTCACATACTGCAAACTCTTCCTCTGGACACAACACATGCAATTTCACCTCATATTTATTCAGAATGCTGTTGATCACATCGCGCCCACTTTGTGTTGTTCTACAAGAACTCTCCTTTTTTTCCTAAGGCATCAAGTATAAGCAACTTGTTTTCATTTTTAAGACTTTCATTGCCTAACCTTCTCCTACTGCATACCCTTTCTCTTACCTGCAATGAAGATGTCAGTATCTGCTTCTGTTCAGTCCATGATGTCAGCCTTCACCTCCCATTTGCTGCATATTTAACAAATACCTGTATGCTTGCTCCCATACTTCCCCTTGTGCTTGGGAGGAACTCACAATGAGCATGTGCAAAGCAACCTCTGTCAAATTTTCTCTTAAAATATTTCCTTGCTATCACACAGCCAGAGTTGTAGTTCTGGAGAAGGCAATATAAACTACATCTCCTGTATGTTTACCCTGACACAAAACTAATACAAATGAATACTTTTTTTCTCCACCCCTTTCCCAAGACAAACTCACCAAGTTGAACCAGAAGTGCCACCGATATATGTTATACAGTCAAGGAGATTTAACTTCTTGAGACCTGAGAGTTGGCCATACAGGGATGTCATTGCTCTGGCCCCACCTCCCGTAGCCATGATTGCCACAACTGGAACCTGTTTGTTAAATAAACGTTTCTCATACATACATGCATATGAATTCTCTAAAGAATCATCTCACCTCAGCCACACATCAGATGACAGGCCAGCATCCTACAGGTAAGAAAGTGGAATTGAATCTAAGTCTAAGAAACAAATTCAATTATTCAAGCCCCTTGCTTAGAGAGCAGCAAGGACTAGAGATCACGCAGAGGCAGGATACTCTCTAAAACCATACTGTGAAACCTAAGAAAACCTGTAAGAGCCAGAAACCTCCTCAAACCAGAAAAAATTATATAGTCCCAGCATGACTTATGGGGAATTAAGTACATTTAATCTCTATCTGTCAAACACAGAAATGGAAAGGAAATCAGGATTTTTTTTGTAGAATAATTCTGTATATCACGGAAAGTAATTATCTAGTTTGTTTCAATTGATCTGAATCTATTCAAACAAAGTGTGTTTTAATACATATTTATGAGCATGGACTACAGGCTACAGTTCCAGAATAAGGGTCTGAATCAAGGACAGCAGCAGTTCTGGAAAGGATTTAAGGTCATAGGGTAGGGATATGTAGTATATTTATTCAGAGTAATTTGAGTAGAGCACAATTCCACATGGCATACAAACTACACACAGCATACAGCTTTACACCAGTACAACTCACTCTTACCTCTTGAAGAAAAGGGAAGAGTAGCTCTATGCTGGTGCAAATTACATAACGTACTAGTTGTATGTCTACTCACTATTCAATTTCATTCCGGACTACTCATTTGCTTAGAGTGCAAACAGACTGCCCTCTGCCTGGTAGTGCCCATAGTAGTGTCTACTGCAGACAGCTAGCTGGAGAGAGTTGGTCATTTTCCACTCCTTGCTATGAAATAAATTTACTATGGAGAATAATCTTGGGTAAATGATTCCAAATAACCATCATATGTCAACAAGCACAGATGACAAGCAGCTCAGCACAAGCTCCTAGGCTAAGTACAGACAGTCAAAAAGCCTGAGTCTGAATTGATTTAATCTTCCCAGGTGAATCTAAGCTGTGCAGATTGAAGTGATAAACAAGTGAGCAGACATTCACTTTTGATCCTGGAAATACAGTCATATTCCTGCAGTGGCCCAGTCCAGAAGCCAGAAGGCACCGGAGCAGACAGCTTGGGCCAAGCCTATTCCCATCCACCCTGCAAGGGAGGGTTTGCAGGGGAGGTGCAAAGCATCCTGGGATGCTGGGGGGACTGTAAGTTAACTTGAATCTTGACAGAAGTTCAATAAAAGAACTTAACCTAAATCAGTTAAGTCTGATACTACATCCATCCAGGGTTATCTTAAACCAGTTTCAGTCACTTTGAAAGGGGTTTATCTACACTGAACTTCTCTTGTGTTACAGATTTGAAATAGTTTCTGATTGCTTATACCAGTTTGTGTGTAATTTTTGTCCCTAGCCCTCGTGTGCAACCATGACAAAAAGAGCTAATGTCACCGACTAGTGTATTAAGCAGGAATTATGAGTAGATTTTCTCTCTGTATACAGAATTGATGACTAATGCTGAAATATTACCTATTTGTCTGGTGTCAGCATTTTCAAAAGAATCCTAAAAAATTGGAAAAAGCACAGAAAAGATTAATGAAAAATGGCTGAAAGGCCATAGAAAACCCTTAAAGTAAAAGATGTAAGGAATTAAATCTGTCTAATTTAACTATAAAGTAGCTGCACAGAGAGAAAATAATTGGTACTCAGTGAATGCATCTACATGACATGCTTAACTTCACATTAGTATAATTTATTGCACAGGAAGAAGTCAGAAGCCACATGTGTAGATGCACATGCTTACTTCACATTAAACCTCCCTAATACTAAGTAAATTTGCTACCTGCAAATGCAAGTAGCAAGTTCACTCGGCATTAGTAACAGCACCATAGCGCTTATGCAGATGCCTGACTGGGAGTGAAATCTGCTCCTGGTCAACCATCCACCAGGGGGCAAGAGATAGCTCCCTGCCCCCAAGAGTACTCTGCTGCCAGGACAGCCTCTGCCACAGGACCCTGGGCAGGGATTATATCCCTTCTCCCCAGCAGCAGGGAGCTCTAAGCCTCCTGCTCCGGGACTGGGATTGGGGAGTAGGGGCTGAGAGACCCTTATTTCCCAGTGGCAGTTCTGTGACCATGGGGCCAGTGCTGGGAGACATTTAGCTTCCTGCACCAACTCCATGGAGCTGGCACTTGGAGATAAGGTTCTCCCAGCATCGGCCCCACAATCACAGAGCTGCAGCTGGGAGATAAGGGTCTCCCAGCCCAAGGCCCATGACCACAGACCTCAGGTTGGGAGATAAGCATCTCCAAGCAGCGGCCCAGTGGTCCTGGAGTCAGCACTGGGAGCTGCCCCCTGGCGGGGGCTGGAGAGCTTGTTTCCCCACCAGCTCCATGCTCAGAGCTGGGCAGGGAACAAGCTCCCCAGACCCTGTATTATGTGCCTGGGTGGGGACAATGTCCCCCTGTGCAGTCAGCAGGGAGCTTCCAGCCCCGACTCTGCAATTATGGAGGGCTGGGAGCTTGTTCCCAGCCCCCACTCTGCAGCTGTGGAGATGAGGCAGGGAACAGGCTGAGAGCTTGTTCCAAGCCCCCACTCCATGAATGGAATTGCAATTGCAGAGCAGGAGTTGGGAGTTCCCTGCATGGAGACAGTTCCCAAGTTAATCCAGATAGCCCCAGGCTGTGCAGGGAAGCACATACAGCCTGAAGGTGGCTGAGGACTCTCTGTTTTGGGCAGTCCCCAGCCAGCTCCAGGCTGCACATACAGACTTCCCCATGTAACCTGGGACTGGCCGGGAACTGTCCCAGTCAGGGGAAGCTCCTAGCCCCTGCCCTGATTGGGTGATCGAGGCATGGGGCTTGGAATGAGCTGCAGAGGTGGGGCAGGTCCCAGCCCCCTTCCCCAATCAGCCAATGGGGCAGCTAGGAGCAAGCTAGCTACTAGCTGCCCCATCAGCAGATCATAGCAGGGGATGGCACCTGCCCCTCTCGCGCAGCTCTTTCCAAGCCCCAGGGCCTCCGATCATGGAGCCAGTGCCAGGAGCTCCCTGCTGCTGGTCCAGGAAGACATTTTCCTCACCCCAGCAGCAGACAGGCCCCTGGGGCCAGAAAACTGCTGTCTACTGAACCAGTGCTCCCTGCCAGCCCCTGGGCTCTCACCCACTTGCAGCAGGGGTCTATTGCAGGGCTGCAGGGAACTGGGAGCAAATCTGCTCCCTAATCCCACATGTGTAGACACCTTCCCAAAAACCCTTACTCCGTAGTAGTTTACTGCACAGTAAATCTAGGCTGAAGTAAATGCATGTGTAGACATGCCCACGGGCTCTTTAATCTAGTCGAGGAAGCACAAAAAAGAGCCAGTGAATGGAAACTGAAGACCGGTGAATTCAAATTGGAAATAAGATTCAATTTTTATTTTATTTTTTTACTATGGGGGTGATTACCCATACTGGAGAGAAGTTTGAAAGGAAGGGATGTTTTCTCCATCTTCTGCTGTCTTTGACTGAAGACCAGATGTTGTTCTAAAAATATGCCTTAATGAAACATAATTTACACATTTTAGTCAAATGCAAGTTATTGGTGCGAGTAACTGGGTGAAATTTAAGGCTCTCTTATATACAGAAATATTAGGCTACAACAGATGCGTTTATGGTCCCTTCCCCCCTTAAATTCCATGAGTCTTCTTTTCTGTCAGCTTCAGCCTTAGGATTCTGCTAAATATACCTCATGGTCTTGGAGGTTCTCTTCTAAATGAAGAATCTCTTTCAAGGCAGCAGCAACTACCTTCTTCCTCTTCTGCAGGAAATCTTTCTCCTGTGAGCACAGGTCAAATCCCAAGCGCATGTCTAGGTTTTCCTGGCTGGCACAAACAGAGACCCATCTATGAACAGACACCAACACAATATCCAGCAAGGATAGTTTCAGAGAAAATCTGCAGACAACTCAAAGCTGTGAAAGATTATATAAACGTTTTGGAAGAAAGAAGTGGAATTCAGAAGGAACTTGATATGTTGGAAAAGCTGGGCTAGAAACAACAGGAAGTTCAATGCTGACAAATGCCTAGGGAAGAATAAGCAAAAGCACAAACATAAAATGGATGATAACCAGCTAGATGGCAGTACTGCAAAGAAAGAATTCGGGGTCTTGATGGATCACAGATTCAACACTAGCCAGAAATGGGATACAGCTACAAAAAAAGTGGTTCTGGGCTGCATCAACAATAATTTTGAGACTGTTGAGAATGGGAGGTGATAGTGCCACTCTCCTGAGCACTCGTTACACCTCAGCTAGCATATTGTATGCAGCTCTGGGCTCTACATTTTAAAAGGATGTGCAGAAGTTAGGAAGGGTCCAAAGTAGACAACCAAAATGATAAAAGGTTTGGGAGGCAAGCCATCCAAAGAAGGGTTGAAATAGGCATGTTCAGCTTGCAGAAAAAATTATTAAAGGGTGAAGCGTGACTGCAGTCCTCAAATATCTGAAGGGCTGCCATAAAGAAGATGGAGAATACCTTTGCTGCAGAGCATAGACAATGCTGCCCCTCGAGGCTGCGGGGGGACCATTATCAGCCGGAGGCATATGAAGCAGAGACCCATAACTGGCTTGGTTATAAAACAAGATTAAGGAGCTGGGACATTTGTTGAGGGGAAAAGGCCATGGTTCTCAACTTTTTAAACCTAAGGCAGCCATCAGAAAATGCCAGTTCTCAACTTTCACTCATTTCTTGACTATGGAGAGAGTATAACAGAACTCTGCTGATGGAAAGAACTCAGAAAGCACAGCAGGTCAGAATGTTTTTGATGCTATAGATTCCTACTGGAAATCTCTGGGTTTATCTTGTCAGTCATGTGTAGGTGTTTGCATATTTAGCTATAAGAATATTGCTTGGTACACTGAAAGAATCTCATCACTGAGTTTGGTGCCATCACTGAGAATCACTGGCATAGGGTGACAAAAAGAAGAATTCTGGATCTGCAGTTAGGGTATGTGATGTGTGGAGTTGCATTTGCAGGCCCCAGATGGCAATGGAGAATGGAGGGGTTTGGTTTCCCATGCTTCTGTTCTTTGCTGGTCGCTGGGGCTGGGTGGGAAAGGAATGTTGTCCCCTCCTGTTGCTGTGGTGTTGGAGGGGCAGGGGTGGGAGGGATTTGCCTTAGTCAGAAGCACTGGATGTTATCTGCAGCCAAGGTTGGGGATTTTGACTGGGGTACGTCAGTGCTTCTGCTGGGACTTTACCCTGGAGGATCCTGGCTAGATGGGGCTTGCTTCTCTAATCAGAGTCAAACCAAAAACCACACTTGTGATCAGGAAGAAATTTTACCCCATGGCCAGATCAACACGGATTGTGTAGGGTTTTGCCTTCCCTTATAATGGTCCTCTTCCACAGACTTCTCAAACATGCTCCAACACATTTCCTGTCCTTGGAGTGACAGGACATGGACAGTGCCACTCTACTAAGAGTGGCAAACGCTTACCACTTTTACGTAACACTGAACCTGGCACTGCTATTAGATGAATCACATACATGCCTAAACACAAAGATGACAACACTCTAAACTTGAAAGGAAATGTACAAATGATAAATAATAAAAACATCTTGCTATACGAGTTAAAGTATTGCTGAATTCTCTGTAAGCAAGACACACAAATGACTATATGAAGTGATGATGATATTGCTAATACTTTGCTTCTATATATCTGTGTACCTGAAGGAGCTTTACAAAGGTAATTCTCAGGTTACTATCATTCTCATCTAATAGACAGGAAAAACGAGGAAGAGACATGCAGATCAGAGATTTCCCATCTCTGCAATGCAGGCGGGCTAATTAGTACTGCTGAGTGACACTGCCATATCCCATGCTGCTTCTGGTTCAGAAGGCAGATTGCAAAACATAGCGAGACAAGCCTGGCAGTGTCACTATCAGGCATAATAAGTTTCCAGGAGAGCTGACCTAAGTGATCTGTCCAACGTCACGAAGTAATTCAGAAATGGAACCAGAATCCAAGTTCTAGTCATGAGACCGCGCTCCCTCCCACAACAGGAGCACACCTTCTTTCAAGATAGATGTAAAAGGCCAGTGAGCAATGGTCTGCTGCCTCCTTAAAGAACACCATTAAGAAATGTGTCTTACCAGTCCCGTGTCTTGAGTTGCAGCTCCAAACTTGCTTCCTACGAATGGAGAATTTAGCTGAATTACAATTTATACTTATAGATTAACTCTGATGGATGAGTCTTTTAAATTCCAACTGTGCTCCTGACAAATACTACAAAAAAGTATGCAAATATTCACTACAATTTGCTGGTATAGTTACTACTTTTTATAAATATTTGCATAATCAAGTTAAAGTGATGCGAACACTCACAAAGAATGATCTCCAAAGTCACATGGATGACAATAAGCACACACATTTTAAATGCACATATGTATTACAAGCACTTATATATCCCTAATGAGAACTGAAATATCACCATTTGATTTGTAACTAGTCACCACTGCATGACAGTTCAAAATTGTAATATTAAAGTTTTGACTATTTTGAGGGAGTTGCTAACAATCCATGTTCCTTAACTCCTAAATAAATGTCTTTAAATAAGATTTTTAAAATGGCATTCAGCTCAGGCAGATTATGGAAGTTAAATTCATTAAACAGAATACTTGGTGCTGGTTATTAGTTGAGTTCCACAAAATAAGTTATGTATTTTTCCTTTTCCTGGGCTTCTGGTGTTTACATCACAGAGTCAAGGGCCATCATACCTTACCGGTGTATAATTTTTGCTCTAGCACATGCTCCCTATATTGATCTGCTAGGATCCAAAAAGTGTATGAAACAGCTGTAAGAAGATCTCTCTTAATCTACCACAGTATCTAAAGAAAGATATATTCAGCTATAAATACCAAATACCAACTATAAATACCACCGGCAGACCCTGGTGCTCCCCCTGCTTGGTGACTGGTGCCTCCTGTGTCTGGGGGGGGCACACCTGGGGTCCCCCTGTAGCCAATTGCCAAGCCGGGGGGAGGTGTGGGGAGGCCCCCCAGCACACTCCCCGACAGACCGGGAAGTAAACCAGAAGTACTTCTGGGTTTGCTGCTGAGCACATGGAGGGCCCGCCCCCACACTCCTGTGGGATGCTCCTGTGGCATCGCAGAGATTATGAGCTGCGCCTGGTACCTCAAGGTATGTAGAAAAAGCTTTTAAAGCTGTGTCTATGTCCGAATCACTAATTCTCTGAATCAGCATCGACTCTTCAAATTCGGATTCAGCTGAATCAAATCAGGGACAGTGATCCGAATCAATGAATCAAATCACTGTTCCCGATTCAGGCCGAACCTGAATCGAATAGGGCTCGCTTTGCACACCCCTAATGTCCCCATCTCCAGCACTCACATAGCTGCCACGTACTTCTTCCTACTTCTATGCATCTAACCTAATAATGTGGTAGTGAAGCCACTCTCCATAGATGTCCCCACAACCACTCCCAAACAAACTGGACACGAAGATTTTGAGAACAGAGACAGACACCAAGTTCAAAGCATCTACACCGCCTTGTTTCTGGGTTTGCGCAGTGAGAGTGAGACTGGATGGGCAGGGCTGTGCTCTTCAGTAGTAGCCTCAAGAATGGGACAGAAGCAGTGTAGACAAATGCCTCAGTATCCAAATTTAATTTTTCATACACTATCATTAGCAAACTTTGGTAGCGTTGCCAGACAAAACAGCTTAAAGCACTTCCTTTTTGGAACACGGGTGAGTGCTTAAACCACAGTAAAGCTATCATTGTCATTTCTGACTCTACCTTTCAGGACCATGAGGATGGGTAGGCAGGAACCTAGGCACTGTCTAGGGAGGCAGGCCCCCTCACCCTCCTGTCCCCTGCTCCCTCTTCTCCTGAAACCTGGCAGGAAAACAGAGGTAGTGGCACAGAAGCACATGACAGTAAGTGCAAGGCATTCTGGGAAATGTTACTCTGGAGCATCAGTGGAGTTTGCAGCTCCTGGGAGGAGGTCGCTCAATTTTTTTGCCTCTGAAAACAAGTGTTTTTTTGGCTGCTTGACATGGGTGTCTGTGGCAAAAATTAAGGAGACATCTCCCCTCAGCAACAGTAGCAAACTGCAGCCTTGGCCCCTGTGTGTTGCTCACTACCAGACCTTGCACCATGAAAAGAAGGTACAGGGGAAGGAAGGATTGGCCAGGGCAGAGTCCTGGCCAGTTATGTTGCTGCTGGCTTTTTGCCTTCCCGACTTCCCTTCCCCTGCCCTTGTGCGTCAGGGTGGAAGCTTTGACATCGAGGATCTAAACCTGGGGTTGTCATCCTTTTGCCTACACAGCCCAGAGCTTGCCACCTGGCTGTGGCTGTGGGCCAGAAGTTTATGCTCCACAGAGCAGTCAGCTGCCTGTCTTCACCCTCACTGCAGATACCTGACCCCTCTGTAGAAAGCGAAGTACTAATGCTGCAGAGCAGCAGTGGGGGCTGCAAAGGGACTGTGTGGCATGGCACAGCTCTGTACCACAGAGCCCCTGTGCTGCACTGAACCTTCACCAGCCAGATCCGGCCCAAAGACTGTAAGTTGCCAACCACCGAACTAAACAATTCCAGTTTATCAAGATGGTACAGCACTGGGAAAACAAGTAGTTAAAAAGTGCTGTGAATATATAGAACATATTAATGCATAATAATATCATATTATAAATTCTTATCTTTCCCCGCCATGCTTTGCCCATGAACAAACATCCCACTATACATTTGAACCATTCACATATGCCAATGGTAAATTTTAACATTAGTGCAGATGGAGCAAAGACTTTGTGGTCAAGTTCAAGTTAGATGCTCTGATGCATACATTATGATTTCTTTTAATATGTTGGAAAAAGAAGAGAGCTCACAGTAAAGATGGAAAATCTCTCAAGAGAATAGTTAATGAGATATGCTGGAGCCTGCCTCACTAACACTTACCTCACTTGTTACTGGTTTGGAAAAGTTCACATAGTCAAGTTCAGGTAACTTAATTGTTTTTAACAAAGATCTTACAGTTTAATAAGGTGGGGTGGGGCAGTGGGACGAGCAGCTATGGACTAAGATGCAGCTTGCCACGGTGGAGGCATGCAAACAGTGGTGAGGCCAGGTGGCCACAGGGCAACTGAGGGCTATATCACACAGCCTTCACTTGTCCTTCTGCTGCCAGCAGTGACATCTGCTGGGCCCCCAGGGTAAGGTGTGGTATGGATTCTGCATCAGGCCATGTCCACCACTAGGCATGACCCCAAAGATCCTGGCCCAACAAGGGCCAGATGGAGTAGCTCTGCAAGTTAAATCCAGCCCACAGGTCATGTTTTTGACATCCCTGATCTAGTCCAGCTCCCTATTAAAGGACCATTCAGGATGATTCCCAACTAAACCACCCTAGACACTGTATTGTCCATAAACATTTATCAGGATACCTTCAATAATCTCTTAGCCTTCTTTATATGTGACACAGCTATTTCCAAATTACCGTGTGTGTACTAAAGAATTGTAACAGGCAACAACCTACAAGGAATAGTCAGTTAAAAAGGTGAAGCACTTACATGTACTATAGGAAGAATTACTTTCACTTCCTGTCCCATACGAAGTAATTTCAGAGGCATAGTCAAGGATGCAGTGGAGTTATTTCCATCCCCCCCATCATCGCCTGACCAGTGCTGAAAAATTTCATGCATTATGACCATAAGCAAAATGCATTGGAAATGAAATCATCTTGAATTTACATATGACATCCTTCTGTTAATGGATCTGAAGGTCCTTAATAAAATTGTGTTCTATTATTTATTACTATTGAAATAAAACAAATTTTATTATAAAGTACTAAATAATAAAGAAAATGTACAATGCAGTGAATTCTTCTTTATTGCACACAACCTGATGAAGAATGAACTGGATTAGAAAAGTTGTCCACATGTAGCCCAGCCATGCAACTGGTCCACTAAAAAATAGCACCCAAAAAAATCCTGGCCTCCAGCCTGTTTCCTGGACCATCATAGCTACAGCATTTCTCCAACACTACCAATTAAAACATATATAATTATTTATAAACAAAAACTACAAAAAAATTGAGAGCAAATTAATTTAGGTAAGCTTCCACCAAACGTATCTGGGGTAAAAGACTACAGCTGTTTGACTCTCATACCTTTTTGTCACCAAGAATTTTATAGAATGCCTGTGTCTATATACAGGCTAATGGTAAATCAGAGGAGGAATTTTTAAGTAGGAAATGTGTCACCTGCAGATGGGCATTCAGTTCTGGTTCCCAGTATGCAGGGTAGTGGAAGAAGAAAGATTCCACTAAGCCAGAATCCAGTACGGTTTTCTGTGTTTCTTCATATGACCCTTTCACTCTAAGTTCAAGCTTATCTTCTCCTGCAGATATAAGTCAAACAAACATGGAGAATGTTCTCAGTGGTGGCAGATGACAGAACAAGGAGCAATAGTCTCAAGTTGCCACAAGGAAAGTTGAGGTTAGATATTAGGAAAAACTCTCTCACTAGGAGGGTAATAAAGCACTGGAACAGGTTACCCAGAGAGGTGGTGGCCTCTCCATCCTTGGAAGTTTTTAAGACCTGGCTAGGCAAAGCCTTGGCTGGGATGATATAGTTGGGGATGGTCCTGCTTTCAGCAGGGGGTTGGACTAGATGATACCCTGAGGTCTCTTCCACCCTCATTTTCTATGAGTCTATGATAACAGTGATAAGAGCCAAAATGATGGAGGAAGGTTAAGAAAAAATTCACCATCAGTTATAAGCTAAGTATCTATGCCCCTTACAAGCCCTCATTGGCCTTTGGCACTATGAAACTATGATTGACATATCTCCCAAAGCCCAACTATCACATAAGTATTTTTCCATCTTCATACACAGAAAAGTTCCTCCAGAAGGCTCCATGAATTTTTCACAAATGAAAAGAGAGCTTGTGCAAGTTAAAAAGACTTTGGGGTTTTTTTTCCCCACAGTATGTCAAAGTATGAAATGTCATGAAAGTGATTACAAGTAATGGTAATTTAAACAAGTAAAAACTCAAGGTATGAATTCAGATACCACTGTATCTCTGCAATAGACCTGCATTACTTAAAAATGAAAACCTTTGTCACGCTGAAGAGCAAACATTTAATTTCCTGCTAAAAGGTATGTTTGATGCTATTTCAAAAGGGGACAGAGACAGTGGTGTTAATATGGAAAAGCAGTGAGAAAGGTCTCTCTCTCTTTCTCTCTCTCTCTTCCCTACACATGCACATACATACACATCACTGGTACCATAATTACTATATAAAAAAAATCCTTAAAAACAAGGGAGTCTTTCTCTGGTGAAGCGTAATATCATTTTCACATTGGTCTGAAGAAGTACACACCTTCTAAACACTTTGGACTCCTTTCCTTGCTCACAGAAACTTCTAAACAGGAAAGTGGACGGCTCTGTGACAAACAAATTTTAAAAAGGGATGCAAGTTACTGAGAATGTTACCTGTTGAAATGGAACCACCGCTCTGGCAATTAGTATCTTGAACCTAACTGCATTCTATATTTAGAACAACTTAGGACAGCTAATAATACACTCTTCTCTAAAATTATCTCATTTTACCACATGTAAAATGTTCTGGTAGCTGCTCAGACCGTCTGCTGTCTCCTAGGCAAATTAATGATATTTGCAAATCATTGATATGACTGGAAAGCATCATGATAAAAAGTCTGACATATAATTAAAAATATAAGTAGTAAAAAATAAATGGAAAAGCCAGACACAATGAGTTTTGATAGAAACTCTTCTGTCCAAGAGATAGGGGTGAGACCTGCCATTACTCCACTGAAATGTTGTATAAGCAAGATATTTCTCTTCATGTCTTTGAGTTTAACTCCCAGGATGCCATCACTGCAAAACATGCCTTCTAGGCAAAAGTACAATTTTTTTTACAGTGTATTTCAGGAAGAATGAGAGGAGACAAGATATCAATCAAAAATGTAAATATTACCACTAGGATGCCATTCGTAATGAGGTTTTCTGGAGGGTCCAATCTGGAGAGAAAGAACATTTTTCACAACTGGCCAAAAGCATTACAAACTTCAACCACTCTTATTTTGCTTTTTAATGAATTGAGAACTGTCTGCTGTATGGAAGAACTTCCTAACTGCAAAAACAGGACAATGAAATAATGTGTGTACAGAAGTCACGAAATCTCTATGACAGAGATTTTCAAGGAGAGGCTGCATAGGAATCAATCTGGAATAGATTAGGAATCCTGCATATGTGCAGCAATATGGATCAGAGGATCCAAGGCCTCTTCCAGTCCTATGAATGTATAAAATAATTCTATAATCAGTTATGAGCTCATTAAAAATAGCAAACAGAATTTGGCAGGATTGCCATTTTAGAGATATTGTTCTATATTCTTTCAATAATGTTAATTCTGCTTCTTTCATCTCTTATGACATAAAACATGTGAGGGGAATTCTGTGTTGAGAAAGTAACATGGAAGAATGCGTGCTAAGCAAGAACCTGACTTGTCTGAGACACAAAAGGCTTGACTCCCCATACACTGTATACAAACAACTCAAGTAACAGAAAGAAGTTATATTTCAAGGCGCCCATCATGCAATAAAGTGCTCTACAGCTGTGCCCTTACAGAAGGGCATGGCTGCAAAGCACTTTAAAAGGGCCCAATCCTGAGACAATCTGAATCCTCATTACATGAGGGTTCAGACATAGGTGCTTCAAAGCAGAGCACCTTCATTAACTTGTGTCCACATGCACCAGGAGCAGGAAACTCTGCTACCAGCACTGTCTTCAGAAAGGGAGGGGGAGAAGGGAGTGGAGGGAGTTCCATCTGGGGGTTTTTCAGCTGGTGCTAGAGCGTGGGGAAGACGGATTGGAAACCCCCCCCCACCCCACCCCCCTGCACACACACCCCCTCTGCAAAGCACCATGACTACACCTTCATTCTGGCCTTTAAAGGTCATTAGTGCTGGAAAACCAGGCACCCAAGTATTATTCTACACATGTAAGCACAGGTCATACCCATACATTTGACTCCACCTACTCCTTTACTGATCATTCCAATCTGCTCACTATTTCAAACAACCACTCCAGGCCTCCAAACTGTTTGCTCCTATTCCAAGTCCCTATATGGCCTTAAATACAGACATGCTTTACATAAATACATTCTGTATGCACTATAGCTGGGAGAAGTTCCATTGCATTTGGACAGCAAGTAGTGCTGCTATATGGGGTAAAATGGTCTTACCTTAAAGAGGACCATGGGTAATACAGAGACTAAATGTGGCCTTTGCCTGCCTACTTGCTGCTGCACTGCAAATGCCTCCTTTCTTGCTCTATATTTCAGCATTTCAAACATCAGTCATCAAGAAAGAGCTGCAAGGAGAAGTTATCTATTGTGCAAAAGCCCATGTATTTGTTTTTTTTAAAATCATCCCCAACCATGCAAAAGTAAAGTATTCTTTTTAGAAAGCAAGGATTTTAACAACCTTTGCAGCAGGAGGACATTGGAGTCCATTGTTTCCTAATTTAGCTGTGGCAAGTTAGGGTACGGTGCTTTGTTGTTGTGTGGCAGGGTTGCCTGTGTAGTTTTAGTAACAGTTTAAACAAGGATTTGCTTGGAATGGTTTGGCTAGGAACAATCCTGCCTTAGGCAATGTTTGGATTAGATGGCCTCTAGAGGTCCCTTCCAGTTCTGCTTTTCCATGACTCTATAGTTCTATGACTTACAGCATTATAGACAACCTGATATATTCTGTCCTCAACTGTTTTGTTTCATATTTGGACTTTGATTGGTTTCTGTGCTTCCACATTATGTCATGTTACATCATCAAAATCATTATATCAGCATGCACTAAAGTGTCAGCAAGCTAATGATGACACATTCCTTGTAAGTCTATCACTGATACAAATCTTTTACCCCACAGTGCCCCACAAAAAGTTTTTCCTCCCTCATCCACTTTTGAGGTCTTACATTTCATCCATTCTGAACTCCACTTCCAGCTCTGTATTACTCTAAAAGTAGAAAAAGGCAAGAAATTAAAGTTGGGGAACAGAAAACTTTCCATGGAATAAAAGGCCTAAGGACTGTTTACTCAGATCTGGTTAGGAACACAATTACCAAAGAAAGGGTTAAAGAAAGATGTATAAAAATAAAATGAGAGAGACACTTAATGATGAGATGGCCACAGAAATATAAAATGCTTCATTAATGTCATCCATTTAGAGTACAGTGTACAAATTTTAAAACGTAAGACTGGAAGGAACCTCAAAGGGTCACCTGTGAGAGACAAACAACTTAAGAGAAGGTGCTATGGATGAGCCCATAGTAGCCTGATTGGTGAATTTCTAGATCCTTGCTGGAAGCTCCCACCTCAGCATTATAGAAAAGCCCGCATGCTTTGCTCTAAACTGAGCAAACCTAATTCCTTCAACTTTTCATCCCAGTTTATGTTTTTTAAATTTATTTTTATCTTTGTTAAGCTCCTCTGGACTTTTTCATATTTGTCTACATCTTTCCTAAAGAGTGGTGCCCAAAACTGGAAACAGAATTCCAGCCAATACCTCATCAATACTAAGTTGAGAGAAATAAGTACTGTATTTTCATTTATAACCTGCTTCTCAGATGAAGTACTTTTCCTCAAAACTTAAAAAGCTCACATGCTCAGATGATTGTAATGGCTAGGGACAGACCATCAAAAATCCTGACCCTGAATTGATTCACTCTTTGCAGGTTAGTCTAAGCTGTGCAGCTTAAATAGATTAATAACTGGACAGACATTCTTTGTTAAACCAGGAAATGCAGCCTGCAGCGGCTCAAGCCAGAAGCTGGGGGGCAGAGGGGGGCACGGGCACTAGAGCATACCTGCCAGCCACTGCCAAAGGGGAGGGAAGGAAAAAGCCCTCCAAGCCTCTCACCCCTCCCTGCTGGAGCAGAGGAGACATACGCAGGCACCAGCTGGGGCTAGCAGGACACAGGGGATGCCAGGCACCATCGTGGGGGGGGGAGCTGCTGCCAGACTGAGGAGTAGGGGTGGAGGAAAAGTTCTCTCTTTAAAGCAAGCATGTACTGAACACAACTATTTGCAAAGCATACAACAAGGAACAGCTAAAAGTCTTTGCCTAAGCTAAGATACAGCCCAGTAAAACACAGCATAACCAACTTGGTAAAACTTAAAATGTAAATGAGGAAGACAAGAGAAAGCTTTGCATAAATTTTACATAATCCTGTGTCTCCTTACAGCCAGGCATTCATAAAGGCTTTATTTAGGTATTCTCACCTTTTACAGGTTCTGCTTTATGTAAATATAGCTCTCTACACTCTTTGGTGAAGCTGTCTGTAACTTCCCTTAACTACATCTCCAGCACATATGTGAGATGATTGAGACTGAAGCCAAACCCCCAGGGTTCCAGGGGAGAGAGGGGACAGGGACAAAGTAACTCCATCCCTGCCTGGCTGCAGGCAAGCCGTGGAGGTGTGGCTGGGGCTGGCAAACCACAGCTGCAGTCTGCAGCATTTGCCAGTGGAGAAAGAAGGGACAGAGGGAGGAATTTGCCTCAGGGGCCATTGCAGGGTCTGGCAATGCCTTGCCCCTGCTCTGGATACAGAGTAGAGGGGAGGGGCCAGCCAAGAGCAGAGCCCAGCCCAGCCCAGCCCAGAGAGTATACTGGGATGCTGGGGGAGTGTGGTTTAACTTAAACCAGCAAGGGGTCTGGGACAGATGATGCGTAAACTGGCTTGAGCCAAATCAGTCAAGTCTGATGCTACATTAAACCAGGTTTATTTCAAACTGGTTTCAGCCATTTTCAAACTGCCTTATGTGCACTGAATGTCTTTAAACGAGTTTAAACCAGTTTCTGATCACTTAAACTGGTTTATATTTAATGTCTGTCCCTAGCCCATTAGTTTAGTGTGGGTTACTTGCCAAATAGGTGCAACTGAATACAATTTTTCAAATACGACAGTTGCCCAAAATTTCACTGAAACTCAATGACTTTGAAGTTCTTATTGTTACTGAAAGACATATGCAGCATGCTGGTATCAAAAACTGAACTTCTTTTATAATCTATTTCCAATTCATAGTCAGCATTTGAACATGGATTTAGGTTTTCATCAATTTCATTTTCTGGGAAGTTGGCTATCTTCAACATTAAGATCAGCACATAAACTGCAAAGGAAACTTGCTTCAATGAGATTTTTTTCTGACAGACTTCCATGATGACTTGTCTTTGTTCCAGCACCCTGCTTCTTGGATTAGCCTAAAGGTACTGAAAAATGGCAATAGCTTGATGACAAACACTCTTTCTACAAGGTAGCTTATACAAATGATCTTTCATCTTCCACCAGTCAGGAACAGAGCTATTGTCTACCCTAAATTTTCATACCATAGCACAATTTCCATGTTTTAAAGAACAGTCTGCAACCTTCAGTTTAAATTCAGTTAGAAAATTCTGTCATATGTTTTATTGTTGTTGTAGTTATTGGAGCCATGTACATATTGCTATCAGGTGGTTAAGTAAAGGTGTCTTCCTTCAACCTTTTTTGTGAAGACTGAAATAAAGGAGGCTGTCCAGGGTCAAGGGGAGGACATGGACCCCGAAGGGTCAAGGAGGGACTCTGGGGGACAACACACCCCAGGGAAAACATAAGAGAAGGAAAAACAAGCAAAAATGCCCTACCTGCTGCAGGAACCACAGTGGGACTGGAAGCGGCGGCGGGACCCGGGTGGCTCGTAGGCCGCAGTTTTTTTAAAGCAAAAGCTGCTGCGGAGAAGGGGGAGGAGAGCCGGCACAGAAGGATAAGAAGGGGAGACAGCAAGATGAAAGGGGAGGAGAGTTGGAGAAAGAGCAAAGAGAAAGTATCTCCTGGCCCATAGGGCAGGAGAATGCCTGGAGCAGCGTCAATAGAAAGATGCTATTACCGGACTTAGAAGGACGGAGGTATCCAGGCTGCATATCATCCTAAAGCCGCGAAGAGAGCCTGCAGGAGGGTCCTCATCAGCAGAGTCTGGTTCCAGTGAATCGTCCAGGGGAGAGGTGAACGGTCAAAGAGCTAGTTAAGACCATCACGTCCTGGACGGAAGACCTGGGAGAGCCCTTCGGAGGAAGGTTTCTTCTCCGAGGCAGAAGGGACGTCAAGGGTTGGATGCATGTAGGGTACACTAAGGGTAGGGAATAGGTAGCACTAAGGGGGCAGCCGGTGGAGGGGGCACACTGTAACTTAGATGCCCCAGGATAGTAATCAAAGGATTATTGAGAGGTGGTAGGCAGTTTTGTTGCTAGCATCTTTTCCTTTTATTTGTTAATTTTATCATCCGGGATGCCGGGGTAAAAGTAAGGCGGAGGGCTATGAAAGGCCAAGGATTTAGAGGGCCTAGTTTGACTCGGCCATACAACCCAGGCTCAAGCGAGACCCAAGAATACGTTCTCACATAGGGAGGGCTGGCCGCGGAAAACAACATCAGCACACCATCGTGGCTGGGTATAGGGCGAGGTACAGGGGAGGTTGGAGCCTTGTGAAAACCATCACCCCTCGGCCTGAGATAACCGAACCCGGACGGTTGGATCCCTCCACCACTGATAGGATTATCAAAGTCATGGCAGGCAGGATTAGGAGGGGATAAAACTGCCCGAGGTGACCCTCGTGGCCCTAATACCTTTGGGACGGAGCAGAAGACCATTATCAAAATCCAGAGCCAAGTGGCGAGGGACCAGATGATGGAGGTGTGGTGGGTGCAGAGGCACTAAATACTTCAGGCTTCTCTGCACCATCTGTTACTGACTCTTCTTTCCCTTTTAGTAATGTAGTTAGGGGTGTGTGAAATGGGCTGTATTCGATTCGGATTCGGCCCAAATTGGGGACAGTGATTCGATTCGTTGATTTGGATCTACATGTTCCTACATGTATCTACATGTCCCTTTGTATTCTTCTTAATTACACTGTACTGACAGAATCTTTTCAAATTGTTTTATGCATCTTGCCAGTTGAAACTTATTTTGTACTTTAGGCTGTTTAATTTGACATGCTTGTACTATACCTTTATTCGCATCCTTACTTATGTGACAGTTTCTACTGTTTGGTTGTTTCTTGCTTAATTGTCAGATCACTAGAGAACTTCTGATGCTTTGATAATGGTCTCTAACCATGGTTACAATGTTTTCTAGCTTTCCTTTGCATCAAGACAGTTTGCCAATGTATATTATTTAATATACTTTAACAGCCACTATCAAATCACCTAGACTTCTTTATCCTTTAGACTATCTTTGCAAGAGTCTTTGCATCAATTTCACAAGTTTTCCAATGTCTTCTTTTCTAAATTCTGCTACCTTTATTCTGTTGCTTTCATGCCTTCCTTTCCTCAGAATAATAAAAACTCTAGTACTTCAGGATCATTTGGTTGGTTGATTGGCATCCTTTTGTCTGCAAGAGATGGTGGATATTGCAGCCTATAATGTAGATGGCTTGCAGTGTTTTGTGACTGAATAGTCCAATTTGAGATCCGCATGATCTGTGGCAGTGGTTGCAAGTACGTGTGTCATGGTTGGCTGCTTCAGGAGCTACTTGCTTATTTCATGATCCCTCCCACCAAACTTGCCTTTCCCACCTTGATTTTCAATTCATTCCTTCCTATTAGTGAGAACCAATTCTAAAATAACTACTTCAATGAAACTTTTCTCCACCTTCCAAAACAAAAAGTTGTCCCTAATACATTCCAATAACTTAATAAACTGTGTGTCTTCCTTATTGCTTTCCAACAAATAACTGGGTAATTAAAGCCCATCATTACCACGAAGTCCCTTTCTGTGGATATTTCCCATATATAGCCATAAGAAAGGCACCCATGGAATGGAAAGGAGGTAGAGAAATGATAGCCCTACCCATTTCTGGCTGGAATTTCAGTTTCTACCTCTGAATTCAAAATGAAGCTTGAAGAGGCTCTTTCTCCAAGTCTGACTTCAGCCACATCAAAGAGAACAGTGAAGAGAAGGTCATCTCTGGTGAGTGGATCTTCATCATAGACTCTCAATTCCAGGATGTTCTAGAGATGAGAGATTTTTCAAGAATAGTATGCTTTTGTTTTCCATTACGTTTGAAAATGACAAATTCCTTGTGATAGGTTTCTGCGGGGTTGAATTTAATGAGAATTACTGTGGAAGACAACGAAGACATTTTTAAAAGTGATGCAGCCATGCCCTTGACCAAACAGCATGGAATAATAAGCATGTTCAGATATCAACTGGTAGGTCAAAAAAGTTTTTACCAACATTATCTAGACAAATAGTCCCTGGGTAGAAACCACCTGACCCCTGATGATCTAAGATCAGTCAATTTCCCTACCTTAACTTGGGCCTGGATTCTGAAACAGAAGGTTTCATTCCATTCTGGTTCACTAGAATTCAAGATAGTTTTGGTCTTGGCCTCTTCCTTTGAAGATGTTGGCAGCCACAAGGTTACATAGCAGTCAGTGGCACTCACTATAGCAGAAAAGAAAAGATAACATATTTAAAACAATTTTCTAGTTAGCTGTCAGTGTTCCAGAACTACTGCCTGCTAAAAAGACACATTTTAAATTAGCATAGCTATTGTTGAGGTAAGGAAATGGAGTTACCAATTATTGTGTTGACAAGGGAACAGAGATACAACTAAAATATAGGAGTTTTAGGGTTAACTAGAACCTTGGCTTTCTATAAGCCTTGATTCAGTTTTATAACACATTTTAACCAGGAATCTAATGAACTAATTATATGCCTAGAAATTAATGAAATTATGTAATGTAATGAAATTACTTCTAGAAAATTTCCAGTTTTGAAGAGGGGATGCTAATACACAGTGAATGCCTGGACTTGCCTACAATGCATTGAAATAAATAATAAAGCACATAAGTCACCCAAATCAAGCCACATGTCAAGAGTTACTAGAGGAAATCAGTTTCTCCCTCACACGCACCCTTTGTGGCAAATTACTGGCCTGGGATGAGGTGTCTATTGCCATAATTAGACTCCTACCAGAAACTGAGCTAACTAATTTAAAGCTAGCTTGAGGCACCTCCACACATTACTATGGCAACTTTATAGCTGTAGTATATACACACTCTGTATGTTCCTTCAGGCCAAATCTTTCTCTCTCTTTCCCTTAGTCTTATAATGATCCTAGCATTACAATCTTACCTTGATAAAAACCTTCAGTCTCAAGTACCGTTACACTTGCAATTCAGGTGAAGTTACATGTTATACTTAAACCAGAACGTTAAGCAGTGTTAAAGTTAGAACATACTGTAAGCAGTCACTCATTAAGGACACTGACAGAAGTTGTAAGGGCACCTTGATCACACTGTAACTTTTTGCACTTTACATAAAGCACTGAAAGTTACAGCATCATCAAATTCTAACACACATGTGCTCCTGTGCAGGGGGGCTCAGTTGCCTGCCTTGCAAGCCAGCTAGAGCTCCAGAAGCCCCTGGCCAGCTGCCTGTGTGGGCAGGGGTGGTCTGGAGTCTTCTGTGCCCCCAGATCCAGTGCCAGTAGGCACCAGGGACACCCTCCCTAGGGAGGGAGCCGTCCGAGGCCCCCCACCATGATCTCTGGCTCAGTCACCCTTCCCCCCCACCCACCTATACAGATGCAGGCAGCCAGCCAGCCAGCTGGTCAACCAGGTCTCCAGTGGGGAATGCTGGCTCAGGCTACTGTCAAAAAGTGGCAAGCAGGCTGGGCAGATGGGCTGCGAGCCCCAAGGCTTCATAGAACCAGTCTGGCACTCCCCCAGATCCCAGCAGGTATAGTTGGGCTGGGCCCACGCAAGCTTAGGGCTCACATACCACCCTGCAGTTCATCTGCCACTGGTTGTCAGTTACAGCATCTCCAGGCAGGGGTGCAGCTAGGTAGCAACTGGAGCTAGTGGGGGGGGAGAAATTGTCCCTAATGCCCCATGGTACCAGTGGAGAGGAGGCACCCTCCCCAAGCCCTCCCCCCATATGGGGGAATGTCAGTCAGCTCAGACGGCTGTTTCCAGGCAGGCAGGGGAGCACGTGCTCTACCCCTCCCTCCATGGCTGGCTGCACAGGTAGGGGTTAATTAGCCTCTTCCCTGTGACAAAGTAAATGCATGATGGTTAACCCTCACAGGGAACTAAATACAAGTTCCCTAAGGCACTACTGATTTAGAGCACCTTCATTTATTACTTGATTTAATGACGGTTACTTTTTGAACAATAAGCCATTTTAAAAGCACTCTGAAGCCACACACATGTGTTATGTGCTTGTAGAGCTCTTTCAGGGGCCAGATTGCATGAAAAATGTCACTTCTGTCTGCACTCTAACGGTTAATACCATTTCTTGCCTGTATAGCTGAGACTGGTGAGGAAGGTCATCACTAGGAGCCAGGACACCTGGGCTTTATCCCTGCTCTGTGTAAGGGATGTGGGGTTGGGAGCAGTGTATCCTGGGATGCTGGAGGATTACAGATTGCTCATTTTATCCATGTGGAGCAGACTGAAGTTATCCTAACATGAGCTAAGTAGCACAGCCTAGAGTTAACCCTCACCTGAAATGAGATAACATTAAGAAGCTTAGCATGCGTTTGAGATATTTGGCATAAGTTAATGAGCTTTAACATGAAAACGTGCATTTTAAGTGCCATTATTATGGTCTAAATGAAACATGCAACTTCACCCTTAGATGCTGAAACACCTACATTCATTATGTATGTAGCAAACACATAGGCCAAGTCCTCTGTCCTCTGATGCACACGATGTTCTTCACCTGGTAATGAAGTTAGTGCTCAATACTTAACCACTGGAGCCACGAGGTCTACTTGACTTTTATATTTCTTTCTATTAATTGACCTTATTGGGTCTCCCTTATTTCTCTGTCTTCTATACTTCTTTCAGCTCCCTTTTGTTGTACTGCATACCTTCTCCATATCTTTCATAACACTTTAATTCATCTGTAATATCTGGTACTCCCATTTTTTTTAATTCTATACCTTTCTTTGGCCTCCCTTGTTTTCCAGAGTATTATTTGCTTTAAAAAGATACTAGCCCCAACTCTGAAGGATTCTGATGGAACAAGAAATGTACTCACAGAGGTCTGCTTTGACCATATTTCTGGCTCTCACAATTTTCACAAAAAGCAAACAAGTGGGAAAGGCATCCATCTGCAAAACAAATGCAGGATGCTCATACTGAATTGGGAAGCAAACTTTACATTATACTTTGTGGTAAAGTAGGAAAAAGGAAAACAATACTGTTAAACACACAACTAAATCTGAGATAAACAAGGAAGAGAAAAGATGCCTACTTTGCATGTCAGGTGGGTAGAATGTGAAGTCTGTACAACTTTAGAAATATTGATAGTAGTCACTAAACTAAGCAACCTTCTGCAGCTTATGCCTTCTATGTATTTATGCTAATTCGTGGTATGTTTCCTAAAAGATACAATGCACAGACACAAAAAGCTAAAGTGCATGTGAACTTTTAACCTCTGCTTGTGTGACCATGAAATATTAGGAATAAGGAAGGGATTTTAGAAGTATTAAGTACTAGCAAGTCAGAACCAAGGGAGTGAAATGTGGCGACCAAGTTGGTTGGTCACAGTCTGGGCCAACACAATTGAGCAGGTGGGGACTAGCGGCGGAGAGTGAGGCGGCTTATATTCGTATGGTTGCGGAAAAATGTTTTATTTTTACTTACGCTACCAGAAACAGTGCTGCGCAGGTCAAGCCCGGTTACAAACGACAGCTGCAAAACCAGTCGATAGCTATTAGGCGGACAAATCACTAATTGGATCAAACTCGAGCGTGCAAGGGCTAGGGGTATGCCAGGAGATGACGGTGGCGGAGAGACGTTCACAAGTAGCCAGCTTGTGAAAAGGCTCAAGGCGTGTCCTGGCAGGTCTCTGCCTTGGGCGGAAATTATGTTGGCTTATATATGTCGTGGTTAGCCAATTACAATGTGAGTTGTATGGAATATTCTGGTTGATCACGCACTGGCCATGTACTTTGTGCATGACTGAGCATGCGTAATTTAGGTTGATTGCTCGACGGGACTTTCCGTTTGACAGTTTGGACTTTCCGCCTATTGCTTTCTTATTTCAGCTTCTAGGTCTGTGTCATCAGCACCCATGCCTAGTTCTGGCTGAGACAGGAAAGAGATATGATACTCTCCTTCATTGCAGGAACTACATTAATTTGGAGCAGTGATTGTCTACCAGAGTGATGTGCCTCCCCACTCCCCTGAGATGCTACCAGATTCTTTGAAGGGTGTAAAGAGGTGTGAGGAGATAAGCAGACAAGTGCAGTCTCAGGTTTCCCCCAACCCAACCTGGCCAATCCCTTACCCCACCCTCTGTTAAGAGGTGACCACCTCCTACAAAATATAAACTAGTTTTTTAGACCGAGTGCCATTCAATTCACAAAACTTAGTGAGGGGTTCCACTAGTGAGTCCAATAAGAGATGCCTTGAGTCCAAAAAGCTTGAGAACCACTAACTTAGATAAATAACTCTTTTTTAATTGACATCTTTCCAATCTGGACTTGTTCCCAAGAGTTTCAAAGAACAGACCAATTTTGCAAAAAAGCTAAAGCCAGCTCTATTCTGACAGAGAGGCATGAACAAGATAAACAATGAAAGAGAAATCATGGCTGTGAAAGAGTGTCAGTGCCGGCGATTAAGAAAAGGATTCCCTGCTCTTCTGTAATAACTATAACTGATTTGCTGGTGTGTACTTAGGAAGGTGTGTCTGTGTATTGCTACCAATTAAAAAGGATTAGAAAAATAATTTCTGGGGTCAGCCACCAGTCCTTTGCCAAATTTGAAGGTGGGGGGTCACATGTAACATTATCAAATAAGAGGTTACTCTAACCTATCTGCCACCTGGGAAAGCTACTCTCAGTTCTTGCAGCTGTGAATGAAAGCAAATAGCAAGTAGTATAATACAGATGAAAACAATAACGAACATGTTCTTTTGGGCTGCGAAGCTAAGTAACAATCCAAAGCCAAGTACATTAAAAGCTGGTTCCTGCCTGGCTATTCAGGAACATAGGAATCCAAGGAAATTATCTTCTCTAAAGTATGTGTTCTTGGGTCTGTACTGTCTATCTGCTACCTGGCTCCCCATCTCCAGGGAACACAGTTGCCTTCCCTTTTAGGTTTTCTTTTCCAGAATGTACGTAATTCATCAGCAATATATGCCATTTGCTTAATGTTTTGCTGTAAGAACCGTGTGTGGCTTTCCCAAAACTTCTGCCCTCCTTAAGAATTTCGAAATAAATCCATCAACACCTGCTTAGAAGACTCAAATTGCTTGCCTGCCAGGGGATGTAGTATAACTCCTACACTAGGCCCTCTCCCCTAAGAGGCAATATGCTGAACATTCTTTAGATGAATAAACTCTTACTCTGGTATCTTAGAAATACAGCTGGAGCACAGCTATGATGAGTTTATTCAATATCAGTACATCCGTGTGTAATTCTGACCTACCAAGTCTTTCTTCAATTCACCAGTTTCCCTTGGCAGGCTAAAATTTTCAGCCTCCCAAGATTCAAAGGTGTTTGTCCACATTTGTCTTAAATTGCCATGCTCAGAACTGGAAATAAAGGACTCACCATTGCCATACAGTGGAAGTATCACTTCCCTTGACATACAAGTGACACTTCTAGTAACACCGCCTACTATACTATTGACCTTTTTGAAACAAGATCATGCTGTTCTCACTTACACTCTACTATAACCCCCAGATCCTTTTCTCCAGTACTAGAGCTTAGCCAGTTATCTCCAGTCTGTATAGGGCTTTGCCTTATTGAATTTCAATTGACTAATGGTGGACCATTTCTCCAGTTTATAAAGGTCATTATCAATCCTAATCCTACCCTCCGTGACATCTGCAACTCCATTCAGGTTGGTGTAATTTGCAAATTTGCTAAGGATGTGCTCAATCCCATTTTCCAAATCATTAGTGAAGATACTAAAAAATACCAGACCTACAACAGTTACCTGGGGAACCCCATTCAATATCTCCTCCCAGTTTGACATCTAGCCATTGATGACTACTTACCAAGCATGACGATCCAACGAGTTATGTATCTACCTTACAATACTTTTATCTAACTGTATTTCCTTAGATTATCAATGAGAATGTGACAGGAAATAGTGCCTAAAACCATGCTAAAATCAACGCATATTAAAGTCATGACTCACTGAAAGAAGGAAAACAGGTTGGTCAGGCATACCTTGCTTTTAATAAATTGATGTCGACTATTCTTGATCACCTTATTGTCCTCCAAGTGCTTAGAACTAGATTCCTTGAATCAAATTGCCAATATTTATCAAATTGCAGCTTGCAAAGAACAAACACCACTTCATTTTTCATGACAAAACTTTAAAAAACCTCTTTCACTGAAGAACACAATTCCAAACCTGACTAACTTCCATTAAGTTCGTGGCCTATGTAAAAGGCTTATGTAATATAGGCTTTACCAAACAAAAACTAACTTTTTGTAAAAACTCCCTCCGAAGCAAACACAAAAATGAGTGCACATGTTCTACTCACGAATGCAATCTTTACCTCAAAGGATATTTTTCTAGTGAGCTAAAAAAAACCTACCTGAGGATAACTTGCTGATGATCCATCAGACATTGTGGTCTCAGCTGTCAATTGATCAAATTCTAGAAGCAGAAAAACTTCAACTCCCTCAAAAAAATCAGTTAAAGGAGACTATTCTAGTTTGATGTTACCTTCAAAAACAGGCACTGGATAACAGCTGCAATTTAAATGGAAGCAGAACTCCACCCTCGTTATGACTATACCAATAACTAAAAAAAAAAAAAAATAAGAGCATTCTCTTGTATGTATATAAATAGCAGAAGTTTGCTGCTAAGCTCCACCAAAAGTATGTTACATTTTAATGATAGGTCCCAGTGAACTGAGTCCCATCTTTGACTCACTACAGTGTGAAATACTGGACTTATTTTTAATCACTGTATATTCTGCCTTTTCCAAACAGATATTATGAGGATAATTTAACATTCTGACAGTGTTTCTGAATCAATATATGTGTTCCTACTTAGGAGAGTTGGATCTTGCAATTTTAAGTTCTTGTATATTGATGATTCAGTTAACATCCTTGCTGAAGCCAAAGTTACCAGAATTGAGTAGGTAATCCTCAAGTACCAACTTTGCTGGGTCAGACATTGCGTGCAGATGCCTGACTGGACTCTCTAAAACAAATGTTCCAGTCCCAGCTTAGTTATGGCCTAAGATCTCGCACTGGCCAGCACATGTGCTACAAGGACACACAACTAAAGGCATAACTCAAGAAAACAGATGCTAAATCAAGAGCTGGGAAGAGCTGGCTGCTAACCAACTTCAGTGGCACCATAACCTTAACCAAGTAGCACCCATTTTAAGGTTGTCTCTATCCTCAAAGCATAGAGAGAGCAGAGGAAAGAAAGAGAAATGAATCCCAACCTACAGACTACTCACCCCTGAAGAAAGACCTATAACTTCTGCAGATGGATCTGTGGCTCAAGGATTGAACTTTCAAGTCACCTCAAGACCCACCAATGAGCCATGGTAGAAATCACGCTCAGATCAAGGGATTGTCAGTGACATTTACATTTTTTTCATAGTTAGTAGGGTCGGAAGGGACCTGAGCAGATCATCAAATCCGACCCCCTGCCATGGCAGGGAAGAGTACTGGGGTCAAACGACCCCAGCAAGGTGTTCATCTAACCTCCTCTTAAATACCCCCAGGGTAGGAGCCTGCACCACTTCTCTTGAAAGTTGGTTCCAGACCCTAGCCGCCCTGACCGTGAAGTAGCGCCTCCTCATATCTAGCCTAAATCTACCCTCTGCCAGCTTGTGACCCAATTGACTGTGTAGGTGTCAACACCACAGTCCCCCAGTTTTTTATTGAGAATGGAGTGAAAGACAGTGTCGAAGGCCTTCCAAAAGTCCAGGAAGACTATGTCCACTTCTACCCCTGCATCTAAGGATTTGGTGACCTGGTCATAGAAGGCCACCGGGTTGGTCTGACAGGATCTGCCATTAATGAACCTGTGTTGATTGCCCCTAAGCATAATCTCCCCTGCTGGCCCCTCGTGGACATGTGCCAGAATAATTCTCTCAAAAAGCTTACCCAGGATTGAGGTAAGACTAACTGGCCTATAGTTTCCGGGGTCCTCCTTCCTCCCCTTTTTGAAGATGGGAACCACATTGGCCCTCTTCCAGCCCTCTGGCACCACACCAGAGCACCACGAGTGCTTGTAAAGCCGTGCCAGGGGTCCCTCAATGACCTCAGCTAATTCCCTCAGTACTCTGGGCTGGAGATCATCCAGGCCAACTGATTTGAACACACCCAGTCCCTCCAGAAGTTCCCTAACTAGTTCCTCACTGACCCTTGGCCTCAGTGCGCCTCCCCTGAGATTTAAGGGGGGCCCAGAGGGGGGGTGGCTGTTCCAGTCCCTGCTCAGGAAAATGGAGGCAAAGAAGTCGTTAAATAGACTTTTCAAACCAACTGTTTCACTTATAAGACCAAAGTAGTGTTTGGAAGCTAATGTTTTTTGTTTTTAAAAACAAAAAACAGAGTTGAAACAAAAAACACCTGAGAACAAAATTTTGACTAACTCAGAATAATTTTTCCCACTAAATGAAAAACAAAGTGAGTTGAACAAAACTTTTCCCCTGTTCTATGTTTCAGCCACCAAGTAGAAATGACAATTATTTAAACAGTTCTGCTCTTGAAACAAGTGTTGATACTGAGTATTTACAAATTGTTCAGCATCCATGCTAACTTCAGAATCACCGGTGCCAACACCTTACAGCACTTGGGTTCATTTGTAGGTCTCACATCCACATGCCGCTGACTTGATGTTTTGTAGCTTGTTGTGGAAGATTTGATTAGTACATGTCCCAAGGATGTGCATGGCTGCAGCCCAGGGAAAATTCCTTCCCAAGATAGTGTTAAAATTTGACCTTAGCTCATCAGCAGTCCTCACGAGTTCGCATTCCCCATTCAAACCCAACCCAAGGACATACAAAATAAAGCCCTTCTCTCTCCTAAAAATAATATGTTAAAAGATCTCTTGACATCTCTTGTTTGGAACATGCTAATTAATGCCTTTAGAACAGCCTTCAACTGACTGTTTCACTTGACACTAATACAACCACCCATAAGCAACTTGTGCAAAAATAGTTAATACTTTATTACTCTTCTGTTCCTTTGACCCAGTGTCCACAAGTGGTAGTCACTGTCATAGTGGCGTGTATTGATGAATCTGACATTTGTGATCCCTATTTAATCAAAAACTCCACCTCACAATCTGGATTTTTGTTCTGAGAAATGTTCTCTCTGGCTGAGAGAAGTCAAGCTCCTCCATCTTCTGACTTTAAGGTCTTTCTTCTTGGGCTAGGGACAGACATTACACATAAACCAGTTTAAGTGATCAGAAACTGGTTTAAGCCTGTAACAGAACATATGTTCAGTGCACATAAATGAGTTTGAAAATGGCCGAAACTGGTTTGAGATAAACCTGGTTAAATGTAGTATCAGACCTAACTGATTTGGGTCAAACTGGTTTATGCAATGTCTGTTCCAGACCCCTTGCTGGTTTAAGTTAAATCAGAGTCCCCCAACATCCAGCATGCTCTCTGGACTGGGCAAAGCTCTCTGCTCCACAGCAGAGCTGGCCCCTCCCCTCTGCTCCTTGGCCAGAGCTCCTGGCTTGCTTGCCTGTCAGTTTGCTGCAGACAGTCTGAGGAAGTCGGGAGGGAGATTGAAAAGCCCTGTATCATCAGCAGATGTATGCACTGCACACTCCCACCTCCCCTTGCCTCAGAGTGCTAGCGCAGGGGTGGGGGCCAGCAACACTCCCACCCCTTGAGCAGCCAGATGGGAAAAGCCTGGGACCATGCAGGCGGACCTCCCTAATGAGAGAGCCCTGCTGGGGCCTGGCCATGCCCCTATCAGCTCAACTCCCTGCAGAAGGGAAGGGAGAGATGCTTTAGCACCGTCCCCCTCCCCCCCCGGGCTACTAGCCTGAGCCACTGCAGGCATGTGCCTAAATTTCCTCAGTCCAAAGAGAATGTCTGTCCAATTTCAAACCAGTTCAGCCCAGGCAAGTTAAACTAACCTGCAAAGATTGAATCAACTCAGTCTCAGGCTTTTTGAATGTCTGTCCCTAGCCTTAAGGCCCTTGTTTTTCAGATTTCCTAAGGGGATCTTGCTTCCACATTTGGCTTTTGAAACCCACCATCCCACCCACTGAGATATGGCAACAATTGATAGGAGGCCCTGATACTAATGGAGAACTAAATTATCTGCTTCCATCTGGACCAAATGGAAAGAGTCCAGAAGAGAAAAACAAGTTATTGGAGAAAATATGATGCATGAGAAGGGAGTGGAAAAATTCAGATTACTTAGTCCAGAGAAAAGAAGACTAAGGGGTGATTTAATAACAGTCTATGGATATTTTTAAAAAGTGGTTTTAAGGAGGGTGGAAACCAGTTGTTCTCTGTTTCTCTGTCTCCACCAAGGCCAAGGCAAGAAATAAGGCAGTTAAATTGCAACAACAAAAATTTAAGATAGCTGTTAGGAACTTTGTTCCTAGGCAATGCATAGCATGGTCATGGGGGGAATGTGCCCTCCCTGAGACTGGCCACCTCCGAAGCCACCGCCAGCTTCTGCGTGCAGTCATTGCCCCCCCACCCACCAATGGCTGCAGAAGGTCCCTGCTCACTACCGCCGACAGCAGCTATCGGCAGCCCCTGCTCCCCTCCCCACCACCGACACTGCTGCGGCCACCTGCAGGTGGTCCCTGCTTGGCCTGCCATCACCATCAACATCACTGTGGCCGCTTGTGGGAGGGTCCGTGCTCACTGTTGCCATGCCCCCACCACTGACACTGCCGCTGCCACCTGTTGGTAGTTGCCATGCCTCCCCCCAAGTTTCAGGAGGCACACGTCATTCATAACTTTCTTTGGGGGTGATTAAGCACTTGAAGAGATTATGTAGTCATGTTGTAGAATCTCTCTCTCTGGTAAGCTTTCATATGCAGATTAGACAACTTTTCTTTTAGGTATTTTAGACAGGAATGAACTGGTCTTGAGCAGGTCCCTTCCAGATGGATTTTTCCACAATCCTATGATCTGAAGGAATGAAATGATGTGCAGATGGGACAGTGAGAGCAAGGGAACAGAGATGAACACAAAATAATGATAACTAGCCTAAAGTCTCCAATATAGGTTTTCCCCTCTCTGCCTTAAAAAAAGTTTTCTTATTACTGGTAAATATTATATTGTATCTATCCTAATTTGTGCACTAATTCAATAATAAAAGAGCACCTACTTTGCTCTGGGCACTCTTTGCCATGTTTTAAAATTACAGGTATAGCAATGAACTTCTTTTGTGCCCCTTTGACTAGTAATTTAAAGATATAAAAACTGATGTTTTTAGAGCTTGCAAATGCCCAAGAGATTCTGATTCCAAGTTCTTGTAAATCAAATTTATTTTAAGTAAGTTTAGACACTTTTTAAAACCCAGCCTCCTTAATTGTGTCAAAAAAAATCACAAGAATGTGACATTTGTTCCCTGAATGTGATTGAAATCAAGATAGACTTGGCCATGTCAAATCACTTTGAGAATGAAATGTGTGACTATCATTCAAAATAGAATTTAGGAATACAAGCACTGCTACATCCCACCTCTGCTCCTACACCATGCATGCCAAATGCAAACATGTAGCAGTGAAGCTGCCGTGAGGGCACTCCCCATAAGGATGCTTTTAAGTATACTAGGAATGGGGAGCTTTAGAAATGACAGAGTGGGCCTTCAGTGTCTCATTGCTGGGTTTGGCAAGTGTATATTGGGAGCAGCTGAGTGAGGCATACTTTTCAGTGATACCCTCTGAAGTGCTCTGGAAACAGTGTAGACATATCCATAAAAAAACACATTTTCTTCTTTATTTAGTGTGCTGTGATCTGCCATGATAGAGATCTGTAATAATACAGCTAAAACTCTGTACCACTCATGTATATATAATACCTTCTTCTGGGCAGAATCAGAACTATTCATCTGTGTCTTACAAGTACTTTTTTGCTAAATCCCAATTACTCTGTGTACAAAAAAGCCTTGTGTCTGGAGGAGAAGGGATTTGAGTTTTATCCTCAGTCAGGATAAAGTTCTGTGAAGTCTTAGGTGTCCTTGGACTGCCATCAGATTTCCTTACAAATGGAAAAATTATGGTTCATAATTTCAGGGGCAAATAAGCAACATTGAATGTCCAACTTGAAGTACCTTAAGAGAACCTGATTTTTAGAGGGTAGCATCTCAGCACTTCGGCCCTGACTCAGGAAAACCATGGAATATGATCTTAAGCATACTCAGAAGCACTTAAGTAAATATTTAAATCATACTGAAATCAATGGGACTGAAGTCCACAACTGAGTGCTTCTAGAAGCATGGTTCTTGAAGTGTCAAGTTGGGCATCCAGAAATGGAGGTATCTAACATTATTAGTCAGTTACAAATACCTCCATCCACATACCTAGATGTAACTTGTTTACTTGACAGATATAGAGGCAATGTGTTTTCTTTTGTTTCTCTGCTAGACATAAAAAAGCTGATATTTGAAGTAAAGAGTAATAATTGATTCATATTCACCACTGAGTGGATGGCTCCACATGACTCAGCTTGACTTAGCCTGTCATGCACTAAAAATAGGTCTGTGCTGAAATATGTAGTTGCCGTACACCTCATTAGAATCAAGTGAGAAAATTTTTAATTCAAGTACTGTATAAATGGCTCTTTAATTCAGTATACAATGGTGTCTGGGCTATTGATTTATTTAATCTATGTTTAGCATTTGCATGCAAAGAAAGCATTTTAATTAACAATCCCTTCAACTTGAAAAATCACATTCCTGTTTGAAAATAGTGTGCCTGCTTTAGCTACCAGTACCACCCAGAACTGCTGAAATGGGAGGAAGTTAATGCAAGAACTAGGTCTCTATTTTCAGCTTGTTTACTTTGCATTATCTGTCATCACTTCTTGGGATAAAAATTAAACATAAACCAGCATAAGTAATTGGAATCTGGTTCAAATCTGTAACACAACAGAAGTTCAGTGCACATAAACCACTTTCAAAATGGCCAAAGCCAGTTTAAGATAAACCTGGATGGATACAGTATCAGACTTAACTGATTTAGGTTAAATAGGTTTATTGAGCTTCTGTCCCAGATCCTCTCCAGATTCAAGTTAACTCACAGTCCCCCAGCACGCCAAGATGCTTTGTACATCCCCCACAACCCCCTCTCAACCCTTGCAGGGCAGGCAGGCTAGCCTTGACCCAAGCTGTCTGCTCCAGCCAAGCAGGAAGGCATGCTCTAGTGCCCCCAGCTTCTGGCCTAGGCCACCACAGGCATGTGGTTGAATTGCTGGAATCAAAAGTGAATGTCTGTTCACTTGCTTATCAATTCAATTTACACAGCTTAGACTAGCCTGCAAAATTTAAATGGATTCAATGGATTCAGCCTCAGGCTTTTTGACTGTCTGTACTTATCCCTCCTATATAGTCAGTTTTTCCATTGCTGCAAAACTAGGGCTGTCAAACAATTTTTAAAATGTCATCGCAATTAGTTGTGCGATTTAAAGAAATAGTTGCAATTAATCACAATTTTAATTACACAACTAAGAACTCAAAATTAAGCAAATACTTTGTATTGTTTAGAGTGGGGGGTGGAGTTTGTGGGGGGGGGAAACTTGTGAATGTGTGTGTTGGGGGAGAGTAGGAGCCTGGGAAGGGGGGTCCCTGCACACCCAGGCAGGATGTGAGGGCACTTTGGGCCAGGCCTGAGGGGCAGCAGCAGGGTTGGGGGGGCTATGGCTTGGGAGTAGGGGCAGATACACAAACAGACACCCATACACTGACACAGAGACACAGACAGACACAGACAGCACTGCACCAGTAAGTCTGTGGATGGGAAGAAGACAGGGAGAGAGAAGGAGCAGGGGGGAGGGGGCAGAAGATTGAGGTCCCCACAGTGAGGAAGGGAGTGGGAATGCGGCAGGGGCAGGTGCTGGGGTGAATTGGGCCCAGGGCCAGGGCAGTACATGAGATGGAGCCCCGGGTAGCTCATCCAGGGGTGCAGGGTGGGGCAGCTGCTCACCACAGTGTGCACCCCCAGGGGAGGCATGGATTTGTGCATAGGGCGGAGGTGAGTTGGGGCTCTGCTCCCTGCTGCCTTTGCCCCAGAAGCCATGCAATGCCATCTTGTGCCTCCCACTGCCAGGTGGGCAGAGAACATACGGCATGACCAGTGCCTGACTCCCAGGGCAAAGGAAGCAGGACGCAGAACCCCAGCCTGCAGAGGGCAGCCCATCTCCACCCCATTTACAAAATGCCTCCGGTTAAAAAAAAATCAGCACCTTTTTTTGCAATCTCAAAACTATTTTGCACTCAGACAATACAAGAGCAACTTTGGCCTACTTCAGATTTCTATAACAAAAATTTTACCTATTAACTGCAAATTAGCATGCTAAATGTTATCCCACAGGAAGATCTTTCAAGAAAGATAACAATTCCATTTTCAGGTAATATTTTAGAAATTTGTATTTCAACCTTAATGAATGGCCCAATTTCTGGAATGCTGATGGTCTATGAGGTCTGCCTGGCTGTATGAATTCGTATGCAAAAGACAGTTTGTCCAGTTTAATAGATCTTTTCAATTAGTTATAATGAGACACCTGCACAAGATCCTGAAAATAAAGTAGGAAGACAAAGGCTGCTGACAGACGTGGAAAATAAACAACAGCACTTTACTGGAGAAGGAGCCATGTCAGTCTGACCCAGCTCACCCAGTATCTGTATAGATTGTGCGTTTCAGTGGGGCTTTTTTTTTCTCTACACACTTTGGGTGAACCAAGTCAAAATTACATGGCTCCTCTTCTGGGCACATGCTGCGCTCAATGCAGGGGTGTACTGAGCTGCCGGGTATTTTTTTTTCCCCAGTCTGTCAGCAGCCAAAATACCAAACAGATGCTGGAGTGTGCAGGACTGACACACTTAGAAACCACTAATCAAAAAAAGGAGGTTGCAATGGCTTGGCCATGTCAGGGGAATGGAAGACAGTGTCCCCAAAAATATTTTGTACAGTGAGATTTGAGACAGCTTCAGGAAGTGGGGTCACCCTTTATGATGGTACTATGATGTGTCAAAATTATATGAAGCCATGCAATATCAGTGTAGAATTCCGGGAGAGTGTGCAGAATCCCGTCCAGTTTGGATGGTGCCTGTGGCACTGGGTGCAGCTCAACATGAAGCAGCTTTGATCCACAGGACAGAAGCAAAGTGGAAACAAAGGAAACAGCCTGCTGTAGATTTGGGCTCTGACCCAGACAACACATGGACCTGTGAAACTTGTAACAAGCGGTTTCACTCTTGCATTGGGTTTGTCAACCACAAGCGGATTCATCAGGCACCTGACTAGACCTCTTAAGCATACACCATGATCCAGAAGATCAATGGTTGCCTACCAGTTTTAATGAATTTAGATTAGATAGGACTGAACTGTAGAGTTTGGATCCAGAAATGACACCAAGTCTCAGATACTTCTTGATACTGGTTAATCTTCAAGTCTTTGAATTAAGAAGCAAGCTGCAGATACACATATATATGTATACACACATGCTTTTTATTATTATTATTATTTAAATATCTATTCTGGAGATAGGGAAATATGCTGTCTTCATGTGAAGTGATTACATTTTTACTTCCAACCATATCTAAATGTCATTCTGTTTTTCAAAGAAAAATATTAAAGCTAAACAATGCCAAGTACTGAAGAAAAGGTATCCCCTTCCATTGCTATTAGCTCTCAGCACTTCTTGATGGCACCCTGGCAATAACTGAATATGGACAGAAGGAAACCCTCTTTGCCCTGAACAGCAGGGCTTCTAGATATTAGTTACTCGGTATCACCTATTTGTTGAAGGAAAAGCATCATGCTTTTAATCCCACTTGATCACATGCTAGACAGGAAATTCACAAGGTCTCAATAAGGCAGACTTAGGAGCACACAAAAGTATTTTAAATATTATTGATGTTATTATTATTATTATTAAAGCTTAATTCATACATTTCACCCAGAAATGTCTGGTTTCCACAATCTGGTTGTGTATAGGGATTTGAAAAGCTATAAACTTTAAGGAAGTCATCCAGTGGGTTGGCCACTTGCAGATACCTTATCCAATAAGTGTTCCTGTTTAAAGCCTTCATTTATGTTCAATACCTTGTAACAAATGTCCAACACAGAATACCATCTTACTGTCTTTTGGTCTTCTTGAGAGCCCTTCTTTTCATGCCCAAAGCAAGAGCTTTTAAGATTGTGTCCTTGTTGTTTATAACATTGTAGCAGCTCAATTCCAACAGCCTATCAAATTCATTAGGTTTATAGGTGAAGTTCATTGAACGGTAAGGAGAGTCTGCCCCTTCAATGAGGAAGTTGCCAAAGGATTTCTCATTCGCTGTCTCACGCTCTACTCCTGCACACAGAAACAAAATGAAACAACAGCATTTCTCTCAGATCTTCACGATCAGATGTTCAAATGTTTACACAGGAGAAGAAAAAAGTGCTGTATTCATTTATATTTATCATAAACCCATCTGTAAGGTGATGAGAAATAGATAAAGGATTTACATTTATTTAAGTGACATTCTGCAGATGATAGCAAACTACTCAGGGCCCAATGTCTTTATCTTAAAATAAGGTTTCAATCTAAATTCAGACTATAAGTTTTAAATGCAATTTAAAAAAAAATAAGACTGATGAACCCAGAAAACAGAATAAGGGTGGCTTCTGAAAACTTAGACAAGCAATATACCTGAGCCAGTGCAGTCAGTGAGACAAAAACTGGCCTGAAATATTCAGACAAATTAATTTTAAGAAATATTCATCTCTTTCCCTAATTCTAGCAGCTATAGTAGAAATCTTTCAAGTAAAAAGCTAAACTTAATTCCTACTAAAATTCTGCTCTCTACTCTGTGTCTATGGTAACTCCTGAGTTGTTCTTTGTATAGGAAGACATTTGCAAGTTCACTGAGGAGAGAAGAAAGAATGGAATCAAATAGCTCCTGGAGATGGGTTTCTCTCAGATTTCACAATACAAAAATCAAGCAGCTGATCCAAATATCTATGCTAAGCAAACCAATGAAGTCAATATACTTTATTTGTACCTTGAAGACTAAAACTTAAATGCAAAATAACTAACCTATGTTAACAACTCAAACCAAATAAAACAAGAAAGTGGGAATCAACTGTTGACATGTGTCTAGGGCTTTATTAAAGAGCCTATGTCAGCAATAAAGTATTTGCAAATAAACAATACAACATTTGCACTTGGTTTTGTACTAACCATATACAAAAAAAGTCCAGTAAAAAAAGTGTTTGCAAATCTGTGGTTTGCAACACCCAGGGTTGATGCGTATTATAAAAGGTTTTTTTCCTTTCTTTTTATGCCTTACACCCACTTGCCCCCTCAGACCCTGATCTCTAGCAGTCTAGCTGCTGCCTTGCACAGAGTTAGAATCATAGAAGATTAGGGTTGGAAGGGATCTCAGGAGGTCATCTAGTCCAACCCCCTGCTCAGAGCAGGAACAGCCCCAACTAGATCATCCCAGCCAAAGCTTTGTTCAGCAAGGTTTTGAAAACCCCCAAGGATGGAGTTTCTACCACCTCTCTGGGTAACCTTTTCCAGTGTTTTACTACCTTCCTAGTGAGAAAATTGTTCCTAATTTCAAACCTAAATGTCCCTTGCTGCAACTTGAGACCATTGCTCCTTGTTCTGTCATCTGCCACCACTGAGAACAGTCTAGCTCCATCCTCTTTGGAACCCCCCTTCAGGTAGTTGAAAGCTGCTATTAAATACCCTCTCAGTCTTCTCTTCTGTATAATAAATAAGCCCATTTCTCTCAGTCTTTCCTCATAAGACATGTCACCCCCAGCCTCCTCACCATTTTTGTTGCCCTCTGCTGGACTCTCTCCAATTTGTCCACATCCTTTCTGTAGTGGGGGGCCCAAACCTGAACACAGTACTCCAGATGTGGCCTCACCAGTGCTGAACAGAGGGGAATCATAACTTCCCTTGACCAACTGGCAACACACCTACCAGTGCAGCCCAGTGTGTCATTAGCTTTCTTGGCAACAAAGGTACACTGCTGGCTCATATCCAGCTTATTGTAACCCCCAGGTCCTTTTCCACAGAGCTGCTGCCCAGCCAGTCAGCCCCTGGCTGGGCAGGGCCAGCCACTAAAGTGGGATGCAGAACACGTTTTGCTAATGAGACATCTAACTGAGGCTTTATTGCATTCTCCTTTACCTGGTGCCTTGTATTGCTGGAAGGTGTTATTCACCAGTGGGAAGTGGAGTACTATGGGAGCCTTTGGATTCTCAGCGTCCATAAACATATAACACTCCTTTGGCTTCTGTCTATCTTTCTCACTGACAGCGATGTGTGGAAAGGGGATTTCCCGTTCTTCACAATACTTCTGGGCCTGATGTAGGACCTGGATCCAGAAGACAAAAGTTCTTTTCTTTACTGCATTTAATTTAAAATCAGGTGATATCAGATTTTCAGAACAGCTTAGCTCCCTTTTAGACACGTAAATTAAAGAGAGACTTTCAAAAGTGCTCAGTGTGTAGAAGTTGCAGAGCATTCTGACACTTATGGCTAGATGTACAAAACAGCTAATAGAGGGGTGCTCAACCTCTACCCCACAAGGCAATGTCATCCAGCCTGTGGGTCTACCCCCAAAATTTGGCAGCAGAGTAGCTAAGACAGCATGAATTGCAGCTCCCCTGGTGCCAAATTTCCAGATCTGTGGGGAGCCCCGTGGACTGGATAATGTTGCCCTGCACACAAGATTGGGCCAGCACATGGCTGGATCCAGTGTGTGAGTTCAGGCCAGCACATGGTTGAGCTAGCACACCAAACTGCATCCATAAACCAAACCTAAGTACAAGATCCAGCCTGTGGCTTGGCCTTGCACTAATCATCTGGCCCATGGGGCCAGAAGGTTGAGCACTAGGGCTGTAAGAAAATTCGCCAGTTGTTTCGATTCAACACTGTTTCAACTACTTTTGAGCTCAAAACAGTGAGATTGAATCGAAATGAAGGGCTTCAAACAGCCTTGAAACAAAATGAGGCTTGTTGAAACATTTTGAAACTTTTGAAATGTTTCGAGTTTCGAAGACAGCAGTGAGAAACAGGGAAGAACTGGGGCTGTACTCCCAGCACCAGCCGGGAGAGCAGCCCTGGCTGTCCCCATCTCCCACTGCCAGAAGCTGATAACAGCGCAGGGGAAGGGAACTGAGCATGGGCTCAGTTTCCCTCCCCAGTGCTGCAATGCAGTGGGGGGCACTGTGATCTGATGGGAGGCGGGGGCGAAGAGTCAGCCCAGCTGGGCTCACTCCAACCCCTGGTGTGCTATGATCAGGCACAGGGTGGAGAGTCAGCCCAGCTGGGCTCAGTCCCACCCCCAACACACTGCAATCAGGCATGGGGGCAGAAAGCCCAGCTAGACTGACTCTCCACCCCCAGCAGAACATCAAAACAGCATTGAAACAGCCTTTCAGTTTCAACGGTATGGAATGGAACAGCTGTTTCAAATAGAAATGAAATTCAAAACAGAACACTGTTCCTTCGAACCGCCAAAACTGCAGGCAAAACAGAATGGTGCCATTTCACACAACCCTACTGAGCACCACTGCTGTATGCCATTGAGGTTTTTCTAAACTTGGCATTTGAATATTCTGCACACATCTATGAGATGACAGGTAATGTGAATGTGCTCAACTGTACTCAGTTGTATGTCTCACCTCAAATGGAGCTTCCCAAGAGTAGTTGAATGACAGAATGACATCAACATCTCTCTCCTGCTGGAGCATCAAGGGAAAGGGAGAGTTTATAGAAAAAACCCCATCTATCAGGTACAGTCTGTTTTCCTGGGGAGTGAGTTTGTTGGGGAAAGCATCCAAGCCTGAAAAACCCCACAAATCACAACGATAAATAACATATACAAAAACTGATTTTCTGAAATTATAATAAAAGGCTGCGAATCATGGAAAACCTAAAGGTCAAATGTGTCATTATCTTGCAATTAGCTATATTTCCACCCACACCCCCATACATATCCCCACAGTGGATCATACTTAAACATTTAAAAGTGAATTAAGCACTGGCATAACTAGGGATGGGTAAGCAGGGCACCAGAATGATGGCTCCTGGGGAGCCTGCACTGCAGCAGCAGCAGCCCAGTTGTGGGGAGTGCCTATGTCAGATAAGACCCTCCAGCACTTGCCAAACCTCGCCCTCCCCACCAGCTACTGAGTATCTCTGCCCAGAGCACAAAAATTGCTAGTTATACCTCTACAGAAATAGGATTTGGCCTCAAGTAATTTGTCCACAAAGTCAATGAGGGCATATAGATGTTGCCTTTGGGCTGCCATAAAAATGTTCAAGGTGGCACAAGTGTAGGAAAACAGACATCCTGACCCCTTGTCAAGTTCCAAATGCCCCAAAATGTTGCTTCAAGCAAAAGTAGTCAGTTTGTGACACCTTATAGGGGAGGACATCTGTTTGCTTATTGAGCACCCCAGGAATTCTTCTGTGGGGGATTCCCATGATGCATGTATCAGGCTGCCATATCCCTACTTGGGGCATGGGTACTTGCAGATGTATGGGGATTCCCCTACTTGCAGACACACAGTGTAGAAATCCCCTGCAGGAGACTGCCACTGTATACCTGTCTCACTGCCATGTCCTGACCCAGCGGACAAGTCTACAACATCAGGGCCAGACATCTGGGGCCACTGTCCTAGAGGTTCAGGCCCCTGAAGTCCTGAGAATGGCCTACTACTTGCAGGACAACAGCCCTGGGTGACATCTGTAAACACCAATGAAGCATATCAGCTGTGTCAGGACAAATCCCAGCACAGCTGAATCCACTCCAACAGTGACATCTGTTTATACCCTGGAACACAGCCCAAATTTCTTTAGTCTTGGGCCACTGTGGTAAGCACAGAGTTGTCCAATCTTTCAAGGCAAGTTATTTTCCGTTATCAAATAGGATTTACAGCACTTTTGTCCTAAAGTATATACAGCCGCACACTGTTCTTGTTTATGCTTGTGTAAGCCTGTGAATGCATTGGTGTAAGTAAGGGCAGAATCTAGCCCACAAGATTTCCCCTGGTGCTTTAGTTACTTTACTCAAAGATTACAGATTTTTGTCTTGTCACTAGATTTGTCACTGCCTGGTCACTTTGCCCTTCCTGGCAGGCCCAAATGTCCCAGATACATACCCTACATTCTTTCCCACAAAACTGTTACCCACCTTTCCAGGCCACGAATTGCTTGGCATTGAGATAGTCCTTATGAAGGTGAAGTCCATGCATAAAATTGACATCTTCTCCAGTGGAAACACGAGAGCTAAAGAAACCCTGAAATAAGTTCGAGAAGGCTCCACCTGGCATGACCATCCGAGTCTCTAACTCTGAGGTGTCCACTGGCTTGTAGCCATGAGCCTCATCTACAAAAGAAAAAAATATCCAGAGTTCAAGCCTAAAGTTCACTATCCCCTAATCATTTAGCCCTGGAGTCCTAGGAGTCTGATACTTTTCTTTATAACCACTGGGCTCTTCATGACCAGTGCTATATTTTTAGTGGGAGTCACCTCCAACCTATACTTTGAAAATGAAGGGTGTTATTAAATCCCCGTGTATAACTTTATGATGAAAACTCAATTAAGACAATTATCCCTAACCTGATTACATCACAGATCTCCATTTTGGACAGGGCATGATTTTTACCTAGTTACAGAGAGAAATAAATAATATAAACCTTAAACATACTGTACTAAGTGGGTTTGAAACAATTGTGATATTCCCAGATCTGCTACCTTCATTACAACTGTAGTATAAATAAGGCTTAAATCTGAGGTTTTTGTGAATTTTGAATACAGTTGTTGTACTTATCAGCTTTTGCTTTGAGTATTAGTTGGTTGTAAAAAACGGTTCCTTGCTTCCATACAACTTTAAGAACAGTCCAACATATCTCTCCTTTACCTGCAACTTTGATGGCATCTCTCAGAGTTTCTAAGAACCCAACTTTTGAAACAACCACCTCTTCCCAGATCTCATCTAAATTTGCAGCAAAGGCACTGGACCATATTCCTGACAAATGATAAAAGATAAAGGAAATGATTAAATTAGACTTCTTAAGCACTGAACAGCACTGTGCCAATAGAAAATGACCATAGTCCATTTCAAACACACTAGATGTACCATATTAAGGACACAGCCTGGGTAGGACTAATTATATATGATTTTAAAGAATGCTGTTAAGGCAGGGGCAGGCAACTATTTGGGCCCATGGGCCACATAGGCAATTCTGGGGAACTGTCTTGGACCGAACAGCATCTCCCCCTCCTCCCACAATAGCCCAGAGCCCATGCCCTCTGTGTCTCCTCTCTGCCACTGCCACCAGTACCCACCAGCAGCTGAGCACACGGTCCTAGCACCAGCCCCAGTCCACTCTGGACAAAGTGGACCAGCACCAGAACAGCTGGGTCCTGCATTCACAACCCTGACCCCAGCCTCGCCACCTGCCCAGAATGAGCAGCAGTAATAGCAGGGGCAGCAAGGCAGAAACTGCTGCTGGCCACAGCAGAAAAGCAGGCCCTCCCCTTCACTACTGCTGGGCCTTTCTTGCTGCAGCTTCCCAGAGCCCACACCCAGGTTGCCCTACATCTCCTCTCCACTGACCTGCTGGGAGGCCCAGAGGTAGCAGTGACAGTGGCAGAGAGGAGCCACAGGGCAACCCAGGTATGGGCTCTAGGCAGTCACAGCAAGAAGGGCCTAGCAGCAGCAAGGGAGAGGTGACTACTCTTCTCTTGTGCCCAGCAGCAGTTTCTGCTTAGCTGACACATCCTGGGTGGGCACATCCAGAGTGGACGTGGGGCAGGCCAAAGTCAGGACTGTGCATGCAGATCCTTGCTGGTCTGAAGCTAGTCTGCTCCAGTTGGGGCAGCTCTGGAGCTGGTGCAGGATAGGCCAGGCCTGTGCCAAGCCTGTGAGTGTGGGTCCCCACCAGTACCACGGGGCTGGAGCCAGTGGCAGCAGCTAGTGGCAGTGGCAGTGGGAGCCAGAAGGAGCTGCTGCTGCCTGGGCTGCCTAGAAATGCAGTTCAGCTGCAGAGCCACCCCAGTCCTGTCATGCTTCTGGGAGTAGCTGTATGTGCCATGGCCTGGATGGCACCTGGCCTAGGTGGGACCAAGAGACCCACTGCAGACTGGAAAAAAGTCCCTCCATGGGCCAGATCCAGCCCACAGACCGTACTTTGCCCATCCCTGAGTTAAGGGGACCAAGAGTATGAATAAATCCCTAACAAGTTTCTGAGGGTGTTATCCTGTACAGAATAATATTTACAGAACAGTATTTCTAGAAGCATCGGAACTTACCCTGCAGAAAGGAAATCCTGGGCTCTGCACGTTTCTCAAGAAGCAGTCCCATGAAGAATTCACTGCCAAAGTCTTCTGTATGGATAAAGGCTCCATACTTGAGGATACCAAACTCATGTGGTGTGAATTCACACCATTCTGGGAAAGAGTTAACCAAGATAATTATCTCTTGAATCCATTTGAACAATCCTCCCTATTACAATAAGAATGCTTTATAGAGAACCTCTGCCCGGTCCCATATCAATGCCCATGCTTGTATATGTCATGACTAATCCTTTAATTCACCAACTTTACTAGATGAAATTCTCCTTCTGGCATATACATGGGAATTCATTTGTAAGAACAGTAATAATACACACATTTTTAGTGGGGTCAGGAAGAAGTGAAAAGGGAATTGAAAGAAATATTTTGGTGCCACAAAAAAGCATAATTAACAGAATTTCCAGTCAGTCAAACTATTTCAATCAGGCATGTCTGCATATTCAAAATACTACTGAAGACAAAACCAAACATACATTAAACAGAGATGCCCATGTGCACACACATGGAAAGGTAAACATATGTAACAAGTGTCATTGACATAATGGGATGTTAAAATCCATGACAAAACTACCCTGGGAATGTTAATGAGAAGAGGAGCTCATCCAGTAAATTCAATGCAGAAAGAGCACACAGGAGATATTTGCTGCTACCCACCACTATTACAATTTACCAGGGGTACCCACTAAAGAGGGACAAATCTGGGCCTTAGAATAGTGACAAAAGTAGTTAAAGCTGAGGTAGTAACTGTTTGTAACAAAATTTAAAGAAGGAAACCTCTTCACGTCATGTCATACCTGTAAATTTATTGCTGCCAACATGGGGTCTTACATTGACTGCTGCATAGACAGGGAAGGGGTTTTGTCCCCACCTGACTGCTGCCTGCTGGTCAGATAGCTTTGATGGATCCTCCTGGATATGGCAGAATAAAATCACATTACTATGGTGAACAGTTTAGCCTTTAAAGAGATTCTTCTTGCCCTTGCAATATTGTGTGGTAGGGGTAGCCTATCACATAACACAAGGGCAAGGAAATTGTCAAATAACCAAGAGTCAGTATTATTTGATGATCGCTCAGCTAATAAACACATATTCAAATAAACTCAAAAGCATTTCATGGAGAAATTGGTCATCTAAAGAGGGTTAAATTTATAAAGAATATTATTTAAACGAAATGGCACTACCAACTTTCAAAAGGTAATTCAAACCAACAGATATCTATCTGCCTTCTCTAGGTTTGGTTTTTTTTTTTGGAGGGGGGGGAAGGGGTTAATACATCAGGGAGTCATTTTAGCTTTTCAAAGGGCGTATGCAGATTAATAATTATACCAGAAACAAAGGATACTTGTATAAGTTGTACTCCCATTCTAATACAATAAAGGGCTTATTCTGTCTGTTTGTAACGCTTTTCGCCAACTTCACATGCACTGCTGAGATGGTGGGCAGTGATGGGCCCTAGTTTGAGCTGCTGCTGGGGAAGTTTGTGGCAGCAGCAAACACGCCCCAGCTGCCCAAGCAGCAGGGCTTCCCCACGCCTCCCTGCCACCCATCCCAGTGCCCCCGCAGAACAGCCAGCAGGGAGAGGGAGGCAGCAGGCAAGCAGGGAGGGAGGGAAGTAAGGGACCGGGACAGGGGGAGGTGAAGGGGGGGCCATGGTGGCAGCTGTTATCAGGGTCAGGTTGCGGGGAGGGAGGGGAGCAGGAAAGAGGCCCTGACAACAGCCAGCAGGGAGGGGGAGGTGGCAGGGAGGAGAAGGGGCAGGATCATGCTAACAGCTGTTGCTGGGAGTGGGTGCCAGGGAAGGAAGGGGGGGAAGCGGGGAGGGAATGTGACAGTGGCACCCCCCCATCGCCTGGCCTCAACAACAGCTGGCAGGGAGGGAGGGAGGGAGGGAGGGGAGGGGAGAGGGAGAGAGAGGAGGCAAGGGGAAGTCTTGCTGTGAAGTGGAGGCAGGTGTTCCACTATAAGGAACATGGAGACATAATAGCTACATTATAATAGCTGATGCCCAGTCTCCAATGGCAACACCATAACCTCTTTTAAAGTGGCCAAAGTCATGCAAGTTTCAATTTTATGTTTTAGCATGCAGAAACTGAAAACATATGAGAAAACTGGGCGTCTCATTTTTCAGTCCTGAAACCAAGTTTTTAAGCATTAAGAGAGACCATCAAAAAACGAAAACCAAACATAAAATACAAGACATACATACTTCACTGACCATAACACCGTGAGCCCCAGATCCTGGAATTCTAACCTTATCTGCCCCTTAATCAGCCTTCACCCTGGGATCATATACATAACATCTTTGTGTATAAAGCTTCCCCACCTGCAAAGTGGGATAAAAGTTCCCTGTTTCTGCAGTGTTGTGAAGATCAGCTAACTCAGGGGTTGGCCATTTGCAACCTGTAGAGAGATTTTATCCAGCCTGAGTATCTGGGGCACAGTAGAGGAACTAGGGATGGCAGCAGCCCACCTTAGGTCCAAGCTACATTAATTTAGCCCACTGTTGCTAAAAAGCTGCAGATCTGAATGCTAGCTAATGGTTTGTATGCATTTTGAAAATATAAACTGGTCTGCATATATTGTATGACTGGCTTATGGTTTTAATCACTATTAGATGTTTCTTTTCTCCTGCAAAATATGTTTAATCTCTGAGAAAATTCTAGGCAATTTGTCACAGAGATAAGTGGTAAGCTGGCCCAGGCTTTAGAGAAGTGACAGCCTTGCTACACATTACAGTCTGAACTTCTCAAATGTTGATCAGTGTTAGTGTTAGCTTGAGTTTGGAGCAGTCACACCTTAAGGCTATAAACTTTCTCTGACTGTCCCCCACCTGCACAGCTGTGAGTTGCCACTACAAGGAGGGTGAGTCAGGATGTGTTTCTATCCCTGCTACAGGGTGGGGTGTATGAGAGATGGGTTGAGGGGGAGGACAGGAACATAAAGATGGGAGATGGAGAGTTAATGGGATGGGGGTGAGTAATGAAATGGGAAGTGGAAAGGAAATGGAGGTGCTGGAAAGGTGGTGAAATGAAATCAGCCAGCCAATGAAGAATAAGATAAAAATAAGTAAAAGAAAAAAAATGTAAAGAAGTAAAAAGGAAGTAAATTAAAGAAGGTCTCATGTTTTACTAAACTGGGATTTTGGTTTAGGGAGTAGGGCACTGATCGTGCTTCCCAGCGTGGCTGAGAGATGAAAGTAGTGAGGAAAGGTCCTTTTGGGGGAGCAACTGTCCCTGCCCCAAGAAAGAAAATAGCTGAGACAGCTGATCTTCACAATGCTGCAGAGACAGAATACCTTTACCCCACTTTGCACATGGGGAAGCTTTTTACACAAAGATGTTATACATATATACCCAGGGCAAATGCTGGCCCATCCCCAGTTCATAGGGACCCAATCCAGCCCCCTACCTTACTCCCCCAGCACCTCCCCTAGACGCTACTCCTGAACCACAACCTGACTAGCTGGCATATGCTCTGCAAGCTGTTTGCATGGGGGTGTATCTCTAGGGGTAAGAAGGTCACATCCCTGCAGGGCAGGAGGGAGACTTGGTTCGTGCTGGAACCCCCCTATCCCCCTCCAAGCAGTAAAGGAAAATTTGTCCACACAACAGGCAGGTGGGGAGGAGACACTTGCATCCTGGGATGCTGGAGAACTGCAACTTGTGCAGCTCATTTGTGGGGAGTGGCCATACATTAATGGAACACAAACAGGGTAACGTGGATCAGAGATAAACCTGCCTTGGAGTCGCATGACTAAGCCACCTAAAGTGTACTCAGAACTAGTTTCAGGTGGTAGTGTGTGGACAGCCCAGGGGTTAAGAGCTCCAAGAGTTGCCTAAAATCAATGTGTAATAAGACCCCGAGTCTGAAGTTACCCTTCCCTTTATTAAACTCACCCTCAGGGGATGAACCATTCATAATTTGGGACTCCCATTACCTTCTGGTGTAAGAAGTATTCAATGATGAGACCCCACAAGTCCGTAAGGGTAACCTTCCGCCCTTCTTTCTCCAGCAAGAATAGCTGATGGAAGTAATATGCCAGGCGCTCAGCAGAAAACGCTCCCACTTTGCTGCTGGTCACAAGTTGTCGAGCAATGCCAATTGCCTCCTGGAGGTCCTTGTGGGACCAGTAAGGATCTTCATAGAGTTTAGACAAACACCTAGAACAATATCCACCAGGGGTTTAAGTTAAGAAAAAAAAATCAAACTAGTACACAAGATACCAAAATTCCTAGGGAAAGATTGCTATTCTCCTCCCATTGTGATCAGAATACAACCAAAATTAAAACACAGATTTTTTTTGTGTGTATATCCTTTGTTAATTTAAAATGCATAGCAAGTTACATGGTGGAAGAAATTTGATTTTACAGAGTTTGAGCCTCAAAACTTTACATGGTTTTAAAACCTTAGTACCATACCCCATTACATATCCTCAGAATTTCAGTGCCTCCCTAATTAACTATTACCATAAAGAAACTTTTCTAATGTATCCACCACCATTTATATCTAATGTCTGAGACTTTCTACATGTCCCCTTTACCTCTACCCTGAACATTCTCTGGATATATCTCTCTCTCGTCTTCTCTTCCCCCACCATCCCTTTTCCCTTCACCATCATTTCTGCTGTTTTTCTTTACAGTTGAACTCCTCTCTATCCATTAATTATAATATTACTCTGTACCTGGCAACCTTGATCTCACTAAAATCTAGTTCCTTAGTAAGATGAATGTCAGTGGCAAAAAAAAAAAACCCAGGCCTCAGATCTGGCCTATTCTAACTACAGTTGCAGTTTGGCAACTTCAGAAAAGAAAAGTGTCTATGAAAAGATTGTATGGATTAATGAAAAAAATATTCATGGTAAAAAAAAAAAAAGGAGGCAAAGATATGACTATTTTCTCACATATCACACACCCCTGAAAAAAGGCAAGCATCTTGTTTTTGGAAGATGGAATAAAGGAAAAAAGATCTTACCTTGAAAATACCAATATTTTCACAGGAGAACATAGGCAGCTGCAAGAGGGAGGAAACAAAAACTTGTGGCTGTTCTGATAACCCTCTAGCTGCAGGGCCCAACAGATATGAGAGAGAGAGAGTGAGTGTGTGTGTGTATATAAATGTACTGTGTATAAATGTATAGAGGACCCGGGCAACTATAGGCCCATTAGTCTTATTTCGATCCTGGGGAAGTTTTTTGAGAAGATTATCCAGGAGCACATCTGGGAAGGACCTGTAGGGGGGAAGATGCTCAGGGGCAACCAGCGTGGGTTCATTAGAGGCATGTCCTGTCAGACCAACCTGATTGCCTTCTACGAGCAGGTCATAAAATCATTGGGCACAGGTGTCACGATGGATGTAGTCTTTCTGGACTTCAGGAAGGCCTTTGGCTAGGATCTGGAACCAACTTCCAAGGGAAGTGGTGCTGGCTCCTACTTTGGCGGTCTTTAAGAGGAGGCTTGACAATTACCTTGCTGGTGTCATATGAGCCCAGTATTCACTCCTGCCCAGGGCAGGGGGTCGGACTTAAAGATCTACTTAGGTCCCTTCTGACCCTACATCTATGAATCTATGGCACTACACCTATATCTTTCTATAGATATAGATATAGATATTTATTGCTATGGATATTATATACACACACATATAAGCACTATAAATTTTCTTGTTTATGGAAGAGGTACTGTGGTAGGGCACTGTGTGTGCCTGCCACTTTAAGGGCCTGGAGCTGGCAGCCACCAGGTGCCTGATGAGGGCAGCCATTTTGGCTGTTGGGCTGCCCATATAAACATGGCATTTCAGCTGCTGGGGGCCAGGCAACAACACTGCCTGGCTGGAGGGCTGCTGATATCATCTGGAGGTAAGGGAGGAGCTGTAGGGGATGGTAAGGAGGCTCCTGGTCCTGGTCATGACCTAAAACTGTACCCTGCTGGGAATGGGTGGTCTGGTGGGCCTCCCAGTGGTGCGGAAGACCCCAGGAAATGCCAAGCCAGTTACTACCTCGGTGAAAGGCAGGTCGGGGTGCCTTAATCCCTAGTCCGCACAACCAGGTGGGTTACCCCTTTGTTTGGATGGCCCAGAGGGTGGACCCTCAGAGAGAGAAAAAAGGCCATAGACTCACACCTGTCTGGACTTCCCCTGACTGGTCCATGCTGGGGCCAGGACCGATAGGGTCGAAGGGCCAGGGGCCCACCACGAGGAACAGCCAAGAGCTGAGGGCCTGGGGTTCTGACTGGCCTGGAGGTGGGTCAGGGCTAGTGAGCTGAAGGTCCTGGTGGGGGGACCACACCCAAAGCGGAAGTGGTTCAGGGAGCTATGTTGCCTGGTATGAAGGCAGATGAGACCGCCTGACGAGAGGAATCCAGGAGGGCTTCAATTAGGAGGATTCTGGGGCCCAGTGTGCAGGCCGGTGATAATGATAACATCAAGATGCCATCTGCGAGGCTTGGGCTGCAGTGTAGGGAAGGAAAGGAGCTGCAGATAGCGCCCCCTGACATCGGGGTAGGAAATGGGCAGCCTCCCACTTAATTACATCTTTAAATAATTAATTAACAACAAGGTGTGGAGGGCAAGAACATGGGCGGTTAGCTCAGGAACAGGTGGGCGGGCTATGGTCAGATCAGCCCCGAGCAGGCCCCCTGTTACAGGTACTCAGAACAGTAGTAGAGCAGCTATAAAAGCACTTAAGAAATTTAAAAATACATGAGCAAATATAGACACTAAATAGCAGAGGCTGCTATTTAGCAGACAATAGCAGATATCTTTATCATAAATCATCCATGTTAGTTGGTATGGTATCAATTCTAACACTGTCCTGACTGTCATTATCAATGTAATGTATGCATTGGGTAATGTAATGCATTGTGTGCGCTGAACATGTATGTGACTGTGTGACTAAAGGGGAGCAACTTTGTGGAGGCTTGTTGACTGATCATGGGCTACATGGACTAAAAGCTGGTTCTTGGGAACACCTCCAGAGGTGGGCAGGGGACCCCATGTGCTGAATGTATGTACTCCAGCAGTACTGACCCCTACCTGTTTACTTTCCCTCTGAGTGTATGTTGTCACACTGTGGATGCCTATTTACCTATATTTGTCCTTTCCCATTGGCCTGTTAGCCTGTGACCCTAACCCCTAGGATACTCAATATAAAGTAAATCCCTCATCAGCTGTAGTGACTGTGCCTGACACTGCAGGGGTTTGTTACATCAGGTCAGGGAAAATGTTCCATGTACATACCAGTTGGACCCTGAGATCCCACACAGATAGATTAGGATATCCAAGAGGTTAAGCTTCTGGAGACCTAACAGATTGCCGTAGAGTGCAGTCATGGCTCTCATCCCACCTCCTGACCCCACTACTGCCACTACCGGGACCTAAAGGAAGAAAGAGACAAAAGACTAGGGAAAAACATGATGGAATTATAGCCACTAAATTACGTTACATACAAGGGTCATCCAGTTTTAAATTTCATTTCACAGATTTTCTCCATCATATACAAAAATAAAAAGCAGGAAGCATGGAGACAGGCTAACCTACCCAGGAAAGAGATCTGCTCCTATTAAAAGACTGAGTGTACATGCAAATCTTTAGCTACTTTAGCCTCTGGAGTGTCACTTGGGCGGGGGGGGCACTATGGCAGAGTTGCTGCCTTGCTACAGACTCAGAAATGAGTTTGAACTTCACTCTGGACTTGCACTATCTCAGTCAACCAATTTGTGAATCGCTACCTGGTCATTCATGCAAAACGCATTGCTCCCTTGTATGCTGTGGGTTTAAGAAGCTAGTATACCTTAAACAAGGCACCCTCATGGGATGCTAGACTTCATGGACCTTTGGTGTTATTCCCTGCTCCCCTAAATTTTGTTCAGGAGTCTGAAGACAAGCTGCTGTTTAGGGCAGAAACAGAGACAGTTAACAGCTCAAACATCTTTGTTTCTCACTGAGACCCTTTTCTGTGTTCTATACCCCTGCTTGGTTCCTGTCAGCCCAGCTGTAACTATGGTATGTCCTACATAATGCGTTACTATTTCTCTATCTGCAGTTCAAAATCTATTACTACTACTTTGAGTTTCACTGAAAGCATAGTACTACTCTTTCCCCTGATTATAGGCTTGTCTGATAGCTCTGGAAGGGGAGTTTCCTACCTCATTCTTCCTAGGTTTCTTTGGCAAACCTAGAAGCCTCCTTAGTGTAAAAGAAGCTCTTTCCTTCCGCCTGTCCAAAAAATCTCGTTCTCCTTTAGCAAGGTCAAAACTGAGGCGCACATCAAGTTCCTGCAAGCTACCCACAAACACAGAGGTGGAAAGGGAACAGCAAAAAAGAGAAATGAATTTTATTTGAGATTGGATGCCTGACACCTCAGTAGTTAAGATCAGCTGAGAAGAGCCTGGATGCTAGGCTAACTCTTAACAAACTGCTGAATTGTGCACTTGTTTATGCTTTGATTAGCACTGTCTCTTTAAAAAAATAAAAAACCTGTTAAAATAAGAAAAGCCATGGGGAGGGGAGGGGCAGGAATCCATGCTTCCATGTCCAAACAGACATTTCATTCCAGTACCCCAGATCAACTTCATACTATTTAAAATCTCTGTTCAAAGCTCAGTTCTTTTGCAAATATGTTTCACAATCTTGCTCTCTTTCATCAAATAATTATACATTAAAAACTAAACAAATATTTAATTAGAGGGGCACTGATACATTGGTCCGATATTGGATCGACACCAATATAAAGAAAATTGGTGTGACGTGGCCGATAATTTGGCAAATAAATGCCTGTGCATGAGCACAGCTGCAGCGCGGCACACAGGCAGTGAGGGGCAAAGCCCAGAAGCTTGGAGAGCTGCATGCAGCTGGTAATTCTGTTGTGGCAGATGGGGTAGGAGGGAAGGGGCATGGGGGGAGGGCAGATCAACAGCCCCTGCGGTGCGGGAGGGAGTGGGGCAGACACTACCCAGCCAGTGTGGTACAGAGCTGCAGCTCATCCAGGAAGCTGGGGGGAAAGGGGGCAGCTCCCGCTGCTGGGCATAACCCAGGAGGGCACGGGGGGGGGCATGTGCCCACAGATCTGTGCGGGGGGAGGGGGTGGCTGCAGCTGCAGGCTGGGGCTGGGAGGCTAAGCTGGGCTCTGGGCAGGCAGTGGCAATGCTGGGAGAATGGCTACCAGGGGGGTGGACTGCAGCCCCCCCAAATTTCACCGTGGCCCCCCATTTCAGCACCACTGCCACCTACCCCAAGCCCAGCCTGCACCAGCCTCCCACTGGGAAGAGCACAGCGCAGCCTGCCCCTCCCCGCCAGCGCAGATCCAGGGACAACAGACTTACCAGCTGCCTGCAGCTGTATCAGAAATTGGATCACTATCAGCTCCTCCTTAAAAATTGATAATTGGTATCAGCCCCCAAAAACCTTTATCAGTGCACCCCTACATTTAATGATTGCAATGGTGTATACTGACAATTTCTCAAGTAATCCCTGTATTGAGTTTTAAAAAGGTAACTTTTAAACAAATTTCATAGATTTCATAGACATTAGGGCTGGAAGGGACCTCAGAAGATCATCAAGTCCAGCCCCCTGTATCATAAATGCAGCATAAATATCAAAGAACACATTTAGAAACAGAACACCAAAAAGGTAACTAAAGCTACTGGAAGAACCTTGAAGCACTCACACACATGCAGGCACACACAGACCTGCGCAGTCACTTTACTTTAAAGAAATATTCTTCCACAGCTCTCCTTATGTATTTGCAAAATGCTTATGCTCTACAACAATTTATATTTCTAAACAACATCAAAAACTTTCCTGAAGGCAGATGTAAAAGGTGATTAGAGGAAATCTGTAAACTTTCAGCAGGCTGAAAAACAAATTAAATATCTATAACTGAGACAATGGATTGCAGTCCAGGCCATCCTCACAGCAAACTCTAAAACATCTCAGAAATAGTTTTTTGTTTTGAAGAAATACAGCCTACCAGTGGTAAGACATTTTACAATTTGGAGCTGAGTTCAGGTTTTCTCACATGCTCCCACAAGTTTTAGTTCATGGTGGGAGCTGCACAAACCAATTTATCCATCCCAAGTTAATAATAATTTTAGCTTTTCCTTGCACAGAGTTTCCAATACCATGAAAACACATTTGACATTAAGGCTACAGTGAACTGGTTCAACAGGAGAAGAAAATCCATTGTAATAGGAATTGTAAATGGAACTGAGAAGTTGAAATAGTTAAAAGACATATTTATAACAAGAATAGCATCTACTCATCATAAGCTCTTTAATGCAATTTTGGAGTATCAGACTCACCATTCTTCAACCTTAATAGTCAGATCCACACCTTGTTCCTGGGGGAAAAAACCCCCCAAAAAACAAAGCTGCAGCTAAGACAGTTTTACAAAAGTCCACACTAGTAATGTACAAAGAACGGCCACAGCTTATGATAAAAATTACAATCATATCTATCCAGAAGTAAAGCTAACTTACCACCATGTGGTTTTCCAAACACAAAGAAAAAAAAATGAATGAATTAGCCAGATTGGCCATTATTTTATAAAGAGAAAAAACTAGCAATGAAGGGAATCAAACAATATGTATACACCTCTGAAAGTCTGCCCTGACCTGAACACAGAATGACTTGTCACTATAAACAAGAAGGTGATCCATCCTTCGATATTCTGACATAAAATTGAATTATTTAATAAACATACACACTTTAAACTTGTTACTACACTAAGGCAAACTGGCTTGGAAAGAAATCATTTGTTTCAGGAAGTTATTAGCAAAAGTCCTGAAACTCTTACATATAGCAAGAACACTACCTCTTTTAGTAAAATGGATGGCTCTTTAAGACAATAAATATGTGGGTTTTAAAATATTTTACCAAAAAAATAGCAATTTATTAATGTAGCCTTCTGTTAAGACAGTGGAAGGTTTTGAGTATCTAAATGAATATGACAGAAGTTTGGAGACATCACGGTCAACTCACACATTTGGTCCTGGCTTCATTTTCTGTTCTAACATTTCTCTTCCCAATTATTTCCTTTGTGTTTCATTATTCACTTTATTAATCAACCTTCTCCCCCTTGTTACCTCCCTTATTCGTAATCAAACGTCTCTCCTCCCATAATGGTTGCCTCCCTCCACCTGTCCTACCCATTCATTATAGTCCCATCATTCAAACCTATTCCTTCCTCTTACCCCTCCTGCTGCTTTATTTAATTCACACCCACCCATTTATGTTCATCCTCCCTACTGTTACCCAATAACAACCACTCCTGAAAATGATTTTATAGAGATAATTTCCAGAACTAACATGAAAAATTGGCACTAGATCCTCCTGGATAAAGGAATGGATAACTGAGGTCTGGGTTTATTTTTTTTAACAATCTTTTGCTCTCATGCATATAGAAAAGACAGGCTATTCAATTTTTGTTACTACTGTATCACAAATGCCCTTGTCAGATCAGGTTCTTGTTCTAGAGTGCTGGTTAACTGCATAGTAAGGGACAGTCTACGCCTCAAATCACTTATGATTAGGGACCTACTAAAATTGTGATTTCATGTTTTTCACAAAAAATGCAAAACCAGGTGGGCTACAAAAAAAAATGGCAGGCTCACTTTAAAACAAACAAACAACTATACCAGCAAGCAGAGAAAATGGAAGGAAGCCCTGCAGTCCTGAAGCACATGGAGGGGCGGGGGAGCAAATCAGAGACTGAGCCTATGATGTAGATTTAATACAGGAGCCAGTCCAGGGCCAGTCAGGGAAGCGGAAGTGTTTTAGCACCAGCTTTTAAAATAGCCACAGGCATCTGCAGCCTAAGGAGGATTGAGCATGAACACTGAGAATAAATCCTCCCAGACAACCACATGTTTCAGCTCTGGACCGTGTAAGGCAATAACCTGCAAGGACCTTGCATGCAGATGGAGACAGACTGTTTTGTACCACCTGCAATGTGACTCTGGATGTGTCAAGGAAAACCAGTATAGATCAACACTTAGCCCAAGGCACACCAAGTGAAATGCTACCATAGAATCGGAAGGTAAGAACAAGAAACAATCAACTGTGTCCTTGCTCTTTAAAAGGACTATGGAAAGCAGCTTGGTAAGACAAGAGACATTTTCCTTCATGGCGGTTTTTGCAAAGGCAAACATCACACTGAAGAAACTTGATCTTCCTTAGTTAAGGGACTTCCTGAACCCAAACATGCCAGATGCTGGCAGTTTTCCATGTGCAAACAAGCTTTGCCAAAATGGTCTACCTGCAGTGATTGCTTCTTTATGTACAGCCCAAAAAGTCTGTATTGGCAGAGTATAAACCTTCTCCATTGTGGCCAATGAAGCCACCAGCCATGAAGATAACTACATGTTGCACATGTTATTTGTACCTGGGAGCTGGACAGACTGAGACCTGGCTGTGTTTCAAACGGACCCAGTTGACCTCACATCTGTCAATTTTTCTACCGTGTTTCAAGGCCATAGTGAAGTCAATTGTCAAGTGCAGCTTAAAATTTAACAAGATCTCAGCACTCCTGTCCAACAATGCCATGTACATGTGCAGAGCTTTCTCTGATGTGTTCAAAGGAATGCTGCCCAACACAGTTCATGTCACCTGCAATGAACACATTCTGTCTTTAGTAAGTGACATCTAGCACATGCTGTTTCCCAATGTCGACAGCCTGATGTCCTCCTTCAAGAAAGCCTTCAAGCACTGTCTAGGCCATAAGCTCTGGTACATGGAATCCATCATCAGTCAAAGTGGGGCCTCACATGCCACTGGCACCAGAGCCTGTGCTCGCAAGGTGGAATTGGTGGTTCAGTGCAGTCTGTAACCATGCCAAGCATATGCAGTACTACACCAACAGTTTGTGAGTGAGGAGCTGGAAATCACACCCAGCACACGCTGCACGCTTAAGCTTCGTGATATCTTAAGACGGGGTGACATTTAAGATCAAGTGATGTTTGTGGCTGAAAATGCCGCCCATTTCATGGAACTTCTAATGTGGTTTGAAGGCCAGCATGCTATGATCCACCACACACACTACAAGCTGGTGGGTTTGATAAGGTAGGCAGAAGACAGGATATCACAAGAACTGTCATCCTGTCCTCATGATAACCAGTGGGAAAGGGACCTGTTCCAGGCAATAGCTGTAAAGCTGAACCAGTACTACAGGTATGACCCATCACTGCCACTGCAGTTCAGACAACTGACTGCCTTCTTCCTTAGTGGTCTTCATATTTTGGACCCCAACCAGGTGCCTGTTCTGAGTTCTGACCCTCAGCTACTGAAATCAATTCCTGAATGGCAGAAAGAGCATGACAAAAAAGTGCTGCTTACATGAACTTTGTCAAAGAGTGCCAGATGCCTGTGCCTGCATTTTGGGACTCTATCTGTGACTGGTTTCCACATCTCTACACTCTGGCAAGACACTCTCTCACTATTCTAATGAACTCAGTACATGCTGATCATGCCATCTCAGTGTATGGACAAGTGTTCAGCCTACAGAGACAGAAAATGTCTGCAGCTACTGCTGCTGGATGCAGCGCACTAGCATTTAACAGTTAGCATGAATTAATCTACCTCAAGATTAGCATTGAATAAACTTCTTCTTACAATGTCCTTTAATAAATTGTATAGAGATGGTATTAGTTAAAACTCACATTGTGTTTAATTTGATAAAACATTTCAGTTTAGCATTTCATTGATTGCTTAATAAGGCATCAATTAGTGGCTTCCACAGGCTTAATCCCCTGATTAATCCCACATAATCCATTAAGGGAAACATTATTAAGCAATTAAGCTGCAGTTTCAGGCCATCCGGCAATCTGTGGGGAGGGACAGGACTGCCTTGGCCAGTCAGAGGCATGGAAGGTCCCTGCCATGATCAGCCCAGGAAAATGGTGGCTGGTCCCACAATCTGCCATGAATTCAGCCAGCTGCCTCCTCAAGTTGGGTAGACTTCCACTTATAATTTAAATTAACAAGACAAATTACAGAAAAACAGTATAAAGTTTAAAAGCACAAATCTTAGCCACAATCATTCCATGCTAGAAAAGAATCTAGAGAGACAAAGAAAATTACCTTTCCTAGTAGAACACTAAATTCTGCTTCTTGTCCCAGTGGGAGGGTTCCCACAGGAACTGATCCCATTCCTAAGCGTGCAGTATGCATTTTTAAGTCCTCAGTCCACCCCTCCTACAAAGCAAAATGCTCAGCTTACATCAACAGAAACATTGGTATATACAAATAAAACAGCATCTTTCCATTATTAAATGTGCTATAGAATCATTACAAAACATATAGCTCAACTGTGAGCTGTTGACTAAAAGAAAACCTTATAGCCACCATTAGAACAAGCAAAACTGGCTGGCCATTTATTATACACATGCAAGAAGCCTGCTCTGACACACTGGAAATCCTTTTACTGAAATCCAATTTACTGGAAAAGCACATGAATTGACATGCTCTGGCAGCTTCATGCATCACATGTATGTAAAAAACGTTCAATGTGCTTTAGTTCAAAGCACACCACCACTGTTTTCTCAGCACAGAGGTGCACTGTGTACCTGATGTGGCACCAGGTGCTTTTAATTAGAGCGACTTCCTAATTAAAAGTGCCCAGTGCTGCATTGAGACCACATGTAAAAATGCCCATAATATATAGTTCTTAAACCACAAAATTTTAATGTTAATGTGGAAGTTTTAAGTTGCAGATGCAACTCAGAAATAGATATACTGCCTTTAAATTCTCTAACAATAAAAAAATGAGACACCTATTTCCACACTTGGACGCAAACTTGAAGTCTAACCGAGGATTTACAGTAATATATAAATGGCCTAATCCCACTTCCACTGTAATTAACTATTGTTTCCTTTGACTTTAAACTATGCCTCTTAAAAAAGGTAAATTTGGGCAACTGAATTATATGTATATTACAAAAATGTTACAAAATTATTATTAAAGTTTCAAAAGTAGAAAATGCCAGACTAATATTGCCTGTGCAATTTTAAATTCTGTCCTTTTTAACGTATTTATTTTCTTACTGTCTGTAGTTACATACCATTTTTTCTACAGGACCCATAAATCATTCACTGTATGGGATTGACTGGAACTTGATAAGCAGCTATACAGTATTGTGTTTACCCTCATTATTTAATATAATATGCAACTCCATTCTTGCACTGTTTCAAATCTGAATCTGCCCTAGTGCATCAAAACTCTAACAAATGTTGTTTCTCACCTCTATGACAGCTGTAGTTTGCAGCAGTTCCAAGTCCAGCTGAGGATGGATTTCTCTATCTACATGGAAGAGAAATGGAATCTTCCTTCTGTTTTCTGAATCAGCACTGCAAAAAGTGGAGGACTGATTCTCAAAGGCACCGGGCACTGACAAGTGGACTTGACAGTTCTCTGAGCAGCAAAATCAGAAGTCTAAGTCACAATTAACAGCATAGGCAGAAAAGGAAACTTACAAAATTCTAAATTACAAACATTCCTCAGTGACAAATTTCCCAGCCTGAATCCCTGTCCCAGATGCTTACTAAAACCAGGCTGTATTCTGATCTCCTAAAATCCTGCATACAACAATTGCCCCAAAATAAGCTACTTCATTATCATCAGTTGCCAACCCTACACATGCACTCTAGTGTAACAAAAGTATATCCTAAGTCTTGTTTCCTGGTTTCTAGGGGTAGATTCAGGTCTACCTATTAGGTCTGTGTGAAATTTCACCATCAGTTTTGTTTTGAAGCTGTTTCGACCTGTTTCAAAGTTGAAACGGCAAAATCAAAATGAAACAAATATGGTCGAAACAGCCTCAAAACGAAATGAAGCAAGTCAAAACGTTTTGCCATTTCGATGTTTTGCCCTTGGGCTATAATGGAGAAGGTCAAACAGCCTATAACTTTGTCATTTCTGGCCACATTTGGATAAAACATGCAGAACTGGTAGCTCCTTCTGAGGGCATAAAACACAACAAGTTTCAAGAAGTTAGGTGCAGGGGATTTGGAGAAACTGCACCCCATATTGTTGAACGCAAAACTTGTGTCACATGTATGTGTTAAGCCCCAGTGGGGTCAAAACTGCAGGCTTGCTAGCCCCTGTGGAGGCCACAAAGCCTGCCAAGTTTCAAGGAGATAAGTACAGGGGTTTGGGGGAAACTGCACCTCAAGCTGCAGACAAGCAAAACTCATGACATGGGTGACACTGTGTGTGTTAAGGCGCAGCAGGATGAAAGCTGCAGGGATGGTAGCCCCTGCTGCAGCCACAAACCCTGCCAGCTGTCGAGCAGATTGGTGCAGGGGTTCTGGGTTCTGGGGCCCTGCACCCCTAGCTGCTGACAGACAAAACTCGTGACATTGGTGCTTGTGCAACTGACTGTCTCTGTCTTGAGGCAGTTGATTGTCTGTATTGATTCTTTCCTCTCCTTAGTCTGTCTGTGGTTGTGTAGGTGTTAATCCATGCTCATTAAGTCATTATGTAACAGCTAGGTACTGTGTATTGAGGTGGTCCCTGAGTGAATCATGATTGATTGGTAACTGGTAACACAGTAGCTTAGCAGCCAGGCCTGCAGTAGTCCCCCCCACCTGCCCCCCATCCCCACTGTGCCCTAAGACAGACACAGTTGCACAAGCACCCATCCGCAGCTTAAGGTGCAGTTTTCCCCAAACCCCTGCACTTATCTCCTTAAAACTTGGCAGGCTTTGTGGCCTCAGCAGGGGGCTACTATCCCTGCAGTTTTGACCCCACTGTGGCTTAACATTAGCTCTCACGATTTTGGGGTGCAGTTTCTCTGAACCCCCTGTACCTATCTTCATGAAACTTAGCATGCATAATGCCCTCAGAATGGGGTACCGTTCCTACAAGTTTCATCCAAATCAGGTCAGAAATGACAAAGTTATAGCTTGTTTCAACCTAACCCACTATATGCTATGGGCGAAATGTCGAAACAGGGTCGAAACAGCAGAATGTTTTGACAGAAGGAAACGGAACAGCCGTTTCGACTCAAAACAAAAGTCGAAATGAAACACTGTTCTGTCAAAACTTCAAAATGCTGGTCAAAATGAAACGTTTCCGTTTTGCACAGCCCTACTACCTACTACATAGGTTGGGCATGCTGCCAGCATAGGTGCAGGAGCACTACTCTCCAGAGTTTCACATAGTAGTGGGTGAAACAAGCCAAGTACAAGATGGGATTCTTGTTGGGTAGTTGTGGGGAACAATATTGCTCAGAAAATGTCTGGATGGTCCCAAGCTACCCCAGGCTTTTCTCCTCAGCAGCAAATTATTCCTGCCTGGACAGACATCTGCTCCTGCCAGCCAGCAGAACAAAGCAACCATGAGGAAGGAATATGACAGATTTCCTTTAAGTCTTGAGCTAACTGACTGCAGTCAGCCCATATCAATTATAATTAATACCTGCCTGTGGCACAAGTCTGTGCTCTGCTGCTAAGTTGCTCATAAGCATTTTTTGCAGTTATAGGGCAACACTTAATTGAATAGTAGGGAAATTGTTCCCAAGAGAAAAACTAGTAAATTGTTGTTGCTGTTACCAAGGGCTGCTGCAAACAGACACTATTTTATAAAACTCTGTAACAAGGACACATGCAGTTTCCCACCACATCCTCTGCCTTAAAAGAGCTGTACATGCTAAAGGGAAAACATGCTTACCCTGTATTATCCATTGGGTCTTCTTGCTTTTATTGAGGGTGCCTTTAACACACAGGCAGGGATGAGCCTATATAGGGGGCAAAGAGTTGTAAGATTCTTATCTACAAATTTCTGCTCTTTTCCTCACTGAAACGTAAGCTAGTAGTCTATGATGATAAGTTGTTAAAGTAATTATCCAATGACAAAATTAAGCTCAATTTGGAATTAATTTCTTTTTGAGCCCTGAAGAAAATTAGAGGCAGGACTCCTTTCCACTGTGCCCAGAATGACTCTTGAGCCTGCAAATGATCTTCCTACCTCAAGCAATGAAATAAAATGGCCTGGAAAGTTTGGATCCCAAGCGTATTTGTTAGTAAGGGTACAGGAATGAGTGTACATGGCTAGGAAGAGGCAATTTCCTTGAAGGTATTTGTTGGAAATCAGTATGTGCCTTAATTTCAAGAAGTCTACAGTACTTTCCCTAATGCACACACACATACACACAGCCTTTCAAAATCTGCCTTGAACATGAGACTAGGCTTTAATGCTATTTATGGAAAAAGTATATCAGGTCACTTTCTACTGCCATGTCACCTAGGAAACTAGGGTATAACAGCCTATTATGGCAAGCAGCTAATTCCTTTAGCTCAAGTGATAGTGGTCTCTTCTACAGTATTTAAGGTCTCCAGTACAAACCCATCTGATGACCTGTTGGAAAATGGGAAGAAGCAATTACTATAGCAGCCCCAAGAAACATCTTCAATTTTTCACACACAAACAAATGAAAACAAAGGAGGAGTTTAAAGTAGATTGGAAATCAATGCACCAGCACTACTGAACTACAAGTAGACCCCACACAAAATAATCCTTCCAAAGTTAGCAAAAATATTGCCCACTCACCACTAGAACTCCATTGGTGATGACCTCAGTTGGAGTATCTGTGCTGTGGAAATGAAAGGTTAATATGAACCAGCTTTGATCTTTTGGCTGCACTCCCCCTTTTACATATCTACCCTAACTTAATGCTTCAGGGACACTCACTGCAAGACATTTAATAGTTTATCATCTGACAATGAAAGAATGTTTAGCAAAGGTTTTTTTTCCTGTTTCAGACACCATTTTGCCCTACTGGTAGAGAAATAACATTTTGGTTTTATAAGATGGCTTGGATTCTCCCATCTTTTCATGAGGACAGCCATAACCCAGGAACTGAGGAGTTGAAGAGGAGGCCAATTATCCCACATATTACCTTTAAAACACTGGACCTACCCAGGATGCTAACAGTAATGCAACTTCTTCAAACCAGGGCTTCAACAATACTTTCAGGCTAAGGAAGCAGCAGCCTCATGGACATGTTTAATCAGGTCTCTGGCCATAAATGAACCAAGAAGTGCTACCGATAACTGACAAAGAGTCATTCAGAATTAGATTTGCATTAAGCAGCACTTGATAAGAACCTCACCTTTCTTCCAAATAAAATTCCACATCCAACTCTTCTTTCTTCTCCTTTTTCTTGAAAGAGATCAAATACACAATAGGTCAGCTACGTCCAGGAAAATACAATTTGTAACTCCAGGGACCCAGTACCCCTGTGGTAAGGTCTCATGAGGATATCATCTCCAGACCCCCAGCACAAAAGTTTAAACTGCCCTGACCCTGATACAAAGATTCATCGTCTCCTATTTAGGTTTACTGTTTTATTTCCTTCATCTGCAATATCTTTCCCATGCTAACCTGCTGCATTTAGAGCACCTTACTGCCAAAAGGGAGTGTGAGTATCCTCCCCTGAAGCTGGCAAATGAGACAAATAGAGCTTTTTGGCAAATGTGCAGCACCATAGTAAGGCAGCTATATCGTTTCTGGTTCATCCAGTAGCATGAACAGCACAGCTGAGTACAGTGCTCCTTGAAGCCAGGCTGGAATAGTATAGACCAAAAGTGCTCAACTCCCAGGTCTGGGGAGCCATGACACCTGGCTGGGGGGCAACCCATGGGTTGAGAAATTTGGCGGGGGCAAGGGGGAGCAGTGGCAATTAATACCGCCATCCCTCCCTGCTACCAAAGTCCAAAGCCCTGCACTGATGGATCAGAGCTGAGCCATGCCCTCTTCACCTTGTGCAGTAGAATCAGGACTAGGCTGCCTCTCTACCCCTCCACTCAGCTGAATCAGGCCCAGTACATCTGTCCCATGCACCAGATCTGGGTCAAAAACTGGATCCTGGCCCATGGAGCAAAAAGGCTGAGTACCACTCATATAGACATGTCGAAAATACTCTCTAACATACTGTCACAACCAACATCTTTACAATACAAGAAACCCCAGAGTTTCATAAACTGGATGGTACAGGAAGAGAACAGAAGAGACTATGGCACAACCAAAGCCACTGAAACAGTAAACATTGGTAAAGGAGATGTTTTGGACTATTCTCACATTATCGCAGAGGAGTTCAATTATGACATAACAGAACAATGAATAATGAAAGCAACCATGAGATGGATCCCAAAACAGATACAGCAGCCTACAGACTTACCCAAAGGTAAAATACTTCAGATTTTCTTGAGGTAATAAGCTAATACCTAAGGGCCACTTCTGACCATGAGCTTACTGTGCCAATATGTGTGCCTTAATTGGCTTTCCTCTATGGTCTGCAGCCCTGTCACCTCAAATCTCAGCATCCAAAACATGGCTAAGGTATATCAGCACTTTACGCAACTTCTCCAAGAAAACTCTAGGTAGTGCAGAGTGTGGTTTTGACCTCTAAGGAAAGGAACCAGAGTTACTGTGGAGGGATTATGGTTGTTCAGTATAAGTGCCATCAGCAAATAAAAGGCAAGAGGGATGTGCTAGAGAAGGGGGAGCCAGTAGAGGGATGATGTGAACAAGGTGACAGCCTCAGACAGTGGTTATTGCAGTATCACCCTGGATGGATGTGGGCAGCTGCATGTGTCAAAGCCAAGAAAAAGATGTTGAATTAATCTAAATGGAAGATGCCTCAATGAGAGTTTTAGCTGTATGGTTAGATAAAATGCCTGTACTTCAGAGATTTTGGTAGGAATAATCTCCAAGACTTTGACATAATCTAGGTGTGAGAGCCTGGAGATCCCGAAGTGAGGTACTGATGACAGGAGGAATGACAGTGTCCACAGCGGATGAGAAGGAAAGTAGCAGGGAGTGGAAGCGTGCAGGAGGGAGGCAGAGAGGAATGCGTTTAATGTTGCAGCAAAATAACTGACCAGATGTTGATATACAACCTCTGCACATCAGGATCTGGGGGAACACCTGTTCACCAAAGTGCCCCATGGGGTGACAAGGTCAAACAGTCATGAACTCGTCTAAGAACATTTCAGGCTGGACATAAGGAAGAACTTCTTTACTGTCTGAGCCCCCAAGGCCTGGAACAGACTGCTGCCAGAAGTGGTGCAAGCAGCTACTCTGGACTCCTTTAAGAGTCAATTGGATGTTTATCTTGCTGGGATCCTGTGACCCCAGCTGACTTCCTACCCCCCTGGGGCAGGGGGCTGGACTCAATGATCTTCCAAGGTCCCTTCCAGCCCTAATGTCTATGAAATCTATGAAGCTGCCTGCTAATTCTTGCAGAAATGGGATAAGGAAAGGTGTAACATGAACTTGAATATTTCCTAATGGACTTTTCAGGATGAACTCCATGTCAAATACTGCCAATAGTTTATGAAAATGTGTATCCCACTGGGAATTCTGGAAGCAAAACCAAAAAAAGGGTGTTTGAGCACAGAACTCTGAATGAGGTTTTATGGATTAAAGGTATGTGGGTAAAAGGTAGAGCAAGGGTGTCAAACTCCTCCAGGCCAGATGAGTGACACAGGACTGGTCCATGGGCTGGATCTGATACACGGCCCCCACCCACACACAGGGCTGGCCCTGACAGGCGATGCAGCCTAGGACTAGCCCCAGCAGGCAGTGCAGCTTGAAACCCAGCTCCAGTGGGCTGCCCTGCTGGAGCCTGTCCTAGTCTGTGCCACTTGCTGTGGCATGGGTAGCACAGCCAGAGATTGGCACCAAGCAGCATGGGTGACAGTCTGGGACCAGCCCCATGAGCAGTGCAGCCTGGGACCTGGCCCAAGTTAGCACCTCAGGTGATGCATATCCTAGGCACTGCCTGGAGGGCTGGTCTGGCACAGCAAAAGGGGAAGCACCAGGGGCTGGATTATAGGTTACTGCAGGCAAGATGTTTTGCACCCCTGTGGCAGAGCATGATCTCTGAAATGGAATCCAGGGTCATTGCATTTTCAGTTTAAACTTATGAAAAATCACATCAACCCTCCATCCTGGAAAAAACATCTAAGAAATTAATACCTGCCATAATCCAGCATACACCTAGCAGAGGAAGCATCTTCACTGCATGTTTCTTCATATGACTAACTCTGCTTGTTTTCCCCTCCCCCCTCTCCAACACAGGAGTAGGAAAATCTTACCTGGGGATTTAGCACAAATGTGTGACTCAACGTCTGGCCTGGTTTAATATTCCCTACATCAAAAGCAATTGATTTAGCATGACTGTCCAGCACCATATCTTTGTCATAGAATGTGAACTCCAAGATATTCTAAAATGAGAGAAAAAGAGGTAGAGATCACACATGAACATCTTCAAAAAACAGCCATATGTACCCCAGCCTTATGCTGAATGAAGAGGCATTCTCAGTTCATTTAGTATTCTGTCCTTTCTCTTTTGCCCTTGTTTTTTCAAGAAAATGAATAATTTATCCTACTAGGTTTCTGTTCCATTATGTCCCTTTTAAATTATGACAAAACTCCACACCAGTGTTATTTTTTCTGGAAAAGACCCAGTCTGAAAATGTGGGACAGATGATTTATACATGATATTTCCACTAAACATTTTACACCTGAAGACATAGATAAATCAACAAGCACAGAGGCATCTGTGGGAAGCCCCATGGGCTGCAGACCTACGTGCTAGATTGGCCCACTAGAGTAGCACAGGGCCCAGTCCCAGCTCACGGGGCCCCAGCACCCACCCCCAGTATGTGGGGCCAGAGGGGTGTGGTGCAAGGCCCCAATCCCAGCACATGGGAACAGCATGGGGCCCAATCCAGCCCATGGACCAGCCCCACACCACTCATCCGGCCTACAGGACCGAAGAGTTGAGTGCCACTGGTATAAGCTAAAGTAAGTGGTAACCAGGGATAAGAACAGCCAATAATTTAATCTGTGTCCTACTGTACCACAACTGGTGCCTGAAAGAAGCAAAGGAATAGAGAGAGAAAGAGATCAAGAGAAAAAGGAGAAAAGATTAGTAGCCAAGAAGGATGGCAGACAACCAGCAAAGTCATGTGACAAAGGAAGCACAAGCACCACAGACAGCAGATGCAGTGCCATTGAGCATATTATTCTGGGAGAACAAATTCTAAACTAAACAAGTATTCCAATATTGCAAGGCATCCCTGCTTCTAGCAAACAACACTGCTCTGGGGTAGGGCACAAAGTCATCACTGAAGGAGTTTACAATGTCAGACAGCAAGCTGAACACTTAAGATACATATGAATTCTCCATTAACAAATAAAAAGTTAGCAGCAAGCATCCGCTCTGCCTGGATATGAAAACTTTTCTAATGTGTTCAGCCTGCTCTAGGTTGTGAGCAGCTTCATGCAATTTAGTACTGAAATTATAAATAAAGCTATGATTTTGGCCCCATCATTCTTAGCAACTTACAGGGCAGAAGCCTGGGAAAAGAAACAGTATTCACAGAAATATTAGCAACATGCAGTTTTCTGTTAGAAATCTCACTGGCTAAACTACACCTTGCTACATGCTCACAATAGCAAAACAATAACCTCACTGAAAGAGACCAAGTGATTCAAGTCAACACAGGCATGTGAAAAGATGTACTTGTAAGTAAACTAAAGAATCCACCAAATTAGATGCATCTTTGCACCTATTTGCAAGATTTTATGGAATGTATTCAAATTCATGGTTTCCATTGCTACCGGGACAGTTATGGCAAAAATCGTGGGCTTAGCCATAAATTATATAATTATATATGGCAGTTTGGCATGCATAAGGTGCTCAACACAACTGTAAAGTCTGCTGACGTAGCAAGTTTGAAAACACAATAGGTAATATTTCAGGTATACAATGGCGCATTTCTCAGAAGCAAAAGGTTGTACAGATGTCATTGTAATGTTTTCACTTGGCTATCTACATAAAGTTGATTAGTTTAGTTTTGTTTTGTTTTTGTATGGTCAAGGACTTCTTGGTCACTTTGTTATCAGTAATTAATTTTATGTACATATTCACGTTAAAAATTATGGCAGCGCAGGTGCCAACGCCTTTCAAAAAGGATAAAGTTCAACCAACCAATCCCACATGGCATCCTGAGGAAGAACTGCATTCCCATCTATCCACCTTCTTCCAAGTCCTGCTTTGGGAGGTTGAATTGATTCCCCAACTTTCTTCATGCTTTACTCTTAATTATAAAAAAGGAAGTGGTCTCCGGAAAAAAACAGACTTCTAATCCTGCCTCTGTCAGACTTCCAGTGTGGCAGGGGCAAGTCACAAAACTTACATGCCTCAGCTTGTGTGAAACAGGAATTTGTTTACCCTACGCACCCTGGAGTACTTTGAAGATTAGTTTATACAGTACTTTGTAGCACATAAATATGATTAGTCAATTTGCAAACAAACGTCCTTGAGATAAATGCAAAAATCACATTTTTCCTATCAATGCTGCTACCACCCCAAAATCCTTAAAGTAACAGTCATGCTTGCCCTCTAGCATTGTAGAGCTCTGCTCTTCCTGTGACACAGAATTCTTCACTGAAATTTACCTCACGTATATGTGATGTAGAAATACTTCTCAGTGAAACAAAGATCTTAATAGAGGCATGACTTGAGGCTTTCATTTTTATTTCACAGTTTTTGCATCTTACAATAAAACAGGCTTGCGTCTCAAATGCCAAGATCTTCTCACTGCAGGTGGCATCTGGTCAGCTCCACAGTAGAGGCTCACCTTTACAGCACTGTGGATTCTGTATTCAAAGCTTTCGTTCCATTCTGGATCGCTGGAGTTATAAACAACCTGCGTTCGAGATGTGAATGGAGATGCAGCTGGAAGCTTCAATGCCACATAGCAGTTTGCTTTGGACACTGAAAGAAAAGACAGAAAAATGATGGAAGCCAATCCACAAGCAGGTTGTCTTTGCCATAATAGCTCGAGCTTTCTTCAAAGCACATCATGTCCCATTATCTGACTTATTTCCAATATTCTGTAGTTCCAATTATGAAATGTAACAACACAGCATTCAAAGCAACTGTCAGAACATTCATGCCCTCATGGGGTTCAAAAGTCAGTTACTGCACCAAACTCAGAGGTCTTTTATTTATTAGGATCTACTGATGAGCACTTGAACAATTACAAAATTCCCATCTCTAAGCATTTACACACACAAACAGTATATACATATACATACATACATCCACACACACATATATATACACACACACATACACACGCCAGCTGAAACCTGCAAAACATTTACAATTACATTTTTTATTGCAAAAGTATTTCTTTAAATACAGGATTTTTAGTTATCCTTTAACCGAGTACTTTAACAGAATCAAAACTTCTCACCTTCGAAAAAGCTACATAAGGCTCCATGTGCAAACAGGATTAGGAATATAAATACATATTTTGACAAAATCTGACCTTGTGACCATGGGCAACTGGTGCCTCCCAAGTCTGGGGGGAGCACTAGATCCCCCCCGCGGCCGATCACCAACCGGGAGTGGTGTCCCCCAGCAGCTGATCATTGAATTCAGAACCACCAGCGGTGAAACCAGAAGTGCACTTCCACTGGCACTTCCAGTTTCATGGCTGGCACTTCCAGGGGGCGCACAGCCAATCTCAGGGGGTGCACGTACACCCACATGCACCCCCTACGCTTTACCAATGCTTGTGACTTGCTTATGGTTATAGAATAAAAGGACCCTTGTACATATAGAGAAACTGCCCCTTTTAGTGGTTTAGTTGCCCTTTTTAACAATTTAATTGTGTAACTGTACACATTAAGCGGCATGTTACGATTAAATTTTGTAACAGTGTATTTCAGTGGTATATTTTGATTCAAATTTATGTAAAACTAAAACACAACCCATATATTTTAGTTTACTACATAAATTACAGTGATATTTCTCATGTGTACAAGGGAGGGACTTGTGTGCAGCGAAGGCGGCAGGGACAGTGCATGGGGCACTGGAAGCCCAGGCGTGCTCAGGGAAGCTCTGGCTTGGCAGGTTTGCAGTGACCCATGCACCATCCCCACCCACCTTCTCTGGCTGCCAGCACACACAGCTGCCCTCCTGCCACCTTCCTGGGCCGCCAGCCCATTCCCAGGCAGTCCCAGGCAGCAGGGACGTCAACACTCACCTGCTGGCACCCCATCCAGGCAATCCCAAGGGGGCACCACCACTGTGGAAAAAAGTAGTGGGGCCCCCCACAGCTTGGGGCCTGCTGGCAGCTCACCAACCAGCTGCTTAGTCTGTCTGCCCAGAGCACTCTGATTCGTTGTTTCAGTAAACATTGTGACTGACTGTCGAGACAACCAGAGTGCTCCAGACAGCCTATAACAATAAGCCTATATTATTATTATGATGATGATTAATAGATATCATCTGATGAACTGAAAAACTGTGCTTTACCTCCCATCTCTCTCTCTTAGGAACATATAGAAAAGCAAATGCTACATTTCCATCTACGGAAACGGTCATCTATTTGCATGCAAACAGGTATCTATGCTTGGAAAGGTACAGTTAGGTTCTGTTATTTAATCTGTATACACAAGTACCTGTTTACATGCACAAATGGTTTTGAAAATATACTGCCATTTTTATAGATTCAGCCACATTTCAAAATCAAGCTAAGCAAGATTACAATGCCAAACTAAGAACTAATTTAATGTTGAATTAAAACATTGCTGTTAAAGTGAGTTTGTAAAAGGAACAGTAACTTGTCATTAACTTTGCATAGATTTTTCTTTGTACGTGTCACAGATTTTACAACAGTGTCAATCTGTTTATTTGATTGGTGTTAGTCCTGATTACAGTGGTGTAACCGAATAATCAACAGAAGAATTTCTTGCCCTATCAGATTAATATGGCTCCTTCTTTACTTCTTTTGCTGTTTGATCACAACTAATAAATTAAAACTTAAAAGCTTATGGCAGTTAATTTAGTATCGACTGACATCTCTACATAGAGCATGAACATTAGGTAAGGACTTACACAAATCTATGCCACGGATGTTTCTGGCTCTGAGTACTTTCACTGTAAGGTTGTAATAGGGGTGCGTCTCATGCTGAAACAAAAATTAGCCCAAATGTTAAAATCAGCCTCAATCCACCTTCAGAAAACTGGAAATATCAAATAAAGCAAGGAAAGGACAAGCAAGTAATTGACTATATGCTACTGTTAATGTCAGCCTGTAAAAATTAACAACTTTCAGTCTAAGACAGTGGACGCTTGCTAGACACAGCAGAGTAGAACTGGCCTATCTACCATTTTGTAAACCCTTAACTTGCTTCAGTAATACACCTTTATAAATAAGATTTACCTATTAATTTTCAGCTATTTTGTCTTTATTAAACTGAATATTCTGAACTGTGGAAAGATCCCTAATAAAGGAGTGGGGGAAAAGCATGGTGGTCAAAATATTTCTATTCTATTTGAGTTTGGAAATGAACATAGTACAAGAATCTGAGTTTCTGTCATGTAAGATTAAAGACCTTGTGTTTCTTCATAAGAATATCCTGTAGCAATGTTCCTTAGGGCTAGGGGGTAGAAGTCAGGCTCCTCCACCTTCTGACTTTACAGTGTCTCTTCTTGGGCTAGGGACAGACATTACACATAAACCGGTTGAAGTGATAAGAAACTGATTTAAACCTGTCGCAGAACAGACATTCAGTGCACTTAAGCCAGTTTTAAAATGCTTTAACTGGTTTGATATAAACCTAGTTGAATGTAATATCAGACTTAACTGATTGAGCTCAAACCGATTTATGCAATATTTGTCCCAGGCCCCTTCCTGGTTTAGGCTAAACCAGAGTCCCCCAGTGTCCCAGCATGGGCTATATGCTCCAACTGAGCAAGGCTGGCCCTGCCCCTCTGCTCCCCAGATGGAGCAAGGACAGGCAGGGGTGGGGGTCTGGTCAAAAGCTGGCTGGGAAGGGAGCAGGGAAGAAGTTTATTCCCCCCACCCCCCTCCCTTGTCCCACCAGTATGGACCTGCACTTCTCTGTGCTGGCTGCTCCAGCAGTGGGGGCATGGCCAGCCCCGGCAGCAGCCTTGACTGACCTGGGCAGAGAGGGGTTTAATTCTCCCCTCCCTATCCCACCAGCAGGGACCTGAGCTGGATCTGCTAGGCGCTTCCCCTATTACTGCTGCAGCAGCAGGGCTGGTTATGGCCAGATGGTGGCCAGCATTGTCCCTGAGGCAGAGTGGGGAGGGAGGGTGTTTATTACCCCCTCTACCCCCAGGGGTCTGCCCACCCTAATGACAACCACTGCTTACTCCCTGCTTGGGGCAAGCAACGGAATAAGCCCCCTTGTGGCCCCTCTGCCGGATGCCGGAGGGAGGGGGGATAACACCATTCCCTGGCCCCCGCCTAAGCGGCCCTGAAGGTCAGTGTCTGGCTGCGCCCCCGCCTGGCTGCTTCAGTGGCGAGCGAGCAAGGCTCTTGATGGGGGCAGCAGGCCCTATCATGGTGTTGGCAAGTGCGAGCCTCTTCCCAGCAGGGGGCCATGGTGCAAGGTGGGCAGAGTTGCAATGGACTGCATGCAGCAGCACCAGCCCCAGAGGGGACCAGAGGGCCCCCCCCCAGCACTGCCACTGCTGCAGTCCACAGCTGCTTTCCCCACCCCACAGCATGCCCTCCCCCACCAGGAAGGGGCTCATGCTCCAGGAAAATGTGACAGGGGCTTCAGCAGTGAGGGGGCGCCTGACAGACCTGGCTCGGGTCCCTGCTGCTTCCAACCTGGACAAATGTTACTTGATCTTACTGATTTAAAATGTGTAAAGACCTACTTGCAACAGAGGAAAGGGATATGTTCTCACCTCGGTGTTAGCTAATCAAAAGTAATATAGAATAAAAACACAATGAAGACACAGCAGCTTTAGTATTAACATATTTCAGAAGGTTGATTTAAACCCTAATCTTACCTCAATCTGCTAACAAATGAAAACTATGAATTGCTTCATCTCCAATAGAACGTTGTGCATTTTGAATTACCATGCTAGCTAACATGAGCAAGAATAACCATCTTTTCCCAATATGGATCTACCCAAGAATTTGAGATTTTGAACAAAACACCCCGGACTGAAGCCAAGGGCCATGCATACAAGTGAATGATCAGGAAAATATCAATGGAAATGGAGAATTACTTTGGCAGAAAGTTCACTGGTAATCTTACATGTGTAAGGCTACCCATGCCAAAAGATAACCAAGTAAATACCAGACTTAAATGTTATGAAGCATTGATTACTGAGACATACACTTAAGTACTACTGTCTTGTACTTGAAGTGAAACAATATTCAAAGCTGCAAGTACATGTTATTCAGTCGTTTCAGACTAAATTAATTTTTCCTCCTCCTCTCTGCAACTACCACTTGAAACAAAAGAATCTGGAAATGTGAAATAGTAGCAAAGTCCAGCTATAATTCATGATAAACAGTGGTATATTTCTTATTTTGTTGTCTCACCATTAAAAAACCCTTTCCATTTGGCATAGCACAGTGGAGTCCAACCTTTTTTGGCAAGTGTGTCACAAATTAGCCCTGCCCCCTTCCTGAGTTCCACTCCAGTCTCCTCCCCGTACCCAACCTGCTACTATTTTCTGGCCTATGCTTCCTGACCAATCTGCTACTCTGCTTTCTGCTCTATCTCTGCTTTCTGTCCCCTCCTCAATCTGCCACATGCCACACAGAGAGGCTGCCTGTACCATAGATGACATTCATGCCACAGGTTGGACACCCCAACATGGTATTTCCTAGATATTAAAAACATTTCACTCTCCTGATAGAGACTAAAAGGGATTGAGTTAGGACCCATAGCAAACATATTGGAAAGTACAAATTTATTATTGTAAAAACTGCTGGTATCAGTGGGCCATAGTTTGCATTAGCTTCAACACTGTGGTTTCTTCATTCACTAGCTGCAAAATTGCTTCACATTTACGTTATTATTATTATTATTTAGCTTTCTATCCTACCTAATCCAAATGGTTCAGAACGATTTACAATAAAGAGACAAATAACCCATCAATAGGGGGGCAAAAAGTAGATTCCCCAAACAGCACCCTAAACCCTGAGAACCCAAATGACTTGCATTACCCGCTGGCCATAGAACCAAATGTCTTTGTTTTTGAACAGCACAGCAGACAGAAGTGGCAGCATTTGGGCTGACATCCGATGAAGCAGCACTGCATGAAACATGAGAGACTGGGTCCAGGCACCTGTGAAGCCTAAAGGAAGTAACAGACAATGAACAGTATGTAAGACTGGGCTTTTTCAGTGGTCTTAGCTGATTCTGTTCCTTCTTCTGTGCTGCTGTTAATCTAATATCCTTTCCCTGATATTCCTCATTCAGCACAGATCCATCTCAGGCAAAAGATTTCCCCAAATACTAATTTCACACCCCTCTCTTAAAAATCTTACTATAGCAGCATCTCAAGACATCATCAAGTCACAGCATAAGAAATTAATGTGTTTGTTTCAAAATAGCTAGTGCCCATTCAAAAACAAAAATCACTGCTCATCTGTGCCTGGATGCATGTTTCTTACGCCCTAGCAATGAAATGCAAATGACATCAAAGTCCAGAAGGCTCCCTACGTGCAAGAAAGCAGGTTTTGAATTTAGAAACCTCAGACATCCTGCTGTATGAGTACTCAGGATATTGCTGCCTGTCATGCCACCTTGACAATGGCATAAAAGAGACCATTTCTTCCCATATTCCTGCTTGTCTTCCCAGTTTAGAAGACCAGCTAATTCTCTGATACTGTGTGTCATATAGTTTGATGCTGCTCCTTCAGAAGCTTTACAATCAACTTCAACTTTCTTATAGTTGTTCTCAAATTGAATCTGCTCCCTCAAACTTTTACACACAATATTTATGTCAATGATAAACAATTTAGATCAAGGGTAGCCAACCTGTGGCACATGTGGTCTCTGCATGCAGCACAGGACAGATAGTGGGGGACAGGCAGTGAAAGGGTACCGGTCATTCGGGGAGCACAAGGCAGGGAACAGAAAGCAGAGCAGCAGATCAGACAAGGGAAGGGGACTGGAATGGCACCTGGGGAAGGTGTGAGGGAAATTTGTGGCCTGCCTGCCAAAAGTTCGGCTCCCACTGTATTAGAAAAAGGATTGTCCAGTGGTTTAGGATACTAGACTAGTATATCTAAGACTGGTTTCACATCCCTGCTGCATTATAAACATATGAAATCTTATCCATATTTTACAGAAGAAGCAAAGCGAACAATATTTCCCAACTCTATCGGTGTTGTAAAGATACATTGATGAAGACTGTGGGGTGCTCAGATACTGTGAGGGGGACCATATTTGTACCATAGATAGATATATACAATTAAAACAAATGTGCAGTCAGACCTAACAAGATATGTCCCTCATCTCAACTCTTGATCATTTCCCATGGGGTTACTCCTGTTCCTCCATCCCCATCCTTTGCTTCTAAACACAGCACATGGGATAGGGACCAAGTCTTAGTTTACTATAAAGCATCACACACATTTTTCGATGGAAACACAAGCAATAGGTGAAATATAACTGAAGCTATTAAATTTCCTGGCAAGAGAGAATTATTATCATGACAATACTATTTGAATACATTTTATATGAACTTCCCTACGCTCATTCTGTGCTGCTTTGCTACTCTTTTGTGGTGGCTTTGTGAATCCCTGTCTGTTGGCAGTACTACCCTGTGCACTTCCTGTCAGATAAGTCTAAGCTCTTTGTGGCTGGGACCTTTTTTGGTATAATTGTTCTAAACCATGTACACTGGAGCCCTGATACCTAAATGAGACCCCTAAACGCCACTGTAACAAAACTATATAATAATAAAATATAATAAATACAAAAAACCCCCATAGTAATAAAGGATTAAAAAAAAGAGGAGATCCAAGCAGCCAACTAAGCTTTTGAAATAAAACACTGGATTTCTTGGTCTACTTGTACCTGACGTTTCTGTTCCTCTAACTGAAGCCAGTTGATGGATTCCACTGGGGGCTCCTGGAATTTCCACTGGAGATCAGATTCCAATTGCCGGAGGTCAAAGGCCAAGCACCAGCTAGTCCCCTAAGGACAGGAAAACGTGACTCCATACATGACATTCGGCACACTGATAAACTGCTAAGAGTCCAACAAGCGTGAGGAGGACATGCAAACCCCCAACTATGCAATTGTCCACACAAAAACTATTGAAATATATAGACGGTTTGGACTTTTCTTCCAAATGGATTTAAACTAGGGCTGTGGAACCATTCAAAAATTTGATAGCAATTAGATGCACAATTTAAAAAAATGAGTCGCAGACGTGATGGGCTAGCTGGCAGTGACCTAGCCCAGGGGTTTTGAAAGTGCAAAAGATGATCGGAGGACTTGGGATTCCCTTTCCTCACCAATCTGGTAATGATTTGGCCCAGGGGTTTTGGAGGGGTAAAAAATGATTGGAGGACTTGGGATTCCCTTTCCGCACCAATCAGGGCCCAGAGACTCATCCCCCCATGTCCCGATTGGCCCCTTGGGTCACCTGGAGGGGGATAAAAGGGGCAGCGTGGGCTGACTCAGGGGAGAGACCAGCAAGGGACAAGAAAAGAGCTTCACAGAGCTGAGCCAGGAGGGCAGGAGCAGTGCCCCAGAAGAGCCTGAAAGAGCAGGACCTGCAGGCAGCAGTGGGACCCTCAGCAGCACAGCGTGTGGCCGGCAGGAGAGGCTCCCCACTGGGCTCCAGGATCACCAGGGAGAGGCTGCAGCCAGAAGGAGAGGCTCCCCAGCTCCAGGAAGGATCTGAGCAGTGACCTGGGAGGGTCCCAATTCTGCTTCCAGCTCCTCCAATCCAAGGCCAGGCAGCTCAATGTGTGGCTGGGGCTCCAGGAAGGTCAAGACCCCTAGCAGGCTGGAGCAGTGCCACCAGTGGTGGCTGCAAGGCAGTGGGAGGTCTGTTTTCAAGTCCTAGCTGAGGTGACTTGGGGTGAGCGAGCTAACAAGAAGCAAATCTTCTTGCAGTGGAAAGGGCCCCTCCCCCTCCAGGTACCAAGGCCCTATATTTTCTTGTCATTTGACAGTTTGCGCCTTTTTTATATTTCACCAACCCGTATTGTTTGTTCTGCTGTTTGTGTTTTTATATTTTCTTAACCCTTGTTTTTTTGTCAATGATTGTAAGTGTCTAACCTCTGTTGAATCATGCCCCCTTGGGGCAGTGTGTCCACTATACCCTCTGATTTATGCCTGTTATGTTCCCAGCATTAAAAGATATATGGTTAAGTCCCCATTGGCGGTCTGGCTCTGCTGTATAGGGGGAGGAGAGTCCCTACACCTCCCACAGCACTCGTGTACCTGCTTTGATCCCTTCAATTGGAGAGGGGGTACCTCTTAGAGTACCACCCGGGGTACACAATTAATCGCGATTTTCATCACACAGCTAAAGCCTTAAAATTACGTGCAGAAAAACTCAAAATTATGCAGGTACTTTGCATTGTGGGTGAGTGTGGGGGGGAATTTGTGAAGGTGGGGAGGCTGAGGAGGGGGGACCCCTGCACTTCCTGGCAGGATGTGGGATACTGGGGGTCAGGAGTGAGGGGCAGCAGCAGGGTTGGGGGGCTGTGGTTTGGGAGTGAGAGGCAGACACATATGCACACACACAAACCACACACAGCGCCCAGCAGCTAAGTCTGTGGAAGTAGGGCTGCGGGGGAAGGAAGGAGCAGGGGGTTGATTGAGGCCTGCATGGTAAGGGAAGGAGTGGGGCAGGGACAGGGGCGAATGGGGCCCGGGAGGATTGTGGGACAGAGCCACAGGCAGCTCGTCTAGGAGTATGGGGTGCACATGCCACTCCCCACCACTGCATGTACCCCCTGGGGAGGCATGGGGGCCATGTGCCCCTGGGTTTGTGTGCAGGGTGGAGGTGGGCTGCCTGTTGCTGGCTGGGGCTCTGTGCCCCACTGCCTTTGCCCCAGGAGTCGTGTGCTGGCCGCACTGCACATCCCCTGCCTACCCAGCCACAGGAGGCACAACATGGTGTCACACAGCTCCCAGGGCAAAGGCAGCAGGGACAGAGCCCGAGCCTGCAGCAGGCAGCCTGCCTCTGCACCATGCACAGGCACCCTGGGGGTGTGCGCAGTGACAAGAAGTCACTCTCCCGCTGTGCCCCAGGCGGCCTGCCCACAGCTGCATTCCACATCCCACCCTGGCCCCGGGACCCTGCCCTACTCCCTCCCTTACTATGCAGGCCTCAATCTGTCCCCACGCACACCCCACTGTCCCTCCACAGGCTTAGCTGCTGTGCGGTGTTTGCGTGTACACACACATGCGCTGCACCCCCTCTTGTTATACAAATAGACTTTTTGCCTATTGCTTTTAATTTAATGTATTTTCTTGAGTTTTGCATTGCCTTAAAAAACTCCATTTTGCATTGCTCTGTGGCTTGATGTAAGTGTTCAAACCTTTGTATGCTGTATGTGTGAGAGAATGGGTGAGAATGTGTCTGTGGAAAAGGAAAACATCAGCTGGCGACTGGCTGAAGAATGCAGACAGATAAAAGACCAAACAAGAAGAATCCACCCCAGAACAGCGTGAGAACAACAGCAATTGACCTTCAAGAAAGAACACAGTGATAATACAGCAAAAGCCTAAAGGACTGGGTAGATTGACAGGGTTATAAAAGATGGGATGAGACGTATCAATTTTGGGTCTTGTTCTGCATGTCATCCTGGAGCGTGGGTTCGTCTGATGAGATGGACTGGCAGGAGCCCGGCTTCTACTTGTAATCAACTGGGTGTATGTGTGTGCATGTGCACGTGTTAAGCACTTAATCAATAAACACAGCATATTGCCTTATCCTCCCTCATAAGGTCTCGCTTGTGTTTGAGCAATTGGCAATTTGTGTAACACTCTTTCCCCACGGCAGCCACCCAGAGCCTGCACTCAGGCTGCCCTAAGGTCCTCTGCACTGTCACTACTGCCCCACTGGTGGCCCGGAGGCAGTGGTGATGGTGGCAGAGCAGAACCCAGGCATGGGCTCCAAAGCCATGCGTGCAATTAACACATTAAAAAATTAAGGCAAGTACCAATTAATGCATTAATTGCACACATTAACTACAATTAATTGACAGCCCTATTTTAGACGCATGGATTTTGTATTGAACATTTGAAAAGAAGGAAGTAGGGAAGATGGGGAAGTAGGCTTTGTTTTTTATGAAAGAAGAATACACAGAACAAAGAGTCAGATGAGAAGAATTCCATACCTAGCTGTCACAGACTCACCACATAACTGCAGGCAAATGAGTTATTAAACCATTGTTAGCACCGGTTACTTGTAATACTCAAATGCCTCCAGGGGCCTTGTTGTGCTAGGTCCCCATGTACAACATTATAAAGAGAGCTCTTGTCCCAGGAAATTCATGGTCAAAAACACAAGAAATAAAATCAACAATAGAAGATAAGCCAGTCCAAGTACAATACCATACTTTGTATTACCTGCAGCAGTCACAGCTGTAGGTAACACATTTGGGTCTGAAAACAATATATAGCCATTGTGGTTGCAAGAATGATATGAAATTAATGTAATACCCAGCCAGGGCCAGCTCCTACACACTGCATTCCCATCATCTGATTTCAGTCTTCTTTACTGTTCTTTCCCAGTTCATCTCCAAACCTGTTTTTCCCGTCCCTTAATGGCTTCTTGCCCAGCCTCATCCAGGCTCTGCTCCCCTTCTCTTAGCAGTTCACATAAAATCTTCATACATAGAGTTAGTGATTTATGTCTTGTGTTCATTGTTCATCTTCTAGCTCCATTTTATAGCCCTGGCACAGAAAGAGAGGCGGAAAAGTAAAGTAGAGGAGAAGTCAGGACAATAAAAGGAAATACATAGCAGTTTCCCTCTCTTAGGGCGAGCAGAAGGAAAGTGAAATCTCTATTTGAGCAGCTAGGGGAAGGCATTAAAAAGTTAGTCTTTTCAATATAAAATCATCAGACATGCACTGGCAAAGGAATAAAGGGGGCTTAAGGGAAAAGCAAAAGAAAAAGAAAAAAAACACTACTTGATTTCTTTAATCCAATTAATTCCTGGTTCATACTCAATATTTGATCTTCCGAAGTTGGTAAACTGGTGTGTGTGTGCATGATAATAAAACAAAGTGACTATAGACCATTCTTAGGCTCCACTCCATTGTCTTCACCACTAGAGACACCTTGTAAGGACTTGGAATTCTGCTCCCATTCAACATAAAGATAATTATTAGCAAAGTGAAGTCACGGCCTCTTAACATTCCTCTTGCCTTGCACCATGACTTCCAGTTTAAAAGGGAATGCTCATGAAGTACTGGAAGAGAAAGGAAAGTATGTGGGGTACAGTGACAATGCAGAGTTTCTTGGCCCAGTCAAGAATTGAAAAGAAGGATTTATTTTGGGAACTGTGAAGAGTTGGAGTCATATAGGAGGTGCTTCTGTGTTGATTTAGCAGCAGATAAAGGATTCTTTCCTCCATTCAGACCAAGTCCTGCTGCTCCAGGAAAGGTAGGGCCTTGGTTGTAGTGTGATATGTATCTAGAAATTTGGGGAAAGCTAGTTTTAGAGAGTGGTACTAATGTTCTTCCTATTTATATCTAGGAGGATATATACATCCTCCACCTCTGTAGCATCCAAGTGCCTCCTGGAAGAAAGGGAAAACAAACAAATAGAAGAACTTTAGTTCACTGAAGATTCACACAAGCAGCCAGCAGCTTTTAGCTGGAAGGGCAAGACTTATTACCCACCCTGTCAAAACACACAACTTGTTTCAGGCTGTACTAGGTCTGAGCCAAGAATATTTGCAAACCCATGCAGAAAGCACAAAAAAATACTGAACTTTTTATTAACAAGAATGAGCAATAAGAATGTAGCAGACTTGCCTTTCAGAGCTTGGAAATCTTGAAATCTTGCTGTTTTCACTGGTGGAGCTCATCCACCAATCAGGAGGCAGCAAGAAGAGTTAAGTCTTTCCCCTTTCCTGAGGGGAAGGGGAGAGGAGTTCCCCCACCACACATTCCTGGACCCGATTGAAGACTGCAACACTGTCAGGTCCGGAAGACTGCAGGGGCGGAGCCCTAGAGCATATAAAAGGAGCTGCGTGCCCAGCACGAGGAGAACACATCCAGGACAGAGAAGAACAGGGTTAGAAGAGCTGAGGAGAGCTGCTCAGCAGGGCGAAGCAGTAGCCCAGAAGCGCCCCTGAAGGCTTCCATCAGCGGGGAATGGCAGACAACTCCAGCAGCTAGGCTCTCAGTGTGCAGCACAGTGCACAGCATCCAGACCCTGGGAGCTGCATGAGGTGGCTCAGGTCCACAACCTCTGGTGTGAAGCCAGAGACCCAGTGCATAGGCCAGTGCAAGGAGTAGGACCTTTAGAGCACTTGGGCGGCTCAGGTCCTCAACCCCTGGAACGTGGCTGGGAGGTCGGTGCAGGAGGCGCTGCACAGAGGGCCCGGGAGCAGACCAAGCCTGGTGCTGCATGAGGCAGCCCAAGCCTCCAACCCATAGCAAAAGCTTGGGTCCAGGGAGCCAGATGGTGATCGGCCCAAGCCAGAGGTCCCAGACAGGCCCAAGCCAGAGGTCCCAGAAGCCCTTCATAGTGGAGCCCTGTTCCAGGGGACAGTGACCCCACTGAAGCCCACTGCAGGTGAGAGAGCAGCTTGGCGCAGAGGACAAGGGCCATCCTCCAGGCCTGGGAGCTGTGAGTTGCAGGGAAAAAAAGATTCCCACAGGGGAGGGGGAGTCCCCCCTGGTTAGTTAAAGGTTTCTGAAAGTGGAGGTCCCACTGGGAGGGCCCCCCTAAAGTTACCAGCTTCCTTGTAGGGCTTGGGAAAAGCCCAAGAGCATTGGGGTTTCCCCTAGAGATTGAGTTTCTCTTTGGGGTTCTTGCACCATCAGTGGTGTGAAGTCGTGCCTTATATTTTGTGAACTCTCATGTTGTAAATTAGTAGATTAGTAAAGTCCTAGGGCTCAGCTGGGACCCCCTGTTGCTATCATTTCACCTGTTGTTTATTTGTATTTATTTGACTTATTTATTGTTCACCCATAATTATCTATAGTTTATCTGTTGGCTATCTGTTTATTTGGGGGTTTATCTGTTTCAGATCAGATACTTACCTGTGACTTACCTGTATCTGGAGCACTGGTATAAAGTTTTATGGCATTTACCCAGAGGGTATTGTTTATGCTATTTGTTTAAATATATATATTCAGCACCAATAAGCTATGTTGGTGTTGAATATAGATATAGATATGTATATATAGAGAGAGAACATATGTTTATATCCATGTTTCTTTTCCTTGTGATAACTATATATACATTTATTTACATTAACTTAAGTCCCCTGATTGTCCTGGCCTGGTTCTATAGGGACCGAGGGAAGATGAGCAGTCTGCAGTTCCCCCACAGCATACCTGCCAGCTAACAATCCCCCTCAATTGGAGAAGGGGAGTATATACCCAAGTTACCTGGGCCACAAGATGTTTCAAATCCTTTCGAGAAAATAGCTTATTGGTGTTGAATACAATAAAAAGCAGCAGTGAATTGCTGATTCTTATGACTCAGCTGGAGAAAAGAAATAAGAGTTGAGGAAGTGACAGCTAGCAAGAAAGTTTAACAGCTCCTGTAGCTCTCAAGTTTTCTGAACCCACAAATGCACGACCCCTGGAGTGTATTTTGCTTACATTTTTTATTATATTTGAGCAGTATGAAGAACAGAGCACTGAACTGGTACATAGGACAACCAGGGTCCATTTCAGGTTAGACCCTGAGTAAGTCAGTCACTCTCCCCTCTGTACAACAGTATCCTTATCTGTAACATGACAATGACCTTTGCAAAATTATTAGAGTTGTAATAATGAAGAGGTGCTATGTAATAATGCAGGTAGAATTCTAACTAATTAATTACCTTTGACTGACATCCGGGAATGTCTCCTTGCTAAAAAGGAGGTGTATACCCAATGGAAAGAAGGGGTCATCACCAGAGATGACTATTCTGCAGTCACTCGGAGTTGTAGGGGGGCAGTTAGGAAGGCCAAGGCAAAGATGGAATTAGGACTAGCTTCTCAGCTTAAGGACAATAAGAAGTCCTTTTTTTAAATACACAGGGGGCAAAAAGAAGGTTCCGGGTAATGTGGGGCCCTTGCAGGACACGTTGGGAAATTTGGTCGTCACACCAGACGACAAAGCTAACATGTTTAATGATTTCTTTGCCTCTGTCTTCCTAAGTAGGGACCAGAACAGCCACCTCCCTGCTGGGCCCCCCTTGGGCCCCAGGGGAGGCACACCCGGGCCAAAGGTTAGCATGGAACTGGTTAGGGGGCTTCTGGAGGGGCTGGACATGTTCAAGTCGGCCAGCCCAGACGATCTCCACCCTAGAGTCCTAAAGGAATTGACCAAGGTCATTGCAGGACCCCTGGCATGGCTCTATGAGCACTCGTGGTGCTCTGGTGTGGTCCCAGAGGACTGGAAGAGAGCCAACATGGTTCCCATCTTCAAAAAGGGGAGGAAGGAGGACCCAGGAAACTATAGGCCAGTTAGTCTTACCTCAATCCTAGGCAAGCTGTTTGAGAAAATTATGCTGGCACACATCCAGGAGGGGCCAGCTGGGGGCTGCATGCTTAGGGGCAACCAACATGGGTTCATCAGTGGCAGGTCCTGTCAGACCAAACTGGTGGCCTTTTACGATCAGATCACCAGATCATTAGATGCAGGGGGAGCAGTGGACATAGTCTTCCTGGACTTCCAAAAGGCATTCGACACTGTCTCTCACCCCATTCTCATTAAAAAACTGGGGAACTGTGGTGTCGATGCCCACACAGTCAATTGGGTTGCCAACTGGCTGGAGGGCCACACCCAGAGGGTGGTAGTGGATGGGTCCTTCTCAACCTGGAAGGACGTGGGCAGTGGGGTTCCGCAGGGCTCGGTCCTCCGGCCCGCACTGTTCAACATCTTCATCAGTGATTTGGATGAGGGGGTTAAAAGCACCCTGTTCAAATTTGCCAATGACACTAAGATGTGGGGGGATGTGGGCACGCTAGAAGGAAGCATCAGGCTTCAATCAGACCTAGACAGGCTACAAGGGTAGGCAGATGTGAATAGGATAGGATTCAACACAGACAAGTGCAAGGTGATGCACCTGGGGAGGAACAACCGGCACCATACCTACAGGTTGGGGAACTCCCCCCTTGTCAGCACGGAGGCGGAAAAGGATCTGGGAGTCATCATTGACTCCAAGATGAACATGGGCCGGCAGTGTGGGGAGGCAGTCAGGAAGGCCAACCGTACCTTGTCATGCATCCACAGATGCATCTCAAGCAGGTCCAATGAGGTGATTCTCCCCCTCTATGCGGCACTGGTCAGGCCGCAGTTGGAGTACTGCGTCCAGTTCTGGGTGCCACACTTCAAGAGGGATGTGGACAGCATGGAGAGAGTCCAGAGGAGGGCCACTCACATGATCAGGGGACAGAAGGGCAGGCCCTATGAGGAGAGGCTACGGGACCCGAACCTGTTCAGCCTCCAAAAGAGAAGGCTGAGGGGGGAATCTAGTGGCCTGTTATAAATTAGTCAGGGGGGATCAGCGGGCATTGGGGGAGTCACTGTTCCCCCGTGCACTGCCAGGAGTGACCAGGAATAATGGTCACAAGCTGGCAGAGGGCAGGTTTAAGCTGGATATCAGGAAGCACTACTTCACAGTCAGGCCGGCTAGGATCTGGAACCAACTTCCAAGAGAGGTGGTCCTGGCTCCTACCCTCGGGGTTTTTAAGAGGAGGTTGGATGAACATCTTGCTGGGGTCATTTGACCCCAGTATTGTTTCCTGCCATGGCGGGGGGTTGGACTAGATGATCTACTCAGGTCCCTTCCGACCCTAGAAACTATGAAACTATGACAAAGGCTTTAATTGAAGGTGGGAGAAACACTACCATTAAATTGAACAAGCAAGAGTCAACGAAGAAAAAAATTTCTTCATTTCAATCGTGTGTGATGGCCAGAACCGGAGGGATTAATAAGCAATAAATATGTGCTTCTTGGAGGCATTTGGAATTTTTGCCTAATATAAAGTTTGTAACACGCAAATGTAACTTGTCTGTCATAAGTTTAACCAAAATGATAAAACTAACTGTTTGTGGAACTGACTGGGCCCCAAAGGCAAAGCTGTAGCTGCAAGATTAGTTGACCTAACGGTTTTTGCTCAGGGTTCAGCCTTGACGATAAAAACTGGATTCAACCACCTGGCACACCCAACACATTCCAGGAAAGCATGTCCCAAGAAAGCATATTCAGAAAAACCCAGAAGGGGTTGGGCTTAGGTAGAGTAATATCAATCTCAGACCTAAAGGTGCTCCACTGTAATTTGCTTATTGGATAAACCCGAGTCTAGGTAGTAACCTTTTATGATAATTTTTAACACCTTTCAATCCCATAGGGTAACAGCTATAGGGCAAGATTGTGAGTGGCTCTAAAGCCAACAGATTAGCATAAAACTAGGTATAAAAAGCACATGCATCAGGTGACCAGCAGAAAGAAGGCAAACAGAACGGTCATTGCTGTTCCAGCCCAGACTCTGGACTCCTGGTGTGAGTGCGGATCGGAACCCAATCAAGACACCTTCCCTAGTAATCCCTCCGACAGCGTCAATCAGGGATGCCTGACTTCACTGGAATCACTTGGCATCGAGGGACTATCGATAAATTGTCAACCCATGTCTGTCTATCTGTTGTTTTGAACAGCCCAGTGGCTGATACCCTTGCAGTGCTCAGTTGGCCTGTGACAGAATAGATCCATCTATCTGTTGTTATTATCTGTTGTTATTATTTACTATTAGCTCTTTAATACTGCATTATCTTCTTATTGCATTTATCTTTCTGTTAACTGTTGTGTGTGTAAGCTATAATTAATTTGCCTTTGCTTCACTCCCAACTTTGCCTCCTCAATCCAAAACTGAACTGAACAGCCCAGTGGATGATACCCTCACCCAGTTGGCCAGCGATAGAATTGATACACTCACAGTGCCCAGCTGGCCTGTGACACATGTGGCCTCAAAGAATCACATTAAGCAAACATGCATTTTCTATATTTCCCTATTTGTTTTGTTTTGATTTGGTTTTGGGGGGGCAGTTCTATTTGCTTGTTGCTTTTAGAAATGGAGTAGTTAAAAGTTAACAAAAATGATAAACTAACTCATTTCTGAGTAAGACATAAGCTTTCCAGCATGACAGTTCAAATATGGAGTCAGCACATTCAGTTCAGAGAAATGCCACACATGTGAACAGTGGAGATTCCCAAATACTTTGTTTTGATTAGACTGTAGAGCAAAGTAAAGCAATTCCATCCCACATGGCAGCAGCATCTCACATTCATTTTATTTCTTCACATTTATAAGTTGCCTACATCGTGAGCACTAGATATATCACAGAATTCCTCCAACACAAACACTTTAATAAAATCATCTTATAAATCTCTTAAAAACATACTACCTCAAAAAAATCCAGCCAACTTTAAAAAACAACCTACATTCCAACCTCTTTCAAACACATTCCCTTCATCGTCCATAAAAAGTTCTGCAAAAGTAGATGAGTGCTCACAAAACCTGGACAAAAATTGAAGGGCCAGGTTGTAGTGGCAGGAGGGAAGCAATTTTCAGAGTCAAGGATTCTTTACCAGAAATTCCCAGCACCTTCCCCAACTACGCTAGAAGGCTGTTAAGTGGAACTGCTCTAGAAACACTTAGGAAAGCACTCTCTGTTTGCTAGCACCCAACCTGTTTAAAGGTTTCATAGCCCAAACACTGAACACTTTAAAACATTACATGAAGCAGATATTAAAAATAAATAAATAAAAATCTTTTAGGCTTAGATGCTTGAATTAGGCTGTAGAATAATGAGCCCATTTTATCTGGGCCTCAAAACATAGGACTCTGTTAGCAAACCAAATTCTTCCTCCATACCTTGCCATAGTGTCTGATTTGGATTCTACCAACATCTCACTCCTGACATCCCAATGTCAACTCTTACATGGGTCACTGAATAGAATAAGTGTTTCTAAAACACCATTGTACCTGTGGTTGTGGCAAACACCAAGAGAAAAATTGCTTGCTCCTTAAAACACACATAGGTAAGTGACTCTGAACTTGACATTTGGTAAAAAAAGAACTGTTATTGTTATCTCTTTGGGCTTTGCATACTCTGTAAAGGCACAGAAGAGTGGGAGAGGGAGAGAAAGAGAAAGGTTTCCACCATATCTGGAGTAAGTTTTCAGTGCTATGCGTGCCTCTCCCATTCGAGAAGGTAGCTTGCAGCAGCCACAGCCTCAGTGTGGCTGTTTGAACCATATGCCTTTGGCGCATCACAGTCCACTTGTATCCCACACCAAGAAGGTTCTTAGGTCCTGATGCCCTTCTTTAACTTCCTCCTGTGCAGAGCCAAATGGAGGGCTTTAAAGAGCGTGTCCTTGTTATTCAGAACGTTGTAGCAGTTCACTCCCACCAGCCTATCAAAATCATATGGCTCAAAGGTAAAGTTTAGTGTACGATAGGGAGAGTCTTTATTCTCAATGACAAAGTCACCAAAGGATCTCTCATCTTCTGACTCCCGTTCTATTCCTGTAGCAAGAGAAAAAATGAATTCTGAAGGTTTTCCTCACACCTTTTAATGAGATACAGCAGAGAAAGTCACAGAATAACTAAACATGTATTGAATCTGGGTCATTCTTCTGGCTAGTTTTGCCTCTCCTTAGCTGACAGCATCAAGTTACTAAACTGTTACAGAAAATAGTAAGGCAGACAAGATTCTTTGGGTAGATGTAATATCTTTTATTAGAACAACTAAATAGTTGGAAAAAATTGTACTTTGCAAGTTTTCAGGCACAAACATCCTACTTCAGGCATAGAGAGAGTCACCTGGTGAACTGTGTGCACTCTTAGGTAGAATAGGAGCCAATATGTAAAATGCAGGTCTGTGAAAATGCAAATGCATGGCAGTGAGGATCGGATGGATGGACGACAATAGGTGAGAGACAGGTGGGACGGGGGAAATAGTGCACTAATGATAGAAGAATGTAGGAGGTAAACTGCAGACAGGTTACCTGGAGTTTGGATTTATGGCACATTATAACCCATGTCTATATTTAGTCCATGATTTTTTTGTATCCAGTAGATTTATGAAGTTCATAGACTCATCTACAAAAGATGTTTTGTAAATTCCCTTTGAGGATTAGAACCAAGAGATCGGAGAGAGAGTGGTTGTCTTGTGATAAATGTGCACCCACAGGTAATTGGGTATTTTTTTCCTTGATAGATTTCCAGTGTGCATTTATTCTGGTATGCAGTTGCTGTTTGCTTTCTCCAACATATTTTCCATCAGGGCATTTGGTCCACTGGATGAGATGTATTATATTTCTGGAGGTGCAGGTGTAAGATCCAGGAATGGTGATGGTTCTGTTGTGGGATGTAGTTATTCTGGGAGCTGTGGAGATGTGTTGGCAGGTTTTACATTTCTTGTCCTGGCATGGTCTGGATTCATTTGGTGTGCTTTGGGCCATAAGAAGTTTGCTTCTGGTGATGAGGTTGGCGGGGGTCATCAGTGATTGTTTAAAGGATAGAACGGGTGGTTCTGGAAAGACCTCTTTAAGAACTGGGTCTTCTAGTATGAGTCAGAATTGTTTGATGATTTTCTATTTAGGTTCCAAGGAAGGACAGTAAGTCATAACTAATGGTGTGCAATTCATGAGGCTTTTCTTTTTGTACTGCAGCAATTCTTCATGTGGCAACCAGGTGACTCTCTCAAAAGTATAATCTCTCTCTCTGGAGGGTGTCCTTGTTGGGTGAAAGCCCTTTTGAGATTTGTGAGGTGACGACCATGGGTATTCTCCTCAATGCAAATTTGATGCATGGAAAAGCTTGGCTGTAAATTACAGCTTTTTTGGTATGTTTAGGGTGATTGCTGGTTCTGTCTCACACCTACTGTCTCCCATCCCTCTGATCCTCACTGCCATGCATTTGCATTTTCACAGACCTGCATTTTACATATTGGCTCCTATTCGACCCAGGAGAGCACACAATTCACCAGCAGACTCTTTCTATGCCTGAAGAAGGATTTTTGTGCCTGAAAGCTTGCGAAGAACAATTTTTCCAACTATTTAGTTGTTCTAATAAAAGATATCACATCTACCCAAAGAACCATGTCTGCCTATGTCCTTAGATGGACATAGCCAACACAGCTACAACCAACATCCCTAGTAACATATTTGCTTTTTAAAAACATAGTCATTAAAGTGTTTAACACCCCAGCGATAAATCCAAAAGACCCTATTGAAAGTAGTGTGTAAGAGACATGTTAGTAATCATGTGTCAGAAGGAAAAAAGAGACAACTTACACCCTAGTGGGCAGGGGTCTGTAGATATGTTTAAAAGACAGCCCCATTTTTTCTATGCTCTCTAGACTTGATTTTAAAATGGATCTTAGAGGCCTAGTAGACAAGAGGTATTTGTATTCTCAAGTGGAAAAATGGCTCTGAAACCGTAAATTACAAGGTCTGGGGCAAAAGTTAAGAGATTACTTCAGTCCCCATAATGCAAATACAAGTACCTTTATGCCACCAAATGAAAAATTTTAAACCATAAAGATTAGGTCACTGCTAACCATCATACAAGGCAAAAATATTCCATGGGGCAGCCACTAGCTCACAGATAAACAAGTAAGTATCTAGCTAGATTCTTCCACCCCTTAACAAGCGTTTGAGACAGATAACAAAGTTGATGTTGTTCTGGCTGTAAGAAAATAGCAGTTTAATAAGTTAAAGGAAACTAACAATGGAAAAGATTCAAGCTGTTACAGTTAGGAATGTCCAGGCAGTCCCAACACCCTGTCTAGCTAAGCATACCTGAATGCTGCAAGGAATCTGCACGCACTCTCCCTTACCTGGTGCTTTGTATTTCCGGAACGTGTCATTCACCAATGGAAAGTGAAGCACTATGGGAGCCTTTGGGTCCTCATCATCCATAAACATATAACACTCCTTTGGCTTCTTTTCATCTTCCTTACTCAAGATGATTTTTGGAAAGGGGATGTCCCGTTCTTCACAGTATTTCTGAGTCAAATTCAAGACCTATGATCAGAAAACAAATGTCAAGAGTTATTTCAGTTATGCCTAACCATAATGCTTAGAGGGAGAGCATTAGATAAAAATTTCAGCCTCCTACTCAGCAATGTTATCAAGTGCTAAAAAGCAAGGGTGCGGGGGGAGGGCTAGAAAGGAACATGCACAAGGAACAGGGAAGAAGACGGAGTGGCAGAGCAGGACAGTGCAGAATATGGAGAGTTGCTGCTGGTGTCACCTCTAAAACAGGCAGCCACAATTAGGGCTGGTGCCCCACTGATCCAGCCCTAGTTACACTACCATTTCTGACACTAAACAATAGCAAAAGCATTAAAAAATAATCTATTCAGTGAGTTGTGTGCTCACTGCAATAGGACTTGACCACTAAATGCTATGGAAACAAGTTTACATTGAAAAGATAAGTACTCCAGCATCGAAGTGACATACAGTTGGAGTAGACATACAACACACACACACTGAAATAACTTTTTCTAGAATAAATATACATCTTGCCTCCTCAGAAGTAACTTTATATTGGAGAACAGAATTTTCTCTGGCATAAGTGCTACGTGTCATGTGTTATCTCCAGAGGAAATTGACAACAGCCCAGAATAAATGCAATGTATGCCTGCACCCTGTTTACTGCCTTCCTATCTGATTTTTGGGTCAGTTTCCCCAAATTATTTCTATCCCAAACACCTTTCATTCCCAGCATCTGTCTAAACAGATAAAAGGGTTCAAATGAGAAATGAATGATGTGGGAAAAGATTAATTTAGTTTTCTTGAGAAAAAAGAACAAACAAAAACTAAAATACGGCATAACATCTGAGACAGAGAAATATGCCAATGCGCAATTTGCAAAAATTCAAACTAATCTTGTGTTTTCTTGCTTCACAACTCAAAAACCCTCCCTGGTTAAAAGAACCTCATTAGCCTTGTTCCCAGAATGAATTAGTTAGCAAACTAGCTCTGTACATTGCCTGAATAGGGGAATACAATATTTATATTGTATATATAAATTTTATACAATATTTATATAGTGAAATTCTAGCCCTCTGAGGAATTTTAAACCATTGGCTGCCTAGCCACATGCTTGGGGATGGAGGAAGTGTTTTAATTAAAGCAGAAAGCCACTCTAATTAAAATGCCTCACCGTTCCATGTATTATGCTCCCAAGGACTTAAAATGGCTACAGAATGCTTATCTAAACCTTGTTGAATGAGGTTTAGGTAAAAATGCTCCAGCGGCCATTTTTAAATACATGGGAATTGACACATATGACGGTAAGGCCACGCCAGAGCTTTCTATTTAGAACACGAACCAGCACATGTACAGGCAGCCATTGGCTCTGACACAAAGGGGAGAAAATCTAAACAGTAAGCTAATATCACATCACCTTTAATTGAGTGTAGCTAACACTACATCACTTTTAAAACTCTCTCAAAGCACACTTCAATTTCATTTCCATTTAATTCAAACAAAGGAAATTCCCAGCTGGTGTCTGAGGTGTACATCTGTTTTTGCAGAAGTTTTATAAATGAACTACACACTTGAAAATTACAGACATTTTCTATATCAACATTCACAGTTAGACTTGAAAGGAGACTTTCAGAAGACACTCTGATTTCTTTCCTCAATAAAACCAAATGATAAAATGTTTCTGTAATTAATACGCAAATATAACATTGGAATGTTAGAAATACATCATCTGACACATTTGTAGAAAAATGGGATACTGTTTTATTACCCATTTCTAGCAATAAAATAAGCAGTTTGTTATGAAATGATGAAACAACTGCTATTACCGAATCTCATGGATCTCTACTTCTATAAACATATAGTGGACAGCCGCTGAGAAATGTCTTACTAAGACCAATATTTACATTGATGAGATAGTTGAAAATAAACAGATTATATCTAGATACTTTGCTAGAAATTCAGATTAACTTTTTAAGCTTACATATGCTGAATTTAGCTATGTTAAAAAACGTTTTAAAATACACACTTGCCTGATCCACAATTAGCATGAGGAGAATAATAAACAGCTATCACCATTGCTTTCTCACCTAATAACACATTCTGCTGAAGAATTAGAATTGCACAATTACATACTATATATACTGCCAGAAGAGTCTTCCATTAGATGAAGTAATAGCAGTTTATGCTTTTTTCAAGCAGAAACAGTGGAATTCAAATCACCAATGTCACTGTGACGTTCCAAATGCGGAGTTATGCTGTAGTATGAATTTCACAGTGAAGTGTGTGATGTGACAGTTGAAGATCTAAGTGACCACAGACTTGCTAAAATATGCATTTTCTCCATAAAAGAGCATATGTCAAAACATCTATGACTGCTTCATGTAACCATTACTAATATACGGTCCCATGCTTTTCCCCTTGTCTAACTGGGGTCAGATCTCACCTCAAATGGAGCTTCCCAAGAATAGTTGAATGAGACAATAACATCTACATCGCGCTCTGACTGGAGCACCAATGGAAAGGGAGAGTTTATAGAAAAGCCACCATCTACCAAATACAGGCTGTCTTCCATGGGAGTCAGCTGGTTGGGGAAGGCGTCCAGATGAGTGCCTGAAATGTATCCAAGAAGTCACATTAGTTACCAAAACACTTCTAGTTACCCTTCACCTAAACAAGCAAAGGAGCAGCCACTGAAACTTTTAGAAAAATTATTTAATACACATGCTATAGTCCCACATCAAAATCAGGTCTGCCTTCTGGATATCCAGCAAGCAAAGCAGAAAGCAGATGTCTACCACCTGCTACTTCATATCAGACAAATTCTCAGACTAACTGAGTCAAATCCTCTATTACGGTATAAATAGGCAGCACTCCATTGATTTCAGTGAAGCTGAACCAAACTTACACTAGCAGGAAATTCTCCCCATGTGGTAAAGTAACAGATGATTTTAAAATACTAACTAAATATTCAAAACACAGCCCAATTTCTTTCATGAACAGCTACCTTTCCAGGCCACAAACTTCTTGATGTTGACATAATCCCTGTGAAGATACAGCCCTTGCATGAAGTTGAAGGTTTCACCACTGGTGAAACGGGACTTGAAGAAATCCTGAAAAATTTGTAGCAAGGGTCCCCCTGGTATAACTAGACGAGTCTTTAACCGTGTTGGGTCCCAAAAATGGGATCTTCGGCTGTCATCTAGGAAGAACACAGAATTATCAGAATATATTTCAAAGTATACTTAACCAAATCCAACATTAAGCAGCAAATCTATTCACCTACAAAAGTTTAATCTATTGATGGAAGTCTTTTCCTGCTCCCCCATCTCTGGCCCCCACCCAAAACATCTGGGCACAATAGAATGAAGTCCAATCTACTTAAATACATATTAAAGTTTCATAATATGCGTATCTCATTTAGGTTGACCTGCATGAGTCATGCAATAATTTCTAACTCATTTCAGTGAAACCTTTGCCACCTTGTGATCTTATGGATTCTGTTGCACAAGGGGACAATGGTCACCATGAAACATTCAGAATTCACTATGATGTTCTCATACCTGCAGTGGGAAGTAGTATGGTAAAATCTACAAACACAGAGAAAGAATGTCTACCTATGGGACTTACATGGCCCCTAACATCAGGGTAAATGAACAACTGACAATTGTTAATTAATTTATTCTCTTGGCAACCTCTGAAATTTTACATGTGGAGGAACTAAAGGCACAGGGAGACCAAATGATTCAAGAGCTGTACACAATATCTACAGCTTAGTAAGGGAATGAAGCTAGGTCTTCCAAATGGCACTGGAGCATTCTTCTTGTCCTTTCAGTTAAGACATTGGACTGGGATTCAGGAGATCTGATTCAGTTCCCAGATCTACTACAAACTTTGTGTGACCTTGGACAGGTCACCTAACGTCTCTGCACTGCTGAACCTCAGGTCCCCATCTGTAAAACTAAAACCATGAGTAACATGTTCCTACCTCAAAGAGGCATTGCCAAAGCTTATAGTCACAGTGTTGCCTTTAAGAACAAATATTAAACAAGAGAGAGAGAATACAGGTATTGAATAATCATTGTAAACCATAAGGGAAAAAAGGAAAAGGTGGTGGCCCAATGAGACATGGTAAGGCATAGGAGAGAGAGAAATGAAGCAGTATGGAACAGCATGTCAGTTTTAGAAAGAAGAGAGGCTGACAAAGGAGCGGAGACACTTCCTTGTAGGTTCTATGTGCTACGCAGCATGAAGGACAATAAGCAGTGCACGTCCTTCCAAGAGATGCCCCATAATAGGAGACAGTGGAACTCGGGTGGTTTTAACTATACAGCTCCACCACCCCTACTCTTCCCTTGAAAACTATAAAGGACTTCTTCAATTTTGATACATGAATGTCATGTGATTTTGCTGAAAAACCAAGACCTCCGGAAGCAGCTACCGCACAGGTATTTGGACTTTCTTACCTATGACTTTGATGACATCTTTCAGGGGCTCTAGAAAGCTAAGTCCCATGCCAACTACTTTCAGACAAATATCATCTAGGCTTGCAGCAAAGGCACTTCCCCACATTCCTGCAGAGAGAAGGAGGGGTGAGGGCAAGAGAGACAAGGAAGCATTGATACCACAACTAAGCTTCCCAAACCCAGTGCATTTGCTGGAAGGGCCTAATGGGCTGCTGATCACTGCCTCCAGACAGGTCTCATGCAGGACAGCTGCTCCGGGCCCTCACAGCACGTGCACGCATTCCACTACACGGCAACCTTCAAAAACATCTTTCTATAATAAACACACAAGCAACTAAGGTTACCAATAGCACCTGATCTAAAACCATAAATTGAGGTTTTGAGATTTTCGTGGAAAGTAGAAAAAACAACGGTTTCCACAATCACCATGAAAAATGGTGTTTTCTGCGACTGTGTGTGGAGTCACCCCCCCACCAAAAAAAAAAGCTTACTGAAATACAAAGAAAGTGCAGCAATCCCTGCAACCCTGGAGCATGATGTTTGTGAGAGAGCTGCTAAGAGGCTGAGCTAGTGACAGGCTCAGTGAAGGTGCCAGTTGGGAAAATGAAGGGCTTCAGTACCATCTTTTAAGAAGCCAGATGCAATGCTTCATTCAGAAGATGATTGACTGGCCTCTCAGTCAATCAGCAGCAAGAGGCAGAGCCTCTGAGGCTCCTCAGCCAATTAGTGGTGGGGGGAGGGGGCTTGCCACAAAAAGACCATGAAATCAGCTCCACGCAGCACGAGCACTGCATAAAAATTCCTTCGTCTCGCTGCAGTTTAGGTAGACCTCGACCCATAGAGTCACCACAGCGCAGAAGCATCCCTCTGACATCTGACCAGGCTCTGCCTACGTGGCACACTGCAGCTCAAATGTTCCAATGTAACAAATGGGAAAAACATGCCCTACACTACCGTGGACATATTGCTGCAACATCTCCCATGCTCTAAGACAGGGGGAAGCAACCTTTTTTTAGTAGCCATGCCTCAAATTAGACCTGCACCCTCCCCAAGCACCACTCTTATCCCCTTCTCTTGTCAATCCGCAGCTCTGCTTTGTTTCCTACCTCATCTACCACTGTGCTGCCTTCCTCCTCACCAAGACGCCACATGCTACACACAGAGGCTGCCCATGCCACTTGTGGCCCACATGCCACAGGTTGGCCAGCTCTGCTCTAAGATAAGATCCAAGAGACTGTACTACTGTTAAAATAGCTTAATCCTGGTTAACCTTGACTGCATCATGTGAAGAACACTACTGTATTTTAAATAAGCTACAGCTGTTGAGAAGCACTATTCCTCACATGCTCTTCATCTGGGAACTAGCAAATGTGTGAAACCTAGCAAAAACCTAATATCTGTATTTTCAATCCTGGCAGCCATTTACAGAAATTCATTCTCAGGAGAAAAACCATTTCTTATCTTTCAATTCAAGATCCCCTCCCTCAGCTCCTGACTGTCCTCAAACTTCTTGGTTCAGACCATGACACTCATCTGCATCCAGCAGAGACCACAGTGCAGCCCAGAGGAATAAGCTTCCCCAGGGATCTTAGGCAACTGATTCAATTTGTCTCTTCTTCTTTATACACAGAGGAATGAGGTTTGCCAATAGTAGGCCACTTCTCTCTGCCAAGGATAGTACTCTTTTGAGCAGAGATCTTGCCTGAAAAGCAGAATCAGAGAGTCAGGCAGAGAAATAATGCCACTCCAGTGTTGCCATATATTTTTTGAACAGATACCAGCTGGCAGTTGGTATACAGCTACTGATTTCCACTAGCCCCAGTACTCCTAACCATCACCACCACAATCACCCGTGAGCAAAGGATACTTTTAAGTAACAGGGAGTAAAACAGTTAACATTAGGTTTCAAGGTTAACTAACTGACATGAACAGTATAGACAGGGTAACGTTATTATTTCACAACGTCTGCTTGCAGACCAAGGAAGTCTGGATTGTACTTGGTAACATATAGATGGACTTTTTTGCAATCATTGGAGAAGTTTGGCTTATTTAACCTTTCAAATTTTCCAGCCATGGACAAAATAAGATAGGGGCTTATGTTCCTGAGTTTCTAATCTTCCCCTCCAAACAACTAATTTCAAATCATACCCTGTAGATAGCAAATCCTGGGCTCTGGACGTTTCCGAATTAACTGGCCCATGAAGAACTCACTGTCAAAGTCTTCTGTGTGGATAAATGCCCCGTACTTCCGGAATCCAACCTCATATGGAGTGAACTCACACCATTCTAAGAGCAAGGACAGCAAATAAATGGTAACCTCAGGAATGCAATTAAGTCATCTTTACCTCTGAACATATATAAATGGCTGAAGAAGAACATCCCTCTGTTTCTTCCAGCAGTGCTCACAGAAAATTTTTGCCCACTTCTCTCAGTGAATCACACATGCAGTGGAACTGGCAAGGCTGTTCTGCACAGGAACGTCACAGATTTCAGGTGCTTCCATGAAGAATCCATGGGAAAGGTAGCCCCTGTCAATGAAGCTAGGAGCTAGGATTTCTTAGTGTCTATCATGCTAGTGGCACTAGAAGCAGTATGACTGTCTAAATCAACAGTTTTCAACCTTTTTAGATTTAAGGCACCTCTCCAAAAGTGCTAGTTCTTAGTTTCCGCTCATTTTTTAACTATAGGAAAAGAACAGGGCAATTCTGCTGTTGCAAAGAACTGAAGATGACTTCAACAGGTCAGAATGCTTTAACATTATTGATGCCTACTTTCCTCTGGGTTTATCTTGTGAATTGTGTTTGCACACCTAACATTGCTAACATTGCAATGCACCCTTGAAAAGATATGAAGGTACCTGAGAATGCCATGGCACCCTAGTTGAGAATCACTGGTTTAAATGCTTAATAATGAACATGTAGTGAAGCACCTGAATAAGAATGCTCAGTAATTAGATGGTTTGGTAAATACTTTGCAGCACTGAAGTTTTCATATATTTATTGATTGAATCATTAAGGTGTAAAACAACTTGTGACTATTTTAAAACAGCAGCACAGTGTGTTATGGAAGCATGTCAGTACCAAGCAGAGTAGTACCTGCCAACATCATTACTCAAAATGAGATTGTGACAACCTTCAATCCATAATTAATTATTTATATTTCCAACATCTAAACTTTCTGAAATTTGTTTGAACCATTTACTCAGGCCCAATTTCTATTTTATCTTGAAAAATGGATTAATAAAGGATGCTATAAATATCCTTACCTCCTGTTTAATACTCATCATCAGAAAATGTCATTAATGTCATTTTACTGATAAGGAGACTGAAGCACAGAGAGTGCCCCAGGTCACCTAGCATTCCAGTGGCAGAACTGGAAAAAAAGCCCAGTCTAGCAATCTCTGCAGAGGCCACATCACCTCCCAACTCAGACTAGTAGGTTTGCAAGAGCAATCTAGTTAAGATAGTTCTAAACAATGCCATGAGCATTGCTAAACATCAGTGGCACAGCAACACAGCTGGGCACCTACAGCGTGGGGCATTAGCAACTTCCAGTTGCCACTGGTGATGCTGTGACAACTGCTAGGTTGCCAGCAGCATTCGTTTTTTCACCCCCACACCTCCAGCTCAATGCCCAGGACAGTTGCCCCACTGGGGTTACACCACTGTTGAAGAGAGAAACATTGTTCTCTTTCTAGGTTCTCAGTTTCACTAAACCCTGCCAATTCTTCCTATACAACATTTTGAGAATATCGCCTTTTTATGCATCCTTACCTAAAACTCTGGTCTTGTTATCTTGTGGATCTCAACATTTTTTTTCTCTCGCTTCTAGTATTCCTCAAATTCAAAGTGCCTAGTTCTTTCATTGACCCCTAGGAGACTGACTGCCCAGAGAACAGGCCCATAGGGCCAGCTTCCACCTCCCCTCTTTAGCTTCACATAAAAAACTTTGTGTTTGCTCTTTTGGAAGAAGCTCCTCAGAAACATCTGCCCAGCTTCCCTGTTGCCCTCCATCAAATCTTGCATGCTTACAACAAACCTGATAGCACCTCAGCAACTGCAGTGCTGGAACAACTGATTGGTTTCATGCCATCGTTTCCTTAAGCTTATCCATCTATTGTTTTTTATCTTTTACTTTATATCAGTGCTTCTCAACCAGGGTGCTGCAGCACCTTGTGGTACCTTAAGATCCTTTCAAGGGTGCCACAAGATGCCATGCAATGTTAGCACTGCTGGGTGTGCAAACATGCTTCATAAGCTGAACCCAGAGATTTTAAATAGGAATTCATTGCTTTAAAAAAAACATGGGGCTGCTGTGGTATTCCTGAGTTATTTGCAACAGAAGGATTGTTCTGTTATTCTACAGTCAGAAAATGAGTGAAAAGTAAAAGCTGGCATTTTCTGAGGGGTGCCTCAAGCCAAACTAGGGGTGCCTTGAATCTAAAAAGGTTAAGAGACAGTGCTTTAGATTATAAACCCTTTAAGACCAGACAATATCCTTCACATCTGTGTTTGTACAACACCTAGCACAAAACAGTCCTAGTACATGATTGGGCCTCCTAATTTTGCTACAGTTCAAGTAATCATGGTATTGTATGTGAAGTGGGGTAGGATGGTAAAGAGAGTTAGATAACTCTAGGGCTCCAGAGGCATGCCTTAGAGCCTCACTCCAGATTTAGGAGGATGGCTGCCCTCAAGCAGTCCAGCAGTAAAGAGGCATGCAGTCATTTAGGCTCAAAAGTTTAAAAATGGCTGAATATGGTACTAGCCACATCTCTCCCTGGCTCTGGAAATCAGTGTACTTTAACAATGTAGCCTAAAAGACCACTACACCCAGAATGGACCTTTGAAACTTGTATATGCTGCCAACCTCCCAAAACACAGTAACATAACTAAGGCAGGGCAACTGAGATAGCAGTCTTATTCTTATTCATCAACACGCTAGTCTCAATTTAGGTGGGGTGGGGTCAAAAAATAGTTGCTGGCACCACAGTGACAGCTAGAAGCTGCCATTCTCTGGTCTCTGACTGCCTTGTTGTGCCTCTTTCAAGACATATTATTATGCATGATTCCTACATAAAATCAAACTAAAGAAAAAGACCAAAACAACCAGGTCCCAAATAATAAAGTGTATCAGTAATGATCATTTTATTTACCCTGTGCTAAGATCAAGACAAATAAAGTTGAACTATTTTTGTAGTGTACTGTTGCTCACACCTGCTGAAGAATTTTGACACCCTCTATGAAAATATTTAGGGCAACCAATTTAATCAATCTTTGCTGAGGAAAATGTAGGAAGATCCTGTAGCTGAATTAGCACTTTTATCATGCTAAGAGCTAGGCTATGAACTACTGGCTGATCTCTCATTACCAAATCCTCAATGAATCAGAAAAGAGTGGTTACATTTTGGTAGAAGGAAATGATTTACAGATGTTATAATTAGAAAAATAAACCTGCCTTGTTTATACCTGCAAAGTCATCACCACTAATATTGGGTCTCACATTGATAGCTGCATAGATAGGATAAGGATTCTGGGCCAACTCCACTGCTTTCTGTTGATCAGACAACTTTGACAGGTCTTCCTAGTTACAAAAAGGAAAGAAAAACATTCGTTTTGTTGTTATACTAAAGCACCTGTGCCCACAGTCCCATATTCTGGAGCTCTGTCACTCCCCACTCTTGCCCATAACTGTTTCACTAGCTCTGAAGTTCCTCTTCATTGGAGCGTAGCCGTCATCTAGGTTTCTCAGCATATTTATATGGTTACATACTTGGAACTAACCAAGTGTTCTTCACCAGCCAATCACTGCTTTAATCAAAAATCCAGTTTGTCATCTCATCTACATAACAGTGTCGGCCTAAATCTCTTTTGGCAAAACTACATTGTATGCATCTTTCCATTTTTTTTAAACCTTAATATAAAGTAAATGGCTAACAAAATAACCTCAAATAAAAACCTAACTTGCATATCATCTGCTTTAAAAAGGTGGTAGCATTATTCCCATCTTATAGATATGGAAACTGAAGCAGATTGAGGTGAAAAACCCTCATGTTTGTGCCTTAAACGTCTCTCATCTCCAAAACAATTCTAAAAAATGTGAAGAAAGCTAAAGAGAAATAAGATTCTGGAAATGCACAATAAATGGCTATGTTAAATTTCTTATTTGAAGGTAAGACGACATCTCAAAGCCTAGAATTCTTTACCTTCTGCTGCAGAAAATACTCTACAATAAGGCCCCACAAGTCTGTGAAAGAGACTTTACGTCCATCGTTCTCCATTGAGTTCAGTTCCTGGAAATAGTATTTCAGTCTTTCTGGAGAAAATGCCCCAGTTTTGCTATTTGATACATTATTGCGGGCTCTAATGATTGCACCTTGAAGATCCTTTTGGGACCAGTCAGCATCTTGATACAGTGTAGACAAACACCTAAACATTTACATAAAAAAATCAACATGGATATTAAACACTGGATTCAAGTTAGTTACTATTGCAAAATTGAACTGAAAATTAGAAGCCTGACATCTTAGAAGATTACAAACTGAAAAAAAAAAAAAAAAACGCAAAACTTAAGGCTCTCCATCCGCTTGAAGAAGGGTGTTTTGTACCTGAAAGCTTGCAAATAACAATTTTTCCAAATATTTAGTTGGTCTAATAAAAGATATCACATTTACCCAAAGAACCTTGTCTGCCTCCACCCTTAGACCAACGTGGCTACAACTAGCACCCCTGAAACTTAAGAAGTGTAATTTTGCATTTTCAAATGTACGGGGAAGACAAGACCAAATGTCACTGTATCACCCTGCTTGCTAACTGCTCACAACAAGGATGTTCAAAGACTAGATGAGCTGATGTGAATCTATTTACGAATATTACCTACCTTGCCCTAACAACAACCTACAAGAGCTAGGTGAGCGCTAGTGTGACATCACAGCAGAAAGCAGGATACAAGTTCTGAACATAATAAAACCAAAAATACCAGTTCTGAAAACTTGCTTCTAACATGAGTCACTGGATCTTGGTGGAAGTCTGTCCTTGAGTCAGAAAGGTGTGGTCCAAATTATTCGGTTTGTGAAAAGACCTTGCATGGGAAGGACCTGGATTACGCCTAAGCCTCAAGAAAGGACTGCTCCTTCAGGTTGCACAACTGCTCAATGGCACTGCACAGAAGAGGAGTCCTGGTCTGTGTACACATACTGAAGGGCACCATTAGGCTTTGTGTTCTGAAAAACTAGGAGTCAAAGAGAACAGAATTCAAAACAATCTTGCTTACTAGGGATACGTCAAATGTGGAGAAATGCCAAAGATGGAGAGCTGGCATAGCCAAGTCCCATGGCAGTTATCTCCATAGCCTTTCATGCAGGAAAGAAGTGTAACCAGAGAGTTCTGCCCACTGGTTATCTGCAGCTGACAAATGGACATCAGGAACCACAACTAGTTGGCACATATTAGAGCAGCCTCCCAAACCCCTTCAATCCATTAAACAGGCCCCCCCCCCCAAAAAAAAAGAATCGGACAGAGAATAAGCATATCTAATTTTCTGACCCTCCTCTCAAAAGAGCATTTGTCTCCATATATTTACACTGCTATATGCAGTACTGTACGTAAGTAGAGAAGAGGAAGAAAAAAGCCAGGCATTTATTTACATTGTCAATTAATTTCCATCAGACACAAAGGCAGAGAATTTTGGAAGCTCAAAAGGCAGTTGGGCAATCAAGCCCTGATGAAACTCAGTGGAAGGTGGACATTTACTTCCTGACTTTGCCTTAAAAATGGCTCCCAAAGTATTTGCTTTCTACATTAAATTTAGGTATATTCTGCTCCCAGTTTTCACCCATCTACTGTTGTTTTTAATTCACTGATAATAGCATGCATTTACAATAGGAACAGATCTCTTTCTTAACTTCCTTTCCCCGCTGTAGCCTTATGACTGTTGATATCAGGTAGAAAAACAATATTTTGGCCCTACCATTTTTCTAAAGAGAAGATGCATCCAGCTTAGTGTCCCTCTTGGAACTACATTAACACATCCAGCTAAAAGTGTCAGGAACCAGCGCTGCATTTTACATACCACGTAGAGCCTGAAATTCCACACAGGTATGTTGTGCTGTCCAGAAGGCCTAACTGCTGAAGGCCTGATAGGCTGCCATAGAGTGATGTCAGTGCTCTGGTCCCACCCCCAGATCCCAAAACTGCTACTACAGGAACCTGCAGAAATAAACCAAAACCAATATATTTACATAGCCTTTCTTGATTTGCTATTTATTTTTCAAATAACTCTTTACTTGTCTTAGAATAAGACCCATCAAGCACAGACACTTCTACTTCTATTAATATACCAATTAATTTTATATTTGAATTTAATCATTTTGGTCATTAGCTGTAGTATAAAAATATTGTACCATCCAAAGAGTCAGTCACTTGCTAAAATGAGGTGCAAGGTATATTGCCCACAGATATGGTCCTTTAAATGAGTGTCTTGTAACACTCCATGAAACACAGTTACAAACAACAAAAAAATACAAGCCATTTCTACAGGAACAGTATTTAAAGGCCCTAAGCAGTGATCAGAGCTTTATTGTATCAGGCACAGTACACAAAACACACTCTTCCTGCTCACTCCTACATTTTTAATACTCTCAAATTGGCACAAAGGAAGCTGCATATATGGATGTTGTTTGGCCTAAAGGCTGATTTTATTGTAAGCTTAAAGAACTCAAAACATAAGATGCAGCAGCTCTAGATAAGAGAATCCGGAGAGATTCTGACACCTTGAACATCTAGACATCTTCATCAAATTCTTGGAAAACTTTTAATAAAATAATTTTTGTGCGTTTCCTAAAAGGAAAATTTAATAAAATAAACAATAGAGAGATTCTGTAACCTGGAATTCAAACTTCATATTTCTCTAGTGAGAAACTCAAAATAGGACATGTTATAAACGTCCTTTGGGTTTGAAGAAAGCTCTGTTGTTTACATGCAGAGTCCTACATTGTTATTCTGAAGATTAATCGAGCATAAATGAGCCTGCAAACATCTCCAAAATTATGCTGCATACCTCATCTTTCCCAGGGGTCTCCCTTAAGTTAAGGGCTGTCTTCAATGCTTCAGCAACTATTTTCTTCCTCTTCTCCAAAAATTCTCTCTCTTGTTTACAGAGGTCAAACCCAAGGCGTATATCCAGATCCCAAGGGCTGATTTCAGAAATTGGAGTTGGAAAGAAAAATCATTAAAGGGGATTTCAAAGCTCTAAAGCACCTCATGAAAAAGGTGCGTACCAGTCTTTTCTCAGAAAATATTCTAGACTTTTGGCTGAAACATGCCATCAAAACACAAAATCAACACTCACATAAAACCAGAAGTATATCTATCTACCAACAATAAGAGAGTCCCATGGTTAAAAGTGAACTTTACCACTCTATTATCATTACTTTATTTTGTGACAAATTAGATCATACTTAAATGCCAGGTTTCAGTTGTTTCATACAAGAGTAATAATTACAGCTGGGCTTCAGAGATTTCAGAGGAAAGAGAAGATTCTTGGTAAAAAGAGAAAGAAAGTCAATAAGAGGCTGGGAACACTGCACTGAAGAAAGACAAAGGAGGTTTTGTCATACATAAGGGATTGGCTCCATACCTCCAGAGTTAGAGTACTAGTCTTGTTAACCAGGGATTGTGTCATAACTCATAAGGCAAGCTCAGCAAGAATTTTAGCAGATTAAAAAAAGAAAAAACACCTTTCTATTGGCTTGTAGAGGAGAGTTGGGTCAGAAACTAATGTGAAGAGAAAAAGGTCATTTAGGCTAACTTATCTCTCTTTAAAATGTTACTAGAAAAGATAGGGACTTAGCCACTCATTATCCAACTACTTTTGCTTCTACGTGCTATCCCATTCCACCATAGTTCTCCTATTTCAGATTGTAAACTCTGTGCCAGGGATGGCATCTGCCTATTTGTCTGTGCAGTGCTCGGTACTTTATGTTATTATATTTAGCTGCCTATTTATAGTCCTTGCTCCTCGGAATATATGAAAAGTTTGTTCGGGTTCCAGGTCTTTTACCAGTACCAGTGCAACAAAAAAATATTTTTACAATAGAAATTAAAATGGAATTTGACTAGCAGAAAAAAATCTCCAACGGGTTTTTATTTTTAAAATCAACCTGCACAGACATCTGGCAAACTGAGTGTATGGCAGAGAAGAAATAGTCACCCATGCTGTTTGCTAAGAGAAAGAAGACCTTTCCTTAAAGGATATATCAAGAATAGATGATGTTCTGACTCACCTCACTTCAGAAGTCATGCTTAAATCCAAACTCTGTCCCTGTAAAGTGCAACAAATTCCTTGTTTCACATGTGGTCCCACTGAAGGGCATAGAAAATGTGCTCAACATTGTCTTCAAATATTCTAAAAGTTCAGCACGTCTACTAGCAAAGCCAAATGTATAGAATACATTTTTCCCCAATATCTATTTTATACTTAGGACCATAGGAAAGTAGGGCTGGAAGGGACCTCACAAGTTTGTCTAGTCCACCCCCTGCTCCAGGCAGGATCATCCCTAATTAAACCATCCAACCCAAGAGTCTGTCCAACCTGCCCTTGAAGATTTCCAAGGATAGAGATTCCACAATTTCTCTAAATTACCTGTTCCAATGCTTGACAACCCCCATAGTCAGAAAGTCCCTCCTAATCTCCAAACTAAATTTCCCCTGCTGCAGCTTGAGGCCATTGCTCCTTGTCCTGTCCCCCACAGCCACAGAGAAAAGCTCAACTCCATCCTCTCTATAATTGCCTATCAGGAATTATAATGAGAATAGAGATGGACTACTTACATGAGTATTACCCTGAAGGAACATGGATTTGGAAAATTTTTACTTTTTCTGTGAACTTTTTGCTTTACTCCCTTCTTGCAAAGCCTACTCGTTTCTTCCCTTATTTCTACAAAAAGTATGAGCACTAATGTTTTTCTCAAAAGGAACCGGGCCCCAAAACACCACTTGTGAGAATGATTCTTGAACAATCTCTCCAAGAAGCGTCTTTTCTTGAGGTATGAAATTTTAAATTTCAGTAAACACTATCACTCAGTAATTCTTCAGTGAAGATAGTGTTTTTAAGCCAAACTTCAGAAGTGCCTTCTATTAAATATTGGAACAAATGGCACTTTATTCCAAGATTATTAAAACATGCACAAAAAAAATCATGTCTTACCTCTCCAAGAGGAACAATCGTGTCTACTTTCTGTCCAACAGGAAGTGACTTAATTGATACAAGCCCTGATCCCAAAACTGTGGTCTGCTTTTCTATGTCATGGCTCATTCCATCCTATTCATAATAAAATAATAATAAAAGTGTAATGATTAAATAATGATAAAACATTATTATAAAATAATGATAAGAGATATAATACAATCTCTCATGATAATAATTATACAAATTATTCTAAAATTATTAATAATTGTGATAATAAAACATAACAACATGGTTCTAATAAAGTTAGAATTTCAAAAGTGTTTTCAAATTCACAGAAAAAAGTGTTCTTGGAATCATTGATTTTATCTGTAAAAATGTAAAAGGCAAATGAGTGTCACAAAATAGAATTCTTCGCACCCTATGGCTAGGGACAGAAATTACACACAAACTGGTATGAGTGCTTGGAAACCAATTCAGATCTGTAACACAACAGAAGGTCAGTGCACATAAACCACTTTCAAAATGGCTGAAACCAGTTTAAGATAAAGCTGGATAAATGTAATATCAGACTTAACTGATTTAGGTTAAATCAGTTATTGGACTTCTGTCCCAGATCCCTTCCAGATTCAAGTTAACTTTCAGTCCCCCAGAATCCAAGGATGCTTTGCACCTCCCCTGCAAACCCCCACTTGCAGGGTGGGTGGGCTAGCCTTTGCCCAACTTCTCTTCTGCAACTTAGCAGGGAGGCATGCTCTAGCACCCCCCAGCTTCTGGCCTGAGCCACTGCAGGTGTTTCCAGAATCAAAACTGAATGTCTGATCATTTGCTTATCAGGTCAATTTACACAGCTTAGACAAGCCTGTGAAAATTGAATCCATTCAGCCTTGGGTTTGTTGACTGTCTGCACTTAGCCCATAAATTTGCTTCAGCTAAATCTTTATTAAAATAAGCCTTAGGTAGTCACCAACCATCAACCACCGTACCTGTTCTCTGCCAAATCTTCTCTGCTGTGACTTATTTCACTCATTCCAAAACCTTACATTACTTAAATAGTTTTTTTTATTTACTTACTTACTTTAAAATCAACCTTCCACAAAAATGTTCCCTTCATCCAAATGTGGAATTTATCTCCAAAAATATATATGAAGTCTAACATAAGCAGTAAGCAGTACTGCTTCATTAAACAGAAAGAAATCTCTACTGAGAATTTGCAAACTTAGGGGTTCCCCCTTCTCCCAAAACCATATTAGAATGGATTTTCATGGGGATAGCAAAAGATATATTCCAAATACAAATTTCAAGTCCCTGCTTGAAAACCCAGGGGCATCAGAGCTGTTCAAAGACAAAGCCCCCATATGTTTTGTTTGGGGGGGGTTAAATGTTTTTTCCCTTACCTTGCTTTGAAAAAATCGGAATCAGTTATGCAGAAAATTAAGCAGAGAAAAACACTAAAAGCTCATTTAATGTAAGACAGACCCCTGGCCTGAACAAATTTCAGTCTGAACAGTTAGTTTATAGGGATGTGCAAAGCAGGCCCTATTCGGTTCAGATTCAGCCCAAATCAGGGACAACGATTCGATTAATTGATTCAGATCACTCTCCCTGATCCGATTTGGCTGAATCCGAAGATTCGATTAATCAGCAATTCAAACATAGACACAGCTTGAAATGTTTTTTTCTACATACTTTGGAGTTCCAGCATGGCTTGTGAACGCTGCGATGCTGAGGTCCACAGACCATGCTACAGGAGTGCGGGGTGGGGGGGCCCTCCATATGCTTGCTGGCAAACTCATCCACCAAGGAGCACACTGGAGGGTGCCCCCATGCCCCCTGGCTCAGCAACTGGCCATGGGGGGAACCCTGGGTGCTCCCCCAGACCCAAGAGGCACCAGTCACCAAGCCAGGGAGGTGCAGGAGGCCTCCAGTGGACCTGGAAGTTGACCAGAAGGAAGTACTTCTGGTCCACTTCTGGGTCTGCTGCTGAGTGTGCTGGGGAGCCCCCCGCACTTCTGTGGGATGCTCCATGAGCCCTAGCATCACAGCATTCACGAGCTGCCTGCTACCTAGAGGTATGTAGAAAAAACATTTAAAGCTGTGTCTATGTCTAAATTGCCAAATCTTTCCGAATCAATTCAGAGGGGTCTGATTCGACTCGGAGAGATTAAAGGGTCCTCTGATTTGATTGGGAGATTCAGCCACCAAATCAGGCTGAATCTCCACCAAATCAAATCAGGGACTGAAGCTTCGCACAGCCCTATTAGTTTAGCAAAACTACAGGCAGCTTGAGAACAGGGCCTTATAGTTTTATAATAGGTAGCTTTACCAGCATCACACAAGCTATTTCCACTATTTCACAAGCAATTCATTTTAATGCGCACTTTAACAATGGTATTCATTTATCTACCCAAGAATGGTAAACTAGATATTAATTTGTATTGAACTCTGGAGCAGTTCTGGGCCTGGTGAGTAAAATTCTAAGTCAACACAAGTTACTCTTAAAGACATATCCATAAATCAGGACCCCAAGCTTCTGGAGAGGTTTGTTCCAAAAGTGGATTGCAACCTTACCAACTGTCAACACATTTGCTTACTTGTAAGAAAGATGTGGTTTGCTCCAGCTCTACCTCCAGGTCTGGACACATTTCTTTGTCTACATGAAAAACAAATGGTATCCCACAATCTTGATTATCATCATGTTTCAAGGGAAAGCGCAACTGCTTCTCATATGCCCCAGGCATAGAAAGCTTGACCTGACAGTTCCCTGAAAACAGAAATGAGAAATTTAGGCCCACAGCAATCACTGAAACATGGCAAAAACCAGAAAATATTATTAAAAACACAGTCGGACAAGAGAGACAAAACCAGAGCTTTTTTCCATGTGGCACTCCATAGAGGAGATGTAATATAATTTCACGTTAATTCCAGATTCAGTAAAAGCCACTTTTTCAAAGAATCCAGTAGAAAAAATATGCATAATAATGAGTAAAGCCAAGCTCCTTAGAATCTGATGGCAAGAAAAACTCTCAGAAAAAAATTCAAGCAACCCCAAACAAAAGTAAACCGATCTGCCTTGACATTCACACACAGCCTTACCCTGGTCTTTCTGCTTCAACTTATCTTGATTGATTGTGCCTTTCAAACAAAGGGAGGGATGAGCCTACATGAAAAGAATGACAGCTCTGGTTATGAGGCTTGGTCCGTTTCCCACTCAGATATAACCAGCAACTAAAGGAACTAAATTACACCTATAACCTGTCATCCTTTAGCTAAACAAAGATTTTGGAGATTTTCCTTCAAGCGGATAGAATTTGAACATTTTTTCCTGGGAAGGAGGGAGGGGTTCCCATTTGAAGGCAGTGGGGTTGTTTGCTTTTGACCAAGTAGTATGGTCTTCTCCCTATAACTAGGTTAGCACCTATAACTTCCTCCCAACCCAGTCTATGTAGCTTTAAACTCTCAGCATACAAGCAGACTTTGTTCTCTCTTATTTAAATATGAACACTTGCTGAAATATATTCATATCTAAATGCTTGCCAAATATCAAACACTTTCTTGTCCTAGAATTTGGGAAAATTAAAAGCTTCCCTGGATCTGTATGGGATCCCAGTGAGAATGGAAATTAAATACAAACAGCAAAAACTGGTTTTGCACATGCCAGGGGAAAAATAGGTTGCTAACTGTCCTGCAGTTCATAGGTAGTAGACAGGCAGACACTCTGCAAAGTACCTCTTATGCTTTATAATAAAACCCCCTCCAAAATTCAGAGACCACATAAAAATCAACCCTTCTTCCCCCAAGTTCCAGATTCAGCTCCCAATCCTGCCATGAGTTATCCTGTCTATTATTGCCATTCAGAAATGCATTAAAGGAATGAGCACTGATACAAAAGACAGGGCCTTGCAAGTGTCCAGCACTGGGGGACAGAGGAGTCCACAAAACTCCCACCAATAGTTCAAAGGCATTGCCTGGAACAGCATCTTTTTTGGCTCTGATATTCTCATCCCTATCATGGAATCACAGTTTCCACAAATTCAAATTACACATTATCTTTACACAAATCAAATATAAGAGGGAGATGTGGGCAGTACAGATGTATATGCATTTTGGCCATCTAACTTGGAAGTGCTCATGTCCTCTCATGTCCCGTTCAATCTATACAAAGTAACTATTCCCCAAACATAACCAACCGACTTTCACTCACCACAAGGACTCCATTTGTGAGGATCTCAGTAGGGGCATCTGAGCTGCAAAAGAAATGAGCTGTATGAACGTATTTCTACTTTAATTTGCCCTTTGACCTTTATTTTGATGCCTCTCACTCCACTTTTCAAACTGGTAGTCTTTGAGCACCTGGAGCAAAATGACTATGCTCACAGTCTGTAGTCCAACACAAAGAATGACAGCTCAGCAAATGCTTTTGTGGCAGGACACCTGTGGTGCCTGCCGCTCAAAGAGCCTAAATAGGCAGCAGGGGTGGCCTTCCGGTGGCTGTACTCCCCAATCAGGAGTCACAAGGCCAGGAGGAGACTGCCTGATTGGGGAAGAGGGCTCAGCTGCTAGCAATAAGAGCAGGCTTGAGCAGTAAAGATGGCAGCAGTTGCTGCAGCAGCTGGAGGCAGAACATCACCTGGCTAAAGCTGCTGCTCAGGAACACCAGGAGGACAGGGTAGAAACTATGGGGATGGCAGGAGGTTCCTGGTCCTGGGGTATGACCTAAAACTACACCCTGCTAGGGTTGGATGGTATCAGGGGGCCTGCTTCTGGCAAGGAAACGTCCAGGAAATCTCACACCTGTGCCTACCCAGTGAAAGGCAAGTATGGGGCACCAGAAAGCCTCAGCCCCCACTGCCTTGTGGGTTACCCCATGGAGGGAAAAGGCTAGGGGAGCACACCCCAACAGAAAAGCACAGGGACCCAAGCCCATTGAGTGGGGCCTGAGGCAGGATCCAGGTAAGCTGACAGATGACTGAGACCCAAAGGGGTGTAATGCCCAAAAGGGTCCAGGTAAGTCAGTAGACCCCAGAGGCCTAAAAGCCATAGGCTGAATTAGGGGGGGGGTCAGGTAGGTCAGCAGATGCCTGAGGCCTAGAGGCCCCAGTGAGGGGGCAGAGTAGTAGGGACCCAGCAGCCGTGTAGAATAGGGCCTTAAGATGGTCTGAAGGGCTGAACATAAGCTGACCAAAGTAGTGGCAGCTAGCAGCCGTGTACAGTAGGGCCTTAAGACGATGTGAAGAGCTTCATGTGGGCTGACTAGACTAGCCGCAACTGGCAACCATGTAGATTAGGGTCTTAAGACAGCCCAAAGGTCTGCATACAAGCTGACAGGAGTAGTTGGAGTAGAGGCCCCAGTAAGGGGGCATGACTTAAGGCCCAAGCATGTTCAAGGACTCCTGAGCCCTAGCTGGGCCAGAGTGACTCAGTAAGGGGCCAGGGGAGTGATAGTAGAATTTGGACGCCATCTGTGAGGCCTGGGACACGGTATAAGAGAAGGTTCAGAGCCATGCAGTACACCGTTGGCATCAGTCTTTAAAATGGGCAGCCTCCTGTCTTAAAAATAAATAACTTATTGTTTACCTCAAGGCATGGCAGGTTAGCATGGGTGGGCAGACTGCCTAGACAGGGAGGTGGGCCAGCATAGTGACAGGTAGGGCTGTGCAAAATTGCAACGAGTGTTTTGTTTCAATGCATACAGAGCTCAAAACAGCACAATCGAAACAAAAGGCTTCAAAATAGCTTTGAAATGAAATGAGGACACTCGGAATGTTTTCAATGTTTCATGTTTCAAAGCAGCCCAGTGGTGGGAGGCAGGGGAGAGCTAGGGCTGCACTCCGAGTGACTCCGCCAGCCCCATGGAGCTCAGCCCGGCAGCGAGAAAGCCAGTGGCAGAGCCGCTCCAAGCACAGCCCTGGCTCCGAGCACATCCCTGGCACTTCCCTGCCTCCCGCTGCCAGGCTCAGCTCTGTGGGGCTGCAGAGCCTCCCACCACCAGGCTGTGCTCACCAAGACTACACTCTGATCAGCTCCACTGCCGGGCTGAGCTCCATGGAGCTGATGAAGCTGCTTGGATTGCAACCCTGGCTCTGAATGCAGCCCTGGCAAGCACAACCTGATGGCTGGAGGCTCCACAAACCCACGGAGCTGAGCCTGGTGGCAGGAGGCAGGGGAGAGCCACTGGCCAGGGCTGTTCTCAGAGCGGCTCTGCCACTGGCTCTCCCGCCACCTTCCACCACCAGCCTGAGCTCCATGATGTTGGTGGAGCCACTCAGAGCACAGCCCTGGCTCTTCCCCACCTCTCACCACCAAGCTGAGCTCCACGGGACTGGTGGAGCCACTCGGAGGGCAGCCGTGGCTCTCCCCTGCCTCCCACCACTGGGCTCAGCTCTATGGGCCTGGCAGAGCCGCTTGAAGTGCACCCCTGGCTCTCCCCCATCTCCTGTCACCAGGTTGCACTCTGAGCAGCTCTGCCACTAGTTCTCTGCCACCTCCTACTGCCAGGCTCAGCTCCATGGGGCTGCAGAGCCTCCAGCCACCAGGCTGTGCTTGCCAGGGCTGTGCTCAGAGCCAGGGCTGCATTCCAAGCAGCTCTGCCAGCTTCACGGAGCTCGGCCTGGTGGTGGGAGAGCCAGTAGCAGAGCCACTTGGAGCACAGCCCAGCAGCTGGAGGCTCTGCAGCCCCTTGGAGCTAAGTCTGGTGGTGGGAGGCAGCAGAAGGCAGTGGGGAGCCACTGGCAGAGCCACTCAGAGAGCAGCCCTGGCTCTGAGCACAGCCCTGGCCCATGGCTCTCCCCCACCTAAACTAATCAGGGGGGATCAGCAGGCATTGGGGGAGTCACTGTTCCCCCAAGCACCGCCAGGAGTGACCAGGAATAACGGTCACAAGCTGGCAGAGGGCAGGTTTAGGTTAGATATCAGGAGGCGCTACTTCACAGTCAGGGCGGCTAAGGTCTGGAACCAGCTTCCAAGAGAGGTGCAAGCTCCTACCCTGGGGGTGTTTAAGAGGAGGTTAGATGAACATCTTGCTGGGGTCATTTGACCCCAGTATTCTTTCCTGCCATGGCAGGGGGTCGGACTAGATGATCTGCTCAGGTCCCTTCCGACCCTAGAAACTATGAAACTATGAAACCTCCTGCCGCCAGGCTCAGCTCCATGGGGATTTAGAGCCTCCAGCCACCACCCTGTACTCACCAGGGCTGCAATTGGAACAGCTCTGCCACTGGCTCTCCCACCACTGGGCTGAGCTCCATGGGGCTGGCAGAGCCGCTTGTAGTGCAGCCTGGCGGTGGGAGGTGGGGAGAGCCAGGGTTGCACTCTGAGCAGCTCCACCAGCCCCACAGACCTCAACCTGCCCTCCCAGTGCTGCCAGACTCCTCCCAGGAATGCACGTGGGATGACAGGAGGCTGCTGCTGCTGCCTGGGGCCAGCGGCAGCAGCAGTAGTCTTCCTGACGCTGAGCCCAGCACTTGTCCCAGGTGGCAACAGCAGCCTCCTGTCATCCCATGCACAGATCCAAGGGCCCACACCCCCCAGGAGTAGTCTGGCACAGGCCTACCAGGGGCACAGGGCCCCAGATTTGCATGTGGGATGACAGGAGGCTGCTGCTGCCAGCAAGGGACATTAGTTTTGCTTTTAGCAGTTTGAGATCCAGTTTACCAGAAACCCTTGCAGCTATCTCCTTGAAACATGGTAAGCTTTGTGCCCTCAGAAGGGGCTACCATCTTGCAAGTTTCATCTGAATCAGGCATGAAATGACAAAGTTATAGGCATTTTAATGATTCCCCATTATAGCCTATGGATGAAACATCAGAACGCATTGAAACAGTTTCAACGAAACGAAACAGAACAGTGCTTCAAACTGACAAAACAAAACACTGTTCCTTCAAAACAAGTTGAAACAAAACGGTGCTGTTTCACACATCCCTAATGACAGGCCCCAATGGTTACCCTGTTACAGTTTTGCTCACAGAAAATGTTCACTATTAAAAGAGAAATTGCTCCCTGGCTTTACGTAACTGTCATGCATTCTCCCACTCCCATCACCAGCTAAAGGCTAGACAGAAGAGAAGGTAGGCTCTAAAAGAGGAGGATCAAATATACAAGAAAGTATTCTGGATAGGTACATGCATATCTAAACAGTACAAGACAGCACCTGACAGGGATACTGGATCTAGCTCTGCAGACACTCTCCCCAAAGCTGGGAGCAAAGCAACCATGTCTGTATGGAACAGCATCTAAGCTAATTTGCTCTCTCAGAGCCTCCTTCCATATAGACATACACAAACTGTACTGTAAGGTTAGCTAAGCAGGTAACTTTCAGCTGTCGACTAAGGCTTCATACATGCATTCAAATAATCTGGGAGAATTTCTACCAGGAGAACAAACCTGAGAGAAAATGCTCAGGGACAACAGAACAGACATTTGAATGCTGAGCCCTTGAAGAGTACAGAAGTTGCAGTGTTGCTGCTGCACAGCCAGGGGGGACCCTGTGCACACATCTCAGCGGGCTGTGCAGGTTCCTTCCGTCTGCTCAGAGACAGAATAGCAGCAGTGTACACAGTAATCTTGATTGGCTGACTCACACAGCTTAGGCACCTTGCATCTCCCTCTAGCACAACATGGGCATTGTGAAGGAACAAGGTGTTCTGCTCTCTGCTGGGCTGGAATAGTCGAGTCCAACCTGAGTAACGCATTGTCTTGAAGTAGGGGTGAGGGAGCAGGGGAGAAGCGAAGAGCAGAAGCAAAGCAACCTGGCATGTTGGAGTTTTGTGGTGTGGCTTCTTTCAGAAAGGTAAGTTGTACAAACATTCACTCTTCCATGAGAAATCTTTTAGGAGCGATTTAAGCTTGGCTGTTCTGAGATAATTTTTCTCCTGGAGCAGCCACTTTTTGCTCTGGGAGAAAAATCCTGAACATCCATATACATGTGATTTCTCCTGGAACAGCAACAACTCTCCCAGACAACACTGACAGTATCTATGCGCATGCTGTGAGGTTAGAGTGGCTCTGAGAGATGCTCTACTTAAAACACCGGCAGCATCACATGTATTCAGCATCCTGTGCTTCAAAATAGCGGTGGCACTTGAACTAAAATTCATTCAACGGGCTTTAGTTTAAGCAACGCTGCTGCCATTCTGAAGCATGGGGACACTGAATACATGTGACATGGAGGCTGCCAGAGCATATTAATTAACACACTCCAGCAAACTCAATTAATTGAGTCTCCTCCAACATGTTAGCAAACATCAGAGCAGACATCCAGCACATATATTGGTGCCCTGTATATCTATACATGCCTTGGGCTTTGTTTGTTTAGCTTTAGGCTAAACTGACTCTGAGCAGTCTGGGGGAGCCCATCAGGCTTACTCTGGACAATCTGTGAGAGCCAATCAGGGCTGTCATGTGTACCGTTGCCATCTGTTGCCAGGCAAAATGAAGGAGACTGCACAGCATGCTGATGTGTGTACAGGGGGCCCCTGGCTGCACAAAATTGGAACTGAAAGCTCTCTGCTCTTCAGGGACTCAGCATTTGAATGTCTGTTCAGCCATCCCCTGGTAAATTTTTTCTACTGGAGAACAAGCCCAGCAGAACTCTTCCAAATCACTTGAACATGTGAATGCATCTTAAGACTCAACCATTCTGAGCTTCGCTACCCATTGCATGCTGCAAGATAGGAATTCAGATTGCTGGAATCTGTTGTGATGCTAGACTAAAAGAATGATATCCCTCATGTGTTGATGTCTGAAGGCTGAGGAAGCTGCAGCCTTAAAGACATTCGTAATTAGCCATTGATAATAAGCTCAAAAATAATTTAGAGAAATGTAAAGAATTTCACCCTCTCTTGTATATGGGAGACTATTGCTGTACTATAGAAAATATAAATAAAACAATGTATTAGCAATGATTATTCTCACTAAGCAGTGCATTTAGATTCAAACTCACCTTTTTTCTAAATAGAACTCTACATCCAGCTCTTCATTATCCTTTAAAAGGGAAAAAGAAAAATCATACACAAGTTCATAATTAAAAAGGCAAGGCAAGGTTTTACCCAACAGCTTTACCTGCAGGATATCTGCACATTAGACTATGTATTCTCAAGATTCTAAAGTATAATTATCTTAAGTGTGACTAAGGAAAAATAGTGGATTACTTGGCTAGCCTGGTATCTTTATGTCAAGTCACATCTGCTTACTTTCCTGGCAGGCAATTCCTACTTGTTTTGCATTAGCATTTTTAACTAATACAGCAGTGATTGCACAAGTACTGCCAATTTTGTTTAAAAACCATGCATTAGAGCCTTAGCATCATAAGACTGGCCCCCAAATCATGAGTTTTTTAAAAGTTTATGAAGCATTTTTCTCTTCCCTTCCCCACTTTCCTTGCGCGTGTGCAGGAAAATGATAGGAAGTGTTCCCCATTGTCTCACATTTGACTGACATGATTTTGGCCTCTTCTACAGAAGTTTTTAACCCCTGTGTGCCAAGTTCCCATCAATTTTCCATCCACATCTCCCCTACTGCCTATTCATTCTGGCCCCCACCTTTTCCTCTGCTTCATTTGTTCGCATTATTAATCAGCATGGTAAAAGGAAGGCAAGTATATATTGTGCCTGGGCTTGTAAGTTTTCAGATCAGTATGCAATGCTGCTGTATAATAATGGAGGGATAAGAATAAGGTAGAAGCAGGGTGACACAGATTACCTTATTTTTCCAGCGATACTGTATTTACTCAAATAAAAGACAAGTCAGTCCATCTGTCCCCCATCAGCATGGAGGAAAAAGACCTTCATTTTACATTTGCATACAAGGAAACCTCATTAAATACACTATCTATCATTAAACTGCTGCCACAAGCACCATGTGCTCAATAATGGAAGCCAACCATGAAGTTGATTAAATGTAGCCAGCATAACTATAATTTCCATGGCCCCATGCTGGGCAAATATATACCACAAGGATTTTTATTTTTATTTTTTTTACATAATATATTTCATGTTAAAAACCAAGTCGTGGCAGGTGAGACAGAGCAGACTGCCCTGAGCAGGTGGGCAAATGGCTTTGGGATCCGGGCTTGAAATTCACAAATGCCAAACCCACATTTTAAATACACTTACAGGAGCTCCTCAGGAGCTCCGAGCTTGCTGCCATTGTGCTCCCACCACTGCCGGAGCCCTGCCCCCTGCCAGCCACCAGGGGCACTGTGTTCATGAATGCAGTCTGCGTTCATGAACGCTGTGCCTTATTCGCAGGGGATACGTTCTCGTATCCCCTGCAAATGGCAAAATCGCCTGTATATGGTAAAATCATGAGCCTTTTGGATTTGCACTAATACCATGGATAGCTTGCAATATATAGAGGTACAAAAGTGCTGCTTAGAAGTGTTTATGGAGTACCTTTGCTAAAACCTGCAGCAGTTTCAAAAAAGGCAAAATGCATCCATTGTGGATGAACTAAATCTGTGGGTACCTGTAGTCTTTTGTGAGTGTTTTCAAATTTGCCCCTCACTTCCATGTGCTCACAGAGAGCAGAGTCTGACAGTAAGTGTGGGGGGGTCTGCAGGTGACACTAACATTGTTTCATTACAGTTCAGGATCAAACAGTGCTTTAAACTTGAAAGTTCTTAGTAGTGAAAGTGCACAGAAGTGAAGAATGAGCATTCTTCTCAGAGATGTGTCAATCTGCTGTTAACCTAAACCCTTTTGAACCTTGATAACTATGTGATAATGATTTGATTACAGTTTCTACCTGAAACCCGCATTTGTTTAGATTTATTTCTTCAGCAGGCTGTACTCTGAACTCATCAATGCCTTTCGTAACCATCTGTAGACTTGGACCCATTTTTCTTTTATAGCAGAGCACCCAGAGAGCACTTAGATAATGGACTATGAACTGTAAGTCAGAAAACAAATGTAGATTCGGACTCAACAGCACTGGAACCCCTACCTCCATTCTAATATCCTTTCCTTAAACAGCACCCAGTGCCTCACTCGTCTATGTATCACTTTATTACTGGACACATGCAGCTTATGATTCCCTCGAAAGCTGCTAGCCTGCTGAGAATATAAATCAAGATGAATGGATTCTACATCCTCACTGTGATACCTCCCACACAAACACAGGGGAGAAGGCTAACCAGAAATGGCCCCTTGGTTTGACAGCTACCCTGATGGGTCCAATTTCAGTGTGCCAAAGAACAGGAACAATGCCCTGCAATTTTAGGACCATTGATCAAAAGTACTCTATGATTTCTTCAAGGGGGAGAAGGTTTGTATCTAGTGTAAACTTCAGCATAGCTATGCTGAACAGATTTGGAAAATAACTGGTCACAGGGTGAGCGGGACTAACCTCTGGGTTCAGCTTGAAAACGCGCTTTAAAGGCTGGCCTGGCTTTAAACCTCCCACATCAAAGACAACAGAAGTAAGCTCATCACTGATCAGAACATCTTTGTCAAAAAGGGTCAACTCCAGGATGTTCTAAAACAAAACATAATGCAAGGGATGAACAGAGAAAGAGCAAGCAAGGCAGCCACAAATATATCTAAACAAGTAGTAATTAACACACCTTATATCTAAGAAGCACATTGATGGATCAAAGCAGTACTGATTCCTCTTTACTGGTATTTGTTTTACAATCTATAGTTTATAACACTCCTTTTAAAAGATGGTCAAATTCCCTGAAAAAACGTAAGTCCTTCCCAACAATTTCACCTACTCCTATTTGTAGTTAGCTCTGGTCAGCCAGAAGTGTGCATGTCAGGGAGAAGGATTTCTGCTCCTGGCCCTCTGCCCTAAAGGGATTCGCAATGATTTCTGTGCATCACTCACATGACTTAGCAGAAGGCATTCCAAACAAGTTAGCTCAGTTCCAGTTTTCCTGAGAAAGGAACAGCAGCTTCCTCTTCATCTCAGTAATCCAGAATGATTAAACAGGTAAAGCAATCAATCATTTCCTGATCATCACTGCCACAGGACAGAGGCAAGCCCAGAGGATGCTAATTGAAAGGTGCTTAGTTGATAAACAGCAGGTAAAAGAAGTTAAAAGACAAAGTCCAGTTGCCTATTAAAAGGTCTGAACAATATCAGTTTCAAGAAACCTAGCCTGAACTCAAGATATGTTCTGGCATAGCATTCAGGTATTACAACAAGTCAAGCGAGAATCACTGGGATGTTTGGGCAAGTACAGCCATGAGACGACAATAGCCCTAGGGTGAGAGTGTATATCCCACAAAAATTAACCTGAGTTTAAGGAATTTCCTGAAACGATTGTGTCAGAATCAAGCAGCATCCTAGCTTGCTCTTTTCCCTAAATTACATGAGGTTGGTGGGTGAGGAACATACCTTCTTAGCTGTGTTTTTCAAAATTTTGAGCCTCGATGAATCATCTCTCAAGGTGGCTCTAGCTGGTGATGTGGAATAAAATAGGTACTGAGAGTCAAGTGTGCCTACTGATTCACGCGAGACATTACATGCGATGGCCTCCTTTTTCTGGTAATAAAAGTCTTTCATAGCACCAAGTAATCTGACTTGCTCCATATCAAACAGCTCTCCTTACCTTGACAGCACTGTGGATTCTGTATTGGAAGGTTTCATTCCACTCTGGATCACTAGAGTTGTCAACAACCTGAGTTTGAGAAGTGACTGGAGATGCAGCTGGCAGTTTCAGTTCCACATAGCAGTCTGCCTTGGATACTAAAGTAAAGAAAGCAGAAAACCAACATCAGAACTAATGTAATCAAATGCATTTTTCCACAGCAGCTCACTGCTTTCCATACCTTTACATGTGCAACATTAAGAAGAAAGCTGGATTGGAAGAGAGAGAGCTTTTAAGATGCAAATATCTTAAACAGCAGCAAACCTGGTTTTTTTCTATAAATGATTTACTTTTCAGGCATATCCCTGTACAAAGGACCTTCACACAAAGGAACACTGCTCTGAGAAAGACAAGTGCTCCAAAAAAATTTGCAACACAAGCACTTTTGTGGGCAAAATCATTTACTCATATCATATTAGTTTATTTTATTCAGGATATTGATATATTTTATTGAGATAAAATTAGCCAGCTGTCAAATGCAAGACATTAAACATCATTCTAGCACCAATCCCAAAAAAAACTTATCCTTCTGAAGCAATTGTACCACTGTTTAGCCATTAAAGCCACACAATTCCCCCATTTTTTTTTTTTAACTATATCAGGGACAGTCAACCTGTGGCTTGTGTGTCACAAGTGGCACAGGCAGCCAGTGTGGCATGTGACAGATGGCAAGTGGACAGGCAGCATAGTAACAGATGCATCTCGAGCAGGTCCAGGGAGGTGATCCTCCCCCTCTATGCGGCACTGGTCAGGCCACAGCTGGAGTACTGCATCCAGTTCTGGGCGCCACACTTCAAGAGGGACGTGGACGATATGGAAAGAGTCCAGAGGAGGGCCACTCGTATGATCAGGGGTCAGCAGGGCAAGCCTTATGAGGAGAGGCTACGGGACCTGAACCTGTTTAGCCTCCACAAGAGAAGGTTAAGGGGGGACCTTGTGGCCTGCTACAAACTGATCAGGGGGGATCAGCAGGTATTGGGGGAGTCCCTGTTCCCCCGTGCGCTGCCAGCAGTGACCAGGAATAACGGTCACAAGCTGGCGGAGGGTAGGTTTAGATTAGATATTAGGAGGCGCTACTTCACAGTCAGGGTGGCTAGGGCCTGGAACCGGCTTCCAGGGGAAGTGGTGCAGGCTCCTAGCCTGGGGATTTTTAAAAGGAAGTTAGATAAGCACCTTGCCGGGGTCATCTGACCCTGGTGCTCTTTCCTGCCAAGGCAGGGGGTCGGACTAGATGATCTTCCTAGGTCCCTTCTGACTCTAGCTACTATGAAACTATGAAACTATGAAACAGGTAAGTCAGGAAACAAAAAACAGCAGCAGATGGGGTAGGGACACAGGGCAGTGAATAGAAATCAGAGCAGCTGATTAGGAAGAGAAAGGGGGTGGCAGTGGTGCTTGGAGAGGGTGCAGGGCTAATTTGCGGCAGGATGCCAAAAAGATTGATCCCACTCCCACCCCAAACTGATTTATATCATCTTAGCACACATTTGTATATGCAGTGGTGCTCAGGCCCCATCAGTATAATACCAGAACTAAAATAAAAGTTCAGTAGGAGTTACATGATATGAAGACACTACAATCAACACTCATAATAGGTAATATATACTGATTATCTCCTCTCCCAAACATGAGCCATAAAGACTAAACCTGTAGCAAAGAAAATACTACCACCTAGATCCAAGCTTATTGCGTATGAAAGAACTGACTCAATTCTGCCATTAAGGTCAAAGAATTACACACCACGGAACTACAGTAAGTCACAGAGGAAGGTTAAAATACCCTGACAATCCATGTTAAATCCATCTTACCAGATATGAAGACACAGGGACCTAGTTTTTACAAAAAACTCTGAAAGCAGAATACAACATAGAGAAAAATCTGCATAAACAATTTATTATTTTATAATCCCTACATAATCCAGTCTTGGGCAACTGCCAGCTGGCTTCATCGCATGGGTCACTCCCCATGGCACAGCTTTCTCAGACAGCTGCAACCTTCCATAGAAACTGCATAAGATTTAGCTTTCCCCATCCCCACAAATCACCAAATCTGTCCAAGAGAGCAAAACTCTCTCTTCCCAGCCAGAATATCTTCCAGCTAAGCCCCTGCTGGGGTCAAGAATGAAAGTTAAACAACTCACATTTCCATCCCCAAAATCATTTCTGGATCACTAATCCAATCTACTCTAACTGGACAGAGCCATAATAAAGACGTCTTTAGACAGTGTTATTGTGGAACTTAAGAACAGGATGGCAATGGAATGGGCTGCCTGAATAATCTCCTTCACTGGAGTTTTTCAAAAAGAGGCCGGGATGGCTCTGGAACAGCACTTTCTGTTCCCAGCCAGGAGTTAGAATGGATGAGCCTTGAGATCCCAGCCATATTTCAAACCAGCAGTTCAGCAGCAATATAGACATTCAGCATTTAAATCCCCTGGTTTGGGATGCTGCCAGAGATGGGTTCTGCTAGGATCAAAACCCAGACTCATTAGAAAGCTGACAACAGCCAGGAGAATCTTAGGGCATCTATACACATGCCTGGGAGGGGTGGGGGGTACACTTTAATTGGAGTGACTCTTTGAAGCCTCTCTAATTAAAATACCCGCAATGTCTCATGTATTCAGCATCCCATTCTTCAAAATGGTGGCAGAGGCACTTTAACTTCAACCAACCAGGTAGGTACTTGAGAAGTGCCTCAGTATCCCCAGGAGAACCAGCATACCTTGACCAGTCTCCTGTCTCTAGCAGTAGCAAGCATCTAATGCTTAAAGGGAAGGATAAAAATTAATGCACAAAAGCCAAGTTACACATCCAGGGGGAGAAAAAAAATCCTTCCTGGTCCCCTACAAGTTACCAATAGAAACCATAAACCATGGGATTAATTAGTTTAATATAATATAAAATACAGTATGGACAGATGCAGGAAGGCTGTTCAAGCTGCAGGAGCCAAAGCAGACTTATCCATAGCCACAGTGGTGGGAATGCATGAAAGAGCCCACACAAGGCCAGTGTAGGATGTGTAGAGGGAGCAAAGAAATAAGAGGTCTCAAAGAATGGCATCTCGTTCTTATAGGTAGGCAAGGCTAATTTCAACCCTGGTCCACTGTCAGCCCTTAAAAATACACATGGAAAGGTTAAAATGAAAAGTTGTGTGTAAATATCCACTGCAAGGCAAATGAGCTGTAGAACTACAGTTATAAACCAGAGGGAATGTTCGCTGTTCTGTCTTTTGCATTGCATACAACTTTAATCTGCATAATATTGGTCAGATACTTACACAGATCTGTACCCTTGATATTTCTGGCTCGGAGGATTTTCACTGTGAGATTGTAGTACGGGTGCTTTTCACGCTGAAAGAGACAAGCAGACTGTTACATTCAGCCCCAATCACCTTCCTTCCAGCAGCAGGTTAATATCAAGCTGGCAAAACAAAATAGAACCATCGGTTCACACAATGATAACTGAGTCTCCCTCCTGAAAGATGAGCTACCTGAAATAGGTTTTCTTTTCCATAAAAGAACAAAAGCAGAGCACTCCACTGGAGGGAGGCTGAGGATGGGAAAAAAAAAAAAAAAGAACTAAAGAAAAGCACATGGTTTTATCCATGAAAATGATCCTTACATATTTTATGTTGAGACATTCTAGCACATGCATGCTTTGAAAGGGGAACTTAAAAATGGTTAAGCATTGCCCAAATGCCAAGGAACAGCTTCTTGCTGTTCCTCTGAAAGCCTGTCCAACAATGGAAAATGTATATGCCTTTCAAATTGTGATTTCCCCCCCTCAAAGTGCTCAATAAAAACCTTTGGAGTCTGGTATATCAGCTGGGAATGTATCTGTGCTATGAATGTTTAAGCACAGGGCTCAAGCTGGTGAAAGCCCCTGCCTCACTTGTATTGAGCTTTGAATTGACATAGGCATTGAATGAGGCATGGGGCTGGCACAAAGGTAAAGTATAGTCTCATGATGCAACGCAGTCAAATGCTGCCCCAGAGAACAGGATTCAGTTGTGGTCTCTGCCACTGTGCAAGGCAAGTCACTGGTTCAATCCAACCTTTCCAAAGGCAGTTGCCAGTTATGCATATCTGTCATTTTCTGGGTGCTCAACGTGAAATCCTGGGGTCCAATCTGAAAAAGTCCTAATTACATCACAAAGTCAAGGGAAGCTGTGCTTTGAACATACAAAATACTACATATATTATATATGCACATGTGCTCAGATATACAGAGAACGTATCAAGTACTACTGAAAAAAGTCAGGCTCTGCACATGCCTACTTGCCATCTGATATTAATGGACACTCTTGATATTAATCTTTATACCTCAGCTGCCTCTCCATAAAGTGGGAATACTGCTACCCTCCTCATCTCCCAAGGGTGCTGTAAAGCTAAATCACTCAACACATGTGAAACACTCCGGTATTATAGTGATGAGTCATAGAAAAACAGTGCATAGTAAATAAAGACTGGAACTACATATTGTATAAAGTAGGAGGAAACAAAATATTGAATAGCTGCTTATTAAAGTATGTGTGCACATGAAGGGGCCAAGTTAAGGTTGTATAGACATCCTTAATTTGCGGGGAGGTGGGGGTTAAATGTTTCTCTTTGCGGTCTTATCAAGTTTTCTTGGTGCAAAATACACACACTTACACAGCATGCCACACTCAGATCTCATCCCTCCCACCCAAAGGTCAAACCTTTTCTTTGAATCTTTTCCTACTACTGTATAACTCAAAAGTTATACATGTAAACCTGGCCTATGAGACCTCTCCCCCCCTCTGTAACAGACCAAATATTTGATCTAAGTTTAAGGAAGGAGATATAAGGCTGCAAAGAAGGTTATGTTCTCCACCTTTCTGGTGTAAAATTGCAGCTGCCCTGTCAGCTATTAAATAAAATGAAGATTTTTTGCAGAAGTGCCTGCCATTCACCGGTGACTGGACATTTCCCATTTGTGTTCCGTTGCGTTGACAAGAAGGAGGTCACACCATGCCACCATGAGAAGCACTAACACCACACCTTGCTGGCAGAACCCATATAAAACTTTCACCCCACCCTGAAAGTTGTTGATACTACATATTTAACCATAAGTTGCAATGAAAACAATGTTGATCCTTCCCCAGTGTCAGAGAGAAAGGATATTTCTCAACTATCATCACTTAGCTGAGCTAACACTTCCCAGTTCAAGGAACACACAAGTCATATTAAAGACTGCAGTGGAGCAGAGAGATCTCCGTCCATTTCTCGTCCCAGGCTTTCAAAAAAACAGGAATTTTCCTGAGACTATTCTAGTTAAACTTCATCTGAGGCAAAGCAGTGTCATAGTACATTACAAGGGGTGTTTGCAGAGGCTGCAAGGGGAGTGTGACATCAGGTAGGCACGGCCTGTGCCCCACAGGTTTGGCAAGGAGGAAACTGCACATGGAGCAGCTGATCCATATGGGTCCTTGTGCAACAGGTGCAAGTGACTGACAGGTCTTGAAACTGAATTTGCAGGTACTTTCCTCAAAGATGGGGATAGTGCACAGAGGGTGAAATTCACCCTTTCGTGAAGTAAAAGATCTGGTAGAGGAGACCACACAGCACGCTGTATGGAACATGTGCAAACGCACCACATCCTGAAAGCGAAGAATGTCTGTACCTCTGCACCCAGACTAAGGTTGGAAATGGTGGGCAGTCAAGGGTTGCGTCCCAACCAGTGATTTACCACCACTGCAGATCTAGTGGCCTTTTTGCAGCATATGCCCACAATTCATCTCTCTACTTAGTATATGTGAGATCAGAGTAGGGACCTGCACGAAGCAAAAGGGTTTTCAAGCTGTTTAATATAAAGGCACCCCCCCTTTTCTTAACCTCTCTGAATTGAATGGCAACACATTTCAAAAATTTATTTCACACATTTTTTACTATGGAAAAAAATAGTAGAGCAATTCTTCCATTTACAAATAACTCATTCTGACCTGGTGTGGTCTTTCTGTTTTTGACACTGCAGATTCCTGTTTGAAATCTCTGGGTTTAGCTTGTAAATCATGTGTAGGAGTTTATCATGGCCACCCTGGTTGAGGATCATTGTCATAAGGGGACACAGAGGATTCGCTTCACATATACACACACACACTTCTCATCAGAGGCCAGCAAAAATTAAATTTTCAAACAATAATCCACACATAATCCTACTTCTTTTGGATTCAAATCTAAAATGTACTAAACAAGCAAATTTATTTGAGGAAATTTCAGGTCCTGAAAATCTTTCATTCTTTAAATCCATCTCTGGGTAAACACAGGTTTTTTGGAGATGGGAGTTTCATAACAAACAGCAGCACATGCCCATGACAGATCTTGTAGGCTGAGTGAAAAGCTAAGCAGTAGAACAGCACTGAAAAAGTTGTCAGGTTTCCTCAGTTGCAGTTAGCTGGATTTGGATAAGCCTGAAAGTTAAATTTAGTAGGTCTGAACCTCAGGAAACTAGGACTATTAGTGTTTGTTGAAGCCGCTGACAAAGGCCAAAGGGCAGAGTCCCCATAGCTTTTATTCTTAACAGCATAATTTCATTTTAAGATAAAGTTTCTTTGGAAGCTATTTGATTAAATCAGTGAGCCTCTAAAAACATGATAGCTAACTGTCAAACTGTGCCTTTTAGTGCCCGCACCACCTCAGCCCTCAGCTTTCATACATAGGCAAGAGACTAATTCAACAAATGATATTTTACTGTAAGCCTTGCCTTTCACCTTCCTTAGTAGGCACCAATGCAAAGGAACCCAGTTGCAGATCAGGTGAAGATTTAATCAGGTGAAGCCTTATCATACTTGGTCTAATTTAGATTATTAGTTCCTATTGGCCTAGAAAGTAAGAAAAATGCACCCGATTCCAACCCAGAGCCTACTGGGAGAAAGTTGCAGCATTGTTCTGGTCAGCCAACCAGATTTAAAAAAGCAAGAGCCTGGAATTTAAGAATGGGCAGTAAACCTAGCCACTGTCATCCTCCCTGTCATTATCCAGGCTCACTTTTCTTGAGCTCTTTCTAGGGATTATAAAGGTCGGTTTTTTGGGGGTGGAGAGGGTTACTATCTTAAAGACACAAGGATGATTCTATGTATATACAAGAACACCGAGTTGCATCTTAGGGATGCTTCTTAGGATTCGTAGGGTGATCGTAGTGCTTCTTAGTCAGTGCATAGAGATGCTTAAAGTAAAAGAAATGCGAAAGTTTATCTTACCCTCCAGTGATACAGTCCGGTGTCCTTCCTCTTTTTCTGCTGGAAAAGCATAGCTGCCAGGAGTGGCAGCATTCGGGGTGACATTCGGCTAAGGCACAGTTCATTGAATATACGAAACATAACACGCTCTACATAAAAAAGGAGCAAGAGCTAAAAATCACCAAGTCTAAAAATCACCTGAATTTGACTGGCTGCTTCTCGGTACAAAGGAGCTGCTGCACCTTCACCTTGAATTACTCGCACATAACTATGCTCCAACTGAGAAAAGCAAATGCTCAGTAGGGGTGTGGTTTGGAGTTGCCAAATAGTCAGGTTCAGAGCCTCACTGGCAAGTTTTTCAAATACTAATGAGAGATAAGGACAGCAAATAAAAGGCTAAGAGGAAGCACCAGCAGTGACTAAAACAAAAGTCTCAAAAGCCACAGGTCTGGGTTTTCCTTGCGATTTTGGGCAAGTTGTAACCCCGTACTTCAGTTTCTCTGCCTACATACTCATTGCTGTCATTGCGTAAAGTACTGCGTGACCCGCTAATGGATGGTGATAGTTATCATTATTTAGTCCTTTAATAATTATCCCAAAATACTCAAAGGGATAAGGTACATATTTACAAGTCTATTACGGAGATGAGAAAAACAGTATGTGGAGGAAGGAGTTATTGGTTTAAAAATAACCACTTCAATACCCATAATTCTGAAGTTTGGGATTTTAATAAAATTCATAGCAAAAAACAGAAACAAGGTGGGGAGGGGGGCTTAGAAACAGAGCAGAAGTCAAGCATGATTCATTTGTCACAGTGATTCCAAGGAGACTGCTTGGTCACGTGAGCAAGTCAAGGGCTATTTGACACCTACTCGGTATGGTCCCAATTCAACACCCACCGATTGCTCTCAGAATTAGTAATGGTTAGGTTAAGCCTTATGAAAATGAGTAAAACATCAGTATTGGAACAGTACTATCCCAATGCCTTATGAATATTAGTTACTGAATTTCCTGAATTACTGATAACCTTATAAATGGGGAAAAGCAACTGTAATGCTAACTTTAAAGCCACCAGGGATAGGGACAGACATTACACATAAACTGATTTAAGTGATCAGAAACTGGTTTAAACCTGTAACAGAACAGACATTCAATGAACATAAAATAGTTTCAAACTGGCTGAAACTGGTATGAGATAAACCTGATTGAATGTAGTATTAGACTTAACTGATTTGACTCAAGTTGGTTTATGCAATCTGTCCCAGGCCCCTTCCTGGTTTAACTTAAAGCAGACTCCCCTGGCATCCCAGCACGCTGTCTGGGCTGCGCTCTCTTCTCCAACCCAGCTGGCCTGGCCCTACCCCTCTGCTCCCCAGTCAGAGCAAGGACAGGCAGGGTCAGGGGTCTAGCCAGAGGGGGTTTAATTCCCCCTTCCCTGTGCCACCTGCAGGGACCCCTCACTGCTGCAGCAGCAGAGCACCATAGCCCCCGAGGCAGAGGGGGCAGGGAATAGGGTTAGTTTCCCCTCCACCGCCACTGGAAGCCAGGTCTGCCTGCCGTCACCACCACGCATGTTCCCTGCAGCGGAATAAGCCCCTCCTGTCTGTCAGCTGGATGCCAGAGGGAGGGGGAATAATCTGCAGCCCCCCTGAGGGGCCCTGCCAGCTGGCATCTAGCCATGCCCCTGCCCTGCCACTGCAGTGACAGAGGACTGGGCCTTTGATGGGGGCCACAGTACATCATAATGTCAGGGAGCATGAGCCCCTTCCCAGCAGAAGTGCTGCACTGTGGGACTGGCAGAGCTGCAGCAGGCTGCATGTGGCAGCACCAGGGTCTGGAGAGGGCCAGAGCCCTCCCAACCCACCCAGCGCCGTCGCACTCTGCTGCAGCTTCCCTTGACCGCAGTGTGGCTCTCTGCCAGGAAGGGGCTTGTGCTTAGGCAAACCGTGACAGGGGCTGCTGCCCATCACGGTTGCTTGCCCCTTACCACCCCAGCGGCCAGGGAGGGGCGGGAGCACAGCCAGACGCTGCCAGCAGGGCTGGGGGGGCAGGGGAGGACAGGAGTGAGGGTATTCCCCGCTCTGCCCCCAGGACACCTCAGGATCTGCCCAGCCCAGCCACAGCCGCCACTTGGTCTGCACTTGGGGTCAGTCCCCTCCCAGCAGGAGGGGGCTTATTCCATCGGACGCTGCCCCGAGCGCAGAGCAAGTGGCAGCTGTGGCCAGACCAGGGGGAATTAAACCCCTCCTCTCTGGCCAGTTCAACCTGGACTGGCCACACTCCCGCAGCACACTCTCCTGCAGCCAGGGCACACTGTAATGCCCCCCAGATCCTGGCCTGAGCAACTGCAGGCATGATGTGCTCACAGTTCCTCAGTCCAGAGAAAATGTCTGTCCAGTTACAAACCAGTTCAACTCAGGCAGGTTAGACTAACTGAAAAGGTTGAATCGGTTCAGGCTCTGGCTTTTTGAATGTCTGTCGCTAGCCCAGGTGATTTGACAAGCCTTAAACTTGTTTCTCTAGTTAAATAAAAAAAAACCATTGGAGAGCTGTACTGAGATTTCACCCATTTGTTTTCTTCATATCTGCAAGTAACGCTACATGGATAACAAAAGCAAGGCAAGCATTTTAGGTCTCATGTTGTAGAAAACTTGTGGCAGTATAACTACACCCAGTTCGAAGTGGACTGAGTTAGGTGTGTCTATGTTAGAGTGTAAGCTATATTTAACCTTACCTAATTTAAAATGCTGAATTACTGATGAACTTTAAGTGCCTCAGGCAAAAACCAGAGAGGCAAGGGAGAAAACATGCTTTTCCAAACGTTTGTTACAAACTACACTTGAAACTGATGCTTTTAAATTTGAAGACGACCCTCTTGTTTAAATACAATGAGTTTATTTACTGTCATGAATTTCATCAAATCCATTTTACATGTCACAGAATCATAAAATACTAGGGTTGGAAGGGACCTCAAGAAGTCATCTAAGCCAACCCCTAATTTCCATAGCATCTTTCACTCAGAGATCCCAGTGTGCTCCAAAAGGTACGCACAGGAATTCCTCAATCACTGAACGTTTTCCTACACTGCTAAACAAAACATTACTAATGCTACTGGATTAGGTGTTCCCAAATAAATGGGCTGCTGTCTGCTGTCATTGGTTTTAAGCATTCATACAGTTCCATTCAACCCCATCTAATCAACCCTGTTAAAAAACACTGGCAGGCCATCTAAAAGCTCTCAAAATTTCTAAACCCTGTGGAGCTAAATCAATGTTGGCTGCAGTGAGAAGTGTTGAGACTATTAGAGACTGCACCTGCAACTCAGACACTCAGGCTCCTTCTACACATTGCAGGAAGTGTGCAACTACCTGGTTAATTGCACAATTACCTGGAGACCAGCTACTTGTGCAGAGTACCTACCTCGCCATACAAAGCTCCAACCAACTACAAAGTTAGACCTCAAAAATGTGTATTAACTTTATAGCTGGTCACTAGCAAGCTTTAATTTGTACATCTAGCAGGGGCTCCCCTGCGGGTCTCCCAGCTGTAGGGGTGCACCATGCCCAGCCAGGGGTGGGACATGATGGAGGGGACACTGCTGACTCTGGGTCCTGGCAGCACGGCTTCAGAGTCCCACAGCTGCAGACGCTGGGTCCCAGCAGCGGTGGGGTGTGGCTGCAGTCTCCCAGCCCTGGGGCTGTTCTGAAGAAAGGAAGGTACCTGGTAAGTTTTAATACCCTGTTGATTAGGTAAGTGCTGTCTGACTCAAAAAAGGGTTGGGTTTTTTTGTTTTTTTTTTAAATAAAATTAAGAGGTTCTACCATGAAACATTAGAAAATTATCCAGGCACATAAGATTGTTGGATGCTACCCTATTTTTCACCTCACAATATCTTCCTCACTAGGTATCACATAGCCCCATTCAGGTCAAATTAAATTTCTCTAAATTAGTTTCCCCAGAATGGAACTTAACAGGCTTACATATTAACATAGGAACTAGTCCTGCATTAAAAGGCATTTCTTAGGAAGAACTTTAATTAGGAGTGAGAGAGAAGACTGGCTCAAATGTCAAGGGCCCGTAACATTTCTATAACCTACACTTTCTTGGCTGCATGAAGAGCACAGTCTAAGCTGCTCTGCCCTGGTCCCTGCTATCTTCTCCCCTTCCTCTACTTCAGCTACTTTCAAGGTCTGCACCTGCCTCTAGAACTGTGCATAAGAGGACACATGGCACCATATCCAAAAAGGTATTTTAGCTAACTAACTCAGGTGGAGTTTAGGCACCTAATGCTGTTTTGAACCTGGACCATAGTTGTGAGATCACTCAAGAGTTTTAGGAACAGTAGCCAGAGCAGATCAGTGTACATAATCTTAACTGAAGAGGCATTTACATTAATCACCACACTGACTGGTGAATGGCTATCAGCCACAATGCAAGGATTTGCATGCTGTGGGCAACATGAACAAGCTATGTGTGGCCTCGTTTTTGAGAAATAAGTAGCTACACAAATGCTATTTTCTACTAACACAAAGGAAACAGTGATTGAGAAATAAAGATTCCACTCTTAATACATGGTAGGTGTGTGAGATTTTTATTGAATAACAGTGTGCAAAAGGGAGAGAGGTACTTAGCCGAGTTAGTCTGAAGTCAGACAGAAGGCAGGATAGATCTGCACCTTTGCTAGGCCTATGCCCTACATACCTAGACAAACCTTCATCTTTAGACAAAGAAAACAGATCCAGCCAAATCTTATTGTCAGAAAAAGACTCTAGCAATGAGAGAAGGTGGCCATGGAATCCGTGTAGACATTCCTAGAAGTACCAGAATCATCCTACCGGCACACTGTCAACACAGATTCATCTAGGTGACTTAACACCTGTGTAATTGTTTGGAGATGGGCACAGAGTTCTGCCTAATAATGGCTGTAAGACAGTCCTACCAAAACTAGCCTTTGAGCTGGAGGCCTCTACTGAGGAAAAGTCTGTTATAAATGTGCGAATCCAGCTCCACATAACTGCTTCTGTATCTGAACAGCTTAAAAACAGGCAAAGATGCTGGCATGTTTCATGACACCTGCAAAAAGCTATGTAACCCAGGAGTCTGACACATGCCTTTCATTTGAAAGAGTAGTGGCATGACAGAGATGAACCTCAGAGACTAAATAAGAGATGCATACATTTTCATGAGCCACAGCTCGCTTCAAGGCCACCTCTACCTTAACTTCTCCCTGATTTCAGACAAACATAGCAAACTAAAGGAGATGCTAGAAAAGAAAGAAGGCATGGACTCTCAGGAAGGTGGAAGTGTGTATTTTCTGGCAGCAAAAAGTCAGCAATCCCATGTGTAGTGGCTTGCCTGGAGAACAGGCACAGAGCGCTAGCAACAGAGAAAGAGGAGCACTTTCCATTGGTGGAAGAGGCCAGGCCAGGAATGCCACAAAGACCACTGCCACAAAGAAGTGATGGGTGGTGGGGGTTGGAGACTGTCTTCTGCAGTGGATGGAGGGGTCCATCTGCCAGCCTGACCTGTTGTCCTGGGAGGTCTGCTGCTTGCCTGAAGTCCAGATCCGAGATGTCACGGAAGGATTACTGAGACTCATCCAACCCTCTGACTACTACCCCATGTTGCTCATCCACATGGGCACTAATGATACTACCAGGGGTGACCCTGAGCGGAGCAAGAGTGACTACAGGGCCCTGAGTGCAAGGGTGAAGGGGATGAGGGCTCAGGTGGAGTTCTCCTCTGTCCTTCTAGTCAAAGGGAAGGACCTTGGTAGGAGGGGATGCATCCTCCAGATCAGTGCATGGCTGTGCAGGTGGTATCACCAGCAGGAATTCAGTTTCTTTGACCATGGGATGTTGTTCCAAGAAGGATTGTAGCAAGAGCTGGGGTCCACCTGATGAAGAGAAGGAAAAGCAGCTTTGTAGACAGGCTCATTCACCTAGTGAGGAGGGCTTTAAGCTAGATTTGCTGGGGGATGGAGAATAAAACCCTGAGGTCAGCGGGGAAGTGGGGGACCTGGAGGATGCACAAGCAGGAGGGGGCAGCAGGGAAGGCCTCATTCTTCCTGAGAAAGTAAGGCAATCATCTAGTCACCTCAGGTGTCTGTACACAAATGCACAGAGCCTGGGAAACAAGCAGGAAGTCCTCACACAGTCATGGAACAACACTGTGATTGGAATAAGAGACTCGATAGGAACTTGCATGACTGGAGCAGTCATAGATGGGTACATATTATTCGGGAAGGACAGGCAGAGGAGAAGAGAAGGAGAAGTTGCGCTGTATGTAAGAGAGCTGTATGATTGCTCAGAGCTCCAGTATGAAACTGGATATAGGCCGGTTGAAAGTCTCTGGGTTAAGATGAGGGGGGAGAGCAACAAGGGGGATGTTCTGGTGGGTGTGTGCTATAGAGCACCAGACCAGGAGAATGAAGTAAATGAGGCTTTCTTCAGACAACTATCAGAAGTACCCCGATCAAAGCCCCTGGTTCTCATGGGGGACTTCAAATGCCCTGACATCTGCCGGCAGGGCAAACCAGCAGCACACAAGCAATCCAGCAAGTAAAACTGTGCTAATTTCCACCTAGTGAAAAAGTACCATAAGTGAAAAGGGTCAAAACTAGGGTTACCATATTTCCAATTCCAAAAAAAGAGGACACCTGTCAGGGGGCACACCTCACTCCCAAACCAAACCCCCTGGTACTGCCAGTGCCCATCAACTCCTGACCTGCAGCCCCTAGCACTGCCAGTGCCTCTCATTCCTCACCAGCAGTCCCCTGCTCCCCCACCCCCCACCGCATCGTCTGGGGCTACCCAGCCCCTGCAAGCATGAGCACCAGCCCCTGTGCTGTTGGCCTGGCCATGGAGCTCCCCACCACCTTGAAAGGGCCCCCCCACACCATTCCCCTGCTGGAGAGGCAGGAGCCTCATCCTGCCCTGCCACAGTCCCAGTGCCTGGATAGCTTGACACTGCCTGGCTGCTTGCTGGCCATTTGTGTGCGCGTACAGCCAGGCAGCAGCAAAAGAGGGGCCACTTTTCCCTCAGCACACACAGCTAGGCAAGCAGCAGCAAGGGGTGGAGGGAGGGCGATTCCCGCCCCCAGCACGCACAGCCCAGCAGCAGCTATTAATGCACCATAAAAAAAATAATGCACCCATTAATGGCGATTGACAGCCCCAATTTTAGTGAATCAGGACGCCAACTTTATGGCTGGGGCAATGAAAGGAGTCTGTGAGGTCCTTCAAGTAAAACGCCTAAGAATGTCCGTCTACCACCCCCCAGACTGATGGGCTGGTAGAGCACTTTAACCACACTTTAAAGCATATATTGTAGAAGTGCTTATAGGACAATCCCAAGAGATGAGATCAGCTCCTGGCCCCATTAACGTTTGCCATTCAGGAGGCACCCCATGACTCCATGTGCTACTCACCGTTTGAACTAGTTTACAGCCATCAGCCACAGGGTTTGCTCAATGTAGCGAGAAGGCTGGGAACGGCAGCCAGAAATGGGGACATACATAGCAAGGCACCTGACAGAGTTAAGGGAACACCTGACCTGGTGTAATAGCAAGAGCTTTGTTAATAGCAAAAGTTTTGCATGCTGATTCTAATGGTCTAAGACAATTGGTGTCAGCAGCGGGATTCCCCTGACGTTTGACATGGACTTATTTAAGAGGCTGCAGAAGGGGGAGGGAGAGGGATAGGAAAAAAGGATGCCAGGTTTGCCCAATACCAGGTTGTGGTATGGGGTAGCAAAGGCACTCTGTAAATTGAGTCCATCTGTTTACTGGAGCAAGGAGGAGTGCCCTGTAATTCCCGCCGAGGTGCAACGGTGGGTTGAGAAGGAGCTCAATTCTGAGAGGGAGAGTGGTGCTGGACGCACCGTCCCTTGGCTGCTCCTTACGGTGCTTGAATGTCTGAAATGGCACGACATGAAATGCCCGTCTGCAGGAACAGCTCGATCCGTTGGCAGATGCATCTGAATTTGAATGAAGCAATATTGCATGAGCTATATTCTAAACAACTTTATTCTGCCTCCCCAAACTGTTCCTGCTTCTCACCAGAGCTGGTCTCCCAGCTGTCTAAACCAGAGGCAGCTCCGGCAATGACAGGGATACCTTTATGGGATGCTAGGAGGCTCACAGGTCTGCGGATAGATCCGGAAGAGTGGGATGGGAATATACGGAGTGATGAGGCTGAACATGCTGAGAGTTCGGATGGTGGGGAGTGCCAACATGCATTTGCACAAACGGTACATTATGATCGTACCACCCAGGGACCTGCAGGCGTCAGTAGATCCCAGGAGATCAGGGGGTATACAACAGCGGAACTGGGTACCTTGGCAGAGAAATTTTGACAAGGGCCAGAAGAGGGACTGAAAACATGGATATTAAGGGTACTTGATGAAGGTGGTGCACATGTAAATGTCACCATAGCTGAACTGAAGGTGTTAGGAAAGAGATTTTATACAATGCTACAATACATACTGCATGTGCTCCAGTGGGCACCCATGCTCCACTATTAGATTGGTTTATAGAATGCTGGATGGACAAGTGGCCAGAGAGGGGAGATCATGATGACCTAGGGCCACAGTCTTGGCGGACCATGGAGGAGGGACTGGGGATTTTGCAGGAAGAAGCAATGAAAAATTGGATGTATGGGAGGCGAGTAGGGAATGGTTGTGGGTACAACCTAAAACTGCACCCTGGCAGGAGTGGGTGGCCTGTTTAACTTATTTAAACAGTGGCAGGGCCGTCAAGGGTACCAATGACGCCATACCCTGACCAGGTAGAACTAGGACCCTCTGAAGAGATGGCATCCCCAGATGGCGAGGTCAACCGGCGCTTACACAGTTGGTGCCGCCAGGGAGGCCTTGGGTTCCTAGATAATGACCCATGCTTTCGGGTGGGGGACTTGCTGGGGTGGGATAGGCTTCACCTTTCTCCTAAAGGCAAGCGTGTCTTCTCTTCGAGGTTGGCTTATCCCATACGGCGAGCTTTAAACTAGCCTCACCGGGGGAGGGGGCCACAGGAAGACAAGGAGACACCACCTGAGCGAGACAGATGACAAATGCAAAGAGTGCCCAGGTAAGAAAAAAGGGTCCAGACAGTCTCCCAAATCAGGGAGTGGCACATGCAGCTAGCCAAGGCCTTAAATGCCTATATACCAATGCTCATAGGATGGGGAGTAAACAGAAGGAACTCACCCTCAGAATAGCCAGTTCAGACCCAGACATAATAGGGCTCACAAAAACATGGTGGGATTCATCCTACAACTGGGCAGTTAGCATTAGGGGCTATAGGCTTTACAGGCAGGATAGAAAAGGAAGGAAAGGTGGGGATGTGGCGCTCTATGTCAAGGAGCAACACACATCCTCTGCCAGCAGAATGGGGTCAGCTGTGTCTATGTCCAAATCTCTCCGAATCAACTCAGAGGGTTCTGATTCAATTCGGAGAGATTAAAACGTCCTCTGATTCTATTGGGATTCAGAGATTTGGCCACTGAATCAGGCCGAATCTTCACCGAATCAAATCAGGGACCGAAGCTTCGCACAGTGCTAAAAATTGGCTCTGTATGCAGGGAACGCAGTGGACATAATATACCTCGACTTTAGCAAAGCTTTTGATGCCACTTCCCACAGCATTATTGCAAGCAAGCTGATGAAGAATGGGTTGGATGAATGGACTGCAAGGTGGGTAGAAACCTGGCTGGGTTGTCAGGCTCAGTGGGTAGTAATCAATGGCTCAGTGTCTAGCTGGCAGCCAGTATCAACTGGAATGCCCCAGGGGTTGGTGCTGGGGCCCATTTTGTTCAACAGCTTAATGATCTGGAAGATGGGATAGATTGCACCTTCAGCAAGTTTGTGGATGACACCATGCTGGGGGGTGTAGTAGATGCACTGGGGGGAAGGGCTAGGATTCAGAGTGACCTAGACAAATTGGAGTATTCAGCCAAAAGAAATCTCATGAGGTTCAATAAGGACAAGTGCTGGATCGTTAACACCTACAAAACCACAGACTACAGTGTCACCCATGGCATGAGTTTTCCTTATGCACAGCTTGAGGTGCAGTTCCCCCCAAAACCCTGCATCTATCACCTTGAAACTTGGCAAGCTTCATGGCCTCACCAGGGGCCACCATCCCTGCAGCTCTGACCCCACTGTGGCTTAATAGACACACGTGACATGTGCTTGCAAGAATCTGGGGTGCAGTTCTCCCCAAACCCCTGCTCCTATCTCCTTGAAACTTGGCATGCTTCATGCTCTCAGCAGACACTACCACCCCTGCACATTTCATCCAGATCAGACAAAAAACAACCAAGTTATAGATATTTCATTGATTGCCCTATGGCCGGATCTCCGAGGCAGCTCCGAAGCAGTTCGGAAAGCCTAACGAAGCCAGTGCTTTGATCTGGACATGCTGCTTCGGACGCCAATGTTTTGTTCAACATCTTAATGATCTGTGTCCAGTTCCAGGCGCTGCACTTCAAGAAGGACATGGAGAACCTGGAGAGGGTCCAGAGGAGGGCCACTCATATGGTTGAACTGTTACCTCTCAGCTCCATGTTCTTGGGGAACCCTGACACAGGATGCAGACTGTCTGACTCACAAAGAATCCCCCCCACACCCACCTAAACAGAAACTGATTAAGATGCAGTGAGAGACACACCTAAAACCCTCCAGATAAGGGTGACAAGAGTGAAACAACTGCCCTAGGTCTCATTTGCATCCGAGATGGAACCAGATGACCATTCATTTACATGAGAGATGGAGAACAGAAAGCCTGAAGCAGAGACTGCAGTGAATTCTGGGATCAGAGAAGCAGGGGAGCACTGCATGATGGGGAATCTGTGCTCCAAATGCTAATCAACCCACACACCCAGCTCAGCATTTATCAGACCAGTTCTAATCTGGATTTACAAAGGACTTTCCCCCTTACACACACACACCTCTAAGCAGAAGTAAGTTTAATAGGCATCTCGGGCCGTACATTCCCTGGTCCCACTATGGGAGGCCTATTTAAACTTAATTGGCTAAAACTCGGTTGCCGGGTTAGGGAATGCTGAGGCAAGACACCGAGTCAGAGGGGGTATGGGCAACATTTGAACAATGGTAAAGGGTTCATCACAGCGTCCAGCCCATTGGAGCCCTGACCACAAGTGTTGTCATACTTTTCCTGGGACGACTGGTGGAAGTCCTCCCCTCCCAAAGGTTATGAACACTCCAATAATTGCCTTAAGTCTGTTAAAAGACTATAGTAAGATCTGGAAAAGTCATGCTAAGCTGAGGCTTGTTCACAACAAGTAAAAATCCAAAACCCTGATGCTGCAAGCTATCTATTGTTTCTGAAGAAACCAGGAGATATCCCATCAGTATATCTGCTATCCATAGGAATTTCAAGCTGGCTCCTAAGTATCTGGTTACTCCCTAACCTGTGTTTCCTGAGTATCAATCAGTTTCCTGAGATGTTCCAACCAGATAACCCCTTGTCAATAGAAAAGACAATTTGATTTACACTATTGAGAATGCTTGAAAGAAGCTGAACTGAGGGTATAAAAATCTGTAAAAGAAGCAGCAGTGTGTGTGCTGACACCACCCGCTTTCTTCTCGAGAGGCTGAAGGAGGCAGATCATCTCCCTTCAAGGATCGTGCTGAGAACTTTAACCTGTCAGCTTTGCAACCCGAGTGCCTTGGACTGGTGAGATCCCAGCTCTCTCTCTCTCTTTTCTCTTCTCTCTCTAAGCATAGATTTCTGAACCTGAACTGTATTAGTTAAGCTTGAGCTAAGTTTCCCCAAATACTTAGTGAAACCAGGGTAATACTGTAACTGTTTGTGTTTGTTTTTCCTTTGCATGTCTATTACTACTAGTGTCATTATATATTTCATATACTTAGCAATAAATAACTTTTATAGTCAAACTGGTGGTAACTGGGTATATTTTTCCTTCTCTACTTCTCCTTCCCCACTTGCTCTGCAGCAACGCTTCTTTTACCTAAGCTAAAGATCCCTGTGAAGCCCAAAAATACTGTGGGGTCTGCTCATCAAGAGGCTAAAAGATTGGGATGTGCTGAGTTTGAAACACATAAGGGGATCAGCTTGTACAGGCTGATTGACCCAGTTTGGCTCAGACGTGCCCTAATGAACTGAATGCTGGCCCATGAGGGTGTCATCTGGACACCCAGCTGGATTCAGAGGTATTCTGTTTAACTGTGTGCTTGTGTCTGACTGTAGTTTATTGTTGCTCTGATGAACTGATTCTTGGCATATGAGGGTGTCAGCCTGTCCATGCTGATCAACCCGGCCAGGTCAGGCGTGTCACGTTAATCTGTGTGTGTTTGTGTGTATGACTGATTTGGTGACTGGAGGAACCCAGCCCCACTGAAACTGAGTCCTGCAAGATAGCTCCATTGGGGGTGAGGGCTTGCAGAAGGGAGAGATACAGCTCCGTATAGAAACACAAGTAACACAAGCAGCACATTAATAGAATTACCAAGACCCTAGAAATGTATCCCTAATAAATGAGCACACCCCAAAGTAATGGGCAAATCTGGTAACACTATAAAGTGTGTGGAAAAATAAGTTAGACAAAAATATTACAGTCTATAAAGGAGTATGCTACAACCCAGTTTCTGTATTTAGAGACCGCTGGCCAAAGTGAAAGAAAAATCAAGAACAGTACCAGCCTGAGCAGAACAGGATTGATCTAAAGCACTCAAAATACTGCCAGAAATACAAACTGTGCGTTACTTCAGTGCTGAAGTGTGAACTGGAGACTGAAGAGCTGTTTACGTATACAGGAAAAACAAATGCAATCTAGAAGCTCAAGCAATAGCTATAGTTCAGTCCCTGTTAAAAGCATTATTTTCAGAGGATGCTTGTTTTGTTTCAGTACAAGTGCAGATATGAACTCTCCCTTTTTCAGATAGTCTCTGCTACTTTTCAGAACTTCTGCTCATGCTGGGAGTTACAGCATACAGTGCAAAAAGTACAAGTTAATTCTGTTTACATACCTCTAAACAAAATATTCACCAGTGGAACCTATCATGCGTGACCCATCTCCCACATAAAGCTTCTGTAAATCAGAAGGTGAGAGCATACACCAAGCATGAAGGATAATACTCCCTTGGCACACATCTAGTTATTCCAAATATTGGGAGAATGAGGAATTTAGACATACTAGTTCTAGAAGTACCAGGCACAAAAGCCTTTCCCCAACCCCAACAGACTTTGTGGATTAAAGTAGATTTCAATGCAATGCTGATACAGCTGCAATGATTTAAGGATATTTGCCCCTTTGAGGGATAGCAGTATGAGCCACAAACAAGGCCAAATCAAAAAGGTTTTACATTAAATAGAAAAAATTTACTTTAAAATTTGACCTCATTGGTAAATACTTAGATGCATCTGAAAACTAATTTGAAAGATTCGGAGTGCAATACAAACTCATTGCTGGTCCATTTCCATTCTTCCTCATCTCTACACATGAAGAGACACAATACAGTTGCCAGCTCTTTAACAATAAGGTTAAAAAAGGTCAATTTTCTATTAAGTCTATATTGCCAAGTTATAGGTGTAGTCCATCCACAGATACTCAAGAGAAGTCATTTGTAAGTTGCTCCTGGCAATAAGCTTCAAAATTTCAGAAAGGCATCATTTCACTTCTGCATGTCAGATTAATATTGTGACCATGAAAGTCTACTAAATCCATGAGCATGTAGTCAGGTGTCCACTGCATTGACTTCTTTGGAGCAGAAATAATGTACAACTATTGCATTAGGATATCTGGCAAACGCACTGTGAAGACAGAACAGCATACAAGTTAAATTGTCAATACAAGCAAAACCCAGGTTCTTCTTTCTTCAGTATACAAATGATTGAAGTTTCATTTGTGCTAAGGGCAGAAAAATGCCCATGTAAAACTGGCACCTTCTCACTGGTCTAAGACTGCACTGTATTGGCAAAATCTGAACTAAACCAACTCAGCTGGATCTTACTGTGGTGTCACTCAAATGTTTCTCTTCAAAAGGTTCAACTGGGGGGAGTGAGGGAGGGGAATCACTGCTACACATGGAATCACCCAATTATCACTTTTTAAAAATCTGAACTGACCTGTAAAAGGTTTAGCAAGGCTCAAGTTAACCAAAATGAACTACACAGCACATACTAACCCTAACAATATGGCATTACAGCGATCACCTAGAGTCAGCACCACCAGTGTACTTAAAGAGGAAAACTGGATCTACATGCCAATAAGTCAATGATCTTTTGGACAGCTAACTATGCTCCTTAAACAGCCTGTAATGAGATCTAGTCCCCATATGATTCTGAATGTCACGACTCAGAGAAAAGGAGCTTATTCCCACCAAAAGTAACAATAGCTGAAAGTAGTCAGGTAATGCAACTGACTTGTATTAGAGCTCAAATCACAGAAAGGAATGAAGAAAAAGCAGCAAGTGGAATGCAAATGTCCACACCATACAGATTGCAAATGTAGTCCCAAAAACTCTAGGGATAAGGAAAGGAGCAAGAGAAGGGAAATATTACCAGAGGTCTTGAGACCACTCAGATGCAATGATAATCATCAGCATCTGAAATGCAAGTCGGTTAGGGGGCAGAAGGCAGCAATCACCACAAACAGGTTTCAGATTGCAGAGTAAATCTCTCAGACCATCACAGCTGTGCCACTCTCAACTGTGAAGAATTATGTAAAGAAACTATGCACTACCCACAAGAGGGTCGCTGCATGTAAACTCAATTTATGTTCATAAAGAGCTCTGACCTCCAAGTTAGGAAGTTACTTGTTATGCTGTCAACACCCTTAGTAAGCCTACCATCTACTTGTTTCGCCATCCTTGTAGGAACAGTCTCATGACCTCAGTGATTTATTAGAGATGTGAAAATCCTTTGGAAAATTCAGAAAGTGTATTTTTTGCACAAGTAGGAAGAACTCTCTCACAGTTCATCTTTACTGCATCAAGAGCTTAGGCAGTTTTAACCACTCTGCTATAAATACTATTTCCAATTCATCGGATGATCCTGAAAGGTCAACCCTAAGCTGTCTGCTCTTGATTTCTATACCCTGACTTACTGGAGTTGAATCTATAAAACTAAATCAGACTCCTTTTTTCTGTACAAAGTCCTTTGAGAAACGCATCACTCACCTATTCCCTATTTTCTTCTTACACACAGTGCATACCTTCTCCTCCGTGATGATACATTTTACCTGCTGATGCAAAATCCGCTCCTCCTGAACCTGTAAAAGAATGAGAAGTTGGTTAGAAAACAATACTGCACCAAAACCACTTGCCATATTAGCCAATCCATCTTTATATTCCCTGATCTCTTGAAATGTGGAGTTGTGATGTACTGCTTAACATGTATCTGCTAATTTTGGCTACACCACAGCATCATCTAGAGAGCAGGTCTTTCCCATATCTAAAAGGAAAGAACTAACTTTTTAGTATTTACATAAATTTCTTGGAAAAAAAAAATCACTCCATAATACATGATGCATAGGTAGGTACATACCCTAAGGAATTCTGCATGGAGAAGATTCTTGAGTACTTGATTGAATCGCTTCTTCTGGGCATTTTCCTCAAGGACCTTTTCTAGGAAGATTCTAATCTCACTAATTTGTGTATTTGCTGGGAGCAGATTTATTGCCTAGTATAGACGAGAATGAGTCAGAAAAGGAGCATAAAGGAACCAAATTGGGAAAGAGTCATTTTAGCCAGATTCTTTTAGGAACTGAACATACCCCCTATTCCTGTATCTTTTATTCTGCTCCCCCAGGTTCTACAGATATTCACACCACATATGACAAAAGGCTTCTTTACCTTAGTTGTATCCAATTTGCTGTGGTGCAATTCTAGAACCTGCAAGGCAGCTGGGAGATTGGTTTCAGGCTTTGGCAGTTCCATCTTGATCGGCCCCACACAATGAACACTAGGTGGTGATAGATACATTCGGAGCAGAGACAGATACACCTGTTTAACACAAATAAAATGAATGCACTGAAATATGGTAAGCATATACTGCTGTATTCAGACCATTATGGGAGACCTTTGCAATACACCATAACACGAGTCAGACAAGAATTTTGGCAAACAAGATGTTGGCTTGTGTAGCTCTTATATACTAAACATTTTTCAAGTCTTTTACTACTCATGTTTTATGCTGTAAGGAAGATGTAAAATTATACCTTTCCTCCCTCAACATATGTTGAGAGCATTTGAACTGAGTTATTGTCTTTAAAACACCAAACCAAGGTACACGGGCTTTTTCTTTTCTTTTTTTTTTTTTAAAACCTCATCAACAGGCCTCAGAAGTATGAATTCTGGATTCTGCCCCAACTTGTATATCATCAAAACTTTGCCCAGATACTCCCAAACAGAAGATGCACAAAATGTACATGAAACTGTATTGGGGATCCTGCCTGCCCGAGTCATTCTGCATGAACTTCTACAAGAGGCAGCATTGTAATAGGCAGTCAGATGACATTCAGACACTTCTCTCATAAAAAGCAAGAATTCGAAAATAAAGCTACTCACATCTTTGCTACCATCTTTGTTTCTGTCATAATGTTTGTGGCAGTAACTAGAACAGAGAAGAATTAAGTGTAAAGTAGAGATAGTGTTGAAACCCAGAAGTACATAAGGTTAGAGACAGACATTACACAAACTGGTTTAAGTGATCAGAAATTGGTTTAAACTTGTAACAGAACAGATGTTCAGTGCATAGAAACCAGTTTGAAAATGGTTGAAACCAGTCTGAGATAAACCTGGTTGAACACAGTATCAGACTTAACTGATTTGGCTCAAACCAGTTTATGCAGTATCTGTCCCAGACCCCTTGCTTTAAGTTAAATCAGAGTCCCCCAGCATGCTCTCTGGGCTGGGAAGGGCTCTCTGCTCCACAGCAGGAGCTCAGCACAGATTTGCAGGCACAGCAGGGTCTGCCTGGCTTCCCTGTGTTCCCCTCCCTTCTCCCCACCACTCGCTACTTAAGCAGAGATCCCTTCCTCCTCTCTGCCACAGCAAGGACCATAGCCAGCATGCAGTACACTAGCTAATGCCAAGATGCGTCTCTGTGCAAGTCTCTCTCCAACTTCACTGGGACAGGCAGACAGAACACTGACTGCTTAGGGCCTCTGGAGCTAAATCAACAGGTCAGCCAGTAAGCTGTTTAAATCTGAAGTAATGAGGAGAGAAGGTATTGTTTTGCTAATCAGGTGATAAAGACCGTTATCAGCCCTCCCCACCAACCTTTGTTTGCTCGCCTGTCAGTTTGCTGCAGACAGTGTGTTGATGCAGGAAGGGAGATGGAAGCATTCTGTATCATCAACAAATATATGTACTGCAAACCCCGCCTTGCCTCAAAAGTGTTAGCCTGGGGCTGGGGGCTACCAATACTCCCACCCCTTAAGCTGCCAAGGGGGAAAAGCCTGGGACCAGGCAGGCAGACCTCCCTAATGAGAGAATCCTGCTGGAGCCTGGCTGTGCCCCTCTCAGCTCAGCTCCCTGCAGAAGGGAAGGGAGGACTGCTCTAGCACCCCCCAGCTTCTAGCTTGAGCTACTGTGGGCATGTGCCCAAATTTCTTCAGTCCAGAGAGAATGCCTGTCCAGTTTCAAACCAGTTCAGCCTATCAGGTTAGACTAACCCGCAGGGATTGAATCAATTCAGGTCTCAGGCTTTTTGAATGTCTGTCCCTAGACTAAAAGTTATATGTACTCCACTCCGGATAGCTCAGACCTGCTAAATTAAAGTAATTGTAACTAAATAATGACTAGTTAATGCCAAATGAAAAAAGTGTGTTAAAAATGCTCAGCTCCATATGGTTCTGGAGAATAGGCAGTTTTAAGTCTAAAGCCACTCCCATCTCAGCCCAAGCCATTACTATACAGCCACATTATACAAAACAATTAAAACAAAAAACCCAAACCAAAGAGACTTCTCAAGCTGACTATGAAGACAGCCTGGAAACAAAGATGTCCTGGGGCAAAATAGTCAGTAAATGGAAATCATATGAAATACAAAGGAAAAAAAATAGAGTTATTATTACTACATGCTGTTTGTTTCATCCTGGGGTGAATGGCTCCCAATATCCCTTCAGTTAAAAGTTACGCAAAGGTTTAAAATTTACCAGGCCCACTGTTTAGGTACCAAGGAACACTAAACTGTTTGAAACATACCTACCAATAATTAGGTGCTAGTTAATTTTATTTTCAGCAAAATTAATTTAATCTATCCAAAAAAGATAAGATACATCTAAGGCCTATCAAGAACTATTCATAGCTAAATGAAGGCAAATAACAAGTAGACACCTGCGAGAAACTGACAGAGGAGCTTAAGTTCTACACAGTGAAAAACCAAAAGAGCCTATCAATGACTATTAAACTACCTGTAATTTAAGACTGAAATAAATCCATGTAGAGACAGAAGATTCCTGATTGGGGCATTCAAATAAATGGAAGGCCAGCCTCTCAAAAAGGCTAGCAATGCAACCTTGATCAGACAATGTGTAAAGGGCTAGCTCAAACCAGCAAGCAAGCAAGGAAGACTGCATATCCCAAAGGGTTAGAGAGCCTGTCATGCTCCAACCACATGTCCAATTACCTTCCTCCCACAGCGGAGAGAGCAAGCCAAACCTTAAGAACTGATATTAAGGGAGACTTACTTTTCAGCCATTTTGGTATCCTTCAGAATGTGGACATAAATGAAGAGGGCTTGTTCATGCTTCCCCATACGACCCAACAATAGGGCACGCTCTTCCAGGAGCCCTGGGTCAAGAGAATGAATGATTAATCTATCCCTGCTTCAGATATATGACCAGACAGCCAGCTCCATTATGGAAAAGAACAAGCAACTGGGCGACGTTGTGGACAGAAGCAGCAACAGAGTTAAGAAAAGTCAGACTGATGTCTGAACAATGGGTGAAAAGATACTGACTAGATCAGAAGTGGCCAATCTTTAAGACAGGCAGTTTGCATGTGTGGAACACAGGGACAGGCAGCAGGGGTTAACAGGGACAGGGAAACAGAAAGCAGCACAGTCAACTGGACAGGGGAAAAGGATCAGAGCGGCATTCAGGGAGGGCGCTGGGTTAATCTATGGCACACCTGTCAAAAAAGTTGTCCTCCACTGGACTAGATGACATCAGAGTTCCTCAACACATTTATGAGTTCCTCTATTTATTTTAATGCTTGGCACCAACATTTTCTATTACATATGCTCTCCCCAGCAACAAGCTTAGGATGCTCCAAACCCCAATGTTTGTTTAGAGCAAATGAAGCTCACCTGTTTCAGAGGGAAGCCAAGCATTACCTCATCTCAGGCCAACACAGATGCAAAAGGGGAATTTCACTGTGTCTGGTACTTACTGGTAGGCAAGCAAACTTTTGACAACTACTGACCTACTAGTTCTTTTCCATTTCTAGTTACCATGGTCTTTTTAAAGAAAGAACAATTGAGATTTTGCTGTGCAGAAGAGAAACTAGGTTCAGATGGAAAGAAACTAGTTTTGCGTGACTAACAACTCACCATCAAAAGGGAAGTCACTGATAAGCCGGCTAGGTTCATAGCAACTAGAAATCTCAAGAAAGGCAAGGAGCTTTCCCCGGTATTCCCCCAGTTCTCCTTCCTCTTCTCCAGCAGGCAGTGGAGTTTTATCTATAGAAGGCAGACAAAAGACAAAAAAACCCAAGAAGTTAGTATTGTACAACTTCGCCACAATAATGTGAAAGAGCAGCAAAGTATATATCCTCCCCAAATTATTCTGAGTAAAGAGTCAAATGCTGTTTAAACTGCCCTGGGGACGAGGTGCAGAAGAAAAGCTGTTCATGAACTTTACAGAGCAGAAGAAAATAGACTTTGATAATATTCCAACAGAGAAGATAGGGCAGATTATGAAGTGAAGAATGCTTCCTTTTTTGTAACTTGCCAGGAGTCATGTGAGTCATCTCAACTCCATAAGGCCAGGACAATAGTACCTTCTATTTCCTAGAATTCCTTTAGCATAAGAAATTAAAATCTCCATATACTTCCACTATTTGTGCAGTTCTTTTGAATTGCAAGACTGCTCTTTTTTCCCCCCTTTGATGTGCAATAGTGAATGGAATCTTAAATTTGGGAGATCTTAAGACTACTGTCCACTACTTTCCCTTCCTGTGTTATTGCCAACATGTTGCTGCAGGCAAAGAGGAGCATAGAGGGAGGTACCTGGAGGGAAGGTGCTGAGATATTCCTTCATTAACGACTGCACTCTCTCACAGTACAGCTGGATCAGGCGGTTGTGGAAGTCTGAGCCAGTCTCCTCCCAGACATAGACGATGTGTTCCTATGAATGCACACACACGTTCAAGGTAAAAAAAGTTTCCTCTTTCTCCAGGAAGTGCTTTAACAGAGTGTAGATAACAATTCTATACTCTTGTAAGGTAGTTTATGGGCAAATGTTCTGATTGAAGCACCCCAAGGCTCCATCCACACACGCATGGATGTTTGGTTCCCTGGGGACAACTAGCGGCAGCATACCTTGTGCCACTGCTAGTTGCTCCTGGGGAACACCTGTGCCGCATGTGCTCCGACATAAGGCAAGTTACCCCGGATGGGGTAGAGAAGGCTGGGATCAGCACTGGGCTGGCCCCAGCAGCCTTACCTGGGGTTCTGGAGGCCTCCTGGGGCTACAACACTGGCGATCCTGCCACACAGAGACTAGCTAGCAGTGGAGCATGGCTCCAGCGAGCCAGGCTCCAACTTCAGGTGGCACACGCTACTACAGCGTGCACCACTCCACCTTTTTCCCTGCCCAGATATCCAGGGGCCAAGAAAAGACACCCTCCACACTGCTCCCTTGCAGCACAGAGAACAACTGAATGTGCAGTATGTGGTGCTACAGCCCTGTCTGCAGCAACACATTCTGCATGGCCACACTCGTTTGGACGTGGCCCCAGTGTCTTTGAAGCACTACAAACACCATGGGTGTAGATGTTCACACCTGATTAACCACTTCAGTAAAGGTCACTGCACTTCCTAAAACATATCAGCACATTCCAGAAGAGTTACAGAGGATTGCTTACTCTCCCAGCATCCCACACTGCCATCTCACAGCAGGAAGAAGAGCAAAGCAGAGAAGCAATAAGCACTATCCTGTGTGCTTGGCTCTCCTATGGAACCTCTATAAATCAGCCCAAAAGGCATGCAGAGATTCCTGCTCTCCATTCCCCTGACTGGAGACAACCACTGCTATGTGCTTTCATGGACATTTTGAAGTGCGCTGGGGATTGGAGGTAAATGCATGGACCTGAAAAAAAACAAATATAGAGCAGGATTTGGAGCACTTCAGATTATTTTCTGTCCATATCCACAGGAGCTATTTTTAGCCTTCTCAAGTCCCACTCAACTTCCACTTCTGATTACCTGCATTTTTTTTGCACCTCAGGGAGAAGTTACTGCTCTCCACACAAACTGCAATGTTCTGGGAAACTAAACAATCACGTGACAAAGCACTGAAAGCCAAATCTTTTTATGCTCTTACCAGGTAAGGAATAGCCAGATTTTTGAAGTTTTCTATCAAGAAGTTGAGCACTTTGTCCCGTGGCAAGGCTTCTACTTCAGGGAGGTCTTCTGTAAATATCTGCCAAAAACAACATTTCTACTTAGGCTGATTTTAATTAGGTCTGTAGTCTCAGTGTTCTGCAGTGCAGGAATCAAAAATACTGCACTGTACTTCACAAGTCCACATCAACTATGGGAGTCAGTAAAGAATCAGAACAGCAGATTTAACCTCTGTTTCTGATACGAAATAGCACACAGAAGAGCCACACTAATTGCTCTACTGCTGCCTAAGGTAAAACATACACACCCTTTCACAAAGTTACCCACCTCTAACCAAGAACAGGAACAGGCAGCCCGTTCAAAAGCTATAATAGACAGAAATAGCAAATTTCTCTTCTATCTGTACTTAAATGTACAGAATGGAATTCCATACTGCATTCTTCTTGCAGAATTTTTTTTGTAGCAAAAGTTCCTCTTTCAGATGACAGTGTGGACAGAAGAGATCCAGAACAAACAAAACTATTCCAATAAGTTCATTCTTAAGACATCAAGACAAGGACATGAAGGACCACATTTCCTTGGTCCATTACCAGGCACATCATTTGCTACAGGATCTATATTGAATATAAAGTGAAAACCTGAACTTTCCACTGAAGTTCTATAGCAATAACTGGACTCTCAGACCCAGCTCACCAAGCCGAAGAAAAAAAATGAACAAATGCCACTGTTCTAGATGGGTATAGGTAGTAGCCGTGTTGGTCTAAGGACGTTAAGTTGGTCTAATAAAAGATATGAGATTCACCCAAAGTACTCTGTGCTAGATGCAACTTTAAGAAATAAGATAAGATATTTGCTGCAGCCATTCTTACCTTCAGCCCATCTTCAGGAAAGTCTCTGAGCACCCAGACAGAATAGGAGAACACCAAGTGCAAGTTCTCTGAGCCTACAGAACAAGGAATAGAAAGTGACTACATGAAAGTAAAACTGAATTTGTCTTTATAGTTTGCATTTTCACAGCTTGAAAAAAAATCACCATGAACAACAAATTTCTTTTAAAATAAATTATTTTCACTTTTAAAATTTTTTTTTTTTTTTTAATTCTAATCTTAAGGATAACCCTGCTAAAAAAGTTGGCTGTGACAGGTAACTGTAAAGGAAGATGCAAAACCTGGAAGCAAAACACAAACCAGGTATAAGGCAAAAATGTTTTCTACACTTGATCTGAGCCTTCAAGAGGCCGAGAAGCCAGCACCTCTCACATATTGTTGCTTCCAGACAGACAGCTCACAAGGAGAGAAAGGATTCACACAGAGCCTTATATGCTGTTTCTACATCCCTCCCCCACAGCACTGTGATTAGAAGGGAACTCGGGGAAAGATCAATCGCTGGCCAGCTACAGATGTCAATATCAGAGAAGTCTTTCCCCCCCTCCGCCCCTTCTCAGTTTGTTCCCCTGCAAGAAAGACCACCTTCTAAAATTGCCAAATTTTTTCCAAAATCAATTCAGATGCTTCAAATCAATTTAGAGCTTTTAATGGGTCTCCCAACTCAATCTGGATTCGATGATTCGGCCACCAAATCAGGCTGAATCTTCTCTAACTCATATCGGCAACTGAAACTGCACAGCCCTAGACAGCACCGTAATCTTTTTCTTCTTCTTTTTTTTTTTTGGTATGTGCCACTCCATTCGCAAAAGTTACTGGAGGGTTGCCTTGAGTCCAAAAAGGTTGAGAACCACTGCCCCAAGACCTAGAAGTCCCAGTGAAGAACCAGGTCCACTGTATTAGGTTCTGTAAAACACAATACACAGACCCTCCCAGAACTCAGTCTGCTTAATTTGGTTGTTTTCTTTACACAGAAGAAGTGTGGAACCCAAACCCATGATATTTGTTTGATGCTTTAAAAAGGGCCAGTTTAATATACTGAAAGTTATGGACCACATCAGCTGGGAGAAAGAATGAAAAAACAAAAAAGAACAAACAAACAAAAACTGAAACGCCAGGACTGAGTACAGTTCAAGGAAATTTTCCAAGATTCCCCCAAACCTTATCTGTTTAAAAACGCAGCACTGCTAGCTGTAAAGTGAAAGTATTTTTTTTAAAAATTGTACCCAAAATGGGTAAAGGGAAGACGCATAAGAAGTTAACACCCATGAACTATGAAAGGTAGTTAAGGGAAGTACAAAGATAAGAAAATCAGTGGACAAAACAGTAAAAGTCCTTCAGTAAGGAACTAAAGGAATCCAACAATGGAACTGATCCATTAAGAGAGAGTAATGGTCGATTCAGCAATACACAAAGGGCAGAAGCAGTAAATGTTTCTGTTCAGTATTTGGGGAAAATCCAAATTATATATTGCTATCTTATGGAATCAAAGAAACACTTTCTTTTCCAACAGTAACTCAAGAAAGCCAAGTTAAAACATCTGAATCAGCCGATTCAAATAATTTGTATCTGAAAGTTTTAAAGAAGCTGGGTGAAGAACAGTATGGATCATTGATTTTCAGTAAGTCCTGGAGCACTGGGAAAAGAGTTCCAAAGGCTTGGAAGAAAATTAAATATTATAATACTTTAAATGGCTAAAACACGGATTACCTGGATAGTTAAGCCTGTCAGTGCTCCCAGGCAAAGGGACAGGAGGATTCATAAAGACTTGATCAATCAAATCACAGCAGGCAAGTGCCAAATCAACACAGATTTATAAAAGAGAGTTCTTGTCAGGCTAATGGTGAGATAAAGAGTTGTATTGAGACTACGTTAGAAAACAAGTAAACCTAAACTTCTGCAAGGTGTCTGACATGATAGTATGTGACATCTTAATTTATACACTGGACAAAAAAATAAGATTTAAAAAAATAAATAAATATATATGGCACTGTAAGAGGGGACCTGAACCTTGTTACTCAGCCAAGGAGAAACAGACAGCAACAGAGATCAGAACATGGGAACAAACAGTCTGGACTGGAAAGACCCGTGTCACAGAGCTCCTAGCCCCCTGTGCAGGCTGAGGAAGAAACAGGCAATTAGATGGGAGAACGAGCTCAAAGCCAGAAAGGCTTTTCAGGTAGCAAGGGAAGGTGCCCCCTGGGTAAGGGAAGCCACACAGCAGTTCTTGCATGACAGGCGACAGTTTTCCAGAGGCCCTACGCTGAGAGCTCAGGAAGCATCAGGTGTCACATGCCAAAGAGGCTCACTCTCACCTGCCGTTTTTGTTTTCCTGGAGTGAGAAGACTTTTGTTAAAGCAGTGGCTCATTTCCTTTTGATACTGTGTTTACCCAGTGAGGAAAGGGTTGTTTGTTTGGGGTTTTGGGGTTTATTTGGTTTTGTTTTTTTGGTTTTTTTTTTGTGGGGGGGGGAGAGCCACAGCTTACTTCCATGTTGAAGTTAATCAGCAGACTGGAAGTGGCAGTAAGGGGTGACTGCAGAGGTGAGGCACGCCAAGGCTTAGGACCCTGCTAGGGTAAGATGTGGAGCTGTGAGGGCCAAGGGTCATACCCCAAGGAGGCAAAAAACAGGGCCAGGGCCCACAGTCAGAGGGGCTGGAGCTCTGGGCCAGTGCTATGGGCCTAGGCTAAAGGAGCCCAGCTAGAGAAAGGGGATAGAAGCCAGGACAGCCAAACTGTATATTGAAGCAAAGTGCCTCGTAAGACAGGTAACTGATATAACTAACATCTGCAAGGCATGCACATGACTATGAGGGCTGCTGGTGGTCACAATTATTGCTAGTAAGGCTCAGTTGAGGTTGTCTCAAAGGAGTCTCATCCCATAGGATTTGGGGGCAGAGTAGCCCACAGGATCACACCCTGAGAAAAGATACCTAGACTACGCAGTCTCTGTCGACAGCCTCCCTTATTAAAAACCCTAAAGATCAGGTCATGGCAGATGAGAAGGAGGAGGCAGAAAGAGGAGACCAAGGAGCACAAGCAGGCTGGTTTGACCACTAGAGCAAACACTGAGCAGACTGTCTTGAGCCTGCTACAGGAATGCTTTAGAAAGTCTAAAAGTTCAGTCTCAGAACCAAGCAGACGTGGTACCAGTAGGCTCTGTCGGTCTGTCACTATTTACCAAGTGACCTAGAAGAAAGATTAGAAGAATGGTAAGTAAGGAAGACAGGCTGCTGATGACAAAAGCACATCTGGATTCACTGGGTAAACTGGACATAGGTAAACAATATATGCACTGATGCAGCTAAAGTTCACCTCTGGGAATAGAAAGGTACACTCTATCCTGGGGAAGTATTACACTGAACAAAAGAACAAAACAAAGAAAGACTTATGTCATGGGCATAATTAGCTGAGCACAAGTTTTCAGAATGATGCTGTGGCCAAAAGGACTGTAATCCTTGGACAGAAAAATACTGAGTAAGGGTAGAGTGGTTAACACTGCTGCTGCAGTTGGCACTGCTGTGACTGTTACAGGAATACCATGCCCAGTTCTGGTGCTAGGGTTTCAAGAAAGATGTTGAAAAACTGGACAGGAGTCACGGCTTACGAAAGAACCACAATGATCAAAATGGTAAACCACTTTTTAAGAAAGATCCAGGAGTCCAACTTACTTAACTTACCAGAAGGATTATTAAGGGATAAGGTGATCAGGGATATAAATCTCCAATGTGCACATATAAGAAATACTTTACAAATGGTTCTTCAGTCTAGCAGACATACATACAGCAAGAACAAATGGGTATGAGCTCACAATATACAGAATGAGCAATAGAGAACAAATTTTAACAATGTGGGCAAGCAAACACTGAACAACTAAGCCAAGTCTGTGGTAAATTCTGCATTATTAGCGATTTCTAAAATTAAAATGGGATGTTTTTGAAAGAGAGACACTGGTTTGTTTTCTATTCACGGAAGTCCTGTGGCGTATACAATGCAGGTCAAACAAGGTAACAATGATCCCTTCTAGCATTACAAGCTACAAAAAGGTAGAACAGCAATACAAAATTGAAGGAAAGAAGACAGGAAGTGTCCCTTTAAAAGGGAAATTCTCAGCATGCTCATGGTTTGCGCTTACCCAAATGCTGTAGATATTGCACTGTCCTCTCATGACCCTTCAATGGTGAGTTGGCTTTCTTTGACTGATCCACTAATACCTGCAAAGCTTTTAGCAAAACAGAGATGTCAGGAAATTATTTTTTGGTTTCAGAAAGTTTCCTCAGACTGTGTTTCCAAAAGACTTGGGGCAGAGGAGAGAGAAATATTTTTGCCCTCCCCACAATGCCAGCAGAACAATGTACGTTGGGAAGGAATATGCCTGTGCATACCTGCTCACAGGCTTTGTTGCACAAAAAAGTCCAGGCAATGGCATGTGTCAGGCACAACATGAATGAATACATGACAAGTTGACTTAACAAAAAACAATCAAATCGAGACTGACACTATGTAACCATTCACAAATACTGGCTGTAAGTTTAAAAATGGATGAATGGGTTCCTGCCAGAAAGGAATTAAGATGCAAACATATGCTTCTATTCACTCCTCAATTCCACTTACCTTTTTCATGCAACCCTTTCTTCTCATATAGTATTATCAGTTCACTGTATTTATGTGCCTTCTTCAACACATGTTCACTCTCTTCAATGTGGCAGTGATTGTTCTCCAAACGTAGCAATGGTGCCACAAGAGCTACATTTGTCTACAAGGAAGAGGGGAGATTGGGTGCTTGATTCACATACTGGGTATCCCAAGCTTATGGTTAGCAACAAGAGTCAATAGCATAGGAAACAAATATTTGACAGTAAGTCTTCTACTGTGTCCCTATTGCATGCAATTCCACTTTGATGTCCGGGGGGAACAGAGAGTGGCCAGTGGCTGATGCATCAGTAATACTTCCCTCCCTAGGTTGGAGGCCACTTTAAAGGGACCCGGGGAGAACCCAAGCAAACACCCTCAGGAGTGAAGATCTCCAATATTCATCTGGTTAACTGCGGAAGATTTAATTAAATGAAAAACATGCTTACTTGTCTCTGCAATCTGAAAGGGCCTTTTCCCACTGAAACTGTGTGTTCTTAATGAAGAAAAAGCCAAAGCCAAATTAAGATTTACAGAGAGCTTTTGGAGCTCATGAAGTGATCAAGGCTCAAATCTGAAATTAATTTATTCTTTATCCTAATTCCTCCATCCCAAATCCCCAGTGGATGCTGCATTTTACAGACAAACACAGTCCAGGTCAGGCATGGAACTCACATGCAGGTAACACTTAAGCAGTGTGGTGTCAATTATCTGCAGCAGCTTCTTTTTGGATTTGATTGTGGGTGTTCCCTCCATGAGGGGTGAGGTGCTAGATTGGTGGTCCGAGTCATTCAGCTTCTTTACCAGCTGACTTCTTTTCTGCAGAACACAAGATAGGATTAAAAAGAAAGAAAATCCATGTACTTACCTGTCAATATCACTTGAAAGGAAAAGGCAGCCAACCTAAACCACCCTTATGATTTTCATTACACATGCCCACCACTTCTCTCATCATGCATCTCAGTATAGATTCAATGTGTGTTCTTACATGACTCAGACAACAGGAAATATAGTTGAAATAGCATTCTTACACCCACTGCCAGACCTTCTACCAAGCCAAAGCTGAAGAACAAGTATTCTTTGTAGTATGTTCTTGTCAAAAGAAGGGAAATGGCAGTACAGAATTGATAACTGCTTACAGCCATTAGAGGGGTAAATCTCCAAAACATCAGTTTTACATTTTCAGGCAAGCATATTGTTAATCTATGTTAACTTTTACACTATAAAAGAAGTCAGGTAAGACTTCAAAACTGCCAGTGGCCTTTGGTGGTATCCTCCACTAGATGTGACAAGTTAGCTAAAAGAATTCAACATAGAATAATACTTATTTCTCTTAATTATTTAAGTCCAGGAAACGTGAAAACCCACTTTCTAAAGGTTGATGGGTAATGGCACTTACCTGTGTTAGGTAGTCTATGAGAGCTAAGTGTGCCTTCTCAAGCTCAGCCCCAGAGAGCACTGGCAAAGGGTTGGGATACTGCAACTGCTTTCTATAATCAGTAGGCAGCAGATCAGGATACAAGCCCATTACATGTGTAGGATCTAAGCAAAAACACAACCACATACAATCAGTACTTGTGATTCTCACAAAATCTTGCTTTTCAAAATCCTATATTTTTACAGAATTAGTAATTAGAGTTGTTCAGCTACAAACCCACACTACATAACACTTGTCAGATTGGCAACCAGCTATCCCCATATTATTTGTCTTATCCATCATTGTGTAAGTATCAGTTTCATGGAATTTATTAATTCCCATTAGTTTACAAGAATTGGGACTCTTAGAGCTCTTAATTTTTTTCTCTAGACACTAGAGATAAAATTTTCAAAAACTGCTTGCTTTTTCCAAAACTGAATCTGGCACTCGCGTCTCCTCAGAAGTCAGTGAGTTGTAACCCTCTTGAGTCTCCCAATAAACACTAGTGCAGGGATGCAGTCTAAAGTAACCATTCATTCATCCTTTTCTATACTCATAACTCAAAGAATTCCCCATGACTGCTGTTTGCTCTCACTCCAAGACCTTCATGTCTGTTGAACAGGAAATTGGGCACAAGGTCATTACTTGTTTTTAGCAGTGGATGATGCTGAGACAGCAGGAATTGGAAAGCAGATACCCCTTAGACCACCCAGTAATACTTTTGATAGGGCATTAGGGGATTTCAACACCAAAAAGTTTCTCTACATAAGGAAGATGCAAAGATATTCTGAACAAGTGATGTGGATTAGGCTAAAGCCACAAAGGCACTTTTAATAAGGAAAAAGTACACGCATACAGGAAGTCAGTAAAGAAAAGCTATTCCAAGCTATTTCCCCATGTACAAAAGCCTGAATAAATTCATCGCCGAGTTAACGACAATGGGGGTTTTCTTCCCCGCTCCATTCTAAGTCAAATCCAGAAAGATTTACAGTAGCCTCCCCTTTCCAAAACTCCTCAATTCCAGCCTATACCAAGTTACCTGTACCAAGCTTGGCAAAAACTTGCATGGAATCATCAAAACGCTTCTGGCAGAAGAGGTTGAAAGCATACAGGTTCTTAATGTGATGAATTTGTTGCCGCTTCTCACTATCTGAATCATCCTTCATTTCCTACACAAACACAAAAACGTATGAATATCAAGAGTTCTTGTGCTTAAATACAAGTTAGAGAAATAAGGGGCAAACACTGACAGGTCTTGAAGTTTAAATTTCAGTGAAACCAGCCTGGGATTTTCCCAAGTCTTTCTCAGTCTCTGAAACAAAAATGCTAGCTGAGGATAGGCAGAACTAGTAGTAGCTTGATGCAAAATACCCAAAGGGGCAAGTGATTGAGGAAGAGAAAGACATTCAATCACATTAGAGCTAGTGACAAACACTTCAAAAGCACCCAAGATCAAAACCTTATGATAGTGGCCAGAGCACTGCCTTCCCCCCTCAGTGTCTGAATAAATAACCTTCCCTCCATGCATGCTTAAGGAGAGACAGACACAGTCAAAGGCTGTCCATTTGCTGAGGCAAGGACTGCCACTGCCTGTGTTTATATCATGCTTACCACAGTGGGGCCCTAACCTAGTTAAAGCCTGAAGGCCAAACACGTCAAATGGACTGATGGATTTATTGCCCATAAGGCATTTCCACATCACTTATTTAAAATGGCAACCAAGTTTGGAGCCAAAACTGCATCTGGAAGGTTACTGTAGCAATCTAGATAATAGATATGCTGTTATCTACCCTGATCTGCAGACAACCTGAAACAGTGGCTCAGGATTTAGAATCTTTCTGCCTATGCTATGATGCCTAGTGAAGTTAAGTTGCATACAGGATGTTTGTTTTTTAATCAGAAGAAATTTCTTCTGGTACAAAATAGCCCAGAAGTTGGAAAGCCACACAAAACCACCTATAATCCTAAGCAAGACAAGGTTCCATGAGCTTTGCTGCAGGGGCATGGCACTGCAGACAGGCTGACCCCAAGCAATGTGGGCCTAGGCAGGGTAATTTTTCCAGGCAGCAAGGCTCCCACAGCAGCCTGCCTTGCCCTGCACTGCTCCCAGTCAGCTGGGCAGCAAGTGGAAACTGGCAGGGCTGGGAGGCAGACCTGGGAAGGCTTCAGCATACCAGGCTCCTGTGCCTTCCAGTTTTTCAAATTGTCAACCGGGCTGCTCAACTGAACAGCAGGGCAAGGCAAAGTGAACCCAGCACAGACCTGGCTTGACCCCCCTCAGCCACTCAGCTGAGTAGGAGGCAGGTCAGGGGGCCACGATCCCTGCGCTCTGTTCCCACTACCCAGGAACTGAGCTGGGGGAGTGACATAACAAAGCTCTCGTCTACTTCTCATGCTGGGAATGTGTGTGTAAAAAGCAGACAGGGAGCAGCTGGGACTGCTCCTTCTTTCCCCCAATTTCCCTTCAGTTTATGGGAAGGGAGGGTTGGGGGAGGCAGAGGAGCAGCTGCCCCCGCTTCTCTCTGCACTGGTCTCCAACTGGGTTGACCAAGCTCTCAAGAAGGCACAGGAGCCGCTCCTTTGGCTCCCATGCCTGGTCCCCAGGAGAAGTCAAGCCTGAGGAAAGGGCGCAGACATCTAGTCTCCCAGGAGCACTGTAAATCTAGTTGCTCCTGGGTTCTTTTTTTCTTGGGGTAGCCATTGTTGTTCTGGGAGAAAAAGCTTGAATGTCTGCACACTTTTGGTTTCAACAGGGAAAATGGTAATTCTCCGGGTAGAAATGGAACATCTGCATGTGGCTTAAGTATAAGCACTAACTAGTTGGTTGCTTGTTTTTGCATCGAAGCAGGATAAGAGATGGTAGAAAAGTCCACTAACATAGGGAAGAGCTTAAGTTGCTGCAAGGAAAGGAATGCAGAGAAAGGGAAAAAGAATGAGGCTCTCTTGCACAGAAAAGGGCAGAAGCAGCAAAATGGGCATGAGGCAACATCCCTGTGCAAAACTAACTACAACAAGACATTACTGAACATAACTAAGTAGTTGAGTGATAACTTAAAGGCCCGTTTCCTATCTTTCTCTATGAAATGCTGCATTTGCCATTCAGAAAAGCCAACAGGAAGCAGGGAGTATGTAAATCCTGTTTTTATACCCTGGCCCAAGAATTGTAATTGTAAACTGAATTTGCTTCCCCAAAGAGTTAAGTTTGACACTTTATTCTAGACACTGCAACAATGTAAGGCAAATGAGGGTATACTTTTTTTCTACACCACAACATTAAAGGGAGTTGTCCCATTTCCCTGCCATTACACCAGCCTTGATTTAAAGGCTCAAAAGCAGGGGTGCTCAACCCCTGGCCTGTGGGCCAAATCTGTTCCACAGAACTAATGTCATCTGACCTGCAGTGTCCCATAGAGTCCAGAAATTTGACAGCAGGGAAGCAGTGGCAATTAGTGCCAGGCTACTTCCGCACACTAGGATCAGACCCAGCTGGACCAGTGCCACATGCCCACATACCAGATCCAGCCTGGCACCACTCATCTAGCCCACAAAACCAAAAGGTTGGGCACCACTGCTGTAAGCAGTACACCAAGTCATCTAGATCTGTAGGCAGATGGACCAGGTTCTCTGTCTACTCAGATCAGGTATTTCAAGAGAAATATTGAGGAATGTAGCCTCAGAAGAAGTAGCCAGTTTGGCATAGTTTTACCTTAGCCATGAAATGTTGGAAAATATGTTACCTAGGACCTCTAAAAGGACCTCTGAACTCTCTTAGAAGAATAAATCAAAAAGAATTTAAAAATTCACTGGGTTTAGAGTTACACAAAAAAGAGGGAGCAACCTCTAGTCTTCTATACATACACTATACAGTGGGGGAGGGTGCAGGGGGTTGGGGGTTTTTTGGGGCGGGGGGGAGGGTTGTTTTGGGGGTTTTTTTACTAATTTTAATTTAATAGTGCTCAATATTTTGAACCTGCAGGCCAAATGAGTGGCATGGGGCCCGCCTGTGAGCTAAATTGGGTGCTGGGACCAGGCGCTGCCTCCCATGCATCAAGATTGGGTTTCAGGGGCCACCCAGGCCTACAAGTTTCTAGAGCCTGTGGGGAACCCCACAAGCTGGATGACAGTGCTGGGGCTAGATCCAGGCCACGGACTGAAGGTTGAGAAACCCTGCTTTAGTTGTATGTCAGAGCACCCTGTCCTGCTTTGTTTTAGTGAAGCAAGGATGAAGTTGATAGCCTTGGCACCCATACAGGCCATGGCATCTTAAGGAGTCTATGGCATTTTCAATGGATGGACTGGTGACCTACACAACTGCTCAGAATAATCATGGTTATCTAAAGAGCCACTAAAATGGTTTGAGTATAAGGTTTGGAAGTCCTGATTGACCAAAAGTCTACCGAGAAAATAGCATATTCTTTATAAAGGTCTAGGGGAAAAAAATCATCATCATAGACAACATCCATAGGAAGATATAGAACCCCAGTCTATAAAACCAGAGAACTGGCAACAAAAGAACTACAGCCAAGAGCCCAGGAGTTGCAATATAGCTAAAGAATTAGCCAAGAGAAAACAGTTTGTGCAAGGCCCACAATAGGGAGGTTAGATATCAGGATAGCAGTAGCAGTTGGTAGCACCAATACCAATCAAAACATTAAAGAGATTCTGCTGTATGCTTCTATACCAAGAAACAGAAATACACTGCATTTCATCTCACCTCCTTGAGAATAGGTACTTACTGCCAATTGTAGAGCCAGTTCAAATTGCTTGTCTTGTAAAAGCTGTTGTATCTGGGTTGCAATAGAGACTGGAATAAGACGCCAAACAAAGTGATTGCTGGCCACGTATACAATATTCGTACTACAAACAGAAGAGGAAGAAGAGGCCAGTTATCAAGATGCACCAGTTAAGCATGAGTAGTATCCCAGTAGAGAGTTTCGCAGAACAGGTTTGGTACGACCTTGTCAGTGCTCACCTTTGACCAAGTGGAGGGCAAATATACTGTACACAAAAAATTACCAGGGTAAACTAAATCAAAAAGAGTTTAACACTGAGAAATGAGGAAGCAAATGCTTGGTGTCAAACAGCAGCAGAAGGAAAAAGCACTGTAAAAACATACTAGTATAGTCTATAGAATGCAAGAGAATGGAAGAAAATAGTATCACCACCTACCCAGTAACTGTAAATGCACCACAGCTTTTTTGGGGAGGGCTGATTATTAGGGTTGTTAACCAAAAGTCATCAAGTCTGACTACAAATCTAGAGAGACAGTGATGACAGTACTCCTAACATTATTTTAGTTCCAGTTTGGCAGGGAACAGTTCACAGAAATTGTCAAAGAGGAAAGAGACAAGGGATATGAATAGACTGAAAAAAGGAAATGCTCTCTTACCCTCCAGAGGTGATGAAGCGTGGTCTCTGCAGTTCGATACTCTGCACCAGCAGCCGTGGTTCAAAGGTACGGATCTCTACATATCTTGGCAGCACTGCAATGATGTACGGAGGCTGATGTTCTATTTGGGAGATTAAACAAGCAGACTGATATTTCTCCAGTATATGCTGTAACAGGCTATGACTCATAGAATAACTTTTTATCAAGTTTCTAGTAAACTGCGCCTTTTACCTCCCTCTTAATACATGACAGAGAATGACACTTGAAATTAAAATAATTTGTTGGTAGATTACAGGTGTTTCTCTCTTCACCCACCCCATGACACTTCACCCACCTACATGACACTCAAAGGCTCACAAAAGCCTCAGCAAGGTTTTACTTCCAGGAACACCTGGCACTTACATTCTGCCTTTCACATGTGAATTTCAAACAACTTTGCAAAGGGGGATTATCTCCATTTTACCATTAAGGAAATGGAAGCAAAACAAAATTGAGAGCAAACAGAAGAAATAGAAATACAATGCATACAACTCTGCTCAAGACAGACACAAGTGAGGTACCCTACTGAGTGCTCAGATGTTCTTAATAAGAGATGTTGCAAGTTAAAAACAAAAATTTTATACATTAAGGTTGCCTGCAGATGTTAAAAAAATGTGCTTTAACAGAAGCAGCAAAGTGTAACCTTGACCTGGCTCTGCAGCACCTGTGTCCATTAGGTGCTTCAGTGGGGCTTTTTGGCACTTTTATCAATTCAATCAGCTATGATAAAAGCACCAAAAAAGCCCTGCTAAAGTGCCCGATCTATACAAACATTGGATGAGCCAGATCCAACTAGCACACTGCCACTTCTGGGCTTGTGCTGGGCTCTGTGCGGGAGCAGGCCAAGTTTAAAGTAAATTACCATTTTGTTTTGGGGTGGGGGGGTTGTTTGTTTGTGTCTAACAGCTACAAGCAGCCTAAAATAGTAAAAGTTTAGTTTGGTTCCATTCATAAGGGCCAAAAACTTAAGTGACTAAAAACCAGTCACCGTTGAATGTCTGATAAGGAAAGAAAAGAAATTGCTGCTAAGTCCTCACCCATAGCTATGGGAATATCTGTCCAATTCAAGGCACATTTCTGGGTACAGACCCCTTCTTCATTAAGAACTACTGTTAGATCATCTTGGCCAACTGCAACTTTTCTGTCTGCTAAAGGGGCAACCAGTGGCTCAAGCTGCTTCCCTGTTGGGAACAGTTCTTTGATAGATCCTTTTCCATCCACCTGTTAGAAGAAAAGAAAGCAAATAACGAATCCTATGGAATGGGCTTGAACTCCCAATTCTAGATAAAGTAAACAGACAAAAAAAAATCAAAGTCTTAGTATTGTCATTAATAAGACACAAAGATCATTTTGAAAGTTACTATGACATTTCTTATGCCTCAAAAAAATCTTACTTATGAGCACTCCATTTATAAAGTTTTTTTCTTCTTACTATGAAGAAGCCTGCCCCTATCAATACTGTCAGCAGCCGATGTTTTTCTTATATAGACTGCAGTCTGATGTCTATATAGTACAACAGTACTGATATCAAACATCTAAAGACATTCTACTTTAAAGTAACAAGATTTTTACTTGGCCTCCCCTCTAACACACAAATTAAGCCTGAGTTAAGTCACAAATTTAGATACTTAAAAGAGACTGTCAAATTGAAACTACAATTTTGATTTAAGGACTAAAATAATTTTGGTGCCTTTACTGTAGTTCCCCAAACACCATCACAATTTTAAAACACACTGCTGAAAAGGCTTTCTGGGTTACCATCACAAAAGGTATTTCCAACGCAAGCTGGCAATTTACACACACCAGATTTAGACCAACTGCTGCCCAACCAAAATGTGTTTCATCTACAGTTCAGTCACAGTAATCTTCAGTGTTACTTGCAACAGTAAAAACATTCTCATTTTCTGATAGAGGAGCAGTTTAGAGGAATGCAACTTAAAAACTTCCTTCCTCAAAAAACATTCAAAGCAAGTCAAACAGTGCAGGTTTCAATTCTTGTTTACCATAAGATCACACACCTCCCTGACACAGGTCAGTGTACTTTCCTTAAAGTGATTACTATCACCTCACATATTCTGTTCTAATTCCTGTTCTTACCCTTATCAGATAATAATCTCTCTTGAAGCCCACACAAATAGAGTTTTCACACCATGCCATAGACTTGGGTACGTCTGGTACACTGAAGTCCCCCTGAAAGGTAAACAGAAAACAAATTATATTGGCTGCTTCAGGACCTAATGAGCTTTTCCGTTGTGTTTTAAAATTTGTGGTCAGAAAGTTTAATATTTCACATTTGACTACTTTAGCATTAGGTATATAACCTTTTCTTTTCTCTTACTCAGTAGGAAGAGACTCCTTTAAGACTCCAGTCCTACACACAGTAAGGTGTACACAAACATTACATCACAGAATCTCAGGGGAACTTGGAAGGGGCTCTGAGGGTCATCTACCCCAGCCACCTGAGGCTGTGGGATGTGCTGATCCTAAAACATCCCAGACAAATGCCTGTCAAGCCTCTATGCAAAATCACTGGGAGTTTTCAAGCTTCCTAGAGTAGCTTGTTCCATTGTCCTATCATTCTTAGATGTGATGTACTTTGAGATATATACATATACACAGACACACCAAATAATTCTAACATAATGTTTAAACCAGAAAGTGGCAGAGTTAAATCCATTTACCCACTGAGATCTTCTTTAGCATCGCTCCCAACCTTGGCTGCTCAAGGGAACCCCATCCAGCTAGACTGCCAGAATGCTAATTACCTTGCCTGGCAGCAAGGCATGCTTATAGCTCAAATGTGACTTTCTAGAAGAATTTTCCTGGACCAACAGAACTACAGGACAAGAAGCAGTACAGGCACATTTTGCCTTTATACCACTACTAATGACTTTCAAGAGCAGAGTCAGCCTTTTGATTCTTGTATCTACTGTTTCCAATTATGCCCTTTCACTTTTAGTTACTTCTTCTTCATTAAGTTAGCACCAGTGGTAGTTAAGCTATTCAGAAGCTTAAGACAGTACTCATTGCGAATTGTACCAGGGATTATATAGCAAATATTAAAGACATTTTCTATCAAGGACTCACTCTTCTACAGTTACCCCCATCACAATCTCACCTGTAATTCATGGAATTCCCTGTCCTTCCAGAAATAAAGCTGTAGTTTCTTTCGTACTGCTACACACATTCTCAGCACCTCCTCCCCTGTATCAGAGTGCTGTAAAAAAAAAAAACAAAAAAAAACCCAGCCCAACGTGAATCAGTAGTGGTAAAAAAAACAAGGATGAAAACAACAGGACCATAGTCCTCAACTGAGATCACAACTGGCAAACTGAAGAGTGAAACAGCAACTGAGCAACTAAGCAAACCTTCATACTTCCTAGACAGCACTGCAGATGCTTTTCTCCTCTAAAGAGCTTTAATATTAAGAAATGCACACAGACAACCATGCTGAATTCTGTCCGCAGACCAGAAACATTGAATACCAGCATCACAAGGTTCCCCCACTTGCTATTCTTTACAGACCTTATTTTGAGACCACCTGTTATATAAATAGACTGAGCACAGACTGTACACAAACCTTTGGCCAAAATGAACTGTCAATTCTAGTGGTCAACTCTGCAATGTATGTAACTGCACCACGTCCTAGAAAAGATTTACCAATCCTCTTCCTGTAGTCCAGCCAACTTTCAGATCAATTACTCAGTCGTGACCCAAGTTATTCAAATTACCCAAATGATTGACGCTACATTTGAACAGCTCGTGAAAAATATCACTTTCCTTTGGCCCCTATCCCACCATTTACTTCCACTATTTTTCCCCTGTAGCCCCCACACAGTATTTTTACAAAGGCAGGCAATTCCAAGTCCCAAAGACCCTTCAACCAATAAGACAAGGGAAATACAGAATTCTGGTGATGGCTTACTGCCCCAAAACAACCTTCCACCATTAAATGATTAATTTATTAATGGCATCAATGTAGAGTATGATGGGAGAGAAGGGGAGGGCAAGCAGCAATCCTAATCAGTTCTGAAAAGCAGTTCCACATGCAAGGAAGCAGACAGCAGACTGAAGATAATACTGACTGGGAAGGACTGCAGCACAGAGACAAGGACAGATAAACAGAAAACACCAGCATTAGCCAGAACCTTGAAAGCAAGGACAAGCTGATTTATGGGGAAGGAAGGGGGCAAAAATGGCGTGATACAAAGAAAGGGTGATAACCATATCAATGACAAAAAATAATGTGTTTAATAGTTAGAAAAGCTTTTTGACAGGAGGCATCAAGTTCCAGCGGGTTCAACATTCACCTGGAAAAACAAACACTAATAACGAACTTTACAAAAGCTTATATTTTTTATGAGATCGGGTGTTATATTTAAACCTAGGCGTTAAATACCAGAAAATATTTATGCTTGCCTAATTACAGAGGCCAAGATCCCTATGTACAGTAAATCTGCACACTACAGAATACCAACTTCAGTCTCTTCTGCCTGGGATGAGGAGGGTGGACAGAAATTACACAGGTAAAGTGATGAACTAACTTAGGGGGGAAAAAAGAGCACTTTTGAGAAGGCTGTAGGTGTACAGATGAAGAACCTTATCCTTATGGAACACTGTACAGGCTTGATCTGTCATCAACCAATTCCTGGAGGCTTACTGGGTGAACAGTTTTGAGAAAAAACTTGTGGCAGGAAAATTCAGAGAATAGACTGAATGGAAGTTCCATTCCCTGATTAAACACTACACAAGTCAGAATGGGGAACTGAAGAAAGCTCTCAAATAAAACAAAAAAATCTTTAATATTTTCATCCCACGATAATATAAATTTAATTTTTAGAATTGTACTGTTATGAAGTACAAGAGGCGGCCAGGGTCACATTTTAAAACCTATTGCCTATGGCTCTTATATCCCTTGTTGGGCACATGGACAGGAAGCCTGATTTTCAGAAATGCCTAACCCTGAATATCTGTCATGGAAAAAATGTTCACAGAATATAAAATACAGCACGGCTCATTTTACTTTCACATGCAAAATCCTCCAAGCAACATGAAAGATAGTCCTCATTACAAAGCTGACCAAACATCTGTAACAGTAGCTGCCTGCATTTACCTGTAGGTCACAAGTGAAGAGGGATGCACCTTTTGCCTTAGAGACTGCAGTGATTTGTTGAAACGTCAACAGGTCATGGACATAAATGTTATTTTCTGTTTTAAACAGAAGCAAAAATATTTTAACTAAGTTCATTTCTATTTCACACAAACTATTACAGAAGACATTACAAATATAAATAAACAGCTTTACAAAGCAAATGAGAACTCGCTAGCAAAACTAAGGATTGCAGGATAGAAGGGGACATTTTTCAGGCAATCTGAAAAAAAAGTGAGGCACAAATACAAGATGGCCACCTGATTGCATAAGCTCAGCTGCTGAAGAGAAGACTCTTGCACCACTTGTGACAGGATTGCGTGAAGGAGCTGAAAACAAGTGCTAATTAGACAAAGAAAGTGGGAGGGGAACAGGATGGCAGTGCAAATCAGACGTGCTCATGACAGAAACTCTTATAAACGCAAGTCATTTTGAACTAGCTCAAAGTTAGCAGACAGTGAAAACTCAAAGGTTGGGTGTGTTATGGCCAAGATTTTGTACGCACGAGGACGCAGGCAGCAGCATTCTACACATGCTGAGGTCTGGAGAGCTGGGGCTTGGAGATCATAAAGAAGGGAGTTGCAACATAAGTAAAAAAAGACACAGGAAGATAATAGGGTTAAATAAGCATAATAATGCCAAGCAAACTTAGAGCTTTCTCATGGTGGTAAACCAAGTCAGCATCTGCCTATCAATCCACACTGGCATTACAAGTTGAGAGCAAGTTCCCCCCACCACAGAGTATTTTGGACAAAGGTACTGTAAAAATGGATTGTTCAGTTTTGAAGTCAAAAAATCAATGAACCTTCACATACAGCACTAAGAAGAATCAGTCGTGCATAAGTTACCCGACTGTCAGTGCTGTTTCCCCAAGTATCTTTGGCTGCTTAACAAACAGCAAAGCTGCCTTTTAACCTATGCTGCACAATGCTCCCCATGCCAAGTCAGAGGCCTGAATGCCAGAATCAATGGCTTTTCAACAATGAGACCATAATACAGGGGTGCAGAAGGGAACCCACTAGCCCAGGAGGGTGGAAGACAGTTTTATGCATGTGCCAAGGCTGATTCAAGTGTGATTTTTTTCACTGTTTTCTTACAAACACAATGCTGGATTTATATACAAGGGACTAAGAAGGCCATGCTTGGCCAAGTAACTACACACACACACAATTCACATAGTATTAACATTTTCTTCACTTACCTAACAAACTGATGAGAATTTTAAATTGGGAAACAACATGAATCTGAAAGACAGAATCTGTTAAAGCAACTCCTTTACAAGCCAAACGCACATGGACTCACGCACACATACACATGCATACCCCCTGCTCCACTGGCCTTGAAAAGATTTAATTAATCTAGGCAAATTGTTTGATATTCGTTCTTTTTTAAGGCTAAATCAATAGAGACGAGGCTGCAGATTTTTTTTATGGAATATTCCTATATCTCCTGTGCAACCCTTCACCTATACCCAAGAAGCACCAGAAGACTAGTGTTTATAACCCACCCTGTTAAGGAAGCTCATGGATCCCTATGACAGGGGTCAATCATATTTTAGTATCTTACCAACAGAAGGATGCACAAAACTACAAGATCATTTGCAACAAAAAGGTAGTGTTCTCTGTAGTGATATAAGCAGTATGCTAACAACTATGAAAATTTTAAATAATCATAAAAAGTACATAACTACTACTTCTATACTAGCCTGTACTGGGAGGAACAACATGCATACTTTCATTGTATCTTTTATTCATGGTTCTCAACTGCTAGTGCTTTTATCCATACCAGCAGCACATTATTATTTTGCAACTGCATGAAAGTGACCGAATGATTGGTTAGCCATCACAATGCTTTACTAGCAGTTGAAAAGGCTCCTGGCTTTGCCAACTCCCAGCTAACCAAGAGCTCAAACTCTCATACTGTAGGAAAAGGCTGAGCAAGCTCACGGCTGGTCCTCTCTCTGCCACTCCGAGCATCTTTTTATTATTAAAAAAAGCCCTCAAGGGATTTCAGATGAGCATATTTCACTTCAAACCCTCTCAGCTGAAAACACTGGAAATGTCCCTCCCAGTGCCAAGAACTGCCGTTTCATACCTGTTGAATTCTTTTTGAGAAGTTCTTGTTGGACTTCTCTAGTGTCACTTCAAACCTGTTGCAACCTACCAAGAAGATCAAGCAAAATCATACATGCCCTTTTAGTGCAAGAGTTTACAAAGTAATACATCAATCTCATAAAGTTTTAGTAATGACCAAACTAGACAACTAATATCATAAAAATTACTAAAGAAGTATGTGCCTTTCTTTTATTTAACACTTTAGGAGATCTAAGAGTTTCATATATATCCAGGTAATTAAGTCTGAGTGTAGTCAAAATGCCTGAATATCCCATGATTAGCAAAATCATTGTCCTTTATACTCAAATCATGATAAAATTTACTATTTTAAAATCCCAAGATATGAAAACAACCATCAAGCACTTTTTATCCACACCAACTACCAGCAACTCAAATCTCTAGGGGACACATGACTGCAAAAAAGGACAAAGAATAAAACACTTCACTAAAAGGGTTTAAAAGGAGTTTTATGGATAAAAACTTACAGCCACTTTCTGATGACATTATCTCTCCTGGTATTGATGCAAAAAAGGGGGAGAAATTTACCAAGTCAGACAAGCACTAGCAACTTGCATCTAGCACAATGTGATTGGACCAGACTGCCTATAGCATGGGCAGAGCAACCTGAATTCAGAATTAGACATCCAACTGACTATAAAGAAGCAGTATCCTTCTAAGAGCTGACAGTAGACATCCCAAGCCCTTTTGTTCATTCCTTTGCAAAGCAAAACGGGACTAGGCTGAAGTGTTTAACTCTGAACACTGCCATGTAATTAGTAGATAATGTGAAATGTAGCTGTTAAATTTGAGTAAATGTTTTCGCTCGATCTGAGCCTTCAAGAGGCCGAGAAGCGATTATTACATCTGATTAAACATCCTGAACAAACTAAGGCAGTAGTTCTCAAATTTTTTCAGGGCAATTTTCAGTGGTTCTCAGCCAGGCGCTGCTGCTACCAGGGAAACTGCCCTGTGCAACTGCTGCACAGCTAGACTGGGAAGGGCTGTGGCCTGTACTCATGGTCCTACAGCATTAGGGTCCTCCAGTAAGCCTAGTGCAGGCACAAGAGTTGCTTGTGCTGCCATCTGACCTGTCATCTCATGTCCCTGAAACAGACAGGCACACAACAGATGGAATTATTTGTTCCATGACCCTCAGTTTCTGGGAGTAGGAGCAGCAGTAGGGAGAAAGGTGGGCAAGACCAGAAAGAGTTGCAGCTGGAGCCAGCTGTCCTGCCTGCTTTAGGTTATTGAAGAACCCTAATGCAGGAGGAGCTCATGCACATCAGAGCCCTGTACACAAATCTGGCAGTCATGGCAATAGCACCTGCAGAACAGCATCCTCATTGAGAATTATGAGACTAAAGCCATCATTTACCAATTCCCCAAAAGACAGAAAATGAAGTTCTTACTTAGTGTCCAGCAGTATGATTCTGAACTGTTAGCATTTGACAAATACTGATGAAATTAGCAGACCTTCCTTTAATTCTGTTGTCCCTTTCCTACTTTGCCAATCTAATCCATTCATAACATGGAAAATGTATTGGATCTGACTACAAATAATTAACAGACTACATAGACTCTGTTTCAGCTATGCACAGGTGGGTATTGTATTTATGTACATATTACACTAATTTACTGTAAATTCAAATATGGGGAAAGGCATTATAGCTCAAGTATTAGATGATATAATACTGGGAGAAATTCTGAGAAAGGGTCATTTCTGAAGTAAACATGAAGCTGAAGAAGATATCTCTTCCTTTTACATTTCTGTTACAGTACAGTCACACACCTATTCATTATGCTTCTATCAGTTAATACTAATGCACAAAGAATAAGACAGCAGCATAATAAAACCAAGTGTTTAAGAAGAAAAACTGCACTATGTTATTTTGTTACTTACTCACCTATATCCTTTCTGATCCTATAAAGAAGGAGATGCCCTTGCTTGGTGCCAACAAGAAGCCATTCCTCTACAAGAGAAGAAAAATCTTATCACTGACAGTGGGATAAGACAAGTTTGTTTGATTATAAAGCTGAAGCCCTTTGTCAAAGGTGAAAAAATATAACAGTCCTGATTCTATTCAGGTAACTGTGCATGGCTCTTCAAATATTTTTGCGTAGAAGTGTGGAAATATGTAGTAAATTTCATTGTGAGAAACATTTCCAAGAATCAGGAAGCAAGTATGAAAATATGGTCATGATATAGATAGCCACGTACTCATAATCAAGGATCCTTCTTCTTGCTGTTTAAAAATTGCAAATTCTCTGATAAAAATGCAGATTTTCTATTAAAACCTCCAAAATCCTTAAAATATACCACCACTAATATCTATAGCTAGGTATCAGTTGAACACAATTTTTATAGATATATTTACAATTTTAAAACAATGTGGAAACCTACCAGTGTCACTATAATAAAATAAATTCTAAATACCCATGAATTCTGGCATTTAATTTGGGGCTTATCATCATGGAAAATCAGAGCTCCCCCTGCCCCCTTCGCTCACCAGGACAGAGGTCCAACTCCAGCTGTCCCCCCTCACTGCTTTGCAGGGCTAAGCAACCCTGATATGCCAGTGCCCTGCCCATGCCATTGCCCCTCACCCACAGCCCCCCTGAACCCTGTTGGTGCCCCTCACTCCCCACCCACTGCCCCCCAGGTCCTCCAGCCCTGCCAAAGGGGGGCCCCAGCTGCCAGGTCTATGGGCCTGAAGCCCCCTGCAGCAGCACTCCAGCCCCAGCTGCTGCTTGTGGGAGGCAGCAGGAGCAGAGCGCAGAGCCCATCTCCACCCCTCCCCTATGAGCAGTACTGGTGGAGCGGAGCCTGTGGGGGTGTGGATGCAGGCTGCCCACTACAGGCTCAGGGTCCTCACCCTGCGTCCCTACCACAGGACCTCGGAAGCCCAGCGGACAGGATTCAGAGCAGCAGGACAAAACGGAGCTGGGAAGCTCAATATCATCACTGGGAGCTCCATGTCACCCTGGCAAGGCGCCCCCTGCCCACCCAGCAGCAGCAAAGAGCACAACTCAACACTGCCACCCACACTGCTACCCGGCAGGCAGGGAGCGCTCTGCCACGGTGGTGCGGGATTCACAGCAACAGCATCAAGCTTCCTCACCCTGCTCTGCCCTACCACACCAGGTCCCACCCACTGGACTGCAGAAGCCCCAGGAGGAGGGCAGCAGGCCAGGGAGCCCCAAGCCCACAGCAGGCAGCCTGCACCCGCCCCTGCCCCTCACACAAATCTGTGGGCATGTGCCCCATCTGGGAGTGCACGCAGTAGCAGGAAGCCAGCCCCCTTCCTCTCCCCTACAAATGAGTCACCCATGGCTCCATCCCACTCCCTGGCCAGGACCCTGCAGTCATGCATTTCAGCCCTGGATCCCAAGCTCCATGCACTGCCCAGGCTGGCCAGCACACCTAGCCCTGCCCAGCTCCCAGGCCTCCCCTCACCAGACTTACCCATGGGGAGCTGCTCTTCAGGCTGCCTGGCAGTCACGTGCATGTAAACATGCACACATGCACATGGTGATCACCCTCTTTCTGCTTCCCCCAACCCCTTGCCAGCTGGAACTCTGCCAGCCTGCAAGGGGAAACCCACCATTCCCCATGTTTTTCTCCTCAAAATGAGAAAAATCCAAGTTTTATTGCATTTTTCTGTCATGAACAGAAAACCTAGATCCCTGTTCATAATGAAGTAAAAGCACAAAAGCTCTGCATCCTTCATATCAATGCACATCATCTGTGTTTTTTGAGCACTAGAGGAAGATTTTGGTGATGTTTAACCACTATATCAGATGGTACAAGGAGAAAAAGTCAGAAGACAAATATAGACTCTACAGTTGAAAAATTCAACTTTGAAAACAGTTGTCAAACATATCTGAGATGAGACTTCATGAAATATTCAATTATAAGATGATAGAAAAACAGGACTGGAAGAGACCTCAAGAGGTCATCTTGAGTCCAGAGACAGCCAACCTGCAGCAAGCATACGTGCCACAGGCAGCACAGGCAGTCTATGTGGCACACAGCAGCCCAGCAGTAGAAAACTTGGGCACAAAGCAGAAAACAGAACATCACAGAGCAGGGAGTAGAAAGCAGACCCACAAATTGGGTAGGGGCACAGGACAGGGAACAGAAAGTAAAGCAGCTGACTGGGCAGAGGAAGGGATACGAGTGGCACTCTGAGAGGGCACTGGGCTCATTTGTGGCACCTGCCAAAAAGGCTGGCTCCCACTAACCTACATTAAATCCTCAGCCAAGGGCAGAATCATCCCTGTTTGAGCCAATGCAAGCAAACACCTGCGTACCTTGTTCTTAAAAGACTTCCATTGACAGAGGTAACTACACTTCTTTTAGCAAAATGGTCCAGTACTTAGCCAACTTTGTCATCAGGCAGTTCTTCCTGACATTAATCTTAGTTGTTATAATTTAGATCCATTACTTCTTGCTCAGTCCCCAGTGGATGCAAAGAGCAACTAATCTTCATTCTCTTTATAAGCAACTTTTTTTTGTATTTGATGACTTCTTAAATCCCTCTCCCCCATCGTCACTTATAAATAGTACAAATTCTCTCTCGTATCACATTTTCAATGCCTTTAATTCTTTCTAATTGCTTTCCCCTGCAGTCTACCACAATTTATCCACTTCTCAATATAGTGCCCAAAACCAGGTACAGTGCTCCTGGTGAGACCTCACCAGTGCTGAAGAGGGTAAAAGAATCATTTCACACCTTGCATACAACACTTCTTAGCAGCTTCTCATTTTTGGAACAATATGACATTATTGATACATGTTCAACCCTTGGCTCTTTTCTGCTGTACAGCAGCCCAGCCAGGTATTCCCTATGCGATGTATGTGCATTTGATTCTTCCTTAAGGGCATTATTTCACACTTTATCTAATTTTGGACAAGTTTTCCAATTTAGTACAGTCATTCTGAACCATAATCTCATCCTCTAAAGTGTTGCAAAGCCAACCAGTTGATGTCATTTGGAGTGTGTACGCTCAATTTCACCCCCAAGTCACTAGTGAAGGATATTAAACAGTAACACCTCCAGCACAAACCGCTGGGTGGGGGGGTGTTGTGACATATTGATACCTCTTCCTGATTCAACACCAAGTCACTGCTGGCTACTTATAGGGCATGATCATTCAGCAGTGCGCCCACCCTATGGTAGTTTTACGTAGATGTTATTTTCTTTAGCTTACTTTTGAGAACATCATGGGAAACAGTGTCAAAAGCCCTACTTCAAGTTGAGGTATTTAAAAAAATACCCCTCCGCATCCACAAGGCTCATTTGCCTACTGTCATATCTGAAGGGATTACATTAGCTGTACTGAAACAGTATTTAACTTGCCAATACCCCAAACGTAGAATTTAAAAGCAAGACTTTTGCAGAGGCTGCAGCTGTTCTCAGGAGCTTTGGCCAGGCTGGAATCTACTGGCAGGTTAGCAGCGCGCAGCTCCTCCAGGAAATCTATGAAAGCTTTACATTTCCATGGGCCCCCAGCTAGAAACCCCAGTTGATAACAGCAGAAACTTTTAGCGAGCAGGAGAGTGGATCTGGCTAACTACAGGCCCATTAGCCTGACTTCTATCCTGGGGAAGATCCTAGAAAAGTTTATTAAGGAGGCCATCCTTGAGGGACTGGCCCAGGCTAACATTCTAAGGGATACCCAGCATGGGTTTGTTGCGGGTAGGTCTTGTTTGACCAATCTCATTTCCTTCTATGACCAGGTGACCTATCACCTGGACAAGGGAGAAGAGATTGATGTCATATATCTTGACTTCAAAAAAGCTTTTGATCTGGTATCCCATGATCACCTCTTGGCCAAACTGGCCAGTTGTGGCCTTGGCTCCACTACGATCCACTGGCTGGGAAATTGGCTTCATGGTCGGACCCAGGTTGTGATCGATGGCAGTCACTCATTGTGGTGCCCTGTGACCAGTGGGGTCCCTCAAGGCTCTGTCCTGGGACCCATACTGTTCAACATCTTCATTAACGATGTAGACATTGGAGTCAGGAGTGGACTGGCCAAGTTTTCCGATGACACCAAACTTTGGGGCAAAGCATCCACGCCAGAGGACAGGCAGGTGATCCAGACTGACCTGGACAAGCTCAGCAAATGGGCAGACGAGAACCTCATGGTGTTTAACACTGAAAAATGCAAGGTTCTCCACCTTGGGAGGAAAAACCTGCAGCACCCTTATAGGCTCAGCAGTGCTACGTTGGTTAGCACTACAGAAGAAAAAGACTTGGGGGTCATCATTGACCACAAGATGAACATGAGCCTGCAATGCGATGCTGCGGCTAGTAAAGCCACCAAAACGCTGGCTTGCATCCATAGATGCTTCTCGAGCAAATCCCGGGACGTCATTCTCCCCTTGTACTCGGCCTTGGTGAGGCCACAGCTGGAGTACTGCGTCCAGTTTTGGGCTCCACAATTCAAAAAGGATGTGGAGAAGCTTGAGAGAGTCCAGAGGAGAGCCACGCGCATGATCAGAGGTCAGGAAAACAGATCTTACGATGACAGGCTGAGAGCCATGGGACTCTTTAGCCTGGAAAAGCATAGGCTCAGGGGTGATCTGATGGCCACCTATAAATTTATCAAGGGTGATCACCAGGGTCTGGGGGAACTTTTGTTCACCAGAGTGCCCCAAGGGATGACAAGGTCGAACGGTCACAAACTCCTGCAAGACCATTTCAGGCTGGACATAAGGAAGAATTTCTTTACTGTCTGAGCCCCCAAGGTCTGGAACAGTCTGCCAGCGGAGGTGGTTCAAGCACCTACATTAAGCATCCAATTTACTCTTGAAGGTGTTCATCTTGCTGGAATCCTATGACCCCAGCTGACTTCCTGCCCTTTGGGCAGGGGGCTGGACTCGATGATCTCCTGAGGTCCCTTCCAGCCCTAATGTCTATGAAATCTATTAAATTCATCCCTTCCCAAAACCACAAGCAGGTCACACTCTTGTACGGCCTCCCTACTGTGGAGAGGGGTCATAAGACTGGAACTAGACCTCATCTCCAGGACTGCCTTTCTTCAAAATAAAAACAAAACAAAACATAGCTATAACTTCAATGAAGAGGTGAGCAACTTTGTTCTGGAGCAAAGCATTTCAGGATTCAGCTCCACACCGGATATGGTCGCAACCACCTCCCTGCTGACTAGAAGACCCTCTGCTCCGGCGCTGCGGCCCACTGGGCTGCATGGCGCATGTTCAGCCTGGCTGCACAGCACTCCCAGCCCTGCTTTAAGGCTTCAAACGGCCTGGGGGGAGGCTTAGGCACAAGCTTCTGTTCCCAGAAGAGACCCAGGAGTTGATCTAATAAAACATACCACCTTTACCCAAACAACCCGGTCTGCCCATACGGCCACAACCAGCAGCCTGCTCCCGGGGCAGAACTGCTGGGGTCCTCAGGTGCAGAGCGGGGCGGGGGGGGGAGGAGGAGGGGGCGGGGCAGGCTGCCCTTGGTCCCGACCCGCCCGCAGCTCCAAGGCGGGGAAGTGCCCCCAGGCCGAGCTCGGGGACCGGCGCCGCGCCGCGCTCACCCCAGGCCGCCAGGCAGTCGATCTGCAGCGGCAGCTTCTCCAGGATCGGCACCGGCTCAAAAGCGTCATGCATGGCGGCGGCCCACGGCGCGGGGGCGGGGGCTACGGGACCGCGCCCGCTCCCAGCAGGAGCCCCGGGGGGCGGGGCGGGCCGGCGGGAGCGCGCGGCCCCCAAACAGCCACAGCCGGACCCTTCCCGGCAGCCCCCACGGCCCCCACGCCCCGGCTCCGCTTCCGCGCCCAGGCCCCTCCCACCCTGCCCTCACGGGGCCGCCCAGGAGTGTCGTCACTGCGAGCAGCCCGCCTTCCGCGCGCTGGGACCTGCCGGCTAGCAGCGACTGGGGCGAAGCAGGAAGTGTCGTGATGCGCCTTTGTAAGTCACCCACAGCGGCCTGCTGGCAGCGCCCCCTGGTCGCCGCCTCTCCAGTGCTACCAGCTCATGGTGTTTGGCGTTGATCTCAAAGTCTTCGCTTCGGGAATGGGAAAATCTTAGCTCTTTCATGTATATGTATGTGTATACATACACACATGTATACACATACACATTATATATGTGTATATATATATTACACACACTCACACATATATAAATAAAAGAAAGCTAAGTTTTTCCCAAAGCGCAGACTTGAAGAACAATGCCACGCATCATGAGTTGGCAGCACTGCCCTTTGCACAGGGCACACTGGCACCAGAGCAGGTCTGTGACCAAGGGCATGGAGGGGCTCCCTTGAGAAGCAAGGAGAGCAGCTAGGGCTGCCCGGCTTAGACAAGAGAGGCTTGAGGGGGACAGGATCAGGGTTACAGGCAGAGAAAGGAGGGGGGGCGCCCCGTTTACTAACTCCCCCAAGATGAGTGAAGGGGTCACACCATGAAATCCGTAGGCAGTAAATTTAAAACTAACCCGAGGAAGCTGTGTTTCGCAGGGTGCGTCACGCAGTGCAGAGCTCCTCGCCGCCCCGTTGTGGTGGAAGCGGGAGCCAGGTTCCAAAAGGGCTGGGACCGTTCTTGGTGGGAAGGAGCATCGGTAGCTACTGAGCATGGGAGTGAGGGGCACAGCCTCCGACTCAGAGCTTCCTAGACCCTAAGTGCTGGAGGATACAACCAAGAGGGGAGCAGTGACAAAACCCTGGTCCTTCCCAGTTCACTCCCTTTCAGCATCCACTCTCTGCTGTTTTGTGACACAGGAGACTGGCTAAGATAGAGCTATAATCTGACCCAGTAAATGGCAGTTCTTATGTTATAGCCCATACTGTCCCTTCTGCAAAAGCTGCACGCTGCCCTTCACCGGCACTATGTCTGTTTTGGGGTGGCTTTGTGTGAACCAGAGGGAACCACCTTTAAGCACAGCAAGGGGGGAGGGAGGTGCTGATGGTAATATGGACAACCACTAAGGGCAAGTCCAGATGTGTATGGCACCACTAGTCATCCCTAGAGAATGCCTGTGCCATGAGTGCTTTGACGCATGGCATGTTACCCTGGGTGGGGTAGGGGAAACTGAGGCCAGCACTGTGCTAGCCCCAGTAGCTTTAACTGGAGTCCTGGGGGCCTCCCAGGGCTGCAGCAGCAACAATCCTGCTGTGTGAAGCCTGGCTGGCAGCGGAGTGTGGCTCCAGCTGCCCAGGCTCCAGCTTTGGACGACGCACTTTTTTTTTCTTCTGCAGATTTTTTTGATCCCTAAATATCCAGGGGGTCAAAAAAAACTCTGTGCTGCTCCCTTGCAGCACAGAGAACAATTGAACATGCGGGATGTGGTGCCTCAGACATGTCTGTGATGCCACATATCACACGGCTGCACTCATCTAGACGTAGCCTTAGAGACAGAAGGTCAGTTAAATACAAAGAAACCAGTGCGGAAGGAGGCATGGGGCTGAAACTGGATCCTTGGTCCCGGTTCTCTATTCCCAGTTCCTTTTCCAAGGTTTCTCTTTCCTCAACTAGAGGTTGTTCGCAATGAATGATACATGGCTAGGCTTGGCAGGATTTTATTTTTATCAGTAAATGTTGATAAACGTCAATTTCACCTCCTGCTCACTGACCAAGGAAAAATATTTCCATCATCAATAATCAAAAACAGAGAAGAACAGAACAGAGTCACAGGCCAGAGTACAGCGGGCCAGTGTCTTCAAGGAGGAAAACAGTGAGCGGCCTAATGCAGCATTTCTCGACCCATGGGTCACAACCTGAAAATGGATCCTAAGAATGTATGGAAGAAGGGTTGCAAACAAACTTTAAAAATGGATTCTCCTTTAAAGGAGAAAATGTGGGAAACCTTGACTTTTCTCTTGCAGGCTGACAGAGTTCCAGCCTGCAAGGGGCTGCTTGGGGCACCCCATGCCCCACACATATCCCCCCCTGCCCCACACACTTGGGAGCTGGGGGAAGGGGGTAGGGAGTGGGACTGGCCTAATGACTCTTCAGTTAGCTGCTTGTTCACAGGTGCAGGGAAGCTGACTGGAGGGAGATAACAGGCTACTTAAATCTCCCACCCCAGGGCGAGAGAGTATTTCAGCTGGCCTAGAAGCAGCAGTGGAGGAGGGGTATGGGGAAGCAGTAGTAGGGAGGCCTATTACCAGAGTGGGACAACTCAGCTGCAGAGAACTCAGGAGAGAGTGTAAAAAGAGATGAAGCAGCCTACTGGTGAGACGGATACATGGAGGGAAAGACTCCAGCTAGAAAGGATACATGTTTTGGTGTTTTCTTGGCCTTTTCATTGTCTCTCTTTTTGCCATCCCAGGGGCAGAAGATCTTTATGTTAAATTTAATTTAAAACAATCAACATATATGCTTAATAATAAACATCAGTATCTGTCAGATTTATTAAAAAAAAATAAAAATTGCATTCTGCCAAGCCTACACATGGTGAAGAGTGACATAATTAATTAAACATGTATATTTGCTAATAAAAATGGAATATTATATCACATATCAAATACACAGCCCTAAATAAGGAGCTGAGTAGGGCTGGGATTATAAGGCAAACTCCCCCTCAGGTCACCCCAAACTAAATATCTGTGACTGGGGGATTCTCCTAAAGCAGCCTGGGTAGGGTGCTACCCAACCAAAAACTTGGTTGTTGAATGGCATGGTACCACATGGCAGGTCCCCAGGCCTATGTGCCGTGTATATAGCACTGAATAAGGAGCTGAGGTTGGGCTGGCAGTATGGGGCAAAATACACACCCCAAACCACACATCTCTACTATCAGAGAGCTATCCTGAAGCAGCCTGGGCAGGCTCCTGCCTAACCCAAACCTCATTTTTCAAGAGCTATGTTTGCCTTACAGCCCACAGGCAAGCATACTATGTACATTACATAGTATGTTTGCCTGTGGGCTCTAATGTACTACGTACATTACATAGTATGTTTGCCTGTGGGCTCTAATGTACTACGTACATTACACTGAATAAGAAGCCAACGTTGGGCTGAGATTGAGGATAAATTCACTTTGGGTCACCCCAAACAACACATCTCTACTATTGGAGGATGCTCATAAACGCTGGGGAATCCTGAATACCCCTCACCCCTTTTTTGCTATGCTGGGTGTATCGTCATATTCCTCCTCCCACATACTCAGGTCCCAGAAGCAGATCAGTCTGAATATATATACATTCCACTTCTCTTCACAGAGTCATAGAATCAATGAGTCGGAAGGGACCTAGAGAGATCATCAAGTCCAACCCCCTGCCATGGGCAGGAAGGAGCACTGGGGGTGGCAGGGGTCATAAGACCCCAGCCAGGTGCCTATCCAGTCTCCTCTTGAAGATCTCCAGGGAAAGTGAGAGCACCACCTCTCTGGGAAACCTGTTCCAGGCTCTGGCCACCCTTATGTTGTAGTGGAATTGGCAATAAAAAAAGTGAGGCCATTGAAGGGGTTAAAGGCGGCAAAGGTGCTACATAAAGCAGAGCGGATTTTGCAAGCAGTGCACAGAGATTACTCGTACAGCTTTGCCATTTTAACTTTTGCATTTTTTTTTTTGGTTCCGTGGATTAACTTAATTAATTTTATACATACCAATAATTTATTTGGCTAGGAAATTTGTTTTTTAATTTATGTTTGAGAAATATTAACCTATTTTGATTAAGGCTTTTGTCTGCGGGCCATTTTAGGAGCGTTTTCCTGGTACCGGTTGGCCAATTTATTTTACACCAACTTGTATTAGACGGTGGAAAAGAAAAATGCTGTGTCTGCTGTCCTGTAATGGCAGTTGATAGTAAAAAAAAATGGCCTCACTTTTTTATTGCAAATTCCACTACAACACTTACAGTGAAGTAGTTCTTCCTAATATCCAACCTAAACCTATCTTCCCTCAGCTTGTGGCCATTGTTCCTGGTGACTCCAAGGGGGGCCCTGGTGAACAGACTTTCCCCGAGTCCCTGCTGGTGGCCCCTGATAAAGTTGTAGGCAGCCACAAGATCCCCCCTCAGTCCTCTTGCGGAGACTGAAGAGATTCAGGTCCCTCAGCCTCTCCTCATAGGGCTGGCCACAGAGGCCCTCAACCATATGAGTGGCCCTCCTCTGGACCCTCTCCAGGTTCTCCACATCCTCCGTGAAGTGGAGAACTCTTAATGCTAACCATTGTGATTCAAACTGAACCGCCTCTGGGATCTGAGTGTATATAAGTGGACAGAGATGTGTGGATTGGGGTGAACCAAGACAGATTTTATCACAACCCCAGCCCAGTTTGGCTCCTTATTCAGTGCAAAGTATATAGTACTCAGGCCTGGTCGCTGTTAGTTGGCACCATGCAACTCAAAAACCAAGCTTCAGGTCAGGCAATCCCTCAATGGCAGTTCCTCAATGGCATTTGTACATGCCATATACATACATATCACATAGCACTATGTACACACATATCACATAGGCCTTGCAGGCTGTCAAGTTGCACCATGTCACTTGACAGCCAGGTTTGAGGTAGAACAGCACCCTGCCCAGACTGCTTTAGGAGAGAGTCCCTTGTTTGTAGAGATGTGTTTGGGGTGACCCAAGGTGGATTTTGTCCTATAACCCCAGCCCAACTCAGCTCTTCATTCAGGCAACGTACTTGATACATGATATAATGATATTCCACTTCTATTAGCAAATACACATATTTGATGAAGTATGTAACTCTTTACAGTACTGTGTCTCATTCATTACTAAAAACCTTTGATTGTAGAAAGAGAACCTTTGAAAAAGGAACTAGTAACAAGGAACAAACTTCAGCCTCAAAAGGGAGCTCCACTAAATTGTGCTTTTTTTTTTTATATTGTGTTTGTGCCTAGATGATATCCCTGCCACCAAAGCCAATGTTAGGAGTGGGCAACTGCCCAGGGCACCATGGTCAAGGGGCACCAAACACACATACACACACGAGCATCCCACGCTCACAACAGTGCTCTGCCCCCACCCCACCATAGCCAATCCCTGCCCCAGGCAGGAGGAGCAGTGCTCAGCCCAGCCTACCCCCACAACCTCCAGCCCTGGGGAGAAGCAGACTGGGCCTTGACAAAATACAAGTTAACCCATGCCATCGTTTTTCTTAAGGGTGGTTCTGCCTGCCACCCTTGACTCTCGCATGTGATCAGATTATTAAAAAAAAAAGAAAGATTCTTTTAAGTGACCATTTTATTTTATATTTACATGTAAATAATTGTAGAGCCACACAGTGGAAAGTACCACAAAACAGTAAAATATCAGAAAGCTACTTCACTGCAAATAAAGGCAAAAGTGATCTGAAGAAAGCTGCATAAGAACATAAAATATCTCCTGCTAAGTAGTTAGTACCCGTTTGATTGGAGATGGTGCTTGAAAAACTAACTATGATGGGTTTGCAAACCCATTAAAAGCAATGCCCAAGTTCCAAATGACTCGCTCCTGCTATTCTAAGGTAGAGGTGACATTTCTGTTTCAGTTTAATTTTTTTTGGCTCAAAAATGATGCTTAGCAACGCAGGCAATCCTTCTTTCCTTATGACTTATCTTGTTGAGCTGTACATAGGTGTCCCCATTGTCTTTGAGGACAATCTCTACAAGACATTCTAAAAGACATTTTGCGATTCTTTTCCTGAAATTTCTGGGATTGGTAGCTTTGCTTCTGCCACTATAAGAAAGATTTCCATGCTGCATTGTTGAGACCACTGATCTAAACTATAAGGGTGTGTCCAGATGAACACAGACGTTTGTTTCCCCAAGGAAAAAGTAGCAGCGGCACACCTTGTACCATTACTTGTCCTGGGGAACACCCATGCCCCATGCAATTTGGCATGTGGCAGGTTACCCCAGATGGGATAGGGGGGACTAGGGCCAGGAACTGTGCTGGCCCCAGCAGCCTTACCTGGGGTCCTGGGGCCTCCCAAAACTTCAGTCATGGCAGGAAGTCTGGCTGGCAAATGGAAGATGGCTCTAGCCAGCCAGGCTCCAGTTCTGGCCAGTGTGCACTACCACCAAGTGTGCCACCTTGCCTTTTTTCCAGCATAAGCTATTTTTTGACCCCAGGATCTCACAAGGTCAACCTCCCTCCTCCTCCTCTGCCCTGCACTGCAAGATGGCAGCACAGGGTACACCTGAATGTGTGGCACCACAGACAGGTCTGTGGCGCCACATACCATGTGTCTGCACTCTCCTGGATGCAACCTGAGGCAGCAAACAGTACACCAATAAATCTATAGTGGTAGTGGATGACAGAAAGGTGCAACCTCCACCATCAGTGAAAGAATCAGGAAGATTAGGGAACAAAAGCAATGCACAAGGGAGAACACATCCTCCAAGCTTCTCCACTTTGCAGAAGCTACAGACAAAGAACAAAGATTGGAAGGACCAAGGAGTGTAAGATGACATGCTCTAGAAACAGAAGGACAAGTCAGTGTGCAGCAGACATCCTGTAGCTTTCATAGATGTTAGGGCTGGAAGGGACCTTGAAGATAATCAAGTCCAGCCCCCTGCCCCAGGGACAGAAAGTCAGCTAGGGTCAAAGGACCCCAGCAAGACAAGCATCCAAGCATTTCTTAAATAAGTCCACTAGGTGCCTGCACCACATCTGAAGGGAATCTATTCCAGGTCTTGGGGGGCTCGAACAGTAAAGAAATGTTTTCTTATGTCCAGCCTAAAACGATTCTTGTAGGAGTTTATGACCATTGGTCCTCATTTTTCCTTGGGGCGCTTTGGTGAACAGATGATGTTCTCCCAGATCCTGATGAACACCCCTTGTGTACTTGTAGGCAGCCACCAGGTCCCTCCTTACACAAGCTAAAATATTCCAGGTTGGGCATTTTATTTCACAACAAAAGCTTCCTGTACAGCTTCGGGGAGCAGTGATTTGAATCACCGTCCCAAAGCGATTCAGCCAAATCCGATTCAAAGATCCAGCTCCTGTCAAACCAGCAGAATGTCTGAATCACACAGGCCCCACCCCCCACCCTCTCTCAATGGCTGCCCTGCCCATACCAGCTGCTGGCTCTTTGGGAAAAAAAAGCCTCAACTCACCAGCTGCTGCCCAGCTCCCAGCCCTTTAAAAAAAGCCCCAACTCACCAGGTGCTGCCAGGTTGGGTGGGGGAATACCCACTGCCCCACCTGTATGGAGAGCTCTGCCATGAGCCCCCAGAAGCCCTGAGGCCGCTGCAGCAACCAGTGAGTGTTGGGGGGGGGGGTTGTTTATTTTTTTCAAGAGCCAGGAACTGGGGCAGGCAGGGCAGCCATGGAGGGCGCTGGGGGAGCAGGCAGGGGATGGAGCCTGGCAGGGGGTCCCCTCATGGTCCCCTCCCCTCTCCTCCAGTCCCCACTCCCTACTTACTAGTATGTAGTCCAGGTTCAGCTCCCTGCTGCAGCCACCAGGGACTGCCCAAATCTCCAAATCTTTTCCGAATCGATTCAGAGAGCTTCAAATCAATTCAGACCTTTTAGTTGGTCCCCTGATTCAATTCAGATTCAGAGACTCAGCCACCGAATTGGGCCAAATCTCCTCCGAATTGAATCAGCACCCAAAGCTTCGTACAGCCCTAAATAGCCAGTATTCTCATCCATTCTGCTCCATACCTGGGGGGGGGGGAACACAGGAAACTATGAAAATCCATTGGTTATTACAGGCTTTACAAGGCGCTTGCACATTCCATAACTGTGCAAATTGTTTCAAACCTGAAAATCTGTCATATTTTTGCAAACTAACAAAATGCTTTCAGCATGCTTTTCCATATTTTAAACACAGAGTGTTCTGTTTCTAACTATGCTTGCAATTAATGATGCAAGTATTTAGGATATAAAAATACAATCATTAAAAGTACATACCAAAACATTAGCCATCTTTCCTTCAATGTATAAAATAGCTTATATACCATTTATAATAATTATTCCATACACTCTAAAAGAAAAATAAAACTAGCACGTTTTGAAACCCTGCACACACGTGATCTCTTAAGGACTCTCCCAGCCAAACATCTCTGCCCTAGGACTTACTAACTACCCTTATGTCAAAAACAAAACAAAACAAAACAAAACAAGAAAACCTAAATCCCAGCAGTTTGTCCAGTTTCACCTGCCACCCTGCTGGCAAGATTTTCTTTGCTGTGAATATATTGTGCAATATTTGTGAATTGCTGAGCTCTAGCCTGGTCCAAAGACATCACCAGTTACCTTTCAGTTGACAAAACAGTCATTTAGCACCTATTTAGATTAACCTATTCTTGCTCTTGTTCAGGTATCCAGTGTATAGCTTCATAAACCAAGACAGCAAATATTAGGGTAGGTCCCCAAATGCCCTATTGGAATTTCACCACCACAAATATGAATGTACTGCTTTTGAAAGATCCCTATGCTCCTGAAGATAAGTCATTCTCTTTCCCCCACCAGCCAATAGCAGTGTCAGTGAAATGTCCCTGGTGATCCACCAATGCTTGCATAACCATGGAACAGTTCCCCCTTCTGTTCATGTACACAGAGTTTGTGTCAGAAAGTTGAAGATAGAATTGGCCTATATATGCCACTTGTAAGCCCAGCCCAGGAAGTCCACTGCTTTAGACACCTGCTTCAAACTGATGGTCTTAGTGACCAGGAGCAGTCTGAGGTTACAGGTTTCCAGGGCATAATCACCACCCATTTTTCGATTTTCAAAGCAGCAGTTCATTCTGGAGGGACTGTAACTCCAGATATATGTGGCTTCTCTCTTCCAAAAGTTTTGTAGCTCCTGCTGTTCATCTCCAATCTGCACCAAAATGTGGTCCCTTCGCTTGATACTCATTTCTTGGGCCCCCGTAATTCCCTGGGTCTTGCAGCAGCATCCCATAATGCAGGAGGCAATGATATAATGTGCACTGCATCAGAAGGTGGTTTTGGAAAAATGGCTTTCACCAGCACAACCGCATAGAGGAGAGATGGAATTAACATGAGCAAACAGCTGTGCATGCACCGACAGAGCCGTATCATGTTCTTTCAGCTCATAACACACGACTTTCTAGTTTAGACACTGTCTAAAGACCTCAAGCCACTGATTACTTTCCCTCCTCCAAAGACATTTAGAGGCCCCCATCCAAGAGAAGGAGACGGAAGGGGACATGCACCACTATGTAACATTAGCCACTGGAGTTAGATATATTAAATATCTCTATAATCATGATCCACATGAAAGCAACCAGGTGCTAAAATCACAAGTTATCAAAGGAAATTGCTATACTTGTACATTCCTGTAATCTGTCTCGTCTAACATCTTGCGTCATTCCCTGCTAACAGTGAGACGTGAATATGGCATCAGGTTTAATGGAAAGATGATTACATTTTAGTAATAAGGTAATAACCATTTTATCCCCATACAACTGTTGCCATGCTACAGTTTACTGGTGTGCAAATTACCTGCGAGGAATCTTCCTCTTCCACAGAAAAGGGGCAGGCAACTGTACTGAAAGATGCAACATACAATTCCATTGGTTCACCTGGAACTTTATGGGTGCACTCTCAAGCTATTTACATATCTAGGGTATTAATAAACAAAACCATGCCTAGTTGCACTGGAGGACATACTTTCTTCAGCATTTATACATGATTCTGACATTTTCTTTCCATCAAGCCTGTGATGTTTCTTCCAGTGTTACATGATCCCATACTCACTACTAAAACTACATTTCTGTACTTCTAGAACAAGCTTCCATCAACTTGGTACACTCATTGTCCTTTGACACGTTGATTTTGTCACTATAACTCCTATTGTGTTCCTGCCCATTCAGTGAATGTTTCCCCATGTATCATCCATTTGGTGAGATCATTATAGCATTGCTGTAAGGTCACAAACACCAGTTGCACCAGACACCGCCCTCCCTTTCCCGCACCAAACCTCAACATTTAGTGAACAAAGACTACCTCATCATTCTTTGTAGTTACTGTAAGACCTGTTTAATAAAAGTTACTGTGTTTAAAGCATTATTGCCATTTTACAAAACAGGTAAAAAGGCATGTATAATTTAAATAACTAGCACACAAAGTCTACATGTCTACGCTGTGTTCTAATTATTAAACCCTTCTGCACTCAAATAATATTGGAAGAAAATTAATGTATTTAAGTGTATTGATGTGCTCTCCTCTCCCCATTCCCCCCCAACTACTGCCTTTCATTAATGATAGTTTTAAATTTGGCTTGTGTTTAAAAATAGAGGTGCTTTAGTTTTAAAAGAATAAGCATAAATTTCCTTTCTAGTAAATTCTGCTTTTCAGTTAGATGTTTGATGCAATTCAAGCTAATTAATAGTTAAGCAAGGTCTTGAGACACTCCTTCAAATTCATGCAATTAATATTGCAGTATTTATAATGTAAAGTGGCCTGCAGCACAATAATGTCTATTCTCAAGTAAAGGGTTTCCCATAATAAGGCTGGAGGTGAGCCAGGGGCATCATCATACTATTTTACAACAGGCAGTTCATGACAGTAAATTGTTCTTTCCCCACAAACATGCAAGAAAACCCCATCCATACACAAACAAGAACAAGTTAAGGGAGCAAAAAAGAGGGGTCTACTGTGCATGTCATAAACAAGGTGTAGCAGCTGTCCACTGAATGAAAAGCAAACTTTAATATTGAATAAATCTATTAAAGAAAAAGGCAAGAGACAGTATAAATCAAACCCACCATCATGCTTGGGCTGACCATGTGCTCTCTCTGCTAAGTTTATTAAAAACCTATAGCTGTTATAAACCCAGCTAGTTGTGGAAGTTGTTCCAAGCCAGTCTTCCACTTTGGTTCAAAAGTTCAGTTGTACCATCTTGATCAAAAACCCTGTGAACTTAAGTGGCAAGTGACATCCATTCCACTGATGGAAAGAGGATGACTATTAGAAAGGAATAAGATAAGAGCATTATAATTACTGCGTGTTAAAAAAAAGAAATTCAGAAGAGAGGCTACAAGCTCAAGGAAAATCTTCCAAAAAAGTAAAGACCATATCCTGTTTGGTTCTCTCAGGGCAGAGCTAGTCAGCAGGAGACTGACCAAATAGATCTTCCTGTCCTTTAGTTCCTTTTGATTGGAAGTACATACAAAATCCTTTCCTTGACGCATTTCCCATGTCAAGTGATGTTTTTGTTCTATTCACCTCTGAAATCAGTAGGAGGGCAAATAAAATCAGTAGAAGCATCTGCAGTCAGTAAGACCAGAGAGTAGTTTTACTCTACAAAAGTTGCTATAACAAGGATGAGTGTTTCCCATTTGTAGCTCATCAATTTCTGAAACAAGCAAGCTATTGGCAAGTAAGATCATATTTCTAATTAGAGATCCTGGCATGTAACTGCAGGTGCATTAAGACATTAACTAAACTTCCCAGAATCTTCAGAGGCAAGCAAAAAAGAATCTAGTGCTAATGATTTTTTTTTAATTTGTCAGAGGAGGAAGCTAACTTATGGACCAATAGTTCTCTCATCTACACAGTCCCAGTGAATAGCAAAAGGAGGCTCCCCTTGCTGGATTTCTCAACGTTAAACCTCTTCCAATTGATAGCTTTCAAATTCCACAAAAAACTAATTTGTCCTGATTTTCAGAGACAGCAAAACACAGGTATTTCCCCAATTATCTATCTTGATAACATTCTCTATAAAAGCTAGACATGCACTTAGGAATGTACTTTGTAAATACGTGGATCTGCCACCACTGTGCTCTGTGACTGGAGAGAAAGTAGAAATAAAATCTTGGTGAGGAAATGTATGCCTTACCCTTACTTATACTTTCTTCATGTCCATTAATGTGTTAAATATTAATATTAGAGATGCACCGATACATCGGTCCAATGTTGGATTGGTACCAATATGAAGAAGAGAGTCTATATTGGAAATCAGCCCGATGGGCCCGACAACTTGGCTGATAAATGCCCGTGCAGCCGCACCAGAGCACGGAGCAGAGCCGGCAGTGTGGGGAGTCGCCTCCAGCTGGTAAGTTGGAAGGGGAGAGAGGGGAGGGGAAAACCACAGGGCGGGGCGTGGAAGTAAGGCACAGCTCATGAGGTGAGGGCAGCTCCCGCCACTGCTTGCGCCCCGGGGGTCGGCGGCAGGCTGCTGCATCTGCGCGGCATAGGGCGGCGCTCTGTGGCTCTTCTCGCTGGGGGCTGGGTGAGGAGCGGGCTCTGGAAGGAGGCTGCACCCACCCCAAATTTAATTGCAGCACCACTCCCGCACCACCACCACCCAGCGCAGCTGTGGTTCAATGCCACCTCCACCCAAGCGCTGGGAAGAGTCATGGCTGCGGCAGGCAGTGGCGCAGGGCTGGGAGTGGAGCTGCAGCCTCCTCCCAGGGCCGCCGGAGCCTACTCCAAGCCCACCCCCCAGCCAGAAGAGCCGTGCAGCGCCCCGCGCCGTGCAGATCCAGGGGCACGCAGCCCCCACCCCAGGGTTCAAGCAGTGGTGGGAAGCGCCTCCCCGAGCTACGACTCCGTCCCACACCGCCCCGGTTGGGCATTCATCTGCCTCCCCCCCGCTTCCACCACACTGGACTTACCGCCTGGAGGCTGTATCGGATCAGTATCAGCTGATATGCCTCCTTAAATATCGGTATTGGCCCCCCAAAATCTCTATCGGTGCACCCCTAATTAGTACTAATAAAGTCCACCTCCGTTGTCCAAACAGGCCCCTAAATCTTTTAAGAAACCTGGCCATAGGGTGGCTATGGGGTAAATTAACCAAGGACCAATTGCTTAACTAGCCAGTGATTATATAACTCGTGCCTTTGAACAAAAGGTGCTAATAATAAGTAAGTTTACACAGGATAAAACTGTCATGCAGGAATACCCTAGCTAGTCATGCTTTATCTCGATTCTCAACAAGGCTAATTAGCCTTGAAAAGTCACAGAACATCATGTCGGCAGAGTATAGTGTACACACATGAGCTCATTCAGAGCTAGCTCAGAGCTACCCTCACCTCATGAGCTGTGCCTTAGTTCCTGTCCCCTACAGGACTGCAATACACCCCATGCCCCTGTGGGCCAAGCTGTGTTTCCTCCTGTCTAATTATAAAGTATAATTAGCCATCAGTCTTTACAGTCTCAGTGACACGCAGACATTATCACCAAGTGGAAGTTTCATGGCCAGACTATAAAATAAAAACAAAAAGACAGTTCAGGTATTTTCCACTTTAGGTGGGATGGGGAAGAAAGGCAAGAACCTTTTGTACAGAACAGTAATCTGCAACTTAGACAAATACATTGATTAAACAAAGAGTACCTGTTGGTCCAGGGACTGACTGCACAGAAAAGCCCACCAATCAAACCACTTACATGAACATATGACTTTAAAATTTTAGACAGACACCAGGAGCAAAAATCTCAGCACCAGGTATTCATATCAAAGTCTGCACAGTGTCTGCCAGGATAGATAAGCAAAACCTGCAGCCTCTAGAAGGTGGTGCCATCTTCTTCTCATAGATGGGTACAGATCTCTTAAAAAAAGATAGGTCACTTGCACAAGGAGAAGAGTCTGTCAGAAACATCTGTTTAACTTCTGCTTAACTTTAACAGTCAGACACACATTTGTAAAGTGCTGCAGGAAGTTTTTATTAGGCCACGCAACACTCTGAAGGGAAGGGTAATCAATTTTTCAGGCATTCACCACATTGCCGGCAATGAGATGTGCCACAACCACAAATGCTAAAGTTATGCAACTGTTGCTTATAGGTAAATGACATTTAAAATAGAAAATCTTTCCTACACAGTGTTGTGAATAAAATTGCACTTGTTTTGTTGTTTGTTTTTAACTCCGTCATCAATATCACTGTAACTTTTCCAAATATTCCTTTTTTGGTATCTTACTGGACTTCCTTCAGCAACAGGAGCTTCTTTCTCTAAAACTTCTTCTCCCTGCAAGCCAGCCAGTATGTGGTCTCCAGCAATCAGCCATTCACTTTCCAGAAAACAGGAAGACTATTTCTTCAATAAATCTTCTTTGTGTTTTACCCTCCCCACCAAATAGGCACAGGCAGTTGACCTGTGAAAGTTAATTGCAACATTGAATTCACAGTCCCTCAGGCAGGTGTTAGGAATTTGAGTGACAGATTAAATATCTGAAAAGTTACAGAAGGTGCTGGAATAATACACATTTAAATTGCTTAAAAATCCAAACTTGCATCAACATTTTAATTTCAAAGTTTCCAAAGGTTTAACAATGTCCTTGTGCACCTCTTCCACAGCAAGCTGTGCAATTCACCCTCACTGCAGTACAGCAACTAACTCCAAAGGTTAAGATCAAGAAACAGATCAGCAGGATGCCCGATTCACTGGGCAGCCGAAAGGAAACAGAAGCTCCCCTTCTCCTGACAGTAAGAAGCGGGTGCTTTCTCACTCCATTTTGGACCTTTCAAAGTGTGTAATCATTCTTTCCTGTAAGACAAAAAAAAAAAAAAAAAGGATTATACTGAAGCTTGGGTTTTTTTTCCTGTGCATTCACATCCCCATAGTGAGAACCCATACTTCACATGTTTATAGATACAAACATACATTGTAGAACAGTGATTCTACTTTGAAAAAAAAGAACACTCCGATCATGTTAAGATGTAAATAGATGCTAGTGCACATCTACCAAAATTATACTTTTATGTAAACATGCCAACTCCTGGTCTCTGAGTTTAGGTCAGACTATTCTCACTTTCATAATCCACATTCTGTACTTTTTTAAATGTCATATAGAAAAAAAGATCCTGTAATCCCCGTTGTTGCAGAAACTGACATACTTTTCAAGCAGAGAAAAAAAGGAATATGGCTCTCCTCCAGCAAACAGATCCATATTTAGTAAACTGTCTTGCAATTTTTGCTTACAAGGCTGAATCGATCAGAGCTAAACAGCCTTGACAGTTGATATGACCGATAAACTCTCTCACTATATTTGCTTTTTACTGTGTTAATTGTGGACCTATGCACAACATTTTTATAGATTCATGATCTGATTTATCACCATATTTGTACTTGATTATGTTAATTCTAGGAGTTAGAATAATTCTAATATTATAAAAGCCTTAGTCTGTCTGTCCGTAATGCTTTATTTGCACTGATTGCTTGTCTGAAACAACCAACTGGAGTGCTTCAAGAGCATTCTGGAGAGGAGGCAGCGGTGAAGCACCGCCATGAGAGCAGAGACAGAGTGGGGGGGCAAAGCCAGCACCCCATGGACCTGCTCCCTGAGGGGTGGCAGCAATGGTGTGGGCTCCCCCACTCCTTGGGGGGGGGGGCGGGAAGGGGTGGAGTGTGAGGGAATGGGCATCATTCTTCACAGGCAATTTGCTAGTGCTTTTATAATGGTTGGCCCTATTTTATTACTATATTTGCATTCCTGTTATTTTTACGTAAATTTATATTATGGTTGTATGTCTGTTATGTTGTTTGCGGGAGCACGGCTTTCAACCAAATCCTTAATAAACTGAATTGAATTGAACTGAAATTGAATGTTATATAGAAGACTTCATCCTGGTTACAGAGAAACACACTCAAACACTGACACTGTTGTTTCTAACCAGGAGATAGTCAGGGTTCTTAGTTCTTCCCCAAAAAGACTTAAAAGGATACCTTAATTAAGCCTTAAAGTTTGGAACCCTTATGATTATATAACAACAACAAAAAACACCTCAAAAGTTTCTACAAAACTGCTCAAATACTTTGAATTTTCTACTAGTCCATCTTCTCCCATTAAGGTTGCAGATACATAAATAAATTGCAAACATGGAGAAGATATACCAGTGTAGATCTGTTTGTTGTATAAGTCACTGCTTTCCAGTGCAAAGTTAGGAGTAATTATACACTAAGCTACATTAGAATCGTTTTTGCCGGACAGATTCCAGATATAAGTGGTGATAAATCATGCTGTCTACTGTATCAACAGAATAGCTGTTCCTGTGACATTTATGCATAGTGGAGATTGATTTTATATTTGAGAGAGGCACACACTTCATATATAAATCGTTTAGTTTTCCTAAAAGCAGAATACAAGTGGCAAATGTTAACAAAAAACAAAGAAACAACTTTAAGCTAGGTACAGACCTTCAAAAAGCCTGAAGCAGAATTGATCTAAGTTATACAGTTTCCTGTAAGCAGTGTAGATTGGTAGCAAAAAGAACACACATTCACCCTTTGGGAGATATGGGGGGAGAGTGCAAATCTAAGACCAGGTTCCACCATTTTTAAACCAGTCCATGTGTGCTGAACATCTGTTCTGTTACAGGTATAGACTGGTTTCCCGTCATTTACACTGGTAAAAGTGTAATGTCTATGTCTGGCCTTAGAAACAACCAAATTTGTGGAATGGCATTTACAGAACAGGAAATCTGGCTGTATTTCTACAAAATCCAAACACCAGAATTCAAATGCAAAAGGGAGATGGCGAAAATGCAGTTTTATTTTCCAATTTATATAAATCCACACAGCATTACTGCACGAAGAGCAATTAAGGTCTCATGTGACAGACAGTTTGCTGCTTGGATAGTACCACCCTTGAAACTCTCTTGACTGAGCACAGATTTGCACTGCTCTTATTTAAAGCAAATTTGTCTTGTTTCTTATGCAATTTGTTCTTGCTGTGTTGACAAGAACAGAGCTCATTTCAAACAGGCCAAGTTGACCTCCTTAGTAGTTAACTCATGACTCCTTTGGCATGTCATAAGACTTTAATTTGTCCTAGAGGCATGTTTACTGACCTCATCTGAATCCAGAAGAGCTGGAAGAGCACTGCAGTAAAAAGGAAAAAAAAGATTATTACAAAAATATGGGACACTTAATTGCTGTAAATAAGAAGGATGGATTTAACTTTTAGTGTCCCTAGCTTTTGGGAGGGGGGAAGGAAGAAGGAACGGAATGGAGAAGAGGACAGAGTTTTTGGTGAAATTAGGGAACTAGGAGACTATCACAGAGAGAAATGAACAGAGCATGAAGGGCCCACAAAGCAGCATCAAATATTCAAGTCAGGTTTTAATTTCTGATTTCATTCTCCAGCTCTCAAGTACCCATTACCACTATAAACCAGTCACGAGAGTTTCTGTAAGGTGACATCCAGGTAAAAGGAAAAGTATTTATATCCATACATACAAAAGGGATTTATTGGGATAGGAATATTGTTATGTTACACTGGCAAAAAGCTCTTAGTATGGACGTAAATATACTGGCAAAGTTTGGTATTGTTTTAATATAGTAGAACCATGCCACACCAGCCAAATAAGTTACTCGTACAGTGCTGATCTGTCAACATGCCCATCTCAACATGAGGGGTTGCTGTATACCAGCAAATTCCAAGTCAAGACCATCAATTCTCTCTACCCAGACCAAAGTAGTTTTGCCAGCAGAATACCCTAGTACAAACAGTCTCAATGTGCTTGGGGGGGGAGGAGGGGGGGAAGAAACTACCTTTAAAAAGAAGTATCAACACAAACCCCATGAAAATGAGAAAAGCGTATCTTTTTTTTCCCCCTCAGTGCAGTATACTGAAACTTGGGTTTGTTTCTTGACATGCATACACTGACTTCAATTTGTGCAAAGTAGATTAGTATTTAAATCTAGGCTCTGAGCCTCCTTCACTATCAGGACTTGTACTCCAATAGAAATTGTAGACTATTGCTGTTTTAGCACAGATAAATTTATGTTCTGTCTCTGACATGTTTTAAATTGTAACAAACAACGTATAAGCAGGATGGACACCATTTCTTCACATACAGCTTCCACATTGCCAACAAACAGCTACTGAACACAAGGCCCAGATATTCCGACAGTTACAAAGCTTAAAAAGTTATTCACCAATTCGTATCTAGCAAAACATTTGTGTATACTCATAGTGCATCATACAAAAAGCAGCAGAAGCAGGTTTATTTTAACTTCACTAAACTGCCAACAATTCATTAGATATTATAGGATTGAGAACAAAGATGATGAAAAATGACTTCATCCCATTATTCTTAGTAGTGATATATGGTATGAGGAGTTCACAATAGAAACCAAGTTTCTATCATAAAAATATTAGTGCTTATATTCAATGTGTTACAACAACTTGTTCATCTGTAGGATAAAACATATCAACTGTCCTATTCCTGTGAGGAGTAAGGGCTAGGAATTTACCTACATGTAAAAACTTCAAAAGCAAAATAAAAGTAAACCTTTAAGGCTAAACTTGTCACCAACATACTGCCTCAGAACACAGACCTGATTATCTTAAACGAAGTACTCATTTCTGGTACTGTTGAAAAACAGGACTGGCACCTGCAGTCACCTCCAGAGATAGGGACTTTCCCCCAGTCAGATTATTATACATTGACCTTTGCCAGCTACAGTGAACATTTAAGATGTTCCCAGTCTACAGTTCAAAGGACAAATTTAAGGATTTCTTCACCAAAGGAAAGAGAAGGAACAAAATACTACCAGGGAGCTGCAGTTTTTAACAGAGTACACAGCCTGTAGGTAGTGACTTGAGTATTACGCATAAAACTACAAGTTTACTCTTTGGGTATGTCTGCACGGTTGGCTTGCTTGGTGTAGTCATACACACATCTCAATACCCGCTTCTCATCTTCACAAAGATCTTATCAACATGCAAGTTTATGGGCCCAGCTCGGGATATGAGACAAAGCACGCTGTACGCTTTGAACTACACTGCTACCTGTCCACTTTGCATTAAAGAGGCAGCTAAAGCACATGTACCTGAGGTTGTATTTAGCCAGTCCTCCAATGCCATCCAGCAGTTTCTGTGCTGGTAGGTTCTAACCCTAAGACATTCACTCCCTATTAACGCACAACCACCAGAAGCTAGTGGCCAGTTTATATATACTCATGATTTATCTCCTTTATTTCCATGTAACCAGATCCAGTTTCTGCAAAGGTCAGCCAGAGCACCCTAGAAGATGCCTTCTACTTCACATACTGCTAGCCAGCTGGATAAGCACTCCAGGGTGAATACTATTAGGAGTATGGTTTGGTCAGAAAAGGCAGCGGGACAGATTTGCATCTTATGGACTGAATAAATCAGAAACGCATAGCATATGCTTTCAGAAGCAGCAGGTTTTGAGAGAAAAACTATGCAAATCTGTACTTGAGAGTAACAGTGCTCACTACAGCTTAGACTTACAAACCAGTAAATACAGAGGCTCCAGAGTGAGTTCAGCAATTGCTAGATATGGCATTTGAAAATGTATTTCCAACACTGTTCCAAGTATAGGCTTACTTGCTACAGTAAGATACTCACACATCAGTCACTGAAGAAGGAACATTTTCTTCTACCCACTTCAGATCATCTTCTTGCTGGAAGAACAGAAACAGACAAGGAAATGAATAAAAAAAAAAAAAAAGACAAGCAAATGAATAAATGCATACAGAAAGAAAGATTTGCTTCTTGTTAGCTCACTCACCCAAGTCACCTCAGCTGGGACTTGAACCCAGATCTCCCACATGGTAGGCAAAACACTGCCACACAGCCACCACTGGCAGCAAAGTAAGAAAGACTTTTTTTTTTTTTTTTTTTTTGACTTAAGAGATGTTTATTCCGGGAAGGGTGACAAATGGTGGGCAGTAGAAATTATGTACAGTTTGGTCCGAGGATCTGGGCCATGAGGACAAGGCCTGGGCTCATGGCCTGCAAGGCCTGCCCGCACACTTTAGACAAAAAAATCCAAAAAACACAAAGAACAAAAAGAATCTTTACATATATACAGAAAGAAAGAACGAGAGAAAGAAAGAAAGAAATCCAAAGAGTTCTCTAAAGCTATTTGGAAATGCACAGCCTTTTTGTTCCAAGTTACTTAAAACACAATAGAACTATAGTGGATTATCACACAAAAACTCCAATTAATAATTCTGGATTAAGGAATCCAGATCCAAGACTAATTCATAGTTTCATAGTTTGTAGGGTCGGAAGGGACCTGAGCACATCATCTAGTCCGACCCCCTGACATGGCAGGAAAGAATACTGGGGTCAAATGACCCCAGCAAGATGTTCATCTAACCTCCTCTTAAACACCCCCAGGGTAGGAGCCTGCACCACTTCTCTTGGAAGCTGGTTCCAGACCCTAGCCGCCCTGACTGTGAAGTAGCGCCTCCTGATATCTAACCTAAACCTACCCTCTGCCAGATTGTGACCGTTATTCCTAGTCACTCCTGGCGGTGCTCGGGGAAACAGTGACTTCCCCAATGCCAGCTCATCCCCTCTGACTAATTTATAACAGGCCACAAGATCCCCCCTCAGCCTTCTCTTTTGGAGGCTGAACAGGTTCAGGTCCCGCAGCCTGTCCTCATAGGGCCTGCCCTGTTGTCCCCTGATCATATGAGTGGCCCTCCTCTGGACCCTCTCCATGCTGTCGACATCCCTCTTGAAGTGCAGCACCCAGAATTGGACGCAATACTCCAGCTGCGGCCTGACCAGTGCCGCATAGAGGGAAAGGATCACCTCCTTGGACCTGCTTGAGATGCATCTGTGGATGCATGACAAGTTGCGGCTGGCCTTCCTTAATGCCTCTCCACACTGCCGGCCCATGTTCATCTTGGAGTCAATGATGACTCCCAGATCCCTTTCTGCCTCCGTGCTGACAAGAGGGGAGTTCCCCAACCTGTAGGTATGGTGCTGGTTGTTCCTCCCGAGGTGCATCACCTTGCACTTGTCTGTGTTGAAACCCATCCTGTTCTCGTCCGCCCACCCTTGTAACCTGTCTAGGTCTGATTGTAGCCTGTTGCATCCTTCCAATGTTCCCACATCCCCCCACATCTTAGTGTCATCAGCAAATTTGAACAGGGTGCTTTTTACCCCCTCATCCAAATCGCTGAAGATGTTGAACAGCGCGGGCCCGAGGACCGAGCCCTGCGGAACCCCACTGCCCACGTCCTTCCAGGGTGAGAAGGACCCATCCACTACCACCCTCTGGGTGCGGCCCTCCAGCCAGTTGGCGACCCGTTTGACTGTGTGGGTGTCTACACCACAGCCCCCCAGTTTCTTAATGAGAACAGGGTGAGAGACAGTGTCAAAAGCCTTCCGGAAGTCCAGGAAGACTATATCCACTGCTACCCCTGTGTCTAATGATCTGATCGTAAAAGGCCACCAAGTTGGTCTGACAGGACCTGCCACTGATGAACCCATGTTGGTTGCCCCTAAACATGCAGTCTCCTGCTGGCCCCTCCTGGATGTGTGCCAGCATAATTTTCTCGAACAGCTTGCCTAGGATCGAGGTGAGACTAACCGGCCTATAGTTTCCTGGGTCCTCCTTCCTGCCTTTTTTGAAGATGGGGACCATGTTGGCCCTCTTCCAGTCCTCCGGTACCTCACCAGAGCACCATGAGTCCTCATAAAGTTGTGCCAGGGGACTTGCAATGACCTCGGCCAGTTCCTTTAGTACTCTAGGGTGGAGATCATCCGGGCCGGCTGACTTGAATACGTCCAACTCCCTTGTACTTAGCCTTGGTGAGGCTGCAACTGGAGTACTGCGTCCAGCTTTGGGCTCCACAATGCAAAGAAGATGTGGAGAAGCTTGAGAGAGTGCAGAGAAGAGCCACATGCATGATCAGAGATCAGGAAAACAGACCTTATGACGACAGGCTGAGAGCCATGGGGCTCTTTCACCTGGAAAAGCTCTTTCACCAGGCTCAGGGGTGATCTGATGCCCACCTATAAGTTTATCAGGGGTGACCACCAGTATCTGGGGGAACGTTTATTCACCAGAGCGCCCCAAGGGATGACAAGGTCGAACGGTCATAAACTACTGTGAGACCGTTTCAGGCTGGACATAAGGAAGAATTTCTTAACTGTCTGAGCCCCCAAGGTCTGGAACAGCCTGCCATCGGAGGTGGTTCAAGCACCTACATTGAACACCTTCAAGAGCAAAATGGATGCTTATCTTGCTGGGATCCTATGACCCCAGCTGACTTCTTGCCCTTTGGGCAGGGGGGCTGGACTTGATGATCTTCCGAGGTCCCTTCCAGCCCTAATGTCTATGAATCTATTTCTTTCAGTGTCTGAGCACTGACCATTTCTAGTAGTAGTGGCCTTTGTCACCTTTACTTGATCTAAGTATGCCCTTGCTTACCAACTCAAGAACATCAAAGTCTGTGATAGTGGTAAAGAGATTTCTGATGGTATCATGGATTCTAAACATTATAAGTATTTTTTAACAAAAGTACAGGTCTCTCAGAAGCAGCTTTGTATAAATCCAACTTATCAAGTGAAAAATGTAAATACTTTAGCTGGACCTACAAAAGACATAAAAGCACTTCCAGTGGCTGTAGATACACCAAAGTGGCTGACCAAGCATACAGGATTCGGAGGCATAAGCCAAACAGCATAAATTCCTTCCAAATTCAATTCAGCCTCCGTACATTCCATTTTGATGCAAATCTCAGAACCCAAGAGGTTAGTCACAAAGACTATATTAAGCAGAAGGTAAGCAGGGAGACTGATTCACAGTAGCATGAAATTTCACAGGCAAGAACCTACTGCATCAGATGCAAGGAATACACAAATACTCAAAGTACATGACAAGGTCTGACTTACCAGAAAGCTAATTGCATGCTTACACTCTTGTCACAAGCACCGCACTTGCTACATAGACCCAACCCACCATCTTGGCAAGTCCATGGAATTTCTGTTCTCCTTCTCCCTTTCTCCTACTCTTGAAGAGATCCTACACAAGTGGCAGACACTTGAAAGAGCTGGATTTGTCTTTACTGTGAAATCTTTAGCAAGGTAGGAACAGCATACTCACAGCTTTGTTTGCTTTCACATTCCCATTTGGCTCTTGTTTTGTACTTCTCATTTTCATCCCTTCTGCAAAGGAAAGAAAAAATAAAACTGAGTGATTAAACTAGGCCAGCATATAGAGTACAGATGGATTTATGCTGTAGGAATAGTCAGCTTAAGCCAAATAATGACTTGGGAGAGAAAGGCATGCTGATTATTTAAAGTGGAGAGCCCCTTTTCAAGTCCCAAAGAATACTGGTAATTTTGTAGGGACACAGAGGGGAAAAAATAATGTATGTATATGACAAGCAAATAAGTTCAATGGATAAACACCTCTGTGTAAGAGAAAAAATGGTCTGCTTGTTCAGTTTACATTGAACGTAATTTCCTTGTTCCTGTAGTGTCAGTTTCCCTCTTCTCTTCCTTAGATCTTTCTGATAAGTGAAATAATTAGAACTGAAGGGCTCAAGGAATGACATCTAACATCTAATTCACATTTACAAAAAAAAAAAAGACGATGAAAAATCAACCTTAATCTGTCTAGCAGTAGCATCAAAAAGACCCCACCATCTAAGGGAGGATGGCCTACATGAAGTAAATTGTTGGTTTCAGTCCAGTTTCTGGAAAAGGATTACACAAGACAAAGCAACCATTAAATTAACACTCTCACTAGCCAGGTTCATCTGAGAAGTCCATGGTTGGAAGACATGTAAAAGAATGAACTGAATACCTACTAGTTGTTCTCCTCTAACGCTAAGAAAAAGTATAGCAGTGACAGCATGGACGTTTACACTGCTGTACGTGTTCCTGATTTTACAGAAAACAGAAGACTTCACTCCCCAGGGCTGTCAAATCAGCAGTTAGATTTCTCTCAAAAAACAGAAACATCAGGATTCTGTCCCTACCAAAGCTTTCCTTTAGCATTGGCTCTTTCTGTTCATCATCATCATCTTCCTCAGACAATGGTGAGAAAGCAAACCTTTAGAGGAAAAGAAATAGACATCATAAGAATGATACTCAGAAATTGCAAATATTTTCACATTATTTTTAACACATTTCTCATCTCAACAATTTGTATCACCTGACTGCTCTTCACAGTGCAGTGATTATACATTAGATTAATGCTCAACTTATAAGGTAAGCTCAATATTCATTTATCTTTTTAAATGGTTATGCCATTAGGGAGAATACATGCATCCTCTTCAACTGCAGCTTCCACTTCTGAGATCAGGAAGGAATGACATTAACCATGTTTTTCCATTAATCTGTACACATATTGCTCAGAAACCCTGGAGATAGATACAGCAACTGGTTGTACACCAAAAATTCTAGAAATGCTCTATGAACAAACAGACATTGCTCAAATGGTACTAAAAAAAGAAGAAAAAAAAAAAGAGGTAAGAGAGAGTAAACCTTTGGTTGTTGGCAGATGGCCTCCACAGAATCATGATGACAAAAAGTATCATTGAGAATAATAACCGCCAGATGGCATCATCCACCCACAGCTCCCGCCAGTCCTGTCAAGAGGAGAAGTGCTACAGGTTAAAAAAAAACAAAACAGACCAGGAACAAAGTGCATACAAGTCCTCTTTCCACAGATGGGCAAACATTATACAAGAAATGAAGTTGCATTTCTGTACTAAATGGCTTCCCCTAACAGTGTAAATATTGATGTATTAAGACTTTAAGGTGCACTCCTCTACATACAGAAGACTCAATAGAAAGAGTCCTTTTCAGCCACCACCCCCTCTTACCTGAAAGTATAAACTTATAAATGAAGTTCTAATCATGGAAACCCACTTAATGACAGGTAAACTCACCGACTGACAATCCACTAGCCTGAACTTCATGGTGGTCCAAATGATAAATACAATGGAAGCTGAAGGTAAGAAAGAACACTTGGTCAAAGAATGTTGCTATTCCACTCAAATACACAAAAGCCTTATATCTCAAATTGTCTGTCTTGAGTATCTGTATACCTATCACTAGAATACCTGAGCACCAAGCAAGCACTTCCTCAGAGTTTCATAAGCAAAAGATCTTAAACATCCACAGTTTACTATGTATTTTCTTTTTTGTATCTTTGTTTTCCATTCACAAAGGGTCAGTGCAGTTCTATGCCAATCATCTCTCATCGGCTAAATTTAATCACTTAAAATTAAGAGCTGAAATCAAAATGTTCTTGTTTTCCCCAAAGCATACTGTCACTTATAATGTCTGAGACATTATAAGAAAGGACTCCCCTACCACTCCCTGTCTCCTCCCTGACTGCAGAAGCTTTTTAGTGGGTCATATCTATTTTTATGATTCTAGAGAAAACCACAGCTCTTTACAAACTGCACTTCCTGCCCAGCGAAGAATAGTGACCTCAGGCATCCATGCCAACAACCAGTTAGGACCCCTTGTACTACATGACCAAGTTAAAAGCCTCAATGAAGCACACAGAGAAATCAAAGAAACTAATGCTTCTACAGTACTATTAAGACCTTGTTTTTAAAAGGTTGTGTGTCCCACAGACCTTCATAGAGTATCCTCCCATAATTACAATTTGAATTGACCCAGTCAGAAACTGGCTTTAATACAGGAAGGTGAGGTATTTCAAACCTGAAGCCTATATTACTATATGTTACCCATCCTTCACAAACAAAATATACTTCAAGTCAAAAGGACTTAGTAAAACCTCATATCTCCATTTTCCAGTCTCATGTTTCTTTCTATTATCTAAAGACAGACTAGGATCTTGGCACTCAAGCACTGGAACTCTATGACCAGATGACAAGTAGAAATGATTAAGTAGCAATATCACCCATGCCAGCATTCCTACTAGCCCGACCCACATTGAAATTTTAATGCTGGAACTAAATGGGCTCACCCCATAGTAAGGTTCAAAGAATGGATATTTTTCTTATTAGTTGAGTTTTGCAGTAGCTTAGTCAGATGTTGCCAAGAACTTCAATCAAAGCCATCTATGCAAGTAAAACACTTTATAAAACACCTTTTGAAACAGCTTGTTCCTTATGCAAGAGTTAAAAGTGAACATGCTCACTGCCTGGTTATGGTGAGAGAAACTGAGGACCTAATAGCATTAACAAGTTTATCTTTCATATTCAAATGTTTATTTTATTTACTGGAAGTGGATACAAAGTTGCAGTTCCAGTTTTTCAAACCCAGACAGCCTGTTCAGTTTTCCAAACTGAACAGAAGAATTTTGTTTAATACCTTTTTCAGGGATCTGCTCTTAGCCTGACTGAGGAAGAAAGCATGGAAGCAAAGACTGTGTCAGGACTGTGGAACCATACTACATCTTGAACTCCTCTAGCAAATCAGAACCCACTTGTACAGCAGTTTTGGAACAAGCTATTACACATCTTGGGAACAAAGCAGACATCCGCCTGGGACGCAGCTGCCAACAAAGCATAAGGAAGTGTTTGGGAGTGGGGAGGGGGCCACAACAAGAACTGGCACAGAATTATTAATCTTATTCGTATGCACACTGATTTGGAGTTAGTGCCTCAGGGAGCAAGAAAAGCCACACAGAAACCCAAGCCGAGTTTGAATATTAAAGAATAACAACCATGGAAATGTCATTACATATAAAAGAAAGGCCAATATATTGAGGCACAGGCTAGCTTTAGGAAATCAAACCAGTCTGATAATACAGAGCGCAAGCATGCTATTTACTGAAAATAAAATCAGTAGCTCACCTGTTACTGCCAAGATAAGAGTGTTGGTGAAGTGCCGATAAAGAGAAAGTTTCACAACATTCCTCCGTAGTTTCAACAGCTTCATTGTTTGAGTGAGGCTGATGAATATGTTTACCAAGTCAAAGAAAGCAATCTCAAAATCAACAAATCAGTAGGATGTGGCTGTTATACACTTCTCAACAACAATGGCATTCAATGCAGAGTGCCCCCACACACCTCCAGTATAGGATTCTAAGGTGACCCAGCTTTCCCATACACTGGTAGAAGGCAGTTCAGAGGTAACAGTTCTGCAGTGGTTTGGGATAAACAGACTGTTTCCCTCACTTTTGTTTTTTTAAAAAGCCTCCCAGCTACCACAGCAGACTCCTCTGACCAATACACTGACAGGACATCCAGATGCAAACTTCAAAAATATGCATATGACAAACAGCAGCTCATACCTCCACATGATTTTTATATGAATTTTGAAATGTGGAAAAAAAATTAAATTCAGGAGCAGATTCCAACATAACCTGTATCTTCACCAGTCTGCCTGCTCTTTTAATTCCATAATGATTCCACACATCTTTACACAAAGAGTAGCTGTTGTACAAGGGAGGAAATTGAGACACAGCCTGCATGCTATTTGATTTATCCTGACTTACTGATTGCTCAGCTACTTCAATAGCATACATGAAGGATGCTCAACCCCGATCCACAGAGCCATATTATGTAGCCTGAGGTACTCTCCAAAGGTCCAGAAATTTGGTGGTGGCGGAGTCATGGTAGCATTAACTGATGCTCCCCTGCTTCTAGATTTCCAGAACCATGGTAAGCCTTGTTTGGGCTAGATAACATGGCCCTGCATGCTAGATCGTGCTGGCACAGGGCTGGATCTAGTAGGCTAGCAGCATGCAGCTGGATAGGGGTGGCAGCTGGCCCAGGGCTGGATCAAGGTAATGAAAGGCATGCAGCTAGATCTAGTAGCAGACAGCGTACGATTGGAGTCATGGACCAAACCTGTGGCACTCATTCAGCCCACAGGGCCAAAAGGTTTGCTGTCATTCACCAAACCAAGGTGAAACCTGGACTCCTAAGAGCCAGAGCATGACAGGCCCTATAAGGTGCAAACCATGGAAAAGAAGGTTAGGAAAAGGGTTTATACAGACACCATTCATGAAAGTTTAAAAGTCTCATTTTGTTTTCAAACTATTTTGAGGCCTGTCAGAGTTGAGAAGGACATTTGGCTCTAGAGTTGCTATAATAAGGCTGTTTTTTTAAGTCGCAAATGTGATACTAAAACTAAGGCAACCCATTTTCTGAAAGCTGCTCTTTTCATTGCTGCATCGATATAATATTAGAGTAACTGAACTCTTCAACAATCAGGACATGATACACACAGTCTAAGCATTCAAAGGAGTACGGATAAAGAGTTGCTGAAATAGATCTCTGTTTCCAACATCATTTTTTCTGCACAAGCTGTAAAAGTAGAGCTTACCTGAACTCTCAGATAATGGAACCCAAGGTAAATTTCTCAAGAGACAGTAAGTCACTGAACCTGGCAAAAAAAGTTTGTGCAGACAGACCCCTTGAAAACCCAAGCTCCAAAGAAAAATGCTCCACCAAATCAACTAATGAAGGATATCCACCAGCAGAGGGCAGTATCTAGGAAAGCCAGCGGAATAAAGGCCAAGGAGGCAAGATCATTCTGCGCCTAGAGATAAAGAGAAACAGGCAGTGAGAACAAGATGAATGTGAAGCAAGGCACAGAAGAATCAAGAAAGCAGTCCTAGTTTATTTGTTTGCTTTTTTAATCAGAGGGCACAAATATAAAACTGCAAAAGTATACATTCCTCTCTGCTTTCCTGATGAAGCAGAGGGGTTGAATTAGTGTTCAACCCAATGCACAGAGTATTTTGTATCAAGGTAAAAGCTGACAATGCCACTTGGCCAGTATCAGTCATGACAAGTAAAGCTCTCTCCTATCAAAGACTGTCAGGGCAAGTGGCAGTGTTCCAAAGTAAGGTAAATCTAAGTCAACGAAGAGGTGGCAGCAACAAGCTGCCTGCTGTGACAGTGCACCCATGCAGGAACACCCCTTACAGAGAGCAGGTAGACAGTATGGCATACATCTAGCAAGTGAGTCTTTTGTAACACTGGTGTCAAAGATCATATATTCTACTGTTAAGCACTAAACCAAACCAGAATTAAATGGGACCACCAGACAATAAGAAATCAGTCTTCTCTCATGTGTACGAATTAATTCAAGAGATAATCTGGCAAAGATGACTTGTACTACCATACATTGAATGTTTCCTACAGAAACTAGTTATACCATGCAATTTCTGAAAGGATATCCACAACATTATACAGGCATCAATTACAGAAAGAGCCACATGTGCTATTGAAGCTGCAGTACCATAGAAAAACTGAAAAGGTACCAAAATAAGAGACTATGTCAAAATACATGATCCAAAGAGTTCAAATGGAGAGCAAAATCAAAACTGGAACATACTCCTGCCAACAGGCAAGTTTCAGAATGAAAAAAGCAGCAGTGCCACTGCCATACCGGTGCTGACCCTGTGAAGTCAGCAGCCTCAGAAAGGTGAGTCTAATAAAATCACAAAAAGACAAGTGCTAGTTAAGCTATTAAAAAGTGCACTTCCAAACATTTGCAAGAAGCATCAACTTCTATTTGTCAGTGTTTCTTCCATTTGTCAGTGTTTTCAGTGTGTATATGTTTTTTGTCAATTCAGAAAAAATGTCTGCTTTTGCATATTTTAGTTACTCACTAAAAACACATATTATTTAATGCAATTATTTCTAACTATATTTTGGAGAGCAAAGGAAGCATTTGATTGGCAAATTATTTGGAGAATAAAGCTTTCATACCCCACCTCTATGATCTCCAGCTCAAAAGCCTAGAAATTTCATTCACCAAGTTTCCTTATTTTAAGTGGAGCCCAGGGATTCTGCACTACAAACTGCAATCATAATAATTATATATAAGATCCATAAGTGCCACATTTACAGTGCACCAGAAAATTCAAGCACTGCTTACTGACCCCTGTAACTCTCAAGACACCTTCCATGCCAGAAAACAATAGATAGAGAGCTCCAGCCATAACCACTTTGTGAAGAGTGACTCCAAGACGAGGCCTGTAGGAAAAGCATAAAAGAAATATAAATTAAGTGAAAGAAAGCTCAAGAATGCCCTTACTTAGTCTATAATGGGGCAAAAGGAACACAATTAAATGATTTTCTTCACAATTATTCAGAGAGCTAGGAAATGATTGTGTTGTGATGCTCTACATGCACTGTTAGGTTTTCCTTGGCTTTAATATAAAAGGTGTGATGTGCAAAGAGTTCATTCTTTCACCCTAATGAATACACTAAAAATGCAAAGTGTACTTAATGTGCTAAACTGCTTAAATTAAACTTAAGATGTCACCTAGGCTTTTATCATTCTAAAATACAATTTTTCTCATCTTAACCAGCTGAATGCCTAAACAATGTTTTTTTAGATCAAGCTAAATCCTCATCTAAACAAAGCTTTATAAGCAAGTCTTAGTTCTAGTGAAGACTCTTTCCACCAAGTGTAGGAACTGAAGAAAAGCAGTCCTTTTGCTGTGGCGCTTGATGTAAGCATTGCCAGCAAAACATCTCTCGGTGGCAGTACAGCTCATAATTAACACTACTATTTACATGGGAGAGAAAATAGCCCTATGTTAGGGAAGGATATATTCACAGGAAGAATGATTTAACTCCTGACATTAAACGTAATTTTTCCCCTCTATTCAAAGTAAATACCGATATCAAACTGTTACTGTGATTTAACTGCAGACTCCTATTCAGCAGCCTCAATGATGGAGAGGTTCTCAAACTTAGTGATACCATAACCCCAAGCACTGAATGGCAGTGGCAGGGGACAGGGAGCTCACACACAGCAGCTGCTGCCGCCATCCACTACTCTGTGCCACCACCATGTGCTGCTTCCCCACACGTACCCCCTGGAAAGTTTTCAGCCTCCTTTTAAGTTGCTTGCCACCCCCCAGGGGATCACAACCCATAGTTTGAGAGCCCCTGCCTTATACAATCAGGTCCTGCCTACCAGATGAAAATAAACCTCAAAAATTTTCAAATTTCTACTCTAGTCAAATAGTTTGGGGGAAAAAGAACAATTTTCTATTACACTTTTGTACAGCTGTTTAAACTTTTTCTCTCATTATGTTTTAAGTTAGCATTCTCCAAGCTCTTTTGAGTTTATGCTATTCCTTTCTGCAAATGATCTGCTTTGTCTTTTATTTCTATTTCTTTAGTCTCCTATGACCATTTGCAGCATTTCTGTCCAACTTCAGCACACAGACACGTCAATATGGCACATATGAATCAGAACAGAGCAGCTGAGTTGCCAAACATTTCATCTTTGTAAACACAAAGAAACACTCAAGAGTAGAAGCACACGTTCACTGCAGTTACGAAGGTGCGCCTATTCCATACTGTTCCAAATAGGATCTAGGCCGCAATAAGGAGCTCACAGCTGTCAATTTTCCCTAACCTGTTCATACTTCAAGTGCAAACAATGATTTTCCATGTGGCAATGGAAAGCACCAGTTTGCTTAATGATCTTCAAATCATTTAACAAATTTAAAAGATAAATGGGTAATTTCTGCCATGCAGATAACAGTCCATTACTCACTTGACTATCCCATATCCCAGGCTCACTATGATGACCAGAGTCCGAGCCAATGAACGTTTCACAGCAGAAAGCAGTTCTGCAAGTATCAGTGCTCCCTGGACTATCAAAAACAAAATACAGGAAACTAATTTACATACATGTAATTTGGTTTTAAATAATACACAGCAGGATTAACAATACTACAGTAACGAAGATTATTTCCTGAAATCCAGGAAAGTGAAGTTTTCAATGCTTTCATTACCCTTACTGGAACAAATTTCCAGGAAGTGCCAAATACTTCTCTCTTCATTAAACAAGATGATGGGAAATTTATCTCCAAAAACGGTGAGCTATTCAGTCCAAAATACCTTGGATTATGCCAGACCAGCCTCTTTGCTGGAACAGTGCATCCTTCAGCAAAGAGACAACCTGAAAAATGTTATTTTAGTCCCTTGCCTTACCTCAGAGTACATAAGTTGTCAAACTTGGTTTCTACTTCCAGCTGTGTCAAGATTGTTAGCTATTAAATTTACCATGCTTCCCCATTCCTTCCTACAGCTACCAAAGCTACAACCCATGGCCATCTGCTGGATACTAATGCCAGCCAATAAGATCCTTGTTGCTACAGAACTGGGTGGTTTCTTATTGATTCATTATGATCTTATTAGTTTCACTTACTTGCATCCTCCTTTATAATCTTCTGGGGCACCCTGTGCTAATCCATCTAAAGCCAATTTACCAGTGAACAGCTATGGTAGCAAGTTTTGGTTGTTACCAGCTGGTATGTATCAAATGAGTAAAAACCAGACAACATAACTCTCCAACCCAGCTACAGTCACTGTACTTTGCTGAAAATCGGTCTACTATTCATTCTCCTACATCTAGATACAGCATTTGAAACTATTATCCAGTATTCTAAGACCTCTTACTGTACCACAGTATAAGAGTATCAGCTTTGAATTTCATTAGTTAGGTCAAAGGATGTTAACGTGTAAGAATATCATACACATAAAACAGTGCATTTGCAGTCTCAAAAAAAAAGTGTCAGAAGACATCTGAAACAGACTTCCGTTATTCCTATGAAGTAGACAGCATAACGTTTTCACAGCCATTACAATAAAGACAGCAGTTAGCGATTTGTCAGAGGTTATATGGAGAATCTGTGACATAAACAGAACCGAAGAACTTTGGCTCTTGACTGTTTGCTGTGAAGTGATCCCCAGCTATCAAACAGTTACTGTATTTTCATTATCAAATTAGTTAGCTATCAGAGTAAGTCATTACTCCCGTGTCCCACTACCACCTTTCTAAGCTGTCCTTGCTACATACCAGATTCTCCCTTGTAACGGATATTCTGAAATTCTGCATAAAAGACTGCTTTCTCCAGCATTCCCAGGAAGATGACAGCACCAATCCAGAACTGGATCCTGAGGAGGTCCTGCCAGTAACAGGCTGACCATGCAAGCCAGAGGACTCCAAAGAACACATACACGATACACATCACCATAAAAAACTATCATATCAGGAGGGAAGCAAGGGAAAAACAAAAATCAATAGGATGGTTAGATCCAACAGTATTTTCATATAAGAATAGCATGGCTTTAATATTGCTATATTTTCCTAGTACATATATCAGTATATCAAACTAATGTGGAAAGGAGAGGGAGTCAAAAACTTTACTTCTCTTCTCATCTTGGTGTTCTGTAAAATTTACAGGCTTAATATACTTTATCATTGCCAGCAAAAAGAATCAGTATTACTGAGTTTGTAAGTGATTTCACTCTTGTATAAGAGAAGCTTGCCAATTTCTTCTGAGTTTATTGATCCATTTGATTTATTCCTTCGGAGGAAAATTCAGAAAACTCAGATAAGAGTTTGGACTTGTCCAAATCATCCCATAACACCAAGAAATAGTGTCCCTTGGTATGAATATGTTTTTGTGGTTGTGAACTTTGTTATCTTTACGATAATTTCCATATATTTTCCTGAATATCTGGAAAGACTGCCTGAAGAGCCAGCGTTACCATGCCGGGGGAGGGGGGCGGGGAACAGACCCAAAAAACAACCCAACAACATGAACTTGAGGGGTTGTAACCACCTCAACCCCAATAAAGATATGACTGGCTTTCCATTACAGGTCATTTCCCTGAGCCCTAAAAGTTGAATTTTAGTGCACAGTTTTCAAACAAAGTCAAGGTAATTTAAAAAAGGGGGGGGATTGAGATAAGGGACCCTAGGAAGAAACCCAGAAATTAAATCATAAAAGACTGCTCAAACTACCACTGTATCATGTTTTGAGCTTATCATGATCTTCCCCTACACTGTGCAGAAATAAAGTTGACACGTCACAAAACACATTTAATATATGTTATTCAGTGACAAATTAGAAACCCTAACAGCCTATAACAACACAATACATTTCCAAAAGAGCATTGAAGCTATGTGCACAAGAATGATGAGGGTGAAGAGAAAGGAGAAATACACAAGATGAATAACAATTTGATATGCAATCAGCTTTACAGTGCGATATCAAACAGACAACTGTGCAGTCTCCCGTTACAGAAAATAGGCTTTTAAAACAAGAACACTGCAAACCTAACTGGGCAGTGCCCTGAAAGCTCCACAGTCTTAACACACTTCTTTTCTAGGATAGAATTTCTCTTCCATAAAAATCCTATTTGTGGGTTACTCATGCAATTCAAACAGAAGGCCCTAGATACTGCAACCTGGGATGAATCCTTCCAGATCAGATTAACTCTAGACTCAGGAGCCCTTTTCCTGAATCTGTATATTTTAACATTCAGATATGTGAATGGAGTCTCTAGAAATAAGGCTGGATACCTTCTACTGCTGAAAGCAAACCACATAGTATCTCAGTTTCTTACTGAAATGCTACAGCTTACCCCTGGTAGCAGAGCTCACTTTAGCAAATGCAATTAGGATAAAGACTGTACTTCCTGTCAGTCTTTGCTTGTGGCTTATATAATTGCATGAACATTTTGCAAAACTCTTGTCATGTCCTTTAGTCAGCAGGAGAGCATTTCATCTCCTGGAGAGAAACAGCTAAAGATAGTATTAAAAAAAAAAAAAGACTTGCTGACTCGAAGGAATTACAGTGTCATTTAAAAGCTTGATTATCATACTTCAGTGCCCATGAAGATCCATAGAAGACTGGCTGGTTCAAAAGAGCAGAGAAAGCAATGATACACAAAAGAAGGGCAACAGATAAACACAGTAAGTTTTCCCCAAAGATGAACTAAGAAGGCAGGGAGAGATTTAAGAATTTCAGTTCATGAGTGAGTAACTGCGTAAATGATACTGATATCCTCTGGCATAACAAGTCCACAGCAGTGTTATATCGTTCAGACAAAAAATTATCTGAATTTTGTAATGCAGGAAAAAGGCATTAATAGATTTAATATCAGGAATGCTGCTAAAAGCGTGTTCGATTTTTTTTGAGCCAATATGCAAGTCACTGTATGACAATGCTGTTTAATAGTTCTTACACTAGGTTTTGTGTCAATTCTGTGGATGAACTCAAAAAATTCAGTTTTACTTACGATCATGAGAGGATAGTCTGCAAGAGAGAGGTATTCATATGGACCTTGCAGCTCCACTGTCACTGTCAAAACACAATCCAATAGCTGATTTGGATGGGAATGAAAAAACAAAAATCACAGCAGACACCTAATTCTGACTTCACCACTTAAACAAGATAATCCTAAATCCCTACATAGTGTAATAACTCTTATATCTAACCTGCACTTTCATCAAGAAAAAAATTAAACCTTGTATAAAATATTCAAAAGCAAGCATGCAATTAAAATGGCATTCCTCATTATACAGCAGCCCCTGGCAGTGTACAAACTAATTTGTGCTAAAGACTCTATGCATAATAAGGCAAGTTCAAGACTGCATTTAAGCCTGTACTTTGAATTTCCATCTTCTTCCTAATTGCCAATGCAGTGTATCCATTATTGCAAACACCTTATTAACCAGTAACAATTTAATTTAAAATACCAAATTTCCATTAATGTATTTCTCAAAAGGTTGGACAGCATTCCAAAATAGTGTTAGTTACAATAACAAGGTGTTAATCTTGATTTTGCAATGCCATACACCACTTGAAGCCAGGATACCTAAGAGGGTCACTCATTCTATAGGGTGTTCTCAACTATATACCTATATGTAGACAAGATCCTCAAATTAGTTGCCTAAATCTCCTGTTCATTTCCACCATTAACCTGATCATGCTCAAAACTGCTAATCTTCACAACCCTGTGAAAGGATCATCTGTTTTATTAGGATGAAGGGAACTCTAGTGTGGCATGTTTAATTCTCAGTCATGTGAGAGATGGACAGGACCACAATCTCCACATTACAAAATTACACCTTATGTCTGATAGTACTCAATAAATCCATTCTTTTCTTTCTGAAATTGCCATATATAACTTACTTGTAAAGAGTTTCTCTTCAGGATTAGATGACGGTGTACTTTTCTCCATCCTCTTAACTTTTGTACTAGACTCCTTCGAAGCCATAATCCCAATCTGTACAATAAAGATATATGGCCCATCTCGCCACGTTTTGATCAAAGCATTCCTTGCCTAAAAATGAAATGCACAGATATAGACAGAGGACAATAGAGGAGATCAGATCAGTGCAACAATAAACACTTCTAGTGAGACTCCAGAAAATATTCTGACCAAACACTATGTTCATATCTAAAGCATACACTCATAGATTCATAGACTCTAGAGTCGGAAAGGACCCTGAAGAATCATCGTGTACGACCCCCTGCCCCAGGCAGGAAAAGGACCAAGGTCAGATGACCCCAGTCAGGTGCCTATTTGCCTCCTCTTGAAGACCTCCAAGTTAGGTGATAGTACCACCTCTCTTGGCAGCCCATCCCAGATTCTGGCTACCCTTACCGTCAAAAATTTCTTCCTAATGTCTAACCTGAATCTATTCTCCACTAGTTTGTACCCATTATTGCAAATTACTCCCAGGGATGCTCTGGTAAATAACGCATCTCCAACTCTCTGTTGTCCTCCCTTGATAAACTTATAGGCTGCTACAAGATCTCCCCTCAGATGTCTCTTGTGAAGGCTGAAAAGATCCATATCTCTCAACCTCCCCTCGTAGGGTTTTGTACGGAGGCCACTAATCACACAAGTGGCCCTCCTCTGGACCTTCTCCAGATTCTCCATATCCCTCTTGAAGTGCAGCACCCAGAACTGGTTACAGTACTCCAACTGCAGCCTGACTAGTGCCACGTAGATGGGAAGCATCACCTCCCTTGCTCTGTTGGTCATGCATCTGCTAATGCATGATAAGGTGCGACTGGCTTTGTTGATGTCTTTGTTGCACTGTCTTATTAGCAATAAGAATGACCTACTTAGAAATAAGAAAGTTGAAAGACAGGATATGGGTAACAGAGTAACAGGGGACAGCTGATATGAAAGGGTTACTGGCAGGAACCTGTGACATAACCATATATGGAACCTTGTTAATCATATGGGGAAAAAAGATGTCAAACGTAACAAATAGCCAAAGAAGAAGCTTAACACTTTGGAAGCCAGAGAAGCAAACAACACCCGGCTACTACGGTTGCAACCCTTGATGCCATGACAATCATGCCTGGCCAACTGAGTCATTGTGCATCATTTGGAAGGGCTAGGTAAGAATACCTTTATAGATTGTTTCAGAGTTTTGATATTGCTTAAGTGTTTAATAAATTTGCATTAAAGTCTGGAATTGTCTCACCGATCAATTTATTCCGTCTATACCACAAGGCCCTAAAATCAAAATTAAGTACAACAGTACCCATATCAAAAAAAAGTTCCTCTGACATTTGACAGCTCTTATGATGATGGCAAAACAGTCCCCAAATTTAAGTCTGCCTCAAGACATTTTTTAATTTTCATTACAGTTTCTCACTGAACCATTTTAGTACAGAAGAATTTCAAGCTTCCTCTCTTTAAGAAATTACTCAATTACAAAAACTAAAACCAAGATAATGCTGTATATTAAACACTATCTTATGCTCAGATTATAGAATTGGAATTAAGACACTTAAACAGAAGTAGAAGAATATTAGGGCTTTGTTACAATTTACGCTATGAGCCACACAAATGTTGATCAGTGTTACTCCAAGCCAGTGACATACCATGGGTCTCTGGTACCTGGGGACCAATGCTTGCATTTGCGCCCTTTCCCCCTACCCGCTTCTCATAGCAATACTTAAAAAGTCACATCGTGCGATAAGAACATTGAAGGGCCTGGCCAGCAGCACCCCACCAGGGCTGCTGCCTGGGGGCCATGGCCCCCTCCCCAGCCCTGTCAGTCAGCCACTGATCCAAGCCTGGAGTTTCATAGATTTCACAGACGTTCGGGCTGGAAGGGACCCCAGAGGATCATTGAGTCCAGTCCCCTGCCCCAGGGGCAGGAAGTCAGCAGGTATCATAGGATCCCACCAAGATAAATATCCAAATGTGTCTTGAAGGCATTCAAAGTGGGTGCTTGAACCACCTCCAATGGAAGTCTATTCCAAACCTTGGGGGCTTGGACAGTAAAGGAGTTCTTCCTTATGTGCAGCCTGAACCAGTCAGAGGAGTTTGTGACCGTTCGACCTTGTCATCCCTTGGGGCACTCTGGTGAACAGACGTTTCCCCAGATCCTGGTGAACACCCCTGATAAACTTATAGGTGCCACAAGATCACCGCCAAGTCTGCGCTTTTCCATGCTTTTGTGTGTTTGTGTTGTATATGTAGAAATGATTGCATAATAGCTCAAAATGCAGTCTTACTCTTGTACAGTGTGTAGGGTGTGCAGGGATTCGGTGGGGTATGTGTAGGTAGGTGTGGGGTTTGTCGGGAGCTGTGTGCGTGGTATTTGTGGGATGTGTGATTGTGTGAGGAAGAGGGTGTAGCTGTGGAGTTTGTGAAAAGGGCTTGAGGGTATATGGGGTGTGCATAAGGCCGGCCAGGAGCTTTCCCAGGCTTCTCACAGCCACAGGAACATCCAGAGCAGAAAAGTGAAGGCAGCCTCGCTCTGGCTTCTGGCACAGCCTCCCCACCAGACAGTCACATCCTTAGTCTAGAAACCTTCTCTGAATGTCCCACACCTGCACAACTGTGACTTGCCACTAGATGCTTGGTAAGCAGGGGAAGGACTAGGAGCTGTAGCTGAGAGTTTTCTGTAGGGGGCTGGTGAGCTATGGAAGGCTTCTATCCCTGCTCTACAGGTGTGGACACAAAAGATCCTAGAATATTAGATTACTTCAACTTGGGCGGCACATCTATGAGGAGTATCCACATTTTAATGGAACAGGAGCTGGGTAGTGCAGATCAGAGATAATCCTGCCTTGGAGTGGAATAACTTTGTGCAAAATAACAAGCATTTAATCTACTTTAAGGAGTTAACTGTGGACAATCCAGGGGATAAGAGCTCCAAAATTACCATGTAACAAGGCCCTTATTTAAATTACACGAAAACAGATAACTTATTTACCATATGCCAAACTTTGAAACAGTCTCCTCAGTTTGTGCTGCATTAAAAATCAGTTCCACAAAGACTGAAAGGGCCATATAAACTTTAACTTTACTGAATGCAATCATAGTATTAATGGGTGTAAAGTAAAGCATGTGCATAGGTATTTGCATGACAGGCACCTTTGAGGTTGTGGCAAAACAATTATTTCTAGTTGGGGTAGAATGCAATATTCATTAAAAGTATTGAGCAGATTACACTTTTAATTATTAATCTAGCTTGTTACGTCTGATGCATCAGTGAGTATATCAATATTAAATCAAGTTTAATCTTTGAATACTATAAATATTAGATAAAAACTAAATTATCACTGATAAATTGTTAGGTTTGAGACATATTTTATATATCAATATTTACTGAATTAAATTTTTAAAAAGCAGCTTGCATTTAATTCAGTTTATAACAGTCTGACCTTTCAGATGCAAAAAGAACAATGAATAAAGAGTTAACAAATATTTCTTATGAAAAATGAGATTCACTCATAGTTATTCTATAGTCACTAAATTATCACACATATTACATTTTGTCAAAGCTAAAACATAGCTATGTTTAATAAAATTCTGATATTGCTATCTTATTTCATACTCAAACTACTTATTATAAAGAATTCATGCAAACAGAAAAAAAAATTCACATGAGATTACTAGATTCCACACTACCCTTATACCCCATGTTCTCAGGATACTTACAGTTTTTTCTGCCATAGTTGTATGGTTTGCACTGTTCTCCTTCTTATCTTTTAAACTCTTGAAGGTAGAGAAGGGAAAAAAGCCAGGAGACTAGTCAGGATGCAAGAATTTTTAGCCTCCCCCCATTAATAAAAAAACCCCCATACATACCAAAGAAAAGTCATTACCTCCTGTTTGTTACCTGAGAGGGGTTCTGGATGAACATATTCTTTGTAGAACATCTTTAGGGTGAAAAAAGTATTAATGAAAAATTACAACAGCATAAAAACTGTTGAGTTACCAAAAAAGAGCACTTTGAAATTAGTGTTTGAGCCTTCTTCTCTATCTAGCTCCAATCCTTTCCCTACTAGAGAAAGCTCTGCACTCCTGCTTAGAACTGTCCTTGTAAGAGACTGTATTACTCATAGAACAGAGTGGGGGTTGTTGTTTTTTTGTTTTTTTCCAAGAAAATAACTGGGATCATGTGTATTTTTCTATGGAAATCAATTGATTTGAAGGGTAGGTTTGTTTCTGCAAATCTTTTTTTCTGGTGGTTTGAATTTTTTGTTTAATTTTAGAAATTTGGTCCTGCCTGCCCAGAAAGAGATGCTGGTGACTGGAGAACTAATACAATTACTAAATAGCAAGATAATGAAAGCTGATCAACTGAGCTGGGGTGGGGGGAAATCACTGCTTTTTAATTAATACTAAACTGCTATACACTTGGGAGAAACAAGTGTTCTGTTAAAAATTTAGATTGGGTTTCCAAAGAAGCTCAAGGAAATGCATCTTAGGACCCCTCTACACGTGCAGAGAAAGGAACAATGCGATCTTGTGTGGGATCATATATTAGATCCCATCACGCTTTATTGCTAGTGCAAGTGGAGCCTGGGATTACAATCCCAGGCTCCCCACGCACCAGCTCCTGCAGCTGCAAGCCCAGAAGTTGACAGGGCTCAGCGGGGCTCACAGTGGAGGCTGTGTTCCCTGCATTGTGAGCAATGTTGGCTGCAGGGCTCCCAGCAGGGACAGTGGGGCTTGCGGGGGGGCAACGCTTCCACTGCTGCAAACCCTGCACCTCCAGAGACTCGCACCGGGGCCCACATCAGGGGCAGCATCTTTGGCTGTGGGGCTCACAGCAGCAGCAACAGGAAAAACACTAAACCTCCTATCACGCGGGGCTTGTGGCAGAGGAAGCATTCCACCACACTGCTTCTGCTGTGAGCCCTGCACCTCACAAGGCTCACAGTGGGGTCAGCACTGTCCCCACTGAGAGCCCTGCAGCCGACAATGCTCACAGCAGAGGCATTTCCTCTGCCAGGAGCCCTGCAGCACATGCCAGCTGTAAGGCTTGCAGTGGGAGTAGTGCAAGGAAGGCTGCCCACACTGGGAGCCCCAACGGTAGGGCTCACAGCCATGGGTGCCAGTGCAGGGAGAGCTCAGGATCGCCCCCTGCACTGATGATAACAGCACAATGGGATCTAAAGCACGATCCCACAGTCATACCTCCTGCCACGTATATGCAGCATAGCAAGAGGCAAGATTATGTGGATCACACATTAGATCCCATTGTGCCTTTATCTGCACATGAAGAGAGGCCCAAAGCATAGCAACATGTAGACATGCCCATGCTAACTTTGAACAAGGTGGTACATCTACATAGCACAGTCACTGCCAGGCAGAGAAGCCAGTTAAGGTTCTGAAAGCAGTATTCAGTTGGAAATAGCTTGATTACCTTTGTACAGCACTGGATATGTGCTCTAAGACTACCTTGAAAATCCCTGTCGTATTAACTTAACCATAAATTCAGTTAAGATCTCGAGGCTCATAATACACAGTTGAGACCCTCAAGATCTCTTGAAAAGCAGTAACAGGAAAAATAATATTGACATTTCTTTATATATAAAGGTGAAATCAGGCAGCGTGTTACAAAAAACTCTCTCATGCTATTTTTATACAAAGCCAGAAAGAGAAAGAAGCCCATTATTAAAAATCAATTTTAAGCCACCTTTAATTCTGCTTTTTTTCTTTCCAAGTGTCACAGATTATGCATCTATGAGAAGTTTCCTATTGTTCATTAGTGTCTTAATCTATATGCCACTCTGCACTTTTCTCCTTGAATGCTTTATGTCCAAACTCTTAAACAAACAGTACATACACTGACTTTTGATATTGGTAGGATTGTATTGTTTCCCTTGGCAAGACACAGCTGGTCCATATCCTGCTATTTGCACATACTCTCTTGATGTTCTTCTGCTAACCATATACCTCCACGTGTCATTTCCTACAGGGGCCCCCTCTTCCCCTTCTAAGCTGGTTTATGCTTCACATGTTCTTTTGTACCTTCTACTTTCTATTTTATTATCAGTATTTATATAATCTCCATACCCAGCTCTTGTTATTCTTTAACCTAACTTAAATGTTAGTTTTGAACTCCCCCTGGCAAAAAGGCAGAGGACTTTATTAGCAAAAGAAGTGTAAAGCTCAGGTTACTGAGTGCTTCCCACAGCTCCCAAAGTGGCCTCCCACTCTAGCTGTGCACATGTGCAACGCCACCCTTCCTTGCAATGTGAATTGGGCTGGCAATGTAGGACCAATGAACTGGATTGCCAAAATAAAAGGCATCACAAAACACCTTTTAAATCTGCTTTTCAGGACCTGATTTTGAACAGTGAACAACAGTTAAACCAAACCCAAGAAATCGTGGCTGTAATTGTTTTGGCTCTTTGTTACTTGTTACGCACAGATAAAGAAAAATAATTTTCTGAGATAGGTATTTATCTCTTCATGTTACAAGTGTGGCTGCAACAAGCTCAACTATTCCTGTAGGAACCATATCAAATATGAGGACCTCTTTCATCTGCACATGCTGTAAGAGAAAGGAAGTTTGAGAAGTCTGCACAGATACCTGTGGCTTGAAGAGCTCAGAACAGTTGGGGAAGAAGAGTGAAGCCATGGCATAGGACCCTGACCAACCAGAACGCTCCTCAGACGTGGCCCCAAAATAATATTCCACTTGTTCATCCTGTCAGACACAGAACATGCCTTAGTTTGGCATCTTGAGAGTTTAGCTCAAGAGGCATTTTTACACGTACTCCAGGAGGCGCCCTGGGAAGAGGGGGACAGGGGTTAGGGGTGGCTTTAATTAGCAAACACTTTTAATTAAAAATGCCTGAGCAGCATGTGTATCAGAGTCCCCCACACTGAAAAATGGTGGCAGGGCACTTTGGACTAAAGCTCATTGAACAAGCTTTAGTTCAAAGCATCCCATTGCCATTTTTACACATGGGGATGCTAATGCACATGATGCCAGTCTGCTGGAGTGCGTTTATTTCTGTGCTCCAGCAGGCTTGATTCATCAAGTCTAGATTTCCAGCACATAGGAACCCACGGAGTTGGAAGAAGTAGAAAGCAGCATAATTTCTCAACATGCCAATATCCTTGAATAGATTCTAACACGACACATAAAATAACCGTCTCACATCCTATCTAATCCATGTAAGATGAAGCTTCCCTTCCCTTGTGTTACAAACATGCTCACTGTATAAGCACACACATAAGTATGTTTACAGTGGGGATTAAAGGACAGTTCATAACCGAAATCTCAATGATCTAACAACAGAGCTGCAACCCAGTTTATCTATAATTTTGTAATAATTTCTGACACATAATTAGCTTCTTACATAGTCCTGTAAATGCAGTTTTTAATGCCAGACAGCCCAAAAGCTGTACAAATGAAAGTTACTCTAAATTATAAAAATATAAACACTTACTATAATACATCAGAAGCAGTGAATGCTTCTTGTCACATAAAAGGAATTTAAGTTTAAAGCTTGCTTACTTTATAGTTAACTACTCTAGCCTTAGCATTGCACCTGAAACAAGACTGCTGCTGGCTAAAAATGTCAACACTGTTGCTTACTGACTGGTCAGTCTGGAAAACACATGGGTAATTTCAATCATGTGAATAGCTTTCATCAAGTCAGTGAAACAACTTACACACTTAAAATGAAGCACAAGCCCGAGTCTGCATGATTGAACCCTAAATTATTAAAATCCTCACAGAGTTGATACTTTTCAGTATAAATTAGGTCCCTAAAAATACTGACCTGACAAAGAAAGTTAACTAACAAGAAAAACACATTATAAAAGTTGTAAAAACAAGCTGTATTTTTAAACTGTATTTGAAAAACAACATGGCCCAGACCCAACTCTCTTTGGATGGAAAAATAGCACCTACGCAGCTAACTTAAACTGCATGTGTATCATTTTGAGCTATTTAGATTTTTAGAGCTTATGTATCCCCTGCACAACTTGGCAGATGTTTCTGAGCTTGCTTGCTCAGAAAGATGCATTCCAGTCACTTACACTCCTCAGTGTATTATCTCCATGCATGTCAGAGAGATGTGAGAGGAGGGAGAGGGAAAAGGGATATCCAGGTCAGCCAAAGAGAATATAAACCTGTATCACCCACTTTTCAGCAGTGTTCTAACTGCGAGGCTACAGGTAAGGTATTACCAAGTGCACTCTCTACCCCTCCTGCTAAAGCTGGTCCATTGGGGCAAAGAAGGGAAGCTATATAAGACCATGAGGACAGGCAACCAGCAGGACTGAGGCTCAGATAGATGAATCCCAGGTTCCCGCACCTATCTTCAATGGCATTTCTGCATTTTGCAGATAAGTAATCAGAGGAAATAAACAGAAGCTATCCCACTGCTGTCTGCCCCATCTAAAGTGCTACTTACCCACCTAAAGGTAGAGTTGGCTTTGGACCCATGTGTTTATATAAATTAAGACCACTGAAATGCAAATGAACTAAGGGACAAAATGAAAGTAGGCAAATAATGAAATTAATTATGTGCTCTTATTTAGAATGCTCACAAGTTTTCTTTCTTTTTTTTCCCCATATCAGTTGGGTGTGGGTGTGAGTGACTAGATTTATACATTTATTATTTTAAGCTCTGAATTTAAGGGAAAGCTTATTGGTATAAACACACACAACCTTCATTCAAAATCCACTGAAGTCAATGAAAAAAAGAAGTCTATTGACTTCAATGGACCATTCCTCAAATCAAATTTCCCCTCTCCAAGAACTTGCCACAACCAGGGTAGATTAGAATGATGGGGGTGAAGAAAAACAGCAACATACATAAACCCAAGTCTGTTAAATCATCTGATTATAAAATCCCAAACTGTTCCAGACAGTCCTTACCCCAAAGCTGAAGATTTCGTTGTAGCAATCACAGTATCTTAAGTACCAGGTAACATTGTAACTTTGGGAAGGATTGCAAGCCTTCTCATCTCCTTCAACTACAAGGAATACAAGAGAGGGGAAAAAACATAAATCCTATCCATGCCCAGTTTTCCCCTTAGATATTAGTGGACTAAGCACCACACATGACAGAAGGGAAGTATATTGAGACTAGAATTCCATTCAGCCCTATTACAGAATTACACTAGACTTCCTGAAAGATGTTGTAATTATTTGCTCATGCAACTGCAGAGGGTATTAAGGCAAATAAATAACAGTTCTTATAAAATGTAAACTCAAAGAAGAGCAACACCACCGACCCCCCATCTTTACAATTTTAAAATATAATGAAGGATATTTAGAGGTATGGGTAGTATCACTTAGACTAAATATCAGAGCACAGCTCTGGTGACTCTGAAACACTTTAAGATGCTACTTTAAATATACTTAATCCATCCAATTAAGCTAACATCAAAACCAATCTTTTTTTTAAATGCAATAAGCTAACAAGCAGTCTCCAGATCTAATGATCCATATGTAGCAAAACCCAGTTTTTTGTTTTTCTTTTTTTAATACATTCCCTCCCCTTCCCCTAACCATTTCTGACTTTCTCTCTACCCTTTCTATCCCTTATAAGTGATTACTAGTACTAGCTAACCTATAGTTTCATAGTAGCTAGAGTCGGAAAGGACCTAGGAAGATCTAGTCCGACCCCCTGCCTTGGCAGGAAAGAGCACCGGGGTCAGATGACCCCGGCAAGGTGCTTATCTAACTTCCTTTTAAAAATCCCCAGGCTAGGAGCCTGCACCACTTCCCCTGGAAGCCGGTTCCAGGCCCTAGCCACCCTGACTGTGAAGTAGCGCCTCCTAATATCTAATCTAAACCTACCCTCCGCCAGCTTGTGACCGTTATTCCTGGTCACTCCTGGCAGCGCACGGGGGAACAGGGACTCCCCCAATACCTGCTGATCCCCCCTGACCAGTTTGTAGCAGGCCACAAGGTCCCCCCTTAACCTTCTCTTGTGGAGGCTAAACAGGTTCAGGTCCCGTAGCCTCTCCTCATAAGGCCTGCCCTGCTGACCCCTGATCATACGAGTGGCCCTCCTCTGGACTCTTTCCATATCGTCCACGTCCCTCTTGAAGTGTGGCGCCCAGAACTGGACGCAGTACTCCAGCTGCGGCCTGACCAGTGCCGCATAGAGGGGGAGGATCACCTCCCTGGACCTGCTCGAGATGCATAAGTTCTTGTATACTATTATTGTAATAAGCCCTTTTTTATATTGTCAATAGTGTTCTGTTATGCTTGTATTGATTTTTACTGTTTTCTATTGTGTTGTATTCCTATCACTTGTGCATTGATTTTTATTGTTTCATATTAACATTGTATGATTTAGGCCTGCAATGTGGATTGGCATAAGTGATGTCAAGTATTCATTTTGCGTGTCAGGTTCCCATCTTATTCCCATCTTGTCCCCATGCCCTGTTGGGCAAGTATGTTGTAACCTATGGCTTATACCTCCCCCCTCCTATGTAACTTGGCTCCTGAATGAATGGGGATGAATGAGGGTGCTTGAGAGACAATGGCAGTAGGTCCAAAAATAGCTCCCTCTGAATGACCGAACCATCAAAACCAATACCTGGACCAACGACCCAGCCATTGGAACCACCTTCAGCATTCAAGAAACAAAAGATGAGGCAACCCACCATTGTACCAAGGTTGCACATGCTCATTATGAACACCTGGAACCCTCTGGAACAGGACTGACATTGCCTGGACATGCCCTTCCCACAGGAGATCATAGGTAGTCTGCCCCATAGAAAGGGGTAGTGAAGACTGACTCCTTGGGATGCCCTCTCCATCTGGACCAGCACCATGCCATACCACCTATCCACCCAGAGGCCCTGCTGGCAACCCCGCTCTGGACAACACCTGCTGGACAAAGACCCCTTTTCCAGCCTGGATAGGTAGCTATCACCCCCACCCTCTCTTCAACCAAGGACTTGGACTCTGTTTCTCTTCCCTACCTGGACTCCAACCCTTCCAATGAGTCTCTTTCTCCTGCTGCCATTGTGAGTGCTTGTGTGTGTGGAAACCAATAACTTCATGGGGCTGTGTAGTGTGTTGTCTGTTTAATAAACCAGTTATTTTGAAACCCGGAGTTGGGTTTTTGTCTGTTTCCTGACTGTTTCCTCCTTGCCACCACCTGTCTGCCCCGCAATCTCACAGCTGTCTGCCTCAGTTTCCAGCCCCAAGCTCCCAGCTGTCTGCCTCTCTCTCTTTCCTGGCTGTCTCTTCCTTGCCACTGGGTTTTTTCCCTTGTACCAGTAACTCAAGTAACCCTGGGGACACTTGACATTAAGTATCCCCAAGCCTCAGTTCCTCAGCCAGCTTATCTCTACTCTAGTCTACCAGTTCTAATCCCAGTTCCAGCAACTTTCACTCCTTACACTTTCTCTCTCACCTTAACCTTCCCCCAGGTATCCAAAGTCCCCCAATCACACACATACATACCATATCATCCAAGTTAGGAACTCACCTGTGTGTATGTATAGTTGGGTGGTATGTGTGTGAACTGGTGAATATATAAGTTGTTGTGTGCATGATACATGAATTAGCGAACCATGTATGTGTGCTGAGTGTGTGGGTATTGACAACAGATTGTTGTCTAATTTTCAGTGTGTATAGTTCGTATGAGCTTGAACTTGTGCTGGTGTGCATGTGCCTAGGCAGCAGTGTGTGCACGCCTGGTGGAGGTATATGCGCCTAGAGTGTGTGTGCACCTAATTGATTTTTGTGTATGTGCAATTGTACATCATGCCCCCCTGTCTAACAGTGTGATATTGAGATCCTGAACACTGGCCTGACCCCACAAAGCAACACATAACTAGACTGAACATTATTTTTTTTAATCAAAGCCCAGAAAAAAAACAAACCTCTCTTTCATCTCATTCTTTAACAGACACTGCCCTACACAAATCAATAGTTTGAGTTTTGAGTCCTAAAATATGACTGTATGGTGAGAATGAAAGATAATACTTAAGACTTTATTAATCCAAGAAGCATTTTATCACATCCAGTCCTGTTTCAAATCCTGTTCCCACAATAAACCCTGATAAACAGAATCTGACAGTATGAATACAAATAGAAACAAAACAGACAACAATTATTCTGTTTACTCATACAGCCACAGCTGTATTTGCCAAGCAACCAAGTAGCTACACAAGAAGGGGATAAAACAGCTATAAAACACTGCACTGCCTCACTACATTTCTAGACTTGTATCCCTGCCCTCATCAGGGCTGTTCATTTCAGATTAGGAGGGGACAGATAATCACAAGCAAGCCCTTTTCAGTTAGGAAAAAAAATATTAGTTTAAGGCTGAGCAATGGTGCCCTTAAAAATTAGTCACACATTAATCCATTATGCAAATGATCACCATGAGTTAAGTGTTCCATCTTCAAGGATGAAAACAAATATAATGCACCTACTAAAATTAAGAACCATATTATGGTTCCTTTGGGTAAGAGTGAAACAGGGCTATCTTCTGGTTCTGCTGTTTGGCATAGCTGTAGACTAGAGAAAGACAAAATCTCAAAGGAGCAGAACAATTTAAATATCTTGAAAGTACCATACTAACCAATGGAGACCTCAAGACAGAGGTAACATCAAGAATAAAAGAGCCTTCACAGCATTCCCTAATCTTAATAAGAGGTAGACAAGGTTCTTTGGGTAAATCTGATATCTTTTATTAGATCAACTAAATAGCTGGAAAAAAAATTTCTTAGCATGGTTTCTGTTTTAAAAACCCTTCGTCAGACTGAGGAAGCATCTGCAGTTGGTGTGTGCTCTTCCTGGATGGAATGAATAGTAAGGAAGAGGCTGGTATGCATGCAAGAAGTTACATTTTCATTGATAGTGAATATGTGAATTTCACCAACTGTGAATTTACATCTTCACTGACTGGCTTTCTTGCATGCATACCAGCCTCTGGCTTCCTTACTATTCATTTTCCATCCAGGAAGAGGACACACCAACTGCAGATGCTTCCTCAGTCTGATGAAGGGTTTTTAAAACAGAAACCGTGCTAAGAAATTTTTTTCCCCAACTATTTAGTTGGTCTAATAAAAGATATCGGATTTACCCAAAGAACCTTGTCTGCCCATGTCCTTAGACCAACACAGCTGCAACCTACACCCCTAATCTTAACAACATATGGAAAGCAAAGACATACGGTACCAGAAACAAAACTGTTAATTTTCAGCTGAAATATAAATCTCAGGGTAAACATACTACTGCAAGAGCCAAAGATCCACCACAGCAGTCAACAAAAATGTGGTCTAGGATAGAGCATCAGACCAGGAATCTGAAGACTTGGATTTTGTTACTAGCTCTTCCACAGACCTGCCATATGTCAAGAGACAAACTGGCTCACTTATTGGACCTTTGTTTTTCTTCTGACCCTGTCTCATTTATTTCAAATGAAACTTCACGATCAGTCTTGCAGTACATAAGGGTTAGATTTCTAGATGCTACCACCATATAAATGAATATTTTTAGATTTTTGCAAAAACAGGGCACCTATGAAATCTGTAAGCGCCCTACCACAAATTCTGAAAACAAAAATCAAGTCAAACTCAGAACCCCAACCACCACTATTCCACACATTCATTTCTCACAAAGGCTTGCCTCTACAGCAACATGTGTAAGGAGCTGTCTTGCAGCATGCTCCTAAATTCAATGGACTCGGGCTACTCTAGCAGTGGAGAAAGCCTACTACAGAGCTGAAACAAAGAATCATAGAATCAACAGACTGGAAGAGACCTGCAAGTTCACCAAGTCCAGTCCCCTGCCATGGGCAAGAAGTCATTGGGCTCAGACGAGCTCAACAAGGTGCCTGTCCAGCCTCATCTAGAACACCTCCAAGGAAGACAACTGCACCACCTCTGCTGGGAATGTATTCTAGATTCTGATGACCCTTACAGAGAAAAGTTTTTTCTTATGTCCAGCCTGAATTTTCCCTCTATTAGCTTGTGCCCATTGGTCCTTGTCATCCCTGAAGGTGCCTTCCTGAAGCGCTGCTCCCCTAGATCTTGATGCTCACTCCTGACTTATTTGTAGGCGGTTATCAAGTCACCTCTCAGCCTTCTCTTCCTCAGACTGAACAGGCCCAGTTCCCAGAGTCTCTCCCCATAGGACCCAACCTTCAGGCCCCTAATCATATATGGGTGGCCCTTCTTTGTACCCTCTCAAGCTTATCCAGATTCTTCTTGAAGTGCAGTGACCAGAACTGGACACACAACTCCAGCTGTGGCCTCACCAACACCAAACAGAGAGGGAAGAGCACCTCCCTGGATCTGTTGGCAAAACATTGGGTGATGCACGCCAGAGTTCTATTTGCCCTGCTGGCAACTTCATCGCACTGTTAGCTCATGTTCATCTTCTGGTCGATCGTGACCCCCAGGTCTTGTTCAAATGCTGTGCCAGCCAGTGGACCACACACATCATGCAGTTAAATAGCTCTACTATCTGTCTCTTCCTTCTATCCAGGGGGCGAGGGGTGTCAGTTTGAGTCCCTCCTTTGATCACAAATGTATTAAATGTAGTACAAGAGGAGGTGGCTTCAAGTAACAAGGTTCCACCTCACTTAGGATATTATAGATCAAGTGTTAACATGGTTCCTGTGTAATCCTCCAACAGATTACATAGATTGTGAAGATGGGTAAAATAAGCTGGGGAACACACCTTTAAAGAAGGAAAGAACAGCTCAACCATACCATCCATTTACTTCCTACAACATATGGGTAGGAAGCTACCTTTTCACTGTGCCTCCCCCCACCCCCAACTCAAGTAGCCAATTAATGTCACAGTTTTTGCCTCTCAACCACTCAGTGGCAAGAGGGCAGGGAATGTGGCGAAAAGAGCAAAATTAAGGGTACTGATGTGCTGTGAACTTCTGCCGCAATTTAGGTAGACCCCTTCATATGAGGTTCATATCAGCTTTATCCAGGCTGAGCTTCAGCCTAAGGCTCCTGTCCATGGCCAACCTACCTCAAGCTTTTCCCTTGACTATCAACAGCACCGACTGAAAAAACAGCAATACAGCAGAGTGTCATCAGCTGATACTGAGAGTACTACAGCTCCCTTCTCACCTAGACTGCAGCCTGATATACATAGAGCCCGAAGAAGAAAGAAACAACTTCCCTTTATCCTTTTTATGAGTGTATCTCCAGGAAAGAAGGGAGCCTCACACCCACTAAGAACCAGTAATAGCCACTAAGAACCAGTCACCCACTTCAGGGGTTACAATCACCATCCCCCAAGGACTGAACCTCCGACCTAGCCTGGTGTTGCGCACCCAGAATAGGGCAGGGCACCCCTGCCATCAGACTCTGCCTCCGAGGAGCTGCCCATTCCACCCCTCCAGATGGAAGAAGGGAAACCACCTCATCATGATCACCAGAAGTCATGTTATGGAGAAGCACCTTCCATCCCTACTGCAGTATTTATGCAAGTTAATACCCTCTCAAAAATCAATGGTATCCAAGGCATCTGACAGATCTAACAACAGACAATCATGGACACCCAAACCTCATCAATTAGCAGGAGATTATCTATTAATGCAACCAGTTCAATAATTATTGAACTGAGATATTGTACAGTTCAATGAGCACTTTCATCCAACTGTTTCTCCTGTGTGATAATTAAAAGTGGGACTGCTATGCCATGATCACCCATCAAATCCACTTACAATTCAGGACAACTGTGGTGTTGCTGAAGAGAATCTTCCCAAAGTTAAAAAATTTCTTCTCCTGCAAAGACCCAAAGGAAACAGTTAGGTGGTTTAGTACCATTACAGAAGCCAATGGTGTAAAGAGAAACCATGCTCTTCAGCATGTGCAACTAACCTTGCTGACCAGCATTTCCCCACTCCCAATTCCAACAGGGCACACAATTCCTGCTGCACTTACAAAAGGGATTTGCCAATGTTGTCTTTTCTTCCTGTTTTGCTTGGTTTTTAAATCAGCCTGTTCCCACCCTTTTTTTTTTTTTTTTTTTTACTTATGATTGATAAAAAGATCAATTCTTTGCCTTCCCCCTTTACTCTTTGCCTTCCTCTTCCCTCCCCCCACCACCTGCCCTCCACTTCCCTCTGCAAACAGGGCCTGTCCTTAAAACTAGCTGGACTGTTAACCTGGGTCATATCACAGTATCATAGTGCTTAGGGTCAGAAGAAACCTAAACAGATCATCAGGTCCAACCCCCTGCCTGGGCAGGAACAGGTGCCAGGGTCATATCACCCCAGTCACATATCTGTCCAGCCTCCTCTTGAAGATCCCCAAGGAAGGAGAGAGCACCACCATCCTTGGGAACCCATTCCAGAGCCCGGCAGCCCTAACTGTAAAGTAATGTCTCCTGATGTCCAACCTGAACCTGCTCTCAATCAATTTGTGGCGTTATTCCTAGTAACCCAGGTCATCCAGTGAATTTAAGCCAAAACCTCAAGGGTGCCAGAGGAGCGTGCATTTCTCACAACTTGAAGCGACATCAAATCTTTCCCAGAGACGTTACTTCTTCCAGAGGATCCAAACACATTGGTGGAAGGGATAAATCCATGCCAGGGTCTCTGGGGGAAGCCCTTCCCCTCCTCGGCTGGGCCTTTTCCTTCCCTTCACCACTGGGACCTCAGCACCTCGCCAGTCCCAGGAGGTGAGAAGTCACCAGTGGCACATCACCTGGCAGTGGGCGCTGGCGCAGCCTCCCCCCTGTAGCCCACAAGTGCCTTCACCTCAGAGCCCCTCTCCCCGGCAGCTCCCACCTCACCCCGGCCCCTCCGGGCGCAGCGCAGCGCGGCGCGGACAAGATGCCGGAGAAGCAGCCTGGGCCCTTGCTCCCAAACACACCGGCCCCCGCAACGCAGCCGGTCCGGCCCGGGGCGCGCAGGCCCCTGGCTGGGGGGCCGCACGGCCCGGAGCAGCCCCGGCCCCGGCAGCACTCACCAGCGGCACCGCAAGCCGCCACTTGGAGAGCTGCGCGGCGCCGGCCGGGCCCGGCAGCAGCAGCAGCAGCAGCGGGAGCGGGAGCAGCAGCGGGAGCGCGGCCCGGCGACGGCAGCAGCGCGGCGCGGCCGCCATCCCGCAGCAGCGAGCCCGGCCCAGTCCAGCCGCGCTGGCCTCGCCCTCTCGGCTCCCCGGGAGGCGGCGGGGCCGCTCGTGGCAGTGACGCGCACGGGGGCGGCGCCGGGCGCCTCCCTCATGTAGTATTCGTGCGTCATCACAACATTGTGGCGTGAGGCGTGACATCACTTTCCCATTGGGTGACCACGTCGCGGGGGGCGGGGTCCGGCTCCTGCGGCGGCCGTCGCGGCTCAACGTCACCGCAGTCGCGAGGCGAGGTTGGGGCGACGTCGTGTCGCGACAGCAGCCAGAAGCCTGGCAGAGGCGGCTCAGTGTTGCGGGGTGTAGGGCAAGCGTGGCGTTTGGAGGATAATGGCAACCCTTGTACCGTGTACGAGCAAGAAGAGCCCAAGGGTTCAAACTGTATAATCGTTTTTGAGGGAGGAATGGATGCAGCACCGGCAGCACCCGAGTCACTCTCGGGGAATCTTAACTGACGTTTTTCTTTTTTAAAATATATTTGTATAATTTTATATCGTTACTAGCCAATTGCCCGTCAAGAATGAGGGCGGGGGTGTTGAGTGCCGCTACCTAACGCCGGATGCTGGCGCTGTTCTGCCCCTTGCAGGAAGTGGGGTGGGGGAGCCAAGGCCAACAGCGCTGCTGGCCCCGGCTCCCGCACCCCCTGTCCGGTCCTCGACGCAGGTTCGGGATCATGGCGGTGCTGCTCCCCTACGCTCAGAGCACTCTGATTGGCTGTTTCCGTCAGCCAGAATGCGGAAAAAAGCTTTAGGGACAGACAGATTTAGACTTTTATAAATTAAAATATATATACTAGCAAATTGCCCATCATGAAGGGCAGGGGGGTGGGTGGATGGAGCAGGAGGAGAGGGAGCACCACCACCCAGTGCCCCTCAGTGCTGCCATTTTGCCTCTGTCCCTGTGGCCCCCTAGCCGCTCCCCCAACTCCCCCCCACCCCCATCCTCTACCCTGCACCCCCCCACTGGCTCCCAGCAAAATGGGGGGCAGGGAGCTTGCACTAAACAGAAGCCACCAAACCCTGGTTGCACGCAACTTGTGCTCCCTCCCACCTCCCCCTCTCTGCCAGCTACTGTCAGGGCTGGGTGGAGGCAGCTGCAGAGGCATAGGACATGGTGGTGAGGGGGGCGCTGCCACCAGAAACCCCCCTTTCCTCTCCCCGCTCCCCTCCCTCCCAGCCATCTCCCCCTCCCTGCCAGCTGTTATTGGGGGGCAGGAGGGCAGTGTGGTGGCTCCCTCACACCCTTTATCTGTAACGCTCCAGGCCCTCACAGTCAGTCGGTGCACACCTTCTCAGCAGCACACACACAGTTGGCCTAGAGCCTTATGGACAGACAGACAGGCTAGACTTTTATTATATTAGAATACATCATCAAGCATAAGCTTTGCTTCACACACCTTAAACCACATTTAAAGCCTGCACACCTGTCCAGTCTTTTCCCTAACTCACAGTCTCTTAGTCATAGCCCCCATTTGGGATTTACAGTCTCAATTCATTCACTGTCTTTGTTACTGTGGCTTCCACTACTGCTGATGCTGTTGCTGTCATCCTCACTGTCTCCAGGTCCAGTTGTGTCGCTGTCCTCTTTGTCATCCCTGTCCACTCCTCTTTCTGGGGGGACTTTGAACGCCCTGTGCGGAGTGTCTCTTTTGCAGGTGGAGGTGGCTGCATCTTCTCCATCCTCTCCCACCAATTTCCGGTAGTAGGATGGAGCTCACCCAGAAGCATGTTAACACAGACTGTTTCCTCAAGTTCCATGTGTCCGTACCTCAGGAGGTTCCTGCATTTCCACAGGGCACTCCTAACGCAGGAAAATAATAATAATAATAAAAGAAGTATATGTATCCCAGGCCAAATTAGCCAAAACTAATTCCAAATCCAAGGGTCTAGAACCGTAAGTGGCCCTACTACTGACAAATATCCTCCATTCCCATCTGAGGCTTCAGATGTTTCCAATTTCTTTGGCAGGCATCCTACTTGCAGCCCCAAGCCTAGAGGCTTGGGGTTTGAATGCCCCCAAGTTTTGCTTGCCCTTAGCCATAAGGCCATCAGAGCAAGCTAGAGTAGACTCCCATTTCCATAAACTGGTCTTAAGGCTGCTATACCTCAACAGGTACTGAACCATGCCAGAAGAGCAGTTCCCCCAAAATGCACTTCAGGAAAACTGCCTTCCTGGACACAGATACATGGTATTTCCCCTGACAGGTTAAAAACAAGCAGTATTCTTGACCTGACCTAACAAGAGCCTTTTTTTTTTTTTTTGCACCCATCCTGGAAGCGATGTAATACCAGGTCAATGCATGGAGTGGACGGAGCACGCTCCGGTTCCACCAACCAATACCAAAAAGAATCTGCTCAATATAAACCTCCTGTGGAGGACATATCAGCTGGCCAAAAGCCCCACATGAGCAGAAGGCAGGGAGAGGCTGCAGGGCCTTATGGCTATCACTAGGGTCAAAATTGCAAGTTTAGCAATACAGGCTGGTCTTCTTTATAATCTCCAAATGAAGAAATGCTTTAGCTTTGATGGCCCAGTTTTCACTCACTCACTGGTGATTTACAGTGAGCAATAGAAAGCAAATAAAAAGACAACTTATTTGCATACTTATTTGCTGAGTTTTTTCAGTGTGCAATTGTTTTTCAGCAAATACGATAATTTTGAGCTTCCAATATGATAATTTCATATTTAAGAGCTGGCAACACTGGTGTGGTTCCCCTGGGAGAGCAACCACAACTGCAGGGAACCTCTTGGGGATGGAGTGGCTGATGCACAAAGAGGCTGCAATGCACTGAGGTGATGCTGCTGTTAGTGCTGCTGCTGCTTGACTCATGTTGCCACCTCTGATTGCATCACTTGATGTGATGCAAAAGTCCAACTGCACCGGCCAGTTGGTGCAAGGCTATGGGAGAGTTCAAGCAGGTTTGAATGTGCAGGAACACCCAAGGGAGACCTGTCCTAACCTGGGAATGGCAAGGTCCTTCATCTCCAGAAATACATGTCAGGGGAAGGGATTGGTTTCACCATATCATTGTAGGCACAATCACATTCACTGCCTTTTCCCCTGGACTTTCATCAGGACAGGAATGACAATTTTTGTTGATTTACATGTTTGGATTGTTATTCCTCCTTACTTCAATGAACAGGGCTTAATAACACATTAAAATGTGGAATCCCCATAGTCAGGTCACCTTACAGATGTTGAGAATTAAGTTGTCTTCAAGTAGGGAGATGAAGTATAACTTAAGATCCCAAGTCTTGTGCATTGTATGAAACACAAGGGAGATGTCCTTTAAAAAATAATCTATTGTGAATGGCAGACAAGTCTGATATCAGGAATCAAGTCCAAACCAAATCAGAAGTGACTGGAGTTATTATTCTCAAAAAGGCATTTTGACCTAAGAGATGTGTGACAATGCCTTGCTCTCACTGGAGGGTAGTCTCAGAGCCCTGGATCCATTCCCCACTGCCTTGTTGTGTATCCTCAGTGCTTTCACTAGAGCAGCATTTCTCAACCTGTGGGTCAGGACCCAAAAGTGAGTCACAAGAATATATGAAAGGGTGGTGAACTAGAGCTCTGCCAGTCTGCAAAGGAAAAGCCATGGCTTCCCACGTTTTTCTCCTTTAAAGGAGAATCCATTTTTAAAAGTTTGTTCACGACCCTTTAATATATTCTTGCAACCCACTTTTGGGTCGTGATCCATGAGTTGAGAAACACTGTCCTAGAATATCTCCCTCATTTAATTCTTTATACAATTCAAGGAAGACAGAAACATTCATACCCTAGCATATGATTTTCTTTCCCAGATGCACATCTGTTTGCCAAGTTTAGGTGTTTGTTATGCATCTGAAAGACAAGGATTTTTTAATGGAAGCAACTGCATGGCTGGGATGAAGTTAGACAAGCTTTTGAATACAAGATATTCTTTATCAGGTCATTGCATTGGAAAGCTTGTCTAACTTTATCCCAACTGTGCAACTGATGCAATAAAAGCTATCACCCCAACAAACCCTTGCCTCTCACATAACTGCTGGACTATCAGAGCTACAACAGCACTCTAACACTAATGCATTTGGCCATTGTGTCTGGGCAGAAAGCTTAACACAAGAGCTGGCTGTCAGCTACCTGTTGCTAGCTAGTCAAACAGGTTAAACTGTCAATAAAGTGACTTTGATTTTCCAGACTATTAAAACATATGACATCTTATACAAACAACATTTTGCATATAAATGTATGACTGATACAAATGGACATAATTCATTGTTAGCTATTGATAAGAGGTTAAACATAATGGTATTAGCCCCCTTGGGGAGGATGTCTGTGTGTGAAAACACAATGTACCCTCCAAATAAACCACTGAAGATTTAGATCCCTTGTGACAAGCTGTTTATGGGGGCCATCCATTTTCTAGCAGACAAGTTTTCCTCATTCCAAAGATCACCACATTCATGGGTAAATCCAGGGTTGCAGTGAGGAGAGTGAGGCCACATCCCACTTTGGCTGCGTTGCCCATGCAGGGCGAGCTCAGCATATGCCACACAGCCAAAGGCAGTGTGACTCCACCCTCCTTGCCAGGATCCTGGATGCCAGTGAATTTTTTGAATTCCCTAGTGGCTGGCGCTCAGCCCCTGCTTTCACAGAGCTCCAGAACCCAGAGGTCCCCTCTTTTCCCCTGCTGCTGAATTCAGAGGGACCTACAGGGGGAGAGGAGGAAAGGAGGGCCAATCCTGCTGGGCTGCAGAGGTGTGTGAAAGCAAGGGCTGCAGCTAGAGCCTGCACTGAGCAGCTGGCGAATCCACAGCTCACAGCACATTTGGAGCTCTGGCAGGAGCTGTACAAACATGCCAGTGAGCTCAGGGTGCTCACTACCCATGTCTAGCACAAATGAAAGGGGGTATGGAAGTACCGCTACACATCCTCACCTCGGTATACCCCTGACTACATGTGTCCTCATCCCAAATGATATGTCCACATCCTTGTTGTGAAACTGCTTTATCTTAAGATATCACCTCTCCCACGAGTTCTGATTCCTTTTGCCTCTAGACCAATACAGCTACAACCTGGATACCTGACACATGGAAGATATCAAATTTTAGCTCATTTTTTAAATGAAATTTTCATAATTTTACAAGGAAGAAACAAGTTTTACCACCAAGACCCTACTCCTGCCTTTGCTCAAGGTAATTTGTATCATCACAGAGCTCAGAAATACATCACCATATAAGAAATTTCTGCCCAAAAGAAAACTCCATCCTTTTACTTGCCTGTGAAATATGAAACATCATAACCAGAAGGATATATGACTACATCTTGCTTGCCACCAAACAACTTAGAGGTAAACAGACTATTCCAACTTTTCTCTGAGCCTAACCTCCATAAAATGAATTGTTTCCAACAGGAGATTTTACCACACCTTTAACTCTCCTATAAAATATGAACTTCCATGTCTAACTAGGAGAACTTTTACAAGTCTTTTCTCCTATTCATGAAGAAGGGTTCTTGTGCAATTAAAGAATTTTTTTTTTTTGCAAAAATCTAGTTGCTCTAATAAAAGATATCACCTCTACCACAAGTTCTGATTCCTTTTATCATAGGAGGTATATTTGCCTTCAGTTTCTGGGGTGGGGAGTGTCTTCCACAGCAAAAATGGGGACTAAGTCTCCTGTAGTTGCTTTTTAAAAGGTGTGCATTCAAGAGTTCTAAGGAGGGGAGGCTGGCAATATTACTAACACTTAAATACATGCTTGTAAATAATATTGTTGCCAACTATTTGCTTCCGAAATGCCTCCAAAATTCCCCCATACAATAATTCTCTGGGCACCACAGTGATAAACCTGGCTCAAGCCATACTGTTGTCTGTAGTTCATCTTTTAAAATGAATTGGAAATCAGGGAACTGTACCTTGAAGAACAAGAACTCAGTTTCCCAGAATCCTTCAAAAGAAGGTGGAGTAACAGGCTGTCATTGGACGAAGTTGGCCGTCTGCGTAGGACTCAACAACCAGGGAAATGAAATATTTCAGACAGATGGATCTGTTGAGAGCCTTGTAGTTCAAACAGACTCCAAATGTAATGGAACCAACCAAGCATGAAGAAATCAGGTAAAAAAAACTTCAAAACAGGGTGATTCTTTAGTGGTTACAGATCTGAGCCTAGGGGTACAAGATTGTGTGAGGCTGGGAGAAAATATGACATTTAAAGTGTCTACAAGGAAACTTTTCTACATTTTCAATTTTATTTTGCAAACTTGCTATCAACGGTTATCCTTTTGTGGGCACTGTTTCTTTAAAATACAATAAAAACCTGTGTAAGCCAAATGTTTACAGTGGCATATTGCAAATAGCAAGTAAATCTTAGCAAGCAACAGAATGAAAAGCAGCAGAGAAAGAACTTGAAATGCAGATTTGTAAAAAGCCTTAATTTTTCCACATAGATATCTAAATGCGGCATGCATGTGTGTATGTGTCTGTATAAAGTAAGTCAGGGACCTAAACAAGCCTAGTTTAATAGAAGGATACCAGTCCCAATTCTAAAGAGTTTACAGTCTAATTTTAGATGTGATGAGATGTGGGTAACAAGAAGCAGATGAAGAGAAGGTCAAGGGTGCAATAGGATTGTACGGTTACTCAGTTTAGGCATGTGCATTTCTGGACTGTTCATCTGAAGTTGTTTCTTATCCTAACTTCAAAATTTTTGACTTTGCAATGTAAACAACACTTTTTAAATATAGATTTTCTATTTAACTTCTACAAGAGGGGAGGGGGAGGATGTTTTAAAGGGGAAAGGCAAATTCTGTTACATGCCACTAGACTACTCTTTCCCTCATATTGCGTTTGAACACGAACAATCAGAATCACAGGGCTAGCTACATTACTTGGTTTCAAAAGACTTCTTACAAGAAAAAGATTGGCTGCTTGGTCCACATGCTAGGAACTCAGGCCTGCTCCCTGTCCTGCTCCAGAGGTTGTGGACAGTTCTGCTCTATGTAATACCCCTAGAACAGGAAGATAGAGCCACATGCTGGGTCTGGACAGAAATGTGAATGGGGAACTAGGAGAGGGACTCTGTCCAAGTTCTCCATCCTCCCTACTCCAGCAGCTGCTAGGCATCCCCAATAATGATTGTGCGCTGCTGCTTCAGTGGCACTGTGAACCTAGCAGTTGAATGAACATAGGGTGTTAGAACATCTAAAAAAATGAAAAGGTTTGGACTGAAAACTGTTAATCAGTCTTATATATGGGTTGCTACTAGGTCTCTATAATTACACCGATTTAATATGCTTAGTTCAGTATAATATTTAATCGGGCTATACATGTTGTATAGATATCAGTTGCCATTTTACATATTGCATCATGAAGCACACTATAAATATGACTTTACTAAGTGGCAACCATTAGATACCTGTAACAAATGTTATCAAGCCTGTCAGAAGACTCAAAGACCACCTGTTCTTTGAAGTGTTAAAACCATTGCTTTTGTTTTCTAACAAGTTAACTTATATGTAGCAATTACCCATTCAAATTCACTGCTTGGAAGCCAGCATCTATCTAGATTCTTGTTGTCTCAGTTAAGACATTTTAGATGACTGAACCACACAACCCCAGGGGTTTGGGGCTTGTAGCTGAAAGAGGCTAGTGTGAGATGCTGAGCACGTCCTAGGATCAAATCCATTATGCCTTTTGGAGAAATCACCACCAGAGACATTGAGAGGCATGCAATATGGAGCACCAGGACTTGCGGTCTTTTCAACAGATCCAACCAGCAGAGAAGGGGTGACCAGGGCAGCAGCCTACTTCTCTGTTGGATTCCATGGTTATAAGGAAAATAGGATGCAAGTCAAGGGTTGGGTAAGGGCAAACCCTCCCTAAGCCTGAAGAAGGGCATTTGTGCCCCAAAGTTTGCAAAGAACAATTTATCTAACTATTTAGTCGGTCTAATAAAAAATATCACATCTACACAAAGAACCTTGTTTGCCAAGGGTTGGGCAAGACAGCCCACAGGCAGGACTGCTTCCACTGTATGAGCCGGAGGGAGCAGGGGAGGAGGTATAAGCTGTAGACAGGTTGGCAGGTTCTGAGTCAGGGATGAGGATTGGGGCTTGCTACAGCTCCGGGACAGGGGGCGGTGTCAAACCCGTGTATAGCTAGGAAAGAAAATTACATTCAAGGATATGAATCAGGGTATGCTGGAGCTCAGGGGAGGGGTGGAGGATAGGATAAGGACCTGCTACAGCTCCAGGGGCAGTGAGGAGGGAGAGATGTGGCCCTGGAGAGGACACCACCACTCATGTGGTCCTCAAGAGCACACCAAAACTGATTAAGTGGTCCTCCAGCCAAACATTGTAAGTTGCCTCTCTTTCGACAACAGGACTGAAAGAAAGGAAGCAAGAAAAAGTAGCTGCAATTTGCCTTCCTCTCCTTTCTCACGGCAGGGAGTAAACCATTAGCCACCACTTAGGGAGACCACCAAAGGACAGGTTCCCTTAGGTGCAGAGCCCCAAGTAGTATTATACTTAAACTGCTGCTTCTAGGCAGAGATTTGATGATTTACTGAAATATATTTGAAGTAAAATGTTCTAGTCCTAAAATAGCACACAAAGAACTTGTATGCCAAAGTACAATAGCTCACAATAGGTCAAATCTATCACTGTTTGATTTCAATGCCATGTAACCAGTCAGCATTTTCTTTAATCCCTGGTGCTGTGGTGCAGGACTGCAAGCATTTGACCAACTAACAGGTATTTAGTGAAAACTTAAAACATTCCCATTTTTCTCTCTGCTCTGTTTCTAGTGTCCAAGATGAAACAATGGACAAAATGAAATTTAAGAAGTGCAGCCAAATTGCTTTTTACAGGTAGGGGTTTGGGCTCCAGCTCAAGTGTATTTCTCACACAGACCACATTTGATTTATTTTCATTTTACCATGTGGACCTTTATAACAAGGGAATATTTTTTTTAAAATCTGATACTGAAGTTATGTCTGAAGTTATCATGCATCAGTTTTAAACGATCAAAGTACACAGTTTGTCAGTTTGTGAATTAATATACTTTTCAAGGAAAGCTTTACATCTACCTGCAATATTATTTTTGGAAACAGTGTATTCTAAATAGAGATTAGGGCTAAATCCAAGGCATTTCTCACCTTCTCTCCCCCCCTCTCCCTCCCCCACCCCCCGGCCGCCGCCGCCCAGTTCCTGACAACTCTGGATATCTCCATATAAAGAAGCCCATACAGTTTTTAATTCTGAGTAGAATTAGAAAAGGCTTGTACAAGCTCCAGAACACATCTGCGGCTCTAGATGGCAGAAAATTCAAGAGAACAGCTGGCTTGGTGGTATTTCTACACACTTGACACCGAAGTTTTGTGGAAGTAGCTAACAAGATTATAGTAATGTTGAACAGGAACTGCAGAAAAACAAATTTTCTTCAGACCTGAACTCCATACCCTATTATCCTGATAAAGTACTCCAATATTAAATACCCTCTTCTAATTGCATCTCTAAGAGATCTATTTGCCAGTTATCCACTCTTATCTAAAGAGTAGTAGCTTTCCCTAGTCTTACTAATTAGCACATAAACATATGGGACTACATTTTTAATCTTCAGTGCCTGTTTCTCATTTACAAAAAGGTCCATTAAAGAAGCCCAAGCCTACTCCCATTAAGGGAAGTGAAATTTTTGCCACTGATAACAATAATAACCAAACTGGGCTTTTATCAGCGTGTTGTGTGACCTACTACTAGTAACTTTCCAATGAGTCATTTTCAGCTGTTACAGATATGTCAATTCCTTTCTGGGTTATGTTTTTAAAGACAGTATATGTAAAACAGTATTTCTCTGCAATTCAAACCTAAATATTAATGAAATTAAGGCAGAAGAGGTCAAAACAACTGAACAGAAGAGCCTGTCAGCCTCAGAGATGGAAACATCTCTCAGCAGCTAATAAACTCTTGGCACTAGGCCTCAACAGGGAGTAGCCTCCTAACAGTTCAGAAAAATCATTGCCTCAGATAAACAGACACCAGTGTAACCGTGTTCAACTGTCACTTAAGACAGTGATTACTGCCTGGGGCAGTCTAACCAGCTCCCTTCTCTTGTTTATATAGCCTAACCCTAGGGCGGGACAGGACATCTGAGTACAGCCATGCAGCTGTGGGCTCAAGATCATCCCTTAAAGGCTAATATATTTGGTCACATAGACAGTTGCTCCACTGCCGGTGGAAGGCAGCAAAGGTTGGACCCAAGGACACAGCCGTTTATGACAGGAAGTGAAGCAAGCTGTGTGCAGTTGAAAACTGTTGGGGAAATTTAGGAATAAAGAATGAAACTGCACAACTTGAAACTCCACTAGGGCATTTGGGTTAATCTTGTTATTGCAGAATTAAGGCAGTGAAACTTCCAGTTTCTACGACTGCTCCAAACCACTAATTTGCATCATTTCAGGGGTTTTTTCTCTTTGCATAGCACCTGGCATAGCAGGGCCTCCTGTCCTGATTGTTTCTCGGTGCTGTAAATAAATGAACAAAAATACCATAATTACTTGAATCCAACAACAACCCCTGAAATTAAGACAACCCCCCAATAATTAGATTATGTATATGGAAAATTTATTAATTTGATATAATTTTCCATATATGGAATCTAATTATAGGAGGATCATCTTAAATTTGTCCCATCTCTCCCCACTATGACACAGCAAGCAGTGGCCAGGGGAGAAGGTAGAGGGGGGGAAGTGACAGGGGAGGCAGTAGTGGCGTAGGCAGTGGGGGGCAGGTGGTAGAAGGACAGTGGGGAGGGCAGGTGGTAAGGGGGCCAGGGAATCAAGCACCACGTGCCCCCACCCCTTCCCTGGTGCCTGCCCCTGTGCCTGTGTACCTTTGCTCCCTGCCACTTGCCCCCCTATGTTTTCTCCCCCTGACACCTGCCCTCCCCTCCTCCTCCTCATCTATCTGTCCTCTGGCTCCCCATTTGTCTGCCTCCCCCGCTGCTTCTGCCTCCACATCTATCCCCCCTGCCATCTCCCCACAAGCCTCTGCCCCACCCACACCCACCACCTGCTTCTGCCTGCCATTTACCATCTGGCTTTGGCAGGCTCTGCCCCACTCCAGCCTGGGGTGCAAAGCTCAGGCTTGCTCTGGCCCCAGCCCAACCCAGCAGTGCTACAACAGCAGCTGTTACCAGCCAGGCTGAGACTGGAGCAAGCACATGCTCCATGACCTGAGCTGGAGTGAGCTGGATGATAAGTGGTAGGGGGCAGCAGATGGGGGAGGGGGAGAGTAATGGATGCAGAAGCAGGGGAGGGCAGTGACAGGCAGGGAGAAATGGAAAGCCAGAGGCAACAGCAGGAGGAACAGACTGAGGGGGGCACAAGTGGGCTCAAAACCATCCCTTAAAATGATCACAGCCAGAGTCACAGCAGCTCCATGTGAAATGGAAGGGAAAACCTCATTTGGGAATTGAGTGCATATAATCATATCTCTGACACAAAGAAAATTGAGCTGGTAGAATTCTAACAATGTGAATATGATCACAATCTGTGTGGTACTGTTTCTAAATATTTTTGTGAATTGAGCAGTATTTTGTTACATCCCCACATTTTTACAGATAAAGACGGAGCAAATTGAAGAAGCAAAGTCTTAGCAGGAAAACCACATTCTTAATGAGCCAACAAGTAGTTGGACAGGATTGTTGACACATGTGCTGTTTACAAACATTAAAGATAACATACTTGCTATTGTTTAGTTGTAACCATATTGATAATTAGGCCTGTGCGAAGCGGCTAGTATTTGCTTTGGATTCAGATTCGGCCAATTTGGGAGACAGTGATTCAATTTGGTGATTCGAATCGCTGTCCCAATTTGATTTCTCCAAATCTCCAAGTCAGCCAGGCCCATTCCCCACCCGCTCTCCCAGCCTGGCAATGGCTGCCCCATCCGCCCCAGCTCCAGCACTTGTTAAAAAAAACCCCAACTCAGCAGGTGCTGCCCCATGCTGCATGAGGGGGCTCTGTACGAGACCCCTGACCCCCTCCTTGCTCCCCCAGCCGCCCCCCACAAGTGCCTACCCAGGCCAGCCTCAGCCCTTTAAGAAAAAAAAACAATGAAAAAATCCCAGACTCACCGCTCCTGCCAGCAGGGGGTGATCCCTGCTGCCCTCCATTGCCCCACGCCACATGGGAGGCTCTGCACAAGACCCCCGAAGCCTCACCAAGAGTGGAGAGTCCCAGGGCTTTTCTTGTTTTTTTTTTTTTTTTTTTTTCTTAAAGGGTTGGAATGGCCCGGACAGGGCACCCATGGGGGGGCTAAGGGAGCAAGGCAGGGGGTTGAGGGGCTCATCCAGGGATCCCCATGCAGTGTGGGGCAGTGCAGGGCAGCAGGGATCATCCACCCCACACACACACATACACTTGGCAGTACCCGGTGAGTACCGGGGTTTTTTTTTTAAAGTACTGAGCTGGGCCAGGCCAGGCAGCCATGGTGGGGCTGGGGGAGCGGGTGGGGACTGGGGATGCTGAGGAAGCAGGGGGTCAGGGAGACTGGCAGAGGTCCCCCCATGGTCCCCTCCCCCCTCCACCAGCCCTGCTTCCCACCCCTAGTACTTCCACCTCAGAGTCAGCTGCGGCTCCCTGCTGCAACCACCAGGGACTGCCCAAATCATCAAAGCTCTCTGAATCTTTTCTGAAGATTTGGAGAGCTTTGAATCAATTCAGACCTTTGAATTGGTCCCCTGAATCAATTCAGATTCAGAGATTCGGCCACTGAATTGGGCCGAATCTCCTCCGAATTGAATCACTACTCCAAGCTTTGCACAGCCCTATTGATAATGTCTGGTAATTTATGTGACTTGGTTGCATACTTAGTAAGTCCTCCTTTCCCAGAATTCTCTGAGACTAACATAAAAAAAAGTATTAAAGAGGACTTTTTTTAAACTTAGCAAATGTAAAACACATAAGTATGTTAGTAAAGAAATGGGCCAGTCCTAATTAATGGTCCACGTGCAGAACTAAGAACCAAAAGAATCAGATTTTTTTTTTAGCATTTTAGATCTTGTTAACTGACCTGATCCAGGGTCTACAGGAAAATGAGTTTGATCTGGTTGTTACCATCTCAGGGCAAATAAAATTCTCTGATGTACTAATGTGCCTTTTCCTCTAGAGGATATCACCTAGCTTGTCAAACAAGCAGATTAGCTGGCACTGTGTGTTCTGACCCCAGAGGGAATAAAAAGAAAGAGAAGGCTTGGTAAAACTTTTACCTTGTATTGTTTCCTTCAGTTTAGTGATGGCAGTTAGGATAAAGTCATTTTTCTATTTGGATTGTCTGAACAGTCCTCCTGTGATTTAAGTGATTAAATGACAAAAAGGTAAATTAAATATGAGGATATGTTTGATTAATATTTGACCATCGATCTGTTGATTTCCTTCTGCAAGCAGCTGGTTTACTGAAGAAAGCTATGTAAGATGTTGCTGAGGGAAGATGCAATTAAAAGTAGTCTTCATTTTGAAAATTGCAAAATAGAGTTATGCTACTCAGTAAGCACGGCATATTTCATATAATGCTTCTTATCATCGTGTAACCTACATGAGACCAAAAACACCTTTCTGCCTTTGCAGACGTCAGAAACTCCTGCATCCTGGGAAGTCCTTGTATCGAGCACTCCTGGATTCAGTCACATTATCCAATGACAATGTCAAATTTCAAATCATCAATGAGGAGAATAAGGTAAGACCCCCACCCATAATGGAACTGTGAATTAGGCACACGGATTCTCTCGCACTTACTTTTTGCATAACAAAGCTGATAACATTTGTACACCTTTGTAACATGCTTTGAGATTTGTGGATAACAGGTAGTTTTGTGGTACAATGCAACACTTTGTCATTGATCCAGATAATTTCTTTGTCTTCTATACAGAGATATAATGTTTTAAAGAATATTTTCTATTCTGTAAGATTAGAAATACTAAACAAAGGTCTTTTTATCTGAAAGGTTTTTTTTGAATGTATGATGGGTTTTCTCTCACATTCCAGAAAACAAATTGTAGTCTTACCCAAAGGAGCAAGATTAAGCTGATTTCTGTTTTGTGCTATAGAGTGCATTAAGGGAAAATCTTTAGTATAGTGGTACTGAATGTGGATTTTTGGAAAAAATCTGTAGTCTTTAATAATTTCTCTGAAAAGTTTCCCTCAAAATTCCACAAATAAAAGTTTGTCTACAAGGGGAAATATCCCAGAATAGCTGTCATGACATACTTATTCCACAATGACTTCCTATGGGGACACTTCTGTTATGCATTAAAAATCCTCTTCTGCAATTTAATTTAATCCACTCCAGAAACACAGAATAAAAAAGTGTCCATATGGAGAGAGAGTCTGGAATAGCTACTGTGATTTAAAGTCATAGCTTAGCCTGTAACAACTTCCTCATGTAGACAATCCCTAAGGAAATTAAATGAACAAGGATGTCTGCTTGCTTATGATAGTATCATAGTATACAGTATCATAGTACTTAGGGTCAGAAGGGACCTAAACAAATCATCAGGTCTGACCCCCTGCCCTGGGCAGGAACGGGTGCCGGGATCATATCACCCCAGCCAAATATCTGTCCAGCCTCCTCTTGAAGACCCCCAAGGTAGGAGAGAGCACCACCTCACCTCATTATGGTCCTAATGATTTTCTATATCAACCAAGTTCTGTCTTTTTCAGCAAAAGGGGAAACTGAGTTAGCCCTTGAGTGAGGAACAGCCTTATTAGAATCCCTGCAGCCTGACAGAAGAAATAGCAGGCACATTCTTAGTTATCTTCAAGAGGTTGGTGGCCAGAACTCCAAGTCTCATCAGAAAAAGAATAAAAAGGGAAAACTGGATGAGATTTTCAAGGTTCTGCATCCAAAAGACATAGTGGAGTCAAGTCATCATTTGAGAGTGAGAGAGAGTCAAGTGGCTTTACATCTTCACTTTTCATATGTCTGAATGTTAAAAAATAGCAAGTAATCAATCATAAATCTTGCTAGGTAGGTCAGTACTACACTTTTTTCCTTTTCAATTTACACTGATGCAGTTCAACCATTGTAAGTACCATTTTGAACTCTTGTGTAGATAGTGTAGCAAAGTTTCTATACAATGCCATGGACCCCTGCTCAGATCTTGATGGCACAGAAATAAACATGCCTGAGTTGCAAGTCCTGTCTACTCCTGTTCTATGGCTGTTGCTGTTACTGGAGGTTCTGTACAATGTTGATCATCCCTAGAAAATCTTTTTTTTTTTTTAAATCAGGCCAGTTTTACTTACAAACTAAAAGTGTTTGCTTCCTGAAAATAGTATAATAGACCTAAATGCAAGTGGGCAGTGACTGCTAGTATGCAAAATTTTGGGTGGATCAAAAGGCATACATGGTCTTGGACAGAAAATAAATGTCTAGTGATACTGAAATCCTGGAATTCTGCATTAAAATAAAAAATGATGCTCATATCCCAGTATAGCACAAATGGCTACTGTACCTGTTTGATCATTCCCAGGTTCCTCTCCTAGTAGAAATTTATGAAATAGAAGGCAACATTTTCAGAGTTAAAATTAATGAAGTGGCTCCTCTCAGAACAAGATATGAAGTGCCTGATGTTCTCATAAAAGAACCTACCACAAAGAGGTAAGTTATATATATCTCATATATTATATATGAGTTTATAAAATTAAATATCAGTTATATGTATAAGATAGTATAAGTATAAAATATACTGAATATACATTTATATAAAAGTACTATATAGTATCTAAGTTGCATACCTATCTTCCCTGTCAAAGGTGTGCACCTTCTCACATTTGGACAAAAATGTATTCATTCCCTAGAATATCTGCAAATTACAGAGATAGGAAAAAGCAGTTAGCCCATGAAGGTAATTCTGAGAATTGGTAACAAATTGAGGGAGACAAACAGCCTGTGGCAGAATGCCATCTCTGTCTCGCCCCAATTTCTGCTATCAGGCAGATAACCAGTCTGACAATTTGGTTACCATGGTCACTGAAGAGGGCAGACACCTTTGGCCCCATCGGCTTCAGGTAACCTTGAGTTGTAACCTGAGCTGGATACATTCCTGAGGAAGTGGAAAACCTGCTCCCTCTGCCTATGTGACTGGCCTCACACACCTGGGTTGGGGCTTACACTCCCTATGGTTCTAAGCAATGTCATCATGACTGGGAGGGAACCAGAGACCCTGCCAGTCTACCTGGCAATCAGCGATTCATTTCAAATTGGTTGGCTGGCAGCCAACAGCTGCTGGCCTTCATTGGATCAGGTAAATGAGGTAATAAGGTCTATATGAGTTAAGAACTGCCCAGGAGGCAGAGAAGGAGCCATGATGAGAACTCTCAGAGAAACTAGACCATCTGAAACTTGCTCTGTCTCTTTAAACTCATGTTCAGTGAACTGCTTGGCTCCAGAGGGGATCCCCACCTGCCTCTGGATGATACTTGTGAGTAAGCTACTTGAGATCTAACCAGATATATAGCTTGCAATAACTCAGATGTGTGATCAAAGGTTACCATGCTACAGTTTGCTCTAAATTATTTTTCTGATATTGATCTACCCTGTACCCTATTCCAAACCTACTCCTTGTAACCAATAACATTCTCCTCTGTACCTAGTATGGGAGACTTATTGGGAGAGTGTCTAGATTATGCCTTGGCTCCCCGCCGGTTCAGCTGACTAAGGGAGACCACCATTTGTGCTTCAGACTGAGGGAAGCACCCCAAGTTCTTGCAGTGGCTCGAGAACCCCTCAAGGATTACTAGGCCTGTGTTTCCCGGGGGTCAAAGGGTAAAGATCAGTCCAGACTCTGGGTGGTGGCAGTGTTACCCCCTCCCTCCCAGGCTTGCAGGTGTGCTCCAGAAAGGGGGTTGGCCAGAAATGAGGCATCCCCAAGGAGGCACTTGGAGCCTGGAAGGTGGTCAGGCACAGTGAGGTGAGTGACTCAGTGCAGGAGTCCCCCTACAGGCCCACCACACAGCCAAGCTAGTGTATAACCTGTAATTACATGGGACACAAAATCGGCTTCTTGTTAACATGCCTTATTTTTTCTTAACATATTGCATTGAGAAAATAAAAACTATTGAGAGTGTTTAAGGCAAACTTGTAACTTGTTACACCCTTCAACCTGTGGGCCAGACTGTGCACCTATTATTCATCACACACTTATTAAAGTGAATGGGAGATTTTGCTTCAATAAGAGCTTTAAGTTTTGGCCCATTGTTCAATTATTCTTCCTTTCTTTAATTTATTGTTGTTCAATTATAGTTAGACAATATATTTTCATACGATTTGTTTTTCATTGTTTTGAATTTGCTAGGCTCTCTGTAACCCAGAAGGAGACAAACATTCTGGTACTGACAAGCACGAATGAGGACCACAAGCTTCACATCACAGCAAATCCGTTCCAGATAGAGCTAGAGTCCAAGGATGAGACCATATTGAGCATGAATTCCAGTGGCCTGTTGTACTTCGAGCATCTGCAACTACCACCCAAAAATAGGTGTGGGAGGTTCACATTCCACAGTGGGCATTGGCTGTGGCAGAGCTAAATGGCAACCATTAGAAATTCAAATCTGCAAAAATCCCCCAAGATCTGTAAGGCTGCTTTATTTGACATGCACTGGTAAAATTGTGTGGCTCTGACATCCAGAATATCTGTACTAAAACTAAGGCAGAGATTCAGCCTCGACTTGCTCTCTCATCCTGTCCTTTCTTCCTGCATGAAAGCTTAAAAACAATGCGATCTTTTTTGGCAAATATTTTTGCGAAGTGAGGGAGACCCTACGTTTTCATTTTCTTCAAACTTTAATTAAAGGATTCTGGAGCAGTCGAAAGGCCATTTGAAGCCATCATTCTGTCCCTTTTACTCCATTTAAGGGCCAGTTCTGTAACATGCTGAGTACCCTTAGGTCCCCTTGACCTTAATGGCATTACTTTGATAAGGTGCTCAGTTTCATCCACTTTCTCATAATAGTTGAACTGGTTTCTTATGAAGGTGTCAGTCATCATAAAATCACAACAGTTAGCAATTTAACCCCACTGCAAAATACTGGAAGAGTTAGGGGCTATAAGGAAGAGGCAACAGGAGTGTAGGGGCATTCTGCGGGGCTGGGAAAGCCTCATCCTGGGAAAAGAATTACTTAAAATTTGTTATAATTGGCAACAATCCCTCTGCAAATAGAATACAGAAATATCCAGTCTGAAGATCTCTTGTTTGGAGCCAAGAAGAAGAGAATGCTGATATTATTAGAACTAATGGTAGAAACCCAAGGGGACAGAATAATCCTAGCTAGCTGAGGTTGGTAAGACATTAAATACTAAAAACACTTGCCAATTAGGAATCTCAAGAGAGGCAATTAACTTGTAGAAATGTCAAATGCAAAATAGTTCTACTATATTGTAGAGCCTGTGCAGACAGTTCTTAGCATTTTGTGTCTGGAATCTTCTCACTGATTATTTCTATTCATTTGTTTTCATTAGCAAAACTGCAGCAGAAAACAAAGAGGATGGATCAGCTGGCTCTGCTAAGGTAGCCTCTATTCAATTTATTATTCTGGCATTGGTACGGTGTGGGAAGAATAATTCATAGTTACTAGCATGGGTTTATGGTATCTTCTAGTGTAGTGCTTTCAGATCTCTGAACTGATGGCCACGCTCCCAATTTACCAGGAGCCTAAAGCAGATTGTAACCCAGGTCCCAAAACACAGTCCTCTTGGTCTCTGTTCAGATCTCAGTGGAGCAATGTATGCTGAGTTGCAAAGGCCACACTAACACATTAGATATCATTTTGCAGAATTGTCTTTAAACAAGAATCTCAAACCTGGCAGTGGATAAAGACACTTCCTTGTTTTTTCAGAAGCCTCTTTAATTACAAGAGTGTAATTAAAGCCTCTCTTACAGGGGGCATTTATACACATACTCTGTGATGTCTGGGGGAGGCGCTTCAATTAAAGTGCCTGAAGTATCACATATATCAGCATCCTCGCACTAAAAAATGTCAGTGGGGGCGCTTTAACTAAAACTCGTCATACACATGATGCTGGAGTCTGCTGGAGTGCAGTAATTACCACACTCCAGCAGACTCAATTAATTGATTCTGCTCCGATGTGCTGTAATTATAGACTGTTGGAGCAGCCTTAATGCATGTGTATAGGTGGCCCCTGTAAGCAGATGGCTGTTTTACTTCACCATGTTTTCACATTTCACAAGAGTGAAGCTAAAGAGAAAGTTTTATTTCTCACCTAGTTTGAACAACTTCAATTTCAGCAGTAGATTTGGCCTGTAAGAGTCCTCCTGGGAGTGTCAGAATGGGTGTAGGAAGGCCAGTACATTTGCTGGAAGAGTGCAAAAGAAAACTTGAAAAGATACTGCAAAAAATAAATAAATCCAAAGAAAACTAAGTAGAAGGCTACAGGGCTCAAGAGCTGAGGAAGACCAAAGGTAATCACTGCATACACACAAGATTCCTATAGCGGTTAGATATTTTGGGCAGCCTCTCCATTGCCTTGCTTGACCTGGTAGTTCTGGATTACATACATGAAAACAGGTTTTGTAAATATGGACTGATGTGTTTTCAAGCTCTCCGTGTAGACTAAGTCCCTATATCTCTGCCTCATAAAAATCATTCTATATTTCTTATTTTTGTTGTTTTACTAGACAAAGCACTGGAGAAAATTTTAGTTTGGGGGGAATGTCAGATAAAATTAAGTTGTAATAAAGATTAGATTTTGTACCAAAACAAAGAAGAAAGCAGGTTGCATATAGTGCTTCACTTTTGCCAAGGTTCTGTGTTGTAGCAGACCACAGTAGTGTTGTATTGAAACATCCATTCTCCAAAGTAGCATACCTGGCCAAACCTGAAGTATTTTTTTGTCCGGGTACCAGTTATATTCGGCATCTAATCAAGTAAATACAGTAACGTCTCTCAAGACAATACTTGTTCATTGCTTATAAATTAAATGTACTCTAAACATCCACAGTGTCTGTAGGCTAAATAATAAATATTTTTGTACATCTAGGAAAATCAAGAAGATCTGGGTCTCTGGCAAGAGGTATTTGGCAGTTTTTTGGATGTCAAAGCCAGTGGTAAGACTAAGTGCAATACAATATTGAAAGCATCTTTACTGATTTGCATATATCTGTGCTTATTCATATTTCTGTCTTTTTCTTTGGTTACTTGTATTTTAGCAGTCTCTCTTCTGTTTACCTATCAGCTTCTATGCCAGGTAACAAATTTGATTGAAGCATTGTTATTGTCTGTGTATATTTCTATTCAGAAATAATATATAAAAATAAAGCATTTTGCCTCTCTTGCATCTCCCAGGAGTGATTCCACTATATAGGAAGATGCATGATCTATACACATTGGCTGAATTCATGCAATCAGTTAACTTTTTTACACTGGCATACTAGTTTGTAGGATTCATCAAATCATAATGTCAAAGAGTTAAAGATTATTCCAGTTTTAGGGAAGGGGAGGAGTGATAAAGGGAAAACTAGAAGAATAAAAATAATAATTGATGGAATATGGAAACCTCTAGGGTTACAGTATAAATCTGGTCAAATTTGCAATAACCAAAACTCATCTGTTGTCTCTTTGGTTACTGAAATTAATGGGTTAACTCAATCCCTTTGTTGGTCAAGTCTTCACATGGCATACAGAGGTATCACATAAGCATGGCAGACTCAGTAAAGAAGTTAAGAGCTCAGTGAGGCTGAACACTGAATTGGCCCTCCCACTTCTAGAGTTGCTTCTTCCATTTCACAGCTGAGGCATATGTGTAAGGCAGTAAGGGGAAGCTCCCACTCCCATCTGCCTAGGCCGTACTTGTTCTATAGATAAAAAGAAAACTCCTATCTTCAGGGCTGCCAACCCAAACCCTTTAACAGGTATTAGGATCAATGTAAACACAGCTTTTCAAATCTGTGACTACAAGTCCTGTATCTTACACTGGGTCAGACATTAGATCTGATGGGAAGAATGATGCATGAGCTGGCACAAAGTACCTGAGCCCGCATTTTTGTCACAGCTGCCAAAAAGCTCATAGATTCCAGGATTTTTGTGTTTTTTGGAAAAACACTCATGACCTGACATCATGAGAAGCCTTCATGTGGTCAAACCAGTTTTACTAAAACTCTTGAGAGCTGCCATGTTGACTCTCAGGAGAGGGTCTAGGTGTATGCCCACAGTGCAAAAAAAAGTTCCGTTTTTAGTTTGGGTTGCCTAATCCTAGTTCATCTCAAAATAGCAATGAAAACATACCAACACTGTGTTTAACTCATTGTTGGCTACTTCAGTTTAAGCATAAAAAAGAGTTTAGGTCTAAATTTAAGGTGGTAATCCAAGTTAAAAACAGAATTTCCCTGTCTTCACTAAAAGTTTAAACTGGATTGGTTAATTCTGTCTGTGACCGTCGGGCTAGCGGAGGTGGAGGGAGCACCCTCTTCGGAACAGCGTCACGGTGGAAGGGTGGTGCTATCCCCCTAGGTCCGGAGCAGATGTAAGGTAATCAGGTCCCCGCCCTGGTTCTCGCCCGCCACGACTTGTTGTAAGGTTCAGTGGGACGGCTCCTGATTCTCCGTAGCCCGGGGTCCCCGACGGTCACGTTGCGGGGCTCCGCCACCCCTTAATACCCCGGCCTTACGCCCCCTTGGATTTCCTGTGGGCGAGACCCCGGCCCTCGCCTGGGGTGCCCCGGTGATGCTTCTCACCGGGTCCCTTGCCCGGGGTAGAAACCTAGCCGGCGGGCATCCCCGCTTCCGACCTGGGTCCTTCTGGGGGTCCTCCCTTCCGGTTCTGGCCCGCTGGTGTCCGGCGTCGGTCCAGGCGCTCACGGTGCCTCGTCGGTGCCCTCCCAGGTCCCAGCACCGACTCCCGATCTGCAAACTCCGGGCGCAGGCGGGACGCAGTCCCAGTACTCCCCGTTGCTGGAACCCTCGTCGTCCGGGCCGGCCCGCCACTCCCCGCTCCGGGTTCGGGGTCCAGCTGCCGCCGCTGTCCTCCCCCCCAATGGGGTAAGTAGCCCCTCCCCGTCAGCGTCCGCGCTCCCGCCGGGTGCGGGTCCCCTTGCCGTCTCCCTTTCTGGACTCCCTGTCTCCGCGGCAGGGAGTCCCCCCTCCGGGCTCCCGCCGCGTCCGTCCCGGCCGGCTGTTTTTATTGCCGGCTCCCGGCCACCGGCACGGGCGCCGGCTTCCGGCATAAACAAGCGGCGGATGTCCCGCTCGGGCTCCGCCGCCTCCGCAGGCGAGCCCCGCCCCGTCTCCCCAGGACATAACCCCCCCCGCCAGTTGCCTTGTGGCGGTTTGAGGGATCTCTCCGCCTCGGGTTTGATTCTCCTTGGATATTCGCCTCGCGTTCCGGGTCCCCCACTGGAGGTCGTCGGTTCGGGGCATCTGGAGAGGAAGTCAGCTGTTATATTATCCTTCCCCGGGCGGTACTTAATTTGAAATTTAAAGGGTTGGAGGGCTAGTGCCCATCGCATAATCCGCGTGTTATCGGTCTTAGTAGAGCTAAGCCATCTAAGGGGAGCGTGGTCGGTGATCAACGTAAACTCTCTCCCCAATAAATAATACCTAAAGTGTTCCACTGCCCACCAGATTGCCAGACACTCTCGCTCTATTGTCGAGTACCTGGTCTCAGCCGGGAGCAGTTTCCGACTGGCATAGGCCACCGGTCGGTCCACCCCAGCGTCCTGTTGTGTTAAGACGGCTCCTATAGCAACCTCGGAGGCGTCGGTCTGCAAAGTAAAAGGGTTCATAAAATTAGGGGTATGTATCACCACTTCCTCGCATAAGGCCTTCTTTAAGGCCTGAAAACTCTGTAGCCTTGGTCCGGTCCATTCGAGTCCCTTCCCGGGTTTGCTTTTCAAAGCTTCGAACAATGGGGCCGCTACTTCGGAGAATTGGGCCACAAATCTCCGATAGTAATTTACCAACCCCAAGAAGGAACGGAGTTGCTTAAGCGTTTGCGGGGGTTGGAAGGCCCGAATGGCCTGCACCTTGTCTTCTAACGGCCGTATAGTCCCCTGGCCCACTCGAAACCCTAGGTATTTCGTGTACTTTTGTGCCACCGCGCATTTGCGGGGGTTCGCCGTCAGGCCAGCTTGTCGTAGCTCCTGGAGTATCTCCCTGAGGGCCCACACATGCCGGCCCCAGGAGCGCGTGAATATAACGATATCGTCAAGGTACGCCGCAGCGTACTTTGCATGCGGCGCCAGCAGCCGATTCATGAGGCGTTGGAACGTGGCGGCGGCCCCATGGAGGCCAAATGGCATTCTGACGAACTCGTATAGGCCCCAGGGGGTTCCGAAGGCCGTCTTTTGGCAGTCCTCCGGCCGCACCGGTATTTGCCAATACCCCTTCGCGAGGTCCAGGGTGGTTATGAACTTGGCAGCGCCGATGCGTTCTATCAGTTCTGTTACGCTAGGCATCGGGAAAGCGTCGAAGGTCGCCACCTCATTTAACCGCCGGAAGTCGACGCATAGCCGCAGACTCCCGTCGGGTTTGCGTACAGGTACCAGGGCGCTCCGCCATGGGCTTCTTGACGGCCTAATCACCCCCAGTGCCCGCATCTTCTTTACTTCCTCGCGTACTTCCTTGGTCAGGTGATATGGTATAGGCCGCCAACGATCCCGTACCACGACACCGGGTGGGGTTGGGATGGAATGATACGCTGCTCTGGCCCACCCTGGTTCTTCAGAGAAGGTCCCTTGGAATTCCCTTAGGAGGTTCCTTACTTCTTCTTTCTGGGGCCCTGATAGCTCCATCCCTATTTTGATCTCCCCCAGGGGTGTCGGGGCCTTTCCTCCTCCCGCTGCTTCTGGGCTCCTTACGTTTTGTTGCTCCCTCTCTCCAAAGGCGGCCCAGCCCTCCGGCTGGTGCCACTCTCGCAGGAGGTTGACATGATAGATTTGCCGGGTGTTCCGATGCCCCGGGCGATATACCTCATAATCGACAGGCCCCGCCCGTCGCGTGATCTCAAATGGTCCCTGCCACTGGGTTAACAGTTTACTGGTTGAAGTGGGTAGTAACACTAACACCTTTTGCCCTGGCTGGAATTCCCATACCTTGGAGTGCGAGTCATACCTCTCTTTCTGTCGTTGCTGAGCGTACCGTAGATTGTCCGCTGCCAACTCGCGAGCCCTTCGGACTCGTTGCTGGAACTCCCTCTGATACCTGGCCGGGCTGCCGACAGCTGCGGGTCCCTGTTCCCACTCCTCTCTAAGAATCTGTAGTAGGCCTCGTGGGCGATGGCCCAGCACTAGTTCAAAAGGGGAATAGCCCAGGGATTCGGATGGGGCATCTCGCAGCACAAATAATGCTAGCGGCAGCATCAGGTCCCAACGCTGTGGGTCGCCCTGAACGCATCGCCGGAGCACCCTTTTCAGGGTACCATTGAACCGTTCTACCAACCCGTTGGTCTGTGGGTGGTACACCGAAGTTCGGAGCTGTTTGATTCGCAGGGTTTGGCATACCCCTCGTAAGATGCTCGACATGAAGTTCCGCCCTTGGTCCGTAAGGATCTCACGGGGCACCCCTACTCGGGAGATCCAGCCTACCAACTCCTCCGCAATTCGCGGCGCCGTTACCGACCGCAGCGGGACTGCATCTGGGTATCGAGTGGCGTAGTCCACGAACACCAAGATGTACCGGTGGCCACTGCTGCTACGGGGCAACGGGCCCACCACATCCATAGCAACCCGCGAGAAAGGCACGTCCACGACGGGCAAGGGTCTTAAAGGGGCCCGTAGGGGCCGGTCCTCCCTAGCCCTCTGGCACACCGGGCATGCGGCACACTGCCGGGCCACGTCTTCCCTCATCCGGGGCCAAAAGAACCATCGGGATATCTTCCCAAGGGTCCGGTCCCTGCCCAGGTGCCCCCCCATGGGGTTCGCATGGGCCAACTGCCATACCATCTGCCGGAAACGGCTGGGCACCACCAGCTGTCCCCCTGCCTCGGTACCAACCTCCCCGTGCGGGACGTGATACAAGAGATTGTGCCTCACCTGGAACTCGCTGCCCCCATCCGCCTCCGTCTCCGGTTGGCGTCGCCCCTCTCGGGCCCTCGTCCACAGCTCGTGCAGCTCAAGATCCTCCTCTTGTCCTTGCCGGAACTGTGGTCCACTCGCGATGTCCTGCCAGTCCACGAGGGGTTCTTCTCCCTCGGCCTCGCCAAACCACTCGTCCCGGAATTCCATAACGTGCACCCGCACCCGGGCTCGATGGAGGGCCTGTGTCTCCCCATGGAGACACGCCACCCTTATGGGCTCCCCTTGCCACCGTTGCCCGGGTGGAAGGAGCTCTGCCTTAATCAACGATTGGGCGCACCCCGAATCCAGGACGGCTGAGAGCGGGCGGCCCTCCACGCGGGCTCTCACCGTGGGACGCTCCCACCGAGGTTCACCCTTCCCGGTCCCGAAGCTACAATCCATCGGCTCCCCCTGGGCTTGATCTCGGGGGTTTTCTCCCAACCTATGGGGGTATCCCTGGGACCGCCGCCTATCCGTGTTCCGCCCTGGACATTCCCGGGCGAAGTGCCCCATCTCTCCACAATGGAAACACACCACATCCCTATTTGGGGTTCTGGGACCTGGTTTACGTCGCTCCGTTTCCCTGCTGGGCACCGGTCCCCGCCTCTCACGCGGGTAGTGCCACTCGGCCGCCATGAAGGACTCGGCCAACTTTACAGCGGCCTCGCAAGACTCTGGAGAGTGTTGGCGGACCCACCTCTGCGTCCGCTCTTCCAGGTCATTGATAAATTGCTCCATCACGATCTTATCCACCAGTGCGGCCAGCGTGCACGTGGGCAGGCCGACCCACTTACCAAACAGATCCCTAAGGCGCTGCAATAGTACCCGGGGTCGCCTCTCCTCCGGTCCCTTCCGGGCCCGAAACAGCCACCGATAATGCTCCGGGTTGATTTCGAGGCGGTATAAAATGGCGGCTTTAACAGCCTCATAGTCCCGGGCCTCTTCTCGCGATAAAGCTCTATAGGCCTCTTGGGCTTTACCCACCACTAGCGCCCCTAGCTGGCTCGCCCAGTAGGCCTTATCGAGCCCGAGCATGATAGCTTGCCACTCGAACGCCTCCAGGAAGGCCTCCGGATCGTCTTCCGCCGTCATTTTCGGCATCCGGGTGATCGGGGGGCCCTGTTGTGCCATCATCCTTTGCTGTGCCCCCAATAACTGGGTCACAGCCTGGAGCGTCTGGGCCACCAGGTCCGTTGCCGTCATCTCGGCTGCCTGCATCCCACAATTCCCCCAAGATGGGGAATGGCCTTCCCGGCCAATGCACCACTTGTGACCGTCGGGCTAGCGGAGGTGGAGGGAGCACCCTCTTCGGAACAGCGTCACGGTGGAAGGGTGGTGCTATCCCCCTAGGTCCGGAGCAGATGTAAGGTAATCAGGTCCCCACCCTGGTTCTCGCCCGCCACGACTTGTTGTAAGGTTCAGTGGGACGGCTCCTGATTCTCCGTAGCCCGGGGTCCCCGACGGTCACGTTGCGGGGCTCCGCCACCCCTTAACACCCCGGCCTTACGCCCCCTTGGATTTCCTGTGGGCGAGACCCCGGCCCTCGCCTGGGGTGCCCCGGTGATGCTTCTCACCGGGTCCCTTGCCCGGGGTAGAAACCTAGCCGGCGGGCATCCCCGCTTCCGACCTGGGTCCTTCTGGGGGTCCTCCCTTCCGGTTCTGGCCCGCTGGTGTCCGGCGTCGGTCCAAGCGCTCACGGTGCCTCGTCGGTGCCCTCCCAGGTCCCAGCACCGACTCCCGATCTGCAAACTCCGGGCGCAGGCGGGACGCAGTCCCAGTACTCCCCGTTGCTGGAACCCTCGTCGTCCGGGCCGGCCCGCCACTCCCCGCTCCGGGTTCGGGGTCCAGCTGCCGCCGCTGTCCTCCCCCCCAATGGGGTAAGTAGCCCCTCCCCGTCGGCGTCCGCGCTCCCGCCGGGTGCGGGTCCCCTTGCCGTCTCCCTTTCTGGACTCCCTGTCTCCGCGGCAGGGAGTCCCCCCTCCGGGCTCCCGCCGCGTCCGTCCCGGCCGGCTGTTTTTATTGCCGGCTCCCGGCCACCGGCACGGGCGCCGGCTTCCGGCATAAACAAGCGGCGGATGTCCCGCTCGGGCTCCACCGCCTCCGCGGGCGAGCCCCGCCCCATCTCCCCGGGACACTGTCTATTAAACTGGATTTATAAACACACCTTTCCTTCCAGTATACATACTCTAAAAGAAGTCAAAAACCCTCACAATAAAGGATGATAGGTTGTCCTGAGCAAGAATCTTGGATTCTGTGAAATTCCTATGGTAATAAAACCCATACAAGTCAAATTCTAATTGTAGATTCACAGCAGCAATCTGGAGCATCTTCACTGACCTAATTAAGGTTGCCCTGGATTTACAAGAATGTAACAGTGACAGAGGTGCCCACTCAATGCTGCATCCCTTGATGAGGTTAGTGTAGGACAAACACAGTGCTAAAAAAAGGGAGGACTGGGATTGTTACACACACAGTGCACTGCCTCACAACCTTGGGCCATTTTCAACTACAAATGTATTCTTCTTATTCAGTTTTTATACCCATATCGTAATATTAAAAAAAAAAAATCACCTTGTCACAGCACTAACCCCCATTATTTTCCCCCTATATTAAGAATTAATAATGGATGTGAACCTGAAATAACATATGAAGCAATTACTATTCAAGGTATATTTTTAAATGAGTGCATTCTGATCTATTAGTTCACACTAGGCCTAAATGAGAGCAAAGCTCAGTGCTGTTTTGTCTTATTACTGTTTCTACAGGTCCCAGTTCTGTAGGTTTGGATTTTTCTTTGCATGGATTTGAACATATTTATGGAATACCAGAGCATGCAGAAACACTTCTTCTTAAAAACACCAGGTAAAAGAGAAGCAGATTTGGTTCCAGAGAGGGCCATAATTCTGATGTTTGGGAGTAATTAGGAAGGACAGTGTACCTGATGCTTGAAAATCCAGTTGGAATAAGAGCACTGGTTGTTGTTCTTCTATCACCCATGAAAGTTCAGATATGTACAGCAATTTAACAGAGTACATTTGATGTCTTGTTAGGATAGCCACTGGAAGCCATAACGGCTGCATCATTCACTAGTGAACTGTAAGGAAATTCAAGAGTGAATGATGGTATAGTAACTGAAAACCTATTTTACTATGAGACAACAGTGCTATAACACTTTCCAAGTGATTTAATGCAACATAAAGGTTGAGATGTATGTGCCATAGGTGTCATACCATGTAGTTTCTTTTTATTGTAGAGGCACATGAAATCATGGCTTCTATCCCTAGCGGGGAGACTTTTCTGCCTCCAGTTCTGCACACCTCTGCACTCCCCTCAGTGGTCTCCATTAGATTTCCTAACAGCCTTATGAAGCAGTTCTGCATAAGTATTTACCATTTTTAAACAGAATATACTTAATCAACTTTCTTTAAAAAAGGTAATGTTGTGAGGATAAGGCCAGAGTAACAGCAGTCTCATTGGCTGCAAGAGCTGTAATTTTATAGTTCACTGTTTCTTTTGCTTTGATCACAATAATCCCTGCCAGCTCCATTTTGGGCCAATTGATAAATGATAGGTCTTAACAAAAGATGTATCCTATTAGTTCCTGCTGTAACTCAGTGGACTTACAGCAGCCAAACTTGATCCAGTTGAGATGATTACAAGCAATGTGCACGTTTGTTTGTTGCAGTGATGATGATGCCTACCGGCTTTATAACTTGGATATCTACGGGCACAAGATCCATGACAAAATTGGCATTTATGGGTCAGTGCCCTTTCTCTTAGCACACAAGCCTAACAGAACTTTGGGGATCTTCTGGCTGAATTCCTCAGAAACTTTGGTGGATATTAGTACAAAAGCTGTGATGGAGGTGAGAGGTACACAGGGATCCTGCTCAAGAGTCAAAAATAAATTAAGTTATTTCTGAGTCAAATTGATGATGATTTGATATCGTAACCTCCTGTGAATCAGAAATTGCAATTCTCCTCTTTCTATCTCCCCATCCCCACATCTATTTTGTGGAGTTTTGAAATTATTACAAGGATGGATTTTTTCATTACCATGCCTCTTGTTATCCTTTTTTTCTTTTATATAATGATGTGAATATGCCTATCTACTGTTTAATGGAAGGTTGTACCGAGAGTATGTAATAAACTTCAAGTATCTCCTTCTGAGGCATGTTGAATATTTTAATAATGCAATCTTTACCCCTCTGATCTGTTCTTTATTATTCAATAATGAATAGAAAGGTCTTCAGATTCTCTTGTTCCTTTCAAAGCATATACCATCCAGATCCCCTCCAGAAACCACTAAGCAGAGAGTGGTGCCTCAAACTGATGTGTGCTGGATGTCAGAAAGTGGAATAATTGATGTTTTTCTGCTGATGGGACCCACCGCTTTTGATATCTTCAAGCAGTATGCACAGCTGACAGGTACAATGTTGTCTTAGTGAAGAAACAGCATTGCATTTTCACCAGAAGCACAGATACAGAGGGGATGCAGTGGCATGGCTGCACCCCTTTCTTAACTGAATTATGCCATAAGAACCTCTTGGGGGCTCTTTTCAATTCCCCCCACTCCCCTCTGTGCTCAAAGGCACACCACTTAACCTCCCTTTCTCTCCCTTCCCCTGTACTCTCCCTCCCTCCCCTGCCTGCTCCTGCTGTTTACCCCACTGTCTCAGCGCACAGGGGCAGGGAGAGAAGGGAAAACTTCAAAGGTATTCCTGCCCTTGGGTCCCCTGGAAACAGATGTGGGGGAGGGGAACCCATCATTCCACTCATACTCACTGCTGCAGGTGTGGTTATTTCTAGCTGAACCAAGTTGCTGCACAGCCCAGCTGGAGTGAGCAGGAGTAGCTTTGAAGCTTCCCCCATACCTGGGATAGCCAGGGTAGGGACCGGAGGTCTGTGCCTTTGAGCACAAAGGGAAAGGGTGGAAATTCTTGCATGCTTTGGGGGCTTCAGAAGAAGTCCCCAGAGGCTCCTGCAGCACAAGCTGCCTGCACTAGTGGGTGTCATGAAGGAGGCTGGGAGTAGAGGTGCAATCATCCCCACATCATAGGTGGCTGCTCCTGCACACCACTTTGCCAAATCCTAGATCCATTCCAGTTCACCAGTGAACTTCCCTTCTACCACTTACATTATGTGCAAATGTACATTTGCTACATCTAAAAATGGATTAGTATTTAATACTTAACTAACCTCAAACCACTATCATTCCCAAAAATATGGTTCACAGGGTCCTGACTGTGGAAAGCTGGTCTGCACCCCAGCTGCTTCTACAGGTACCAACGTTAGGCCTCATAATGTAGTGATAGATCTCTATTCAAGCTAGCTTGGATGCCAGAAGCAGTACAGCCACAGTACTGCAGAACTTTTCTGTGTGAGCTCGATGCCGAATTATATAGGACTGAATTAAGCACAGGCTCAGACCTGTTCAATTTAAAACTTTTATTGTTTCACAAAGTCATAAACTAAAGGAGGTCTGTTGGTTCACGAGGTTCCCAAATCAAGCCCTTGCTCTCTAACCCAGAGGCTAGGTGCGGCAGCCTGATTCAGTAGTCTCAGAACTGGTCAACAGCTCATTTAAAAGGAGTCCCTTATCTTTTTTTAGGCAAAAGATACAAAACTGTCCCCATGGTGGAAGTGAGGCATCTAACATAACTTTACTATTAGTTATATATGATAACACTTATACATATGCATTTCTAATTCTTACTTCTATTGGTTATTTAGTTAACTTATCTATATTATAATATCAGGTGATACGCTTTGTATTATAATCATTACGCTTCTTATGTTAATTCTTAATGACCTTTATATTTCTTATGCTAATTTTCTATAACCTAAATACATTATTCATCTATATGTTTTGCTGGGTTTTGCAGGGTTAAAATGTCAAAACTGACATAATATGCGGTTGTTTTTTCGTCATTGCGGTTTAGCCATGCAGTTTCCTATTCTTAACAATGTAAGCGGCATGTCTGCTATTTTTATCATTGTTCAAAGGTCAGAAGTTCAGTATTTTCATCTAAGGGTCAGAAAGTGATTAACAGAATGTCAATCGCTGACTTCTCAACCTCCTTGAGGCATTCTGGGAGTTTTAGTGCATTGTTCTAATGCTAGGCCTTGCTTAGCATAAGCACTCTCTCACATTTTCCTAAGCTAATTTACATTCTCAGCAAGGCTAATGAGACAGAGCCAAGCATCATGCTAAAAGACTTACACTGCTTCGATGCGTGGTGTTGCCATGTAGACATACCCTAAAAGTAATTGGAATTGTAAAGCCAGTTTAGCTGTTGCTACTTGGAGCTACCAGTCACCAAAGGAACAAGGATGTCTGGAGGAGAAAGAATAAACTGAGTTGTTTGTCCAAGGGAATGGAAGAAGGAGGAGGACACATAGCTGGTCAGTGTATCCAATCAAAGAATGGACTAATGTGGAAGGGAAATGTATGCAAAAAGAGGAGGAGAAAGAACATAGGTTGGAGATGTCTATGATAAAGGGCAGGGAAGAGAAGAAAGCAGGGAAAGAAGAGCACAAATGGAGACAATGTGACTAATGTCACTAAAAAGGACAAATGTCATATTGCATTGAAGAGAGTTAAAAGCAAGACAATGAGTCCTAATATTACTTTTCCATGTAATGATCCTCTTAGTCATGAAAAAGGACAGCTATTCACAAGAGATTCTGCCTAAGCTGGCTCCCCACACTTTGCAGTGATTTTGTACTGCAAGTTCTGCCGGTATCCAATAAATGCAGAAGTGTTTTTAGTAAATTTAAAAAAAAAAAAAAAAGAAAAAGAGAGAGACAGTTCAGTCACTTTTGACCCTGTGATCTTTTGTCTCCAGTAGTATATAAGGAACTAGTTTTATTTTCCATTTCTAAATAAATATTAGTTTCTATTTAAATTCAGATGCTGCAATAAGGGAATTACAAGTCATTGTTGAGGTAAATTAGCAGGAGATCACTGGGTCTGTCTCCACTAAATTTGGTTTATTGAGTTATTCATGCCAATGAAAATTAAATTCACAAACAATATTTTTTAAAATGCAGACAGATTTTAGAACTCAAAGTAACAATAGTCACCATAGAAATATTGACTGTTACCATCAGGATAATAACAGTAGCTTTTTTCTCAACATCCTTCTAATTACAGCAGCTTCTGCTGCCTCTGGTATTTTGAAGCCTGTCATAATATTTGCTCTGAGCTTAGTCTCTGGAGCAAATAACTCAGGTGTGAAATATAGTCTGGACTAATAATTAGGCAAGGACAGGGCTGGTACAAAGGATTGTAATGGTACAGTGGTACTCTGTCCCTTTTTTATTTGTTCCAGCCAAATTTTAAAACCAACTGCCTAGGAGGGGCAGTGCCATTTCTATTCAGGCAGTGCTAAGAGTAAATTGACTTCATGATTCTTTATAATCTACCTGATTCCTTCTGGCTGCTCTTTCCTCCACAGATGTTAATGACCCTCTCTCCTTTTTAATGGTCTTGAAGTTCCATTAGTCAAGCTATCCTTTCTTCTGCAATGTTGCTGTCTGGTAGAAAAGTGAGATTACCGGAAATGGCTATTTCACAACTCTGAAGACTTTTTTTAGTTCTAGCTAAAAAGTTGAATTCAGGTGTGGTAATTTTAATTTGGGTGTGAAGAAGAATAATTGAAGTGTTGGGTGCTCAAGAAGGCTAGATGTTGTATTATGAATCTGAATAAGAGACATACCATTTAACTATTATGACTACAGTGAACAATTGTGACTCCAGTGAAACAATCTGTTTTGACTATTTTTGCCCCATTTGTTGTATTTTTAAAATTTAATATAATCTAGCAAAGTAGTGCATATTCCAAATAAAGTTGTATTTAGTTTTGCTCTGATCTTAAACTGAATAGTAATCCTGGGCCCCTAACATATTAGTAAATCTTGTTTCTTTTAGCTGAAGAAAAATATAGGTTGTCTTGATGCATCACACTATCTGCATCCCTATTTTCAAAATCCTAGATCCACCCATAGGCAAGGACCATCACTCCTCATCTTCAGATAGCTGCCTACAGGTCTAGCCATGCCATGCCCATTGACTTTTCAAAGACTCTAAGTAAAACCCTGAAAGGCAATAACAACATTGTGTCTAAGAGCTTAGGTTCTAATTTCATATCTCCTCCTAGGCACTCAAGCTCTGCCTCCATCCTTTTCCCTGGGCTACCACCAGTGCCGCTGGAACTATGAGGATGAGCAGGATGTGAAGTCAGTAGATGCTGGCTTTGATCAGCATGACATTCCCTATGATGTTATGTGGCTAGACATAGAGCACACAGAGGGTAAAAGATACTTCACCTGGGACAAGAAAAGATTCCGAAACCCCAGAAGGATGCAAGAGTTACTCAGAAAGAAAAAACGCAAGGTAAATTATACAGAAAGAAGAAAGAAAATGTATATGTAAGATTACATCATAATCTAGGCCATAGAGTCTTGACCAAGGGCATCACATTCCACATCCCTGATAGTGTTAGTAGGCAGGGAAGGTCACCTGACAATTTGGTGAAAACCAAGGGCTGGGCTCCCTCCCACCCAGTCTCTGCCCATCTTGGGGCACTGCACTCCCTCTCACCCTGTCTCTAGTCCTTCCTCTGCCCTGCTCCCAGAGCAGTTACCCTCTCTTCCCTGTTCTCAGGATCTGCCCTACTCCCAGGACTTCTGAGATCCCCAACCTGCCTCACTAGTCCCAGTCCCAAACCACCATTGTTCTCCAGGCAAGTCCACAATATTCTACTTGCCTGCCCTGCTCCTGGGCTCAAGTGTATCCCTGGTGTGAATCACGATCTCCCCTGCAACCCTCTTGTTCAAGAGTCCTTCTTTCCACCACCTCCAGGACCAGTCTGTTGCCCCAGCTTAGGCCCTGGGCTTTATATATTCTCTAAGCCCAGCCCCACTTCCCATCAGGCGTCTTCCTTTGAGTACCACCTGAGCCCTGTCTGCAGCCTTTCTCCTCTTGAAGTAACAGGAGGACTAAGCTCCCTGTTACACCAGAATGAAAACTTGTTAGTAGCAGTTGCAGTGTTTGCTGGGGAGGGAGAGCTCTCTTTCAGTCTGTTCCGCTGCTTTTGCTTTTGGCAGGTGTTTTTGTCTGGATGTCTTCAGACTGGCAGTAGCCACTGATGTGCTTAATATTAATGTCCTGTAAATCACACCTGATCTCACCCAAAAGCCAATTATTGATTGGATTGTTGGAAAAGTCCTTAACTGTGCATTTTTAAAAATTAAGTTACACAATAGTTGGTCTCCTATCAGTGGAATCTGTGGCATCAAGAGGTAACTATGGAAAATAAAATTTTGGCTGAATTTGAGAGAGTCTAGAAAATTTGATATTTGCTATATGTTTTGTACTATATTTACCTGAATCCAAAAGGACTTTGAATTCAAGAGGACCCCCACCAAATTAGATGCTATACATGTGTGACAGGAGGCCATCTCGGGGTCAGGTCTTAACATCGGTCCACCCACCTGTCCAGGGCAGCCTGCCCTGTCTTTCCTGCCGTGACTTGTTGTATAAATATCTGGTGTAAAAATGCAGGAGGCTGCCCATTAAATGCCCCAATGCCTAGGGCGTTACATATGGCTCTGACCACCCCGATACCATGTCCCATACCTCACAGATGGCATCCAAAGTTCTAAACCTCTGACCCAAAACTTGGCCTCACAACATCTGAGGACTTACTGGGGTCCAACTGTGGTCTCAGACATCTGTAGATTTACCTTGGCCATATTGTCCCCTCCCTGGGACATCAACTTACACCCTCATACTAGGGCCTCCCACTTATGCCCTCTCACTAGGGCCTCTTACTCATATTGATACTTTTGTGGGGCTGGTCTATATGCAGCCCTTCAGGTTGCCCCTACAGCCCTACTCTGCACACCCCTGGTGCAGCCCTTCAGGCTCACCTCAGCAGACCCTACTCTGCACCCCCCATGCACATGAGGCATGGCTTCAGGCCACCACCACAAACCCTACTCTGTGCAGGCCTCTACAAATATTTCTGCCCCCTCACTGGGGCCACACTATTACCCCCCTCACTGGGGCCACCAGGGTCTGACACTCCATGGGGCTCAGGTGCCTCTCCCTAGGCATGCCTGGCCCCCATGCATGTCTCTACATCTGGGTTACCCACCAGGTTGTGGGGGATGGGGCTATAAGGCGCCCCTTACTCACCTTTCACTAGAGAGGCAATTGGTGTGGCATTTCCTGGGCAGGCAGACACACCATGCCATCCTACCTTAGCAGGATGTAGTTTTATGTCATTCCTCAGGACCAGGAGCCTCCTGCCATCCCCATAGCTCCTGCCCTTACCTTCAAGATGTTGTGAGCAGCAGCTCCAGCTAAATGATGCTCCCCCTACAGCTGCAGCCAGCAAACTGCTGGCTCTCCTGCTCAGGCCTATTCTTATTGCCAACAGCTGAGCCCTGTTCCCCAGTCAGGCAGTCCCCTGCCAACCATGTGACTCCTGATTGGGGAATGCTGCCACCTGCAGGCTGCGCTGCTGCTTGGTCTTAGCCCTTAAAGTGGCAGGCACCAAAGGTGCTCTATCACAATATGGAAAATTATAAGACATTTCTTATAATAGTCCATGTATATGAATCTAATTATTGGAGCATTCTCTTAAATGTGTCTCCTCCACTGCTGCAGCATGGAAAGCAGCAACAGCAAGGGGGCAAGCAGTTGGGAGGTAAGTGGCAGGGAGGGCAGGCAATCTGACCCCAGCCGCTTGCCCTCCTAGCACCTTGGTCCCCTGCTACTTGCTACCCTCACCCCATGTCTGGCCTCCATCCCATGACTTCCCTCATGGTATCTGCCCCCCCTGTGTCTTCCCCCCAGCCACTTGACCCCCCTGATACCTGTCCCCCACCCACTACTTCCCCTCACCTTCCCCAGCATCACAAGCTGTGCTTGTGCTGGATCCTTCCCTGCTCTCTGGCTGCGTACTGGATCAGCTGCACACTGGGTTCTGTGCTGCTCCCAGGCTCATCACTACTTTCCTCACTAGTCCCTGGATCAGCACAGAGCCAGGGGGTAATCCAGGACCCAGTGGGGATCCAGAGAGCAGTGAGAAAATCAGCACAGAGCCAAGGAGTGGTGAGTCAAACAGCATGGATCCAGGGAGCAGTACAGGACCCGATGCTGATTCCCTTACTTCTCTCCAGTGGGGTCCTGCTGAGCCAGGGAGAAGCAGGAGCCAGTACAGAGCCAGGGAGGGAGTGAGAATTGGTGTGGAGCCAGAGAGTAGCACAGGATACAGTGCAGCCTGCATTTTCACTTAGTATTCAGTTAAAAGACAAGGCTTCATTTCCCACCATGTTTAATGGGGGAAAATACGTCATCTTGGAATCAGGTAAATATGGCATATTAAGAAATATTTACATTTCTTTGTTTCATCACAGATGTCAGACATTTGTTTACTGCCCCGTGTATACAACTGGGGGCATTTTTTCAGTTGAAAAGGTTGCTTTTGTCTGAAAAGTAATGTTGCACATAAAGAAGCAGATTTCTACTATGGTCTTTAAAAAGCAGCTATTTTATGTGTATGTGGAACTGTATGCACAAGATCAATAACTGCTTTTTTAAATATGTGACCATGCCTATTCTTGTCCTGAAATGAAAACTGAGCTCTGACTGTATTATGCTGTATTATTAATGCTAATGGTATCTTCTGCTTTCTGATCCTGGCAGCTTGTTGTCATTATAGATCCCCACATTAAGATTGATCCTGCATACACCATCTACTCTCAGGGCAAAAGCAAGGACTATTTTGTGAAAGACAGGAATGGGAAAGACTTTGAGGGTGTCTGTTGGCCAGGTAAGAAAACCCTTTGCTTATATTTTACACAGTTTAATATGTTAATTTTAAAGTGTGTGCCAGAATAAAATAAATGAGCCAAAAGTGGGTACCCAGCTGGATAGACCTTACATTTCACAAGTAAAATATACTTGTGACAATCTTATGCTCATAATTCCAGGTTTTTTGACATTTCTAATATGCTTCTTAATCTTCACAGGACTGTGCTCTGAGGTATCCATGGTAACAAAATGCAACTCAGTCTGTTATATTCAATTATTTTATTTTAGAAACTCAGATGTTGCAGGCTGACGGACTGGTACAATGAGAGTTGTTAAAACAACTGTAATAAAAGGGCCTCAAGATTCATGGTAAATTCACTCAAGGTTTTAATAGTAATAATAACAATCCCTCACTCTCATGTAGCACTTCTCACCAGTAGATCTTAAACTTCATATAGAGAAAGTAAAAATCATTGCCTCCTTTTCTCAGAAGAGGAGCAGAGGGAGAAGGAAATTAAGTACCTTGTCCAACATCATCTAGCAGAGCTGAGAATAGAATCCAGCTCCCTGGAGTCCCAATCCAGCGCATTATATCATGGGCCACTGATGAACACTGTGCTGAAACAGAGGGACATGTTTATAGCTGAAGTCAAACAGATGTGATCATTTCAACGGGAATCTTTTTCAAAGGTGATTATGACACTGGTAGTAAGCCACTAATAATGTGGTGTAAAGCCCCAGCCCATACCCTAATGTTTAATTTTGTTTGCATGAATAAAGGTTTTGATTACAATCTTATTCCTTCCTGGGTCCACGACAGCCATCTGCACAAAGCAGGGTTACATGCTTCAGGCATTGTGGACGTTGAGAAACCTGCATGCCTTGCATCTTTTAAAACTATGTGGGGAGAGACACCTTAATGGTATAAGGAAACAACAAGAGAAGGATACTTGCAGTAGTAGTCAGAAGAGCAAAACTGGAAAAAATGTTAAATCAAAGTGGAGGGAAAAAAGGCTGAAGAAGAAAATGGGAGGAAAAAATTAAAATAAAGAGAAAAATGGTGGTGAGATGGGAGTTAATGGCATCAGGGCATCATTAAGGGCAACAGGTCCTATATTTATGTTTTAAAATAACCCCCTTATTCTGAGAAGCAAAACTTTTGACTATGTTGCTTGTCTTAAAACTCTAGCTCCATGCTGGGCAACCTAAAAATGAAAAAGTCAAGGGGTTATATAACATGGTGGGGCTTTAAGTATATAGGTGTGTTTTGCTGCATTTTTTACTAAATTTCCATTATTTTTTACTTGCTAGAATGTGGAATATAAAGGGAAAGCTTCTGTAAACAAGGAAATATCTAGGGATCGTCAACCAGGACATAAAGTGACACCAAATTTGCACACAATGTTTCATCCCTGTGATTCTACACTTATTATAGGCAATTAACTCAATATTATCACTACAGATCACATGTGTGTACCATAATACAGCCACCAACCTTCTGTGTGGCACTAGACATTCTCTGTGCCTACAACAGCAGTCACAATGCTAAAGAAACAGATCCAGCTGACCCACTTATGGTCCACATTCATCAACCATGGAAATCCGGCGGTAAAGATGTACAAAGAGGCACCCTTGGTTTCCATTATGCTCAAGAGTACTCTGCTGCTGTGTTGTAGATATCGCTTATGAGCTCATAACACTAAACTTCTGTTACTTCACTGCCTTCCAGTTCACTCCTGGGTATAGCTCAGTGTGCTGGAAGGTCCTTCAAATAGTGTGGAACTGAGTCCAACAGAAGCCAAAACTTGATGGTCTTCAGAGCACAAAATAAAGTGTATTTTTCAATTGAGTTTTATTTTCACTTTGCTTTGATCTTTATTCTTAGCATTTTCTATTATATATCATGCAACACTACAGCAACGTCAGGTTTATTCGTGCTGAAAGGCAGCATACCTGCACGTTACAATACTCACACATGAAAGCAGTAAGCACTGTAGAAGTTAACAAAATAAGAGTAATGCTCCATACTTGCAGGTTCCTCTTGTTACCTGGATTTTACCAATCCTGAAGTCCGAGAGTGGTATGCAGATCTGTTTGCCTTCCAAACATATAAGGTTTGTGTTTTTTTCTTTTGTAATCCTACATAGTACATAAAAAGCCTGAAAACAGAAAAGAAAAGCAGGTAGATAAGGTAAGATAAAATACTAGCTAAATAAGCTAGTAAGTTTTCATATTTGTAGACTACTACTAAACTGTAAAGGCAAATATCCAGAATGTAGCAATAAACCCATAAACTGCAAAAGAGTCTTCACCGCAGCTTGTTTCCACTAGGAAAATCAGGACTCACCACTGAAGCAATGGTGGTAGCAACAGTGTAGACCGGTGATGGGAAAAGTGCAGCCTGTGGGCTAGATTGGGCCTGCAGTAGACTCCATTTCCAAGCAGCCCCTGCCCACGTCGATGTGGTCAGTGTCCATGGAGACCCCAGGAGCAGCAGCACTGTGACAGTATGGGGCCATGTTTCTGTGGAGACCAGCCCCAGCAGACGGCTGGGCAGGGAGCTGCTCTGAGGCTAGCATTTTGTGGCAGTGATAGCATGGTCCAGAGCTGGGCAGAGCTTCGATCCGCTGCCTCCATGCCTCAGGCAGGGACATGCAGGCAGCAGATTGTGGCTCTGTCCCATCTCTGAACACACTGTCACTGCTGCAAGATCCCAGCCCCAGCCCAGCTGGAGCAGCTCCACACCCAGCTGTACACCCTGCCAGCACTGCTGGGGCCGGACTCCATGGAAACCCTGGCCCCATGATGTCATGGTGCCACCACTACTGGGGTCCCTAAACTAACCCGGACAGATTCCTTTTCAGCGTCTTCCTGAAAACTTCAATGAAACAGATTTCACTTCAGTTAGGAAGTGAATTTCTGCTGCAATTGAAAACCATTACCTCATATCCTGCCCTCTGTTGCAAGGGAAAATGATGTTTTCTCCCTCTTTTTTATGGAAGCTTTTCAAGTACTGTATCTAAAAACTGCTATAACATCCTCTTCTCCTTGAATGCCTTTTCTCCTTGAATGTCCTTCAAGCATTTCTCATGCTCCTTGTATTCTAATCCCTTTTGCATCTTCATTGCTCACCCCTACATCATCCCCAGATTCTTTGCACCCACCTTAAAATACAGCACCCAAAACTGGATATAGTATTCTAGCCGAGACCTAACCAGTGCCACCTCTCTTGTCTGGCACACAATGCCCAAAATAGCATTTCCTATTATTGCAACAGCATCACATTACTGACTCATGTTGAACTTGTGACCCACTATAACTACAGATCCTCAGCAGTGATCCTATCCCCCATTCTTTGTTTATGCATGCATTTTCTTCCCTTTGTATAACACCCTTTCTTGTCTTTAGCCCAGTTGTCCAATTTCTCAAGAACCTTTTGAATTTCAGTCTTGTCCTTTACAGTATTTGCAGCCTCTCCAGGTTTTGCCTTGTCTGCAAATAAGCAGTATACTCACTATACCTGCATCCAGGGTGAGTCATTTTGCTACCAGTTCATCTAGCCTAGTGGTCTTATTGCTAGTTTCTTCCAGTATGAGTCCATGTAGGAAATAATAGGAATCAGCTGTCTTTCGTGGAGCTCACAGTTACTTTCATTGTAGCCTCACTGGGAAGGAACACTTTTATGTGTTAGATCTAGTGCGAGAATCATAGATATTCACACCTCACAGTCCCATCACACCTAGCTTCCTCCAGGCTGAATCCTATGTTATGGCCACTGAACACTGCCAAGCTCCCGCTGTTTTTTTCTTGGAACCTCACTTAGCAAAGGGCTGGTAAACTCATGCCACTTGTCAGCCCTCACTTCATGTCCCAACACAGCTTTTTCTGCCTCATTTCTTTCTCTCCTTTTCTGCTGTTATACCCTTGGGTGGTATTTTAAATTTCTCTTTTGATCTATCCTGCTTCTCATCCTCCTTCCCCATCTCCTTCACCAGAAGACAGTAATAGCAGGCCCATTTTAGTGAGGGTAAGGGGTGGCTGTAATAGGGAGATGAGAAAGCATTTCTCAGCACAGAGCAAGGGCAGCAGCAGGCATTTTGGGTGGGGAAGTGAGTTGCTGGCTCAAGAAGCAAACATTACTGGTTACACCTCAGGTGGTGACCCACTGTGCTAGCTATGCTAATTTGGTCCACTGGTCTTAAATATGTTGCCAACCCCCCTGTTAGACAAGTCCAGCACCCACTATATTAAAGTAATGACTTAAATATGCCCTTAATGCTACACTGTACCCTAGGGTTCTACTGACATCCTCTTTGTCTGGAATGACATGAATGAGCCTTCCATCTTCAAAGGGGCAGAACTAACCATGCAGAAAGATGCTGTCCACCATGGCGGCTGGGAGCACCGGGAAGTTCACAACCTCTATGGATTTTACCAGGTAGGACATCCAACAGAAAAATCAAGTGCTATGAATATTTTTCCTTTGGTGGCAATAAGGATGATTATAATTTTACTGTAAGAGCTCCTGCAAGGCTCCCATTACAATTAGGTCCTGTTGAGCTAGGCATTGTCTGATTGGAATCAGCTTCTCCATGATAAATCACATCTATAATAGCAATGACATCCATTCACCTTTCTGCCACAACAATGTAATAACATTGATGTATGATGTGTGCAATGTTAGTAAGCCCTTTATTTTCCTCTCCTGTAGTGTGTTGCAACAAATCATTTGTACTTTGATAATAGTTACTGTTATTTCTGGACATATGTTTCTTACTGTTCCTGCCTTGAAAGATCTAAAACGGCAACCTGATATACATAGAATATAATTAAGGCCAGCTCCCTATCAGTTATCTTCATGCTTTTTAGCAAATGGCAACTGCAGAAGGACTCATCAAGCGCTCTGGAGGAGAAGAGAGACCTTTTGTCCTCACACGATCTTTCTTTGCTGGATCACAGAAGTATGGTAAGTATGGACAAGCTACACGATGTTGCCAAATATACTGGTAGAGCTGATTTTCTTTTAATACCAAATTTTGATGGGCCTAGTACTTGGTACCTTGGTATTACTAACCACAGCAATGCATTATCATCATTAAGACAGCTTTGATATACATCTCCCATATAATTGAGTGGATTTAAAATTTGACTGCTGCCTGATCTTTCATAGCTGGCAAAAATTGGAAGATGGATAGCAAACCATGGTGTTCCATAACACATACCCACCATCAGTTGCCTATTCCAGTAGTATGCTCACACCAAACACAAGACCTGAAATGAGTTTGCTAGCTTAGAATCCCCCTCTTCCTCCTTTCTTAGTCAGACCTGTTCATTGACTTATGAGCCTGAACTCAGTATGTAAATTTAAAGCAGTGCTATTGGGATTTCCAGGAGCAGTATGGACAGGGGACAACACAGCAGATTGGAGTTACCTGAAAATCTCCATTCCAATGTTGCTTACACTCAGCATGGTAGGAATTTCATTCTGTGGAGGTAAGGTGTTTATTCTGAACTTTTCACCAACAGTAGACCATCAGCTGGATTAAGCTTGCATTCTGAGGCAGATTTAAACACAGATAATGAAAAGCTAGTGTTTAAGCCCCAAAACAGCCCTCTTTCCTCTTACAGTCCAATGTATTTCAAAGCAGTTTTATATATTTAGGTTAATTACAGCTCCAAGTCCCATCCTGAACTGCAAACCTCAAGCTGTCGTCTGTTAGTACCACTATAATTTAATCGTGTGTCCAGAAGAAAGACTTACCATATCTCTCAAAGCAAACAAACCACTTTGTCAATAGTTGGATGTTACAATTTTTTTATTTATTTTTTTACTTTTGTGAGATCAGGCTGGTACTTTTCAGCAGGGTAGCATGTCCATATTCAACTAACATATTTAAGCATTTGGCATGTTTGTAATGGAACTCCACATTTTACAGAAACCTTTCCAAAAACTCATTGTCTGTCTCTCTAAAATCTAGCTGATGTGGGTGGGTTTATTGGAAATCCAGAACCAGAACTACTTGTTCGCTGGTATCAGGCTGGAGCATACCAGCCTTTCTTCAGAGGCCATGCCAGCCTGAACAGCAAACGGCGTGAACCATGGCTGTTTGGAGAGAAGAATACACAGATCATCAGGGAAGCCATCAGAGAGCGGTACAGCCTTCTTCCCTACTTATATACACTGTTCTACCGGACACATGCTGAGGCTGAACCAGTTATGAGGTAAGATCATAATGGACTAAATCAAAATGAAATCTCTTGTTCTTTAAAGAAAAAATCCTTCTTCCAAGTCAGGAATTTTAATGGTTATGGCAAGAAGGATGCATTGGAAGAAGAGTTAAATTACCATCACTTACTTTCATAATCATATATGATTTTTTTTTAAAGCAAAGAAAAGAAATGTTCACTTCCTAAAAGAGAAAGATTCAATAAATCAATTTACTAATATTCAAAAAGAATATTATCCCCTATTCTGATTCATATCTAAATATTACTAATAGACCCCTAAGCTGCTGACCTGAAAGTGCTAATATCAGTATTTTTTTTCTCTGTTTAAATGCTTTTTGTTCATTTGGAGGAATAGGCTACCAGGTTACCCTTATGAGAATTAATTTTGCATAGATAATTCAAAGATGAGGCATAATATTCTGTGCCACACTCCCTACAGCCATTTTTCCTTTAGTAGAAGAATACTGTGTAGAAATTAGGTCAGGAAGCTAGCTTTGTTTTGTTTTCCAGCAGATAGACATCTCAACGGAATGAATCGCAGCTGTCATTTCAGTGGAAGATAAAATTACTGAACACTCTTGTAGTTTTGTCTTTTACAGATAGCACTGGAATTGCTATCTGCTCCTGTCACATTTCCTCCCACTAGCTGTGATGCCAGTGCATCACAGATTTTTAGGAAAGATGAGGCCTGGTTTTCAATAGTGTTGAAACCCTGGGCTGCACTCAGTTGTGAACCTTATTTGTGCATGTAACTGTACAGATATTTACACATGCTAATGTCCTATTTGTATGCATGGTAACAGTCACTGCATGGGGCCAAATACAAGTTTTAAAAATGGATCAAAACAAAATTACGAATCGTAAATTGTGCATACCAGTTTGGGCAGCTCTAGTATGATCGTCTGTCCAGCAAGAGGCTTGAGCAAAAAGTTGAATTCGCCTTGCTTTCTGCTTTTGCAGGGTGGGAGTATAAAAGTACTAGAAGTGCCTTAAGTCTTGTTACACAGCAGAGCTTAACAGGTGACTTAAATATGGCATTTAAAGGCACACATGGGCTACAAACTTATCCAGTCTTCCTGTGTTGGATATTAGTAGCCACAGCTTTAAAGTCAGGGAAAGGGAGCCTGAAAACTTCAGCTAGGTCACAGAGGACTTCCTGGGAAAGGAAAAACTGAGTAGACCCAACCTTCTTGCTTCCCACAGACCTCTCTGGGTAGAATTCCCTGAGGAAGTAGAAACTTTTGGTGTAGAAGATGAGTACATGCTGGGTAAGTAGTGATTTTTTTTCTCATCAGCTAGTATTTGCTTCAAAGTTACACACTTCTGACATTAGCATATTGTAATAGCAAGCAGTTTGAAAACCTTGGCCAAGATTTTTAAGTGAATAGTGATACTGAGTAAGATCTCCAAACGGGGCTACATTTTCAGAGACTGAATGCTACGGACTTCCTACATGGAAGTCCTTTAAACAACTCATGTGCAGATGCAAAAAAATGGAGACACCCAAAATAACTAGTCACTCTTGGCCCCTGTTTCCCTGTGGGGCACATGGAAATTAGTTTCATCATTTGAGCACAGAACTAAGAGCAGGAATTCCGGATAAATGTCATCCAACATTAATTGACTGTTGATCTGATATTCCTGCCCCTACAAGCCAGTATTTCCAGAGATTATACTTAAAATATGAAGGAGCTAGTCTTGTAGTTGTTGCAACCCCAAAGTCAGTAAATTTTCTAGAAGTGTTCTAATCATGCAGCACAGCACAGATTCCTAAACTGTGCTGTGTTTCCTGTATGTTAACAATGAACTCCCATAAAAAAGTTCCCTCTTTACAAGTGGGGTGAAAGACTGAAAAACATACTAATATGTTTTCCTATTTGAACAAAACCCACTCTCCTATAACTAGAAGCAAGAAAAAGGGCAGCACCATTTGGCAAGCACTTCACTGGAAACTGTGGGACTCATAGCAGCCTCTTACTAAAATTCTGTAACTAAATTCAAGGCGGTATGAAAGGCTTTTGCTACCTCTTGTATCAACACAGATAAATCACCCTCGTCCATCTTGCTGTAACTCTGAGGCTGGAGATAACTGAAGAAATAAATTTGTACCTCTGAATGTGTCATGTTAGATCTTCAGAACTTTTTTCTACTGCTCCCACATCAGTTGCATATGTTGAATACAGCACTGCCCAACCAATATACTCAATATATCTTTCAGGAACAAAGTGTAAATATTTCCAGTGAAGCACACTTTACAGAAGCTTGTGTGCAAAGTGATGCTTTTTTTTTTTGTTGATTTGGATTATAGGAAAGTAGGGGGTGGGGTTGGTTTAACAGGAAAAAATTACAGCTTCTCCAGTCCCTTACCCTTATAGAGAAGTAACATTTTGGTGAGGGCCCATTGTTAACAGTAAAAATATGCCAAGTTCAGGATTCTGTACTGGTATTGCATTGGCATAACTCTTATGGAAGGGTGGATTTTCAGGTGCATAAAGGAGCCAAGCATCTGACTTACAGAGTTGAGCATTTGACTTCATTAAGTGATTTTGAAGACCTCATCCAACAACTCAATAGTCTTCATCATTAATATTAGCTCCAGAGTAGTATACTTGGGTAAAGTGTTTTACATAATAACCATGTTCAATAATAATATCTAGCTCTTTTATATAATCATTTTCATTGACAGAGCTCAAAGTGTTTTACCAAAGAAGTTGGTGCTATTAACCCCATTTTACAGAAGGGGAAAGTGAGGCATATAGAGGGGAAGTTATTTGCCCAGCATCATCCAGCAAGGTAGCAGAGCCAGGAACAGAATATAATGGGTCTCCTGTGTTCTACTCCATGTCCACCTACCGCCACACTTCCTTTTCTATTTTTTAATTCAGGAAAAGCTTTACTGGTGTATCCAGTCACTGAACAAGCAGCCACTGAAGTGGATGTTTTCCTGCCTGGATCAGATGAAGTAAGGATAAGTAAGAACATACAATCTCTGGTATTTAGTTCAAAAGAAATCATTTACCTTCATTTTTCTGCAATCAAACACATCACACAGTAGCAATGACCTATTCATATCTTCTCTTCTCAGAGGGCCTTTTCTCAAAGCCTCTCTCCCCCATTTTTCTGCTTGTCCCACAGCAGCCCCTGTGCTTTCTATACTTACCTATTCCAGACTGGTACATAAACCTCCATCCCCTTCCTAATTTAAATCACTTCTCAAGATGCACTCTTTCTATGACCTCTCTACAAGAAATTAGCTGATGGCATAATCTATTTAATTATTTCATTTATTTTTCCTACAGTAAATTTTAATTTACTTGGAGGAAAAGATAAAAGAGGGAGATGAAAGGTAATAAAGACACTAGAATCAATGCTGTGGGATTAGCATCCATAGATTGCTGCACAAGGAAGATGTATGTTGGTAGACAGATATTTTAAGAGAACTTTGGGAAAATATCTCATTTTTGTGCTATATTTCTGTCACCCTGATCATTGTACATGCTTGTTATGTCCCATTCTCCCACCCCATCTTCACTGAATACACTTCAAAGTAAGGATTCTCATTTCAGGAACTAGTAAGTACATGGTACCACGTCGGTCAAGATAACAACACAAAGTGCTGCAGTGCAGACTGTTCTTCAGTGCCCTATTTAAGAACAGCAAACACCAACACATTTAAGAAAATCAGTACTTCTCTGAAGTGGAAGTTATTTATCCACATGATGGCAGTGCAATATACTCCTACATAAATGACTTGGTTTCAGAAGCAGAAGTTGTCAAGGAGATACTGCATAAAGAGTGTCCTTAAATTCTAGAACATATAACTTAAAGGCCTGTCATGTCACAACACAAAATAAATATATAAATAATAAATTATATTAATGAATTCATGAGAAATAGATCATATGATCATTTTTTTGACGGTGGGGAGGAACCTGGGGGAAACCTAGTAATGCTTAGCCCAAAGCAATTTCCTCATAATGCAAATTTCATAGAATCATAGAAAATTAGGGCTGGAAGGGACCTCAGGAGGTCATCTAGTTCAAACCCCTGCTCAAAGCAGGGCCATCCCCAACTAGATCATTCTAGCCAGGGCTTGGTTGAGCCAGGCTTTAAAAACCTCCCAGGATGGAGATTCCACCACCTCTCTAGGTAAACCATTCCAGTGCTTCACGACCCTCCTAGTGAAACAGATTTTCCTAATATCCAACCTAAACCTCCCTTGCTGCAACTTGAGACCATTGCTCCTTGTTCTGTTATCTGCCACCACTGAGTACAGTGTAGCTCAAATTTGTGACAGGTGGAACAGTTACATTTTATTACAATATTTATTACAAATTTTTCTCCACTGGGTTTTCATATTTTCGCATAATACACAACACATACTGTAGCTTTATGAATGGCACTGTTACTTAATACCTCTAGCAGCTTCAAGATCTATTAAAATTAATGTAAGTCGTAGAAAAGGTCTTTATGTTTTTTTACTAGATAGTGAGGAATTGGGTCATTGGACTCAACATTAAAAGGTACTTCTTGCATCTCGAGAAAACAGTAAAGGATAGTGAGACCCAGGAATGAAATCACAAGACAAATATCCCTGCACAGGTATCTGATCTTTCTCTGCTTATATATCATGCTTGTTCCTTCTGTCTTCCTTGGTATAGGTGTGGTATGATTTTAGAAGATTTATTCGAATGGAAGGTCCAGGAAAACTGAAGATACCAGTAACTTTGGAGAGTGTATGTTGTTTGGCCTAAAATATTGTTTCCATCTGTTTGATAATTTAAAAAAGTCTCTTGCTCAAGCACTTATAAAATCAGGGAGATACTAGGCAGTAAGCAAAGATGTAAATTTACAGCAAACTAGCTGCTCTGACCTAACTCCCCGTGGTGACATTCCTAATGTGTACTAAGAAGTTGAGCTGGCTACCTTGCATTTAGTATATACTAAGGGCTAAATTGATACCATCCCACCTATAAGGCATGTAAGTAGACTTTAGGTGCCTAAGAGTGACATTATTCCACCCTGTTCGTGTCCTGAAATATCTGTTCATGCATACCTTTGTAACATATCGTCACCTGACCCTAAAGATGCAGCCACAAAAAACAGCGAGAAGGAGGGCCTACCCATCTTTTACATTAACTGTTTTTCAAGGACTTGGGCAGGATGGAAGGAATCATATTTAGGCACCTGTCCACTTACATGCCTAATAGGTAGACTAGAATCTGACCCTAAAATTGCCCACAGATGGAACTGGTGCATAGGAACTAATGAAACGTAAGTTCACACTCACCCTACCTTTTTCACAGAAACTTCCCTCGTAAGACCAGCCCTCTGGGAATGTTGGAAGAACAAAAAGTTTTTCAGCAGCATTTTAGGGAGGTGTGAGCTCACTTGGCAACCTGACGTTTCTAGGTGGGACTACTGTGGTCAAAACCACTACGTGCCTATCAACATCAGGCTTAGGTGACAATTAGGCACGTAGAATGATAGCACCTGTGTTTGCCAGAGCAGGCCAATGCGTGATCTTTGCCTGTATCCTTTGCTCATTCCACCCTGGCTGCTAGTATGTGCTCTTAATTGGGACGGGGACACTGCACTGGGTAACAATAATAATCGAATGTTGTCAGGATAAAGAGAATACAGTAAGATTGCTTCCACTCCTATTGTAAGTAGAACAAAGTTTATCAAGTCGCATGCTCTCTGTTGACATCTGGTAAGAAATATCTGCATTTTTCTCCTCAGTTAAGTTAAAAAAATAATGATCAGTGAATGGCACTGAGATTTTCACAGCTGAGGTCTTCTGCCCTGGTTTTGCTGTTGGTAGATTCCAGTGTTCCAGCGTGGGGGGAGCATCATACTCCTAAAGACTGCAGTAGGAAAATCCACTGAATGGATGACAGATATTTCTTATGAACTTCGTGTTGCCCTGGACTCCAAGGTACAATGGGCCTGTGTGTTTTTTATCCACCTGTCCCTTTTCCCCTTTGTCCGTCTCTTCTGGTACTGTCATGTTCCAGCTGCTCCTCACTTTCTGGAATCTTTTCCTCCAGCAGCAGGACCTGCTATATAGGAAACAGGTGGTTTTGTGCTGCCTGCCTCGCCAACACAGCATGGCTTAGGCCAAACACACCTGCTTGAAGAGAAGCCAGTCTCCTCCAATTTAGTGGGGAGAAATTTGGCCACCTTCTCACTTTCCTGGGCTCTATTTCTTCAGCTTGGGGACCCTGATGGAGCACAAAGACTGTTCCTTTAGCACAAGATTGTAGGATGGCTGCAAAACTAGAGCAGTTCCTGGTTTTCCCTTTGCTTTTCCCCTTCTTTGTCTACCAGCTTCCAGTAACCTGGAAAGAGGAGAAGACAGTGGAGGATTATGTCAGGCCACAAAGCTCCTCTCCAGCTGCAAAGATAATTTTTTCATGGTGCTGCACAGATAAGGAGATAAATTTACAAAGCCATAATATCCAGACATTTGTAATACTGCATCATTCCTCACTGGAGTGTTTTAGTATTCCAGATCTTTTTAGCACATAGTAAGATTTTTTGTATTTATAGGGTTGCACAATGAAACTGGAAATAAACTGCTGTTAACTCTCTTCTACATCTGGTGTCTTCCATAGGACTCTGCAGTAGGTGAGCTCTATCTAGACGATGGGCATTCATTTCAATACCTCCATAAGAAGCAGTTCCTGTACAGGAAATTCACTTTCCATGAGAATATGCTCTCTTCCAGGTACCAGCAACTGACAGAAGTTTGTTTAGCTTCCCAAACTTATAGGCTACCAATAGCAATGCCTCTTACAATTCATTTTACTTTGGGTTCAATCCAAATTGTTGTAGTTGCCTTCATTAGGCGTGTCACAGGAGAGTGATCAAAACCAACAGGTTTAGGCATCTAGGGTCCCTACAACAGTGTTTCATGCCACCAAAGGGCACGATAAGGGTATGCAGGTGTAAGCTGGGAGGCACCTGGAGTAAACCAAGCTTAGGGGTATGTCTGAGCCCCCACTCCTCCTCAGAGCTTAACCACCTATATGGCATCATCTCAGAATTCAGACTGCCCAGAGATACCTAACTGTCAGCACCACTTACTTTGGGACCAAGTATAGCACCTACACTGACCTTCACTGTCAAAGAGGAGAGGGAGCTTGCCCACCTGTTATATAAATTGCCCAGTGATTAGAGCACTTGCCCTCCCCTTGTCCATGAAAAAGGATACATGGATTCTAGGTCCTCCTCAGTCTAAGGGAACTCAGTCTTACATGCCATACCCTCCAGGAGAGTGCCCAACCCACCAGTCTACAAAATAGGCTAGGTGTGGATACCATCCACTCTTTCTGTTGAAGCTGGGCAACTGGGGCAGCCCAATATACAAGAGGCACAGAACTATAAGGACAGCAAGCAAGAGCCCCTAACTCGGTAGCCTACTGAGGAGAGCACCCCCCTGAATGACTGAATGAGATCTGTTGTCCAGATGGGTAAGTAATATAGTCATGAACCTACCGGTTTTTCCTTGCTTCTTCAAACTTCTCAGACAGAGGTGGAGATCTGTAAAATTTACCATGAAATGGGATTACAGAATGTTTTAGGTAACATTTTGTTAAAAAACACACTTTAAGTCCATCATTATAGGTAAGCCTGAATCCTGTTATGAGGTTTTCAGAGAGTACATTTTGTAGTGTAGATGCACCTTTACCATTTCCATCTACTTAAATCATTTTCAGAGGTAAAACAGGTAACCAAGAGCTTGTGAACCGTGCAAACAGGTTTTTTTTTTTGGTTGATGGATAGTTCTGAAAAGTTGAAAAAATACATAATTTCATATTGACCTGAAGCAATTTTTTCTATATGTTTAGCATATTAAAGAATCAGGAAAAAAATCAATGTGCCTTGAAAAAATATTTAATTTCAACATTGTGTTTTCAGTTAATTCTTTTTGAAGGATTTTAAAATAAATTTGAAGATTTAAACAAAAATATTTTGAATCTCAAATTGAAACATGTCACTTCAAAACATATTAAAATTAAACTTTTTTAGCTTTTTTCCCCATTTTGGCAAAACTGAAATTAATTTACAAAACATTCTAGTGTTAAATCTGTATTTTCTACAGTATTGGCTATATCTATTTTCTTCTGTATTGGCTAAAATAAATCTCTGTTTTGTGAGATTAATTGATGCATCATAATGGCAGTTAACAAAGGGGAAAATTATCCCTGCTATAACAGAAATTATATTAGGGGAAAAATAAACTGTTCTGGAAATGTGAAGCAAGAGAGTGTAGTTGTGGTTTGTCCCTTAAAGTTTTCATCCTTTGTTGCACTTCCACTGAGAAGCTGCTGTATTTAAGATATTTTTTTCCAGCTGTGCAGATGGAAATGGACAGTACAGCACCAAATGTGGAGTTGAACGAGTACTAATTCTGGGAGTTCGACAGCAGCCTACATCTGCGATCGTCAATTACCAGGGTAACAAACTATATTATATTTCACTTCAATTTTAAAACTCTTGCTGGTGCTCTTTAAAGGCAACAAATTCAGAAGGCTAAACAGAAAACAATTATAGAATGGGAAGCAACACTGCTTGGTGCTGCTCTGCCAGTAATTGCACCCATGTTCGAGGGATCTTCTTGACACATATTTAGTCTTCAGGAGAGTCTCTATAAACCCAAAGCAAAACAAAGTACAGTATAAAGTAAAAAGAGAGGCAGAGAGCGTTTCAGCCTGGGGATCAACCTAGCCTTCGGAGGGCTCCCCCGGCAGCAGACATTTTCTGCCAGTCTGAGCACTTACGCTAGGAACAGTGAAATGGAGGCAGGAATTAACTCTCTGGGTTTTAAAGAGCAGGTGGTGCCTATGCATGGTGGAGGGTAATGGAAGAGGGGTTTTTTTCTGTTCTATAAACCCCTGCCCAGAGGAAGCTGCGCTGAAACTTAGGGCTCTGCAGGTCCACAGGAAAATCTGTGTTCCTCTTTCCTTGGCTGCACTTTGGAAACGAGAGATGAAGTTACAGCTGTCTCCCAGCAAAGGGCCCTGCAGCATAAGTCCCAAAACTGAAAACACTTTGGATTTATTAATAACCTTCAACTACCTGAACTGTGGTTACAACGAGGATACGGCTAGACTGTTCTCAGCAGTGGCAGATGACAAGACAAGGAGCAATGGTCTCAAGTTGCAGCAAGAAATTGAAGTTAGATATTAGGAAAAACTTTCTTAACTAGGATGATAGAAAAGCACTGGAACACGTTTCCCAGAGAGGTTGTAGAATCTCCATCCCTGGAGGTTTTTAAGACCCAGCTAAACAAAGCCTTTGCTGGGATGATCTAGTTGGGGCTGGTCCTGCTTTGAGCAGGGGATTGGACTAGATGTGACCTCCTGAGGTTCCTTCCAACCTTAATTTTCTATCATTCTAATATTGTAATTACTGTAACTGTACTTCTGAATTAACAGTTAGTTCATGTTCTCAACCATGTAGCAAGAGATACAATTTAAAAGTAAAATAATCCTTTTCTACCCTCCAATAGGATGAGTTAAATCTGTAAATTGTCCTGGCCTGAGTAAGGGTTGTTGGTTGTAGCCGTGTTGATCTAAGGACATAGGCAGACAAGGCTGTTTGGGTAAATGTGATATCTTTTCTTAGTTGGTCTAATAAAAAAATATCACATTTACCCAAACAACCTTGTCTGTCTATGGCCTGAGAAAGGAAATTTGAAGCTAAGAACAAAAATGTTCATGTTTCTCTCTCTCTGTCACAGGAAAGTCCATAGATTCTGACTATGGAACTACATGAGCAGAAAACTATGAACTTACACAAAAACTTTTCTAGGGAAAGCAAGAGGAATTTGCATGATGACTTTTTCCTCCACCATGGGTGCATCTACACAAGATGCTTACTGTGCATTAGCCTAATAACACTGCACAGTAGTGTCACAGCAAAAACTATGCTAATAGCCTACTTGCACAGTGTTTTTAGGCTAATACGCAGTAAGCGTCACTAAATAACCATTCACTGCTACTACTGTGCAGAAACTCTAGGTACTGTGCATTTATTTAGTACTTTATTAAGGAAGTACTAAACTAGATGTGCTGTAACTCAGGTGTATTCATGAATGTATAAATGCACCCGCTGCTGTCCAGAAACCTCATCTTTCTTCCCCTTTAGAAGTGATGTTGGTAATAACATGCTGCCTGCACCTGTTCACCTCTGAGGCACATAAAGCAAAAGTTAACACTGTAAAAATTACTAACTTCTACAGAAGAGTGCCAGAGCATAAACGTTTAGTAGTAGCTTCCCCTTGGGAGACGCATAGAACCCAAGTATGTTTGCAGGCTAGAAGAAAAGGAGTAATAGTACCTTCAGCTCTTGTAAAGCCTGTTGAGCAGAGCATATTGGCCAGCTTTGGCCATAATTGCTCTCCTCTTATCATGCCATTGTCTAGTGATGGAGGGAGCATTCTGATCCAATGTAAGTAAAAGAAATAAGATAGTCGTATACAATTTTCTTTGGAGAAATGCTAATTAGAATGCATAGTAAATTCTCTTTTATCCTGTTGAAATTTAGATGGAAAAAACAAAGACATTATTTTCACCTATGATGACAAGACCTCCACGTTGACTCTGGAAAAATTATTATTAAATGTTGGCACTAACTGGGAGATTTACCTCAAGTGAGAGGAGGAGCCACATCTTCAAAGCACTTGAGAATGTTTAAAGAAGGTGGTATTGGAGGACTTAAGTTGCTCATGAGTCAAGCTGTCTTGAAGCATGCAGCTAACCCAGGCTGATCTTCTATAATATTTTCTTTTGGAGGAAAAAAAACCCACAAAAATATTTTAGTTAGATTTGAAAATCTCATCCCAAGTCAGTAAATGGCAAAAATTACAGCAAATAAGCCTTGAAAAGGGCTCATCACTGTCCTGCCCAGGTTGGCTTCACTTTGACAAACAAAGTACATTTTGTACTGGGTTAAGTTGTGCCCATGTTTGAAGTAGTAACCTGAATGAGTGTGATTACTCTTATTACAAACAACCCCCTCCCCCCTCCAACCCTTTTCCATCTTCCTAGGACAAGGAAAGGCCGTTCAGTCTGTCTAAAGGCCAGTTGCTGCAACAGTGAATAAAAGAGGATAATATGGGAGATGGGAAAACACCTTAAATGTTCACTTCCAAACGTTTGAAATGTTAAAAGGTCCACATTTTTGTACAGAATGACATCAGTTCGGGGCGTTAGCTCAACCTCCAGAAAACACTTAAAATAATAATTCTCCTTTCTCTCTCCTGTCCCCAAACTTTTTTTGTAAACAGTAAAGAGAGTTTCACTCTGAAGAGTGTGGGTGGTGAAATGCAGAGAAAAATGATCTCTAGCTCTTTCCACACTGAAGAGGAAATGCCACTGGAGTTGTATGCTGTGCCCAGTAATCCCACACAGTGCTGTCAGTCATTTCCACCTGCTGCTGCTTATTCTCTGGGGATTTCTGGGGGTGCCAAATTTCAGTTAAAGCATGCTCTGACCATTAAATTCTGACCTACTGAGTATGATTGATTTAGGCCAACTCATTCTTTATGGGAATCAAGTATTCTCTCCCCTTTATTTTGTGGAATTATATTTCCTTTCACATGCACCCTTACAATCACATGCTCCTTCTAGCAGATGGATTGGCAAATTTTCCTCAAAAGACTCAAGGGACAGAAACCTGAAAATTCCAATTCTCAGGACATTTGAGCAAATCTCTGATGAGTGACCTCAGATGAATCCTTTGCTTCCTTGAGTTATGTAAGATGGTGAGCTACTCACCAACCTAGGAGAGGCTGACCTCTCTGCCTCCCTTTCCTACCATCCACAACTCAAATCAAACCCTTTTCCTCAAAGCTTAATTTATCATTACAAGAAGCCAAAAACCATGCCTTGGCAAAAGCACTTGAGAGCAGTAGACAGACTTTCCCCAAGAGCTCACGTGATCCCTCTAGCTCTCTTAGATTTGACCACTTCCCAGTTGGGTCTGATAACTGAACAGGACTGATAGACCTCACTGATGTGAATCTTCCAGAAGGCATAAATTACCCAAATATTGTCTTTAATTATGCCAGTGCATGTGCATCAGAGAAGGACGAACTAAGCAGACTAATAAAATCATCTCCCAACTCCAGAAACAGGGTAAAAAGCAAATGCCCTCTTCTACTAAGATCTTTTTCTGCACCTGATGTCTCTCCTCTTCTGTTGATTGTCTATGGTGTAAATCCACCGATTGCAATGGAATAAATATGGATTATCAGCACATGTGAAAGGACAATCAGGTCCTAGCTTTCTATTGTAACCCGGGTGGTACTCTAAGAGGTACCGCCTCTCCAATTGAAGGGATCAAAGCAGGTGCACAAGCACTGTGGGAGGTGTAAGGACTCTCCTCCCCCTATAGAGCAGAGCCAGACTGCCAATGGGGACTTAACCATATACCTTTTAATACTGGGAACATAACAGGCATAAATCAGAAGGTACAGTGGACACTACAATGCCCAAAGGGGGCAGGATTCAACAGAGGTTAGACACCTACAATCATTGACAAAAAACAGAGTTGACAAAAAACAGAGTTAACAAAATATAAAACACAAACAGCAGAACAAACAATACGGGTTGGTGAAATATAAAAAAGGCACAAAATGCAAAATGTCAAATGACAAGGAAATATAGGGCCTTGATACCTGGAGGGGGAGGGGCCCTTTCCACTGCAAGAAGATTTGCTTCCTGTTAGCTCACTCACCCCAAGTCACCTCAGCTAGGACTTGAAAACAGATCTCCCACTGCCTTGCAGCCACCACTGGTGGCACTGCTCCAGCCTGCTAGGGGTCTTGACCTTCCTGGAGCCCCAGCCGCACATTGAGCTGCCTGGCCTCGGATTGGAGGAGCTGGAAGCAGAGTTGGGAACCTCTCGGGTCACTGCTCAGATCCTTCCTGGAGTGGGGGGAGCCTCTCCTGCCGGCCACACGCCGCACTGCTGAGGGTCCCACTGCTGCCTCCAGGTCGTGCTCTTTCAGGCTCTTCCGGGGCACTGCTTCTGCCCCACTGGCTCAGCTCTTGCCAGCTCTGTGAAGCTCCTTCCTTGTTGTCCCTTGCCAGTCTCCCCTGAGTCAGCCCATGCTGCCCCTTTTATGCCCCTCCAGGTGACCCAAGGGGCCAATCGGGACATGGGGGGATGAGTCTCTGGGGCCTGATTGGTGCGGAAAGGGAAGCCCAAGTCCTTCAATCATCTTTTACCCCTTCAAAACCCCTGGGCCAAATCATTACCAGATTGGTGAGGAAGGGGAATCCCAAGTCCTCCAATCATCTTTTGCCCTTTCAAAACCCCTGGGCCAGATCACTGTCAGCCAGCCTATCACACTATTATGTTGTGGGATTTATATAAAACTCTCTCTGAAGATATTTATTATTAGTTCCTGCTTCTGAAGATAAAGGTGCTGCTGGTGGTGTGCAGTTAATGTGCCATTAGGATGCTACAAACATTTTACCTTCATTTTGTGAATTGTGAAGGTAGAAATGATACTACAATGATGATTGTTTTCATCATGAAATGAGTCACGTGGCTTATTTCTTCCAACTTTAAGCATTTTTAAAATGTTCCAGTTAAAGATTTACTGGGGGCTATACCTATCTATTTATGTCTATGCTGTGTCCTGTGCCTGCAAGGCCAGGAATCTAATAAAGTGATTTAGGGCCTGATTTTGAAAGGATTTTAGGTATGTAAGTTCTCTAGGAATTAGGTGCCTAAATACTTTGAAACCCTTGTTCTTAAAAGTAACTAACTCTTTAGGTCTGAGAGCTTAGCTATCTAGTAATTGCAGAAGAAACAATCATATTACTTTTACAGCATCTTTTATTATTTTCCATGTATTAATGCAATAAGTTGGGCAAGTCCAATAATAAACATGTTTACAAGCTGAACCATTTGTTATAACTAGAGATGAATAAAAATTCAGATAGGAAAATATTGCATGATTGGAGATGAAATAATGAAAATTATATAGAAATAATATTATCAGTATATCTGATTTAGTTAGTTCTTTGCCTAAGCAGTACATTTATTTTATGCCTGATTTTTTAAATATATGTATATGGGAACATCCTCTATATTTTTCCAAGGGACAGATATAATATTGGATTATTTCTCTTTGCAAAGAGAAATAATCCACCGTTAAAGCTTACTTAGTTCCAATTTGGCAAAGTCTTTCTTATCTAAATTAAAAGTAGCCACAGGGCATCCATTCACCCATATAGTAAATATTGTTCCTTTTTTTTTAAAGACAGAGAGAGAGAGGGAGAAGGAAATAGAAAATGAGACCCTCCTCTATAAACAATACTTGTTTCTCCTCAAAAATGCCATGAGACTAGCCTTACAAAGGAACCTGCCTATTGAAAAAAACAGCAGAGAAAGAGCGCACTCCTGAAACCATCTAACAGGAAATACTTCTGCTAACCCACGCAAAACAGGCTGCCATTAGTAGAAAAAATTTACGTCCATGTACAATGATATATCTGGTCATTACTACAGTCCACTAAACCTCAATTTAGCTACTGGCTCTCCCAAGAACCAAACAGCCTGTGGGGACATTTCCACAAGTGGAATTAACTTTCTGCAAAACTGTATTCTCCCTATTGTGGAAAGTACCCTGGAATGTGTCATCCTATGACATCACAGCTACAATTGGTTTCAATGAGATGGTTACTAGGAGATTGGGCCAGAGAATTTTACTCAGAAGGGATATTTGTCAAAGATAATTAAAATACGAGTACATTTCTGTGCTGTATGCCCCTATAGTTCAGTTAATGAAGGCACTCAGCACATGGGAGCAATTAACTCCATATCAACTTCCTTGTTGACTTCTTAAAGTTAATGGCTTTTTAGTTTGATCCTTATTCATATTTGCATATAAAATTCCCCTAAATGTTTCAAATAATGTTTAAATGCTTTTGAAACATGTCAGCATACAAAGGACACTTGAAAGTTCAGTTAATTTCAAACCTCTGACGTGCAATCATGATACAGCAGTGATTTTAGAAGACCAATGAGCTCACCAAGTTTCACATTTGTGTCTAGTTTTTCATTTGCATTTCTGTCAGGACACAGCTCTGTGTGTGTGATAATAAAAGGAACTCTGTCAAGGGAAAATGAAAACTAAATGCAAGCATGCACACACACAATCATTGCATTTCAAACAATAAGTGATGCCAGCTGTTTGACTGTTCTGACCCACTTTTGATAATATCAGGGAGAAAGAAAAATGCATCCCTGGACAGGCTTTTCCATAAAAGAATATCAGATAGAGCCCTACAACCCTTGTGACTCAATGCAGTGAGTAAATGACAGGGCTCTGCAAAGCTTTGGGTGGTGATTTGATTTGGAGGAGATTTGGCTCAATTCAGTGGCCGAATCTCCAAATCCAAATCGAATCAGGGGACCAGTTAAAAAGCCTGAATCAGTTTGAAGTTGTCCGAATCTTTGGAAAAGATGTGGAGAGCTTCAGTGATTCAGGCACTCCCCCAGTGGCTGCAGCAGGGAGCTACAGGTGAACTCTGAGCGGGTAAGTACTAGGGGCAAGAGAGTGGGGGCTGGGGGAGGGAACCATGGGGGGATCCCTGGCAGCCACCATCCCCTGCCTGCTCCTCCAGCCCCCCCAACCCACCCACTCACTCCCCCAGCCCCTCCATGTCTGCCCTGCCCTGCCCTGCCCTGCCCAGCCCAGCTCCTGGCCCTTTAAAGAAAAGCCCAGGTGCTCACCGGGTGCTGCCAGGTGGGGGGTGATCCCTGATGTCCTCCACTGCTCCACGCTGCACTGGGGGCTCTGCACAAGCCTCCTGAAGCCCCTGTACTCCCCCAGCCCCCCCATGGGTGCCCTGCCTGGGGCAGCTCTGGCCCTTTAAGAAAAAAAATGGAGGAAAGCCCCAGGATTCTGCTTCTGCAGCAGCCTCTGGGCTTTGGGGGTCTTGTGCAGACCCCCCATGAAATGGGGGACAGCAGAGGGCAGTGGGGATCACCCCCCATCAGCAGGAGTGGTGAGTCCAGGGGGTTTCTTGGGGGGGGCGGTTCTTAAAAGGCTGGAGCTGTGGCAGGCAGGGCATCCATGAGAGGCTGGAGGGAGCAGTGGGGGGCAGTGGGATTGCCCCCCCACCTGGTAGCACCCACTGAGTTGGGGCTTTTTTTTTCCAAGTGCTGGGAGCTACAACAGGCTGAGGAGGATGGGCCTGGCTGATTTGGAAACTTGGCCGAATTGAATCAGGACAGTGATTTGAATCCCTCAAATCGGCCGAATCTGAAGCGAATACTAGCCACTTCACACAGGCCTAGTAAATGACCAGTGTTGCAGCTGGACAGGTCACCTGGATGCAGCTGCTTTCAGATTTTCAGAAACAGCTGGTGCTTTTTCAAATTCCTCCCCCCATATTGCTTAAGCTTCTTAAGTACTTCTGATACTGAATGGGTAAAGGGGAGTCCAGTGTTCAGACAGCAACTGCCAGAAGTTGGAGATTAATAGATTTGGAGGTTGTAAACCCATAAGGACTGCACTAATTATACATGATACAGTCTTGCTGGATCTTCAAGAGGTGCCCCATACTTTCAAGGATTGAATCCATATGTTTTAAAGCATTTAATCTGGGTGAAGTTCTAAGAAACAAATGAATAAAAATTGCTGTGCTAACAACAAGTTATAAAATTAATACATGCTCTGAAAGCATAGACCAGCCAATTGTGTCACTGTCCATATATAAACCTGAATCTCTTGTGTCATTTAACACCTTCTGGTTAAAGAAGAGCTTGGTATTGCAGGTCTTTTCCAATTCCACATATCCAGTTTACCATTTAAACAGCCTGAACCTAGCAAAGAACCAGAAATAAGCAATGTATGTTTCAAACAAACAGCCTAATATTCCTTCCTATATGTGAGTTTTAAACATCAGTAAATTTATTCCTGATTTACAACAGTGTAATTGAGAAAATAAATGGACCCAAAATCAGGTATTTCCTCCAGGATTAATAATGCCAGTAATGGGATCTTTTGACCTGATAGAGAACCCAAGTACCAGGCACCCCATCATAAATCCTTTAGGCCACAGTGCCTACCAAAAACAGCTTATTTTGGATTTTTGCAAAGTATAGATGCTGACTTTTATTTTGGCCAGGGGGGACCTAAGATGATGGACACATAGAAAGTTTTATGCACTTCAGGTGACAGCCCTCTTCCTGAGGGGGGCCAGGGCCTTCAATCCCCCATGTATTCAGCACCTCTGGTGCAGAGTTTCTTGCAAGAGGATGCATGTAGTTGCACAGTTATCACATGAACAGTGCATGCTTATCACTGTGTAAGATGTTCCCTTTTTCACAAATGTGAAAAATCCATTTTCCATTGTGGTGGTGAGGGCTGTTGTCAGGGTCCAGAAGCACCAGGGACAGACCCCAGTACCCCTGGCAGAGGGCTCAGGGACCTGGCCCCGCTCAAAACATACCTGAGAGACAGGACAGGGATGGGAAGGAGCCACATGACCCGGCGTTGCACCAGCTTTTCAAGCAACTGTCAATTGAGTTGGGCAGCTGGTGATGTCAGCTGTGACCGCCACCACAGGAGATTTAAAAACCCTGGCAGAAGCCTGGTGCAGGAAGAGAGGCAGGAGGTGAGATGCCAAGCTCGCTAGAGAGTTGCCTGGTAGAGCTGACTCCCCACAAAATGTTGCCCTGCTGAAAACGGGCAGCAGCAGCAGTTGGGAGCCGGGCAAGGCATCCACATCTCCAGTCCCCGGGGAAGGGACTCAGGGTCAGCAATCACCTCTGGAGCTCAGGCCAGGCATTTCCAGGCCGGAGCTGGCTGTGGGTCCAGCAGATGGAGAACCAGCCTGGGGGTAGAGCCAAGAGAAGGGAGGCAGCAGTGAAGGGCTGGATATGGCTACAAGTCAGCACTCTGAGTGGAGGCCAGGGAGTCTGAGCCAGGAGTAGGAATAGCAGCCCAATGCAGCTGGTGGTTGGTGAGGAGACAGGGCGTAGGGGAGACAGAGCCCCAGGACCAACTGCAGCGAGTCTGTGAGTACCCCCGTCTCCAGGCCGTGAAGGAGAACAGCACTGAACCTCTCCTTTTAGTTACAAATTCCATCAAGTCATGGCAGATGAGTTGGGAGCCCAATCCAGGGAGCAGGGGGATACCCACAGTGCCAGCTGAGGTCACCACATGCATACATGCAGCAGAAATTCTAGGTGTATGGCTTTTTCCAACTAAATCTAATTAATCATAAAGAAGCCACTTAAGTAGAATTTTCAATGCCATGTAATTTAACATGATTTGGGGAATCTGATATGTCACATCCGGTCATGCAGAATGTCTTTGGCTAGGTTATTTCCTTTGAAATTGTGGGAATCCAGAATCTGTCATGTTAGCCATGTGTCACTACAAATGTATTTTTCCAATAACTAGTTTATAGACCTTGCTAGGACCTTCAGTGATCATAAAATCATAGAAAGTTAGGGTTGGAAGGGACAACAGGAGGTCCTCTAGTCCAACCCCTGCTCAAAGCACAACCATCCCCAACTATATTATCCCAGTGAATGCTTTGTCTACCTGGGTCTTAAAAACCTCCAAGGGTAGAGATTCCACAACCTGTGTGGATAGTTTGTTCCAGTGTTTTACTACTCTCCTTGTGAGAGAGTTTTTTCCTAACATCTAACCTAAACTTCCTTTGCTGCAATTTGAGACCATTGCTCCTTGTTCTGTTATCTGCCAATACTAAGAGCAGTCTAGCTCCATCCTCTTTGGAACCTCCCTTCAGGTAGTTGGAGGCTGCTATTAAATCCCCTCTCAGTCTTCTCTTCTCTAAACTAAATAAGCCCAGTTCCCTCAGCCTCTCCTCATAAGCCATACACCCCAGAGCCCTAAGCCATTTTCATTGTCCTCCCCTGGACTCTCTCCAATTTGTCCATATCTTTTTTGTGTGTGTAGGGGGTGTTGAGGGGGGAGTGGGAAAGAGAGCAAAACAGCACACCGTACTCCAGATGTGGCCTCACCGGTGCTGAATAGAAGGAAATAATCACTTCCCTTGATCTGCTGGCAATAGTCCTACCAATGCAGCCCAGTATACCATTAGCCTTCTTGGAAACAAGGGCACACTGTTCGCTCATATTCAACTTACAGTATTGTCCACTGTAACCTAGGCCTGTTTCTGCAGAGCTGCTGCCTAGCCAGTCAGTCCCTGATCAAACCTGAATCTCTCCTATACTATCTAAATTTTAAAATGAATACAATTTATGTTTTTCCATAAAATCTTGGGCATATAGTGTAACTACTATGCCATAATAATCTTCTAAATATACTCACATCTCAAATTAGTATCACATTAGGTTACTGAAGACCCAAAACTTATCTTTCTAAAATCTTTACAATTAGACCCCAATCCTACAAAAAAATTAATTGTGTTTAACCTTACAATTTAACCTTGCAAGTAATCCTATTGAAGCCATTGCCAAGCCTTCACTGCAAAAAAGTGTTTTTGTAGATAGTTATCTTAATACAGAATCTTATTGTGGATAAGTCATTGTAGTTTCTGTCTTGATGTAGATGAATAAATTAACTCAAGTGGAGAGTATATAGTTGATCTCAACTAAAAATATCAAGGTAAAAACTACCCATTACTTTATATCAGAATAGTTTTTTTGAGTGTAAAAACCTACTTTTTCTGTAGTGAAGACAAAAGTCAATTAGGCAAAATTAAGTATCTACATAAATTTTTGCAGTATCAGAGTCTATCTTAATTGTATGAAGTATAATAAGAAGTTAAACTTCTTAAACCAATATGTGACTGTTACTACAGTTTCAGCATTTTTGACTTGAGAAAAAAAAGCTACATGGCATCAGAAACCAGCCTACCTGTGTCTATCTTCTAGGAGCAAGCCCTAAATAGGAATAAGCTGTACATCAAGCTGTCACACACTTTCTTGCACAACCCCTCTCTCTCTCCCTGGGGCTATTTTTAGTTTTCCTGGATGAAAACTGTTTCTACAGGGCACTCACATGCACAGGGGACTCGCACACACATGCTAGAAAAACACCAAGCAGAAACAGAAAAAGTACACAATTTCTTTTGCTTCATGGCAGGGAAGGATTTCTGGTTTCTGGTAACAAAATGACAACAGGAAGTCATTCAAGACGGTGTATAAATTATTCTACACCATGAGCCTTCATCATTTTTTAATTTGACGGGTATTCGCTGCAAAGAGAAAGAACTGTTTGCTGAGCTGCCTGTTAAACAACTTCTTCTTTTGGCTAGTTTCCTTCCAGGTTGCACGATCTTCCTGTTTTTTTTCTTTCTTTGTTAATCTGTTTCAATTTGATTTCCATGCCGTCGGCTGTAAATGTTGCAGTGGCTCACCAGACTGAGGCTGGGTCAGCTCCTGATGCAACCATTAATACAACTACTGAAGCAGGTGGAGGTGGAGGTGCAGGGGGGATCTACTCTGCTATTATCAGTCGAAACCAGCCCATTATAAAGGTACAGGAAAAAACCTATGCAGAACTCCACAAGAAATGCCTGGAAAAGAAGATTCTGTATGAGGATCCTGATTTTCCACCTAATGACAGCTCCCTCTTCTACAGCCAGAAGCTTCCCATCAAGTTTGAGTGGAAAAGACCACGAGTGAGTAATTTATCTACATAAACTTATAAATATAATGAATTCACGTACCCATGTAGGAAATATATTTTTACTTGTTTTCCCAGCCTGGAAAATTACCTTCTAGGGATGGGGAAATGCAGAGAGAGAAAGAAAAATAGAGAAAGAGTATAAAAAAATAACTGAACACCAACAAGAGATTGGAATGAACTTCTTTAGTTTTCTTTAATGCATTTTAACTGGGTTTTACTTGCCCTGATTTGTTTGGAATTTCCTCATCTGAAGATACCAGTCAAAACAAGTTCTAACTCCTCCTCTTTCTCTAACATAGGCAAGTGGGCTTATAAAGATTTATTTTTTCCACTTCTATTTTATTGATGCCATTCCTAATTTTACTTTATTACATATAGCCACTTGGCTGCACTTATTCCTTTTTGGAAGTGCTAAGGTAGAATGAGGTACAGATAAATGCTGATCTACTGTTTTTATGTACTGTGAAAACAAGGGAACAAGCTTTACTCTGAGTTAGGGACAGTGGATCCAGAAGTTGTCACTGGATCTAAACAGAGCGGAATCCGGACTATATTACTTAATTTTTTTCTCATCATTTATTTCAAGCAACAGTTATTTTAAATGCAAAGTTTGTTATCCTATTATTTGCCTGCCATGAATTAGGGGGTGGTATTAATAATTGTTGCCATAAAAACCTATTACATTTCTCCTCAAAGTGAAAAGTGACCCTTCAAATGAAGGGCAGGAAAAAAAGATGATGTCATGTGATGTACGGGGTAACCCAGACATTCTGGGATAAATGCAGTATGGATTTATATCTCAAGCAATTTCTCGGAATTTAATGGTCAGAGTCTGCAGCAAAACCAGTCTTGACATGTAAGATTATTCAGTCAAAACCAAGGCATGGATAGACATACAATTAACTCTATTTTAGAGGGATAGGGATGGCTTACAACCTCTGAGTATGTGTCCACTGAGCCAGTTCAAATGTTTTATCTGTCTGCTGTTCACTTGTTATAAATTAAGTTAATTGCAGTAATTTTCTTCTGATTGAATCAGGAGATTTATTACTGAAGCTTAGCCTCGCTTACTGTAGTTGTCTATAACAGGGGGGTTCAACCACCAGTTCAATGGCCAGATCCTGCCTACGAGGCCATGTCAGCCAGCCCACGGGTCTCCCCACAAGGTTGGTAATTTGGCAGGATGGGGAGCAGTGGTAACCATGGGAAGTATCCACCCCATGGATCAGCCTCGGGCCACTCACCCAGCCCAAGGATTAAGCACTACTGGTCTATGACACAAAGAAAGCAGCTACATCAGGTTCAGCTGCTATGCAGTAAGTTCCCTCCTTTTTAAAGCACATTTGTTCCCACTACAAGAGGAAGAATTTACTTAGGTGCGAGTTGAAACTGTTCCAGATAATGTCTAACATGTCCACTGTACAGGATTTCTATACATACACTTACTACATTTGAAAAGGTCCTACTGACATGTCTGACAACAGATGTGCTTCCTTACCTTCCTTTTGGAGGCTGAGGCAGCAACCTAGTGGATGAATGTCAGAGAAAAAAGTGACTGGAGATATACACAAATGCCAGTAGTAATATGGAAAGAGGCACCCACTCTACACAGGTATAAATGACTGCAGAAGGTAGGAGGCAGTGATACATCAAGCCTTTGGTATCTGGGCAATCTCAGACTTCCGGAATCCGATCCCCAAGATCATTCTTTGATGATGCACCTTTAAAAAGTCATCAGTGATGCAATTTCAAAAGGTGTATAATTATTGGTTAGCACAAACAAAGCATTCAGGAGCCATAAGACTCAAAAATACAATCTACTATCCTGCTATATCATTTTCCACAGTTTGAATTCTAATCTTAATGCACATTCATAAATGATATTGTCCATAGGTTAGAACAGGGGAGTGAAGGGAGAACTGAATTCTAGTGCCAGAACTTTTGTTAATGTGCTATGGGACAATGGGTCAGACGGATAAAGCCCACTGTCCTAGTTCTCAAACTTGTCCACTTATTTGGGGTGATAAAGTTTGGATGCTCAACCTGAAGCTTTCTGGGCCTGATTTGCAGAGTCTATGAGCTGTCAATGATAGATGGGGGTGTGGACTCTGAAACTCAGGTCATTGTCATAAATTGGGTACCTAGAAATGAGACACTCAAGATTAGTACATCCTTTTGGAAAAAAATATGCCTTGATCTCTCTATTTGCTCATCTGTAGAATGGGGTTAATACATACTTTCTTTGTAGAGTGCTTTGAGAGTTTTAAAAGGAGATATAATGCAAACAATAATAGATTATGGCCAGGAGAGCTTACTTCCTTCTCACTAGGTGAAACTGTAGAGACACTATGCTGATGAGATAAATCAGCAGGTGCAACGTCCTTTATAATCCACTCTTTTTCCTTCTGTGCTTGGAAGCATGAGTTTCTAATAGTTAGTGGTGCTGGCTGCAGATTGACCAGAGACTTTGCTTCACTGGTATTTAACACCATAGGTCAAATCCTTTGGCTAAGAGAAAAACTTGTCTGATAGTATTACAGATAGGAATAGAATAGCAGCTATAAACTAATTATAGAATAATTGCATAAAGACAACTGATTAGGATGGAGTAATACTGCAGTCAAGAATATTCTGCTAGTAATTAAAACATATATTGAAGCACAGAATTTCACAGCTCAATTCCACAGTTACAAATTTTTGTAATACTTTCTGTAAAGAGCTGGACATCTACTCTTTCTGAAATCACAAGATTTCAGAGTTGAACAGAGTTAAGACTGTAAATGAAAGATTTCTTTGCAACAATATTCTTAAAATATTGTGGTCATTTTAAAAACAGTTTGAAAATCAGGTCATTTGGATGCTTCAAAAACAAAAAATGTCAGAGAGTTCAAAATCACTGCAAGAATATTCAAATCCCACTTTAACTCTTTTGCTGTTTCCTTACTACCAGACATACATACCACCAGACAAAAAAGCAAATACACACTCTAGATGGAGCAAGGTCTCTTTTCCTGATGGACATGGACCTACCGAGTTACCTTGGGCTTACATTTTTATGCTTAAATTTTCCCTTAAGAAGAGCATGCACGAGAACAGATGCTTACACCTCACGGATTCTGAACCATCTACGATTCTTGAATAGCAAGTGCTGCAGAAGAGCCAACATAGTGAAGCAAAAATGCTGCGGTTCGTTTCTCGGGAGGTGAAGAACTCTCAGACACACTATTAGCAACAGAAAAGGTATATTTGCAAATAGGGTCAGAGTGAAGACAAAAGACCACACTCTGCCCCCAGGGAAAACTCTCAGCTGGCTTTTATCCTCTCTCTCCTGAGCATGTGTGCAGAAGCAGGAACTCTTACAACTCATTTCCGGTTCATACAAACATATATGTAAATACGTCACTTCATACGTCGCTTGTCTATTATAATTAACTACTTAAGTATGCGGGGCGGATAGGCTTATATGCATTAGCTAATCACGCATGCTTAGAAAAGCTCTCCAGGTTACCAAAAGTTCAAACCCTCTCTCTGTCTCAAGGACACAATCATTAAAATGGCAATTTCTCTTATCTACATGAGAAAGCACAGGGAGTGTGATTTAGTGTAACAAAGAGATAGTAAATTTGCCAAAGAAGAAAAGGGAGTGATACCTTAATACAAAGAGTTCTTGGTAGTTTCTTCCCCCACCAGGCACGAGATGCCAGCTGTGCAGTTCTAACAACACTCTATTCATAATGCATTTTTAATAATATTTCTAACAATAGTATTATTCTGGCAATATAGAAGTGAAGAAATTTTTAAAATTAAGCTGATAGCAGTAAGGGATTTGTAGCCTGTATGCCCTATTACAACACTTGTGTAAATGATAAATAATAATTAATAATACTAGAGCTCTACACCTAAAAGCACTTCTCTGCAGACCTCAAGGGTTTTTACAAAAATGTCTACATATTAGTCCAATTTTATAACCAGCTTTTACTTAAGGGCTCACAACAAGAGGCAGTGGCAAAACTATGAATAGAGTCCAGGTGGCCAACAACTACAGCATGGATGATCTGTCCCAAAGGTCAACATAACACATTACGATTCAGTAGTATACAGAATTAAATAGGCCAGAATTGGAGCCTGCTTCCCTCTTCAACCAATCAGCTGGTTGGATGGAACAGCCAGCCTGAAATGCCTCAGCTGGTTAGACCACGAATGGCTGATGGTTAGGGCTTTTGACAGTAAGTCTCCTAACTCCCAGCCCTGAACTTGATCCATTAGATGAAGACAGTGAACACAGCCCTATATTCCATGTGTAAGATGCAGAGAACTTTGGTGATTTTCCACTTATGCTGGTAGTGGTAGAACTGCAATTCAGGACAGGATTTCTCCACACACCTGCTGCATTGATGCACCTTTGAAATAGTTACCAGGACTGAGAAATATGTGCAGGTTCACAACTTAGTGTTATAAGCCATTTGTCACATGAACCACTAACAACATAAAGACATTCATTCTTCCCACCCCGCTCCCTCCACTTCCTAAATGATTGTTGGCCTGTGGGGTGAGGTCATGGTAGAGTCAGAAGGACAGACCTCATATGGTGCAGCTGTGAACCTTGTCAGAGGGCTGGGGGTGGAAAGAGAAGCATGGGATTCTAGTCAGCTGGTGCTACCAGAATACGATCTGAATGCACTGAATGCACGCAGTAGACCAAATGCTTCATCCGGGCAGAAGTCCAAGTAACATCTATGAAAGTTTTCCTTGTGGAAGGACTTCAAAATCTAACCTGGTGCTTTGGTTCAGATCTAACCTAGTATAAATTCAACTGGTTTACATAAATAACAAGAAGCTAATATCTCAGAGTTAGAGCCTAAATCACCTGAGAATGGAAAAGAGAAACACGTGTGGCTACATTCTCTCCTCAACAAGATACACTCAGACCAAATTGCAGATTGAGACTATTAAGGAGCAGCTTACAGTTCCCCGATTCTCATGCTGCTCTGGTCCCAGGAAAATTAGAGTACCTCTGCTCCCTCATGGACCTTACATTAGCAGAGATTTGTCATAGAGGAGCAAAACTTTGTTCCACTCCAGCTTTTCTTCTGTCACACCCTCAACCTCCAGTGAGCGATAGTGGAGACGGGTTTATAAGCTGGCTCCAGTGACTTCATACCAGTTGAATATAGTCAGTTAGTCAGCTGTAGCCAGATAAAATCTGCTTTGTCCAGATAAGGTGGGTCGGAAGAAGCAGAACTGGAGCTGAGAACTTGAGCCAAGAGCTTAAAAAAAAGAGGCTCAAGTCTTTTTTAGAAGCCTCTGTCTTCCTAAATAGGGACCAGTTCAGCCACCTCCCTGCTGGGCCCCCCTCGGGCCCCGAGAGAGACACGCCTGGGCCAAGGGTTAGCGAGGAGTTAGTTAGGGTACTTCTGGAGAGGCTGGACGTGTTCAAGTCCGCTGGTCCGGATGATCTTCACCCTAGGGTTCTACAGGAACTGGCTGAGGTCATTGCGGGACCCCTGGCACGGCTCTATGAGCACTCGTGGTGCTCTGGCGAGGTGCCGGAGGACTGGAAGAGGGCCAATGTGGTCCCTATCTTCAAAAAGGGAAAAAAAGAGGACCCGGGAAATTACAGGCCAGTTAGTCTGACCTCAATCCCGGGTAAGCTCTTTGAAAAAATTATCCTGGCACACATCCAGGAGGGCCTTGCGGGGGAATGCATGCTCAGGGGCAACCAACATGGGTTCATCAGTGGCAGGTCTTGTCAGACCAACCTGGTGGCCTTTTACGATCAGGTCACCAAATCATTAGACGCAGGGGTTGCTGTGGATGTAGTCTTTTTGGACTTCCGGAAGGCTTTCGACACTGTCTCTCACCCTGTCCTCATCAAAAAGCTGGGAGACTGTGGTGTCGATGCCCACACGGTCAAATGGGTCGCCAACTGGTTGGAGGGCCACACCCAGAGGGTGGTAGTGGATGGGTTCTTCTCGACCTGGAAGGATGTGGGCAGTGGGGTTCCGCAGGGCTCGGTCCTCGGGCCTGCACTGTTCAACATCTTCATCAGTGACTTGGATGAGGGGGTAGAAAGCACCCTGTTCAAGTTTGCTGATGACACTAAGATGTGGGGGGATGTGGGTGCACTAGAAGGGTGCAATAGGCTACAAACTGACCTTGACAGGTTGCAACGGTGGGCGGATGAGAATAGGATGGGGTTTAACACTGATAAGTGCAAGGTGTTGCACATGGGGAGGAAGAACCGGCACCACACTTACAGGTTGGGGAACTCCCCTCTTGCCAGCACGGAGACGGAAAAGGATCTTGGAGTCGTCATTGACTCCACGATGAACATGGGCCGGCAGTGTGGGGAGGCAGTCAAGAAGGCCAATCGTACCCTGTCATGCATCCACAGATGCATCTCGAGCAGGTCCAGGGAGGTGATCCTCCCCCTCTATGCGGCACTGGTCAGGCCGCAGCTGGAGTACTGCGTCCAGTTCTGGGCACCACACTTCAAGAGGGACGTGGACAATATGGAAAGAGTTCAGAGGAGGGCCACTCGTATGATCAGGGGTCAGCAGGGCAGGCCTTATGAGGATAGGCTACGGGACCTGAACCTGTTTAGCCTCCACAAGAGAAGGCTAAGGGGGGACCTTGTGGCCTGCTACAAACTGGTCAGGGGGGATCAGCAAGTATTGGGGGAGTCCCTGTTCCCCCGTGCGCTGCCAGGAGTGACCAGGAATAACGGTCACAAACTGGCGGAGGGTAAGTTTAGATTAGATATTAGGAGGCGCTACTTCACGGTCAGGGCGGCTAGGGCCTGGAACCAGCTTCCAGGGGAAGTGGTGCAGGCTCCTAGCCTGGGGATTTTTAAAAGGAAGTTAGATGAGCACCTTGCCGGGGTCATCTGACCCCGGTGCTCTTTCCTGCTAAGGCAGGGGGTCGGACTAGATGATCTACCTAGGTCCCTTCCGACTCTAGCTACTATGAAACTATGAAACTAGGCTATACGAAGTCCCCCAAGGAAGTTGAGAGCTATCTGAAGAAAATAAACTGCACAATTAATACATATTAACTAGAGTTGTAACTTAAATGTAATTGTAATTACAGTAAAAGAGTGGCCCAATTAATGTACATTTTTTAGTTTTTTCTTACTTTTTAGGAGTCTTTATGAACATTAATTAGCTAACTATTTTACCACCACTTTGAAGTAGGTAAGCATTCTCATCCCTATTTTGCAAGACAGGAAAACTGAGGCACAGTGTGGTTAGAGTAGGTTCCCTAAGGCTATAAAGCAAACTAGTTGCAGAGCTAGCATTGGCACTCACAAATTCCTGACCTGCAGTTCAGTAGGGCTGGGCGAAGCTTCAGGTGGTGATTCGATTTGAAGGAGATTTGACCTGATTCAATGGCTGAATCTCCAAATCCGAATCAAATCAGGGGACCAACGTAAAGGTCCAAATCAATTCAAAGCTCCCCAAATCTTCAGAAAAGATTCAGAGAGCTGTGATGATTCAGGCAGTCCCTGGTGGCTGCAGCACGGAGCTGCAGCTGACTCCAAACTGGTAAGCACTAGGGGCAGGGCAGTGGGGGAGGGGAGCATGGGGGAACCCCTGCCAGCTCCTGACCCCACCTTCCCCCAGCCCCACCATGGCTGCCCCTGCCCGCCCAGCTCCCAGTACTTTAAAAAAAAGACCCGGGTACTCACCGGGTGCTGCTGGGCAGGGGAGACGATCCCCGCTGCTCCCCACTGCCCCACGCTGCATGGGGGGCTCTGCATGAGTCCCCTGCCCCCCCGCACTCCCTGGCCCCCCCCACCGGTGCCCCGCCCGGGCCCTTTAAGAAACAGAAAGCCAAGAAAAGCTCCGGGAGTCACTGCTCCTGCAGCAGCCTCAGGGCTTTGGGGATTGTGCAGAGCCCCCCACATGGCAAGGAGCAGTGGGGGGCAGCAGGGATCATGAGGAATGGTGAGTCTGGGGGTTTTCTTCAGGTTTTTTTTTTCTTAAAGGGCCAGAGCTGGCCCGGGTGGGGCACCCATGGGGGGGCTGGGGGAGTGAGGGGGGCCAGGAGGCTCATGCAGTGTGGGGCAGTGGGGGGCAGCGGGGATGGCCCACCGCCTGGCAGCACCCACTGATTCGGGGCTTTTTTTTAACAAGTGCTGAGATGGGGCAGGCGGGGCAGCCATTGCCAGGCTGGGAAAGCGGGCGGGGGGTGGGCCTGGCCTGCCTGATTTGGAGATTCAGAGATTCAGCAGCAGCCAAATCTCCGAATCAGATTTGGCCAAATCAAATTGGGACAGCGATTTGAATCACCAAATCGAATCACTGTTCCCTGAATCAGCCTAATCCAAATGTGAAGCAAATACTAGCCACTTCGCACAGGCCTACCGTTCAGTTCATGAATCCAGGCTCTTTCTAAACATGAAGTGACACAACAAAATGCCTTCAAGATTCAAGCATCTGGTACAGGATGATTCACCAGACAAGCCCTGGATTCCCTTGCAGTTACAGAACACATCTCCTTGTTACAGATATGTTACTATGATTGAAAGTCTTTTATGCATGAAACACATCTTTGTTACAGGGTTCTACAATGTTTAAAACAATAGGATTGGTGCCTCTGTACCCTACCAGAGTACATACAATAAATAGTGATGGTTTATGAGCATGCATGGAGCATCAGAGTGTAAGATACTTAGGGTTATGCCCAGTGACACCAACAATACCATACTGTCTCATGAGGCTTGGAGGAGATCCTACTGCACTGCATTTTATAACAAATAGCATTCTGTAGTAAGAGCACACCCAGGGTATCATATAAAACATGGTGTGGCTTGAAGGCACTTCCCAGATTATATTGTTACACCATGCCATGCTCGTGCAGAAGGAATTACAATATGATCCATAACATGTGGAGATTGCCGAAAGGCTTGTATTGTAATACGTCATATGATGATGAGGCTGCTATAAGGCCCATGTTATAATGCACTGCATGGTGAGGACATCGAGCGTTCTAAGCTCCAGTCTCTTTATAATACATGACAATAAGTTCTCACAACAACGTGACATTACCAATATTATATGAGTAATGGATTTTATTACAGTACAATGAAGATTAAAAAGGGGACTTGCTACAATCCCAGCATGATAGTTTAACACCAGGAGCTTAAAAAGAAAACATCATCACAGTACTATACTTCACATGCCCTATTAACATGATCTGGGCTTACTGCCAGGAGCTCATTAGAGATTATTAAGAGGCCTTTCAATGCAAAACACTATCTGTAAAGTTTAATGGGCATGCTTCAGAGACCACTATGATGGTGTCCTATCAGTAGTGAAGAAAATTCATAAGAGTTCTATATTTTGTTCTGTATTTTTCATAAAGTGAAAAGAAAAATCTGGATATTTGCTTGGAGTTGAAGTATAGCCCTGAGTCATCTACTGAGTGTTCTGGAAGGGTGAAGTCTTTTGTATTTAAAAATACAGTATCGTATATTCATCATCATGTACAAGTATGTGGCCAGAGAGCTTTAAGGGCTGAGAGCAAGCAGCCAGCATGTGCTGGCCAGCCCTGATGAGGCAGCCATTTTAGATCCAGGTTCTCAGGGCTGGAGTAGCAGTCTGCTTCTAGCAGCTGAGAAGGCAACATCTGGTTGGGCTGCTGCTCTCAACACCTTGGAAGTAAGGGAAGAGCTAAGGGGATGGCAGGAGGTTCCTGTGGACCCAGTGGGGCCCAGAGCCCCAGGAAGGCAGCTTCAGCCTAGTGTGAAAAAGGCCCAGGCTGACAAGGGGACTAACAGCTTGTAGGCCTACAAGAGGGCCAGGCAAGCCCTGGAGTAGAAAAGGGCTCTCTGGTGAAACCTAGGAGGGACTCCTTTCTGGAGTATGAAGATCAGCACCTGCTAGGTTGACTCTTTGATCCCTTGCACTGGTCAATGCAAGTGTCAGGGCCTCAGGGCAATTAAGCCCAATCCGAGGGACAGGCCAGGACCACTGTGAGCTATCTGGCACCCTGACTGGCCTGGAGGCAGGGCCAGAGCCCATATGGGCTGAAGGCCCCTCCAAATGGGGGTACATCACAGCCAAAGAGGGTAGGGGTCAGCCAGCATGCAGGCTGTTATATTATTGGAATGGGGTCAGAATGAGAGCTGGGCCCAATGAGAGACAGCCCAAAAATATCATCCAGGAGCCCTAATGAGGGAAGTAGACTAGGGCAGGTAGGCCTGCATGGTCCTGGGCAAGACCTAAAACTGCATCCTGCCAAGGAAGGGTAGTCTGGTGGGGCTGTCCATGGTGGGACAATCCCCCAAAAATGCCAGGCCAGTTACCTCCCTGGTGAAAGGTAGGTAGGGGTGCCTGATAACCCCAGCCCCCACCATACAGTGGATCATTCAGATGAGAGGGCAGGAGGATCAGGTGTGCCTAGGCAGAGGCACCTGAACCTGTGGGTGTGTAAGACCCCAGAGGATAGTGGGACCAGGCATGCCTAGGGAGGGGCATCTGAGCCCGTGGGGTGTAAGACCCCAGGAGTAGTGGGGTCAGGTATGCCTATAGAGAGGCACCTGAGCCTGTGAGGGTGCAATACCCTGTGGCCCCAGCATAGGGGCAGAGTGTGGACCCCAGAGAGGGGTGTGTGTTGAGGCCCCAGCAAGAGAGCAGGCATGTGTTGAAGCCCGAGGAAAGGGGAAGCTTGGCCCAGGTAAGTCTTTGGATGTCTGAAGCCACAAGCTGGAGCATAGAACAGCTCAAGGATGCCATCTGCAAGGCACGGGACACAATAAGGGGAGGTCAGGATTGTGTGCAAACCCCTAAGTATTGGGATCTTAAGTGGGCAGCCTTCCACTTTATTACAACCATTTTACTTTACATCTGCAAACGAGATTGGGCAGACTGCCCTAGATAGGTGGGTGGGCCAGTACTGTGACCAGGCCTGGCAGAATTGTCTACTGTCACAAAGGTAATAAAGACTTTTTTCTAGTTTCTGCAAAGGCATAATTTTCAGACCAAGACAATCCAATAGAGGAACTCTCCAAGCTGGAACTTTAACCAAATGTAGCATGTGCTGTCTTACAAAACCCTATAGTCCATAAAAGCCATGGCAGGATGGATACAAGCAAGATATAAATTGTTGAAAGTTGGAGGCTTCATTCATCTCAAATGATGGGCAAGAGCAGATGTCTCCTATGCATTCATTAGTTTGTGCAGGATTAGTTTATAAAGTGAATCCAGAATGCCCAAAGCATGATTCTATTGACTGCAGGTTTTAAAGGCATTAATGCTTTCTGCTGGGTGAGACAGACTGTATTTTTATATATATATATATGAAAAATAAAGATAGATAGATAGATATATGAAAAATAAAGCTAAAAAACACGTAATGCCATTCAACACTGTTTTTATTCACACACACACACACACACACACACACACACACACACACACACACACACACCAGCATTTTCTCATGCTCTCTTACACTCCCACTCCTCTCACCCCATCAGGGAGTGACAAGCACTGCTGATGAATGAAACAAATTTTCTTTTAGGATTCATAGCTATTGTGATAGTTAATATTCACTCTGTGATCATTTTTAGTTGACCAGGGATATAATCTAGAAACTCTTTGGGTTACTGCTAAAATTGCCTGGTTCAGAAGAATCTTACTGAGGGCGATGTGTCTTCATCAGATGCACAGGCATTTGGGCAGAATGCCACCAAGAAGTAAAATGAAGAACATTACTTAGCTTGAGGTCCATCCAGTGACAAGTGACCCAAGTGCAGGTGCAACCTAAGTACAGCTCATTAAACAGCTACTAGCAATACTGAAGGGAAAGTATATCTTTACATCCAGTCAAAAGTCATAGAAGTACAGACTATATGGAGATTTTGCAAGCAATTATGTTGGAAACCTCCTCGGTAGAGGCTGCTGCCATTTGCTATCTGTGATGGCTGCTTTGGCAGACAAACCTGAAAGGTAACTGTATTTTAGTCAACGGCTGACAGCTATACTATATCTGATGCCATACAGGGTAGTCATTTTCTTCTTTACCCAGCTTAAGAAGCCATAGACAAAAATATTCTAGGAAGAAATTAATGTATGTAATATATTGCCTCTAACGGGACTCTATCCTTGTCAGTGAAGAGAGCAATATGACCAAATAATGGATTTAAATTGATTCCCAATATTTTGACCTGTGGAGTTGAAAGTTCCTAACTTTTAGGTGACCCTCCCTCTCTCTCCTGTGAGACGGAAAGGGCAAGGAGCAAATTAAGGAAGAATCTTGCAGAATCTGTGCCTAGTGGTTAGAAAGGGCTTAACACAACCATAAACTGAAGCAAAAAAACAAATGAGAGAGCCTAAAAGAAAACTTAAGTTTCCTTTCCCCTGAGGGTGGGGCAAGAAGAGAAGAATCTCTATAGGAGAGGGGTATTGGAGGAAAAATTAAGTGCAGAGGAAGGGCTGAAGAGTCCTGGAGAGGGACATTCAGAAGTCCCTGGTTGTGGCAAATATGTTAACTTTTTGGAGGAAAGGTTGCATTCAGTCTTAAGCCATTCTGGGTATGCTAAGAAGTCTCCACTTGGTTCTCTTGGTATGTAACTACACTTCACCCTTTTTTGTGCTTCTAGTTAGCTACCATTTCAGATTTTACCTTTTTTAAAGCTTCTGGAAAAATGTATTTTAAATTATGAATGAAAGGAATGAAGGCTCAGAAGCAAAGCCACTCCAGACTGGCCTATATTACCTATACATCAAGAAACTTATACAGGCAACCCCTGCTTAGTGCTGTTTCGCTTAGCGCTATAATGCTCATTTTAAATTGATATCTGATTTCACTTAGCACTTAGCAAGTTTTATTATAACACTCATGGTTACCACCTGGGGTCATTACAAAGAATTGCGGTTGCCATCTTTGGTCATCAGATACTCTTTGTTTCACTTAACGCTTATTTTGCTTAACGCTCGGTTTTTCAGGAACCAATTGAGAGCGCTAAGCAGGGTTGCCTGTACAGTTGAGCGCTAAGTGAAATCAGGTATCGATTTAAAATGAGCATTATAGCAAAACAGTGGTAAGCGAAACAGTATTAAGTGGGGGTTGCCTGTATGTGAAAGGAACACAGTAAACACAAATCTGATCAGGTTCTAATCTAATCTAATCCTTCTAACATACCACATAACAAGTTGCTAGGAAATCTCATCATGATTTGAATCAGATTAAAGGCTGGTTGGAAAAGTAGTGAAGTAATATCTTATAGACAACGTATGCATTTCTTGATTACTTTGCAAATAGACATAAACACATTCTTTTCCTTTTACATTATGTACAAAGGACATGGATGCCTCTGTCACTGGAGACATTTTGCAAACACTTCCCACCATTACTAAAATTGGTTCATTTCCACTGGCAGTAGTAATACTGGGAGTCCATACATCCACTGCCACTTGTATTTTAAACACGATATCAGCTTTAGAAGATACAGTCATGGGTGGATCCAGGATTGTGGCAATGGGGGTATGGCCACACCCCATTTGGCAATGTGGCACATGTCAGTGAAGACAGCTCATTGCGCACATCACACAGCTGAAGGGGGTGTGGCAAGAACCTTCTACTGTGATCCTGAATGCTGGTGAGCTCTCAAGAGTTCCCCGCTTTCAAGAAGCTCCAGAGTGCAGGGGGAGACGGCCACTGCTTTTCACTCTTCCCCTTCCTCCCCACACACTTGAATTCAGAAGCAGGGAAAAGGAGCGTACAGATGGTGGCTCTGGAGCTGCATGGAAGCAGAGGCTGAGCATTAGGGGTGTGTGAAGCAGGCCCTATTCAATTTGGGTTCGGCCCAAATCATGGGCAGTGATTCGATTTGTTGATTCAGATCACTGTCCCGGATTCGATTCAGCCAAATCCAAATCTGAAGATTCGATGCTGATTCAGAGAATCAGCGATTCGGCCATAGACACAGCTTTAAATGTTTTTTCTACATACCTTGAGGTACCAGTGTGGCTTGTGAACATTGCAATGCTGGGGCACATGGAGCATCCCACAGGAGTGCAGGGGGCCCTGCACATGCTTGGTGGCAAACCCGGAAGTGGACTGGAAGGAGTTCCAGTCCACTTCCAGGTCTGCTGCTGAGCGCGCTGGGGAGCCCCCCATGCACCCCAGCATTGCAACATTCATGAGCCACCTGCTACCTAGAGGTATGTAGAAAAAACTTTAAAGCTGTGTCTATGTCCAAATCACTGAATTGATTCAGAGGGTTCCGATTCAATTCAGAGAGATTAAAGAGTCCTCTGATTCAATTTGGATTCAGAGATTCAGCCACTGAACTGGGCCAAATCAAATCAGGGACCGAAGCTTCACACAGCCCTACTGAGCATGGCTTCCAGCCACTCCACCCCCAGTGCTGGACTGGGGAACAATGGGAGAAGAATGAATGGCAGCAGACTCTGGAGCTGCTAGAAAGTCAGAACTCCAGGCAGAACTTGTGCTTACAAGCCAGTGAGTTCATATTGCTCACAGCACATTCAGAGCTCCTAGCAGGAGCTCCATTGACATGCTGGTGAGCTCTGAATGCTCACTGAGCGTGCAGTGCACAGTCAAAGGGGATTGTAACCATGCTGTCACATCCTCCTGGATTTGCCCCGGGCACAATGTTTAAAATAGGAGTGAACTGGGCTCCCAGCATCACTACTACCCCTGAGAGTGAACTTGTGCCAGCAATGGACAAGGCCTCATACAGCAGTAAAGAAAGTGAGACGGTTGCAAAATGCTGATTTTTATCATGAGTATAAAAGCATACTGATATCATAAATGGATCTGGCTGTATGACCATTATACAACTTGTTCCTTTTGTTCTCTTGGACAACTTGTAATTGAACATAGTCTGTGGTTGATGTGTGCAGTTACATTCTTAAGCTTTGTGTTTAAATTGTTTGGTTTTTAACTGATCTAGTTTTTACCTAGATGTTTACATATCAAAGTATATTTATTTAGAAGACCATGTGCCAAATCCCAAAGCCATTACACCCAGCCATAAAAATATTTTCAACAGAGCAAGCAGATGCAGAGAAGCTGGAAATCATCTCAAGCAGCTGACTTAACAGAATTTAACTTCCAACCACCTGACTGTGGCATGAAATTACATGACACTTTCTCTTCTCCCAGCAGCAGGGCAGATAAAGTGACTATTATGCATTTTTGGAAGTATGTTTTTATCCTGCTATGGGGTTTACCCAATTGGTTACATCGAAGCTAATGCATGACTAAGCTAACTACTTTGGAGGAGAAGAAATGGTCTTATAACCAAAGAAACAATTAGACCCAGACAAGAGTTCGTGGAAGTCCAGCACGAGGTTGATTGCACCAAAAAAGATTTAGGCTACATCTACAGCACCAAGCATTTGCCCTTCTTTTACTCCTAACTTGCTTGATTAGGTGTTCTTGATTTCTCTTTATCTTCGTGTCCAGAAAATAGAGGATTCTTGGGCACAAGCTCATCTTCCCTCTAATCCTCACAATTGCCTAGGAGATGGAGTCCTCAAGCTATTGTTCCTTTCTTTTTCTCTTTACCACAGAAGATAGGATTGTTTGAAAGGTGTCCTCCTCTTGCTCACATCCCAGGCATTTGGGTGCCCTTTTTCTCATGTTTTGCCTGAAAGAGGCCTTGTCTCTCTCTTTTTCTTCCAGCCTTAGATACGGCATTCCCAGCATGGATCTCTGTCTCTTCTCCCCTTCACCTGTCCTATGAAGTGCATGGAAAAAGATTGCTAAGATGTAAGGGAGTCTGCTCAGAAACAAGGGAGACTCTCTTCCCTTCCCTATGTCACATACTATGGTTTCTTGTCCAGATTAGGAATCAAACAGTTTCAGCATATATGGAAATGGTTCTGTCTAGATAGTATTACAGTCCAAGTTCCATTGGGGAGTACATTATGCTGCTTGCTGCCTCTGCAGGAATATAGGGAAGTGCTTTTTTATGCAGTTGCAAGCTGTTTTACAATGAGTTGATGAGAGAGCAATTGGCTTAACTTCTCTAATGTAGACAAACCATTTATCATCTATGTGTCTGCAAAGTGATCAGGGGGCACACAGGGTGCATGCAGTGGCAGAAGCCACCCGCCCCCGCCCCTCCAGATGAGCTGCACCCTGCCCCTGCCACTGCCCCAGCCCCACTCCCTCCCTCACCACAGGAGCCTTGATCTGCCCCCCTCATGCCCCTTCCCTCCCCCCTCCCCTCACAACAGACTTACCAGCTGGACCCCAGCTGCATACTGGCAATCAGATTGATATCGACAGATGTGGCTCATTTAAAAAAAAAAAGTGGCCATCAGTGTCAGCCCCAAAAATCTCTAGTGGTGCACCCCTACTCAAAACCTGTGGCCACTTTTGATCGTGGGGGCATTGTTCCCAACTAATGCGTCTTATTTTCCAAGAGCCTGCCTTTTGCCCTCTTCAGAGGGAGTTGTGTTTCCCCAGTCTAGGCTTGATATCCTGCCTGTCCCCTCTGATTTTTCTTTCAACATTTTAATGTGCTTGCATGCAGCACCATGTTCCTGGTCTAGAAGAGGTCTCCACAGTGGTAGCTGCCAAGCCCTTCTAGAGGTGAAGTTTCCATCCTCCTGAAGCTGCACACACTTGGCCTAACAGGACCTGATGATAACACTTCTAAAAATTGAAAGTGCGCAACGCATTGGTCTTCTCTCAGAGCATTTCCGTTGTATTGTCATAATTCCCATTTTGTTCCCATAGGAAACAGACAGTATATGACATGCTTTTCCTACTCATCTACTTGTTTTGTTTATATTTGCCAGGAAATCTGCGAGAATCCACGCTTTATACTTGGTGGAGCCAATAGAACTGATATCTGTCAAGGAGAATTAGGTATGGAATTTTCTCATTCCTCCTGAATTTTTTATTTCTTGCACAGCACCAAATATCTGTGTAAGATCTAACTTTTAACCATTTTTCTTACAAGTTATCAGTGCAAATCATCTATATCTTGTTACAATAACCTGAAGTCGACTGGTTCCTTATTTATATAGCTAATAGCTAAACCTAGGAACCTTCCTGTAGCATTGTAGATGTGGACAATGATGAGAGAAAATCTGCTGTGTGGTGTTTGCTATTCATCATGATTCAATACTGTGGTATTTATTACAATCAGAAGTTTGGAAGACCTACCTTTTCTCCCAAGCTTTCAAAAACAGGGTATGTTAGGATGAGCATAAGGGTATGTCTGCATAGTAAACTTACTGTGCAACAGAACGAAGTCCTATTTAACTTTGATCAAAGCACAGTAGGTAGTTATGCTGCTTCCAGGGTGGAAAGCAGTCTGCCAAAGAGTACTGCTGTGGAGCACAGTTAATTTATCATGTAGGAGACATTTTTTATGCTGATGTGTGAATAGAGGAGGAAGAGTGTGTTACTGGTTTATTCTGATGGATTTGTACTTGATGCTGCGATATGCATTACAGTAACCTGTAAAGGCCTCAAGTGTATTGAGGCCCTATTGAGTGAAGTGCCATGCACATACCCAAAGGAAATTGCAGTCTCTGCCCCAAAGAATTAAGCTCTGATCTCAGTCCTTGACCCTACTGTCCCCCGTGTCTCCCTGCTCATCAGCAGTCAGTTCATTTTGCACCAGGGGGTTTGCATATGTTGCTAAGCCCATTTCTCTGCGGTATGCATAAACTCCTTTTTGAAAATGCTAAACATAACCTGGAGCAATTACAGTTCATGCTTTTTCTCTATGCCACTCAGCTCTTTTTTACAGCATTGAAGCGCCAATAAAAATTTCAAACCACTGTTCAAATAAGCCAATGACTTTAAACTGAGTCGAAACAACAAACCATATTAACAGTGCCAGTGAGTGGGTCTTCATTAACAATCCACATCCAGCTCCACTTCACTCTGGGGTTCCATGTCTAGCTGCAACTGCTGCTAACTGAAAGGTCTACTACAGTGGTTCTCAAACTTTTTAGATTCAAGGCACCCCTCGAAGTTTTCACTCATTTTTGGACTACAGAAAAATAATAAAGCAATTCTTTAGTTGTAAAGAACTCAGAAACACCACAACAGGTCAGAATGCTATTTAATACTATGTACTCCTATTTGAAATCTCAAGGTTTATCTTGTGAATCATGTTTGCACTTAATAGTGCACTAACATTGCGTAGGATCCTTGAAACGATCTCAGGGGACTCCAGGGTGCTGTGGCACCCTGACTGAAAATCACTGGTCTAGTGATTCTTACTACCTGTTCAAATTTAAAGGTGCAGTAACCAAATACACACATGCTTGCGAACACACACAGGCATGCAGCTTCCATGGTGCTTACAAGACCAACCACCACAATGTAACCAACATTTGTTTTCTAAAGTGAAAAGAAATAAACTACTAAAGCATTTTCTAGAAAGGTGTCTTAAAGAGGCCTTCAAAGACTGTTTTTAGAAGCGTCCTAGTTCCAAGTTGCTTCTGTCTTCAAATCACATGGCTAACTGTAAAGGTCTGTAGGGCAAATACCACACAGGCTGTAAATAGATATTGCATTTGTCCTGGGATCCTGCAGATGTACAAGTCCACTGTCCCACTTTAAGTCCTTCTGAAGCTAGCACATTTTATCCTGCATAAGCCTTTTCCTGGAACATAGCTGTATACCTGTACAAGTATTGCCAGTCAGTCCTGGGAAAAGCTGGGCAGGCTGTGTGCTCCTCTCTGGCAGAAGAGCCACAGTGAACCTAGGGGTCTGGGACAGACACTGCATAAACCAGTTAAGTCAGATCTACATTCAACCAGGTTTATCTCAAACTGGTTTCAGCCATTTTGAAACTGATTTACGTGCACTGAATATCTGTTCTGTTACAGGTTTAAACCAGTTTCTGATCACCTAAACCAGTTCATGTGTAATGTCTGTCCCAAGGGTAACATGTGTAAATGACTGTTCCACACCTGTTTTGATCCAGGTCAAACCCCAGGACAGTCAGGCCCTCCTCAAATAAGACATCTATTTACAGCCAGAGAGGCAAGCATCAACCTGCAGAGGTAATTTTTAGTAGCTTTTAAACACCTTAATGTCATACCAGTAGTATTCAGTATAGTGTACCTTCAAGTCTGTCTCTTTTCCATTTGTTGATGAACAGTTAAGTCCTCAGTTTCTCCCAGTGCAGATCCCCATTACAGTGAAAGTATAGGAACTAAGCAGTATGGAGTATTTTTCTTTAAAATGCTTCTGTCTTCCTCCTGCCTGCATCATATAATGCAAACAAAGGCAGCAGTCAGGCAGTTGAATTCCTCCACTCCCAAAGGGAACTGTCCCAAAGATAGGCAGTGAGAAGGCTGCAGCTCACAGACAGAAGTCAACAAGGCAGAAGCCCATGCTTTCATGAGTTTGCAGAAACCCTGAAAACACTACCCTGGGAATCCACAGTGTAGATACATTTCCAAAATCAATATAGGCTTCTTTCTGTTTTAACTGATTGTCTTATTAAAATTATTTAGATCTCCTAGTATTCTGCTATTTTCAAACAAAACAGAGAGCTTCTGACTATTATTTATTACACATCACTAATACATTCCATGGTGAACCAAACACCGAAAAAAGACAGTCTTTACCCCCAAGAACCTTATAGGCAACATAGTATTCAGGAGGGGCAAAAAGTATTGTTTTATACAAACATATTTTCTTTAGTATAATGAGCTGGTGGGTTACAGTTTGGCAGCTTAACGGGAGAGGAGAATTTTGAGGAAAAAAATGCAATTAAAAAGGGAGAGCCTGGTGCCCTGGGATAGAAAAGTTTACCTGAGAACGGATGGCATGTGTTTGAAATTGTATAGGCAAATTTACTTTGTCATATAATTTATACCATATTTTATTGCACACCACACACACCCCTCCCCACCCTCGCCCCATAAGAGGCATACCTTATTTAGGGAAGACAGAATTAAGAAAAAAAAGATGTTTTAGTCATGGCTGAATGCTGACTCCAGGGGATCCTAACTGCAACACCTGTGGCTGTAAGAGGTTTAGTACTGCAGCTCAGATCCTGAAGGGTAAACTGCTCCCCTTTCTCCCAGAGGCTGGCAGAGGAAGAAGCATGATAGCCAACTGTCACAGTGTGGGGTCCCCAGGGATGGCCATGACGCTCCTAGTGCTCCATGACCATGCCAGTTTTGCCCAACGGGCATCCTTTTCCTCGCCTGCCACATCTTGCTGGTTATTATAATAAATAGGGAGGCTGCCCTCAAGTCTGTGTTTGGACATGGTCCTGATGGACCCCACTGAGCCCTGTGGGTTCTTGGACCCCTTTTGGGTCCCGCTCAAAATGGATGCCTCACAGGACACTCTCAGCCTTAGGGGCTAGATGTGTGGCTTGAAAACCGGCCCTTTACCCACACCCTAAGCCTTGCAGATGATATTTAGATGTTGGCCCCCTGAAGCCTAGTCTAGTTCGGCCTCCTGTCATCACCAGGCTCTCCACAGCCCTGTCTCGGCACCCACACTGGCACTGGGCTCTCCGCAGCCCTTTGTCACTGCACCCCCTGGCACTGTGCCTGCTGGTACTGGGGTCTCCACACTGTATTGTGCCCCAATGAGGCCTCCTCCTCCCCCAGTAGCCTCATCCCAGTCCACCAGTTTATAAATATCAACCAAAATATGAGCCCCTGGGCTATAACATGATACAACCAGTTCAGGGTGTGCTCTGTCCCTTTAAAAGAGTCAAACTCTCCACCCCCACCACCCCCCAGCATTAAGTGTTTTGTAGGTCAGGGGATCTGGTAAGCTCCTGGAGCCCCATTAGCCCTATATGCAGCATATCAGGCAGCCAGAGTGTCTCTGGGCAATTCTTCCCTGGAGGCTCCTTCCCCTGGCTGCTGTTAGAGAGCTCACTCCTGCTGTCCTCAGCCCTGAGTTTATATGTGCCCAGGGGCCTGCCTTCTTCCGGTCAGCTGACCGGGTGCAGGTGCAGGCTAATTCCCTTGTTAGCCTGCTGCAATAGTAACCTACACCTGTGGGGTTTCTGCCTGGCTCCAAGGGCCATCTCCCTAGGCAGTTTCTGCTCTTAAAGAAGCAGGCACTTTAGTGCCCTGTGACACCAGTTTACAGCAGTGTCTCCCTGCTTCTATTCCAGCAAAGAAAAATCAGCTTCCCTGCTTAAGACACACACTCCAATTCTAAGGGGCTAGTATTTGGGGGAAGGGTGTGTGCAGCATGTGAGTAAAAATGGTATTTCAGATTTGTATTACAGATGGCAGCTTAGGAGGCTTTAATCAAGGTCCACTATGTAGCAAGCAGTGTAAGATCCACCACTAAATTGGTAAATCCTTCCATCAGCTTTATTTTAAAATGTATTGTTTTTAAATAATAAAGTTGTACAAACAGGGCTGCAGGCCTAAAATAAGGAAAAAATTCCAGAATTATAAAGCAACAAATAAATGGCACAACAATAGGATAAGATGAACTGGAATGTTATCTTGAGAGTGGAAAAATCAAAACCTGAAATACTCAGTATGTCTACAGCAGTGATTCTCAGCCATGGTGCCAGGGCACTTTGAGGTTCCTTGAAATCCTTTCAAGGGTGTTCCAGGGTGGCACACAATGAAATATGCACTGTGAGATATGAAAACATAATTCTCAAGATAAACCCAGAGATTTTAAATAGGAATCCATAAAAACATTCTGACCTGTTGAGGTCTGAGTTTTTGCAGAAGAAAACCTGTTCTTCTGTAGTCCAAAAATGAGTGAAAACCAAGTTTTAGCATTTTCTAAGGGGAACCTCAAGTCAAATGAGGGGTGCCTCAAGTCTAACAAGACTGAGAACCATTGGTCTATACTATGGATTGTGTTATTGTGTAGAGATACCTGAGCTAGCTCAGGTACTGGAAGGAGTCTAGCTGCAGCACCATGAAATGCCACATATGAAGATCCATCACATGAGTTATCATAGGCCAGCAGACTGTATCCTGCCATTACCACGCTTTACCATGAGGCAGAGGGGTAATAGAGCAAACGGCTACCCCTAGTAAGCTGCAGACATACACCTACACCTACAGTAGCTTAAACGGATGTCGTTTTCCCCGTCATTTTCTCAGAGGGGCAAAATTACCTCAATGTAGGACTTTATGGGCACGTCTACACATCATCCTACAGCGACATAGCAATGTGCCAGCTTGCCATATGGTGCACTACAGCGACATAGCAATCATGTGTGTCTACACATGATTGCCAGCTATGTCTCCATAGTGGCTCATACCCCAGGTGTAGCACGGCATTACAGCGACATACTGTGCTGTGCTTTAGTACTTCCTTTTGGAGTGTGGTGACATGCCCTATGTTGCCTGTCCACTCCTTGTTTTACACAGTCATAAAAGTGTATTATACCACTGTTAAAATGTCACCTGTCTAAGCCCAAAGTTCCTATACTCTGCCTGCCCTTAGCCTCTGTAGTAGCACAGTAGGCATTCTGGGTCCAGTAGATTGTGGCTGGACCACAAAACATGGTCTGGAAATCCCAAGCTGGCAGAACCTACAATACATTACAGCAAGAATGGGCTACAGCAGCCCCACAGAGCAAAGCACTACTTAATGTGAGTGCACGTAGTAGATCTGCACCCAGAGTGTTTGTAAATTTGTATAGCAAACTCTGAACAGGGCAAGAGAAGGTGTAAATTACATTAACGTGAATACATCTAGGCCCTTTCAAGTGAGTACCATATCTGGCTTCACCATTTGCCCCTATTCCGATTGGTGCTAACAAGCACTTCCAGAAGACAAGCAAGTTAAAAGCACTGGGCTATACGTGCATTTAACTACACTGAAATGTACACCAAGCTCCCCAGTGATTTGAGCAGATGGAACGCTTTCCTGGTGGGATATGGTAAACCCTGATCACCATTAAAAGGTATTTTGCAGATTCTTAAAGTTTTCCTTTTCCCTACTGTCTTTGACACTTTACTTTGCCTGCTGCTTTTGCTTGTTAACAGGTGACTGCTGGTTCCTAGCTGCCATTGCTTGCCTGACACTGAATAAAAACCTACTTTGTAGAGTCATACCTCATGACCAGTCCTTCATAGAAAATTATGCTGGGATATTTCACTTCCAGGTGAGTATTTTCAAGAATGGTGTATACAGTAGGTATGGTTTTATTTGATTAAATAAGCAAAGCAATTCTTGCTCCAAGTGCCCTGGCAGAATGTCTTTCTTTCATCTCTTCTCCATGAAAGTGCAAGTGACAGTGAAGGAAGTGTGGGGATTAATTCCTTCATTGTTCTGAGGCAATCATTAAACGGCCTGCCTACCACAGTAACCGAGAAGTATTAAGCCATCACTCAGACATTTGAAAATTGTTATGACCCATCAGTAAGAGATAGCAACAGATGTCCCTTCTCCCTACTCAGCTGTTCCACTACATGGAATATAGATTTGCTGTTAGCTACCAAGGGGACCTATTTTCAGTCCCTCAGATTGTTGGTCTCCCTTAAAGACATCCACAACCTGATTGATTGTCTTCTTTCCTTCCATAATCCTACCTCTTGACTCCATCCTGAGGTAGGTATATTGCATGAGGGAACTTGTTCAAACATCCGTATTTCTACCATCATCACTGTTTTATACACTGCTAAATATAGATATAATATAATATAATATATATAAGGGCTGTGGGAAATGGCAGCATTCTGTTTCAACCAGTGGTTCGATGTTTTGATGGCAGGGGCTTTCATTTTAAATGTTGTTTTGATTCGAAACAGCTGTTCCATTCCATTCTGTCAAAACGGGGCAAAACTGTTTCAATGTTTTGACCATAGGATATAATGGGGAAGGACAAAACAGCCTATATCTTTGTCATTTCTGACTTGATTTGGATGAACCTTGTAGGAATGGTATTCCCTTCAGAGGGCATGAAGCCTGCTAAGTTTAAAGGAGATAGGTGCAGAGAGTTTGGGGAAACTGCACCCCAAAGTTTTGAAAGCAAACCTTGTGTCACATGTATGTGTTAAGCTGCAGGCATGCTAGCCCCTTTGGAGGCCACAAAGCCTGCCAAGTTTCAAGGAGACAGGTGCAGGGGTTTGGTGGAAACTGTACCTCAAGCTGCGGACAAGCAAAACATGACACGGGTAACACTGCGTGCATTAAGGCGCAGCAGGGTGAAAGCCCAGGCATCTATCTCCTCGAAACTTGGCAGACTGTGTAGCCTCAGCAGGAGTGAATGTGCCTGCAGTTTTGACCCCACTGTGGCTTAACACATAAACGTGACACAATTTTTGCTTTCAAAACTTTGGGGTGCAGTTTCCCGAACCCCCTGCACCTATCTCCTTCAAGCTGGCAGGCTTCATGCCCTCTGAAGGGGCTACCATTCTTGCAACTTTCATCCAAATCAAGCCAGAAATGACAGTTATAGGCTGTTTCAACTTTTCCTGTTATACCCCATGAGCAAAACGTTGAAACAGCATCAAAATGGCAAAAAGTTTCGACTTGCCTCATTTTGTTTTAAGGCTGTTTCAACTATATCTGTTCCATTTCAATTTTGCTGTTTTGATCTCAAAATGGGTCGAAACAAAACTGGTGGCGAAATTTTGCACAGCCCTAATAGATAACTCTTCACAATATTTCCCCTACTTCCCTGTTCGCACTAACTGACACCCTTTATCTGAAAGCAAGTGCAGTGCAAGCATCCTCCATGCTCCTGCTGCACACAGCAGTAAATTCAACCTTAGCAATTTTTGCAGTGTTTAGAAAGGAGCAAGTTTGCAAGATTGTGAAGGACCCGCAACTGGTCCAAAGGAAGGAGGAGCAGGTTAGAGACACCAGAAATTAGGTAGGAGAGACCAAGAGGTCAAGAAAATGTGGAGTGGATTAAAATGGATAGGGTGGTAGATAGTAAAATGGGCTGGGCAAGTGAATTTATCACTAAATATTACATTTCTTAGCCTTCTAAGCTCCAATGGTAGAACACCCGCAGCCCTAATTACATAAACTGTAACTTGGCACTTGTGGAAAAAAAAATGAAGACTCAGGGACATAGCAGAGATCTACAATACAATACAGTATTTGGGAAAGGGACAAAATTCATAGCATTGATTAGTTAGCTTTGGGACTTTCCTTGCCTCATAGTCTTGTTATAGTTCTGAAACTAGAGTTCCCTCCCTTAGATGCACTAATAAATGTTTCTGGTTGCCTTTATTCAGTTCTGGCGCTATGGAGACTGGGTGGACGTTGTCATTGATGATTACTTACCAACATATAACAACCACCTGATCTTCACCAAATCCTCGCAACGCAATGAATTCTGGAGTGCTCTGCTGGAAAAGGCCTATGCAAAGTAAAGGAATGCTTAGAGCTTGCAATACACATAAAGCAGCCTCAAAGTGTGTACCTTTGGTTGGGAGGGAACATGATTTCTATGTAAAGAAGTCAATGAAATGATCTTGAAAGTAATCATGAAGAAAAGTAGTTGTCTTGCAGGCATCCATCTCCCTTTGAATATATGTTAGGTGCAAACATTTTTATGTAATTTTCATGTAGCTTACTCTAGTAACTCCAACTTTTGGAACAAGAATAATAAAAACATTTCAGAGCTTGTCTGCTGTTTATCAGTACAAACAGCTGGTTATTAAAAATATTTTTAACTAAGTATTTAGTTGATTCACATTATTAAAACTTTGAGCATGACCTTCACCAAGGGGAAGAGTTGTAACAAGAATTCCTTATAATATAACTTTTTTTCTCCTTACCAAGACTCCATGGGTCCTATGAGGCTTTAAAAGGAGGCAACACCACAGAGGCCATGGAGGATTTCACAGGAGGAGTGACAGAGTTCTATGAGATAAAGGATGCGCCCAGAGACATATACAAAATCATGAAACACGCTATTGACAGGGGATCGCTCATGGCCAGCTCCATTGATGTAAGTCCATGTGAGCCTTGCAGACAAACTTATAGATTTATAGAATGTAGGGTTAGCAGGGACCTCAGAAGATCATTAGGTCCAGCCCCCTGCACCAGGCAGGAAAGATAACTGGGGGTCAGGTTACCCCAGCAAGGTGACTGTCCAGTCTCCTCTTGAAGATTTCCAGAGTAGGTGATTGCACCACCTCTGGAGGGAGCTTATTCTGCAGTCTGGACACCCTGACTGTGAAGAAGTTTTTCCTAATGTTGAGTCTGAAATGGTTTTCCAGGAGTTTGTGACCATTGCTCCTGGTCTTCCCCAAGGGTGCCCTGTTGAACAATTGTCCACTGAGTCCTTGATGTATGCCCCTGACATAGCAGTAAGCTGCTACCAAGTCCCCCCTCAGCTTTATTTTTTCAGGTTGAAGAGTCCCAGATTCCTCAGCCTTTCCTTGTATGGCTTGCAATGCAAGTCTCTGATCATATGGGTGGCTCTTCTCTTGACTCTCTTGAGCTTTACTACGTCCTTGTTGAAGTGCAGTGCCCAGAACTGGATGCAGTACTCCAGCTGCAGTCTCACCAGTGCTAAGTACAGTGGAAGAATCACTTCCTTGGTTTTGCTGGAGGTGCATCAATTGATGCATCATATTGAACTGGAGAGGAAAGGGAGTCTTTGAATTTTAAAAAAAGTTCTAAACTGTTTTCTAAGTGCTTTGCTAAATTGCCAAAGTCTATATACAGAGTAAGAGGATCTTAGCTAGATCCTGAAACTAAACCAGGAAGGGTGGGAATTTTATCCATATTAGTGGCTCTGCACTGGGGAAAAGTGAAAAGAAAGGTCAGAACAGAGAGCAAAAGGAAGAGGAATCAAATTAATTATTTTATACACAACCTGTTCTCGTTAAGCAGTTTTTCCTAACTTATTCTCCAGAACCGTTAGTTGCAGGAGTTAAAACAGAGATGAAGGAGGAAGTGTACAAGTGTTGGTGAGCTCAATCTCACTTATAGACATGACTTTGTATCATGATGTGATTCTATTGCATGATGATGCAATTTCACTTCCCTGAAGGAGAGTAAGCAGTTAGGAAGCTGCCATATCTTTTTGGAAGGAAGGGTTTTTTGTGATTTTTTTTTTGGACCACATGTATAATTAGGAGAGATGTTATACAAGCTTTTGGATACAAGGGCAGTTCTTCAGGTCTGGACATCATAGGCACAACAACACACCACCTCTACTTTTTGGAAAAAGACTGAACTGTTCTCACAGGAGTGGAACATAAGTAAAAAGTAAGTAAGGTGGGTTGAAGAGGGGGAGCAACCTGTGGCTTCTAGGAAGTAGGTGGAGCTGCGTACCCTTTGATTACATGAAAGTCCAGTTTCTCTTGGAGCTTGGTATAGGATTTGTTGCATCACAGTCTAATTGGAAGCATAGCCAGTCTCAACAAGAGCTATCCACTGTGGAACAACAGGACCAGCACTATGGTCACTGGCCTCTAAATAAAAGAACAGATTCTCTAGCTGCAACTTCAGTTGTCATGTTATCTAATTAAAGTTGTCTTTTTTTTTTTTTTGGTCAGCTTCTTATCTTTCTGTTTTCATTTTCCCTTTCCCCCCTTCCATTCTCTGCCTTACTTCTTTCTCTTATTTTCTGTACTAGGACCATTTGGGTTTTTCCTATGGGAGTGCTCCTCAAAGTGATATTAGGGAATTAATTGCCCGAATGGTGAAGAATTTGGATAATGCACAGATGACCCACTCTGAAGTAGACTACCAAGGCACAGATGAAAGGCCAGCCTGGGTTTGTATGCCTCAAGCAATGACTGAACCTTTGCTTCTTACTTTGCAATTATTCTCCTTGTAACCATGCTAGTTAGAAAAGCAGAGAATCAGAGTTTTTAAGCCCTTAAGGCCCTGAAGCAGGTTAGGCATATCAGCTTGAGATAACTAAAGATTTGTTCTGAAGTTTTGAGCTTGTTAGGCACTAAATTATTTCAGCCCTTTCAGACACAATAACTGACAGTTCACCTTAAAAACTTCATTAACATCTAGAGAAACATCTGTTAGCCAACATCACAGACAGAAACTATCTGAAACTCAGCTGAACAGCTTGCCGCTACTAAAGAGACAGAAACTGGGAGCCAAGTTACAAAAACTTGTTAGGAAGTCTGTGCTCAAGCTCTCCCATTAGCAGTATTGGTGAATGTTCGAGTCACTTTTAACTAAGTAGTATTTAGACAGGTTTTTGGCTGACTTCCATTAATGCACCCACAAAAGGTGCAGATGCATTCATTTGCTTGTGTAAATATTCACAATTTTTGCATACAAATGTAACCCGGGTACACCCAAGGGTGTGCCCTATTCTCAGTTGGATGGGATGGGTAGGCAGGAGGGGGTGCTGGGAGAGGGATGCCAGAATTTCAAGCAGATCCCTCTCTCGTCTATAGAGTTAGCCCAAGCCCAAAGTTCTTAACTATATACAATTTATTGAGTTATAACATACATAATCATAAAACTAAATATCATATACATATATTTACACAGTGAACATTAATCAATAACCAAGGTCAAACCCTAAATAACACTATTTACCCGTCACGATAAAACAATTTCAGCAGCATCAACACAATACAACATTTCAATTGCAAAATATAAGGCGCAAACAGGAACAACCTTAATAACACCTATTCCTTAATATAGTCCCTGACCCATGACAAGAGATAGTTTTTCTTACAATGGGGTCCTTTGAGGAGTGTCCAGGAGGCACCAGGGGCCCCTCCCCTTCAGGGCCTTGACTGGGGAGGGGGGGCTGCTCACCCAGCCCCTTCTCAGGGTTTGCCCACCCCAAATATCTTTCCCCTGTGGGACCCAAGGGCCCAATAACTCACGCTCCCTCAGGTGGCAGTGGTCAGGGCACAGCTCAATGGGGTCTCCTCTCCTGGAGCACCTCTCCAGGCCTCTCCTGCACCTCTGGGCTCCTCTCCACCCTGTGCCCCACTCTGGGCACCGAGGGCTCAGCCCCTCTCAACTGCTGCACCACTGCTGCTGGCTCCTGGGTGCTGGGCCTCAGGCTGCAGCACTACCTTTTCCCTGTGCCCTTGCTCAGCACTGAGGGCTCTCTTAGCACAGGCCCTTCAGGCTCCAGCCATCCATCCTTATGCCGGGTAACCCAAACAGCCTCCACTGCTCCCTGGCTCCACTCCCTCATGACAGTTTACAGTCTCAATCAGGTCTGGGAGAGCCCTTCCCCCTCAGGAAAGGGGCATGACTTTATTTCTCTTGCTGCCTCCTGATTGGTGGATGGGTTCGACCAATCAAAACAGCAGGATCTCAAGCCTGGGACTCAACCTAAGCTCTGAAAGGTGAGCCTGCTACACAAAGTAGCTAGTGATTTTTGTGGCCTATTTTACATAAGGAAATGGGGAGTGTTGTGCAAGAAAAATGGTGTGTGGATTCATTAATAGTCTCTTGCTTAGGAAGGAGGAGAGTGTGCAGGCCCACAAGTGAGGGGAGGGAGGGGGCAATGGGGCAGCAGCCTTACCTCGCCAGGAACTTCTAAGCAGTCCTGGCTGATTGCTGCTGTTGTGTGTTCTTTGCTTGTCCTGGTTCTGTTACTCTTAAAAGCAACAGCAGCCAGAACTATTTAAAGTTCCTGCCAGGACACGGATTCTGTGGAGGTCAGGGGCAATTCCAGTGTCCTTCCTAACTTGGTTCCCAAGGTGGATGCCCCTCTCACCCACCCATAGCTATGTTACTGGGTAAATCTCCTATAGAGCTCATTTAATTTGAGGAGTGATATAAGTTCTGCACATAGGTAGTAGGCTCTTTAGAGGGAGCTGGGGTAATGGAAGAGAGATGCTTGGAACAATTCCAGATGAGACTACCACCTTTTAATGTCCTCACTTTTAAAAAAAAATGTCTGTGTGTGTATGTATCATGTTAAGGACTTGAAGGGTGATGACAGAAGTCAGAATACAAATATCCACTTGGGTGAAAAAATCAAGGAACTCTCCAAAAAAGAAGTCAGGGATGCTAGAAAAGTTGCAAATTGAAAACATTAAGAGGTTTAAAAAGTTCTAAAGAGAGACTTGGTGTCTTCTCTCATCTCAGTGTTAAATACTTGTCCCGTATCACTCCTTAGGGTTCTGCATTTCAGTGGTAGATTAAATTATTCCTGCTTAGTTATGTAAGAAAGTATTATGAAGCCTAAAATTTTTGGTCACAAGATCTCTTGTAAATGCAGAGAAAAGCAGAGAGAGAAAACAAAATTTCCTGCATTCATGTCAATTTTAAGTCTTACTAAAAGCCAAAATGATGTAATTTCATAGGGAAGTACCCTCCTATTTTGCAAGATATAAACTGTCCAAACTGCCCCATTTATCTTCCCCTAGTACAATGTTTTTGTGTGGTACAGTCCTTTAGGTTAGGGACAGACATTAGACATAAACTGGTTTAAGTGATCAGAACTGGTTCAAACCTGTAACAGAACAAATGTTCAGTGCACATAAACCAGTTTGAAAATGGCTGAAACCAATTTGAGATAAACCTGGTTGAATGTAGTATCAGACTTAACTGATTTGGCTCAAACTGGTTTATGCAATGTCTGTCCCAGACCTCTTGCTGGTTTAAGATAAACCAGACTCCCCCCGGCATCCCAGAATGCTCTCTGGGTTGGGCAGGGCTCTGTGTTCCACAGCAGGGCTAGCCCCTCCCCTCTGCTCCATGGCTGTAGCTCAGCAGAGATTTGCAGGCACAGCACCATCTGCCTGTGTTCTCCCTGCTAAGCAGGGATTGTTCCCAACCCCCTTCTGCCTTATGCAGACACCTCAGTATTAGCTAGCAGATCAAATGCTGACTACAGTCTGTGCTGTGGGAAATGACAGAGGCAGACAGGCTTTTTGGAGCTAATCAACAGGTTAATGTCCTTCCTTGGAAAAGCTGTTTAAGAAGAGCTGTTTGCTCCTCCCCTCCCCCTCACCACTCCCTGCTAAGCAGGAATCCCAGATCCCCCCCATCCCCTGCCCCCACCAAGCCTTGCTGAGGAGATGTCTGTTTATTAGCTAGCAGACCACATGCTAGCTATGGTCCATGCTGAATCAACAGGTAGAATCAACAGGTAGCTGGTAATGCCCCTCTGTTGTTTTCTTAATGGGGTGATAAACACTGTTATCAATTCTCCGCTGGGCTAATCAGAGCGTCCTGTAGCGGCCTGGCCACGGTCTCCCTCATCTCAGTACTGTGCAAGGGAAAGGAGGGCTGCTCTAGCACCCCCCAGCTTCTGGGATATTTGTGTAGTTACAAAGTGATTTAACCTAGCCAGGTTAGACTAACCTGCAAAGATTGGATCAATTCAGGCTTTTTGAATGTCTGTCCCTAGCCTTATTTATTTTGCTTGATCTAGCTTGCTAGCTGCTATACCACTAAGCCAGCACCACCGAAAGTCACAATACTGGCTAGACAGTAGGCAAGAAGTGCTGTCTGCAGAAGAGTCAGTTCAGCAGAGATGAGGAGCAGTGCACTAGTGGCAGGAGCAGTATGACAAGTTAAAACTTTACAAGAGGAAGGGTGAGGGGAGAAGCGTAGAGGAGGAGACATGAAAAGGAAAGGGAGAGGTTGTTAGAGGAGAAGAAAATTAAAACAAAGGAAAAAAAGAAAGAAGAAAAAGGGATAGAAGGAAATAATGGAAAAGACTTAGGTTCATTCTGTTTTATGTAGGTTTGTGGCTTATCACTATGGTGCCTGAGAATCTGCCTGCGTAACATGACTAACTCTCCATTTCCACCTCTACCCATCTTTCCTCTTCAGATCTGTTATCAAACAGGCACAGCATGGTTTTTAACAAGGTCATGCAGTAATCTTTTAGTAACCAATGGGTGGATTAGAGGGCAAACATTTCCAATTTAATTTTCTATTTATAAGTTTGTTCACTTGAGCTTTAGTTTTATTTCCAGCAATAACCTGTATCCACTGTAAACTATATATGCTATAATCTTGCTTCCAGTTTTTTCTATTTCTAGTAAATGGATATCCTCAACTTTGGAACTAAAAGCATGTCAGGTTCCTGGGTTTCTAATTACCAGGACAACAAGCATATTTATACCTCAGCAAAGTCTCTCTCAGGAGATAGAAGATGAACTTAACCTCTTTAGCATCACACTCGATAGTCAGTTGGGCAGAAATTGTTGAGAGCACAGCCTCTCTAATTTGTTCTCAGGAAATGGGAATGCAAAAATTAAGTAAGTAATGCAAGTAAATCAATAGGAATTACATATATAAGGCACTTTAATCCAGACAACATAATAGCACAGGAACATATAAAGTTAAGAGAATTATAGGGTATAGTACCAGGTCTCGTGTTTAGAATACACATGCATTAGCTACTTCTTACTTCACATAGAAAAACTGCCATTCTGGCACCTCAGCAAAAATTGAGTACCGCTTATGTTAATATGACTCCCTTATATACCATAGAAAATATACTAGTGCAATAGAAGATGTTGCCATAAACCAATTAACTAAACTGAAGTGGTAAAAAATAAATTAAAAAGTACATTTTGTGATTCACTATTAATGCTTTTTAATGTTTTAATTCATGCATTGATTCTTACTAACCAATTAAAAAACAGTGACAGCTTTCAGCTATCCCTCCAAATTAGTGTGAAAAGCCTAGGCTTTGTGAAGGGGCAGAACACAATGAGGTCTTCTGTCATGCTCCAGTTTCAAACCTGGAGACACACAGGCCATGTCCACATGAGCTTGGACATTTGTTTGCCCAGGGACAAGAAGCAGTGGCACACCTTGTGCTGCTGCTAGTTTTCACCAGGGAACACCTGTGCCACGTGCCCTCTGGCATGTGGCAGGTTACCCTGGGTGCAGTAGGGAAGGCTGGGGCCAGCACTGGGCTGCAGCATTATCTGGGACCTTGGGGGCTTCCTGGGGTGGCAGCAGTAGCGATCCTGCTGCTCAGAGCCTGGCTGGCAGCTGGAACATGGCTCCAGCCAGGCAGGCTCCGATTTTGAGCACTTGCTGCCCCTGTGTGTATCACTCCACATTTTTTTGGCATGAATTTTTTTGACCCCTGAATATCCCAGGGTCAACCCCCACTCCCCTTTCCCCATGCTGCTACCTTGCAATGGAGAGAACAGCTGAATGTGTGGTATGTGGTGCTGCAGATGTGTGGGAGGAAGGTGGGGAAAATGATGGCAGGGGCAGGGGGAGTTGAAGTGAGTGGGTGTGCAGGATCATGGGGCCCATGCAGGTTTCCAGGGGCCAGCACTGGTGGGGCCCATAGCGGGGTGGTAGGAGCACGGGGCATGGGCTGGCAGGAGTCTATGGAGCCAGGTTGCACTACTCCAGCAGAGGTGGGGGAGCTGGCCCGACTCCACAGAGCCACAGCCAGCTGGGACCCTGGACTCCTGCTGCCCGCTCTAGGCCCTGCCACATGTCCACTCATTCCCAGCCACACCTGTCAGTGGAAGTGAGCAGGCATGCAGGAGACTGGTGCCTGTGGGGCCCACAGTGGGATGCTAAGAGCATGGGGTGTGGGCTAGCAGGGGTCTATGGCAGGGGTTTCCAACCTTTTTATATTGCAGACCTTCAAATTGTATAAGTTACAGATTTAAATTTAATTTACATGTTTAAATTTAATTTGTATGGGGGGAGTAGGCATGTGAGGATTGGATGGGGTTGGGGCACCAGGGGACCCTGCAGGGGAAGGGGCTCTGCAGGCGGTGGCCCAGGGGGACCCAGCTGGGGCTGCCTGGGAAGAAGGTGCTCTGCTGCCTTTCCTGGGAGCAAGCAGCAGAGCCACCTTCCCATCCTCTGCCCAGGGCATTTCCCATGCACACTACACAATGTACAAGTACAACTGCATTTTGAGCTTTTATGCAATCACTTCTACATATACAGTACAAACACACACAAATCAGATCAAAAATGTATTTTTAAAATTCAATTAAAATATATTATTGTGGGTGTTTGATTTTTAGTATATAATTTGTTGGTTTTTTTCTCCCCTAAGATGGCAAACTCTTTTCCCCAAAGGAGTACTTCCAGGGGCAAGGGGAGGGACTTCTGGTTGCAAAGATCAGAGGTTAAGGGGGTGAGACTTCTGGTCCCAAAATGGTGACCAGGGGGCATGACACCTGTCAGGGGGTGTTGCTACCTATGCAGCCCTCAACAGCTTGCCAAAACTCAGTAAGCAGCCCTCCCCTTTCTGATTGATACCTTTTGGAGTATACATCTTTGTGACACTATCAGAAAGTATATCTGGACTAGAATTTTCCCAGACCCACAACATGCAAATGAGAATCTGAACTTGACCAACGACTGTGAAATGTTCAAATCTAATGTTTGGTTTGAATTCCTCCTTAGCACACTACTGTGTTTATGTATAAGATTCTTTGTATGACTATGCATTGAGATACATATTCAGTCATCTCAGTGATGAAGGTAAGAGTTTCCAGGCAGGCTCCCTCTACCTGATCAGATATTGAGCTTTGGGAATTATTAGTATACTTTAAAAGGGTTGGGTACTCTAGCCACTTATTTCTGGGAATAGGGCATGCAATCTAAATTGCTGTACCTTGTTACACTTGTCTGTTAGGTGGAGACTGGGATGCACTGAAAAAAAAATGAGAAAAGGAGACAACTTGCGTTATCCTTAACTCTTACGTTTCTCTCTGTCCTGGTTAGCCTGCTACTTTCACAAACATAAAACTTAGGCTAAAGGGGAGAAAAAGCTCTGAAGAAACTATGGTCCAGTCTCTATCTATATTAACTTTCCTACTGGAATTATATATGGAAACATATGCACCTTATGCAGTATAGTAAGAGGAGAATGATAGGGCTGCTTGTTGAAGACATACAACGCTTTGCATAAATTTCCTCCTCTATATACAGCTTTACAACCATTTTGTTCTTCCCATTTGCCCTAAGATCCCAGGCAAATATTCCCATGAGCCCAGCTTTCTGCAGCATTTGATTGTAAAAGACTCCACAATGTACCTTATAAAATGTAATTCAATAAAGCCTAGCAAGAATCTGTATTAAGATCTAGTTCTCGTTGCTTCATCAGTTTCTCTTTGTCCTTTCTAAATTATTTGCTTCTCATTAATATGTTGGCTGTCACCAAGTAATCCCAGCTTCCCACAAATGCACATAGATTTTAAGGCCAGAAAAGACCATTTCAATTCTTTTGCCTGCCCTCCTATATAACACTGACCAAAAAATTCTGCCCAGGAGTTCAGGCAAGAAGTCAAAATCTTGTGGTGGAGTTATAACACACTTTTAAAGAAAAACTTCCGGTATTTATTTGAAAACTTCTTATGATGGAGAAACTACCAAGTCCTGTTAAGTTATTCTGTATCTGGTACAGCCTCTCAGGGAGAGACCATAAGCTAACCTTGCAGATAAATGAATTCTGTGATGTATAAGTCCCTTCTAGTTCTTAACTTCTTCCAATTAAATAGTAAGAAGTTACCATTTTTTCCACCTTCCAAGTGGTCTAACAACCTAACGTAATACAAAATAAGGACATTGGCTGCCTTAAACTCCATGGTTCTTTGCTATGCCTGTGCCTGAAATGCCTCTTATTTTTATTAAATGTTTTATAGACCATAGTGCCAATGCAGTATGAAACACGTCTGGCTTCTGGACTGGTCCAAGGTCATGCCTATTCAGTTACAGCAGTGGAAGAAGTAAGTCAAGATCCTTTCCTATAGATAATAATGGTGATTTAAGAGAAGTGAGCATCACATACTGCCATCAAGACAGGGAGAAAATAAGGTGGCTTGTGGGCAAAATAACTATTAAACAAGTAAAAGCTTTCTTGAAAAGAAAACCCATAAAAGTCTTGGCTCTGTGTGAGGGAGATATATAGACAGCAAGATCAACTAAGGGATATTTTGGTTCAAAGAGAACAGCAATACACTTGCATCCAAATCACCTCATGCTGGGGATCCATCAGATCTCTCAGACTAATCAAGGTCAGGCTGGGTAGAAGACCTCCAGGGCAGTGGTTCTCAAACTTTTTTTCTGCAGACCACTTGAAAAATGCTGAGGGTCTCAGTCGACCACTTAAACTTTTTGTTGTTCTACAAATCAAAGCACACAACTCATATTTTAATATGAGTAGTCTTACCTTACAAGTATAGATATTCTCGATTGCTCCGTAACCTTTCTGCAGACCACCTGAATGGAGCTCGTGGACCAGTGGTAGTCCATGGACCACAGTTTGAGAACCTCTGCTCCTCATGGATTTGCATCAATGATTCAGCAGAAGGTGTATTCCCTTCTAAGCCCATGCTAGGTTAAGTAACTTATACAGTTCTTTGTGATTTCTTCTTCAACAAGACAGCATTTAAAGAGGACAAGATAAGGCTGGTGCGGCTAAGGAACCCATGGGGGCAGGTGGAATGGAACGGACCCTGGAGTGACAAGTGAGTGAAAGACAAACCTAAGAATTTATGGGCAGTAATAAAAAGCATAATTGCGCATGCATGCATTTTACATTTTCTGACTGTGTCCTAAGACTTAAGATAAGCCACATGCTTTATTTATGCTCCAGCTTTACTTGGAAGTTTAAAATATCTATTGTTTTGTAGGCTGCATTGAGTGCTTAACTGGTGGCTTAATTTAGGTCTGAAAGAACTGTAAAAAAATAGAAAGATAGTAGGAAGAGAAGCCTTAAAGAAAGGGAGAGTTAGAAAAGCATGATTTAAGAGTTCAGCCAATAATTCCTCTGCTTACTGAATTGTACATCCATTCCTCATGAAATTTAGTCAAGACTAACAGCTGGAATGTAAGGTCATCTTTAAAGAACTGAATAGCAGGAAAGAAAGGGATATAAGTGAGAGAGAGCCAGAAAGAAGAAATTAGACTTTTTATTCAGTTTTATGTAAAGGAACCTCTTTGGCTCTAAAAATAGAGTTTCTCTCAATACATATAGTATGTTCCTCTCTGACCCAAATAAAGCAATGAGAGTTCAGCAGATGTCTAAGTGCTACAAATGGGAAAAGGAAAATGAAAGACATTAGAAGAGGAAGTCTGAAGGGAGGGCAGGGAAGAATATGACAACTATGATGAAGGTGATAAGCCAAAATAAGAGAAGTGAATCAAACTTTATAACCACTTCAGCAAGTACAGGGGGCAAAAAGAGGAAAACTGTATAGTATGATTTCAGAGCTTGTGAAAAGAAAGCTTTTCCATTCATGGGTGAAACATGCATATTGTGTCAACAATTTGCTTTGTATACCACCAAGGTAGCAATAAAAGTGTAGCAATTTCTTTGAACAACTTGTGTGTTGCAAAGATGAGATACCCATTTTTTTCTCTTGCAGGTCAGACGAATGGAATTTAATTGACAAATCAGAGAAAATCCGACTGCAGCACAAGATTGCAGAAGACGGGGAATTCTGGTAAGGACACCATTTTAAAGAGGTTGTGTCTTTCTTCAGCAGTTCTTCCGTATCTGTGCCTCAATGTGTATGGACAGATGTACATCTGAAACTGTTTAAAAAGGGGAATGTTTCAAAAGGGCAACAGTGATTACATTTTAGTGTTGTGCATGAACAAGCCAGGAATGATACAAATGTAGCAAAACCACTCCAGAGTTAACACTGGGTGAAGTGCAGTTAAGGTTAGCACAGTTTAGCTACATTTGTACCATTCCCAGCTTGTTCACACACAGTAATTTTAATGTAACAGCTTGTGCCCTTTTGAAATATTCCTCTTCTGAAACAGTTTCAAACATGCGTGTCTCTACACACTGAGTATACATGATGGTTCTTAAAAATGTTAAAATAATATGAGGTGGCAAAGTCAAACTCCAATATCTTTAATAAACAATATTGCAACTTTGCACTGAATATAAATGTATTAATTTCCTCATGGGCTGTTTTGAAGTGTTCATCACTATAGTGTTTGGGTGCTTTACAAACAATAATTAATTAATATTCAGAATGGTGGTATTATTTCCCTACATGTATAATGAGTTGAGATAAACAGAGAAAAACACCAAGAGTATCCATTCATTTAAGATGCTGCACGTGAGATGTCAAGGGTCTGATTTTTCCAAAATCTTATTATATAGCACTTCACATACACAGAGCACAGTGGCTCCTGTTGATTTCAACTGCAGCTGCGATAGTAACAGTTCTGCCAATCAGATCCCAAGGTATCAAACTGGCACTCAGAAAATGAGAAACACACAAATAGTGACTGTCTGTGAAAAGCCTGGTTTAAATAACTTGTCTACCATCACACGGGGATGCTGTGGGAGAGACAGTTCAACTTGCTGCATTCAATTGCCTTTAACATGAGACTGCCCTTTCTCTTTCTGTGGTGCCCTGACTCATTCCATACTACCTTCCAGTTTTTGCAACTAACAAAGCAGGGGTCCTAACAAACACTTTCCTTCAGTATGGAGCACTGATTCCTCACAGAGCAAACCCATCCTGTACAGTGAATGGCACAGGGCTTTTGTGAAATAACAGTATGTAACTGGATGACTGAAGACTATAGATAATGTACACACACAAGAGGTAAGAGGTAAGCTTCCACAGGCAAGTTTACTGGTATTCCTCTGCTTAACAAGGTGTACTCAGAATACTTGAGGTTGAGGGGGCCAGACTGTTTCAACAGGATCTATTTTCAATAGGAACTTAGAATCAAGCCCAAGATTTTTTTTTTTTAATCTGCCTACCTGTGCCATTTGAATTTATTCTGTTTTCACCTTTTCCATTCATTTTGTTTCCAGGATGTCATTCGAGGATTTCATGAGCTACTTCACAAAGCTTGAAATCTGCAACCTCACACCTGATACTCTGGTGTCTGATAAGCTCCAAACTTGGACAGTTTCAGTCAATGAGGGGCGCTGGGTGAGAGGCTGCTCAGCAGGAGGTTGTCGCAATTATCCAGGTGAGTAATAGAAAAATCTGTAGAAGAACTTTGATCTTATTAGATTTCAAGGGCTAAGCAGACTTATGCAACAGACTAAACAGTAGGGCTATGTGAAGCTTCAGTCCCTGATTTGATTTGGAGGAGACTCGGCCTGATTTGGTGGCCAAATCTCCAAATCTGAATCAAATCAGAGGACCCTTGAATCTCTCCAAATTGCATTCCAACCCTCTGAATCAATTCAGAGAGATTCAAAAAGATCTGGAGATTCAAACATAGACACAGCTTTAAATATTTTTTCTACATCCCTCTAAGTAGCAGGGGCTTGTGAATGCTGCGATGCTGGGAGGTGTGGAGTGTCCCACAGAAGCACTTCTGGCCCACTTCTGGGTCTGCCAGGGAGTGCACTGGGGGCCCCCCATACCCCCAGCTTGGCGACTGGTGCCTCTTGGGTCTGGGGGGGGCCACCCAGGGTCCCCCTGCGGCCAATCGCTGAGCTGAGGAAATGCAGGGGAGCCCCCCAGCACGCTCCCCGGCAGACCCAGAAGTAGATTGGAAGTACTTCCAATCAACTTCTGGGTTCACCGCTGAGCATGTGGAGGCCCCCCACCACACTCCTGTGGGATGCTCCATGCGCCCCAGCATCACAGTATTCACAAGCTGCACCAGCTACTTCAAGGTATGTAAAAAAACTTTTAAAGCTGTGTCTATGTCCAAATCGCTGATTCTCCTAATCGGCATCAAATCTTCAGATTTGGATTTGGCCAAATCAAATCAGGGACAGTGATTCAAATCAATTAATTGAATCACTGTATCTGATTCAGGCTGAATCCAAATCTGAATCGAATAGGGCCTGCTTCGCACACACCTACTAAACAGCACTTGGCCTAGCACAAACCTAGGCCTCCTACAAGCAGCAGTGCTAATGAATTGATAATTGGCACTCTTCTGAGTCTATACTGAGATAATGTCACAGAATGGTAGTAAAAGGCAGTGGGTACCTTGAAGTTCCATTTTAAGAGAGATAAATGTAAAAAACTTGACTATTTGTTGTTTCTCTGAACCTAAGGTAAGAGAGCAGGTGTTAAGTCCAGTCTGTCCAGGAAGCTTCATTTTAGAGATCTGCATTCTACAGGTTTCATTTGGGTATATATTCTTTTTGGTTTCTTGCCATCAGCTGCTGCAGAACAACTGTACCGTATCACTGTGAGTTGGCTGTATTACTGTCCTAAGTCATTAAAGACCAGTAGGGCTTTTAAGGCAATGTTGGCTTCTGTTTAACAATGTCTGGACTGCAAATCAGAATGGAAGACCCTAAATAATCTTACACTTATAAGATTTAAATATTCTTTCTTCCTTATTTGACTTACAAATTAATTGGTGAAGGAAGAGGTCAGCTGGATCAGGGCAGCTCTACTATCCAATTTAATAAAACTGTATCTCCCCTAGCAGAGGAAATAAGGCATTATATATCCAATCATTTTCTGAGCCAAGCAGGTTACAAGAGAGAATAGAGAAGGACATATATCACAGCTGGTGGGCTTTGGTATTTTATTACTTTTTTTTTAAAGTGAAACCAAAATTTGCTAAAGACTGGTGACTGCAGGATTCCTTTAATACTTAATGCAGACAAAGGATCTTCTTTCAAGTAGGTTGGGAAGCTATATTACGAAGTATAGCATAGAAGGGCTTTATAATGAAAAATAAATTCTGCACAGTCAATACCAGAAATATCATCAGTGGTATTATGATATGAAATAAAAACAAGCCTCATAAAGGAGTTAGAGAACAGTCACATGAGGTAGCTGCTGTACCTGTTTGTAGAAATCAACTTTTTGCATCAGAAATGTATAAAAAAGGAGATTAATTCAATTTTTGACTTTCCATCAAGAACTATAAAATGACAATAGATATAGGAACTAAAAGATGATGAATCTACAAATATCAACCCAAGGACTGATATGTACATTTTGGGGGGCTACTGGGGTTTTTGCAGACACCTTTTGGACCAATCCTCAGTATCGTTTGAAGCTTCTGGAGGAAGACGATGATCCGGAAGATTCTGAGATTCTCTGCAGCTTCCTGGTTGCACTAATGCAGAAAAACAGAAGGAAAGAACGCAAACTGGGAGCCAACCTCTACACAATTGGCTTTGCCATCTACGAGGTACCATTATTAAAAACATAGAAATGAAAAAGTCTCTTGGGTCATTGATTCCTGCATTCACAAGCAATCATTAACACCAGGAATCCCCAAAATCACTTCAAACCCTCACTCGCAATTAATTCCAATGCAGAATTAACAGGGCTCTGCACACTGTTCCAGTGCTACACTGTTCTTCACAAATAGTACAAAACTGTCATGGTTGGCAGCTGATTTTAAAATTCAACCTGTGTTCATGAATTGTATCTTTGTGTTAAAAATGTTTTCCAGTTTTCCTGGAAGCAGTAAGCGACGGTCTTCTGGAAACTAGGAGAGTAGGGAAATCCAGTTCTCTGTATTGATTTAATCCATTTTAATTCATTTGTTTTGAGTCACTTCACCTAGAAAGGCTCCCCTTTTCAACCTCCAGGTCCACTTCACTCCAGGCTTCCCCACATTTCTCTTCCCAGATTGCCCAGTAGCCTCCCAACTGGCTCTTGGGTCAGGGGATTTACAGCTGTCGAAAATAAAACTTTCCATTGGCATTGGTGTGGTGTTAAGCAACACTGGTTTATGACCTCTGTGTACTCTGACCTATCTTCATCCCCTCATGGAAAGGATGAAGGGAAAGAGAAGTTCATAGCTTGATTTTCAAAGGTGCTTTGTAACTTCTCCTCCCATTGACTTCATCTGGAAGTGGATTTGCTTGGCATCTCCCCAAGCCATGTTTATTTAGTCAAAACTATGATTTATTTTTATAATCTCCAAGAGAGTTTGAAGGGAAGCTTTTCTTAAACTAAGAGTTGAAGTTGGTTAAAATGTTTATGTATTTGGCCGGGGCGGGGGTAGGGCGGTTTTTCATTGACTTCAAGATGCCTAGAAACTTGCACAAACACATTTTATAAATAAATAAGTAAACTGCCACAGCATCCCTAATTGTCTCCCTACTTTGTTTCTCTCCAAGGTCCCACAAGAGGTATGCGGAGAGTGGAGAAAGAGTTGACATCTTGATGTAGAGTCCTCAGATATTGTACTTTTGTGTCTGTGTAAGCCAGTTGGAAGCTGCTCACTTGGGTTTGTTTTTAGTGCTATACAAGTGAGAGTTTTGTATCTCCCACTTGTGTTGTGAGTTCAAAACTCCTCTAGGCCCAGCCCCACCCTGCCTATGTTTTCCCCAGCTCTTCTTTTCTATTCTGTTCTCTATTACCTCCTAAATTCATGCCAAGTCATAGGATAAAATGTAGCATAGAATTTGCTACAGAATAAATTGCAGAATTCAATTCTTGCTGCACAACTGTTTTCTGGAATCTGTAAGTTTTCATCTGAGTAAAGACATTTTGTTCCCAAGTCCTTTAATTACAAAGAACACCCCCCCCAAAAAATCCATGAACCAAGTGTAAACAGATGTTCAGTCTTTGAGACCCCGCAGAGATCCCAAAATTATACCAACCACCAGAACTGCAAACTTCCCAAGGTGAATTAACTTTGAAATGTAAAGATAATGGTGTGAGTGTTGTCATTGTTGAGTATTTTACAGCTGAGCTATTGTGCAGAAAACAGCTAGTTTATGTGCTTAGTTTAACTTTTCAAACAGCCTTCCAAAAAAGTACCCTACTGTACTGCAGAACCTTCAGCTTTCCCTTGATGACTGCAATGCATGATTCATTGCCAATAACACAAAGTCAGTAGCACACCAAAAACGGAGATCTTTGGAAGGTAGTACAGTAAACTAAATTCTAACATGAAAATAAGCTTTGGCAATGTAGTATAGTAGAGCCTGTTTTACTGATTTTCATGTTTAATTCAATACCAAAGACAGATGTTTAATTTATCAGAAGCTGCTGCAGAATTCCCGTTTTGCTCCATCAGGGTGCCACAGAATCTAAGTGACTCTGCTTAGACTATAGGATCAGATTGCCACATAGTACACTGGGGCTTGTATAGACTATCTTCTATATCACAGCCTCCATCCAGTATCATTATTTTAATTGTGTATGGTGGTCATAGTTTTTTCACAAATATATCTGTATTTCTTTTGTTAACTTAGTTGCTAAATCCTCTCTCTTCCACCTTAAACCTATTATATTTTCTTATACTGCCATCCTGGTGCTTGCTAATGAGAAAAGAATCATTCAGCAGTTATTTTTTCTGCTGTTAACCTCAAAAGAGAGGCCCTACTAGACTGTGGCCCATACAGGGATATTGGAAATGAAATATCACTACTCCCAGTGCCTGTAGTATTGGAGGGTATACTCTATTAGCAGCATAAATAAAAATAAAATATCTCACCAGGAGACTCAAACAAGTATAGGCTAAGCAGTGATCTTGTAAAGCAGTGAGATGGAATCATTTTATCAGCAGAATAGGGTTGTGAAATGAAGATGTTTTCAATTTGCAGTTTAGCAAAAGTTACTGGAAATCTAATTTTCAAAAATAATACAAGAACTCTCTTTATTATTTAAATTGTATTACTTTAAATTGAATTTAATGCTGGTATAAGACAGTTCTGGAAAATGAAAGCCTCTCTTTTTCTACAGAGTATATATGCAGCATTCCCTCTAAGCTGCGTGGGTGCGCGACTGCACACAATAAAAAATCATGCCACGCAATAACTTTTTAATGCCCCCCACACAGTGGTATACCAATGGCGGGGTTAGTAGGGAGCCATGGCTCCCGGGCACTAACCTGGGGGGAATGCCCAGTGCCACAGCAAGGGGCTGCCAACACTCCCTCCATCGTCAGCTTCACGTCCAGCCACTCACCACTCGCCCCAACCCAGCCACAGGCTCCTGCAGGGGGGTGAGGGGCGGGCACACAGATACCCGTGCACTCCCACCCAGGATTGCTCACAGACTGCTAAATCTTAGAGGAAACACTGCATATATGGCATGGACAGCAGGAAGGCACTTGTGTACCCTGCAAATGTACTTCAGACCTTTGCAGAAGGGGCAAAGTGTTAGGTCACACAGGGTCACTCCAGGCTCATTTAGACCCAAGTCTCCCCTGAGAATTTCAGTTCGTGCCTTTTGTGATTTGGATATCATTGCCTTAGCAGCATAAATGTGTTCAAGAATTAATTTCAAGAGGCCGTCCAGCAGCTAGCAAGTGCTGAAAATTTCCTGTTGATAGGGACCAGTGTTTCAGCAGATGGAGGAGATTATTTCTGTTGCCAGTCTCCTGACCCATCCAACTTTCTGGATTTTATATTTCAACCAAACTGTTCGATTTCATTGGCATTTGCTGTCTATGTTGTGTGCTGCCTGTGCTAGATCTGTCCAGGAACCATACAACATCTTGCTGAAGACAGCTGTTTGATTCTTTTGTTAACAGATGCATGGCAACAAGAAGCATTTACAAAAGGATTTTTTCCTCTATAATGCCTCCAAAGCTAGGAGTAAGACGTATGTAAACATGCGAGAAATCTCTGAACGCTTCCGGCTGCCTCCCAGTGAGTATGTCATCATCCCATCAACATATGAGCCTCACCAGGAAGGAGAGTTCATCCTGAGGGTGTTTTCAGAGAAAAGAAACCTTTCAGAGTAAGTCCCAAGATATGCTTATTTGACTAAAAAAAAAAAAAAAAAAGACCCCCTTGTCTGTCATAGTTATAATTTATGTCCCCAACCCCCACAGCAAGAAAACACAGCATTAAACATTTTCTTTTCTACCTTTCTTCATTTCCCACCTCTCAAATGGATTCAGCTCCCTAGGTCATCCTGTCATCTCCAACTGCTTTGCTCAGAGCCAGTTGAATTAAACTTCTTGACATTGCCAACCTCCAATCCAGGACAGTGCGTGTGAGCAGTGGCATTCTTAAAAACAGTATTTGGATACCTAGCTCAAGGTTGTTAGCATGGAGCTCTGCCTTATACAAGTAAAAAATAATTTTTACAACAGCAAAAACAAGTAGACCTTTTTGCCCTATACAAATAAAAAACAATTCAAGCCATAACTTTGTTCCCTTTTGAAAGATCAACAGGTTCTTTCAAATCATCCACAGGAACAAGCCATGTAGAAATATGGTCACATTTGCTATTTTTTTCTCAAATGTATTTGCCTTCCTCTTGCAGGGAAGTTGAAAATCTGATTGAAGCAGATCGTCCTTCGGTGAGTACATTTTGCTTCCAGTTTACTTTGTACACTTTTTTAAGATTTGTAACCACACACAGAGTGGCTGCTGCCATGCATGGAAGAGTATCATAGCCAAGGAAAACGGTAACAAGAGGCCAAGTGCAAATACCATACTTTCCCAATAGAATTGGTTCTCTCTCACTGAAGCAAGTACATTATCACTGGCTGTATATAATTTCCCTTTTGATACGGATGGACTACCAAATAAGTTAGGACATTATGCTGGACTTGAAGCTTGTTATTGAAGGTGGAAGTTTAGCCATTGAACAGCACAGGGAGTTTCACTATTGTATCTGTTCTCGTCATCTCCCTCATTTTGCAGCAAAACTGATCATACAATAAAAGCCTTATTGAAAACTTTGTTTGTGAACTGACGCCATCAGTAAACTGGCATTCAAGACCTGAATTCTAGGGCATTTAGCATAATAAAGACTTCTCATTTGACAAAGTCTAAATAACATTTGTTTGTCACACCTTTTTATTAGGTGTATGACAAGGACCTGAATTCTGCAGATGTATTCAGATAATAACTCCGGTTTTTAATAAGCATGCATTACAACTGCATGCTGTTAACTTTCATTTAAGCTAACTGCAGTATGTTCAGAAGGGAGAGGATAAGGACTGATACAGAATAATAAAAAAAAAAAAGTTGTTGGGCACACTTACCAATTCACACAGAATATAATTTTGTTGATTTTTGCCTGCCTTTCATTTGCTGTAACATTAAATGAAGACTCAAAATTGGCAGGCTGAAGTTACTGCATCCATAAACAAGTATCTCTAGTATGTCAGTCTCAATGACCCTGCCTGCTGAAAAGAATGGGATGGTCAGAGCTGAAGCTACAGTGGATGTTTCCTAATTTAACAAGTCAGAATGAACTGAACTCTTGGTCTGATTTGGTGCAGCATTTCCTGTTTTCCTATATTTGACTCTATTGCTCACATACATAGGATCTCTCAGATGTGAAAGAAGGTGGAATAGAGATAAATGGGAAAAGTAAGACAGAGTTTCATAGCCTAACTCAGTAAAATCTGGATTAAACATACAAACATGCCTATTAAATCCTATTTTTGGCTTGGTTTTTGTACAGAAAAAGAAGAAGGTCAAGGTGGGTCTCTACTTTGATAGCTAGCCAACATGCTGGGCTTGTTTAGGATAAAGTGCATGTGCAACTGTTACAACAGAAGCTTGAGTTCTTTGCTGATGTTAGAGTGAGTTGTCTGTAGCCGAGCCTTATGCATTTGGAAATTGCTTGTCAATTGAGAGCATTGGATGAGAGGCTGCTCATTGGCAGCATCTTGTCTTCCTGCATTGTAGCTAATCAATGCTTTATAGAACAGCCCACTTGTCTCACCCAAGGAAAATAATATCTTCAAAACTTTCCATTCTTATGGGCTTGATCCTGTAAATGTGATAAACATCCCTGAATCTCATTGTCTCTAGTGGAAGCTGAGGGTGGTCGAGGCAACTCATGGAACTGTGGCTCTGTTTTAGACCTATTGCTTCATTATTTCATGTGCCACCTCCGGAATCATCTCTCTATTATAGGCATCCTAATCCCCCTTTCCAGCACAATTGTCTCCTGCCAAGATAAGTACCCATCTTCCCTCCACACATTTGTACCCCTGGCTTGACCCACTGCATAATCCACACACAACTTCACTTTATCAGTGAGCACCTGGTGTTTCCTTCCTATCCCTTATAACAGCACTGATTACAAATTGAATAAAATTAACAAATAGCATCCACTTTGAAATTAGGTCTCAATATGATGATTACAGTGTTTTTCAGTTAGGGGGATGCAAAAAGACACAGTAGAAACATACCAGAGAATTAAGTTGGTAAACTCCAGTTGGGATTGTTATTTCCAAATAACTGTTTACACTCACATTTATACAATAACATCCTCAAGCACGTAGCAGAAACTGCATTTCTTACTAGGACAGAGTGTCAGATGCTTTTAGGTCAAGAAGGTTGGTTCCAACTGATACCACTGCCAGGCACAAATTCATGACCTAGCGTCCTTGATATCTAGAAAAGAATCTTTCTTTCCTTTGGTTAGCTTTTAATATTTTTTTAAAAAAGCATTTACATGTTTCCCCTTAAAACCAAGTACTGCACAAAGCAACACAAGGAAAGGATAAATGCATGCACTCTACAAAGTCAAGTCCCCATACTAGCAACTATCAGCTCATTTTCTGCTGGCTACTGCAGCACAGGTAGTCCTTGTTGGCATTACAGTAATGCTGTCTTTCTGTGGCTAACAAAAAAGAACCTGGACGGCCTCTCTTTTGCTCTCAAAATGAGAGATTGTTTGCAACCTGACTAACTTTTCTCTGTGGAGAAAACTAAAACCCATTTTTGCACAAGGAGCATTTGCACAAGAAAGTGAGCACAGATGAGAGATGATGAGGTTTCTATCCCAGCTGGCATGGAGAAAATGGAGCTTGGTCTGGCTAGCATGAGTCTCTCTAGTGAGCATAATGAGAACGGCAACTTTAGGGGCAATGTTTGTGCAGCCCCAGTTGCTATAGCACTTGGTGCCGTTTCTGCAATGGGCACCATCATGGCAGGAGCTTTGTGACAGAATGGATTTTCTCAAACACTGCTCTCTTCTATTTCCTAACTTCCACTTCTCTTCTCTTCCCTTCCTTTGCCACCTTCCTTCTTTTTCTAGCCAATCATCTTTGTTTCTGACAGAGCAAACAGCAACAAGGAGTTGACTGCTGATGAAAAGGACAATCAGAAAGTGAGCACAGATGAGAAAAATGAGGAGGTTTCTATCCTAGTTGGCATGGAGAAAATGGAGATTGGTCTGGCTAGCATGTAGAAGTAGCTGGGCATGTGCATGGGTGGACAACGACACTGGAAATTAGGAGATGAAGGAATAGCTTTTTATAGTTAATAACTGTTTAAGTCTTATCATTCATTTATTTTGATTTGGGACACTGTAAATTAGGTGGATATAAGTAATTTTAGGGGAAATGAATATCACTTCAATTATTTAATGTCTGTGTTGGAGAGTTTCATAAGTTTACATTTTTACAACGGTTGAGGCTGTGCAGGAAGACCCCTTTCCAGTTAGAACAGTGATCCCATCTATTACTGATGAGTCTGCCTATAACAAAAGTTGTCTTGCATAGTGTTCACAAAACCAACCAAGGCTTCAAGAGGTTTTTCTTAATTACCTCTGCTTCAGTCTGTTACAGCTTCTTCTATGGTGGCATCAACTTTTTATTTGAAAATGCAAGAGTACCTTGATCACATAATAACATTGATCTCTGCTGTAGGCCTGAATAAACTGTGCTAAAACCTTGCTAATATTGTAAAAAGACCCATCCTGTTCCTAGTAGGATTTGTATGTGGTCAGTACTAGTGTAGGTTAAACAACACTGTCGCTAGCATGGTTTGCTTAGGGCAGGGGCGGGCAAAATGCAGCCCAGGGGCCGGCTGCGGCCTGGCAGGCCATTCTCTCCAGCCCACAGGGCCTCTAAAATATTTAGAAAATTCATATTAATCTGCCCTAGGCTGCCTGTCATGTAGCCCTCAATGGCTTGCCGAAACTCAGTAAGCAGCCCTCTACCCAAAATAATTGCCCGCCCCTGGCTTAGGGTCTCCTTGTTCAACATATTCAGTGATATTTTCTCGAGGCACATGTTAGCCAACCTTTTCTCCAATATTCCTCTGAGTAGCCTATACAGCAGATTCTCCAGCATAGGGTCATAAAATAATTCTCTGGAATCCCCTCCGCAGGGGCCAGGAAGGCTAGCATGCTGCTACTCAAAATCATAGATACAGTAGTTGCTAAGCCAGCTTCAGCTGTAGGATACATATGCCTATGGTGCTGTTTACACTTCAGCACTACTATTTTGTGGCTTGGGCTGCACCACTTCAGTTATCATGTGAAATAGTTTGAAGCTGCATTGTGCACTGGAAATTAGTTGAATGCTTTGGAAAACCTGTTTTAACCTAATGTGCTCCAGCCTCAGACTTTGTAAGGTTCCACTACAATTCAGAAACAAAACTAAAACACGGTTCAGTTTAATTATAATTAATTATATTCAGTTTCAGTATAAATATACTCCAAAAACCATGTCATCTTTTAGATGTATTGTAATCAGGTCACCCAAGATGGTACTTTTTAATGTGTTTGGGTTCTAAATTGGCCTATTTCTAAAAATAACTCCTAGATAGCATTTCTTTGAGCATGCTAATAAAAATGTAACAGAAAATTTATATTTAATTTTCTTCTGACTTTTCCCCCCCTCCCTCCCAACCCTTAAATAGTGACAAAGATAGGAACCCGTCAAGTGTTCTCCTTTGTGGTGTCATCATTTCCTAATATAATAGACTTTGCATTGATTTGGTTTCAGAGTATAAGGAAGAAAGGCTTATTAAACAAATAACCAAGAAATACAGAGAAAACTTGAGAAAATGCATGCACACCCTTAGATCTGAGTTGGATTCTCTGTGCTGAAATACAGACTCTCTTCTAGATCGTTCTGTAGGGAATGGGACAAGACTGAGTGGGACCAAATCTCCACATTTCTTTTCACTCACCAGCTATTGGAGAAAGAAATGTTGGGGATTTAGTTTACATCCACCAAACATCTCTAATTTCAGCCCCCATATAACAGTAGAGAGGGACCAGAATACCAGTGCCTTGGATCTGGAACTGGAGATGGGGGTTTTGAGAACCAGGATGTTGATTTTTCTGCATGAAAAGTGTGTCTGTTTTGCTATGAGATTTTCAGACTGCTGTGGAAGCAACAAGCTATTCTTCTTCTGAACACAACTAGAATAAGAAAACTCAGTTTAAGATAACAGGTGTAATTACTAAAACTCAATATGAGATACACGATAGCTAAAAGGTAGAATTTCCTTTTTCAATAAATTTGAATAATTTGGCCTGTGTAATGCTTAGACTTCTTGTTTGCATGTGCAAGAAAAGTGAGAGAAGCTGTTACTACACTGCACATTCTGTGTCAGGGGAAAGGTGGAGAGTGGGGGAGAGCGGGGTTGGGGGAGTTTGCTGCATGCAAAATGCATCAAATTCTTCTGAACCCTATCTGTATTCTCTACAAGCTTTCTGGTGGATAGATAGGTTAAGGACAGTCTCATGATCAGATCTTATCCCATAAAAACACTCATGAGTTTGACCTTAAAGGAGATTTCCATCTTCTATTCCAAAGTCATCTTTCATAGTACATGAAATCAAAGTACTACAAGCTAAACATCAAGAAGCAAGACTAACTATTTAGGATTGCTCAAAGGGGAACTGAGGAGGATGAAGTTAAGCAAATGCAACTACAAGATGGTTATTAAATCAACTAGGCATTAAGAAAATTTATAATGGCCTAAACTTGCACTGTGCAATAGTCTGCTGGGGGAAGGGGAAATCTTTCATTTAGAACCCATAAAACTAATTTTGGTACTGTGCTACAAAATATACCATAAGAACAAGCTACTACCTCTTGGTGACTGGAGTGGATGACCCTGTACATGCATAACACATAAAACTAGCCAGTTCTCTTCCAGAGAACTGGCAGAAAGATGGTACAGTTAGTCAGCTTCACAAACCACTGACACAAAAAGGGTGAACATTAGCCTCATAACCGTTTTCCTTGCTGTAAGATGCCTTGCCCTCCAGAGCAGTGCCTAACGGAGTGAACCTGAAATAGGTATTCTGGTAGATGAACAAGGGTGTTGAAGTTACATTCAGATAAATTCTGAATTCATTGAGTTTCCAGGTGAAATGGCCTACTGTTTCTTGATGGACCACACACTGCGAGATCAGCTGGGCAACTTATGTCCGTCTCTTTGCAGGCCTCTCCAGTGACTGCTGACAAAGAGAGTGAAGACGAGAAGCACTTCAGGAATATATTCCAACAGATTGCTGGGGATGTAAGTACACCAGCCAGTCTAAGTGTCAGCCTAATCTGGAGAGTGTTTAAGCCAACACTGCAAATTCCAAACACACGGAGGCTGGGTAGACATTACGCATAAACCAGTATAAGTGATCAGAACCCAGTCTAAACCTGTAACCGAACAGAAGTTCAGTGTATGTAGACTGGTTTAAAAATGGTAGAACCCAGTCTAAGATAGACCTGGTAATAATAGATTTAATTGGTCTAGGTTAGACCAGTCTATTGAACTTCTTCACCAGATCCCTTCCCAGCTCAACTCAGGAAGCTGTCTTCCAGTATCCCAGGCTCTTTGCAAGCTCCTGCTAACCCTCCCTGCCACCCCTCCTCACAGGGCAGGCAGGCTAGTTTCACCGGTGCTGTGCTCATCTCCTCTGGTGGAGCACCAGGCCAGACCCACCCCAAGGCTGTCACAGAGCTGAAGGAGCAAAGCCTCTGCTCCTCAGCCCTTCATCTTGCCTGAGCCTGTCAGCTGGGACAGGTAATGTGGGGGCAAGGAAGGAGGGAGGAAGCAGGGAAGGGAGCCCCCTCAGAGCTCAGGCCTGCACAGTTGGGGGGGCACATAGTAGGGGCTCCCCCACCCTCACTGCTGAAAGGCAGCAGGTGGCAGGGGTTGGGCTGTGGAGAGGGACCCACTGGCCAGCCAAACCAGGCAGTTCACAGCAGGGGAGAAAGCCCCCACTGTGTGCCCCCCCACAAACCGTGTAGATCTAAGCTCCGGGGGGGGAGGGGGAGCCAGGGCTGGGAGCTCCATTCCCTACCCGTGTCACTGACAAGCAGAAGCTGGCAGAGGGCAAGACTGTGGAGGGGGCCGTGCTGGCAGCCAAGCTAGAAGACCTTGCTGTTTGTTCCCCTGTCCGTCCGTCCGTCCCCCCCTTCCCCACACACACCCCTGCTCCTGCCTATTGGCTGGCGGAGCCAGGAGCCACAGCTGGGCAGAGGGGCTGTGGTCTCACAGAGCCAAAGCTTTGTTCCTGCCCCCCATTGCTCTGAGGGACCTGATCTTTCCATCTGTGGAGTGCTACCCCCCTACACACTGCCACCGACTGGGCTGTCAGGCATGCCATGGCAATGTGCTCTGGAAGCCTAGGGCTGGGCATAGGGGAAGGTCGCATTGACAGCAAGGTCTGGGGGCATGTGCCTGATAGTCAATCAAGGATGGCCCCCATTTGCCTGCCCTCCAGCAATCTCTGGGGGCATTTTTATACATGCGGCAGCACACTTTTGAACTAAGACACATTGGAGGTGTTTTAATTTAAAGCGCACCACCACCATTTTCTACATGCTGACACGTTTCACCGCTTATACAACTGCATGCGATGCAGCACAGGGCGCATCAGCTCATGCGTGGAGCAGACTCGATAAATCAGCTCATGCGTGAAGCAGACTCGATTAATCTTCATCTCCCAATATGCCAGAGCTTGGACAGGTTCTAGAGCAGACTCGATTGATCTGTCCAATCTCTGGCTTATTGGGGGATGAAAAGGTATGTGTACAAATGCCGTGGCACACTGGGAAGCATGCAGGAGCACTCCCTGCCTTCTGGCCTCGCCACTGTAGGGATCTGCGTGCCTCCCCCCACAACCAAAAGGTGAACGTGTGTTCTGTTCGCTCCTGATCCAAGCTGTGCAGCTTAGAAAAACCTGTGAAGGTTTGACTGATTCTGCCTTGGGCCTTTTGAATGCCTGTACTTAACCTGAAACTGTCATGATCTTCTGTGGGATCTCAAACCAAACCAAAGCAAATCATGACCCACCTAAATATACTGAAGTCAGGCCTCAATATAGTTTTGAAACCATATCTTGGTAGTGTTTTTCTCTCTCCGTAGGAGGGAGCTTTATTTTAACTGGCCGTTATTCCTCACTAATATATGAGATAGTTTCATAGTTTCTAGGGTCGGAAGGGACCTGAGCACATCATCTAGTCCGAGCCCCTGCCATGGCAGGAAAGAGTACTGGGTTCAAATGACCCCAGCAAGATGTTCATCTAACCTCCGCTAAAAAAACCCCAAGGTAGGAGCCTGCACCACCTCTCTTGGAAGTTGGTTCCAGATTCTAGCTGCCCTGAGCGTGAAGTAGCGCCTCCTGATATCTAACCTAAACCTACCCTCTGCCAGCTTGTGACCATTATTCCTGGTCACTCCTGGTGGTGCTTGGGGGAACAGTGACTCCCCCAATGCCTGCTGATCCCCCCTGACTAGTTTATAACAGGCCACAAGATCCCCCCTCAGCCTTCTCTTTTGGAGACTGAACAGGTTCAGGTCCCGCAGCCTGTCCTCATAGGGCCTGCCCTGTTGTCCCCTGATCATACGAGTGGCCCTCCTCTGGACCCTCTCCATGCTGTCGACATCCCTCTTGAAGTGCGGCACCCAGAACTGGATGCAATACTCCAGCTGCGGCCTGACCAGTGCCGCATAGAGGGGAAGGATCACCTCCTTGGACCTGCTCAAGATGCATCTGTGGATACATGACAAGGTGTGGTTGGCCTTCCTAACTGCCTCCCCACACTGCCGGCCCATGTTCATCTTGGAGTCAATGATGACCCCAAGATCCTTTTCCGCCTCCGTGCAGACAAGAGGGGAGTTTCCTAACCTGTAGGCATGGTGCCAGTTGTTCCTCCCAAGGTGCATCACCTTGCACTTGTCTGTATTGAAACCCATCCTATTCTCATCTGCCCACCCTTGTAACCTGTCTAGGTCTGATTGTAGCCTGTTGCATCCTTCCAGTGTGCCCACATCCCCCCACATCTTAGTGTCATCAGCAAATTTGAACAGGGTGCTTTTTACCCCCTCATCCAAATCACTGATGAAAATGTTGAACAGTGCAGGCCCGAGGACCGAGCCCTGCGGAACCCCACTGCCCACGTCCTTCCAGGGTGAGAAGGACCCATCCACTACCACCCTCTGGGTGCAGCCCTCCAGCCAGTTGGCGACCCATTTGACTGTGTGGGTGTCTACACCACAGCCCCCCAGTTTCTTAATGAGAACGGGGTGAGAGACAGTGTCAAAAGCCTTCCGGAAGTCCAGGAAGACTATATCCACTGCTACCCCTGCATTTAATGATCTGGTGATCTAATCGTAAAAGGCCACCAGGTTGGTCTGACAGGACCTGCTGCTGATGAACCCGTGTTGGTTGCCTTTAAGCATGCAGTCCCCTGCTGGCCCCTCCTGGATGTGTGCCAGCATAATTTTTTCAAACAGCTTGCCTAGGATTGAGGTAAGACTAACTGGCCTATAGTTTCCCGGGTCCTCCTTCCTGCCTTTTTTGAAGATGGGAACCACGTTGGCCCTCTTCCAGTCCTCCGGTACCTCACCAGAGCACCACGAGTACTTGTAAAGCTGTGCCAGGGGACTTGCAATGACCTCGGCCAGTTCCTTTAGAACTCTAGGGTGAGATCATCCGGACCGGCTGACTTGAATACGTCCAACCCCTCCAGAAGCTCCCTAACTAAATCCTCGCTAACCCGTGGCCCAGGTGTGCCTCCCCCGGGGCCCGAGGGGGGACCAGCAGGGAGGTGGCTGTTCTGGTCCCTACTTAGGAAGATGGAGGCAAAGAAATCGTTAAACATGTTAGCTTTGCCGTCTGGTGTGACGACCAGATTTCCCAATGCGTCCTGCAAGGGCCCCACATTACCTGGGACCTTCTTTTTACCCCCTATGTATTTAAAAAAGGACTTCTTATTGTCCTTAATCTGGGAAGCTAGTCCCAGTTCCATCTCTGCCTTGGCCTTCCTAACTACCCTCCTACATCCCCGAGCAACTACAGAATAGTCCTCCCTGGTGATAACCCCTTCTTTCCATTGGGTGTAAGCCTCCTTTTTAGCAAGGAGACATTCCTGGATGCTTTTGGTGAGCCACAGAGGCTTCTGTGCTCTCCTGCTCCCTTTGATCCTCATTGGGATTACCTTCCTTTGGGCTTGGAGGATCGTCTCCTTAAGGAGCGACCACTCTCCTTGGACACCTGGCTCCCCTCCCCTCCAGGACCTCAGCGCTTCCCCAACTGTCCTCCTTAGCTCGTTGAAATTTGCCCTCCTAAAATCTAGGGCCGCTGCCTTACTGTATGCCTTTGCCACCTTGCGCTGGATGGTGAATTCCAGCAGGCGATGATCGCTGCCGCCCAGGTGGTCGAGCACCCGCAGCCCCCTCACCAGGTCATCACCCGTGGCCAGCACTAGGTTCAACAAGGCATCTCCCCTGGTGGGGCTGTGCACCTCCTGGGTTAGATGGAGGTCCTGCACTCCGGCCAAGAACCTACGTGAGCGTTCAGACCTGGCTGACTGCTCTTCCCAGCAGATGTCTGGGAAGTTCAGGTTCCCCATGACTACCACATCCTTAGCCTTCACTACCTCTGTGAGCTGACCCAAGAATTCCTGGTTAAGCTCTTCTCCCTGGTTGGGAGGTCTGTAGTAGACTCCCACTGTTAAGTCTCTTTCCCCTCGACTGCCTTGTACTCTAACCCAAAGCACTTCAGAGTGACCCTCCCCTGACTCCTTGCTAATTGGCAAGGATGTGTATTCCTCCTTAATATAGAGTGCCACACCCCCACCTCTCTTTCCTATCCTGTCTCTCCTGTACAGCCTATAGCCCTTGACATTCACCGCCCAATCATGCATTGCGTCCCACCACATTTATGTAATCCCCACTATGTCCGGACTGGTGTCAGCCAGCAGGAGGGTGAGTTCCTCCTGCTTGTTACCCATACTACGAGCATTTGTGTAGAGGCATTTAAGGCCTCCTAAGGATGTGAGGCCCATCTACCTGTCACCGTATGGTGATATTGCTATTGTGCTGTGCTTTAGTATTTCCTTTTGGAAGTACTAAAGCACAGCTCTGTACAGGCAGTTACTGCGCCATGCATGCGACACACGGGTAAATTTTGCTACTACATCATGGTAGTGGTGCACTATACCCAGATCCCTACAGTGGCGAGGCCAGAAGGCAGGGAGTGCTCCTGCATGCTTCCCAGTGCGCCATGGCATTTGTACACATACCTTTTCATCCCCCAATAAGCCAGAGATTGGACATTATAGTGACATAGCTGGCGATCACATGTAGACGCATGTAATTGCTATGTCACACGTCCCTACATTGCCAGAGGTCAATGTGTAGACGTGTCCCACATGGAGTTTCTTGAGCACCTTTCCTTAGCACATACACATGCTAAAAATAAAATGCTCGAGTGTGGTTTTAACTGCAGAAATTAGAAATTAAAAATAGAAACAGATCTGAAGATTGCATAGCACAGGAGGCTCTTTGGTTCAGATCTGGCTCATTTTAATTACATTAAACTATTGACTCTTCATCCATTTAACACCCATGTAACAGCCTACATGAAATGGGTATGGTGGCTCCAGTCTAGTTCTCAAAGGAGGGATGTCCTTTATTAGCACAGTTCATCCCCTGTAATCAGCAACCAGACAACTGTTTGAACAGTATAGTCTATACCCTCTTCCATTTCTACAGGCAGGTGTTCGCATAGAAGGATTGCATAACTTCCTAAAGAAAACTTGTACTGCTACTTCTGGTTTTGTACTTACTCTAAAGTGAAAGAATCAATCCGCTGGTTGTCAGTACAGCACCAGAAGACAATGTGCTGTAAAAAGTTTGGAAAAAATATGTTTACTTATTTCTGCCTAGGAGAAATTTTAGAATTTGCAGGGAAGGGGAAACTCATTGTTGCCAGAATAATTAAAAAATATGGAGGGTTCCTTTAGCAGGTTTTAACTTATTCCTTTATTGTTATTTTTAAACAAAGAGTTAAGCAATAATAAACAGGAAGGTAAAAGAGAAAGGAATGTTAGAGACAAGACGCAAACAAGAATCTGTCTGTGTGCATAGTCTCCCTTCATCCCAGATTTAAGGCATCTTTGCTGGATTTTACAGGTACTGACTTCAGTATGATTCAAAGGTAGAGCTTTTCCTGGACAATGAATGTGACCCAGGCTACACTGGCCAGTAATACACCTTTCCAACCAGCCACAGTCTAATAGTTGTCATTGTAAGGATGCTGTCAGCTCCTCTGTCCAATGTACATGGAGCCAGTGGCCCCAAAAATTCTATTATGTTCATTAATTTACACAAGTGCAACTCCATTTGACTTCAGTGAAGTTACTGTTGAACACACAGCACAACTCGTATAACAGGTAGATTAGGCCCCCTGTGAGCTGATCCCGTCCCCTCCCTAAGTTAGATGACAATGGCCTCCAAGCCAGAGCAGGATGTGGAAAGCGACGCAGTAAATAAGACATTAGATCCCAGTGCCAGATTTAAGTGGCATCATCCTTCAGGCACTTGGGTACGATAGCTTTAGGGTTACTTTTATCAATGTTGTGGCCACAGGGCAGCCAGGGATCTTGGCTAATATCTATGCTATGTATGAAAATACACCTCTCTCCTTATTAAAGCATATTTCAGTCCCTAAGCTCAGCAATTCACAGGTTGTATACTTATAAGAATATCCATCTCTGAAACCCCTTGTATTATTTTTTTTAATGTATGGTATTCTTTCCACCTATCTGACCAGGATATGGAGATCAGTGCTGAAGAACTCAGAAATGTTCTCAATAATGTTCTAAAAAAACGTGAGTTTCATTTTTCCCCCCTCTTTCTCCATCATTCTTTGAATAACACTGAGCAAGGAAATCTCTAGCTATATCAACTGCATAGAGTATCATTGTGACTCTTACATCTTCTACCATGTTTACCCAAATGCAAGATAACCCTGAATTTAAGATGCTCCCCAACAATTAGATTCTATACATAGAAAAATTATACATTTTAAAAAATTTTTAGAATCTAATTATTGGAGAATCATCTTAAATTCATCTCTAACACCAGTGCAACTGCAAAATTAGTGGTAGGGGGAACAGTAGGAGATGGGCAATAGGGGGGACAGAGCCTCCCCCTGCTGCTTCATACTCAGTTCCAAGATAAGGGGGTTTTTTTGCCCCCAAGTTAAATGGTATGGGAGGAAAAACCTCATTTTGGAGTCAAGTATATATAGTATATAGATATATAGATAGCTAGTTAGATGTAGATATAAAGATAGATATATAGATATACATACACAAACACACACCATTTATGGCTTATGGTCCAAGAACTAGTAAATAAAACTTTCCCATGCTGTGTCTTTGACATTTAATCTAGGGCTGAGTTCTTGCATCCATTCAAAGGCTCAAGAATGTGAGATTAATTCAAAGCAGTGAGTGGGATAAACTAATATAAGAAAAGTGAAGAAGTTCTTGCTTTCAGTTCCCAAATGTTGTAAAAGTAGGATTTGCCTTGTACTTTGAATGGAGCCTCATGAGGGAAGAGGCCCCTGCTGACCTGTATGACAGTTTTTGTGTTTGGAATCATTTGTTTCAGACAAAGATTTGAAGACAGAAGGATTCGCACTGGAGTCCTGTCGCAGTATGATTGCTTTGATGGATGTATCCTTCTCAAATTTTAGATGATTTGATACACTAGTATTTTAGATTGTTTTTGTTTTTGCATTATTTGCCAAAGTGCCTCAAATACAACTTTGTAAATCAAAGAATCAAAATAATACCTTATTTCTTATAAGCCTGGACCACAGCATTTCTGTTTCCTGACAATGGCTACTCTGGAAAAAAGAAGAAACTCTGAAATGAGCACTCAGAGTAGAAACACCTCATTATAGAAATTCTCCCTAACCCAGTCAGTAGAGGCTGGGCTTAAGCCTTGAAGCAAAAGGAGTACAGGTTTTGGTTTTTGTTGTTGTTGTTGTTTTTTTTAACTTCCTATATAATGTAGCTATGGTTTATACAAGAAAACTGTAACTTTTTCCTTGTTGCAATTACATGTTAAATATATTTCACTATAATAAACTTTTAATGTAAAAATATATTTTATGGGAACTAAGAGCATACACAATAAGACATACTACAAGATATTGTACATGTTTAGCTTAAGCAGAAAATCTGATCGTTATTTTTATTGGATATAATATGATCATGTAATTAGAGGATTGCAAACCCCATAAATAGGACAGTTAAGGTTACAACTGCACCCTGAGTACATACCTATGCAACCTGCTTATTATTATACACAGAAGTCCTAGATTGCTTTGGTATTTAAGGATTTTTGTTTTCATTTTAAACAGAAACTTTCTAGGATGAACATTATCTGACTAAAAAATGGTAAATTTCATGTTACTGTGTTTACACTTTGTGTATAAATTTCTTAGTGTGAAAGGATTTGGAAAAATTCATTTAAACACCTGATGTTGAACACATTATTAGAAGATCTACAAGGAATGAGTCCCCTTCCCTACAAAAATGGGAGAGCTGTTTTTGGGGGAAGGCACTTCACAAACATTGAATGAAATACAATTCAAAATTTAACTAAAGTGCTCACAAAATATGTCTCTGTATTACTCAGCTAGCTCTCAACTGGAAGGAAATCCTGACTTCATATGCTCAAAAGTGGACACTGAGCGAATGTAGCTTTTTCTCATTTTCTATGTTGTTCCCCTAAACTCTCATGTCACAGACAGATGGTTCAGGAAAGATAAACTTTGATGAGTTTCGACACCTCTGGGATAAGATTAAAAGCTGGCAGGTATTGTTGAGAACTTCTTGCATTTTTCCTGTTCTGCACATATTCCATAGTGCTAACATTTACATAGGAACATGCCATAAGATACCTACATACACACAATATCATAAAATATCAGAAATGCAAAGCATTAAGTACCAATCATTAAAAATAAAGTGAAGGCCAGATCCAAAATAAACATCAAAATGATCTGTTTTCATGGGAATTTAAGAACCTATCTACCATTCTGAAACTGGTCCTGACAGATTATCCCTATATGCAACAGGAATACAAACCTAGTCAACACAGAAATTAAATTGGCTCAAGACTAACAAAACCACCAATTAAATGGTTATTAAAGTTGAATAAAAAATGATGACATAAACCAAGGGTGGGAGGGATTGGAGGTGAATGTGCCAGAGCAAGACCTCAACAATATTATGGAGAAAGCAACCAAGAGATTGCCTTTGTACTGTAAGTTAAGGGCAACCAATGCCTCTGGTAGACTGCTAGAGAGGAATTCCCCAGCCTTCCCCTAGAATGAGTCGAACTTGACTGACAGGGAAACAAAACCAAAGGGAAATTACGCAAGTGCTTAAAGTCTGTGGTGCAAACATTAGCTGAGTTAGTGAGCATTCTTCTGCAATAAACCAAACTTGATTCTGATACTTTTTTTTTTCTCTTTTGCAGAAAATTTTCAAAAATTATGACATGGACCATTCTGGCACCATTAACAGCTATGAGATGCGTAATGCAGTCAAGGATGCAGGTATCCAACAGTATCCAATAACCTGTATTTCTGGCAAAGGGGTTTATCTCAATCAGTCCAATTACAACTTCCATCTGCATCTACCTTTTCCTGTGCTATGCAGTGCAGCATTTCAAAGGGGCACTCCCTAAACAAAGCCTGAGTATCAAGCTTACCTTGCACAGGTTTTCATGTGTCCAAGCTGCAAGCAAAACATTTTTTGTTTTGCAGACTCCATCTTATGTTCAGTCAGTCTGCTTTTAGGTAAATAATACTTTGCATCTATGTTCTTGGGGTTTTACAAATATGAATGCAACCCTTTGCTTAGCTGCCAGGTTTTATGCTGCTTTGTGTATGACATTTCAGATAGTGAGAAAGTCGCTCGTTCCCCCGCCCCCCGGGTTTCTGCAGTCAGTGGCAGGCAGTGCTTTTGAAGCGGGGACTGACCAATTTCCAACATACCTCACCAGCTAGGAAGGCTGGCAAGAGGAGGAAAGCAGCCATAGGTACAGGATTCTGAAGGGGAACCCAGGCTGGAAGCCTGTTGGTGAGGACAGAGCCTGGTATGGCTGTTGTGCGTGAAGGGGGGAGGGTGCCAAAATCCAGGACAGGCTCCCTTGTTCTCTCTCACTCTCTTCTCATTAGAATCACACTTCATCCCCTTCCTCCTGCACTGCTATTTCGTACCATCTTATCTCCTGCTCCCTACTACCTTCTGCTGCTCTTATAGTCACCTCTTCTTCTTCAGTGGGGGCTCCCATCTGGTCTGATGCTACCAGGGAAGAGAGGCAGCTATGTGGACTCTCTGCTTGAGGTCAAATCAGCTTCTGGTGGCTGGGACAAACGGTAATAGCTCTGCCCACCACCTGCTTCAGCTGTGCAGAGCATTAGGCCTGCCAAGGACCTGCCAGGCATAAGGCACGGGGCACATAACCTGGGCAGCCTTGCCCTTGGATATTAGGCCATTGTAAGTGTTGAATGCAGGATCTCCTACCCAATTTATATCTATGGGGGAGACAGTTTGTAGCATCTTAGCCTTTCAGTGCTACCTGACCTTGGTGAAACAGCCTAGCTTCTTGTGCAACTTGTACTTGTTCACTGAGGGACTCTGTCCCTATCTAGGACAGAAGCTACAATGGAAGTTGACATACTAGCATTTTAAGTTCAAGCTGTGGAATCAGAGGTGCCAGATTCAACACCTACCTATGTTGACAATGCACCCTAAGGTGCTGTGTTATGTTTGTCTTAGTTCTAATGCTCCTCAGGTGGGTTCGGAGGAAAGGAGCAATGAGGAGATGACTGCACAGTGAGTACCATCCTGCCAGGTGCTCATTTTTCACTGTTCTCAGTGGTGGCAGATGACAGAACAAAGAGCAATGGTCTCAAGTTGCAGCAAGGGAAGTTTAGGTTGGGTATTAGGAAGAATTTTCTCACTAGGAGGGTAGTAAAACACTGGAACAGGTTACCCAAGGAGGTGGTGCAATCTCCATCTTCGGAGTTTTTCCAAGACCCGGTTAGACAAAGCTTTGGCTGAGATGATCTAGTTGGGGGTGGTCCTTTGAGCAAGGGGTTAGACTATATGACCTCCTGGGCTAGAGACAGACATTCAAAAAGCCTAAATTGATTCAATCTGCAGGTTAGTCTAACCTCAGTAGGCTAAACTGGTTTGTAACTGTATAGACATGCCCTCTGGACTGAAAAAATTCAGGCACATGCCTGCAGTGGCTCAGGCTAGAAGCTGGGGGGTGGGGGGGAGCACTGCAGCAGCCCTCCTGTCTCTTCTACAGTGTTGTGCGGGGGGGGGGGCATGGCCAGGCCCTGGCAGGACTAGGATGGGGTTCCCCCATCCTGAGCAGCCTAGCAGTGAATATTTATCACCCCAACTCAGTGTTTATCAACTCATTAAGAAAACAAAGCCTCTCTCCATTAGTTCCAACTCTTCTTAAATAGCTTTTCCAAGGAAGGACGTACCAGCTACCTGTTAATTAGCTCCAAAAATCCTGTCTGCTTTTGTCATCTCCCACAGCAAAACAGTGGTCTGCTAGCTAAAGCTGGGAGGTGTCTGTGTAAAGCAGAGGGGCAGGGGGAATAATTTCTGCTTAGCAGGGAGAAGACAGGCAGCTGCCTACAGCCTCTGTTGGAGCTGCAGCCAGGGAACGGGGGAGGGGTCAGACCTGCTGTGGAGCAGAGAGCCTTGCCTAGCTCAGAGAGCATGAGGGGATGCTGGGGGAGTCTGGTGTATCTTAAGCCAGCAGGTCCCTTCCAACCCTTATTTTCTGTGATGTCAAGGGGGGAAGAGGGGTCAGTCCAAACATGGTCCTGTTGCCTAGCAATAGGCAAAGGGCACAGCTATCTACATAGGCTGGAAAAAAAAAAAAAATCACCCTCACTCCAGGGTTGTGAATCTTTTAACAGTATGCAAATAAACAGTATTTGCATACCATTAAGCTGAAGGATGGTAGAAGTCATTCAACCCTTCAATCCTTTAAAATTTCATTCTTACTCTGCTTTTACAGCTAGGAGAGGTTTATAAAGGTAAAATAAAGATCCTGAATCCCAAGCTCAGTATTATAAGCCCGCATGCTGCATATGAGGATACGTTTGACTGACACCCAAGAGTACCAAAAAATCATGTAAAAGCTGTAGTAAATCAGTCTGCAGCACTGGCTGGTTAATTGCATTTACCTATACACTAGGATGTAGTTTGAGAAGCCTGGGGGTCCTGACTTTCTTGTCACTATATACTTTCATTGTAGTAATGACTTCTTCTCATACTCCTATCCTACATTTTCTGTTGCTGTCGGCCCTTTTTCAGTAAATCCAAATTAGATTACAAACTCTTAGGCTAAGTGCAGATATCTGGGGAGGTTAGATAGCATTAAAAATGGCCACCCCATCTAAAGTAAATTGGGATGGGAGGGCTAGCAGTGTGGGTTGGGGAATGGGAGAAAAGTAGGCTGGGGGGTGGGGAAATCAGGAGGTCTGCAGGGGGATCAGGAGAGCACTGCGTGATCCACAGTGGGGATGTGGGGACAGGTGCAATTTGCAGGATGGGGGTGTGTACATGTAATCCACAGGGGAGTGCTAGGGCCAGAGAGGGTGTGGTGGGATTAGGGGGATTTACAGGGTCCATGAGGGCCTCGGGAGGGGGGAAACAGGGGCTATTTTTAGCCCTCCAACCCCCGCCCCCCAGTGAACCTACCCATCTTGCAAATGGGGGGGGGGGGGGAACAGACAAGAAGCCAGGGGCTAAAAATGGCCCAATACTAGGGGGTTGGGTAGGGCAAATGCAGTCCTGGGGCTGAGGCTAGTGAGTGGACCAGGCCCAGGGCTGCAGTTAACTGTACTGAAGTTCCATGCCCTGGCCTAACCTAGATTTATTAAATTTGAGTGTACATTGATTCAGGTCTATTTTAGACTGGGTTTCACTATTTATAGACTAGCCTGTGTGTATGGAACTTTTGTACAGTTTATGGGTTTAGATTGATTTCTGATCACTGAGGCTGTATCTAAGAGTAAAGGGCATACCTATAAATTAGATTGGGCAGCCCTTTTAACCCAATCTAACTTTTCCCTGTTCCCCCAAATGTCTGCACTTACCCACAGGGGCATGAAGGACCTTGCGTTCACATTTAACACGGGAAGTAACGAGTACACTTTTAGGCCACTCCTAAAGAGTAATTCTAAAACATATTTTGCCTTTTGAAAGTGTAACCTGACTCTTATTACACTTGTTGAACTTTATCTTTCTTGTGTCACTCAGCTTCAGCTGTGGTTAGACTCAAGCACTGGTAACTGCCCCCCAATTTTTTTTTCCTTGGATAGGCAGGTGCCATAAGCTGAAGGAAAGTTGTCTTCTGTTTCTCTTCCTCCACAGGATTCCGCCTGAACAATCAACTCTATGACATCATCACAATGCGCTATGCTGACAAGAACATGAACATTGACTTTGACAGCTTCATCTGCTGCTTTGTGCGTCTGGAAGGAATGTTCAGTGAGTGTCTCTCATGTTTACACACTTTTCTCCCCAAGACGCACAGTCATTCCAAAGCAAAAGTTGCTCTAAAGCACTACTGAAAGATTAATGCTGATGACCATTATGAAGATTAATTATATCAGCAAAGATCTTAAGTTGTTCAATAGTGCTTTTCCATTTTTTCCAGCTATGAGCCTCAGGGTCTGTGAACTCCCTCTTCCCAGCACCAACTATTTTAAAATTTCATAGGACTATAGGCAACATAAGATTTTCCATGAAACAGAGCTACCATTGAAAGATTTTTGGTACTGGTCTGCATCACTGATCCTTAATATTTCTAAATGGATTTTTCCTAACACTGATTTTTCAGCATCTGTACTTTGTTCAGCTACCACATATATATATGGAATGGGAACCAAGACAGCCTCTCACACTTATGTACTGCCACACTTCCCAGGAGATAATCTTGCAACATGGCCTGGAAGTGTATATCCAGGGTGTAAAAAGCAGTAGGGGCCCCTCACTGCTGGAATTCATTTCTCTGTGCTACTTGAGGCAGGTGGCAGGTGGGTCACCCCAATGTTAGGCTGCAGCACGTAATATAAGGTTCCTTTAATTATCGCAGCCTTTACATTTTGGGTTACAATTATGAAATTTACTGTGAGATAGCACTTTTTTACAATATGAAGCTTTAAGGTCTTTGCACATATGCTCATGGACAGTGACATAAATTGGCCTATCCTATAAATCCCAAGGAAAATAAGCCACTGTCCTTTGTTGGCACCAGTTGAGAGCAATAGTGCAGGAAAGCACCTTAAGCCAACTAAATAACTATCTACCCAACATTAGGCAAAACACTGGGATTGCAGTTTGGTACGCTATAAAATATAACCTTTACTGAGCCATAGTAATAATATCCATTTTATTTCCATTCCTTTAGGAGCATTCAATGCTTTTGATAAAGACGGAGATGGCATCATTAAACTCAATGTCTTGGAGGTAAATAATCTTATTTTGACACTTTACTTTGGGATATAGGCATAAACGGTCTTTTTATTCTTTTCTTTCACCGCCGCTACACTTGAGACCCTTGCCAGAGTTAAGTTGAATCTGCTGTCCAAATGAGAAGAGATTCCATCAAGTCAGCTAGAGATTTTATGTGGAATGGATTCATTCCATTGTTAGGGATGGGCAACTGTATAAAAGCCTTTTCTACTCAGCTACACTACCAGCATGCTAACAAATACGCTTACATGGTGATGTACAATGCCTTTAGGATTTTACATTGCTTTGTAACAAGCTTCTAAACAGAAGCTTATTTCTTCCCATTTCTAAAGGTAAAACTCAAATTTACGTTTGTTTTCTGAGGCTCTGTTAACTAGCTGAGTAGTCTATAGTTTAACATGCTTCAAGTGTCCTAAATGGGTTGAGGAAAAAATATACAAAGTAATAGAGAAAGGAAAAAAAAAGCTCATCTGCCTATTCCCTGAGCCAGCTCAGGTGAGAGTTAAATGTACTCTGGTCACACAGTTTCAACAGATCTTTTTATACAATATACAGAAGAATGAAGGCAGAATTAAAAGTTCTGATCCTACTGAGAATTTGATTAGCTGTAGTAAAAGTATAGAATTTTTTCCCTCGACAATGGATACTCTCAATCAAAAAAATATAGAGCTATAAAGTTTTATTTTATCCTGAATGGTTAAATATTAATGGCATACCCATGGTGTGAACAAGTAGGTGAAGTCCTTTTGCAGTAGCTCTATGGACTTCTAACAAATTGTTCCTTTGGTTTAAAATGCTTATGTTCCCTATCATTACTCTTTCAAAAACAGCAGAGTAAATTTAGCCCTTCATCCTTTAACAGCAAGTAAAGCTTACTCTGTACAAATCTTTTCCTTAAGTCTTTAATAAGGTGTACATATCTTGAAGAAGCATGGAGAATTTTATGACATTTTTCCTAGCAATAGGAATTTGAACAGGTGTCCTGGGACAACATTTTACCACCACTAGTACTTTTGAGGAGAGTTGCTGCCTGCTAGAAGCAAAGGCTGCATTTCTGCAAAACTAGATAACTTGCATACCATCCATATGAAGTACCATAAGCTATACAATGGCAAACTATGACAGTACACTGGAAACCAGACCTGAAGAAGGGTATTTTGTCTGAAAGTTTGTCTAATATCTCTCCCAGCTAATATAGTACTTCCAATAAAAGGCATCACCAAAAAGAGCCTTGCTTCTTGGATTGGGAAGTTCATATTTCAGATTACTGACTCAGTCTTAAACTTATGAGTTTGATTTAACTTGTGCATAGGGATGAAGAAAAATGCAGCTGTAAACTTCTTCAGTTTTGGTGACCCAACAGGACCATTCCAAAATGTGTTTAAAATTATTTTTTGGCTCTTGGGGCCAGGTCTATTAAGGACCAGAAGCTACAGGTAAGCCTAGGGTCTATCCAACGCCCCAGATTTTGTGATATTGGTATGATTCTATTACTAGTGTTATTTAGGTACCCCCATGCTTATGGGTTTTTACAGGAGTGAAGGCTACTACCCACAGGGATTGTTTCAGAGAGGAATTTAGGCTCCAAGTAATGTCTTCATTTCAAACTGACAAGCACATAAGCATGCACACGTGCACTGAGGAATGGGGCAGAGGAAGCAGAGGGATTAACTAAGTATGGATGCATAAACGTGTATTAACTTTCTGACAGTTAAGCTAACTTAACTTCCGTAAGTTGACTTAACTGTCAGAGCACACACACACATATGTGTATGTGGAACAGAGTCCACTTAAATGTGGCGCAAGACGATACACCTTCAAGGTGTATTGTCTTGAGTCACATTAGTCAAGTTGATTTAGCTCACAAGATGGCTGCCACCATGTCAAGGAGCTGTATATGTGCATACACTCCAACGTGACTTAAATTGATTGAATTAAGTTGCCTTATTTTAAGTCACCTTACTATGTATGTATGCACTCTGTTCTCACTGAAGGAATTGCCACTGTCAGTAACAAAGAAAAACAGTTTACTTTTGGCTCCTTCTTCTGTATATATGCCTGTGATGTTTCAATAAGTAGCTAATTAACAGGAGTAGGACCTGGTAATAGGATAGTCATTAAGAGTTTGGATGACTGAATAAGAATATTCTTGAAGCTGGCACTGCACTTCAAGAGGGATGTGGATAACCTTGAGAGGGTCCAGAGTAGGGCTACTCATATGGTTATGGGCCTGCAGGTAAGATCCTATGAGGAGAGATTGAGGGACCTGAATCTCTTCAGCCTCTGCAAAAGAAGGCTGAGAGGGGATCTTGTAGCTATTCACAAATTCATCGGAGGGGGGCAGCAGCAAGGAACAGGGGATATGCTGTTTACCAGGGAGCTCCTTGGGGTTACTAGGAACAACAGCCATAAACTGATGGAGAGATTTAGATTAGACATCAGGAAAAATTTCTTTACGGTGAGGGTTGCCAAAATCTGGAGTGGGCTTCTAAGGGAGGTGGTGCTCTCCCCTACCTTAAAGGTCTTTAAGGAGACTAGACAAGCACCTAGCTGAGGTCATCTCAGGCAGAAAGGGATCTTGGAGTCATTATTGACTCGAAGATGAACGTGGGCTGACAATGCAAGGTCACAGTTGGCAGGGGTAACTGGACCTTGTCGTGCATCCACAGGTGCATCTCTAGCGGGGCCAATGAGGTGATCTTCCCCCTCTATGCAACATGGTCAGGCCACAGCTGGAGTACTGTGTCCAGTTCTGTGCGCCCCACTTCAGGAGGGATGTGGACAGCATTGAGAGGGTCCAGAGGAGGGCCACCCGAATGATCCGGGGACAACAGGGCAGACCTTACAATGAGAGACTGCGGGACCTGAACCTGTTCAGCCTTCACAAGAGAAGGCTGAGGGGGGACCTGGTGACAGTCTATAAACTCACTAGGGGGGACCAGAAGTGTTTGGGAGAGACCTTGTTTCCCCTAGCGCCCCCTGGCATAACAAGGAATAACAGCCACAAGTTGTTGGAGAGTAGGTTTAGATTAGGCATCCGTAAGAACTACTTCAGTCAGGGTGGCTAGGAGCTGGAACCAACTTCCAAGGGAAGTGGTGCTGGCTCCTACCTTGGGGGCCTTTAAGAAGAGGCTTGATGCCTACCTAGCTGGGATCATTTGAGCCCAGTTTTTTTTCTCCTGCCCTGGCAGCGGGCTGGACTTGGAAGATCTGTAAGGTCCCTTCCGACCCTACTTCTATGATTCTCTGATCTGACTCCAGCGCTTTTTCCTGCCCAGAGCAGGGGGTTGGACTCAATCTACTGAGGTCTCTTCAGACCCTAAAAGATTATTGTGTTGATATGGCAGCAGTTTTTTTCCAATTTTGGGACAAAGTAACTAATATTGCCAGATTTTTATTTTATTTCATAGGGGACTGCATGCTTAGGGGCAACCAACATGGGTTCATCAGTGGCAGGTCCTGTCAGGCCAACCTGGTGGCCTTTTACGATCAGATCACCAGATCATTAGATGAAGGGGTAGCAGTGGATATAATCTTCCTGGACTTCCGGAAGGCTTTTGACACTGTCTCTCACCCCGTTCTCATTAAGACACTGGGGGGCTGTGGTGTAGACACCCACACAGTCAACTGGGTCACCAACTGGCTGGAGGGCCGCACCCAGAGGGTGGTGGTGGATGGGTCCTTCTCACCCCGGAAGGACGTGGGCAGTGGGGTTCCGCAGGGCTCGGTCCTCGGGCCCGCACTGTTCAACATCTTCATCAGTGATTTGGACGAGGGGGTAAAAAAAGCACCCTGTTCAAATTTGCTGATGACACTAAGATGTGGGGGGACATGGGCACATTGGAAGGATGCAACAGGCTACAATCAGACCTAGACAGGTTACAAGGGTGGGCAGAAGAGAATAGGATGGGTTTCAACACAGGCAAGTGCAAGGTGATGCACCTCGGGAGGAACAACCGGCACCATACCTACAGGTTAGGAAACTCCCCTCTTGTCAGCAGGGAGGCGGAAAAGGATCTGGGGGTCATCATTGACTCCAAGATGAACATGGGCCGGCAGTGTGGAGAGGCAGTAAGGAAGGCCAGCCGCACCTTGTCATGCATCCACAGATGCATCTCGAGCAGGTCCAAAGAGGTGATCCTCCCCATCTATGCGGCACTGGTCAGGCCGCAGCTGGAGTACTGTGTCCAGTTCTGGGCGCCGCACTTCAAGAGGGATGTCGACAGCATGGAGAGGGTCCAGAGGCGGGCCACTTGTATGATCAGGGGACAACAGGGCAGGCCCCATGAGGAGAGGCTACGGGACCTGAACCTGTTCAGCCTCCAAAAGAGAAGGCTGAGGGGGGATCTTGTGGCCTGTTATAAACTAGTCAGGGAGATCAGCAGGCATTGGGGGAGTCACTGTTCCCCCGAGCACCGCCAGGAGTGACCAGGAATAACGGTCACAAGCTGGCAGAGGGTAGGTTTAGGTTAGATATCAGGAGGCGCTACTTCACAGTCAGGGCGGCTAGGGTCTGGAACCAGTTTCCAAGAGAAGTGGTGCAGGCTCCTACCCTGGGGGTGTTTAAGAGGAGGTTAGATGCTCATCTTGCTGGCATCGTTTGACCCCAGTATTCTTTCCTGCCATGGTCGGACTAGATGATCTGCTCAGGTCCCTTCTGACCCTAGAAACTATGAAACTATAAAAATCCATGAAATCTATGAATAGCAACAGCTTACTGTTCTCTGTTAGTGGTCAAATTATTCAATCACTCTAACCCTAATTCTTCTTTCAGTGGCTGCAGCTCACCATGTATGCTTAACATCAAATGGCTGGCCCTCCCTCTCTTCGGCTGTGAATGCTCCCCAAAATACTCAGGATTTGTTAGAAGCAACTGTATGAACAAGAAACTCCCAAGGCACCTGTCTTACTTGATAATAACCAGAGCAAGGAGGCTCCAGAATATGCATGTTGCTGTGGCAAGTAGTAGGAGGGATAATGTAGGAATAAGCAGAAATATCTTTCCAAGACTTTGTTATGGATATCTAAATTTAGCGATAAAGGTTAACTTATTGATCACTGAAATCTTTTCCTGCCTCTCCATAACTAGTAATCCTAGGCTAACAATAAAGTCTGCTGCAAGACTGGGTCCATAGCTGAACTCAAAGTCATAGCTGTCACTGCTATCTTTTTACTCATCAAAAGTTAATCTTTGGCTCTTCTGCTCCAATTCTGATTTAAGCATTATTACTGGTACTTCTTTACAACATCCTTCTTGACCATAACTCACAGACTGACCATACTTTAATCTTTCAGTGTGATGCACAGTTTTGTATTTATGAGAGGTCACAGCGGAGCTATGTTGAAATCTGCACAAAAGTGTAAGCAAGCTAGACCTCTGCTGAAATATTTGTTGCATCAATTCTAGTTACTATATGTTCTTCAACACAAACCTATGCAAGCCCAAACCAGTCTCAGCTTTAGGACTGATTTGATGTACAGAAAGGAAAGTTAGGGATTTGAAGATCTTTTTTAAAAAGGGCATATTTAAGCAATTGCTTGCCACCAGCTTGTGCTGCAATCTGGAGATCTTCCTTCTCAATACTTTGGCTTCCTGCTACTGATTAAACTGTGAGAGAAAAACAAGCATATCAAAATATCCTCAAGCACCCCTCTAAAACAATGAGATGAGACAACATTAAGATTACAGTAGTACCCATCCAGATGGATTGACAGCATGCCTAAAACAGAGATATAAAAGAAAACATCACTTCCTGCAAGAGTCTGTAAACTCAGTTCTGCCTTTTATTGTCTTAGAAGGCGATTCCCAGACTATTAACTAATTACAAGAATCATAAGCACTTTAATTGATTGCAACTATTTTGAGGAATTTGAATTACTGAAATTTGGATTAAAAATAAATTCTACATGTGCACTCTAAAAAAAAATACCTGTGCTACCTGTAGTTTGTCCCTTCATTTTTCTCAGAAGCAGAAAAGACTGGAAGTGTTTAGTCATGCTCTTGTACATTAGAAGACTTGGGATACTTGTCAACATTAAATCAACACTGAACCTGAATCACCTGCATATTACTTAGCATCTTTGCAAGTTTGAAGAACAAGAACTTTTGCTTAGTTTATTCATTTTCAGTATCTTTGAGGACAGCACAAGTGGGCCACCGGTACAAAGCTGTGGATGAAAGAAAAAAAAACACATACAGGAACAAACCAAATTTTAACGATGTACCCGCCTGGCTTTGAACATCCGTCACATGGTACGCGTCCCCAGATGTTTGGGGTGTCCGCCTGTCCATCCCTGTGGTCCTGCCGAGTCAGTGTCTTTGACCCAGATAGTCTCTCCCCAATCGCGTCTGCCATGACTTAGATCTTATCCCAGTGGTGGGGTCTGACTATTGGCATCTCTCATGCATAGGACTGCTGGACGGTGATCTTCTGCGAGGCTCCACCTCCCCCCTCTACCTCACCCTTACACGCCACCTTGTTGAATCCTGATGATCTTTGGCCAAGCCCCTCTGATAATTGAGGCTTCACACCCTTTTCCTAGTAGGCTATAGAAAAGTCAGGCCCAAAAGCCCACTTCGCCCCCTTTCCCCTCACAGTCAACTGGCCCTGCCCATAACTGTAAATTACCTGGGCTCCTCACCTAGCAACCCCTCCAAAAGCGGGCAACGAAAAAGACACCAAAAAGGATATCACTGATGAAGAAATACCAGATACTAAGGGATGGCCTTTGCCCCCTTTCGCCTGCTCCTACAGACTGCCCTACTTCAACCAACTGCAGCCCCTAAGACCCTTGACAAGCCTAGACTGGGTCTAGGTCAGCCTGTTGTCTTCCATGTCCTCCCCTTCCTTGAGCCTGAGGATTCACTGTACCCCCGGTGATCCCCCTTGGCACGTCTCCTCCATGTCTCCTGGCAAGACGGTTCTATGTGGATAGTGCCAGTCTTCCGTTGCCCTTCCCGCTGACTGTGCTCTTCAGCCTCCACCTGGGGTACCTCCTTGAGGCTGTCTGAGCTCTCTACGGTCCCACCTGATCTGCCTTCTGCTGACTCTTTTGACCTCATGCGGGCAACTCTAGGTCTCAAACCTCTCCTGCTCTCTTCTATCTCTGGGTCTCTGCTCAGCACTCTCGCCCCCTGCGTCGCTGCTGGAGGTGTTCTCCTCATAAAGGGTCTCGGTCTCTCATCCTGTGCTGCAGGATGCAAACCCCCGTGCTCCTCCCCTCTGCGGGGACTCTGGGAGATTCCCCTTCTGGTGCTCCAGCTGGTCTCTCTCCCTCTTCCTTGCCCGCAGCTCCTTTTATCTCCCCCAGCTGATGTTATCAGCTGGCTGCAGCTGTATAAAGACATGGCTAACGAGCCACTCGGGTCCCGCCACTATTTCTGGCTTCACCGCAGTTCCGGTTAGAGGTAAGAGTTTCTGTTTGCTTCTTTTTTTCTTTTCCTTCCCCGGCCAGCTCCTGCTCCCCGGGTTCCCCCCTGGCTCCTCAGGGTTTTCTCCCTTGTTTCTCCCCGTGACAAAGGACATTAAGTTTTGTTGTGATTATAGCCTCTTTCTTTATATGCCGTGGGTAAACTATGGCCTCAGATATATTATTGGGACAGAACAGTTTTACTGTAGAATTCATTAAATACCATGCCAAATACTGTGTGATATCTATACTGATCTTATGAAAAAACAAAAAACCAACAAGGATGATTTAGGTTCAAAAGGAATTACTGAGGTAAGAAAAGGATGAATCAAATAGGTTGTTTTTCTTTCAACAAAGAATCAAGGCCAACTTATAATGTAAAAGTATAATAGAAATTCTGGTGGGCAGATGACTTTTTAAAACTGGTAAGAGTAGAGGAAAAAAATGCCTGCTTTGGGCTGATAAATGCATTATAAACAACTTCTGACAGTTTATTCTGAAAAGGGGACAACATTTTGAGTTGTGTCTGTGCATGGGGTTATTCAGGAATAACTACTGTACTTTAAACTCTAACTGTACCTTAAATCAGAATTCACTATCAAGCACAGACAAGCCCAGAATCAAACAAAGTCTCTCCTATACGCATTAAAATGTTTGCTAGATGCAATCAGTTCCTTAGATTTACCTTCAAACTAAAAGGCACTTAATTTGCCCTACCCACCAAAATATTTTAAATGAAATCAACTTAAAAATCATCAGGTGTGTAGGCAACCTGGTAGAGGAGGAAAAGAAGATATTCAAACCCATTATTTTTAAATACCACAAGGTATTAATTGTTATGAAAGAACACGCAAATCCAGCTAGTTTAATCTCTTAGAATTAAATTTAAGAATAAATTTGAATCCAAAACTTCTAGATAGGAAGCCCGAAATGATCACATTTCAGACTCCCCCAACCCTCTTTTTCTACCAGAAAGTGTAATATCAGGGAAAGAATATTAAAATAGTGGTGCCACAAGACACAGCTGCAGACAAAGATGGTACTTGTACAATTCTTCCATGTAGCTCCCAGGTTAGTATCTTCCTGACAAACAGCCAGTGTAACCTTGGGATTTTTCTTTTTGTAGACTCCATTTTTTGATGGTCACAAATAAAAGATTCTCTTATACAACTTGCTTGATACATTGCCTCAACTTTGGCTTTCAAGACAGTCATTTATATGCATCTTTTTACATGGTTTTTACCCTGATGATTTAGATTTTTTTTTTTTTTTATTTCTACATGGCAAATGCCTGTCAAGAACCTGAATTTTAATCTTTCAACACCTTTGAAAATTTTAAATAGGAGCTCAATTTCAGCATGCACATGTGCAAATATTGGCATTTATATTCAAGGTAGTAAATGAACACTTACCCATTCACATTATCTGTAAGAGACAGTTGAGTAATATCCCCATGTGATGGGCTGGAAAATGGAAAGGTTAAGTAACTTGCTTAAGGTCACATAACTCTGTAGTACAGCAGACCAGAAGAGAAGGATGAGTGTATTCTAACCCTGCCCAAAGCCCAGCAGACTACTACCTCCCAAAAGAAAGCACATGCCAGAATCTCATTTCAATTCATTCCAGATAAGAGAGAATCAGTTGCATAAATTAAAACAATTTTAAATTATCCAGTGAAAAATAAGTCCATTCAAACTGAAGATAAGAATTAAGACTACAGACAGAATATGTCATTATAAACAACTTTTATTTCTCCCCCCCCCCCAATATTTTATTCTTTATAAAGTCTCATTAATAGGTTCACAGCTTTGTTACCAAAATGAGAGGAAAGGCCAACTCAAATCTGTGCACATGATCTATACAGCTTTACTTTTGAAATACTTAAAACCCACATTGTTTTATTCCACTTTGATTCTTAGAAAGACTAGATTTAACTTTTCTAGCCAAATGAAATTTGAAAAGCTGACAGGTGCATATTCCACTTTAACTACATTGTTTGCTCTACATTTTCACTAAATAAATACTTTATAGACAATAGCTGAAACAATTTTCCTAATCTTGCTTACACATTCTATACTGTTTTAGGGTTTTTTCTGTTTTGTTCTTATTAACATTAATTCTTGCATTTCTGATCAACTACAAGAAAGAAATCTTCACGTTATCCATAGGAACCACATGTTGCTAGAAATTAATTTGAATTTAGAGTTTTTGTTTTTCCTTGTTCATGTTGGACTGTGCAGGTCTTTAAACTCATATATAGAACCTCACTTCCTGGACAAAGCACTATACAGCAAACCCTCTGCTATTTTGTAACAAGCAACATACAATTGTCAACTGTTCTGGTGGTGAATATGTGCAGTCTACATATTTGTCACAAGGGGGCAAGCAGAAGCTGGGGTATTTGATGCATCTTGGTACCAGTGAACAGGTTCTCTTTTGGCACTGGTGGAAATTCTTCCTGTCTACTTCAAGATGGCCCTTACTGATCAAAGCCTAGTAATGAATGTACCTTGGGAAGTGGGGGAGAAGAGGACAGATTTAACCTGTATTCCAACATCCTTAGTTAACTATAATTTCTCCCAGTAAAGTTGTGTAAGTGGATGGGAAAAGATGACTAAAAAGATAGAAAGATTGCTAATATGTGACCTAGTGATTTATTTGTTTTCTGAGAGCACTAAGTTGTGATCCAGGACACAAATATAAAATTTACCTAACATTTTGCAGAATTACTCCACTTACAGACACTCTCTCCCTTGCTCTGAACACTTGCACCATAAAAAAAAGTCAAGGCTTTAAAATTTCAGTATTGCTTATGGAAAAAAAAAAGGTGATATGCATGCTAACAAGACCACCGTATGTTAGTTACACTTACAAATAATTCAATCCTTTGTGAAGGCACAGAAATAAAAACAAAAAATAATAATTTAAAAAAAGTTCTTGTCATCTCCCTTCTCAACTTCTCCTTTCATGAAAAACCAAACACAGTCTTTAATACAGGCTTCAGACATGCAGTATTGCTTTCAAAGAGACACCTAGTCTCTTTCAAAACTCAGTAATATTCCCCTCTTACCATACAATTTCTAGCTCTTTTCTGAGTGCATGGATGCCAAAAGTCAGACTTTATATGGATTGAGACATGGGGAGTACATTTACCTGAACCCTAAGCTTTACTTTAATTAACTGATGTTCTATTAGCTTTAACTACTGTACCTGCAGCAGTTTAATATCTAGAAGCAAGTAGCCATTAATTGACCTTGCCTAGTTCCAGCTGGACAGCACATAAAAGCAGAATACAGATGGGCCCAAAAGCAAATCCCAAGTCCCTGACAGTTTTGTCACTTAGGCTCATATCTAATGGCTTGCTGCAACACAGTGAAATGGTCTGAGACTCTTTTCTGGACCTCAGAAGCAACTACAAGTTTATAAATACACAGCCAAAGATTTTTAAAGGCCTATCCAGGTACATACCTCCTGTCCCACCACTAGTCCTAAGGTTCTTAACATCAGTGTCTGGTGAAAGCTATCAAATAAAACATCTATAGGGGAGCTGTAGCTAGTTCTTACCCTCTGATGTACACTATAAAAGCTACATTTACACAATTCCAACTATTTGTAAGGATAGCTTAAACACCAGCAAAAGAAAAGGTCTCTGATGTCTTGAAATGGATTAAAAGGAAGTCATTGTTCATAGCCACTTTAACTAAAAAGAAAAAAACAAAAAAACAAAACACAACTTATAAATCAGGAAGCCAATTAAAAATAGAAAAAGAAAAAGAAAGAAGTATATCCTCTGTGATGCTTAATATAGTGAAAAGGACAATTACATTCTTTCAGGCATCAACAGTTTCCCAAATACAGTGAAAAACTTGGGAGAATGTGCAATGTCACAAGAAAGAGCAATACAATCCACATGCACATCACTTCTCACAATGGGAACAAACACTACATACTGCAGGCTTGTCCCTTGATTACATGGCCCTGCGCCTTCACTTCAAAACACATTCTACTAACGATATCCTAATTTAAAAAACAAAAAACCAAAAAAACCCCAAACACACTTTTCCATTTCCCCTGTCTGTGATTCAAGAGCTTTTGAATGTCAGTAGCTTAGGACTTATCTTTTACGCTTTCCACAGCTTTCTGTTTTAAAACTGAAATAAATTTTACCTTCTCTCACAGTGAGAGAGGTGAACCAGATGACACTACAACATTACTGACTGCATCACAAAATGAACACCACACTGCTTAGGGATTTCCCTGAATTGTACTTAAAGTACTCCATCCAAAGAAAATCTTGGCTTGAGATCCAAATCACAGCTTTTTATTGGTGACGTCTCTTCGACAGAAAACCTTAACAATGTGGAACCTATTAAGGAGCCTTTGACCCAGAAGCTTTCCCCTACAGCTCAAGGAATAGGGTGTCAACATATTCTGTACCTAAGGAGAGATACACTCCTGAAGAAAGAAAAAACAATGACCTTGTGCAATTAGAATTTTTTCTAGACAATATTAAATGAACTCTCTCAAAGAAACTCAAAAAAACCTTAAGTGAATCCTTCACTTTAGGTTCACTGAAGATTACTAGGTGGGCAGCTTCCTCAGTTGGGCAAAAATGTTCCCTTATTATCAAAGAGTGAGGCCATAACATTAATTTAGTTTGTATTTGGCATATCCAGATGCCCACAGGGTTTTTGCTCACGGGAAAAATAGTCTCAGCACTGTTGAGTGGTTGTTGTTTTTTTACTTTCTGTGCATAGCTGCTAGGAACTCTTCCTCTCTTGTCTTAAGATGGTTATTACAACAGGAGAGAAGAAAGCCTCTGCTACTTTCAGTCTCGCTGACTAAGAGAACAAAGGAACTATCAAATGAATAAAGAACCCTTTTTTCATTTTGTTGTTCTGAATGCACAAATGAGATTTCAGTCTCCCTGAGAAGCAAATGAAAAGGTAATCCCTCAGAAGCATTTGTAGAAACAAGCTTTATATAAATGATATGCACTTGATACCCTCAACTTCTGCTTGAAATCCTTGGACTTTAACATCCTGCTCCAAAACCAGCAGCCTTCTTTATTGCACGATTCCATGATAAACTTGAGTTAATGTGAACCTGATGCAGACCATGTTTACAACATAAACAAAGCAATGCAAAATGACTGTTATTAGCTATGTGGTGTTTGTGCCTATATTTAATAAGTTGGGTTTCCGTAAGTCAGCACAACAGTGCCACTGGCTAATATTCCATACAAGATCTCAAAAGAAATAAAATAAAAATCTGGCAATATTAGTTACTTTGTCCCAAAATTGGAAAAAAACTGCTGCCATATCAACACAATAATGATTATAATTATACTGTGCTGGTGTTTAAATGCAAAATAAAAACTGGTGTCACTCTCCATATTGTCTGGTAATGAGTTGCCTGATATTCTGACAGATTAATGGACCTAATAGTTTGACTGCTTTGCTGCTATAATACATCTCAAACAATGTCTGTTCTTATTTTAACTCTCCTTAGGGAATATAATGTGTAGGACAATAAAATCCAATCAGTCACTGTATACATTTTACCAGTTACAGCAACTTTTAGACAAAGGAAGAATAAAAATATTAAAGTATACATTTCAATTCCTTAAAAAAGGAACTGTTCATTTATTCCAATCCCATGTTAAAAAGCCAGACAGTTTTATGAAGACAGCGAAAATTTCTACTGGAAATTAATTTAAACTCTTTGTAAAACATGCATCTTTCTTGTTAGCAATATTTTATTAAAACTGGCAAAACCCAAAATTGAATGTATTTGTTTGTGGGAATTAGATACAGTGTGAAGCAGACTTGTAAACAGTACCCACCTTGATTAAATGCTTAAATATTTTAATATAAAGTAGCAAATGCTGGTACCTATTTTTAATCTGGGTACTGAACCCCCACCTCTGAATGCCCAAACTTACATATACAGAATATGACTCTTCAAATGGCAGACGAGAGAGGGGAGATTTTCTTTGTGTTTTTTGATTAATTAAAACTTGAAAAATTCTTCTGTTTGGTCTGAGTCTCAATGGACTATTCCCCTTTCTACAAGGCTGCATGAGACATGCAATCTCTGTAATCGAGCCATCAGGCCCCCCTCCCTTTTTGCACTCCAAGGAGGAAAAAGCATGGGAAAAGAGGTGGGGTAACAGGCAGATGATGCATGGAATATTTCTGATGAATAAAATTACTTCCCAATGTGGGAGACAAAAAAGCTTCATGAGTCAATCCTGCTGTCCTCCTCCGCATGTCTTTCAATGTGCCCTACAGCATCCTGGAAGGAGACAGAAAAACATCCATTAAAAATGTGGTATAAAGGGCTCCAGAAGCTGTCAGTGTGCAGCATTCAGGGCAGGGTAAGATGTTGCTGCTTTAATCTCCTGAAATTTATGTCAAGAGATTTGGACATGAATATGTACAATATAAATGTGCGAAAAAATGAAGTTTATTTCCCACCTATGGGGGACTTTTTATCACCTCTAATTTTCCCAGAGCCTGATGAATGGCATTTGAGCCCAAAAGCTTGCAGAAAAAGGTCATTTTTTTGCAATGTCCTAGTTGGTCTAATAAAAGGCATCATTTCTGAGCCAAGAGTTCAGAAAATGTTTGCATTTCTTTTAGTCTCAGACCAACTTGGCTACCAAACACGTCCCATAAAATTCAAGTTAAATTATATCCATCTTTTTTCCAGTACTTGTTTTAAGTTGTGTGGAAATAACTGCAATATATCCAGTTGGTGATTTAAACACCATAAATGTCATTCATAGCTTTGAAAAAGCACACGCTTGTTTCTTAATTTGAAGGGATTTACTCCTTTTCAGGGCTCAGACAAACTCCCTCCACTGTGTTCTTTCTAAAGAATTCAGTGAGAATTCAGCTACTAACAGCCTATATCATATAAGAGGTGAATGTTTTTATCGACCAATGTGGTAAGCTCTTAAATTCTAATCTCTAGGGAGATATTTTCACCTCTAAAAGGTATGAAAATAATAAAATAAAATTCCATTATATATTTTTTTCCTTAAGAAATGCAAAGACTTTTAGCTTTCTTCCAGAGAAAGAGGTCAGCAGCTTTTTATGGCAAACACTGGGACTTCTTTACTATTTTGGCACAACAAGCAGAAATCAGAGTGTGTTAGATTTCACACCATTTCAAAATGATCACATATCTATGCTATCAAACATAGCTGAATTGCTTATTGTATATTGAACGCCAAACCCTTTTGGCCTTATATGAATATCTGACATCAAATCAATTAATCCTGTTTTCATAACTAAGACTAGCAGGATTTGAACACTGCACTGAGGGAATCTCTCAGTTGCAGTGTACAATGCTACACCATTTTTTTCTTAGCTCTCTACTTTACTACCAAGTAAATGAATTACTTCACTACATACCAGCTTAGAACCTTTCCTAGATGTGAAGAAAGCATCACAGTTCTTCCAGCGACATTTTAGGGTCTGAAAATTTGGGTTGGTATGATCTGTTAGCAAATGTTGTTTCAGGTGGTTCACAACTCCAAATATTAGTGAACATCCATGCCACTGATGGAAAGGAGTACAGAAAAAACAGGTCAGAGGATGGGGGGGATAGGAGAGAGAGTTGGATGATGCTTTTATTCTGTTAGCCCAAAAATATGCTATCCAAGAAGAGTTTTCCACATATAAAACTTTCTACCTCCCTTATATAAACTATGGAGGAAGCTCCTGCCCAGAGCCCTGACCTGTAACCTGCCAGCAGTGTCAAATGTGGAGCCAGGCAGGAGCTGCTTCCATGCCAGGCAGGTGGCAGCATCAGCTGTGGACACTGGCAGCAGGTTCCATGTCAGGGCTCTGGAACCTGCTAACTGTGACCACAGCTGATGCAGCTGCCCGCCTGGCATGGAGCAGTTCCTGCCTGGGTCCACAGCTTCTGGGTCAGGGCTCCCACCACACTGGGAGGGTGGTGCAGTCAGCTGTGGATGCTGCTGGCAGGTTCTGCATCTGGGCTCCTGAACCTACTGGCAGCATCCACAGCTGATGTCACCATCTGCCTGCTGTGGTGAACTGCAGTATCAGTGGGTTTTGGAAGGAGAGGGGGTGGGAAGAGGGGGGAGGAAGAGGACAGGGGTCGGGGAGAAAGGGGAGGGATGTGGAAATGAACAGGTTTGCAAAACTAAAAAAGTATTTCATATCTTGAAAAATGAATGCACTCAACCCCCTCAGTTCTGTCTGGACACAGGAAACTGATCAAGGAATTCTAACAAGTCACATAGAAAAAAATGAACACTAGAAGTGCTCCGTTCTTTACCCAGCAGCGGTAATTCTGCATCAGGTTAAGCCGCACAGCTTGGACACTGCCATCGTAACAGCCAGTGTAGATCTGCAAAGGAAAAATTGTAAAGAAAAGGAGGAAAAAATACTCTTAAAATGCTACAAAAAAGACCCTACCATGAAATACAAGTAGAGAACACAGCATACAAGACTTCTAGTTTTAAAAGCATTTAGCTTAGACATAGAATTTAAGATTTTAAAATACTTCTTACACTTCCTTCCATGCATAAATCTCAGCTGAAGCATGACCCAAGAACCAAAATGAGAGAAAGCCTTTTCTAATTTCCATCATCCCAACTAAATTAAGAAATGGCTTTGTTATGTATAGTATACATTCTATTGCTCCAAAAGTCTTTTCACTTTTAATATGAAAGGTGAGTTAAAAATAGTGACATGCAAGTTAAAAATAGACTCCATTAAAGAGATCGCCAGGATTTGCTTGTTAAATTTATAACTAGATTTCTAGAGCAAAAACAACAAAAACAAAACCCCACTTCTGCAACCTGCAGTCTGTGAGCAACTTGGGGACATTTTATTCAGCCCACTATCCAGGGTGGTAAGAATCACCAGGCCATGGTGCATTAATTTGGCTTATCATTACTGACAGATTACCAACTCCTGATCTGGGAGGAAAAATGAAGGGCATTCATTCATTTGTTGTTACAATGCTAAAAACTAGAATTATTCAGATTAAAGTAGAAAATGTGTTAAGAGATTAGGAACAAAACTGCAACCATGTGGCACAAGAATGTGTTTTCAAGCTGTGCAGCAGTAGGCGTGTACCCAAACCTTGTGCATAAACCATAATTTGATTGTGCACTGGGATATTTGTAATCGCCAGTTAATTAATACAAAAAATGGCATACACCTTAACACAAGTTCATGTGCAGGTTTGGTCCTGAGAGTTAGAAAACGTTTGACAGTGGTGATTCTAGTGACTTTAGTCATGTAAAGACTAGAGACAATTCTAAAAACAGGACAGACAGACACAGAGTTTACTATTTCAAGAATACTGATTGCAAATAATGCACTGTAATCTTAAGACTATAATCTTATTTAGAGATATTGCTACAATCAGAGAATGCAGCTTTTCCCAAAGCGATCAAGAACATTAACTTTATGAAATTACTAAATAGCTTTACTTATATGGATAGGTAATAATCATTTTTGTTACCATTTTAAGAGCTCCTTTTTATAGTACTGAGTCTGGAAACAAAACTTTTATAATAACCAAAATAATCTAAAACTGCTGAAAAAAATCTAAAAATGACCAGTGGCCTCAACATCACAAACAGCTGACAAATAAGACTTTCTACTTGAGATCAATAAAAGGAGGAACATTACCATGCTCTTATGAATGGTCATACACATGATCATATCTGTGTGTCCTCCATAGACTTGCAAACGGTCATGAGACTTGAGTGGAAGAGAAATAGAAACAGCTATTTAATCGTTTGACACTGTGCAGGAATTTTATTTTTTTGCATAACCAACATACAGTGGACTATTTAAAGTATACACACAGACATACAAAATATTAATCAGCTCCTAGTGAGTTCTGCAACCAACCACCACAAAGTGCACTTAATCATGGGTATTGGTTTTTGTTGGGTTTTTTTTTTTTTTTGAATAGCTGCAAAGATCCTACCATTTTGCTTATCTTTCAGTTATTCACATTCTTCTAGCAACTGAAGGCTAGATTAGTCTCCTTTCAGAACCTGCCACCTCTATTAGCAAAAATAATTTAACAATGAAAAGCATTCCTTTTGATAAAGCTGGGAATGGTTTTGCTTTGAGCAGGGGGTTAGACTACATGACCTCCTGAGGTTCCTTCCAACCTTAATTTTCTATGATTCCTTTTTCAGGGTAAACACTATAGCTGCGCTGACCCTCTCAGCTTCTGCCAAATCAAACATGAAACAGACTAAAATGAGGGCCCTGGCCACAAGAGACGGACCACTGTGCCAGTCCAGTTTACATGGATTTATAAAATAAAAGACCAGCCTTTTAACAACCCCCTTTCCCTCCTCCCTCAAAACCTTGATGCTCAGACACAGACATAAAACTAATTAAAATTCAAGAACCAACCACCTGCTGGAGCCAGGCTCTCTTGTGAATTATTTTTAAAAGACCAGAATTCTTTGGTCGGAAAGGTGGAATATTATGAGCAAGACGAGAGGAAGGGGCTAGAGACCACAAAGTGAAGGTAACTTTTATAGTATTTTGCCATGAAATCTCAAGCACACACAAAAGTAATAGGAAATGTTGTTACTGGGCAGCATCTGCTCTCTTACCTGTAGCTCATAGACACGGACAAATTTATCCAGACAGGCTGTCACCATCACCTTCCCCAGAATATTAACAACAGTTACTGCATGATTGTGCCCTTTATAGATTCGTACAAGCTCTCCTGTCTGTGCCAAGACAAAGTAAAGGAAGTGTTCACTAAAACATGTAAACAGCAAGACAATAGGTTTCTCGCTCATTGTTAGGAATTCAAATTCCACTACTAGTATTCTTAGAACTACTTTTTAATCATTAGTTATATCTATTCTATTATCTGATTAACTGGAGGGCCAAGTACCGACTGTGCATGACATTGCACAAAAATGGGAAGAGAAGTTCTATCCTAGTGAGCTTACAATCTAAATAATGAAACGAAGTATGGAAAGCAATAGATTACAGCCATAGAAAAATAACTTGAAATACCACGTTAGTATGAGACTGATTCTGATCTGTGGTTTCAAAAGAAGGGAGTAGCTAAATAGAAAGGCAAAGGAAGGCATGGGTAATGAGGAAAGGGATAGAGCTAATAGCCATGTAATCAAGAGGGAACAATGTTCAAAGTGAAATCTGCAGCAAGTATTCCAGGAACTCAGGGATCAGCTTTCACAATTTAAGGGTGTGCTTTTTTGTTTCAACAGATGAAACAATGTGCATGACTTACATGTATATTGTGTGCATGGACAGACTGATCACTAGAGCCACTGAACACCAGATCATTTACAACCTTTAAAAAACAGAGTTAAATTCTGACTTTAGTATCATATATTTTCAAACATGCAAGTAAAACAAGTATGCCCTACTTGATTTATTTTAACAAAGTAGCAATATAGTGTCACGTTGCCTATCTTTTATAACTTAGTCTTTAAAGGTATTGTGAAGAACATCTTAAAAATGAAATATCCACCAACGTTACCAAACACATTAAAATGCTGAGCTGACATTCCTTTGACATTTACATACACACTCCACATGTGTCACACAGTAAATTACAGCTTTTAGTTAGAGTAAACCATTATCCGGAGAAACAATGTCATATTCTCTGCAACTGGGTGAATTAAAATGTGTGTTTAAATCAGCTTTATTTTCAAGATCTATTATTTTCCCTAGAGGTTAGTAAAATATTAGCTATATCTGTTCTAACCAAGAACAAGAAAAGAAAAAAAAAAACTTTCACCCCATAATTATTAGTTTAAATCCAGGTCCAGCTGGCAGCAAGTGAAGCACATAATGAAGAATTCAAGATTACGGGGTGGGGGGAAAGAAAGACACACATGCAGTCATATACACACGTTTACTGTGTGTTATACTGGTCTAGGTCACACGATAAAAGATTTAAAGCAAGTACACATTATTTAAGCCACTAATTTCATAGATTTCATAGACATTAGGGCTGGAAGGGACCTCGGGAGATCATCGAGTCCAGCCCCCTGCCCAAAGGGCAGGAAGTCAGCTGGGGTCATAGGATTCCAGCAAGACAAGCATCCAACTTGCTCTTGAAGGTGTTCAATGTAGGTGCTTGAACCACCTCTGATGGCAGGCTGTTCCAGACCTTGGGGGCTCAGACAGTAAAGAAATTCTTCCTTATGTCCAGCCTGAAACGGTCTTGCAGGAGTTTGTGACTGTTCGACCTCATCATCCCTTGGGGCACTCTGGTGAACAAATGTTCCCCCAGACCCTGGTGGTCAACCCTGATAAACTTATAGGTAGCCATCAGATCACCCCTGAGCCTGCGCTCTTCCAGGCTAAAGAGTCCCATGGCTCTCAGCCTGTCATCGTAAGATCTGTTTTCCTGACCTCTGATCATGCACGTGGCTCTCCTCTGGACTCTCTCAAGCTTCTCCACATCCTTTTTGAATTGTGGAGCCCAAAACTGGATGCAGTACTCCAGCTGTGGCCTCACCAAGGCCGAGTACAAGGGGAGAATGACGTCCCGGGATTTGCTCAAGAAGCATCTATGGATGCAAGCCAGCGTTTTGGTCACTTTATTAGCCGCAGCATCACATTGCAGGCTCATGTTCATCTTGTGGTCAATGATGACCCACAAGTCTCTTTCTTCTGTAGTGCTATCCAACGTAGCACTGCCGAGCCTATAAGGATGCTGCAGGTTTTTCCTCCCAAGGTGGAGAACCTTGCATTTTTCGGTGCTAAACACCATCAGGTTCTCATCTGCCCATTTGCTGAGCTTGTCCAGGTCAGCCTGGATCACCCGCCTATCTTCTGGCATGGATGCTTTGCCCCAAAGTTTGGTGTCATCGGCGAACTTGGCCAGTCCACTCCTGACTCCAATGTCCACATCATTAATGAAGATGTTGAACAGTATGGGTCCCAGGACAGAGCCTTGAGGGACCCCACTGGTCACAGGGCACCACGATGAGTGACTGCCATCGATTACAACCCTCTGCGTCCGACCATGGAGCCAATGTCCCAGCCAGCGGATCGTGGTGGAGCCAAGGCCACAACTGGCCAGTTTGGCCAAGAGGTGATCATGGGATACCAGATCAAAGGCTTTTTTGAAGTCAAGATATATGACATCAATCTCTTCTCCCTCGTCCAGGTGATAGGTCACCTGGTCATAGAAGGAAATAAGATTGGTCAAACAAGACCTACCTGCAACAAACCCGTGCTGGCTATCCCTTAGGATGTTAGCCTGGGCCAGTCCATCAAGGATGGCCTCCTTAAGAAACTTTTCTAAGCTCTTCCCCAGGATAGAAGTCAGGCTAATGGGCCTGTAGTTAGCCGGATCCACTCTCCTCCCTTTCTTGAAGATCGGCACCACATTGGCCTTCTTCCAGTCTTCGGGCACTACACCAGAGCGCCAGGAGTTTTCAAAGATCCGTGCCAGGGGCTGGGCTATGACGCTCGCCAGCTCCTTGAGTACCCTGGGGTGCAGATTGTCAGGGCTGGCTGACTTGAAGGTATCCAGCGTTCCTTCACAAGGTCAGCATTTATGGAGGGAAAGGGATCCCCATCACCCGGATCTCCCTGTCCCATAGCAGGCATGGGACTGATGAAAGACTGACACAAAGTACCTATTTAATAGGTTGGCTTTTTCCTGGGTATCAGTTGTCAGTTGTCCCATCTGGTTTAGCAGGGGTCCAACGTTGCCCTTGCTTTTCCTCCGGCTCCCCACATATCTAAAAAAGGACTTTTTGTTGTCCTTGATGCTTGAAGCTAGTTGGAGTTCAGTTGTAGCCTTGGCTTTCCTGGCTTGCTCCCTGCAGGACCGGACCAGCGCAGAATAATCCTCCTTGGAGGTGAATCCCATCCTCCATCCTTTGTAGGCTTTCTTTTTTAGCCGCAGGAGGTCCGCTAGGAGGGCTGCTGTGCCTTCTTGCTGCCTTTCCTCCGTGTTGGAATAGATTTAGCTTGTGCACTGAGGATCGCTTCCTTGAGAAGCAACCACTCTTCTTGAACTCCCATCTCCCTGGGGTCGTGGTCCCTAAGGGCCTGACTGACAAGCCTCTTGAGCTTGTCAAAGTCGGCTTTTCTGAAGTCAAGGACTTCTGTGTTGCTGACTGACTTGCCAGCTTTATGGCGGATAGTGAAGGTGATGAGCTCGTGGTAATTATACCAGTGTAGTTGGGTGATACAATTTTCCTAACGTGAATGTAGCTGTAGATGCTGAAGCATATTTTATACAAGAACAGTTATTCTAGTTTCTAACTACAAAAAAGTTTGGGCATCTTTATAAAAGTATTACTACATCCATGCTTGGCTGGTTGAACCAGTATTACAATTTTGGTCATAAAGAAACTCCAAGAGTCATACAGAGTACAAAAAAGTGTTTAGACAAAGATTAACGAGGAAAAAACAATTTCTTAAAAGTTGTTCAAAACATTGTGAAGAACTTTTTTCCCCAGAGTGTGTTACAGTTAAGACAGGCAAAAGTCAGCTTTTCTTTATAACATCCACCCACTTGGCAAGTTAACATTAATTCACCACCTTAGGTTTCTAGCAGCTTTAAAGCAAGATGCCTTGTGTGTATACCGGCAGCAGGCTGGGAAACATAACAGCTGTGATAGTGTGAAAAAAGAGCTCAAAGTTGGATAGTCTGTGTAACAGATTAATGAATTTTTATGTTTAGTTAAATGCAGAGCACATTTATGTCACATTACATCTTCAAAATGTCAGTCTATTGAAACAGCTGAAGTAAACTGTTTTTAACAAATTTAGTTTGACAAATGATATAATCCTACATTTTCCAGGACACTTGCCTTCATGCAGAGTATTGTTTTACTATGACCTTCAAGGGTTCGGAGAAGCAGTCCATTTCGAGCATCCCGCACACTGATGGTACAGTCATAGGATCCCACTACTAACAATTTGCGTGCCCCTTCCTGAGCCGTGGCTAGACAGCTCACTGCTCTAGGGCCATGGCATTCAAAGGTGTCCAGTTGCTTGTTGTTCTGGAGAATAAAAATACAAATTTCAAATGTATTAACCAAATGCAGTCAGAACTTGAAATGAATTTCAAGATACCTCAAACATCGGGTGTTTTAGATAAGATGATTTTGGCTAAAAAGCCAGAAAATATGCAATTCCTACCACAGATGGAATATTATTAGATTGCACTCTTGGATTAAATTAAGAATGCAAAACAAATTCTTAGCTCCCAATGAGCTGCTTCCAACAAGTAAGTCTTTTACATTTCCCAATGCTCAGTTTGCTTTTTAATTTCACCTCCATTTAACTTCCTTCCAGTGAGTTTGCTTACACTTAGGGCTATAAGAATAAATTGTATTCCTCTGCAGTGGTACTTAGGAACTGAATGATTATGAAGCATGTTTTTTCACATATTCAGGGTGACAATTATGTGAAAGTAATTTAAGTTTCTCTAATAAAATGCTTTTGCTTTTTATCTCAGAATAGGCTGGTCCAGCTTTTCAGTGGCTGGGGCTGCACACAATACATACAGCTGGGTGGGCAGGCAGGCACTCTCATCTGGCTACACCTACAGCTCTGCAGGCTCTCCTGCAGCACCATGCCATACAGGTTCTTTAGGCTGCTGGCTCACCCGGAGGCTAGGTCTGGCAACAGAAACTGAGGGAGAGAGAGGGATCCCCAAGACCCCAGCTGCTGCTTCAATCAGAGCATATAGGTCAAGTGGCAGCCAGGTGAGACACAGGGGCTGAATTTTAACCCCTCACTGGCTGCAGGAGGACTGTGAGCTGCCAAATGTACAGCCATCTTAGAACATGCTTTCTGAGAGCTCCTTACAATCCTTATTTTTGCAAGAATACTTTAATAAGTTTCAAATCTATACAGACAAAGCATCAGATTAGCCCATCATTTTAAAATAACTTTGCTTTAAAAAGTCTGTACACTCACTTAGTTTTCTGCAAAGGCCAAGGCCTGCTACCTTTTCTTCTAGATTTAAATATGGAATGTGAGAAGGGAAAAACAATGTAATTGAACATTGCATACACTCTATAGTAAACCCATCTCACAGGTATAGGGCAGCGGTTCCCAATCTTGGGGGCGCAAAGATTAAAAAAAATGGGGTTATGCATGTCCAGGGAGGGAGGCATGGGGGGACATGCCCCCCCCCAGACATGTGCATGGGGCAGGGTCAGATGTGGGCTACCTGCTGCAGGCTCAGGGCTCCCTGTCCTGCTGCCTTCCCTGAGGGACCCTCATAGCAGAGCAGTGGGGAGGCTCAATCCCGCTGCCATGGTGAGGTGCCCCCTGTCCACCTAGCAGCAGCAGGGACCACAGTGCTGTGCTGCTGGGTGAGCATGGGTCACCACCGTAACAACGGGGTGGAGGTGGGACTCCCAGCACTAGCTCCCACCTGCTGGGCTGCAGAGGTGCTCGAGAGAGGGCAGCAGGACAGGAAGCCCCAGGCCAGCAGCAGGCAGCCTTCCCTCCCCTCATCCGCTGTCCCCACCGGGCAACACTCTGGATGTACTGCCTACCCACATGGGGAGCAAGGGGGTGGTTAGGAGCCAGGCTCTGCTCCAGCCACAGCAGCCACTGCCTCCCATGGGTGGCAGCTGGGGTCCAAGTGCTGCTGGGCACAGCAAGGGGCTGCAGGCCACAGGTCCTGCCTCGTCCCACAGCCCTGGTCACTGGGAGACCCCTGCCTGCAGGGCTGGGGGCGGGCAGGTGGCCAGGTAGGGGGCTATGGGTGGGGAGCAAGGGGCACCTGGGGTGTGGGGGGCTGCAGATTGGGAGGGGGCATGTTGAGGAAAATGGGGTCTTGCTAAGGAAATGGGGACATAAATGGGGTCATGCCAAGGAAGAGTTTGGGAAGCACTGATGTAGGGAGCATTAGCAGCCAAAGCAAAACATGCCTTTAGATCACATGAGCCTTGAAGATTCAGAAAAATAACATCTTGAGGCAGGTCAGGAAATTCTTCTGAAAACATATTGAGGCAATTGAGAGGAACTGCAGGGGAAAAGGCTTCAGACAGGGGCATGCAAGGCATTTTTCATTTATGCATTAATGCCTACACAGACATATTACATTTATGACTGTTCTTGCTGTTGGAGAGAAAAAAAATAAAGGGGAACATGGTGGGAAGAAAGAATGAGATTTGATCAAATGCCTCAACGTGGAGTTCACTTGCTCGTTTTTTAACATGCTGACCTTTATACTGAAAGTGACCACACTGCCATTTGCCAAGCCCGCAAAGAGAATTCGCCATCGACTATGTAGACAGAGCACCCGGTCTTCCAATTTAAACTGTTCTATGCATACTCTGGTCTGACAGAAGGAAACAAACAGTTACAATTTGCCATTAGCTGAGCTGAAAGGTTTGGGGGCAGTGCAGAAGAATATTTCTAGATAACTGGGACAAAAAAGGGTGTCATTTATCTTATCAGAAAATTGGGAGATTTTCCTGGGGAGACGCACAGTCTGGGACCGGTATCAGTTTTATTTCAACAGCAGTGTAGTCCCTCTATCCAAACAGAACTCACCTCAACTGGTCTTACTTTAACAATTAGCTACACACCTAAAAGTTGTAACAACCTTTAGTGCATGTAAAAAAAATACAAGCAATAAATATGAAATTAGTCCTGAATTAGGACGCTCCATTACTAATTTTTAATGGTATGTCACATGGACAGATTGTCATATTTGCAGTCCTTCCAGAAACACCTTGACTCGTTAGGAGGCGATAACCCTTCCTTTCAAGCTCTGGCTCAGAACTTCTCTCCCAGTTTGACCCCATCTCAAGTACAAGAGGTACAACTTCATCCCTCAGTATGGAGTCAATTCCTATGACAGCTATGCTGCCTATGATGCCAAGAACTGCACCTTCCATAGCCAGCTGAGAAAAATAAGTATTGCAAGTTAACTTGGATGCACACCTCTAGATGACGGCCTCTCTTCAGTTATCTAGCCCTACTCCTCATCACACTTGATGCACTGCCTCTGTACTGATCAAAAAGCAGTTGATTACTGAAAAATGGATATTTTGAAAGAGAGAGGTTTCTCCAGGTGAAATAGTTGCTTAACCAAGTTACCTGCACCAAGCCTACTATTCCACCTATGCCAATGAATATTAAAATTCCAAACATTTAGAAAGCAGTCCAGCAGGAACTGTGCATCCTCTCTCTTATTTACATTATTTATGTCTAATTTTCTATCAAGGCCACAAACATGACTTCAAACAGTCCACAAGCTGAAAGACACTCATTTTCTTAATGAGACGTATATTCAAGGTTCACTAGATTTTTAAGAAATGTGTGACATATGTAGAATGGGAATAATGGCTAGCACACAGGAATTTGAAAGGTTTAACTTTTTGGGGTTTTTTTTAAATATAAATTCCCTCAAGACTCTCACATATAAGGTGGTTATAGTTTAATACAATGCTCATAAGTACCTTAATGTTGTAACAGTTGATATTGTGGTCACTAGAGCCAGTGTAGAGGACTCCATTCTTTCCATATGTCTGAGTAACCAGAAGGCAGTTCACTTTTGAAGTATGTCCTTCAAAAACACGGACACATTTTCTGCTCTAAAGCAAAAACACAAAGTCTGTTATCCAGTTTAATATCAATACCCTATCCTATGTTTAAACATACACTGACTGTAACGAAGGAGCAGGACACTACTATCCAAATCCACCTGTTAATTTCCTGCAATTAATTAGCAACCATTGCAACAAAGACAGATAAAACAATAATAGAAGCTTGTAATGCAGAATTCCTATTTAACAAAATATTCCTGAATTCTAGTCCAAATGAAATCAACAACACATACACAGGCCCACACAGATAACCATCTATGTTGTGTTAAATACGGTCATTCTACAGAAAGTTTTAAAAAAGAAGGTAGCATCATGCAGTGCATACATAACTTGCAATCAGGAAATCAGGGTCATTACCATTTTTGTAATGTACTTTGAACTTTATAGATGGAAAGCATTTGTACACTTACCAGATATTTAATCCTGATTAGAAAAGTAGCCATAAAAATTTTGGGTGGTATGATCTTTTTAAAAATTTTCTATGTACCTGAATGTAGTCCCCATATGGCTATCCATTTTTAGCACTTTCATGAGTTCTGATGACTTATTGCTTATATAGGATTAATATTAAGCTTGTTGATATATTAAACAGTAGATAAAATCAATCAGTCTGAGTAAATATTACATTTGTTCTGGAATATACATTTTGGGGGGGGGGCAGGGAGGCTTTTGAAAGTACATGCCACACACTCAGGCCTTCAAGAAAGAGCTTCTGACTTATATTCTGCCTACTTTCCTGTGGAAAATAAAAATGCATGTCCTGAAAAAACTCCCCTTGCCATCTAGCCAGGAAAGGCTTGTTTTTTACTTCTTATGCCAAGTTATCAGTTGGATAAGCAAAGACAGTTCTGGAAGAAGTCCAGAAGTCATGGTCCTCCCCTACTCCCCATGGCAGATCGGGAAACTTGTGTATCTGACAAGTACAGTGTCCAGCACACACTAAGTATTTTCAACACACAGATCAAATTTCTCATCAAGGTAATTGCTTATTTTAAAGTCATAATTTTATTCCGAAAGCAAAGGTACAAAATCCATAATGGGAGAATTTAGATTGATCAATAGTAAGAAAGTTACTGCATGCTCTGCAGAGATATAAACAGCGACACACAACAGTAACTGTGATTTCTGATTCCTTAAGATAGTTCCTTCAACCCACAGAAAAAAAATGCAGAAAGAAAAGGGAGTTGCAAACCACATAACTGCAAAATATTACTAGCAGGATGTGAACATGAAGACTTCACTTACAACCAAATTGTAGGCACGGACAGTTTTGTCTGCTGAGCAAGTATATAGCAAATTCCCAAAAATCTGAATAGCATTTACAGCAGCTTCATGTCCTTCAAAGTTCCCTTCTGTAGGTTCTTCATCCTCACCTGGCTCTGAAGACACTTCTATAAAAGAGAAAGATATCAAGGCATGTACTTTAAATAAGGCATCTGTTCAAGTAAAAATACTTCATGAAACCAGACCAGTAGCCATTTAATTAAAGGTGCAGCTAGCATAACAAACAAAAGGTCTCAGCTACTTACAAATTAGCAGTTCAGCTGCAGTCTTCAGGGGAAAAACATTAATGACAGAAGGATCATGTGACTGACCACCAGATAAGGTAAAAGTAGGCAGCCTTCTCTCAGTAGAAGCCAGACATACTGAGAAGGGTCTCCACAGTAACCCAGGGAAAAGGCCTGAAAATAGGGCTTGGTCTGGAAAGCCTGGGAAGGCTAATACCAAAGAGGTTCAATGTAGCCAATATCTGGCTAGGAAAGCTCTTCAGAAGGGCAGAGGTAAAAGAATATTAGAAGAGAACTGGCAGAGGTTTGTTCAAAAAAACACTTGGGAAAATCCTATGCAGGTATTCATGAAACAGAGAGGTACAACTAGGGCTGATAACTATGCAATTTAGGGTTCTGTTAGAAATGGAATATTGTTAGAAATGCACAGCTTGCATCTTGCACCTGATAAGAAAGAAATATTGCCAAGGGCTTTTTTCTTTCCCAGCCTTGCCACAGCCTTTCTTATGCTAAATTGCAGACTCTCCCCCAGCTTCTCCCTAGCCTCTCTCATACAGATTACAGAAGCTGGAATTCAACTGACTGTGTCCTTGAAAGGGGGGGGGGGATTTGAACTCTTGGCGACCTGTTGTAGTTTCTGAGCATGCTTAATTAGCTGATGCATATTTACCTCTCCGCCCTGCATACTTAAGTAGTTAATTATACTATACATGCAATGTATGTAGTGATGTAACCACATGTATGCTTGTATGAAACGGAAGTGAGCTGTAAGAGTTCCTGTTTCTGCACACGTGCCCAGGAGGGAGAAGATAAACATTCCCTGCAAAATTCCTTTGTTGGTTCGGAGTAATCTGAGTTCTTGACTCTGCTCTGACCCTATTTGCAAATACACCTTTTGTGCCAGCTAATGAGTGTGTGTCTATGATTTTTGTGGCCTCCAGAGAAATGAACCGCCTTTGTGCAACAGTTCTATGATCAGAGGTGAGTGAGAGAAATCCATGGACTGAAAGCTACAAAGACTACTTAGTGCAACTAAAAAGCTGATATGTATACCTACAGTGCGAGACAAGTGAAAAAACCCTATGATCACCAAGGAGCTGCATTTTTTAATAATCTGAACAAGTTCATCTCCGGAAGAATTTACTACTTAGCTGAAGGGTTATCCCCACTATTTCCAAATCACCAAGTTTTACCGCAGCTCCCACTGGAGACTGTACTGCAGAAGGGAAAATGAAGTATAGTACACATTGTGAAAGGCAGGATGATAACATACTGAAGACTGCTATGCAGTTAGTTCTTCTAATCTTGTGCATGTCTTAAGTTTTAAAGTTCCAAGAACACTGTGCTATTTTAAAAGTGTTAGAAATGCACAGTAAATGGAGTATTGTTAGAATATTGTTAGAAATGGAGTGTTGTTAGAACTGCACAGTTTGCATCTCGTACCTGATAAGCAAAAAAACACTGCCAAGGACTTTTTTTTCCTTGGCCAGCCTTGCTAGTTTTTCTTATGCTAAATCACTCCCTCCTCCACACTCCTCCGGGTTTTCACATGCAGATTACAGAAGCTGGAATTCAACTGACTGTGTCCTTGAAAGGGGGGGGGGATTTCAACTCTTGGTGACCTAGAGAACTTTCTGAGCGTGCGCAATTAGCTGATGCATATTTGCCTATCCGCCCCGCATACTTAAGTAGTTAATTATAATATACATGCGACGGATGAAGTGACGTGATCACATACATGTTTGTATGAACCGGAAATGAGCTGTAAGAGTTCCTGTTTCTGCACACGTGCCCAGGAGGAAAGGGATAAAATGCCAGCTGAGAATTTCCTCAGGGGGCGGAGTAATCTGAGTCCTTTGACTCTGCTCCGACCCTATTTGCAAATACACCTTTTGTGCTGCTAATAAGTGTGTGTCTGAGATTTCTTCGCGTGCGAGCCTCCAAAGAAACGAACCGCTTTTTGCATCAAAAGCATTAAAATAGCTGGACCGGACTTAAGTTTACCATTAAGGAGAAAAAAATATGCCAACAATATACCTGAAGAATTCTTCAACCCTCTTATGGATGATATAGACGTTTGGGTCTCAGCCACACTGTAAAATACAGAGAAGGAAAATATAATTTTGCCTGTTGTTATAGTAGAGCCCAGACACTTTGCAAGGTTAGGTTTCTTGCCAGCCCCCTCACAAAGATGAAGATTTACATAGTAATATAGGGTAGCCACAGTAAACAGCTGCACAAGACCACTGAGATGTTTCAGCTGTTTGCTGCAGCATTTATTCTGAAAGGTGCTGCTTCCTTAATCAGCTGTGCAAGATCTCTAATGAGCTCCACCGCAGTGCAGAAGAGGCATCAACACTGCAACAGAACACCTCAACTGTTCATCCTTTACTCAGCACCCTGCTGCAAATTGAGCAGATTGCAAACCACTAGTATGCAAATGATTCTGGTTCTCCTGTATTCAGACAATATAGTTATAATGCACTGGTTCAGTAGTACTCCAGAAGTCCAATAAAACATAACAAAGCTCCTATAGAAAAAGATTCTGGAGAAGTTACTATGGAATGGTGCTTGAAGCAACCAATTCCAAATTTGTGGCATGTAAAGGGATAAATAGTCCTTGACTTCAGTGCTGAGACTGATGCGAATGACAAATTTGCCCCCAGGAACCCACATTAAGATTTTTGCACAAGGAAAAAGAAGGGGAGGTGCTTGACTAACTATTATGGAAAACAAATATTTTATGCAAGTCTGGCTTGATTTATTCTCTCACCTTCTCTTAACACCATCTTTGCAATTTGTGCCAATTTCACTAGTGGAACTCACTTCATCATAACCAGAATGAGATGCCTCCATTAATACTTGCCCACAGGAGTCCCTCTTGGATGGACTGTCTGGTTTTTCATTTCCTGACTCTGATGAACCTATGGCCACCACTTCAAACTGGGGGTTTGTGATTTCCACTAATTCAAGAGAAATATCACTGTCATTTTCATCTTTGTTTCTCTCTGCTTCTTGAGTAGTGCCTTCATCCTCTTGTTTTGGAGGAGTGGATGTAGTAACTTTTTCACCTTTGGGTCCCTTCCCAATTTTCACCTTCCTAACAGGTTTAGAGTCAATTACATCCTGTTCAGTGTCACTATTCTCAGGTATGTGGGCTGCACGGAGAGTTTTCTTCTTCCTTAGCCTTTTCCTTCTCCTGTTCCCTTTGCTTTCTGCAGACACAAGAGTAGTTTCTGCCTGTTGCTCGGGCTGTTCTTCTGATGGCTTGGAGTCTTTATCTAATGATGTTTCTAAAGGAAATGACTGATTTGGAAGGGAACTACTACATGGGTCAGGTAAAGTGCTTTCAGTCAGAGTTTCACTTGCCCCTCTTCTGCTGCGAGCAGATGGTGAATGGGAAGGGGAAGGGGTCCCATGCAGCCTGGCCCTTCCTGTGTCCATAGCAGGTTTGGAAGCATCTTGATTAGGTTGCTGGAAAGCAGCAGTCAGTTCTGACAGGGAGATAGTTGCAGAGATAATTGGATACACTGAAGTTTTCTGGATGATCTCCTCTGAAGTAAATAAATAAATAAATAAATATTGCAATATATTCAATTTGTGCAGCAATTTATATATATACACACAAAAGGAAGTCTTGGGTTTAAAAAAAAACAAAAAAACATGAGCAATGGTAGTAGAACATGTGCATGTGTGGAGAGGCTGGGGACGGGTGAGGTACATGAACAGGTGGAATCAGCACAATCAGTACCTGTGATTTGCAAGCCTCCCACCCCAGGGAGTGCACTCCACAGTTTGGGAAATGCTGGCTTATGGCAGCATTATACTGAGTTTCTACAGAAGCAGCTGGAGCACTGGTGGAATACGCTCTCATCACCAATGCCAGGCCCACCTTGACAGTCTCAGAGGATAGTTTTACACAGTCAAGATCCATGTCAATCTCTTGTCCAATACTGCTGTGCCTTCAGATCTCTCAGCAAGATACAAGCACTTAAGAAGACATTCTTAGTGGCTTTGTCAGGTGGTGATAATAAACTAATTAATGCCCTCTTCATAGTCAATAAACACAGAAAACCTCTGCAAGGAATGAATAAGACCTTGGAAGTTAACTTGGTATTCCAAATGACCATCTAGGAGGAACATGGGATGAGTTTTTAATAGTTAGTTTATCTGGTGCCTCTATATAGATAGATATGTCTATATCTCTATCAATAGATCAATCTCTTTCTCTCACTCTCTCCCCCCTTCTGCCACGCGATCCAGGAGCCATCAGTCCAAGCTGAAGAATATGCAGTTAGCTGGTTTATATTGGTCAAGCATGTGTCAGACTTGCTGTTCAGTGGTGGCTACTCTATGCACTGGAATGTGTGTGGTGCAGCAGGATGCTTCAGTCTGAGATCTCAGCCACTTTTAGGAGGTGGGGTAAGATTTCCTTTTCAAATTATGGCTGCAGCAGAGGAACAGAAGTGGAAACTGAAGGGGAACAGGACCCCCTTGTATTGTGTAGAGTATTTGCACCAGCATGTGTACAAGGGGGAAAACACTCTTGAATCTCTGAGGCCTTTGCAAGCTGTATCAGTCCTCAACCTAAAAAGAGCTCCATGTCCTTACAAGGGAAGTCTTTCCTTGGGAAAATCTGATTCTCTGGAACGACCCCTTCCAATATGCTAATTTATCTGTGCTGCAATCACTCACCACATACCTTTTAGCTCTATGTTAGGACAAATACTTAAGCAAAGTTAAAACAGTTCTGACCACATGAAACGATAATATCAGGGTGGCAAGGGTGCATGCAAAGTGTCAACCATATCCTGGATGCAATTGGTATAACTGAAATCTTCTGTTTGGACAAATGCAGGACTTGTGTTAGAACAATAAATATGTTTGCAGAATGGAAAATACAACGTGACGCATGTTTAATTTAACAATACTCCAGTTTTTCTCCTAATATTGGAATCTTCCTCCTCAAGTTGGTGGGGAGCCAAATCTCTGGCTATGTCTGTTAACCTGTACAGTTAAACAGGGTAAAAGGGTTTTTTCCTCCAAGTAATTCAGAAACTTAAGTTTCAATGAAAGGTAGTAGGATTGAGGCTCTGGTCACCCCTGAAAATGGCGCATGTTCACATGCAGTTTTTAATCATCTAGTCAAATGGTTATTCCAGCAATTTTTGCTACATGACTACAGTTTTATGAAACTAAGTATTTGTCTGGCCAAAAGTTATGCATTTGCTTAACTCTCTTCATGGCACTCATCCCAATGAATTCTTTACATGCAAGTCATGGCAGAAATAACATCAATAAAAATGTATCAAAAGTCTTGGAGTAAGTCAGACTTTCAGAAATAAAAAGCAGGTATCATTAATTTTATGTGTTCTTTAAATTAAGATTTTGAATTTTTTCAGCAATTTGAGACATGGATCTTTTCTCACACTAATTATTACTGTTTTTAAGAAGCTCATATGAGCTTAAAGGATTCAGAGGGGTTTTAACTTAACTACTCATAAGAGTGTTTAAATTCTTTGCTTAAGCTGTTGTTTGTCCTTTGTGGACGGATCTCAGCTATCAGTGCTGTATTGCTGCCTGTCATAATACAGAATAAAGGAATTATGTTTATAAAATAAAAGTAACAAAACAAAATTTGTCATTACAGGTTTTCCCCCCTACCAAATGGGATGTAGTATGTAAAATCAGGATCCATCCAGTTCTTGTAAAGCAAAGCTAGAGGCCCTTTGAATCCATGATTTGCATGTACCCAATTAAAAAACAACAGGAAGGCCACTTAACCTGCTTACAAATCAAGACCCCGATTACTGCAAAATTATTAACATGGGTAAGGCCCCACTGATGTCAATTGGAGCTCATCCCTGAAGAATAATTGGCATATGTGAGGCTCAAATGACTTTTATTTTTTTCAAAGTTATTGCTCCTGTTTCACCTGAACTACATCTTCCTTTTAAAAGATATATCAAGTCAACATTACCATTTTTCTGCTGTACTTCTGCTTCAGGTGCACGCACAGAGCAAGGAAGTTCAGTATTCATGCTCTCTTCTCCATGCTCCGCAGGCACAGGCTCTTTCTTAATTTGAACTGATGAATCAGGAACAGTGGTAGATTCAATGCTAGCAGAGGTGCTTACATGGGCAGGGGCTCCCAAGGCAATACTAGAAGGGGATACGTGGGTGGAGAGACATGAAGTATCCAGCAGGGGGAAAAAGGGGCTTGGAGGAAACAGGTCAGCTGTTGTTGTTGTCTGTGTTCTGCTAGTTCTTCTTTCATTTGTGATATTGCATGTGAGCTGCTCTGACTGCTCAGAAGGTTCAAATGTTTCTAGAGAAGAGAGGGTGGGAAAAAGGATGCTTATGTGTCATATTAAATATTTAGGGAAGTCACACAGATAAATAAGTAAGTAACTTTGATAAACAATTCCCAAGAAAAGAGACTAGAGTGAAAAAACATTGCAAAAATTTACTGGGCCACTAGATGTCACTCTAATTTAAAAAATGGATCAGGTCTAAATAGTTGGGAACTTGGAACAAACCAGTAGAAATGGATGAGGAGGGAAGCTTGCTAAAACATTCTAGTCTGAATTGTTCCTGGAAATGCAAAGTGAAACCAAATACAGTCTCTCTTCAAGGCTGGAGCTTATAAAATATACAGCAGAGTACAAATCCAGCAATTTCATATATCCTCATACCTTGTAGCCCCTGCAGGATCTGGATTCTGCGACTCCTCAATGTACTCATCTCCATTGTTATCTGTGAAATAAAATGGATGTAAGAATCAGCCACATCAAGGCAATTCTTGAGGCTGTTCATTTCTCAGACAACTTAAAGCTGAGTGTTACCTGCTGTTTTAATACAAGGAACCGCTGAACTTCGACATAGGCTGCCTGTAGAGCTGTCCGAGCTTGCAAGAGGCTATTGTCCACGCTGTGCAAGGACTTGCTCAGCTCTTCTTCCCTCAAGGAAATAGCCAACAATTGGTCTACTTGAGAACGCTCTTTAGGAGAAAAAAAAAAAGCATAATTTAGAGTACAGCTCAAATTTTAGTATTAGTTTTAATAGGTCAGTTAGGGAGACATCTCAGCAGATGCTTTCTTATCACAGTACTTTCGGAAAGTACTCATAGCTCACGAGATAAGAAGTAGGCTGTTGCTTATGAAACCTTATGCTCTCAACTAAGAAGCCATTCTCCCCTGCTTTCTGCCTTACTAGGTAAGTAGAAAATATCAGAGTTTGGACAAAAGACTGCAAAAAGAAAGAAAACTGAACTAGATCTCCCTATGGGAACTTTTACCTCGCTGTCAAAGCACTCTAAAATTATGTAATAGAGTACAACCAATGCTAACTTAATTAGAAAAGTCTGGCTTGGCAAAGAGCTTTCAATAAAAAGGGATGTGCATATACATATACACACATGACCTTAACATTATATAGTACATCAGTTAATGAACATGTGGGACCATGGCAGTTTGAGCAGTGAGAAAAGTATACTGGGCATCTCAGTTCAGTGTTTGGGAAAAGCTCTATTCCAGGGTTCAGTTTCTTAGACATAAGAAGATGAAGATCCTCAGTAATTAGCCAGCTTGCGCTTCTGCACAAGGTCACTGCTGCCCCTGAAAATCTCCAATACTGTTGGTAGTTTCAACCTGTACATTATACTGAGGTACCCCAAAGTGGGCACATTATGTAAGAGTAATGCTGAAGCAGAATGGCTTTCATGTTCTGTGCACTAAAACGGAGACACAAAGATCAGCTCACCAAGCAAAATGCAGTCTGTAAAGGATCATTCAGGATACAAGCTAATAAATTCTAGGAACTAAGACCCCATATATTAACTGTGCTGCATTTTGCAAACACCTGTTCTAAATACTGAAAGAGACTGAATATTAAAAGATCCAAAGACTAGAGAACCAAACTGATGGTCTCAAACTTCCATTATATGCCTACTGTGATTATGTGATTCCCAAAGGTACGTGTTGTCTGAATAAACAGGAATAAATGACAAGCTCCCCATATACAGCAAGGAAAGTGTTAGGGATACCTGTCCAGCTACAAGTTAGAGGTGCCCTTCATTTATGAAGGAAAAAGGAACCGGGCATACTACTTCTTTTCCAGCAGGGGAGGAAGCAAGGCAGAAGGAAAATAAAAATCTGGAGGTAAAAAACAAAGCAACTGAACATGGTGCAGTAAAATACCCAACCAAGATTAAAGGTCTCCTAGCAAGGCTGAACACAAATGCAAGATGCCAAATTGGTGAAGATTAATAGGTACTTCTATAACCTTAGGATTTCACTGAGGGATGAAGTAATCATAAAAAGTTTTCCCATTCTTTTCTATGCAAGGAAAAGCTGAAGGTTCACATTGGTATGGCTTGGGAAACAGATGGGAGAGGAAGTTCTCTCACTGATAACACTTACAAAGACCAACTCTTAAACTCTTAAAAGATGCATCAAGGAGATAGACCAGAAATATATTTCTGCCCAATAAACAAGCGTTTCAGTAGGTCAGGGTAGGGACTTCTGTTTTGTTTAAGACAGTCTTAAGGGAGATCACTGATGACAAACAGCAGCTACTCGTTTTAAACAGACTGCTACAGCAATCCAAATTCTCATGATCTTGAATTATCATTTAACTGTTTCTTCTACTTTGCTATTGGGGTTTCACAAAAAAGGCCTCTAAGAAAAAAAAAAAGAAAAAAAAAAATCAAGGCTCTGGAAGAGGAAATAACAAATAGGTCTATTTCCAGGTGGAAGAATGGAATCATTTTTCAAAAACTGGGCCTTTACAGAAAGAACAGCAAGGGACACTGATATAGCAGACTGTCTTATCCTAACTTGCCTGCTTTGGGAGATTCCCTATCCAAGAGCAAACAGAAAGAAGACTTCACATACCTTACAAAGAGTCCTTTGAAAAAGAAAGGAAGCAGAGTTCTCTTGAGCTTCTCTGAAGCTTTTATGAAATTAACTTTGTGATGGAAAACAGGAAGAAAACAAAGGCTATTTTTATCTAAAACATGATCTTTGGATGAATAAACTGTCCTTTAAGTAAAGGTTGCCACCTTTTCTGAAGGGAGGGTTTCTTCTATCTCTACGAATAAAACCTTGCTAACTCCCATCTGAGCTTGGTTGGGGGCCAGGGCAGGGAAGAAGGGAAGAGTTTGGAAGTTATTCCACTGATTCCCAGAAATCAAAAAGGGGTTTCTGAGATTGACAGTAGCAGCCTGATACAGACAAACTCCCAACCTTGATGAGTCCTGGCTATAATGGTTCTACCCACAAGGCAAAGCATGAGGCATGGGATTTGCAAAATAGGCCCACTACCAAGGGAAAACAGCCATGAGAGGGGCGTATGTATGCCTTCTCCATCTCATAATTTTGCTAGAGCCTGGGAGACAAGCTGACTTCCAGAAAAACACAGACAAGAACCAGCTGCATCTGCTTCCAGCAAGACAGAGCAGAAGAGACCTGAGTGGACATATAGAGGAGAAGGAGCTGAATACAAATGTTCTACAGTCAGAATGATCTATTACCAGCTTGACCTGGGGAGGAGATGGAGTGAAATCATCTATTCAGTCATACTAACAACAATCATATTATGCAAACCAGCTCTCCTTTGAGACACTCACGTTGGTAAGAACAGGTAACTGGTAAGGTACATGATCAAAGTAACAAACAACCTGCCAGGTATAGAGCTCTGATGTACCAATTCTAGGACATGCCTTAATTCCATCCTTCCCCTCCACAAACAGAAAATGTAATTAAAAGTATTAAAACAAGATTCCAAGGGGGACAAAGCATTTTACCAAAGACTTTTCTTTTTAATTTAAAATTTTGCTAGCATTCAGCTCACTCAAAATTACTCACCTCTTTTGCCTTTAATTTTCCTCCTTTTATTCTTTCTTTCTAGACTTGGAATTTCAGGAGAGGATCCCTCCTAAAATTAAAAATAAAATTCTTCATTAGCTAACGTTAGAACAGCATGTTAGTAATTTAGTTTTCATTCTATATCTGTCACAAGACCTATGTCAAAAAGCTAATAAATATGTTCCAAGTCTTTTCAATTCAAGTCTTGAGACTATGTGCATTCTGTAAATATCATTCACTTATACCTTGTCCTACCCCAGTATATTAAGAGCAGAAAATGAGTTTCCCATTTCTACCCCACGGTACAAGATATTATACAGCCACACTTCACATTCTCATGTGTCCAAGTGTACCAAACACTTGAGCCAACGCATTCTACTTCATAATTTTCTGCTGCCATTTCCTGTGGTAGGACCATGAATGGGAACATAAAACTAGTTACAATAAGAAGGCCAAATGGGAAAAAAAAATGGATGTTAAAATGTGATCAGGTCTTAGAATACTCAAATGTATGCAAGTAGAGAAAAATTTTAGATAAGTTGGGGTGAAATTTCCCTTTCTGATGCTTTTCTACCCTTACAAAGATAAATCCAGAGGCTGTGTGGTGATATGGTTGTACCTTCCCCCTTTCCACAGTATAGCTTGATGCTCCAGCTCCCTGGAGCCCAGATACCTGGGTCCCCTGAGGCCTTTTTTAAGTCCTTGAAGCAGGTAAGATTCCTGTCCCTGCTCTCAGAACCCCTTTTTTCCCCTCTATGCTCAGCACCACCTCCCTTCCCCTCTTACCCTCTCTACTTAAGCCACTGGATGCAGAAAGGGGAGACCTGTCCAATGCTGCTGCCCCCAGCTGACCTAGACTGTGGAAGCCCCCAAGCCACTCTTCCTGTCCTGCTCTAGCTAGGGCTGTGAGGAACAGTTGCAGAGACAGCCTGGCTCAGCTGGGGAAAGCAACAGCAGCAGTGGGCAGATCTCCCCTTTCTGCATCCAGAGGAAGGGGCAGGGGGTTTCCTGTCCCTGCCTGGTCCCCCTGGGTGCTCCCTAATAGCCCAGGAAATAAAGTAGGCAGGGGGAACCCACCTGCTGCCACCACTGGTGCTATCCATGGCTGAACCTGGCTCCTTGTGCAGTTGCTTCCTGCAGCCCTAGCTGGAGTGGTGCAGGAATGACTGGGACAGCAGCCATGATCGAGCCTCCCCTTCCTGCACCCAGAAATGTAAATAGAGAGGGAGAGAAGAGGAAAGGGAGAAGATAGGAGATGCCAGTGAACATGGAGGGGAAAAGAAGGGATGCTGGGGAGGGGGGGCAGGGCAGGAACAACACACTAATTCTTACCAGATTCAGGGACTTAAAAAAAAAAAAAAGATCCCTTGCTATTGTTCCCATGGCGCGGTCTGTCCACAGGTTTAGGGGAAGCTGAAGGCAGGAGGTGCAGCAACTCCTGAAGCGATAGTTGCTGCTCCTGCATTCTGCCCCTCCCCCCCTTTCCAAAATCCAGGATTCACCTAGGTATCCTTGCAAGATAACTGCACTTTAACAAGTTCCTCCTTTTAGAGGTCCTTTCAAACCATCACCCCAGGTAAAACACTACTGGTAACATGACAAAGATGCAATGAACTACACTTACACCAGTTGCTCTTCTTTTCTTTCCAATTCCCTGGCTGTCATTCTGCTCAGTACCAGATGTACAGCTACTATCTGTAGCTGCATCTACAGAGTTGGATACTGCAAGTGCTGAAGATCCACTTGAAGCCAAAACATTTCCTTCTCCTGTGATCTCCAACGTACTTTGATTTTCAAGAGGTGATGTTGTATTTTCTGGGCTCTCTGGGTCTTGTTTTGCAGTAACTGTTGTGGGACTTGAAAGACCAGATAGATTCTGTAGGCTGTCTCTCCTTCCATTGGTGATGGTTTCACTTCTTTCAGACAAGAAGGGTGACAAGGGAAGATAGCATGCCTCCTGGCTATGGTCAGCTACAGTGTCAGCAGTTTCTTTAAATCCAGACATTATGTGATGTGAATTGATTTGCCTTTGCTCACATTCTTTTGCTGTGGCTTGGTCAGTGAAGAAGCCATAAGCAGACACATTCCTGTCTACAATCACACTGCTCTCAGAGAAGCTGCGTTTCCTAGCTGATCCAGTTGCTGTTATAGAAATCCCTTCCCAATGAAATCCTTCTAGTGTGGATATGTCAGGTTCTTCATCTAAATCTAGACCTTCCTGTTCATTTTGAACAAGGGGAACCATCTCTATGCCAAACCTGAAAAGCCAACACAAATAAATAGCAGGACATAGTAAAACAAGACAATGGGGGAAGCAAGCATTTGTTTAAATGCACTGCCATTTACACACTGCTTCTTAGATGACAACTCTTAACAGTAGTTGCACAAAACAAAATTTTCATTAGCTATAGGGTTAAGCAAGAGTCAGTTTGACATCTCTGATTCTAGTACCTGCAGTCTTGACAGATCAGGCAAGAACTATACAGAAGTCCTTGAGCTGCACTAACCTGATGCATGTGCTAGAGCTATCTAACCTTTTATATAGGTTAGATATAAACCAAATAGAATTTTACAAACACAAAAGTAAACCTTAGGGACCTGCAACATTTTTGGCTAAAGGACCCCAAACACCCCAACATTGACTTGTAAAATGTTGTTAGGCCAGAGGCAGACATCAGGAAAGCTGCTAAGGGCCCCACCCTCCACCTGGAGGCACGTGTGCACCCGCCACCAGTAACCAGTCAGACCAGGGCTCCACAGACCTTGGTGCAGTGGCTTGAAGCCTCCCTGCTGTACGTAGCCTGGGCTCCTTAGAGGGTGGCAGGGGCCTACCCGGAGCCCAGCCTGGCTTGTTGCTGGCAGTGGGTGTACACATGCTTGGGGGCAAATGGTAGGGGAGTTTTGAATAGCCTGATCCTTGCTGGGGCTGAGCAGCTCCAACCCCTTCCCAATGTCTGCCCTAAGGCACACATCCCAAGCAAAATGTCTTTGTGTACCACACTCTGGCACACATGCCAGACGTTGCCAACCCCTGCCTTATATGGTTTTCAAACAGATAGCCATTACACGATTATTTCCACCAAGGTTGGAGAGACTGTAAGATGTTGCAGTCTCAAGTGACATTTAATACTAGTGTCCACATAAAGGTTAAGAAAAAGCTTTGGTATATGTTTTAGAATTAGTTTATCTAGAAATCCTGTAAAAACTGCCCACACGTAAAATAGAAGTCGACTATTAAAGCAAAAGGAAGCATTAAACTTGCCTGTAAAAACAAAACGGTCCTCATAATTTGAATGCATGCCAAAAACCTACAAGTTAACTAAACAATTTTAATAAAAGTACAGTTCAAATTATAGCTATATACTACCCAAGTTAAAAGAACTTTAAAGCAATCAAAAGTTACAAATGTCATACATATCCAATATTCAGCAACACTGTCACAAACTTGTAGAAATCTTGTTTGAAGTAGCAGGAATAAGTCTTCATTAATAGACTAAAGCCATTCACTGTTTCAAAAATCAGTTTACTAGTGTGTGTTAATAAAAGTGTGTATATATTCTGTCTGTAAAAGAAAATATGGTATGGCAGAATTCATTTCTGCTGTTTTCCAACTTTAATCTTTGGAATTTAGTAACTGGACTTTAGTGAGTCATTAAGACTTGGTATGAGAATATATATATTTGAAAAGGTGAAGAAAGGCTACAAACCTTGGTAAACCCTTGCCAAGTTCTTGTTTCTTCTTGGTTACCTGCTGAATGACTTGCTCCCAGTTTACGTGTCTTCGGGATGCACTAAGAATCTGCCTCAAGGTTGGTTTAAGTCCAGACTCCTTCTCAGTTTCACTCTTTCTATGACCACTGACATTTCGAATGCGACGTGCACTGTTGAGATTGGGTTCAGGAAGATGTCCCCCACTTTTGCTCTTCAAAGTAATGTGTCTGGTCAGGTCTCTTTGAAGGGAAGCAGGGAGGCCAAGTTTGCTTAAGTCAGGAAGCAGGGGGCCTGAAGACTGGTTGCCTCCTTTTTGAAATTCATGATCTGAATGGTTTTCAAAGCTTTCCATTTCAAAATGCTCACTTGACTTAATAGGATGCTCATCACCTTCACCGCCATGAGAGGCTTTCAAATCCAAATCCAAGTGGTGGTTAGGGCCTGATGGAGACACTGCACTTTCCATTTGAAATTCAGAACCTTTCTGATCATCAGTGACAATATCTGAATTTGGAGATTTACTTAATGCTCCTGTGTCATTTTTCTTTCTAGCACCAGCATGTTCATACTCCACAAGGTCACCTGGTAAACAAACATCAAACTTTTCAATTCTTAATTCAGACTTTTCACTCCCTGCTGGCTCCTCATCACTCACCTCATCTAAAGTAGATTTATCAGTTTTTGAAATTCCTTCTGTGTTTTGATCATCATTTTGTTTGATCTCTGTATCTTTGTAGGAGCTTAAAGAATTTGGCAAAGAATGATTGGATCGCACATCTTCTTTAGTTTTTTGCTGTTTTTCACTATGATTATTAATAGGCTCATTCTGATCACCGTCAAGCACATCTCTGTTGCTTTTTAAGCTATGAGTACACATACTATGCAGCTTGGACGTATAAGAGGAGGAGCAGTTAGTTTCCAAGTTGAGTGCATTCAGATGATTCTCACATTCTCCAGTGCGTGATAAGAGAATTCTGACATTTTTCAATAGATTTTGCGTCTTTGGGTCTTGATTTTGTAAAATGGACTTAAGGCCTGGAAGATTCAGGAGAGGGGATTTCAGTGATGGCATCCTGTTACTTTTGCCATCATCCTGATCAGGTCTTCCTTCACTGGTAGAGTCTGTCAGCATTTTGTGAGTATTAAGATGATCAGAGGTAGCTTTATAACAAGAAGACTCTGCCCATTTTTTCAGCCTAGCTACATTATTTTCACAATCCTTCATTTTCATGGGTGGCTCAAATAGAGGTGTACATACTGTTTCTGTTTTCTCTAAGGTTTTAGAAACACTGTCTTCAGGCCCTGGCTGCTGATCTACAGCTTTCTGCGAAGGATAAGGAGACCAACGATGCATTTTATCTCTGGAAGGGCTACTACTTTTGCCACTGATCTTGGAAATTTTGCTCTCAGGTTGCTCAGACATTGCAAAATCCAGTAAACTTCCTTCAGAGAGTGCATCACTAGTAAAATCCAATGAATTACTCCTATTATCTGCTGAACCACCACAGGGCAACACATTGCCAGTGCTGTCATTTTTCTGTGAAAGCCATGTGTACTTTTTGGGGGTATATTTATTTGGGGTTTTCCAGGTAATGCTTACATCTTCTGGCTTGGAGCTAGTATTTGCAGGCCTGTTTCTTCCTAATGCATATTTATCCCCTGAGCCACCAAAATTCCAGCTATTTCCACCATGAGAATTAGATTTCCAGTTTCCTCCACAATTGTTAGAATGCCAAGTTGAAAAACCACCTGCTCCTTCAGAATGCCAGTTGGAATTTCTTCCTGGAGCACCATGCCAGTTCGATGTGCTTCCTCCTGCATGCCAAACACTTCCAGAATTCCCATGGCCATGATGCCAATTAGAAGGGCCTCCGGAACTATTTTGGTGCCATCCAGAGCGCCCTCTTAGACTACTAGGGTGCCTGTTTGTATTAAGGTTCCTAACAGACTGAGGGAATTTGCTTTGTCTAGGATTAATGAAGTCATCAACTTTCCATTTCCAGTTGTTCTGTGAGGGGCCATGATGGTGCCACGATGACTGATCATAATCTTCTCTGTCTTCGTAAGTAGCTCTTTCGTTACTCCTTCTTTGTGGTCTCCTGTCATCGGGTTCTATATCTTGGTTTGCACAGCAAGTTTCAATTTGCCTATAGGGCATAAAGAAATAAAGGTTTGTTTTAGCGTTCATTAGCGATCTTTGCAGAAGCACCCACAAGCTAATAAAATCATTCAAAATCTGGAGTTGTTGAAAATTAAATTTCTATATAATGAAAGTTAAATAGCAGCCTAACAGGCAATACCACAATCACAACTGCCTAACAGGAATACAGCAACTGTGGAAGATAGTAAGGTTAGGCCACATTGAAGGATCAAGTCTGGATGTGGCTACGTATTTGCTCTGACCCCTAGAGCAAAATGTCTCTATCACTTTTACAACTTACCTATTTTCCTTTCAATCACTAATGCCTACTTACAAACTGTGAGATTTATTTTAATCTTTTTTTTTTTTTTTGTAACTCCTACGCAGAATGAAAACACTGGCAACTCCTTTTGAGAAGGGACACAGCTGTAGAGAGGAAAATACAGGCTGGTATAACTGTTTCTCATAAGTGGCAAGACTCCCAGAATCCTTTTGGGTGAATGGGAATAACCCCAACTAGCAGAGCAACAAATCAAAGCAAAAAGTCCAATTAAAGGCAAAACAAGAAAATAACTTTAGAAATAAGGAGCAAAACAGATTTGTAGCATCTAAAGTTGGCATAAAAAAATTGGCATACAAACGTAAATATTGCTTAGAAAAATAAAACTGCCTAGAAAGATAAAGTAGGGTAGCAACCACCTAACCTACAGTGACATCACACCAGGAAATATAAAAAGACAGTGAAAAACATCAGTCGTCCATCTCTCTCTCTCCGAATCCAGGAAACACCAAATTACTGGAGACACAGGGACGCAGGACCCTCACCCCAGCACAGCCAGCTGACTGAGGACTCTTGTTAAACCCACTCAAGACTGTTGCAGCAGGGGGAGTGGAGGGGAAGGGGGTGTCGACAGAGCTTTGCTTGTTTTTTAAATCAGACAGATGTGCCATTATGCAATCCACATAACCTTGCTGGCCCACTCCTACCTCAATTAATCAATGAAGAGATGGAGATGAAAATTATTCATTTTTCTTAACAAGTTTAAGATGTTCTGAGTAAGTGATAATAGGGATCCTGGTTTTCTCTGTTTAAAAATCCAAAATTCTCTGATTTAAACACCACACCAAATTCTGATTAAAACCCCCAAAATCCATGTTTTTCCATGATTAAAATGAAACTCCACTACATATATAGGTATCAGTTGAGCACTGTTTCATTAATATATTTACAATTTTAAAGCAATTTAGAAGCCTACCAGTGCCTCAATCATAGGTATTTAGAATTTATTTTATTATAATAAATTTTGGCATTTGATTTTGGGTTATCTATCACAGAAAATCAGAGCTCCCCCTGCCCCCTTCACTCACCAAGGCATAGGTCCAGCTGAGGCTGACCCCCCCACTCCTATGTTGGTCCCCCCCACTCCCGACTTGCAGACCCCAGCCCTCCCAGTGTCCCTAACTCCCAACCCACAGCCTCTACCCCCTCCAGCCCTGCTAGGGTCCCTTACTCCTGACTTGTTGCTCCCCAACCCCTGCCCCCCAGTGTTTGGGGCAGGAGAAGTGTGTATGGGGCAGGGGGGATACCTGACCATAGGTGACGCTACAGGCAACGTGTTGAAGCGGGTATAGGAAGGCATGTGCCCCCCCCCCCACCAGGTGTGTGCACCTACAGCAGGGCATGGGGCTGCCTCCACGGCTCAGCAAGTGGGACCCTGGTTCAGGAGGGTGGCAGGAAACAAGGGCAGTGCAGCCTTCTGCCCCCCCCAGTTTGTTACTACTGGTGCTGCTGGCAGCGTAGCGTTACTCCATGACAGTGCAGCTGGCAGGGGGATCTTGGCAGCAGCAGCAACATCAGTCAGTCTCACTGCCCTGCTCTACCCTCCTGCACTGGGTCCCACCCAGTGGGCTGCAAAGGTGGCTCAGTGCCAGGTCAGCCAGGTTGCAGCCCCATGCTTCACTGTGGGTGCACAAATCTGGGGAAGGAGAGACCTGTCCCCCCGCCATGCCTCTCTGACATGCTGCCCATGGAGCCTGATCCCTCCAGGGAGTGCCTGCAGAGGCAGGGAGCTGGCTCTCATCCCCCACTCCAAGCTGCCTGTGGCTCTGTCCTGCTCCTGGACCAGGCCCTGTAGCCACACATTTCCAACCCCAGTGTTATTTGTATTGATTTTTTAAAAATAAATCTGTATAAAAATGTATATTTGTTTGATAAAAAAAATGCAACAATGATAGATAAAGGTATTTGCAAAATAGAGTAATTATTTTACCATTTTAAAAATCATTCTTAATGGATGTTATGGTCAAACAGCACTGAGGTGAATGGAACCAATTCACATGTCAGAACTACCATTTCACATCTGCATTACTTAGCTTTCAAGGGCTACATATGGCACATTCAAGTAACCTGCATCCTGGGTTTGTTCCACTGGTTTAAAAACAAACAAACAAACAAACAAAAATTTACCCAGAAATGCTTGGACAGACATTCAAATTCTGAGCCCTTGAAGAACACAGAGCTTGCAGTGCTGATGCTAGCAGCAAGAGGAACCCTGTGCACACAAATCAGCATGCTCTGTAGGCTCCCTTTGTCTGCCTGGCAACAGAAGATAGCAGTGGACAGTGCAGCCCTGACTGGCCAACTCACACTGCTGTTCAGGGTCAGCTTGTATCTCCCTGCAACACAATGTGGAACTGTGAAGGGGAAGTTTCTGCTCCCTGCTCAGCTGCAGTAGTAGAATGCAACCCAAGCAACATGCTGTCTCTTGTCAAGGAGAAGGAAGAAGCCCCTTGGGATGCTGGAGGACTGTACTAGGACTTCTCTCAGAAGGGTAAATTTGCTTTCTCAGAACATTTGCTTTATCAAGATAAACTCTCCTGGGAGTGATTTAACCCAGGTTATTTTCTTCCTGGAGTGGCTATTTTTGCTCTGGGAGAAAAATCCTCAACACTTGTTTAGTTGTGGTTTCTCCTAGAAAAGCACAAATTTTCCCAGAAGAAACTGAATAACTGTAGGTCACCAAAATCTGAACAGTTGCTTTATTATCATAGGAGCTACATGTTTTTTTAAAAGCCTTAAATCCCAAAGCATACATATATGCCTAAAGAAAAAAAAATACTAGCTTAATTTCTGCAAACTACCACAATCCAGCATTAATTCTCTTCTACTGAAATCAAACAGAGTCCTACCCCACCCTATTTTATATACAGCAAATGGAACTATCAGTTTAGTTAGTAGGTTCATTTTTCCTCCTTACTGACTCTCACCAAGCTTGTGGAGCAAGCACAGTGGAGAAAACTGAAGAACCTACTTTCACTCAAAACTCAGGTTCCAGATTACTAAGTGACAAATTAGCTTTTCCATTCTCATAAAAACAAAGTTGATATTTTTTAGTTTTAAAAGCCATCATGAACATTTACCAGCTTGCATGCAAAATACACTATTATACCTTGGCTATTGTGATCAAATACTCCCCATCCTGATATTTGTTTCCTTTATTAAAAACGATGGATTTGCTCTGGACAAGTAGAATTTCACAAAAGATGCTTTAAAGAAGTTACCAAAACAGTAAAGAAAAGATTTACTTGCACTTATAGTTAAGTCAAGTCATTATATCACACATAGAACCTTTTTACTAAAGTTTAAAAAGAGATAACTTAGATTGCTAAATTGGTTAGATGTTTACCTTTGCTACACAGGGAAGTCTAAGAGCAAAGGAGAAAAAACACTTCATTTCAGTTTGCTAATGATTGGACTGTAGAAGTTATGAGCAAAGCAGAAGTGACTCTGCGTTGTATATCCTCCCTTTCCCTCCCACATACCTCCTAAAGCATTATTGAGGCATTTGAAAACACCATGTTAGGGAAGAAAAACTGAATTAATGAAGGATTGACCTGAAAGGGTATCTATCTATTAGGTGCTATATATTACTAATCCTGATGAACTGATAAAGAACAGAAGAAAAACTAGATTAATAGCTTTAATCAAGACTAATTGTTGGAGAAAGAACGCAACATAGTGATTTCTAGAACTTTTAAAAGGATATTTAGGGATTAAAGATGAATGCAAACTTTAGTTCAAACATAAGAAACTAACAATTTTTCTAGTTTGGGCCATATAGCAAACTGCCCATGATATTTTGCAATTGCTACAGAAAGGTTTTTTCTCAAGCATATATCTATTGCTCTTTGCATAATATTCAAGCTTGGCAGGAAGTTAAAAATACAGTGAAGAGTAAACAAATATAGTTTGCCTAAGAACTGCAGAGTGAAGGAACAGCTCACTATAAGACTAGCTTATAGACTGTGTTTTTTGTGGTGACAGTGTGCTCATCTAGTCTGTTTTGTAGCCCTGTCTAACTATACGTTTGCAGCTGTGTACGGAGTGGGGCTTGTGCAGCTGACTGAGGTCAGGTGTGAACCAGGCAGGCTCAGGCCTAGAAGGTTAATAAAAGGCAGCCTCTTGCAAACGTAAGAGAAACAAAATGGACTGCAGGACTATCTAAAGAGGGAGCTGTTGTGATCACTGTTTGTTAAGTGGCCATGTTCGCCAATCAGAAAAAGTTACACAGAGTTCTGTAACAGTTGCTAGGCAGACCATAGTTGTTTTTCTGCCATCAATGTAAGAGATAAGCGGTAGCTAGAACTTTCTACAAGGCAGAGTCCAGCGTCAGTCAGTCAGTCCCATGGGCCTATTGAAAGGTGCCTCATGCAATCACACCACTGCACGTCACCTAAGCTATAAAAAGGAGCCTGCACCCGATCGTCAGGGTCCTTTCTGCGTCCAACGGACTCGGAACGATTCACGGCAGATTAATACGGACACGGCTCGGCCTTCGGAGCAGCCAACCGAAGGAGGACGCAGAGACCTGCCTGATCCTGGTGACCTGAAACCCCAGAAAACACTCACCAGCCAGGTTCATCGGTCTCACGCACCATTAGGGCGCGTGAGGCGTGGTGAGTTCTAGCCGCTGTGCGGCTACGTTGATAGTCATTAATAAAAGCTACCAAGCCTGTTCACCATTCTCCCGCCTATTTGTGATCTGTCGTAAGCGTGACCAAGGAAAGATCCTGCAACATGGCGTCACGAACAGGATGGTCGGCTGCAGATCATGATAGGGACGACAAGTCACGGTGTCAGGTTTGTCCTTGGGCATCTGGCCATCGGACGACCAGAAGCTCTGATGAACTGTGCGGTCATTTACAGTTTCACCAGGCCCCCAGCCACGTGGATAACGATGGCACCCAGCCATTCTGTGTGTGGCATCAGTCCGAACCCCGGCGCCCCGGGAAGTTCGCTTAACGGGCCGAGCACTAGGGGGTGTGCTGAGGGACTCAAGTGTGTTATTCGCTGTCCCGTCAAACCAAGATGCCCCTGATGCTTGTGTAGTGATAGCCAAAGAGCTTCCCTCGGGTGACCAGCAAGATACTGACCCCTCTCAGGATTGGGACGCTTTCACGAAAAAGATAGTGGCTCTGACAGGCGAGAAGCGCTGTACAGAGGGGGTGAACCTTTCGCAGTTTGTTATCCCCAGCGGCGCAAGTCACTGGAGGTTACGGGGAGTCTTCACCGCTGTTGGGACAATAAACGATAAGAAAAAGGGGAAGAAAGCGGAGTGCTTGCGTGTGTGTTTAGAGGGTTTTGTGGCCACGCTTGGGCGCCTTAATGATTATGAAATGGCGCTGATCACCATCAGCTGCGCAGCGGGAAGAAATGACCCTCCCTCTGGTGGCAGCCATGAGCGCAATGTCTTTGAGCCGTTACCTGCCACAGCAGGCACTGCCTACTACTCTGCCCCTACCACCTTATCCAGAAGGAAAGGCGCCCGCCTTTGGTGGTGACACCGCTTTACCCGCCCCTCCCTGACCCAGGAGGCAGGGCCCAAGCAACACCTCCTATGGGCACCACTCCACCAACGCCCGGCCCCTTGCCGATCCCTCCACTCCAAGCCCAGCCTGTCGAGATAGTAAAGACTTGGCAAGACGGAGATGGGAATCTCACTACTGAGCGGACCACCCGAGATCGCGACGGTGGCAAGATGAACGAGCTTATTAACAGGACGGCAAGACAAGAAAATGAAACCCCAGCACAGTGGCTCGGACGATTAGTGTTGGAATGTGACCATGAGACACTCAGCCAGCAAGAAGCCAGTCTTGTTACGCATGGAAGTTTCAGCTTGGGACTCCTTCCCGGTTCGACTGTCCTGGAAACAGGCCACGGCGTGTTCTCAGTCTCCCTTTCAGCCTTAGTTGCTGGTGCAGTACATGAAAAGCCACACCAAGTCCACGAGGGACCTCAACCCATTCACGCCCCACATTCGCAGCCATTCGTCAATGCCCTCACAGGAGCTGTTTATCTCTCCTTACCCAAGCGGCGGATCACAGCTTCACGCACGTACCCTCCAAACTCAAAGAGGATGGCAACCGAACTTTAAACCCGGAGACCTCGTATGGGTTGCCTTTCCCGCTCCAACGCCCACCAAATATCCACCCGTGTTCCCAGGCGAGATTATCAAAGCTACAGCCCTAGCCCATACTTACAAGCTTCGTCTGGTCGATTCATCCGATGACCGCGAGCACTTAGTTCATCTCAATTGGTTAAAACCGCGTAGTGATTTATTGAACTAACATCTAATTATTTTACATATCAAGTGACCTTCCAAGATGTTCGGTCGACAAGATAAAAGAGCTGACACTGAACCCCTCCTTCGCCAGACCACCACGCCATTGCCACGAGACCGGCGGGTGTCACCCTTGTCATTTGCAGGATTATGGGAGAGGCTTGTGGGAAGGTCGAAAGAACCAATAGCAGCTGTACACCCATCCCGCCGACAGCAAAAGCTTTGGCTAATTTTTCTGATTTACCTTTCACTATCAGCAGGTATCATTTTGATGTGCGTCTTACAACACGGCATCACCGGACACACGAAGCAGACTCTCATTACATCCCCATCGTCCATCGCAGACAACCTGTTTCTCTGTACCTCGCGAGAGTGGATGCTGCTTACTGGGCACACATCAGGTTCAGTTTGTGGACGTACACCTACCTCTGCTGCAGACAGTCCCTTTCGCATAGCTGTCACCCCTGATAATTACTCGGATTTATTTCTAAGTTTTGTATGTGCATCCCCCCGTAACGAAACCATTCGCTACTTAGCCTGCAACACGAGTTGTTCCATTCAAATCCTCGCTTACACGTGAGAATGGAATGGCACATCCCCAATCAATTGTACTGTACAAGGTATCCCACAGGATTGTTTCAATTTCACCCACGGACCACGCTCCATTGTGCCCGACCCCGACAATGTTACTCTCCCCATTCCCCCACTCCCTCAAACCGTCTTACGAACGGTGAAAATTAAATTTTCCACTCCGGGCACCCCGTGCTATTGGCCAGGATGTCATACTACTCCGTGCACTTTTAGAACCTCCATGGCGAGGAGGTCTTTTGAGGATGCTGAAGTATTTCGCCTATTCCCCGTAAAAGCATTTATAACGATGGGCAGTCACTTTGGTCCACCTGCTCATCGCGCTGCATTCAAACTCATTACCAGACGCTTTAGCCCACATCTAAAATCGTTATTAGCCCTCTTTAACACTAGACACCCCCCACCAATAGCACTGATCCCACCTCCCCACGATACTATGTTCTATTATCAACAAGACGAAAACTCAACCCAAGCCGTTCTGTACAGTCACTTTCCCTATCATTTCAATGTGTGTTGTATTTTGGTCCAAGTCACGCTATGCCCCTATGAGTTTTCCAATGTTACCCACTGGACTGCCCCGCTTACGTTTTCCAGCCATGTCCGGAGCACCCGCAATGTGATCCCCAATGAACAAATTACAGGTGTCATGGGGGAGTTGAAATTCTGGTCTAATATGACTGAAACTGAGCGCAGGAAGTTCACCACTGGGTAGACCCTGTATGGCATGTTTGTTACTGGAGCATCTGCCTCGGCATTGGCCATCCAGCAGCTGCAAACTCTGGAATTGCTAGCCAGACTGGCCAATAGTACGGCGGACGCTTTGGAAGTATTCAACCGGCAGTTGCAGGATACTTCTAAGGTTGCCTTCCAAAACCGCCTTGTGTTGGATTTCATGTTGGCCAAAGAAGGTGGGTTCTGCGCAGTGCTTAACCTCACTGTGCCAGACGAGACCTGTTGTCTCGTTATCTATAATGCCTCAGAGCCATCAATCAAATCCGAAAGGTAGCTGAGGATACGTGTACAATTGTCCAGACCCCCTTTAATTGGCTAGCTGAAACGTTTCAACCCGCATTTAACCTCTGGCTTTCACCATGGTTGGCAAATCTACTAACTCCCCTATTTACCGTTCTAATTGTTGTATTGATAGCATCCTGTTGTGTTGGTTTGATCATTCATTGCATTCGTCGTCAAATTACCTCGGCTATGCAGGTTACCTACTATGAGTGCCTTCCTCAAACGAATGACACTTGCCCCGAAATACAAAGTGTACTGTAATATTGACCTGGTAGCCTAATCAAACCTTGGTTTACTTGATTGAATTTATTCACTTAACTCATTACAGTTGGTATTACGCCGCACCATTCGTTTGTTTGTAACCTCCCTAGCAGAGATCAAACGTGTTAAGTCTGTTTTGGTATTTGTTGTAAGCTTTTTGGTTCACATGGCCAGGGGGGCATGTTGTGATCACTGTTTGTTAAGTGGCCATGTTCGCCAATCAGAAAAAGTTACACAGAGTTCTGTAACAGTTGCTAGGCAGACCATAGTTGTTTTTCTGCCATCAATGTAAGAGATAAGTGGTAGCTAGAACTTTCTACAAGGCGGAGTCCAGCGTCAGTCAGTCAGTGCCATGGGCCTATTGAAAGGTGCCTCACGCAATCGCACCACTGCACGTCACCTAAGCTATAAAAAGGAGCCTGCACCCGATCGTCAGGGTCCTTTCTGCGTCCAACGGACTCGGAACGATTCACGGCAGATTAATACGGACACGGCTCGGCCTTCGGAGCAGCCAACCGAAGGAGGACGCAGAGACCCGCCTGATCCCGGTGACCTGAAACCCCAGAAACCACTCACCAGCCAGGTTCATCAGTCTCGCGCACCATTAGGGCGCGTGAGGCGTGGTGAGTTCTAGCCGCTGTGCGGCTACGTTGATAGTCATTAATAAAAGCTACCAAGCCTGTTCACCGTTTTCCCGCCTATTCGTGATCTGTTGTAAGCCCGACCAAGGAAAGATCCTGCAACAGGAGCCAGAAGTAAACAGGAGGTTGTGTTTTTTCTTTTTTCCCTTCTCACTGCCCATATGCCAAGGAGTAAGGGGACAAAATAGATAATAAATTGGCAATTGTCATTTGCATGAGACACACCATGTTTACATTCTTCCCTGAGAGACAACATGACTTCATCTGCACCAGCTACAAGCTGTTGTCAATCTTAGAGGAAAAGGTTCAAGGGCTGGAAGTACAAATATCTCTGCTGTACAGTATCAGAGGAAAATATAAAGGACTTCCTCAATCAGAAGCATGAGAAACTGGTGCAGGAGCTGTAAAAGAACAAAGAGAAGCAGCAGCGTGTTACTGCCATACGAAAGAGCCCCCAGAATCCACAATGCAAATTCAGGCAAGCAGCCACTTTCAGATGCTCTACATTGGAACAGCTGGAGAATAGGCAGCAGAGGAGAAACTGATGGCAAAAATGAAACAGACTCTGTAGACCAGAAGGCAAGAAATGAATCGACTTGGGGAGGGAGGTTCCAGGACCACCCCACCAAGAAGGTGGCTGGTGATTGTGGACTCTGTCCTGAGGAGGATGGAGGCACCAATTTGTCAACTAGATCTTGAACTTTATGAGTTGTGCTTCTTGGAGCCTGTATTCAAGATATTGGTAAGCAACTGCTGGGGGCCATCTGTCCCTCAGACCACTATTCATTACTGCTTGTCCTGGCAGTATCAATAGTACCTACATGGACAAGCAGAAACAGGTAGTGGATTCTTTGGTAACAGGCAGATATCATGGATAAGAGGCTTGCTATTAAGATGTGATCAGACCTCTTGACAGCAAACCAAATGAAAAGTGGTGAAATGAAAACTGGTTGATGAAAACAAGAAAAAGCATTTCTGGGTATTGTCTGCCTAGCTTAAGGAAAACTAAACTAGGTTCTAGGGGAGTTGGTGAACAAAACCTTACAGCCATTCAACTCAAAGGTAAGAGAACTTGGAGAAGAAGCCTAATTCCAGAGAAGGGCAGAAGGTGGAGGGAAAAAAGGTGCAGGAGGAAAACAAGTAAATCAACATTTAAAACTTACCAGTAGTGCCCGTTTGGCCTTGTGGGCCAGATGAGTGGTGTGAAGTCAATCTGTGTGCTGCATTAGGCCCACTAGCTTGGCCCAGCTCAGACTCATGTGTGCCCAATCAGGCCCATCCCCCCAACCATGTTACCTGGCCCCTGGGGTTTGGAAATTGGGGGGGAGGCCCCGTAACAGTGCTAACTGCCCCCAGTCCATCACTGTCAAATTTCCATACCCCTGAGGAGCCCCACAGGAATGGTCCCATGGGCAGACAGACTGAAAGGACAGCTGCCAGTTTCTTAGAATTGTAGCAATGTTGTACAATCCCTCACAAGACACTTCATGGGCTGATATAGAAAGTAATGCATTTGTAATACCTTGCTTAAAGTCAGTGGTCCTAGATGATCTGTCACCCTATACTCCTATTATAAATTAAAAGCTTATGAATGAAGTCAATGTCAGCTCTAAGACAGTTAAAGGAAAATAAGGTAAACGGCATAATTATTTTGCAATACAAATATTTATTTTCAACTCAAACAGTGTATATGCAACAAACCCATATGTGAAGTTCAGATATTTTTCAATACAATCTAAACACAAAATCTATTTTACTCATTTGGCAACTGAGACTGAAAGGACACACTTTGATTTTATTCTCAGCTAAGGCTATTTTATTCAAAGCCTCTCTCTCTCAATGAACCCTGCACTAAAAAAAAAAGTCCCCACAGCTACATAAACTAAAACCTAAAGATTTCAGTACTGAACACTCAGAAGCTAGTGTGAAGCTGTGTTCAGTTCTATTGTCCTCGTATCTGTATGTGTTAAAGTATTAGATGCAACTTTGATATATCTCTATATCACAGCCAATGTTGTTTTAGAAAGGTAGTGATTAATTCCAGCAACCCTCAACTGTTCACACTTAGAAAAGACAATAGCTGAGAATTAGCATTTATTTGACAAGAGTTATTTGCTTTTATATAGTCCCTACCAGACAAGGATGAATTTATACTTTAAAGAAGAAACACCAAAATACAGGGAGAAATTTCCCACTGAGGGGAAATGACAAGACGGACAGATACTGGATTAGTAAATCACCATAGCTGAAAAAATGCATATATGCTCCTGGACTTAATTGGATAAGGAAGGATTTATGATCTGGTAAACATGTACCTTTAGGGGACTGGGCAGGGATAGGACATGACACAGGGGCATCATTAAGTTACTGGCATAGTGCGAGTCTCCCTAGAAATGAAGCAGTGACGTAAGTTAATGGCCAGATAAACAACTGTATTTAAGTCTGCTGCAAGGGCACACTGTTTGGTCATCAGTTTTTCCCAGACAGGTAAATGCTGGAGGCCCCCAGCTAGTGAGCTGGGTAGAGACCATGTCCTTGGATTTAAGGTACAGGGTAAGAACAATTATTCTTTGGTTTGTTTACTCTTGTATTTGTCTGTATTTCAACATATGGTTACTGATTTCTTATGCTAGGTCTTATTTATTTCTTATATTTGTTCTTTGTTATCCCTTTTAACCCACTTATTGTCAATGATACTTGTGAACCCAGGATATCTGACCAATACAGGGCTTGCTGTTCCCATGGGAAAGGGGATCCATTTTTTCCGAGAACTTGACCAGACAAAGATGTGATCCGTCTTGCTGGCAAAACCCTGAGTGAGAGCGGTAGGGCTGAAACACCACAGGCCAAGGAGTTGGCTTCTGGTGCATTTCAGCTGGTTCTCAGTGGTCAAGCAGCAGACAGTAAAGACTGATTTGGGGCAGAAGGGAACACCAAAGTATGGAAGCACCCTGGGAGCGCATCTCAAGGATACACCCAGGCCACACCTGGGGCCAGGGCATTATCACACAATGATTTTAAGGAAGTCCTTAAAACATTCACCATGTTTACTTGAATCTAAGAAAAGGTTTTCTTCCCCATTCAAATTGGGAGGGGTGGAAAGAAAAAGCCCATCATCTTTGATTCAAATACAACGGGGGGGAGGGGTGGGGGGAGGATGGGACACGACAGGCAGCTGCTGTGGCTTCGATTCCAAAGCTCCATGCCTGAACCGCAGCCAGAGTCAGCTGCTGCTCTGCGGCTGGGCAGGGGCCAGAGCTTCCATGTGCTCTGTGCCCCAGGAGGAATGGAACCAGAACTGTATGTGACAGCAACGGGTAAGGGGCACAGAGGATGCAGGAACTGGCAGAAGCTGCAGGAGGCAGTGAGGGGGGAAACAGAGGCTGCAGAAGAACAGGGGCTAAGGCACCACAGGGTGCCTTAGGCAGGCACAGGGAGGGCATGCTGCCCTCCCCTCCCCAGGCATACCTCCATGCCGCTGGTTTCCCTATTACAACAGTAGGGAGAACAAATTTAATATGATCCTTCAATAATCAGATTCTCTACATGGGAAATTATAACAAATTTATAGTTTTCCATATGTAGAATCTAATTATTGAGAGATTGTCTTGAATTCAAAGTAGCCTTGGATTCAGGTAAACGCAGTGCATAGATTATCACAAATTGTACCCCAAAATGTATTTTTATTATATGGTTCCCATATATGTTTTTGATACAGTTTTGTGGCTATGTTACTGAAAGAAAAATTAAACAAAAGGAAAAAGAAGGACCTGGAGCATTATAGATTGATCCATCTTACTTCAACACCTGGGAAATCACTGGAACAATTTACAAAATAAATTAATTTGTAAACATCTGGAGGAAGAAAGACAAATCACAAGCAGCCACCATGGGTTTGTTAAGAACAAGTCAAGTCAAATCAATCTGACCTCCTTTTTTGACAAAGTAACTAGTTGGGTAGATGAAGGGAATGCAGTGAACAGTATATTCTCACAGGTAAATTGGGGGAATCTGCTCTGGATAAAATTACTACAAGATGGACACATAATTGGCCCAAAAGTCATATACAACAGGTAATTATAAATTGACTATTATTATATCTCTATTAAACAGAATGGGTAGAGGCTCTGAGTAGAGCTACACAGGGGTCTGTCTTTGCTTTAGTTCTAGTTAATAAGCTTACTAATGATTTGGATGCCAGAACAGGGAACCTCCTGATCAAGTCTGCAGAGGATACAAAACTAGGCAGAATTGCAAACACTTTGAAGGATAGGAGTAGAATTCAGAAGAATCTTGACAGTTTAGGAAGCTGAGTGAGGGACGAAAGTATGAAATTCAATGCAGACAAATGTAAGGTATTATACACAGAGCAGAATAATCAAAAGCAAAAATTCAAAATGCGAAATAACCAGATGGATAGAAGCTTTGCTAAGGCATTTGGGTTTCTGTGTGAAGCAGTTGCAGGGGAAAAAACAGCAAATGAAGTTTTGGGTTACATCAGCAAAACTAATAGGTGTAAAACATGGTGGTGCAAGTCTAGTCAGCACTGGTCAGGCCTCATTTGGAGTAGTGTGTGCAGTTTTGGGCTTCATACTTTAAGCAGGATGTTGAAAAGTAAAAGATGGTCCAGACATGGGCAACAAATGAAAGAAGGGGTTGGATAGCAAGCCATATGGGGAAAGGTTGAAAGAATCAGACGTGTTTAGCTTGGTGTAAAGGCGTTTAATAAAGGGACATGCAGCAGTTTTTCAAATATTTGAAAGGCTGCCATAAAGGAAAGAGAACAACAGTTCCCCATTCCTACAGAGGACAGGGTACAAAGCAATGCCTACATATGGGAGCAAAGTAGATTTAGATCAGATCTTAACAAAAAAACCCTTCCTTACTAGAATAATAAAGCAATGGAATAAATTGTCCAGGGAAGTTGCAGAAGCTCCTTCACTGGATGGTTTTCAAGAGAAGGCTGAATAAGCATTGGACTGGGATGATTTAGAAGTAGCACTCCTGCTTTTGTGTAGGTTAGAGCAGACAACCCTTAAGATCCCTTCCAACTCTACAATACTTGGTGAATCTATTCTATCACATACGCATTGAGGGTTAAATACTGGCAGCTGAGTAGGGTCAGGAAGTTCAATACTAAAGCTACTTATCCTGTAAGAACAGAGTATGAATGAAAGAATCTTTGATAGAAGATTAGAGAGACTTTCTTGACTTTAGAGAAAATGGATTTTATAAGTTACTGGAAGGACAGACCAGAGAATGTTCATACCTCAGCATCTGCTTACATAATACTTGGTTGTCAACAGACTGAACTTCATATTATTTCTCTATTATCTTCAAATAACTAAGATTTTTCTAAGAGCCCTATAATTGACCTCAACCTACTACAGAATAGATCTGAAATAATCATAAGCTTCCAGAGTAAAAGAAAATGAGTTTTAGAGCAGGAAATCATAGGAATGTTGCCTCACTGATACTATCTCCAAATAAAAAACTGATACGGGTGGGAGGGACCAATTCTAACATGTTAACAGTGTGTACTCAAATGCAGGCCAAATGTGGAAGCAGAAATCTTAGGCTTTATGCAGTATTACTTTTCCATGTGAGCAGCTAAAGTTATCTTTAACTAATGTTAAGCAAACAAAAAACTTAATTCAAGATTCAATACATTCACAATGACATTAAGACAGTCATCCAAAACGATTCTGCTTCATTTTAGGATTAATAAATCAGTACTCTCCAACTGATGACCTGTGGGAAACAAAGCCCTCGAACAATTAACATACAGCCTGCTGGCTCCTGGCATGTCTACCACTGCCCCCACTCCCACCATTGCTTCTGCCATGGCAAATGGGTTCTTTAGGCACGGCCCCATTCCCACCTCTTCCAGCTTCAGTGATGCAGCAGAAGGAGGATGGGATGCCCAAGCAGCACATGCAGTGGAGGAAGGGGCCAGGCTGTTCACACCATATGCAAGGAAGGCAGGAGCCTAGGCTTAATCTTCCAAAGACAATGGTTAACTCTAATTACGAGAGCATGTTGGAGGAAATATTTGCATTTGTACACTGCAGTTATATCTTATGAATTGTTCTCTTAAATACTCTTATGATGAGCATATTGATTGCACACATACTGCACTCCATAAACACTTGCCCCTCAGTTAAATTTCTCCATAACCAGAGCAGTGGTTAAAGTAATTCTACCAGACAACATCTAAGACAGAAGGAAACTCACCGGTTCTGTTCTTTCCGTTGCTTGATTAATTGAATTAGTTCCTTGTCAAAGTATTCTCCTTCATCTTCTTCTTTCCCTTCTTCTTTCCTGTCATAGGTGTAGACATTGTCTTTGTGTAGCTGGCTGGAGATGTGCTTGGCATAAGCTGATAAGCCCACCACTGTCACCCTGCACACACGACACTCATGGTTGCTGTCCCTGGGGAAAAAGGCAGAGGGTGGACTTTCAATTCTGCCCACAGGCATGACAGACAACTCAGATCTTACTGTGTTTCCTCTGAATATGCCAGTTTCCTTATCAATTGCTTCTTCAATGAAGCACTAAAATTTTGCGAGATGCATTAAAATTATTTGATTTTTCATTCTCTCTTTCAAAGAAACTTTTAGCCTTTTGGATGGTCAATTTTAAAAGATTCTTTTCCAACAATCAAGAGGTAAAAATCTTGGGACTAAAGCAGCATAAATTAGGACAGGGGATTCTTCTTGAATTGTTGTACTCAAAACCTTTTCAGAGGAAACATAATGAGAGCGGAGGCAGAGTGAAGGGCCTCAGAGCTAGCAAAAGCTGCTCTGAAGCACATCCATGGTGCCAGCTGCACTAGGGAAGCCTGGTGACAGCTTCTAGATTTAATCTCTGCCTCAAGCCTTGCCCCACTGAAATCTAACAGAAAGAGGAGGGAGTACATTGCTGCAACCAATCCTATCATAGTGTAACCTAAACTGGGACAGCTGAGACCTCTGCCTGGAATGCTAAGACTCCACAGTAGAGCAAATGATGGCAGGGCGTCTTCAGTTCACTGTACTTTATTTGGTTCAAATGTGCATGAGGTCTGTTTTCTGCTTTAGAAGGCTTATCTTAAAAAATACATAATTATTTCAGGTGGAGGAAGCTGACAGCTGAATCAGGCAAATGTTTTTACTCATGTTTCAGTGAACGCTGCAGTGTAGCAACTACCAAATACACCCCCAAAACACTCCAAGTCCCCCCTGGCCCGAACACTCCCATATACTGCTATGACCAATCTTTAGATCATTTAAAAAAAAAAGAAGAGAAAACTAGGTCCGCTAGCAAGAAAAGTGAAGGTCATGTAGGAATCCTCCCCCTTCCTCCCCCAAACTCAAACGTGTATGTGTGTAATACACCAAATTAATAGGACCAACTAGGTTATGAGGCTAGGCCTCAAAACTAGCATTGATAATGCTTTTTTGTACCCCCAAATACCTAATTATGAAAGCAGAACTGAATTCTCTTATGACCCAAATGGAGATAAGTGCATGTAGTATGGAATTTAGAGTCAAAAGATAAGGCTAAAAACCAAAGCCGAAAAACCCATTTAAACAAGTTCTTTGGACAAATGACTTCTTAAGCCTTACCCCACACCAGAAATATGTAATAAGCAGTGTTCTAATGAATTGAACACATCTACTATGTTTTAAAAAACTGAATATGAACATCAGAAGTTCAATACCAGATTATTTGTTTTAAATATTCATATTCCTATACCAATTCCCTTAATTCAAATGATAATAAAAATTCTATCCCATGGATCAAAATAGCACTATGGTGTAAAGTATTTCAGTCAAAGGAAGTAGAGGCCAAAGAATCTTGTTTCTATCTCCACTACTTTCCAAACACAAAACAAATCTAAAAAGAGAAAGAAAAATCTCCCAACCACAAGACTTCAGGGTGGCAGCCTTATTTGAACCTGGCCTAAGTCAGAGTCACCAGCTGGCTTTACAAAAGAAAAAGTCTGTATCTTTTTTTAAAAGGCTTTCAAGTGAAAAAACAGATTAATAGAAAAGCAGGGAAGATTTTTTTATTTTTTTCTATAAATAAAACTGGGACTAATATTAAACACAGTTAGGACACTTAAACAATCAGTCAGTTATTTAAAGGTAAAATTAGTATAAATTTAAGTTAACATACAATGTTCATGTGTTTCCACTTCCAATCATTTTCAGATCAAGTGAGCAGATCACAAGTAAAATTATAATTTCCCTAATACTGGTTTGGGAAACTCAACCTGGCTTGTGTGCGTCAAGCTAAATTCTCTCTTTTGCACCCTTTGCTATCAAGAATAAGGATTATGCAGGACAAATTCTGCTGTGCAATACACGTACTACTACCTCATTATTTTCAGTGGGTTAGCATAGATTTAATCAACACATGGCAAACAATTTTGCAGAGACAACATATGTACACTTAAGCTATGAATTGTCAGTGGGTCTCTTGCTTGAAAAAGTACTGCTTATACGTAATTTCTTGGACAGGAACTATACTTTAAAGACATTTTAGTCAGAAACAACAATCTCCTGGGTACCTAGAATGCATGATACCACTGTAAAGTATTTCAAAATCCTTTGCAAGATTTAAATACAGTGCAAGAACAGTACTGTATTGCTTTTTTGTTACCAACTGGTATGTTAAAACCAACTCTGAGAACTTTCAATTTCTGAACCACCAGTTCCAAAACTGTCTCCTGAAACACTTGACAGACTTAAGAAACAGGTAGGACTTGTATCCAGCCAGATGGTTCCAACTAACAACTTTAACATATATCAAATATTTTCTTCAGACTACCTTTTCATGGAAATGATTGTGCAAGTTACCACTGGAAAGTTATTTAGTCAACAGTAGGACGGTAGGGAGGAGACAATATCATGACAAAATGAGACAAACCCCCATCCACACTATAAGAGAGTTTAAGAATCCTAACCTTTAATTCCTGTTATGAATTTCAGTACATACAACTGATATCACTCCCCCATACAGATGCACTTTTACATTTTTACTTAGAGTTCATAGACCATCTTTCCTTAGAGTATTCTTATCTCATTTCCAATAGTTGTTATGGTATTACTTATAGAACTACATGTCAGACACACATTACACCTACGACTAGTGCTGCCATTTCTTATATTCTAATTTAATATTCTCAGAAACAATGAAGAGCAAGTCTGAGATAAGAGCCATAAGCTCGATGGCTTAACAAGTATCTATCGAGTTGATTATTTTGTCTATTTTGTCCTGAATTTAAGTTTTCACTTAAAAACTGAAGCAGTGGTTTTTAGGACAGAAAGAAGCATTAGTCTTTCAAGCAAAGCAGCACAGGGATAGAATGGAACCATATGAATCCTTCTAGGTTATGGACTCTTTAATGGCAGATCCTGTATCCCAAACACGCAGAATGGAAATAATCTTCTTTAAAGAGCCTGAGAAATCTGCAAAAAAGCTGAAGTTAGACCAATCTCTCTGATAAGTGATAAAATGCCAAAAATAGACCGCCCACCAAGAAAAACCCCACTTCCAAAACTAATGGCCATACTCTTGTTGAGATGCAAAGGCTCAACACGAGTCTCTTAAATCAAGACAGAAAACACGCAGTTTTTTGACTTATTGGCCCAAAGAGATTCCTTATAAAACACCCTGACTTCATTAGACAGCTGAATTACAATCAGGGTCCCACATTCTTAAAGGGAGCAGAATATATTAGACTTTGCCTTGTGCCAAGGAAGCATGCTCAAGCATCAAAGCTTTCACTTAAGAATGTCTAGCCTATACAGTTATGTAAGCAAATTTATGTAAGTTAGCTTTAAAAATGTGACCAGAGTATATGCTGATATGTCTTCTTCAGTCTACAAAAAGTCTGAAAGGTATGAACACTTGTGAAATGTTAATATCTTATTTCTCTGGTGATTTAAAAAAAAGAAGAGATGAAAACTAAAACAACACTTTTGACATTTCATAGCATCAACTTCAGCAAAGATCCCTCTTTCAATATTTTCCTGTTTCACATAATATAATGATTTCAAAAGAATCAAGTTGAAGACTAAAGGAGCTCAATAATGAACTCAAAACAATCCAACCTTCAGCCTGTGTAACTACCAAAATGTTACAAAAGAAGTCTAAATGAAATCTTAGAAAAATCTGCTTAATAAGGTGGATATTTGTTAGTACAAACAAGTTATGCACTTTGAAGTAGTTTATATCCAGTACCTCTCTTCAAACAAATAGCAAGTTAGCTGGGGAATGAAGACTTCAAAATACAGAAGTTACTGAAAGGAGTGATAAATTAGAAGGGAAGTAGTGCCTCCGCAGTTCAAAATACAAAATACAACAACTGGACTTTAAAGCTGCCAACTGCCCCACTTTTATCCCCTAAATCTAATTTCAAACTCAATAATTGCAAAAGGATTCAAAATAACTATCATCTTCAATTATTGTAGAAGACATCCAAAAAAAATAGCCAGAAGACAGGAGGCCTGCAACAACTGCTAATGTTAATGTTGATGACATACTGGTTTCAGAGCAACCCCTTCTCAGCTGTTCAGCCACAGAACAAGTGTCCTCTATTGCTGAGTGAGAAAGATGACAGCAGTACTAAGATACTTTTGAGCTCACGCATTTTATCAGATCTCTCTCAGCCATAAAGACAACAAGGTAAAGTTAAGCAGGAAACTACCAGTAAGGAAGTTTGAAAAAAGCAGCAATGAAAGTTCAGGTCTTGTCTATACTTGTATGGGCCTGTTGACAGAAGTTCTGGCAGCACACAGCAGCCACCACTGACCATGCCCATCTACACCCCAAAGTGCTCCTGGTCATTCCACAGCTGCAACTGTGCCACCAAAGCACAAAGTACATCCTGTAGACTGCTGAAGAAATAGTACTACCTAGCAGAAGACATAGGAGTATCTACACAACTGTCCACTCCCAGATGGCAGCTGAAGCTGTCTTTCACTCTAGAGAGACAGTATGGCTAGCCTGATAGAAAGATTTCCTGATGCCAGAAAGCTATGTGCCCAAAGTTTGGCAAGCAGAATGCTGTAGCATCAGCTAGGCCTAGGCCTCAAAAGGATGATAAGAACAGAACCAAAAAAACGAGAAACAAATGTAGGACGAGACAATGGACCTGAGTGAGAGACAAGAAGTGTGGCTGTGAAGGGGCAAGAGCCATTGTATACTGCACTGTACTCTTTACTGTGGAGCGAGGAAGGAGTAAACAGCTTTCCTTAAAAAGCTACAAAACATCATAGATTCATAGAACTAGGGTTGGAAGGGACCTTGTAAATCATCAGGTCCAACCCCCTGCCCTGGGCAGGAGAGAAAACCGGGCTCAAATGACCCCAGCCAGGTAGATATCAAGCCTCTTCTTAAAGACCCCAAGGTACGAGTAATCACCACCTACTCTCTAACAACTTGTGGCCGTTATTCTTTGTTACCCTGGGGGGTGCTAGGGGGAACAAGGTCTCTCCCAAACCCTGCTGGTCCCCCCTAGTGAGTTTATAGATGGCCACCAGGTCCCCCCTCAGCCTTCTCTTGTGAAGGCTGAACAGGTTAAGGTCCTGTAGTCTCTCTTCGTAGGGTCTGTCCTGCTGTCCCTGGATCATGTGGGTGGCCCTCCTCTGGAGGCTCTCAATGCTGTCCACATCCCTCCTGAAGTGCAGCGCCCAGAACTGAACACAGTACTCCAGCTGTGGCCTGGCCAGTGTCACATAGAGGGGGAGGATCACCTCCTTGGCCCTGCCTGAGATACATCTGTGGATGCATGACAAGGTACTGTTAGTCCTACTGACCGTGACCTCACATTGTCGGCCCATGTTCATCTTGGAGTCAATAATGACTCCAAGAACTCTTTCTGCCACTGTGTTCTCAAGAAGGTAGTTTCTCATCTTATAAGTGTGCTGCTGGTTCCTACTGCCCAAGTGCAGCACCCTGCACTTGTCACTATTGAAATCCATCCTATTTTCATTAGCCCACCCCGTAACCTGTCCAGGTCCTGCTGTAATATGTCCTTCCCTACTAGCATGCCCACCTCATCCCAAATCTTGGTATCATCAGCAAATTTAAACAAGCTGCTTTTCACCCTGTCATCCAAATCACTAATAAAGAAATTGAACAATGTGGGCCCAAGGACTGAGCCCAGGGGGGACTCCACTGCCCACTTCCCTCCAGGTCAAAAAAGACCCGTCCACCACTACCCTCCAAGTACGACCCTTCAGCCAATTTGCAACTCATCTGACTGCATAGGCATCAATGCCCCAGTCACCTAGTTTTTTTTAAATGAGAAGGGTATGGGAGACAGTGTCAAAGACCTTGCTGAAGTCCAGAAAGACTACATCCACCGGGACACCTGCAACTGTCAAGCACATTCTTTGCTCAGCAGAATATCAATTTTGACATCAGAAAATCTATACACCTTGCATGTATTTGTCACCATAAAAACATGGCTTGGAAGCCATTAACATTTAACAATTAAAGGATCATCTGATTTTTGAATTTTTGCTTTCAATACGATTTCAAATAGTGTTCTGAAGCTGGAGGCTTCATAATCTAGTATACAGAACACTGACTAGTCTTAAGGGACCTAGATTCTCTTTCAAGGTCTCTCATCTGTTGTAAAAACCTTAAGCAAGTCTCTTCACCTCTCCTGGCATTTATACACATGTTCTGGGATGAGGAGCAGGGGGACACTTTAATGAGCCCACAGTGTCATGTGTATCAGCATCCCCATGCTGAAAAATATGAGTTTTAGTTAAAGCATCCCACCACCATTTTTCAGCCCAAGTATGCTGATGTATGCGACGCTGGAGCGTGTATAGGAGCCCTCTGCATCTATTCCTACTCCCACCCGACATGCATGTTCTCTTAAAGGTAGGGATTTTTTCTATCCAAATCAACAGCCTTTATACCACCTAGCACAGTGGGACTGAGCTCCCAGTTACCATATTTCACATACTATGTGCGTATCATGGGGATGCATTTCAAATGAAAATGAAGTTATGCATAAATCAGAATGTCTAAATCTAACATAGTGAAGTTTTAAAATACCTTGTTTTGCAGGCTGATTAAGAAAATGTTTACACTGTAGGAGACAGTGGTATATTCCTCTGGTGCAGCTTCTCTAGAGGATTTAGCCCAACAGCATATTATCAAGTTGATTCAGACCATACCTTTCACTCACTCCTAGCAACATTGTAAGGCACTGGGAAAATTAAGTGTGACCTAGACAAACTGCTGAAACAAATTTAGGGACAATGCTATGCTCCTAACAAGGGCTTTTCCTCATAGTCTTTCCTACTAAAAAAAAAAACAAAACGCACATCTCAAAACTAACACATTACACATAGCCCATGCACAAATTTGGTTTCCCCTACATTTGCAAAGACATGAAATAAAACAAACAAACAACAACAAAAGCCACAGGCTGAAGTGTCCAACTGAAACTGAAAGAGACACAACTTAAACTATGTTATTAATGCTCTATCCATTGTGCTTGGTTTCACTCTACCTTCCTAAGATAGTTAACTCTTAAGACACACCTGAAGGACACAATGCAAACTAAGAACATAGTATCTGACAGCCACAATGATGAAAATAAGAACAAGGTAAAATTATTGTTCTCAACAAATCCACAACATGTTTATTGACAAAAGTTGATTTTCCCCCTCCTTCCCTTTCACAAATTGGGGGAGGAGAAATGAGGGTGCAGAGGGGAGGGAACTGAGAACATCCACAGCTTTAGATGCAATATTGGTCTCCTTTAAAGTACTGTTAAAGCTTTTTTTAATACAAAGTCACAAATGTGATGCAGTAACACACTGTTTCTGTCTGATTCTTTAAGAGATCCTACATGGTTGACTTGTAGTCAAAAACTTAAGTTTCCTTTAAATAAAATTTGAAAAGGTTAACAACTGGTTTCACAATCTCACAATCTAAGCAACACCTGGAAAGTGAACAGGCTTATATGGTGAAATAAATTAACTTTTAACATTGTTCCAGTTTCAATACTTCATGCTGATTTCCAGAGATGGTGAAGATGAGCTGCACCCAGATCTTAAAATCTCATTAGCAAGGCACCTAAAAGACCCATTCTGTAAGCAAATAACTAATTTTTCACTTTTTAATTGAGGCAGTTTTCATAATCACTCTCATACCTCCCTTTCAGGTTTTCAAGTTCTCTGTGATGAAGCATGCTTCTCATGTGTTCATTCATCTCCTACAAGGAAGAAAAAAAACATAACTCATAACTAGTCTACAGAGCATCAGCTCTGAAAAGTACTTTCTTGGGAATTATGTAACCTGCTTTGCAGAAGAGTGTACTCTGCTTCAATAGTTTTTGCTTCTGTGGTCACATGTCAGATACAAGAGAAGAGTTACACTCTCTACCCTCTGTCTCAGCCTAAAAGATAGATTTTTAGGATACATATGGAAGGAGATGCAGCACTAGAGGGTGAACACAGGTGCATAATGAATGAGACAAGGGCTTCAATAATTACAAACACTGTGCAGCACAGAGCATTCCATCACTTTCCTCAAATAGCTGTAAACAGTAATATAGTTTAACTATTTCATACAAGCCATAATATGGACAATACTATTAAGCACTCAGAAGTAAGAATATTTATAATTTTAAAAAGATTGCTAGTGCAATCTTAACTATATATTGGTACATGCATTACACCTATAAATTGCATCATTGTTTGCTATTTTGCTCTGCAGGACCTATTCCAGCTTCCACTTCCTGTCCCCATGTAGGGGGTGGGGCAAGGCAGTACAGCAGGGAGGACCAGAAGAATATGACACAGGAAACTGTGTGGTATTGTGCAGTGGGGAAACCTATAGCCTGGAGCTGAGGGTGAGGGTTGGGGTGCCCACACAGTGCAGCACGCTCCAGCAGGAGATGCCCATACAACCTGTGGCCCATGCTAGTGTTGCCCCTGTCTGCTTGGAAGTTGGACAGCCCTAGTTTAGAGCAATCATGATTCTCACGACATCCACACAAACAAAAAGTAGGCAGCTACTGGAGGTGGGAAAAATACTTATTGTTAAGGAGCTGGAAATAACCCAAACCCAGAAATCTGTTCTTTCCCTGGCCTCAGCCAAAGACTTCCTGTGAGAGATGCCACCCCTCAGATCCTCATGTACAAACAAGAATAGCACCTTCCACCATTGCAAAAGCATTATGGGAAAAAAAAAAGATTTGTGCATATTTGTGAGGTACTCTATTATGCCGTAAACACATGTATTAAAAAAATACAAATTCATTTCAAACAGTAAACAAGGTATAGGTATAAGTATACTGTGAATGATGATGTTAATGAGAAAATAAGTTGCCCTGATCTTTGAGCCTTTCATAATGAAGAGGTAACAGTCACGGGGGACAGGTAGGAGTGTGTTTTCTAATACTCTACACAGCAAATAATTTCCACATAAAAATATCAACATCATATATATATATATATAAAAATTTATTTATTTTTTTTACCTTTTTTGAGCTGTACACAATATGACATAACATGCATCTTCGTTGTCGCACCATAATGATTCCTCTGGAAAGATCTTACCCTGTACCTGGAAACAGGAAAGAACATACAAAAGCTTTTTTCCACTAGTCTGACTTTCTTAAAGACATTAAAACAAGTTACTTCACACTAAAATGCTACATATATTAGAATAGTCTCTCTCTCTTTTCCTCTTTAAAAGAATACCTCTCTCTCATATACAGGCCTTAAACTATGCTCCAGATTAATACTTCTTTTTTTACCTAATCACCGCACAACAGAAAGCAGTTTTGTTTCCAAGACAAGGTGCCTGCTCCATAAGCAAGCAGGTAGTGGAAATGGTGAGTTCACCTCACCAAAGAGGAGACCATTATATTCAGTTGAAATGATCACAAAGGATATTTAAGAAATTTGGGAGACAAGTGAAATTAAACCAAATGAAACTGATGAAAATTTGCACCTCGAACACTGAAAGTAGAGTTTTGGTCCTCCATCTCAAAAAGGATCTTAGAACAGGAGTTGGCAACCTAAGGCCAGCAAAGAAGTTGGCTCATGCAGCACAGAGAATCAGCAGCACAGGAGACAAAGTGATATCTACGTAGCAGCTTTAAAACTAGAAAAAGAAAGTTTTTTCACACAATGCGTAATTAATTTGTGGGACTCTGCCCCAAGGTGTTGTGGAGGCTGATTTTGTTCAACACAATTTCAAAGGGACTGGAGAAGTTCATGGAGGAAAGATCCATCAGCCAGTACTGAACATAGTACATAAGGGTATAGTCCATGAATCAGAACTTCCACTGTAACTACAGGCATTCAGAGGTCGAGGGAGGAAAATTCTGTACATGCCCCATTTACCCTCTCCCTCAATAATTGCTCTCTGCCATTGAAAGAGACGCATCTATTTTTTTGTGCCATGACAGTAAACCTAGGCCCACCAAGAACCACAATGCCTGCTCTCCCAACTCCCTTCAATGGCTAGAGGCAGGCCACTAAGGGCATGTCTACACACTGCACTGTCACCATATGGTGTGCTACAGCAACGTAGCCATCGCATGGGTCTACATGCAATCGCCAGCTATGTTGCTGTAGCAGCACGCTCTCCAATATAGCAGCAAAATCTAACCATGTGTCACATGCATGGTGCAGTAACCACCCCATACTATGCCATGCTTTAGGACTTCCAAAAGGAAGTATTAAAGCATGGCATGGTAGTAACGTCACCTTACAGTGATATGCAGCTACACCCTCTGTGTACAACATTATGTCTTGGGACACTGGGCTAGATAAACCTATGGTCTGACCCAGTAAATTGCAGTTCATATGAAAAACAAAAAGTCTTCCAAGACTGACAACATTCAAGTATAAGAAACTTAAAACAAAGCCTGTCAAAGATCAAGGAACCCCAAGAAGCCACAGACAGAAAGACAAAAACATTTATTTCAACACAAAGTACCAAAAAACAGGTACTAGCAGCATACTTGACATTGCTACATAGCAAAGTCTAATGAAGGCATGAAGTGTGTATGTGTGTACACATAGCATTTAGAACAGTGACTCTTAAATCAGGGGCCACAGCACCCTGGAGTGCCTGAAGATCTTTTCAAGAGTGCCCCACGGTGCCACATAGTGCTAGCACTATAAGGTGTGTAATGTAAACATGATTCACAAGATAAACCCAAACATTTAAAATAGGAATCCATAGTGTTTAAAACATTCTGAACTGTTGTGGCCTTTCCAAGTTCTCTACAACAGAGAAACTGCTCTTTTATTTTTTCTATAGTCAAAAAATGAGTGAAAACTAAGAGAAAGTGTTTTCCTGGGGGGGGGGTCTCAAGTCTAATGAGGTTGAGAACCACTGTATTAGATACTTGCATGCCAAATGCTCTTGCCAATATTTGATGTCAAATACCTGACAAATGTGAGGTTTTAGGACCAAGTAGTCTAAGATTATTCAAAAGATCTGCACAAAAAGGAGATTTTTAAAAAACATGAAGCATGAGCATGAAGAAAACTGCTAAAATGTTTTTAACAGGCTCTTCAAACAGAATTCACACTGAAGGTGAAAACAAGTATGAGAAATTTTAACCCCAGTTTTCCATTATGCTATAAAAGATGTGCAAACAGGAGCTCAGAATGGCACACTTTCTTCTACAAAGCAGCTACTGTGAATCCAAGAACAAGGGTTTTTTCACCAATGTAAAAGGCTTCTGTAAGTGTACAAATCCATTCTGCTTCCCCAATATCTTTAAACCAGTACTACTTTGTAATTTAGTAGAGTAATGCCCAGCATGTGTTTAAGATATTGCTTAATATTAGCTGAGTATTCACAGAATTCACCATGCACAAGTGTAAAAGAGCAGTGTGGGACTTGATGGGAACACATAGGTCAGTGGAACATACATGGCTATTAGCATCCATTAGCATGTAACATTAAAATGGCTTTTACCATGTAGAACTAATGTTACACCTGCTTTGGCTAATTAAAACATATAGTAACAATAGATGATTACAGGAAAAGTTTTACTGCCACATCAACTGGGTACTGCTTGTGACAGGGTACTAAAAATACTAAATGAATTGAACTGCTATTGGCTGTTGCTATGAAAAGCAAAAACCAGTTTTGTCTCTGCAGAGAGCATGTGAATCTCTCAGCCAGAGCTCTTAGGCATCCAGATTTAGTAAACAGCATGGGTGAGAGGAAAGGCCCAAAATCTATTTCCAACTCAGCCACTGACAGACTTGGAAAAGTTTGTATTTCTTCGCTGTATAAACTTCCCTTCTCTGTGCTTAGTCTTCTCCCATTTACCCCAATGAAATTTTAAGAGACTCAACTTTGTGAAGTACTTTGCAACCATTAGAAAAGTACAATAAAATTCAAGGTGTTTGCTTAGTGATTACATAATAGAACCTTTTAGATCTTGAATACAAACCCTAAATACAATACAAGCCCATTTTACTCAGAGCAGAACTTTAGCCAAGACACTTGACCAACTCTGTACCTGAACCAGTCCAAAGTACTTGAAATAAAAAAAGCAGGCTCTGACTACTCCAGCACAAGCAGAGCTTTCTGTGTATATATGCCAAAATGTTTTAAGAAGGTAAAAAGAAATACATGATACATTTTAAATTCTGAAAAGCCTCCTGGCACAAGCAGGTTCAACAAGTTTTGCCTTGGATACTGCCAGCCTTCTGAATGGTTTTAGATCCCATAAAAAGCAAAACTCTATGTGAAAATGGAAATAGTGTAGATCAGCCATGGCAAACAGCAAGACAAGACGCATGTTTTGCAAGTAGTATGTAGGAAGCCTGTATACTTCAATGGCAAAAGTGCCTGCTTTGTTCTATAGACCTTTAAAAAAAAAAGAGGTTTCCAGATTTTAGGAAATTAATGTGCCCAAACTATGGGAACATGGGTATATTTTAACTACATTTAAGGTAAACTTAATTGTAACAGAGTGGCTCCAATGTGCCTGTGGCTACAAGTTAGTGATACTGTGCATAAATAATACATGCAAACTACAGTCAACTCCAGTAAATTCATTATGCAAAGTGTTTGGAAAACATTTCTAGACAATAAAAATAGTCTACAGAGAAAATATGAGGCATTAAACTACTTCCTGGCACAACATTCATTAGCCCACGGCTATTACTCAGATGTCCAACCCTACCGGATAGCATACATAAAAAATGTATGGCAGGGCTAAATTTGCTGCAGATCAATGGCGGGACATTCTGACTATATAAAGCCACAGCTGAAGCAGAGCATGTGAACTGCCCAACATTCCAGCTGCTTGGAAATCCTCAGGACTCCTCAAACAGATCTTTGGTTCGAGCCCCACATAAGGACATCAGACTTTTTGGACAGGCCTAACAGTACTGTATGTGCTACTGCTTGAGAAATTTGGGAACCTAGAAGTTAATCCAGGCAGACTACATAGAAGAGATACTGTTCTCAGCTTGTTATGGGGCAGAGCTTCTTTTGTTTTAGCAGCAGTCTCCTCTGCCTTCTCAATAACTGATCACACTAGGGTCCAATGGAAGCAATTCCCAGCTGGAAGCAATTGCAGCAACTGTAACAATTACAAATGCAGCAAAACAAAATGGAAAGGACAGAACTGCATGGAAGAAATAGATCATTCATTATCCAGGATCCTGGTATATATATCAAGAAAACACTGTGTTCGACTGATACCATATATCAGTCGAACACGATGTTTTCTTGATATATTTACAATTTTAAAGCAATTTGGAAGCCTACCAGTGCTTCAACCACTATAATAAAATAAATTCTAAATACCTATAAATTTTGGTGTTTGATTTTGGGTTTTTTATCATGGAAAAAAATCAGAGCTCCCCTTGCCCCCTTCACTCACCAGGATGCAGATCCAGGTCCCTCACTCCCAAGCCACAGCTCCTCACACACTCCCACCCCCCTCCCCCAAGACCTCACTAGTGCCCCTCACTGCCCACCACTCACAGCCCCCCGGCCCTGCTGGTGCCCCTCAGCCCTGACCCACAGTCCCCTGGGATCAGGGACCCAGGTCTGCACCCCCCTGCCCCCCCACAGCAGCACCTGAGCCCTGGCTGCCGCCTGCAGGAGGCAGAAGCTCCTGCAGTGGAGCAGAACATGGAGCCTGGCTTCCCCCCCACTGCTGCCTGCTCACTGCACGTTCAGGCAGGGGGTGGGACTGGGTCCCTGCCACTGTGCACACTCCTGGGGGGATCCATGCCCCCCAGATCTCTGTGCAGGGTTGGGGGCGGGTAGGTGCAGACTCCCTGCCCTGCTGCCCTCCCCTGGGCCTCTGCAGCCCAATGTGTACAACCCAGAGCTGTAGAGCAGATCAGGCAGGCAATGCAGAGCAAACCAGGTCTGGGCTGTGCCTGGGTTTTGGCTGATCAGCTCCAACAGGGATGAATCTCGAGCAGGCATGGGGCAGTTTCATAGTGCATGAGGGCTCCAGGCTGTTGTGGGGCAGGTGCAAAATGGCTCGAGCGGCATGTGCAGGGGCTCCTATGCACACCCCACCATATCCGCAAGCCCCACAACCACACCCCACAAACACTGCATCCACCCACATCCTTCCCACCCCTCCCCGCACCCCTGAGGGGAGTCCCGTGCTCTGCAACACTCACACCCCACCACACACACATGCAACCACAGCCCCCACCATGATCAAGTCTCCGCCCTACCGGAGCACAGCCACCGGGAAGAGGCTGGAGCAGCCCCTGCCCCAAGCAAGCAGCAGCAGCCCACCCTTGCCCTGTGCACAATTCCAGGGAAACACATGCCCCCCATGCCTCCCCCGGCAGTGCGGACAACAGTAGGAGCCACTTTCCCTTCTGCTCACCCCCAGATGACAAGCCAGATCAGTCCCATGCCCCATCCTGCCCTGGCTGGAGCACCTGCTCCTGCCTCAGCCCCACTGGGGGCCTCGATCTGCCCTCTCATACCTCTTCCCCACCAACAAATTCACCAATCAGAGGCTGCACTCCTGGCCCCATGCATGCTGTGGCTGCACGCATGCATGTGACATTTATCGGCAACATTATCAGCCACATTAGCCAAAAAAGCCCAGGTGCCAATAATGTCAACTTTCCTTATAGTTTCATAGTTGGTAGGGTCAGAGGGACGTGAGCAGATCATCAAGTACGACCCCCTGCAATGTGCAGGAAAGAATGCTGGGGTCAAACAACCCCAGCAAGGTGTCTATCTAGCCTCCTTTTGAAGACCCCCGGGGTAGGAGTGAGCACCACTTCCCTTGGAAATCGGTTCCAGCTCCTAGCCGTCCTGACTATGAAGTAGTGTAGCTCAGGGGAAGGCAATTATTTCAGCCAGAGGACTGCTTAATGAGTTTTGGTGAGCTGTTGAGGGCTGCATGGATAGCACCACGCCTTGACAGTTGCCCTGCCCCCGGTCACCATGTTGAGACAGGATGTCCTGCCCTCTAATCTCTGACCTTCACCACCAGAAGTCCTCCCCTTGTCCTCTGGAAATACTTTTTTTTTTTTTTTTTTTTGGAGGGGGGGAGGAAAAGGACAGGGGCCTACCATCTTGGAACCAGAAAAAAAAGGGAAAACAAATCATATACTAAAACTCAAATGCCTACTATAACATACTTTAAATTTATTTAAAAAAAAAAAAAAACTGTCATGATTTGCATGGCCAGTTGATTAAGGGAAGTTGAGTCCAGATCCTAGCCGCCCTGACCATGAAGTAACACCTCTTGACATCTAGCCTGAATCTACCCTCTGTCAGCTTGTGACCGTTATTCCTAGTCACTCCTGGTAGTGCTCAGGGGAACAGGGATGCCCCCAATGCTTGCTGGACCCCTCTGACTAGTTTGTAACAGACCACTAGATCCCCCCTCAGCCTTCTCTTGTGGAGGCTGAACAGGTTCAGGTCCCGTAGCCTCTCCTCGTAGGGCCTGCCCTGCTGCCCCCGATCATGCGAGTGGCCCTCCTCTAGACCCTCTCCATGTTGTCCACATCCTTCTTGAAGTGTGACGCCCAGAAATGGACACAGTACTCCAGTTGCGGCCTGACCAGTGCCACAGAGGGGGAGTATCACCTCCTTGGATCTCCTTGAGATGCATCTGTGGATGCATGACAGGGTGTGGCTGGCCTTCCTGACAGCAATCCCCACACTGCCAGCCCATGTTCACCTTGGCAACAATGATGACTCCAAGATCCTTTTCTGCCTCTGTACTGACAAGAAGGGAGTTCCCCAGCCTGTAAGTATGGTGCCGGTTCTTCCTCCCCAGGTACAGCACCTTGTACTTGTCAGTGTTGAATCCCATCCTATTCTCATCTGCCCACCCCGTAACCTGTCTAGGTCTAATTGCAGCCTATTCCTCCCTTCTAGCGTGCCCACATCCCCCCACATCTTAGTGTCATCTGCGAATTTGAACAGGGTGCTTTTTACCCCCTCGTCCAATTCACTGATGAAGATGTTGAACAGTGCGGGCCTGAGGACCGAGCCTGCAGAACCCCACTGCCCACATCCCTCCAGGTCGAAAATGACCCGTCCGCTACCACTCTCTGGGTGCGACCCTCCAGCCAGTTGACTGTGTGGGTGTTGACACCACAGTCCCCCAGTTTCTTAATGAGAACAGGATGAGAGACGGTGTTGAAGGCCTTCCGAAAGTCCAGGAAGACTATGTCCACTGCTACCCCTACATCTAAGGATTTGGTGACCTGGTCATAGAAGCTCACCAAGTTGGTCTGACAGGACCTGCCTCTAATGAACCCACATTGGTTGCCTCTAAGCATAACCTTCCCTGCTGGCCCTAGTGGACATGTGCCAGAATAATTCTCTCAAAAAGCTTACCTAGTTAGTAAGCTGGGTCTATAGTTTCCCAAGTCCTCCTTCTTACCCTTTTTGAATATGGGAACCACAACGGCCCTCTTCCAGTCCCATGGCACCACACCAGAGCACCACAAGTGCTCGTACAGCCATGCCACGGGTCCCACAATGACCTCAGCTAATTCCCTCAGTACTCTGGGGTAGAGATGGTCCAGACCAGCTGATTTGAATACATCCAGTCCCTCCAGAAGCTCCCTAACTAGTTCTTCACTAACCCTTGGCCTAGGTGCGCCTCTCCCGGGGTCTGATGGGGGCCCAGAAGGGGGGTGGCTGTTCTGGTCCCTGCTCAGAAAAATGGAGGCAAAGAAATTGTTTAATATGTTAGCTTTGTTGTCTGGTGTGACGACCAAATTTCCTAGCATGTCCTGCCTGGGCCCCACGTTACCCGGTACCTTCTTTTTGCCCCCTATGTACTTAAAGGACTTCTTGTTGTCCTTGATCCGGGAAGCTGGTCCCAGTTCCATCTCCGCCTTGGCCTTCCTGACTGCCCCCCTGCATCCCCCGAGCAAGCACAGTATAATCCTCCCTGGTGATGGCTCCTCCCTTCCATTGGGTATATGCCTCCCTTATAGCCAACAAAAACTCTATGAAGGAGTAAATATATAAGGTACCACCTTGTCCTGCATTCAAATGAAAGTTAAGTACATTCAGAAGCACCCTGATGAATTGGGGCCTAAAGGGACTATTTCCTCCTCACTTTGTAAAGACAATAGCTAGCCAACTTTGTCTCATACCTGCTATCTCTGCAGTGGTTTCCTGCTTTAATAAAGGTCCCAGCTTCTTATGTTTTCAAAAATGAGTCTCTATGATTTTCTCTTAACTGGACTGAAGAATATTTTAATTACTTGTATAGATGGGGCACAGTAACTTTTCAATACCAAGAAAAGAACAAAAAGGTAAAGGATGATAGTAGTCTAATGAGGCACATGATAGCTATCTGGTGTCTCTTCCACTTTATCTGAAAAATAGGCTCTCATCTATGGTAGTAGTCTTTTCAGCATCAGTTTGAAAGGATAAAAGAAAAAAAATGTCATCACCTGTAGCTACAAATAGTTATGTAGTTCAGCATGATCTTGTATATTAGCAAAAATACACATTCCACCTGTAACGTGTTTTAAATAAAACGTGCATTTTTGTAATCTATATATTCTTCTATAGCTTTCAATAACTAGGTCCTAAGCAAGGCAACAGGCAAGCAAGGAAAAAACGTCTGCATCACCCCCTGGTGGCAAATCCATTGCAGAAACATGCAACCACTTAAGGATTAAAGGAATCTTAATTAACTCAAATATGCCCCACCCCCAAGTCCCAATCCTGCAGAGACAAACTTTTAATAAAAAATAAGGCCAGTTTAAGTCTATTTACCTACTCTGTAGGAATGCTGGAAGAATTTACATTTGTAAACAGGTTAAACATAAGAAACGCTAAATATTATTCTATTATTCTAAGTACTGCAGAAATCAAGGCACAGGTTGATGGCACCTCCTACACACATGTTGCTTTATAAGTGAAATAGGAACTATGAAGTTAAACAGTATTCTGGAAGCTGCAGGACAGACCTACGATTTAACAATACTGTACATATGGAAGGGGAAGAGATGATGCTAAAGCTGTTGCCTTTCACACTTCTTACCAGTACCAAAAGCTAATAATCAAATAGGCTATGGAGAATAAATTACCACCTCATCTGTTGCAGCCAATTTCTCCCTACATAAAGCACTCGAGGGCCTGGGCAGCAGCAGCATATCACAGTTAGGGCTAGGGACCAGGCAAAATTAGCACCCCAGCAGTGTTAAGTTTTGTGGACAGAGAATAATCAGGTGGCAGTTAAACTGAACACAAAACTGTTTTAAGTAAAGAACGGTACAAGACAATGACAGCAAATACAGAAACCAGTCCCAAAACGCTCTTACACAAATACAAAACTTAGTCTATATGAGTAGGTCTATGGATGTCAACACAACTGTACTCACATACTGGAGTTACTCCAGTGCTCCACTGTTTGCAGGATAGGACTCTAAAATTCATTAGTGCACTCAGTTATCTTGGTAGCTAGATGGTCATTTGAAAGAAGCAATGAACGGAGAAATAATAGACCTGACTAGTAAGGGAGGTCCAAGAATAACCCCAGAAACACCTTCCCAACATAACATATCATTCCTCTATATTTGTTTCCTTTGATAGGCTACTCAGAACACATCCGCACCTTGAAACCTGCAAACTTAGTTTACACCTTCTCTGGAAAGCATGAGGAAGTGCTTGCTGCATGTAACATTACCATTTAAACTAACATTTGCATCAGAGCAGGTCTCATTCTTGTTTTCTGTGGCATGTGCTTTTTTAAGATGTTGGCATCACAAAGTACAGCTATAGCCGTGATGGCCTAGACCAGTGAAGGACAACTTTCTGGCAGGCATGCCACAGATAAGTCTTGCATCTTTCCCAAGTGCTGCTCCAATCCCCTCCTATGCCCAACCCACTGCTCCACTCCCTGTCCGATCTGCTGCTCTGCCTTCTGCTCTCCTCACCCTGTGCTCCCTGCCTGGCTCGCAGCTCCGCTCCCGCACACCTGGTGCGGTGTTGCCTGTGGCCCCCCAGTGACCCGCGTGCCACAGCGACCACCCCTGCCCCAGAGAAAAAGCGAGGTGAGGCATGCAGGCAGGGAGGGCCGCCGGGTACGAAGCTTCCTCAGGGAGCGCTGGGGCAGGCGCCCCGTGAAGCCAAAGCCCCCTGTTTCCCCGGGACGGAGCCCAGCCGAACTCCGCGCCCACAGCCTCGACCCCAGTCCCTTCAGACTCACAGGCTGCGTCCTCCTCGTCCCACGGCAGAGCGGCGGCCCAGGCCGCCATCACCCGGCGCGGCCGGAGCAGGCGCCCAACCACCGCCGCCCCCCAACCGGCGTCTCCCTGCCGCACGGTGGCGGCGCCGACCCGAAAGGGAACCGCGGCGCGGCGCGAGGTGAGGCCTCCATTCTCTCAGCCAATCGGCCGCGGCGGCAGCGCTCTGCCTGCCGGGAGACCCCAGCGCCCGCTGGGAACTGTAGTCCTAGCGACAGGCAGTGCGCCTGATCGGGGCCGGCCAGGAGGCGGGGGTGTCCCGCCCAGAGGGCGTCACCGCTAGTAAGCAGGTCTCCGGGACAACGCGCCCAGGGCAGCTCCGGGTGGGGCTGCTTCAGCTGCGCCACGTGCAGCAAAGCCTGCGCGAAAAGGGAGGAAGGAAAAGAAGAGGTGTTACAGGAGTAACCGGGGACATATCCTCATGGCACGAGCCGTCGAGCTCCTCTCGGGGGTGGGAACTCAAGTCGTTCAGCTCCGATCAGGTTCTCCTTGTGCGGGACCTGTGAAACGCCACGAGACCATCCCCGCCTGCGGGCAGCCGGCTGACTGGAGCAATGGTGCCTTACTCTGGGGAGCATTGGGAAGGATTCGAGGGCCGGCAGGGAGGGGCCGCAGGAGCCGCGCACAGCTGAGGGGCGCTCCCGAAAGCGACTGGCGGGCGGTTTCCCAGGTCGCGCGCTCCTCGCAGCCCGCCGGGGAGGCGAGGACTGAGGAAAGCTGGGCGAGGGAGCCTCGGGACACACACAAAAGCCTTCCAGAAAACGTCCTGATGCAGCGTAGAACCGTGCGTTACAGACCAGGCAAAGCAGCAAGTCAAGCAGCTAGGGCGCATGTGCAGAGGGCTGGCCGCTATATCGATAGGCCCCGCCCAGGATGGTGCCCCTCCTTGTCCGCCATGTTGAGTGTGGCTCCTCCAAGTGGGCGGGGTTTCCGCTTCCGGCGGTGGCGGTCCACGGCTCGGTGCGGCGGGCGATGCGTTGTTAAAGCGGTTGCAGCGGGGGTGCTTTCACTTGCGGCTCACTCTCGAGAGCGGTAGTGGCAGGTGAGAGGTGCTTGTCCTCGGTGGGGCCGGGGCTTGTCTTCCCGCCCGCTCCGCCGGGGGAGGCGGCGGCGGCGGCTCGCGCTGCCCCGGGCGAGCGACAGCTTCTGGGCTTGGGCGGGGGTGGGTTGCGGTTCCGCCGGTCCCTGCTGCGGTGCTCTTGCGCGGGCTGTGAATGGCCCGAGCTATCCCGGTGCCCATGCGGGCTGCTGGACCCCGCGGCGCACCCCCCACCCCGTATCGTTGCCGAAGCTGAGCGGCCGCCTGTGCCTCCGCCGCGGCGGAAGCGCTGCTGCGCCCGCGCCTGCCTCCTCCGCGGCCACAAGAGAGGGGCTGCCGGGTCCCCCCGGGTGTCTCTGGCGCTGCCTTCGGAAGCAGGCTCCAGGGGACGTGATACTGTCCCAAGCAGGCTTGGGATTCCTGGTGTTTCTCTCGACGCTCTTGAGCAGCAGTTCCCAAACTTTTTGTTGTTGTTGTTTTCAAACACTAATGGCCGGTGCCTCTCATTCCATCTCCGTGTGTGGGCACAGCCAACCCTAGAGGGGTGCGGGGCTTGGGGCAAATCAGCCTCGGTGGGGCTGTTGGACCCGTGCAAAGGTAGGGCACAGCAGTGCTGCAGCAATTAAATTTTTGGTGTCAGGGTCAAGCAAATCTAGAGCACCTGGGACAAGCAGCAGTTCACCAGATGAGGAGTTGGGGGTGGGGGGTATTGAGTGGCCAGATGCTTCTTCTGGGGCAGGGGACTAAGCTACCAGCTCCAGGTAGGCCCTATGGGAGAGGGGTGTGGCAGCTCTGCAGAGCCCCCCAAAGCATGGGGCTCAGGGTGGCTGTCCTGATTTGCCCTGCCCAAGGGATGGCTCAATGTGGGGTATGGTGGGAAGTGTAAAGGGCTGTCTGGAAACCCTCCATGCCTCACAAGCTGGAGCTCTGCCAGCCTGCAAGGGAAAAGCCACAGTTTCCTATTCCTTTTTTTTTTTTTTCTTTTAAAGGACAATCCAATCCAATTTTTGAATTTGTTGATGACCCTTTCATATTCTTGTGACTCTGGTTGAGAAATGCTGCTCTTGAGGACCAAGCATCTCCTTAGAAAGGCTCAGGACCAAGGGAGAGGGCCTGCTGTAGGGCCCCCTTGCGCTGAGGCAGCTCTTTGGCCTGAGGTATTCTTCAACAGGGGCTGGCAAGTGGTGCACAAAGACATTCTTAATGGAGTTCTTTTGTTTCTAAATTGGAGCACCATGAGTGAGGGTCTTCACCGGTGCGTTTTGAGACAGCAACAGCAGCTAGCAACATGTGTAAAGTCCTTGTGTAATGATTGGATACCAGCCAACTGGGAGAGGACTCTTGACCCAAGTCGTAGGCTTTCCCAGCAACAGACCTTGACTGATGGACACATGTGAAGCTGAGCACACTAATGTGCTACCTGGAAGAGATGCCATTACCAGTGCCTATTCTTCAAGCTCTCTCCTCTGTGCAGTGTGTTCAGGAAACTGATAAGCAAAGCCTGTGGGGGTGCAGAGTAGTTTCTTTGTGTGTTTTTTCCGTATCAGCTGTCCTATCCGTTTAGATAAGGGACAATAGCTGGCATGGGGGAAGGGATTCTAACACCTCGAATTTCCCATATGAATATAAGCAGAAGACTGAGGTTTTTCTAACAAAAGCAGAATTATTCTAACTTCAGTTCATACAGGAGTTGAGCCTCCTGCTCATGTGTACTGGTCATGAAAGACCAAGGCCTAGGCCCTCTGTTGTCAACTGCAAATAAGTGATTGAACTTGTAGTAATACTTGGCATTTTTAACTTCAAATCTATCCAGACATCAGTTTGCTGATTCACTATGCATTTCTTTGAGGAAGGGTTCTTTGCTGGAAGGGAAACTGATACATGAGTAGTTATGGCACACCTGAGGCCATAACTTGCTGGGTTTTTTTTACCGTTTGGGAAGCCCCAGCTTCCACTCTGTGACTAGAGCAATTGGATTGTGTTGGTTTTCTATTTCCTGTCCTTATTTTCTAATGGGAACCCTTTTCTATTACACAGGCTGGTTCTATCAGTCATACCTGTAGGCACACCCATCAGGAGGTATTGTTTAGACTAGTGGTTCTCATCCTCTTTGTACCAGGAATCATTTGTAAACATTGATGGCCAAGCGCCAGGCATGTTGTGTGGGGCAGGGCAGGTTGTGTGGGGAGCATGGGCATCGGGCTGGAACTCTGCAAGGGAAAACCCAAGGTTTCCCACATTTTTTTCTCTTTTAAGGGAATCCATTTTTAAGGTTTTTGTTCTTGATCTTTTTGTGTATTCTTGTAACCAACAGATCAAGAGACAGTAGTTTAGACTTTGGTTTTAGGTGCTTGTTTCCTTCCCCTTTTCCTTACTTCCTGGTGCTTTCATAGAATTTTGCTGGAAATCAACGAGTTAGTCTCTCGAAGAACCTTATTTACTCTTTCAAAAATTGTTCATCAGATATTAAACAAAAGTTTCATTTAAGCCGGTCGACTATACAGTAATTCCATGCACACTTTTAAATGTGTTGGTAAGCCCTTCCTTTCTTTCCCAGAATCAGGAGAGAAATCTTGCTTACTTCTGTTGTCAGAGTACAGCAACTTTGGACTTCTGAAATTTTTCTCTGTCTAGATGTATAGTTGATGCCTTTGAAAAGGACAGTTGGTTGAATGAGCTTATTTCTGTTTTGAGAATTTCTTAGTGTTCTAGCTCCTTTGGCAATTCCTCACAGTCGAGGATCATTGCCTTCTGTGATTCTTACCTGTCCTAAAGTTAGCATTATAACTAGTATGAAACCCTTGACTGCTTTTTACAAGCTTTAAGACGGTTTGTTCCAGCTGTAAGTGACATGGCCAGTACATTATTTCTTTTGAATTTTGTTTTTAACTTGATCATCAATAGAAGTATGGGATCTTAATACTTACTCATTTGAGCATCCATCTGAAAGTACAGACACCAGACTTAAGCAGTATTTTAGCAATGAGCTCATCTAATACTGTATGAAGAGGTATTACCTCATTTCTATTTCTATCTGACATCAATCGGGGAAATAACTAAGTAGTTCCTGGTGCACAGGAAACTTTTAACCAGAAAATAGTCATAAAACTGCCATTATCTGAAATGTACGTGAGACATCTGACCAGTTGCAGGTTGCCATAACCTTTCAAAGCTAGGACTGTCTAGGAATCTGGTACCACAGAGTAACCAAAAAGCACCATAAGATTGTGGCTTGAGTATAAATACCTCTTAATAGTAGGGAATATTTATATAAAAAGCTAGTTCCCTGAAGTGTTTCCTTTTTATATATAACTCTAATTCTGGGTTGTGACAAGTTTTTTTTATATAGCTGCTCATTCTGATTTTTGTTTGGATAAATATTAACCAATATGGCTTTCCTTGGATAGAAACTTATTTTCTGTTAAGAGGGGAAAGGCAGTACTTGGACAGGAAGTTAGGAAGAGCCTTTTTTCCTTGAAGACTTAAACATCTGTTTTAGTGTTTTAAAAAAAAAAATTTGAAGAATGAGCCAACTTTTTATTAGGTAATTTATGAGGATGAGTCATTAAAGATGTAAAAACTTCTCTCATAGTGAGTTTTAATAGTGGTAAACTATGTGCCCTTAGAATTTTTGCTTGTCAAGGTTGATCAAGTAACTTCCTTAATTTTATAATTTTCTAAATTGAGCAGATTTGGATTTATATTTGGTTTCCTTTTAGTGTAACCAAGTCTCTAGAAATATGTACATGGTGAATGCATTTTGTTGAACTCTTGTGTTGGATGCCTAACAGATTTAAAGCTTTTTGGTATTCCCTTGTCTGACAGTCTAAGAACAGATTATTCAAAATGCCCTTGGGGCTTCTGGAGTCTCAGAGGAAAAATGAGGTAACCAGTTGAACTGTAGTAAGTAAATAGCAGCAGCATTTCTGATGATGTAGTACTTCTTGCTCCTTAATTCACTAGGTATCTAGTAAAGTTAGATAGGATTTTTCTGTTTCTCAATAGAGGCCAAAAAGAGAACATTTTAGTCCAGTATTTTGGAGTAGAGTGTTGCTGAGGGAGAATTTTCTCATCTCCACGGTCACTGGGATCCTGGTGTTTCTAAACACTGAATACTATTTTGTGATACCTAAATACGTGAAAAATCAAGTCTGCCAAAGCATTTGCTGTTAAATTAAGAAGTAAAACAACAAAAGTTGCATGGAATACTATCAAGCTCTCCCAGAATATCCTGGGACTGCAACTTCTGCCTATTTTTGTGGGTCAGAACAAGCCTGGCAAATAAATTATTTGAAACTTTAAATTATGAGAGGAAGTAGTAAATATTAACTTTTAAGATTATCCATGACAATAGGGGATATCTAGTGTTCTTTGTGAAGCAAAACATTACTTTAACATCAATTAATAATCACAACAGAGAATTGCAAAAATAAAAAAGGGGGCGGGGAACAGCATGTTTGTGCATGCAATTTTAACCCTCTCCTATTTTACCAATATGTTTGAAATGTAACCCAGGAAGGGAATTTCTTCAGATAAATATTTCAATTTTCTCTCATGTTTACCTTTTATTATTCACGTCTTCTGTTGTTGTTCACTAAGAATTCAACTGTCTTCCTCCTCCCCCCCCCCCCAGTCTATTGACTGCTAAACTGCCACTGGAAACTCAGAACTCACTAATTACTAGTAACCTGGCTTTGCATTTGAAATCTATAACCAGAGGTGAAAATCCCATAGCCAGCCCTTGAGCATGGAGTGTCTCCTTGCTAGATTATTCTGTAAGATTTCCCAACTGAGGGAGACTAGGCCAGTGGTCCTTCACCTCATTATGCCAAAGGCACCTCTTGGAAAATGCCAGCTAGCTTTCAGGGTTACTGGTTGTAGTCATGTTTGTCTAAGGATATGAGCAGGCAAGGTTCTTTAGGTAGATGTGATATCATTTTATTAGACCAACTAAGTAGTTGGAAAAAAGTTCTTAACAAGCTTTCAGGCACAAACACTGTTCCTCAGGCAGCTAACTTTCACTCATTTTGGGACTACAGAAAAATAGTAGAGCAAAGAACTTGGGAAAAACTGAAAAAGGTGAGATTTGTTTGTTTGGGGGGGGTTTTTTGATCCTATGGATTCCTATTTGAAATCTCTGGGTACATCCTGTGAATCGTATACAGGCGTATGTCTGCCTAACTGTCCTAGTACTGTTTGGTGCACTGGTTGAGAGTACTTGGTCTAGGCAAGTCAATTTATACTTTTGGAAATAGTTCTGTCATGCACAGCAAAGTTACTAAACCTTATGGTTCCAGCATTAAGCGGCTGACTTCGTTGTCTTGTTCCACCCTCTAACAGCTGTTGTATTTCTTGGACAAAAAAAAATAAATCTTCCTTTCCCATCATATTGGCTTGCATCTAGATAACAGGTTCCCTTTTCCTTGCTAGGAAATATTCTTGTTATGTCGTTGTGCTGTTATTGTGGAACAAGTATAAAAAATATAGCTTGTTCTCTACTTTTGGTGATATCAGTGGGGGAGAGAGAGCCTGTGATAGCTGCATTTCTGGTTGAGGACTGGCAGAGCAGATGAAGGGGAAAGTTGGTAAGAGGCTTCTTATCAGATGCATGGCTTTGAGGAGGGATGTGGCTAGGGAACTAATGTGATAACTGTCTTGCTTGAATCTGTAAGGCTTGTCAGAGGGAATGGAAATGCGTAACTGTTGCAACCTAAGGTGCAAAGGCAGTCGGATGCGACTTGAAATGTGTGACTGCAGTTGCACACAATTGCTCTTAATAGGCTTTTTTAGCCTGATTTAGAATATGCATTTGCAAGGATCTGTGGATTAGAAAATTAGCAGAATTTCAATATGTAGAATAAGCTGCTTTGTGTTTTGGACAGTGCAGTCTGAGTTTGCTCCTCTAACTAGCTTTCAAGTACCAGGGAGTAAGGAGTTGGAGAAAATGTATCTTAAAACCCTAGCATTGGGCAGATCTTGTGCAATTGTGAACACAGCTACCCATAATGTGGAAGTCCCTTAGTTATACACCTCAAATGCTTATAGTGAAGCAAGACTAGCCTAGGAGAACTATATGTAGTAAACTCCCTATTTCAATGTCTTTCAGTACTTGTAAGTGGTCAGAGTTATTTAAGATAGCAGCTCAAGTGAGATTTGTCAAATGCAGTTTTGGAAAATCAACTGAGAATTTTCTGAGTCTAATTCTAAAATAGCAAATCCCCAGAAAGATAGATCAGGGACTAAGTGAACTGGGAAAACTACAGTTGTGGAAGTTACAGGAGGTTAGCTTTTTTTGTATTGACTAAAAATTGTGTGCCCAGGGACTGAAAACAAGCAGGAAATATAACGAAGTACTACCTCCAATCGCATAATGAATAATTGACATCTGGCTAAGCAAAATGTCATTGTCAGTTGCTGAAGGTGGGAGTTTAGCAGGGAAATGCCCATCTGGGGGACTCTGAAATGCTGCAAGGATGGATGTTCTGATACCTGAGCATGGACTGGAAGAAATCTCCATCACAAGCTGACACCAAAGTTTGTTCTGTAGAAGACTTGTATCTATAAGCTGCTATTGGTATTGGTCATGTTAAATATTTTTGTCATGCTGGATTTACCTTTTTAAAAATAGCTTTTTGGTTTTGATCAATATTTGAAGAGCAACTCCCTTGTTACACTTCTGAACTTGATCAGTTACATCCATGAGATCAGTGTAAATCTTTTAGAAAGATTTTGAACAAGCTGCATTACTGATTATTATTCCAGGGCTTGGCATACAACCTATACACTCCCTAATGTTACATACAGTGGCAATTTTAGATGTGGCCAAAAAAAATCTAGAGAACTAAAGGAAATAACTTTTCCGGTGGCTTTTGATCTTTAAGTTTTGAGAACCCCAAAAGGAGTACTTGCATCTAATATCTAGAAATGTTCTCACAACTTTAATTTTCACTGAATTCCTTTAAACATTGCTGTGCTAGCATGTAAAAACCAGCAAATGAAATAAAGTAGCCTCTTAGCTGTCCACACTGAGTGAAATGACACTAAAATATTCCTAACTTTTTTTCTTTGTCTGCATAGTCATGCTTTTGTAGCCAAGCTAGTACAGCTGTTCATAGAATAAAGGCTTATGGGTAAGTTAAATGTAGTGTTATACACTCCCTTTAGGAAAAGATGCCCAAAAATTGCCAGCTAGATTTGGCTTTAAAACTCATGGGAAAATCAGCTTAGTTCTGGTTCAGATTCTTTCAGAACCAGAGATTTGAGAGTTGGCTTAAATGTGAGGCTTCAGAATTTGCCTGCCTGGAAACTGGAATTCTCATGCTGAAGCATACACCTAAAATGAAGAGTTCTAGGGACAGAATAAAAAAGTCTTATTAAGCTCAGAATCTAATATACCATTCTAAATATGGAATGCTGCTTAAAGAAATTTAATTACTGCTGTCTTGCTACTTCAGTGAAATATAACTGCTAAAATGTTTGGGTTAGTACAGTATATCATCGATATCTTGGAGGCTGTTTTACTCAGGTTCTTTCAGACCCTGAGAGAGAGAGGTCATATAAGATGTCATTTTGGCACAGGAGAATTGATTTAGGAGGCTATGTGGATGGAAGTTGCTATACATTTGATTTTATATACCATTCCTCAAACAAGGCTGTAAGCAGTTTACAATAAAGCTGCAGAAAACAGATAATAAACTATAATAAAAATTAATGAATTCTTATTAATTTTGCTTGACTGTTTAGACTTACTTTTTTTCAGGAATGAAGCAGAAGTGCTTACTAAAACTGCTGCCGGAACTTTTTTGTAAATAATTTTCCCTATCTGAGGAGTGAGGGGAAGTTATACCCACTAGGTTTTTCAGGTTTCATATTTATTTTCTCATCTGTGGAAAAGTTTCTCATCTGTGGAAACCTGGTAAGAGATGAGCCGTCGTGCTGTGAAAGAGCTAAAGGTGCATGTATATACCAAACCATACACACTCTTATGTAACTTCTGACTGAACTTTAGTTTTTACTTGACATAGACAGCTTAACCTTGAACAAAGTCTTATTCAGTTGCATAGTAACTTGTTTTCTCTAACTTTGTAGCAAATGGACGTTTTCCTGCCTTTGAAGACAGAAGTACAGGTTTCCTCTTGCTTTATGCTGGTTCTGTATGTGTGATTTACTCTTATGCAATGACCCTTTTTAAAACCAATAAGTCACTATATGCAAGGTAAATTCACTCTTATGCGATTGGTGTGGTGGATGCCTGCAGTCAGCTACTTTGTGCTCTGCATTGTGGGAGTGACATGCACCAAAATATAGTCTCCTGCAACATGTCTCTGTAGTTGCCATCCCCATTTTGATAGTGCCCTGTGCTTGAGTGTACTGTCTGCTGTTGTGAGTACCAAAATTGTTTTATAAAAGTGGTAGACATGGGTCTGGGAGTCAATACAGTCAAGGTCTTGGAAAAGTATCCCTATTTGTTATGTTGTAAAGTGGGTTCCCTTTATGCAAATTTGAGTTATGCACTGTGTGACTGCTGGGCTCTGAATAGCTGCTCTCGGGCAGTCTTCGCTCTGGTGTTAGACGTCGAGCAACTTACGGACTCGTGTCGTCGCCCAAGTCAATGTCTTCCCCTCAGGTTGCCAACCCCATTCTCACCTGCCATGACTTGTTGTTCCTTCAGTAGGTGGGGTTGGGCCCATGGTTTGCCCGGTGGTCATTCACAGGACTCCACCACCCCTACACCCAGGCCTCACACCTCCTTCGGTACATCACCCATCCATTGGCCTTGTGGCGGGGTAACGCCTTCCACCTTTGCCTCTAGGTGCTCGCGGCCTGTAGCCATGTTCACCCGTAGGAGCCTGGCTGTCAGCCCTCCTTGCCTACACCGCTTTCTTCAGGGGAAAATGCACAAGAAAAAGGTAAACCTTTCGAGGCTTCTCTTCAGCCTCGCTTCCACAGGGTACATACCCCCTTCCCCTATGCCCCTTTGTCTGGGGGTAACTAAATAAACACAGCACCAAAAATACTGAATAACAAGCCTCTCCCTGCCCTCTTGCTATCCTTCCTAGGACTCTCACTGGGGTTTTGGTCCACTCCTGCCCCATCACCTCCAGTATTACTCTCATCTGCCCATCACTCCATCTGGGACTCTTGGCAATGCCCGCCCTGACTGTAAACCCTCTCAGGGCTCTCCTGAGGTCTTCTCCCCTGGTGCGGCTTCCTCTGCGCCCCATTGTCCCGACACTCCCACCTGTGGTCAGCTCTGCCTCCTGGTGCCGCTCCAGCTATGCCTCCGGCCGGTGTGCCTGCCACTCCCTCGTTGTCCAGTGCAGGCTCCTGTCGGGATACTCTGTCTTGTGCTGTCAGCGTCCACCCTGGCTTGCCAGGCTCAGCGGGTCCCATGGGGAGAGTCCCTTTTGCTGCTGACAGCAGCTGCAGCTTCTCGCCCATGCTGTCCGCCCCATCCGCAGCATTGGCTGCCATTTTTTATCTCCTCCGGCCAGTGTCTGACACTGACTTCCTCGGCCGGCCATAATTGAATAAAAAGCTGGCTGACGAGCCACACGGGCTCTTTGTTCCGCCCCTTGCATGCTGCATCTCAAGCTGCCAGTAAGTATTTCCCATTACTTTGTCTCCTGGAACACGCCATTATGCTGTACGTGTGCTCCTAGAAAACGTGAGGGGAAACTTGTATTGAAAATATTGAACAGGTTAAAAGCATATTTCAATTTTTGTTCATATTCTGTTCTTAAACTAAGACAAGAATTTTCTCCTTCAGCAGTTGTTGCCACTTACTAAAGTCCATTGTGGACTTGTTCTTTGTAAAGTCTTCAAACTTTTTGTGCAGAATAAATGCTTATGACTAGAGGTGCAACAGTACATCAGTCTGAAATTGGCTTGGCACTGATATAAAAAAAATTGACTATACTGGAATAGTTGGTAGGGTCGGAAGGGACCTGAGCAGATCATCAAGTCCATCCCCCTTCCGTGGCAGGAAAGAGTACTGGGGTCAAATGACCCAGGCAAGGTGTACATCCAGCCTCCTCTTAAAGACCCCCAGGGTAGAAGCCAGCACCACTTGTCTTGGAAGTGGGTTCCAGACCTTAGCTGCCCTGACAGTGAAGTAGCGCCTCCTGATATCCAGCCTGAATCTACCCTCTGCTAGCTTGTGACCGTTATTTCTTGTCACTCCTGGGAGTGCTCAGGGGAACAGGGACTCCTTCCACTTTTGAGAGGGCTTGAACTGTAACACAGAAGTTGCTGAAAATGGATGTTGTGCATCAGCATTGCAAAAGTAGGTGGCTGGTTGGTTAACCAAGCAGTATATACTGGTATAGAAATATCTTCTGAGATGTAGGCATTTAAATAACATTTAATAATTGAACAATTAGTTGTGTGACTTTTTCCAGTCCAAGAGCCTAACATCATAAGTGCAAAGTCCATTTTGCTACCTACTAGCCACCTTTTCATACTCCTATCCCAGTGGGGTTCCTTACTTTGTCAGATATGAGAAACTTACTTCCCCATGTACATTTCTTCTGGGTTTCAGTAGATATTAAAAGAGCAACTGACCTTCAAATGAAAGCTGTTAACACTGAGAGCCAACATTAAATAGCTTAAAACTGTAAAAGCCAAATTTTGCCATCTTATACTTAGTTCAGTAAAGACATCATCTATGCTTTGCCTGCTAAAACCTAGATTGGATCACTTATCAAATGATTTTTTTCTATGTTGAAAACAAATCTGAGGTGTTTTGTAACTTATGGGTTGAAACTAAATTACTACCATATCTCTAATTGGAAATAGTGTACTTTGTAGGACTATTTGTTCATTAGAGTTGCAAGGTGAAGGCATCAGTATATGGCAGGGGTATCAAACAAACAGCCTGTCAGCTGGATCTTCCCTTTGCCTGCAGAGGTGGGTGATGTGGGCCATGTAGCTTCACAGGATGTCCAACCTACCTGTTCTTTTCCTTCTCCCTCCCCACTCTTTCTGAAAACACTTTACTTTTTGTAATGATCTTTGTAATGATCTCTTGTGGATAGTTGCTAGATGTGTCATTCAGTGTAAGGTATGTACACTTCAGGTTCAAAAGAACCTTGGCGAGTACTTGAGTAAAGGTGGAATGGATGATTCCCTTGTTAATGCTTACTTTGGAGAAGATGCATAGTGTTTTCAGTGTGCTCTGGGTCTGTACCACAGTAGTAGCCTGCCCTGCTCCAAATGCAGAAATGTGGTGAAGCCACCTTGGGTTATCCCTAGTAGCTGTTCTTAAGTATATAACCACTCAACTCGCTGGAGTATCTACCAAGCATATTTCCAACTTGAAAATATATTATGAGCGCTGGGAGGGGAATGTCCTTGCTGGGTCTCACTGCTGTATAGGTATGTCCACTATATCACTTTCTTTCTCTTAAAGATTGGATTTCCTTGGTGTCAAGTTTGCTACGTTAGTTTCCAGTTGTTTTGGAATAGATATGTTTGTGGAGAAACTATGGGAACTGTGGGCTATTACTGTAATTCTGAGTTACTCAATTAAGTAGGCAGAGGTTGAAGAAGCTGAGCTGTGTTGAGAAACCACTTTGCTCACAAAATAGCTATGGCCAAAGCAGGAAGTGAAGTTTGCCTAACAGCTGTTACTTTGAAACCATTGTCTAGTACTAAATACTGCTCTCAAATTTTTTTTTTTTCCATCGGGTATCGGCAGGCTAAATCAGAACCTCCCTCCTCACAGGAAGGAGGGAATAACTAGGTTTTGTTTTGAGTTTTTTGTTTTAAAAGAAGTTTTAGCATTGCAAATGGAAGGCTGTCTCTTTAGGGCCAGGGATTAATTTGGTTGATGGGCAGACCAGATCTTGCAATTGAGTTTTGATTAAGAGTTGACACAACTTAAATTTAAGAAATGTCAGCAATCCATTACATAACAATTAAAGGGGCATTGGCTCAGTGCTGTCCGGGGTGTGGGGGGGGGACCTCCAAAAAAAAAATACCTCTTTACTTTGACAAAGCTTAAAACTGTTTTAAACCAGCTAAACTGACTTTCAGTAAGAAAATGTTACAGAATTAATTAAAGTTTAAAATGTTACCAAAAAAATAGTCTCTAAAATTCTTAACTATTCCACGAAGGTCTCAAACTGCAAGTTGAATTTTCATGCTTTGTATAATATAAAAACAGCCATCAGAACTCATGCTGTTAGTGTAGCTGACGCTTCTGAAGAAGAAACTTGTTTGGTGCTTGTATTCAAGGAAAAAGTAAGCTGAATATTTAATTACTCGCACCACTTTGGGTTAAATTTGTAATTTTCAATATTCTATAAATAGTTTTACCCTACAGTTTCCCTCTCTTCTTTCCACTGACACATTCCTGAACAAAATACGTTGTCATGGGCACTTAGCAGGGCTTTAAAGTATGACAGAAGTTCATAGCAGATAATGTTACATTTGCATATCTACAGTTCAGAAAAAAGAGAGAGACCTAATCTGTCAGTTCTTTGAACAGCAAAGAGAGAATTTTTGGGACGCAAACAAAGTGAGGGGCAATGGGAAGCCATTTGAATGAGATGTCATAGGGAAACATGCAAGGGTAGGAGTAACCAGGATGAAGACTTCTTTGATTCTGAATGACAAATGCAAATTATTTCAGAATCAGAAGTAAGGAATCATATCTTATCACAGATACAAAGATTGTTTCTTTTCATTACCATAATGGGCATCACATGCCAAGTATTCCTTCAGATCCAGTAGGACTTTCTCAACTGAAAATTGCAAAGCATATGGTTAAACTTAAAGTGAAGAGATGGAAAGATGAGCTAGGCCTACATTTTACACATGTAATGTGCCATTCAAGATTGGTATTAATTCCCCCAGACTCTTTTTTTTAGTTAAATTTCCTTTTTTAAGGCTTGAGTATGAGCCCCCTTCTAGAAAGAGGCTAGCCCACAATCTGTTTTAAAGGTGAGTGAAGTTGAACATGGGGCACAGCAGGAACAAAAAAGAGTGATTCATGGTGGCTGGTCAGTTATTCCTAATGATCCTGATATATCAGTAGGATAGATTTCCCAACCCAGTCACCAGGGAGACTGGGAGTAATCATAACACCTAAAAATGCCTTGCTCTAGAAGCTAATAAAGAAGAAAATTTTAAAGTGCACTTTGAGAAGAGTTTTTCTCTGTGACCATGTGGGGAGGAGGCAAAGTGTAAAGAGTTCTACAAGAGCCAAGAAACAAAAGATCATGACTCTTCAGGCTGTTGTTGCCTCACTTCATGAACTGTTAGGAAAATAGTGTATCTAATTCTGAAATCTACTGTTAGTAAAGTTTGTACAACTTGAGGAATACTTACAAAAACACCAGGCTGTACTTCCTGCAGTCTCTCTGCAACAGCCTAGTCAAATGCTGTTTACAAGAGCTTATGCATCTCTGATTTTAATTGGTCTGTAACACCTATGTATGGCCTGTGGGCTGGATCATGCCCTCAGCAGCTCAGGGAATTCGACACCTTGGCTGGAGCATGCTGCCAAGGAGGAATCTCCAAGATCTTATTGCCTGCCATATTCAGTTAATTCTCTCATGAAGCAGGGGAGGCACCCCCAGGATTGCAAGCAATGACCCTGGGTAGCAAAAGGTTATCAATCCTTGGTTTGAAATGTAAATTTACCTTGTCTTCTGTCCACCTTGACAACTGTAAAGCATCCAAACTGCCAGGGTAAACAAGATGGGGACAGCCAAGTGGCATGCCTTTAAATTTTTTTTTAGACCAGTTTTACATGGAAAAACTTAAGTTCAACTTTCAGAACAACATTGTCAAAATTATCAGCAAGACAGCTGTACAAAGAGGCAAACCACCTGTGTTGGCAACTAAAACCAAGAGCAATTGCTTTCAACTCACTCAAGATTAAGCATGCCACAACTAGAGATGTAGTTTGTGACTACTTGTGTATATAACAAATATCTACCAGTAGTTCTTGGTCTCATTAGACTTGAGGCTGGGAACTCCAAAGACCACACAACAGATCAGTGTTCTTAATGCTATGGATTCCTATATGAAATCTCTGGTTTATCATATGAATCATGTTTTCACACCTCACAATACTGTGGCACCCTGGGGCATTCTTGAGAGGATCTCAGGGCACCCTAGTTGAGAATCATTGCCATATGTGAAGCTGATCAAATCCTATATTCAGTGATTTTTGCCTGACCCTAGCACCTTGCTAGCCTTACTTTATCCTCAATACACTGGGGGGGGTGTTCAGTGCAAAACAATGCTGCTTTACAGCAGATGTTGTAAGAAATTGATTGATTGTAACTTGCCCCGATAGTGCTGTTTTACGTATACGAAAGTGCTTACCCTAATTTTATTTTTGTTGGATTATGAGGATGAATATAAAACTAACAATGTGGTGGTCTTTTTCAAAAAAAAAAAAAGAAGTATTTAGAACAGAAGTCTTTATATTTGACTCATCTGTGAAAGTGCTACAACATCTGTTTGAGTAGAAAAATTTATCTTGGATGAAACTAGAACTGGAAAATTCTAAGGGCCAGGTTGGGGATTCAGAAAATGAACAAATTTTAACACACTATAAAATATTTAATGCCAAAGTAGGTGAAAGAGCCAACTTCTAAATCGGAGTTTTGAAGAATAAGGTGTAAAATGCAGTGAAACTTTTTCTGTTTTTACTTTTCGTAGGTTACATTTATTTAAGAATATTGCAAACAGGACTTTCTTTAAAAAAAAACCCAAACCATGTTATGTTTAAATAAATCTGTAGCTATCACTTTTTCACTAAACATTGTATTTGACTTTCTTAGTACATGTAGAATATGATTTTCTTTAAGTCATACCTAATACTTATACAGAACTTTTGTATTGTCATTTGGGAATTTAAAAAAAAAAAATTCTACGTAGACATGGATACACATTAAAAAACATACATTATTAAAGGTTATATAAATTATGTGTTCCAAAGTAGACCAGCCTTTTAGCAAACCTTTGGAAGACATTTGTTCAAAATTCAGTTAAAACCATGATGGTTTAAATTGGTGTAAGCCAATAGTTTTAAAACCACAGTAGTCGAAACTGTCCAACCCCACATGGAAATGCCAAGGTACAAAGAACATTAAGATGAAGTCGCTGCCTTATGCCAAAGCTTATTTGATCCAAGTCAACCTCGGATTACTCTGAGCTTTCCTCATTAAGCGGCTTTTTATATTATGCATGCCTGTTTAGCTAGAATTGCAAAGGTTGTGCCTGCTCTTTCACCCATTCCATTACTTTCTCATAATAAAAGACTACTTTGGGTGGTAGAAATGATGTTTGGTAGCATGCTGAGTACCTTTCCATTTACCTAGGGGAGAAAATAGTGTTTTTTGATTTAAGGGTTGTCATCCTTCTGTGGGGAAAGAGGTATCAGAATCTGTTCCAAAAAATATGTCCAGTGGTTTGAAAGCCTATCATTTGGCAGTTACATATTTTATACATATAAAGCAAACCATTTGTTTGTACAAACCAAATACAGTAAATTAAGGTCTCAAGCAACAAACTGGGAAGACTTGGCAGCAGTTAGTTGGCCTTTGCCTTGTAGTGGAATCCAAATGAAATCTGGTTATCACAAAAGTCAGTACCCCCAAGTCAGAATAAAAAGTTGGTTTAATTGGGACCCTAACTTGGAGTTAAGGTTGTTCTTCTGTAATTCTCTTCCTTTAGCTAAAGTGTTGCAACAGAAAAATACTGTGACGTTACCCTTCTTGTTTTTACCATTGTTGAAACTTTTTCAATCTGAAAAACATTTCAGAGAAGGAACAAAGCAGTTTATGCTACTTGGCTCTTTCAAAAGAAGGATGGGTCGGTTTGGCAGTTTGTTGGTTGTTTTTTGGGTTTGTTTTTAAGGATACTACTAGAACCACTGCAGATGGAGTGTTCTCCAAGTATAGCATATCTTGGATTAAACTGATGGAGACTGCAGACAGCCTTTATAGGCAAAGCTTTTAAAGACTTGATGTTATCTTGGTGGCTTAGTTTGTAGATAAGAACCTGTAACAATTAAATTTAGTTGACCCTAGAGGAAACAACTTGCACAACCTGTTGTTCAGCATTAGTTGGGGGAGCTGGATATCATGTAGGGTAACTACTTAAGAAAACATCCAGTTTTTAATACATTCCTTCCTTGTAGAGCTGAATTCCAGTGGCAGTGGAAAACTAACAATATTACAATTCAATAGTGGCTAGTTGTAGCAAAGAGGACCATAATGGGGGTGAATGGCAGCCCTGTTTCCTGGCTTGTCACTCTCTCTTTTTCCAGTGTTGGAGCACATAAATAAATACCTTCTGTTCAGTCCCTCCTAGTGTAAACAAATGCTGTACTGTGCAAAAGGAAGTAAGGAAACTTTTAGTCTTTCACATGTACTGCAAACATGGAGGTCAAAGAGGTACTTTTCAGTCTTGTCTTCAGCTGAAAAGTCTGTGGAAGCAGCCTGTTGTGATGAATCCATATCATTTGCATACATTTGCTTTCTTATAGGTAAATGTTTTGTTTCTATTCTTACAGAGAAAACAGCTCTTCTTAATTCTTGATCAGCTGGCTATAACATAACATCTCATCACCATGGCAGAAATGTCTCCGGAGGAAATTCAGATGAGGGCCAACCAGGTCACTGATGAGGTAAATGACTTACTAAGACTCCTTTTTTAGTAATGATTTGTAATCTCTAGATCGGTAAGAGGAGTTTCGAAAAGAGTGGACAGGGCAAAATCAAATATCCTAAACTCGCATCTTACCTGGTTTGGGAATTCTAGCTGCTATGACCAAAATATTTCTTAAACAGGTGCCTGAAGCTAGGCTTCTAAATTGCCTGTAGGAGTCTGCCTGACTTTAAAGAAATAAAAGAGCAAAGTCCCCAACAGCTGTCACAAAGGTGAGAAATGGCTCAGCACTCACGCTGGTAAATTAAGCTGGTTCCTAAACATAAAGGCCTGGACTTTGAAAGCATTTGTTTTTTGAAAATCTTGGTTTAGCTGTAGTGTAATCTTCATCGACTTGCCCCAAAGTGCAGCTCTATTATTGCAGAATGTGACAGTAATCAATGCTGTCTCTGACCTTAGCAAGTACTAAGAAATGAGCTTGACTCATGGAAAAGAATTTGAAATCATTATAATCCTGACAGGTTTTCTTAAAGTTGCTTCTCACATTAGCAAAGTTATTGAAAGGTGGTGTACTTGACTATTATGTTGTAGTGAACTGTTTTAATGTTTGAATAATTTGTTAATCGTCTTACAACGTGAGCTTGACCAAATGAAATTTTCTTTCTTTCTAGTCTTTGGAAAGCACAAGAAGGATTCTTGGCTTGGCTGTTGAGGTAAGAAAATTCTCAAATTACTCTAGAAAAATGAGGTTTTCCTTGGATTAATGGTGTATTCGGAGAAAATGTTTGTGCCCAAAAGCTTAAAGCATCATTTGGGTAATTTTATGTAAAAACAAGCTCATGGGCCACATGAAACATTTGAAGCTTATGAGCTTGTTTCTTCCTCCTCATCGAATCCATGCAAAGTAACAGTAGTTTGAGAGAGACTTCATTAGTAGATATGTAAAAACTTGGATATGGAGAAGAGAAGGCTCTATATACCATCTGCTTCTCAGCTTAGGTTTCTTGTATGACTAACAGGCTGAAGAGATTAACTTCCTCAATAGCAGACTTCCTGTTCTGCAAAGTGGTTTGTTCTCTAGAATATTGTGGCTTGTAAGGTATAGGCAGTTCCCTGTTTTGGCTGGGTGGATCTTGTGTGAATGATCATTGTAGTTGATGCATACCATTCCTTTTGTTTCTAACTGGACTGAAGTAGTTTGCTGCTTTGTGGACAGATTTTTTTTTTTTTTAAGAGGAAAGTGTAGATTGCAAGAACAGTTAAGTAGTTAGTTTTAGGTATAGCTTTTCCCATACTTTTGGGTTGTCTGGGTTTTGTTTTGTTTTTTAATATTAAAAAAAACTTTTTTTCCCTTTCTACTGACAGGCATAGAACTGACTAGGCAGGGTGACAATAACAGAATATTCAGTCACTTGTTCAAAGCAGACTAAAAAAATGGGTATCTTGGGTGCATAATTTTGGATTCATAGTACGTTTTTCTTTCCATTTTGAGATGATGGGGAGACCTAAAACAATAAAGACTTGAAGCTTTTTCTTGCCCTTATGGTTGAGAGGAGCTTTAAAGATGATTCCTCACTATGAGGACCTGAGTTGAGGTTGAGGAGACGATACAAAGTGGGGACCTATGTTGGCAGCCTCTTGCTGCCAGACTTCACAGGAAAGGAGAAAACTGGTGCCAGCCTTTCTCTGACTTATGTTTAGTGTAAGATGTTGAGTACTAGAATCTGGTACTGATACCAGGCTGCTTCTGCACTTGTAGTTCAAAGTTCCTTTAAAAAATGCCTTTTTAAGCAATCATCAGAAACCCAAATCTTCCCTGTCATAGTATGTTTTAGCCTAATAAGCTCATGCTAAGCTATGGTCACTTATAATTATGTGGCCTTAATGCCCACTTCTAGACACTGATCCCTTCAGACACTGATTTCTCCAGTGCCAGGACTGTTCTTGAGTTATCTGGCTCTAAAACTGAAAAGAAGATGACTGATCCTTCAAACAGCTGATGCAGGGTCTAGAGACTTGAACTTAGATTGGGCAGTTCTCTTGCAGCAAAATTAATTTTTTCTTTTTCCGGTTTTGGTGAAGGCCTCAAACATTAAGCAGTGGTGGAAAGTGAAGATTATGGGGGTAGAATAGGCTAAAACCAACTTTCTAAACACAGTGTATCCATGCTTCACACTTTTAAAAAGAGTGAATCAGTGTGTTTAAGAGAAGAGGTGAGGGAGGGCAGATCAAGTTCCCCATGGTAAGGGAAGGAGTGGGGCTGGGTCTGGGGCTGCACAGGCAGGGCAGGGCACAGGATAGTTGTGGTGGCTCATCTGGGGATGGAAAGAAGGGGGGTGGCTCCCTGCTGCTGTATACACCTGCCAAAGGAGGCATGGGGGGGGGGGAGCTCAGATTTTGTGCACAGAGTGAGGACCGACTGTGGGCTTGGGACTACACCAACTTCTTTGTGGTTCCGGGCGGGCTGGGCCAGGGCAGTGCCAGGAGGAGGGGTTATGGGGTGGGCTACATCCACCCCAGAATTCACCATAGCCCCCCTCCCAGCCCCCACCCCCACTAGGGGCCAGGGGCTGTACCAGCTCCTTCCAAGTCCACAGTGGGTAGCCCACCTTCGCCCTGTGCACAAATCCATGGGGCATGTGCTCCCCCATGCTGCCTGTGGGAGTGCACACAATGGCAGGAGTGCCCCTTCCTTCCCTGCCCTGCCCACTTCCTCCAACACCATCAAAGCCTTGATCTGCCCCCACCATGCTGTTCCTCGCCTACAGGCTTACCAGTCGGATGCTGCTCTCCAAGCTGCTGGACTGCATATCGGCTATCAGATTGGAATTGATCATTATGTCTGGTTAATAACCAGCCATTGGTATCGCCCAAAAAATTATTTATCAGTGCATCACTGCTTTCAACTCAAGACTTCTAAAACGCTGCACAAATATTTGAAGAGGGCTGGTAATAGCAATGTCATTTCCACCAAAATTACAGCATTGTCACTGCAAAAATGCACAGATTTATAGGTGATTATTTGTCAAGTATGCGTCTCTCATGGAGGTGATGTAATTCTTCAGTATAAGCTTCTATAATACAGTGTTCTGCTGTAGTTCAAACATGGATTGCATTTTTTTTCACCGGCACTAGGGTGTTTTTACTTTGTATTTTAAAATAGATTCTCTTTACAGTCCCAGGATGTGGGAGTCAGGACTGTCACCATGCTGGATGAACAAGGAGGTGAGTTCTTGGATACAAAGTGGAATTGTGAATATGGAGTCTTGCATGGCTTGCAAAAATTGGTACTAATATTTGTATGGTGTCCACATTTATCAGCTTTTGGCTTCCTTAATTCTAATTGATATAGAAAGGCAAGTAAGATATTCCTGTATTTTTGCTTTTTGGTTTAAAGTTAGCCAGGGACAACAGCAGGTTGTCCAGTCAAATAATGGTGGTGTGATGTATCCTTCCTGAGAACAGGAATTTCATGCAACTCTTAAAGTAAACACAATGACAAAAATACTATGCCATGAGGGGGGAAGACCTTTAAGCAAGGAGTTCTAGAAACCTGCAAGCAGCATCTGTTGTGACATATGCCACTAGCACTTAACGTTTCAGAGAAGTGCATTTTGGCGGGGGCGAGTCTCAGTGTGTGCAAATATATCTTGCAGTTAGATTTCTCCAGTGTCTAATCTCCTCAAACTTTGTCTACTTTCTTTTAGAAAAGCTAAATCGTATAGAAGAAGGCATGGACCAGATAAACAAGGACATGAGAGAAGCTGAGAAGACTTTGACAGAACTCAATAAGTGTTGTGGTCTTTGTATCTGTCCTTGTAAAAGGTCAGTTGGTTCATATTTGGGTGCAAGTTCTAGGATCCTACAAAAAATATCCTACTGGGGAAAGTCAGCACTAGTAGTTAAAATTACCTAGAGGCATCTGATACTTATGAGTAGCTTGCTGAAAAAGTACTCTTAGCATAGTGGTAGCTAAAACATGCCTGTAGTAACCATTTGTTATCTTGACTTTTTGGATATGGTGAGTATTAACATATTTGTATACCATCTTGCAGAACGGAATGCTAATCTGCTGTAAGCATTAAAGCACTAGAAACATTTAAGACCCAAGACCATATAAAATTCTTTTTTTATTTTCCCTCCCTGTTGCTAGTAACTTTGCATTGGAAGGAGTCATCTAAAAACCATTCCCTCTCCAAAATATTTCTCCACTGCAGGCACTGAAGACCCCCTCCCCGTCCTCCTAAGTGGGGATGCAAAAAAAGTCTAGCATGTAATCGAAATTCCATGTTATACACTGCAGTGGGAATGAAGAAAGGAAAAGAGGAATAGGCTTTGGTCTATCAGTTTAATTTTTAGCACTTCATTTCTTCATCAGTGTTGCTACCAACCTATTAGAAAGTGTCAGGTAATAAAAGGCTTTTTCTGAAATTGGCTAAATGGCACTTCTGTCATTTGCTTAAACATTCTACAGCAAAACGTGAGGTGAAGAGCAGAGCATTGCTGACTCTAGGTAGGTTAACTGGTATTTAAAAATGTGTAATTGAGTTGAAACTGTACAAAGAAAGTAGTGGTAGGGGAAAGAAAAATTATCATGCATATTCTTCCAATGAACTTGTGTATACAATCTTCATTCTCATGATAGAAACCAAAAGAAGCCTGACATGAAAGTTTCTGAATTGTGAATCAGGTGGATTAACTCTAAGTTAAAATACCTCAAGATAGCCTGTGCTCATTCAGATCGTAATGCTGTTGTGACCATTCTAGATTAAGATGGAAAACTATTTCTAGTTCTGAAGGTTCACTTTATTATGTAAATCTGAAATTAATAGCTCTGGCCTGTAGTTTAGGTCAAAGTTGTTGTCTCAAAATATGATTTCACTTGGATATCTTCCTTCTTGGCAGATTTCTAGGTTTCTCACACGTTGCTCACTGCAGTCATAGGCAATGAGCTGGCATCTTTTCACTGACATCCTCTGTTAAATACTATCTCATGCTGTGTTTAAGGCATTTTTGTAGCAGTTCCAAGTATATTAATTCTGTAAGATGACTGACTTAATGAAGTGCCTTAGCTTTTGGTATGTGTGGTGAGAAATGGATTAAATACAGGAAGATAAAAAGCTATCAGCTCCTCAAATCCACTTGGTACAGGCTTTTCATCCCAAATTCCACTGAGTGATATATTTTTACACCAGATATGCATCACTGGAAATAACTTCTCTCTTTCTCCTTCCCTCACTTGAATTAAGACTGCTTTATAAATATAACTTTTTTTGTTCCCTTTCCACATGGGACCTTGGCTGTACTCTGAAAAATCTGTGTCACTAACCACTGTTTGCTTGTTTGGTCTTTACTGTCTCTCTTCTCATTCTCTCCTAACACCCTCACTTGCTTTCTAAAAATGAAGACTAAGTACCAGAAGCTGGATTCGATTAACTGGTGAAAGTGGATTTTAAGACAAGGGCACCCTGTACTCTTAACCAGCTGTCTAAGGTGATGTTCTAAATTGGATGTACACTTGCATGTGCATGCTGTATGCATGCAAGAAGTCTTGTGTCTGCTTTTGTGTTGTAATATTGATGTTTGTTTTATAGACAAGAATATATATGCTAGGGAATGGGTTAGTCATAGCAGCCTGTTTAACCCTGATCCAGCTGCCTGAACCTGGGCTGTAAATGCCAGAGCTTTACTATGTCATTGCAGATCTTGAGCATATTGGCTTTCTTTGGTAACTATAGTAGCTTTTTTTTTTTTAAAGGTTGTTATTTGTTAACTGCAGACTTGCTCCCTCTCAAGCTCCTTCAACAACCACAGTAAGTTTTGAGAAGAAGCTACTTTTTTCAGTCGGCCCCACAAATCAAGGAAAATGGTTCCTGGACTCTTGCATGATCTGAGAGAGACTTTACCCTTCTGAACCTATGACATCCCACTAAAGAACTAAAATGTTAATTATCCCTTTATCTAATACACACACATGCACGCATATATGTGCACCCCTGTGCAGAAATGAGTTTCTGCTTGTATGAATAGGAATTGGTGGATGTGACTTACAGTGAATCGGAGTACAAAAAGGGATCAGATTTGTAGTAGGACTGCATCTCAGTTTGGAGGTAGTTACAGTTAGTGTGTTTGTTTTTTCTTATTTAAGATACTTGGTTCTATTAAGGGCTTGTTTTTTGTTTGTTTTTTTTTTTATACAGTTAGACTATTTCTGAACACCATAATTTACTCTGATTCAGGAGTAGTAAATTACTTAAGTCCATCCTGTTTGACATGGGCATCTCCTTGTTTCTGCAAGTCATTTAAGTTTTATGATAGGAGAAATTGTGAAATGGGAATCCAAATCTGGTCCAACTGAAGAACTCCAAGTTTGCTTCTTGAAAAGAGATTTTTTTGATCATTCTGACCTTGTTCAGGGTCATAGCCAACGCAAAATTAGTTTTTTGCTGCTTTGCTCATCTACAGTCCTAACATTATTACAGCAAACAGTAGTTAAAATCTGAGGGAGAGGGTTTTTTTGGTTGGTTGGTTTTTTGTTTTTTTGTTTTTGTTTTGTCCGTCGTTCGTGTCGTCCCCCCCCCCCGATGATTGATTTAAGGCCTGATTTCAGAATAGCTCTTCTTTAGATTAGAGGTCTGCTTTCTCTTGCCCACCTCCAAATCTTTCCTTTATTCCAGTGCAACACAGTGTGGATGTAGTTTAAAATGCTCTTATGTCAATTATACTCAAAGAATAAGCATTTCAGTCTGTACTAACAGGAGTCTTACAACCTGTATTAGCCTGACCTCTTGTCTAGATGATCACAGTTGTCGCTTCTGGTCTTTTGATTGCACTGATTTTTATAATTGTTATATTGGGATAAGTTGTAGTGCTTTCACTAATCCTTTTTATTGCTCTCACTGCTTTCTATGTTGACAGAAGGGCAGAAGTGACTTAGGGGAACCAGTTCTATAACAAGTTAACAATCCTCTGACTTTTGTACCTAAACAAGGAGGACATACAAAAAAAACTAGAACTCTTGGTTCCAAAATGATATCTTTTTATTAGACCAACTGGAAAATGGCAAGAAAATTGTCCTTTTCTGCAAGCTTTTTGGGATCAAAGATCCTTTGTCAGGCTTCTGGGAAAAGTGTATATGGTTAAAAAGTCCCCATAGGTAGGAAGTAAACTTCATTTTTGCACAAAGGGAGCTGAAGATGGAAGGCTGTCCCTCTGTGTCCATGAGAGTGTCTTTGAGCTGTGTTGAGTAGCTCTTTGTGTTGATCAGGTAGAATTCCTTCCCTGAAGGTGTCAGATGGCAGGCATGGAGGCAAAAAAACTTCCTTGTTGTTCTGTAATGAAGCTTAAAATCCAAAATCAAGGAGGATGCAGCCAACACTTCCTGTACTAAACACTTCATTTATTTTCTTGTAAGGACAAAGAACTTTGAATCTAGCAAGGCATACAAAACAACCTGGGGTGAAAGTTCAGAGAATGCAACAGATAATGTGGTAGCCAGGCAACCAAGACCTGTGAATCAGAATCAACCACAGACAGTTGGAGGAGCAAGCGGGGGATATGTTACACGGTATGTTTATCTCTACATGCCCACATGAATTCAAGTAGTGACTAGATATGTAACTTTCTAGTGCGGGGGTCAGCAACATTTTTGGCCAGAGTGCCAAACACTCCAGCCTCCACACATGCCTTGACTTGACATGCTGGAGGCAGATGGCAGGGGAGCCACGAGGGGCCCAATCCTTGTTGCTGGCAGTGGGTGCACACATGCCTTTGGGCAGATGGTGGGTGAAGGGCCAGTGTTGCGCTGCCCCAGCTCATCCCTGACATGTGCCACAAGACCTGCATGCACCTGCCGCTGCCCTGGAGTGATCCAAGGGCTCCAGACCTTGCTGCAACTGTTTGCAGCCTGCCTGCCACCTGCTACAGGTGCCCAGAGACCAGGCCAGCTGTGGGAGGCTGGAAACAACTGCATCAGGCTCTGGAGCTCCAGCCAGGCTCTATAATTGTGTGCATGCAGCTGTGCTGCCACCATGGAGCCTGGTTGGTGTGCCAGAGCTTAGTGCAGCTGTCTGCAGCCTCCAGGCCAAACAGCCTAGGTCCCAGCCATGGAGCCCAGGCTGCTTGCAGTAGGACTTGAAGCCTCTCTGCTACATGCTGCAAGTAGCCTGGGCTCTGTGGCTGGTGGCAGCTGCCCAGAGCCTGAGCTAGCTGTGGCATACTGAACAAAATGGCCTTGCCTGCCATGCTTCTGCATGTGTGCCAGGGGCTGCTGACCCCTATTCTAGTGCTGATCAGAAAGGGGTTGCTTTTGCTTGATGACTTGCATATAGTTTCACTTTTCATAGCATTTGAAATAAAGAGAATACCATTTACCATTCTCATGTTTCTGGATGGAAAGGATCAAAAGCACAGAGCTCTAATTTTTCTAAATGCATAGCTACTGTTGTAGTGCTTAGTCTGAGGATTGTCCTTTTGAATTTTGAGAAGTCTTTTATTAAAACTTTTTGTGTGTCCACTTTAGCAACATGAAATTTAAGAATGAGGATGAAAACTTGATTATACGGTAATAAATAATTGCAGACCCCTTGACTTAGAAATAAAGGTTGTAATGACCTGTGTATTTTTAGTGGGCAATCCCAAAATAATTTCAGGTGGGGAAGCAATTCCTTGATTCCTGAACACAGTTTTTCTCTCCTGATAATCAACAGGATAACAAATGATGCCAGAGAGGATGAGATGGAAGAAAATCTGACTCAGGTGGGAACTATCCTAGGGAATCTAAAACACATGGCTTTGGATATGGGCAATGAGATTGATGCACAAAACAAGCAGATAGACCGGATAAATGAGAAGGTAAGAGCCAAGGAGTCCTGTCCCTGCCACCTTCACCTTTTGAACTAGTTGGGAAGATAAATAATAAGGAACTGTTTAAGTAAATGGAATTACCTTTGTGCTTTATGATGCATTTTACCACTGCAAGCATCTTGATGGTAGCGCACTAAACTCTTACTACCAATCTCTGAACATATTCTATAACTTGTAACAATGCACTTCCAAACTGTGCTGTCAGCGTTGGGAATCGGTGTTCTAACTGAATCAAAGTGAAGTACTTCCAAGAGTCGAACATCAATCATACTGTAGAACTGGATGCTTAGAGAGCTGTTCATCCACACCAAGTTGGGAGGAAACTTGCTGCAGTAGGGTTTTTTTCTTGCAGCAGCATGAGACTCCTCATACAATTCCTTTGCAATGCACAAAACTTGCCCATAGTTCTCTAACACAAAATATTACTCTTCTGAATGTATTGTTGTTTTAACATCATTTTCTCTAAATGGCAAAGAGAAAGTAAATGGGGACTTCTTATTTACTATTTCTACCAAGATGAGAACGAGGGGTCATGAGAAGAAACTAGTTAGGTAATGCATTTAAAACCAACAAAAGGAAGTCCTTTTCTTCATGCAGCATGCAATTCAAATGTGGATCTCCTTGCCACCAGACATTGTGGAAGCTGGCAGTGTAGCCAGTTTCAAAAGGATTGAACAGATTCTTGGAGGAAAGGAGTATAAGTTGCTGTTGAGCATGGGAGTGAAGGGCACAACCTCAGAACTGGAACTTCCTAGACCCTAAATGCTGGAGGCTGCAAGTGGGGCGGGGGAAAAAGGGGTGGGGGGCCCTTCTCATGCCCGGTTCACTCTCCCTTTTTGGCATCTGATCTTTACCACTGGGACACAGGAGACTAGCAAGATGTACCCATGGTCCAACCCAGTAAATGGCAATTCTCATGTTCTTATTAAGATGAATTTTAAACACTTAGTAGGTTTTATGGGTGCAAGCTAGGATAATGCAAGCTTAGTGTTCCAAAAATAGGAAGATGTTGAGCTCTTAATTGGTGCTTTAAAGTTGCACCACCCCTTTCTCCTTCCACTCCAGCTCAGAGGTCACCAAGAAGTGATGGATTTCACCCTTTAAAATCCATGCCAGCTAAAAAGGGAAACAAAAGTAATAATATTACATATTTGTATATATGACAACTGAAAAGGGAAGCTGATGATAATTGCCTGCAGCTTGATTGCTAGTTGAGCAATAAGGGAAGCTAAAAGTCCTTAACCACAACCAAGTGGTCTTAGTAGTACAAGAAGGAGGAAATACAAAGGTGATTGCACCAATTACATGTTTTGTGCCCAGGGAAGAATTAAAATGAGCCAGGTTGACTGGTGTTGTATGATGTGGCTGACAGTAGATATAACTCTTTCCATGTTCCCTGCTTTATACATGTAGTACAAGTTTTGGCAGTATTGCCAGTATGCAGTGCTGACTGGTGGTCAAAAACATGTCTAGTTCACAAAGTGTTTTAAAATAGCTATAAACATAAAGAAAATAGGAACAGGAAGGGTTTGTCCTGCAGTGAGACATGAAGGAGCTGTCGTCTTATGGCAATGACCTATTTGGTATCTGTCTGGGGAAAGATTATTTATAAAACTAAAAATGTGTTTCTTTGGTCAGAACAAGAACCAATGGCTGGACAGTGAGGCTAGAACAACTTTTTGGAGACCTAACACTTTAAATCCTAATTTGGATGTTTAAGTATCTTCTGGGCTGTAGAATTTCATGGGTTCCATGTAGGCCTCACTGACATGACACTTGATAGCTTGTGTGTGTGCTGTAGCTTGTTTTTTGGGGAGTTTTGTTTTGTTTTTAAATCCAGGTGGTTAGGTTAGATTAAACCCTTTTCATCTGACAGCTACTTCTGGCTTGTGGGTTTAATTGGTTTATACAGTCCAGTGTCTTTTTAAACGGTGAAGTTCTTGCAAAGTTATTTCCTAAACCTTATCCTACCTTGGCTGCTATCAGAGAAACAAACCATTGTGGAAAGCCACTTGCCTCACTAGTCACTGAAGTAAGCTTAGAGGAAAATCCTTGTCAGATTTCCCTAAATAACTTCTCCCAGCTCCTCTAAAGCCTCAAGAGGATGGCTAGAGTGATGGAAGAAAACTAATACAATCTTTCTGCCCTTTTGCAAAACTACAAGCCACTACTGAGTCAACAGCAAAGGCTTCCCATTTCCCTTCTGTGAATCCAAATAGTAGCGCAGTGCAGTTCTGTGGACCAACCTATGGGGGGTAGACTTTGAATTTATTATGTTAATTTTGCTTGGCATAAAGTCTTCCAGTCACCTGTTGTTGTTGTTAAACATGCTTTTTACATTTCAGGCGGATACCAACAAAGATCGCATTGAGCATGCCAATGTCAGAGCCAAGAAACTCATTGATAGCTAAAGCCTGCTGCCATTGTCCAATATCTTTCTCCAGCTGCAAGCCACCATTTTCATGGATCTGTGAAACTTCCTGTATCTCAGAATAAAAAGGGCTGTGAAGAGTGAAAAAGAAGCTGCTTCATTAGGGTTTCCCTCTTCTTGGCCTTGTATTCAGACTTGGCTTTGACTTCTTCTCCAGCAATGTTGCCAACCTAGCTCACTCTTAATAGGGAAGAATTGATCCTGTTTTAATCTAATTTTAATTCAGCCTGTACAGGGCTTGCTTTCACAGCTTTTGGTTTTTTGGTTTTGTTTTGTGGTGTGTTTTGTCCTCCCCGCCCCCCCTTTTGCTTTTTAATGTAGTCCTCATCCTTTCCCCTGCACAAACTGTTCTATTCAGTTTGGGGAAAATGGTGGTGTAACATGAGTTAACACTTGTGGAAAGGTTGGACAGGGCACTTCATATGCTTTATGTTCCTTTGAATTACCTCGGAGTTGTGTACCCTCACTAAAATAAGGGCTTGATTCTTTGTCTGGTACTTCTTAATTTAGCAGGCTAATCCATAGCTTTACAGGTGGTTGGTTTAACTTTCAAGCAATTTTATGAAAGGCTTTGGGGGGCTAAGTTTTTGAACTACCAGATTTTAAGAAGTTATAGCCAATGGCTACTACATTTAGGTTGAGGGCTTTAATGCATACTTGTTTAAGTACACAAAGTGTAATGTTAAATTAAATTGGAGGGGTACACCAGCTTTAATCCATCACGTTACATTAAGGAAAAAATAAATGGCATGGTTAGCAACTTCTGCTGCATTTTTTTCCTAATAATTATATCTCACACAACTTTATTTGAAGTAACCATAAAGCTTTGGACAAAACTTCAAAATGAATAGAAATATCTAAGCTCACAAGAGACTTTAGTCTGAATACATTGTAGAGCAGATATCTTGTACTTGTATAGATATGTGTCTAATGTAATCCAGTTCTATATCAAAAATCTCAGTTGGGGTTTATATAAAGGTTTGTTCCCCTGCAGTGGCTCTGGGGCAGCTTTTTAAATCTCTGAATCAATATAATGGAAGAAATATATCTTCTGAAGTCTGACAGACTTGTTCTTTTTAAAGCCTGTGTAAAGTCATCCTACTGAAATATGTAAGTGCATCTTCCCACCTAATCTAAACAATAAGTAATAGCAAATTTACAATAAGTGACTAACATTTTTAAGTCTTTAGTTTGTAGCAATGTTTCCTGAAAGAACAGCAAATATTTCATGAACTACTTCTCTCCTTTTCTCCCTCGTTCTGGGAACAATCTGCTTGCTCTAGTTCTGCTGTAATAAACCAGCTTAGTGATCAGGCTTTAAAACACATAGTAGGAAATGATCCAAATCCAAGTAGTTTACAGCCAGAATGCTCTAGTTTCTCTGTAATAGAGGAGTTAGCTAGCTGGGTTGGAAAGGGATTTGTTCTTCCTATGAACAGATTGTGCATGTTTTGTTTTGCAAATGCATTTAATCTGCTCTACTCCCAGTGTTCTCCTAAAAGTTAAAACCACAAGTGGATTGTTTCAGGGGTGAAGAAAGCTGTTATAGTATCCACTTCTTCAGTCTATGAATGATTTATATGTAACCTAAACTGTGATATTCAGTGCTAGCACTTTGTGGGAAAGGGAGGGTTCTGCACAAGTCACTTGAGGATTTTATATGTAACACTTTTTTTTTTTTCCCAGTAATTGAGTATTTGCAGCTCTTAAATTCTGGGCTAAAGCTAACATTCAGAATGTCACAAGATGGGTAATTTTGGTCATGCATTAACCAAATATTAGGTATGTAACATACTCTAACCAGCAAAATAACTAGCATTTTTAAGCCACTTCAGGGACATCTCACTGCAAACAAATCCTGGCCATTAAAAACGAAAGTGAGACATAACTAGAGAGGCTAGATAAAACACTGGAAAGTCTAGTATGAACCAAGATAATGATGCCAATTTTTGCTGATAATGGACGCTTGTGGTTGTATGTTGACTTTGGCTAGAGTTGGAAGGATGCCCACATGGTTAGCAAAGTGGTATTCGGAAACATTGCAGGTTCCTACAAGCTCTTAAACAGTGCATGGGAAAACTCTTTTTTTTGTATTTGTGTTGCTTTATTTGTTTTAAAGGGATTTGAATACTTAAGTCCCCCCCCCCCATAAGTCTGGTAGTTGAAAAAACATTTCCTGAAAATTAACATTTTGGGCTCTTTTGTTCACTTCAGTGGTATGTTCTGCTGAGGATAGGAAACTCAAATAGTTTCTTTGGTGCAGTGCCACAGATTACAGGACTCCCTGTGTACCTGTGGGTTGGATCTGACTTGTAGGCCAGGGGCTGAGCACCTCTGTTCTAGAACTTCTTCTAGGATTCCTTTGGAATACTCTGCTTCCCTCTTCCCCTCCTATCCCCCACTACTAGAAAAAAAAAAATTTTTTTTTAAATTTTTTTTAACCCATGTTTGACTTCCCATGCTGCTGTTACAGAAACTAAATATGTTAGCCATGAAAACTAGTACTATCAGTGATGCACAAAAATGTAATATAGCAGGTTAAAATGGTTTCCCATGTGATGATGCTTGTATTTGTACAGCTCACCTGGGATCTAATTACCATACAATCCTTGTGCCAATGTGACAGCACATGGATAAAGCTTGATTAACTAACAGAATATCAGTGTCTTTCATGTTGTACAGAACTGGGGCCTTGAGGGGGTTGGGACACTGTGTCAAAACTATCTGCACACCAACTGTCTGCTTCTCATTTTTGTTGGCCTGAACTGTAATAAAAATTCATCATATGTACTAGATGGAATAAAAGTTATTTATGTGCATATTTTCTTTTTATGTTAAATACAACCCTCCAATAGCATACAGAAAAAAACTTTTTATGGTTGCTTTGCATCATTAAGCCATTATGTATGACAAAACACAGAACTCTGTAACCACAATCTTTGTATACCGATCTCTAATCGGCTTACCTCTGGGAAAACTTGGCAGAACCAATTCCCAAGGTCTTATTCCTGTTCCTCCCTTGCAGGATTCTTGTTTTAAGATGCTTTTGCACAGCTGTACACTTTTCTTTTCTTTTTAGTGGATTTCTAATACAATTCTAGTTTGCAAAGTTTGTTGATGTAACAACAACAACAAATGCAGAGCCACAATAAGTGGCTTGACTAAAAAAGAAAAATGGTGTGAAAAAACTGAGGTGAGGTGAGAGCACAAGAGTGCATAACTAACTCTCCTCTCAATATTCCTACTGCAGAGTTGTTTGACACCACCCCAAGCACTAACTGGGGCTTGTGGGGCAGAGCTAAAATAGCAACATCTTGGTTAAATCTTTTTATGGGTAGATATATGACAGTAAAGAAGCATCTGCAGAGCAATGAAAAGAAGGATAAGTGAAGTAGGTCAAAGAATGGGGTAGGGGAAGAATGATGTGAGGCACCAGTATAGAGTAAATACTGCATTATACTAATAAGAATAGTATACACTACTGAAATACAAGGATGTATGTAAGTCCAGGGCTGGACTCTTTTTCAACTGTAGGTAGCATACCTAGAAATTCTTCAAGCATCTCCAAACTTATGAGAGAGGCTGTTTGCCTTTGCAATAAGATACTTTTCCTACAGGAGGTAAGAGAAAGCTATATATGTGAAAGTTGCCAGAAAATAGGTTATTTATATTTATGCTACTAAGGTTTTCAAGTAGCAAAACTTCTCATGTGGTTGCAGTTATGTTAATTGAAGAGGGATTCTCACAGCTTTTCTGGCTAAAGCAAACAACCCTCCACTAACCTGTGGGGGCTGCTAACATTGACACTACAGCTGTATATGATAATACTTAAGGTGAAATATACCTGAAAAGAAGCTTGCTTAAATGTTTTCTGACTCACATATATGTGGCATAGTGAATGTTAAAGGAACTCTGCTATGCTTCACTGGTGCTTCAGAGCCACATTTTATTCCCCCCAAAATTGACATGTACAAGTCAAATAGCTCCTGGACTGAACTGCTGAGCAGTAGAGAAGATGGCAGTTGCTTCACTTACTGACATGCTGTTTTTCTGACCAAAGAGCCTAGTTTATTTTCTTATCTTCTGTGGTCAACTACATTTAAGATAAGATAACTTTCTTCATAAAATTACAGACAAGGAAAGGAATGATGGACTGTCATCTTACCCATTTTCTCCTGCATAAGTACTCCTCTTTTTTTCTCAGCATGAACAGCTGCAATTATGTTAGGCTGTTAAAAAGGCAGTGGCTAAATCAGGCCATCTGCTGCACCAACATGCCCCTCACCACCTCTGCACCAAGCAATGAAACTACCTCCTACTCACCTGAAGTAACAGCTTGCTTGGATTACCTCTTATTTTTAAAAGGGGTTTGGAGGGTTTTTTTGTACAGTATTTCAGCTGTATTTAACCCTAATAGTACTGGTATGGTAAGACTTAATTCACCCCAATTAATGCTGAATTTTTTTTCCAACCTACCTGCAGGTTAATTAAATAAGGCTTTTTACATGAGTTATAGTAGTTATATACTTGTCACCTAACAACCTCTTATCACTAGTGCTTGTAGAACTTTTATTATTTCATAAAATATATAGCCAATACTATTCTCTCCATTGACTTTCACGCTTCAGGTTTGCTGCTTAATAGTTTTACACTGAGAGCAAGTAACTTTCCTTGTTAAAGAACAGTATGAATTTTGTCCTTTTGAGCTACAGCACTGGTAGCACATACTTTAAGATGGAATGGAGTGTGGATTTCAGGGAGCACTGATTAGATACTAATTCACACTCAGCTTGGAATAAATCATACAGGGACAGTACTCAAATTTCTCCTTGGTGAAGCACTCCTGAAAAATTAATGTGTGTTCTAAGCTTTAAAGGGCAGGAAATTCACAGTAGCATCAAACTGACTTTTATTGGTAGTCATTTAAAAAAAAACACTTCAGTCTATCCACCTATCCAAGCAAGATTAACTGAAGTTCAGTGCTGTTTTAACTTTCTATGCATTTTTGAATTCTAACTAACCTTATTTAACAGGCCTTTGAGAGGACTTAAAGGGAGGGACAGGCACAGTGCAAACACTGGGCAATATTTAAGTGCAACTAGTTCACATCAGTTGCAGTAGGACAACATGCAGAAGTAACAATGTCTTACAATGAAAATGTGCTTTGATGGAATACCACTTCTGTTTCTACATGCAATAGCAATTAGTTAGCTTGATATTTGAGATGCATACTTAATATCTACCAATCATTTTCTCTTTTTGAAAAGTATGTTTATTTTGTCAGTTTTAGGTGTAGGCTTCCTTCAAGATTGGGGTAAAACACAAAAACAAGTACCCTTCAATAAAAAGGGCTCATAGATAAGTCTGTATATATATAAAAAAAAAAAAAAGCACTGAAGTGGTAGATTTCAAATGGAATTAAGACATTTAGTTTTTTTTAAAGTGTTTTACTAAAATAAGGAAATACATAGCTATCATTTTAGTGCCGGTTGCATACAATTGCAAGTGCTTTTGGTAGTAAGGCAGCTGTCAAAAGGTGAAGAAAAAACTTTAGACGTGGCTCTGCAGAAAGTATTAAATCAGTGCAAGGATATCAACTTTTCTGGCGAAGTATATTTTACTAAAGATATTGAGAACTTGTCAAGTAATCATTAAATACTGCTTAAGAAGAAAAGAAACATAGTGCAATTCTATCAGGTAGAAGAGAATCTCTACAACAGTTTAAATGACAAAAAATAATGCCAGAGCCATGATTTGATTTTAAAAAGCAATTAATATAAAATACTTCAAATAAATTAACTGCATGAACTCTTTGTGCTTCATAAAGTGTACACAATTTTAAGAAGTGTTACAACATGTTAAAGTTAGCTTTATCCATACTAGTAGACATTTACAGCAAGTATGACATTTTGGAGTTGTTGGTAATAGAACTTCAGCTTGTTCCCACACAAGTGTTTCAACAGAAGTAGCTTAACTAACATAAAGCAACACCTGAAAGGGGAATAATTGTTGTAAAAAAAAAGCTTATGACCAACACCTGAGTTCAGCCACCAGTGAGACTTGCATTCCCCTTATCTCCTGCTAAAGTCATTGTGTACCCTGAAAAAGGAGAATAAAGTGAACTGAAAGCTATGATAGCCCAGAAGTAGAAACCAGCCTTCAGGCAGATTTACCAGTTCAATGCCCATATTTGTTTGAAGCATCCTTGGCAACAACCTATCATTTTAGTGTGAAGCTAATATGGTCAGTCTTATCTCCAGTCTTGGAAGTCCTCTCCTGCCAGGCAGCCAGCATTGCTGATTACACTGCTTCACTTGCTGCCTTTTTCCTTCTGGTGACAAACCCAGAACGGCAAACTATCATGCAAACTTCTTCTTCGTAGCTGTGAACCGCTCCATATACTAAAAAAAACACAGAGAAGAGATCAAGTTATTTGTTCTGAAGGAAGAAAGTATGGATACAAAAAAAACAAGTCAATTTGTAAGAGGCAGGGGGATTTCTTGGCTATTTCTGGATCAATTCTATATAGCTGGGAAGAGATATTAGACAAGTTTAAGCATGAAGTACCCAACATGAAGACTGTGTCCTCAAGCTTGCCTAACATCTCTCCTAACTATGCAGTTGGTTCAGTAAGAAAGTCTTGCTTTTTGCTCATTTCCTAGACGAGCATGGTTGCAGCATTCTAACCCTACCATAGTTAACATGGTCATTCCAACCAATTCAGGTTGGGGTAACAGGTAAACAGCTTGCTTGGACAGCAGTGATGATCATTGTTTCTTCAAGTTTAAAAAAAACAACAAAACAGAATGAACATCAGAAAAGCCTCATAATACCTTGTCCTTAGAACAGATTAGAGAGATGCCATTTGCAGATGTTATTGATGGTGAACACCAAGAGCAACATCTCATTTACTTATCAAGGAAGTTGTAGTCAACCTACAGGCTCCTTGCCAAAACAATATTCAGTGTTGCAGAGACCAAGTATTATACTATCAGGTACAAAGCAATCTTATTTGAATGACATCAATGGAAAAGCTTTGGCACTTTCAGATAATTAAGTGACAAGACCTCTCCCTTCTATAGCCAATTGGTTGCAAACTTGTTCTGTCACCCAGACAATGCAAATCAGGAGATATACATGTGTTTGAGATCAAAAAAAATATTTGGACTCAGAAGTTTAAGTCACTTTAATTCCCACCCCCAAACAATTTTATCTACAAGGTCAACTTTATCTACAAGACTACCTAGTACAGGTAAGGACTTATGAGAGTCAGTATCAAATTTCCTGCAATAAAAATGAAAGCAGCAACAAAGCTAATACAGACACTTTCTTATAAGAAATTCTATAGTACAACCATCATACAGAAGATTGTATTACACACAAAACCACACAACCCAAATTCTTTCCAAGGAAAGAGCTATAAAATCTGAGGCCAATTAAACAGCTGAAGCCCTCCCCCTCCATTCTTCCAAACTTGATGCTCCCTAGTTTCAGTTTCCTGTATCAGTCACTGGGAAGGGAAACCCAAATAAATAATGCTCAAACTTAGCACTAACTAGAAATACCACTATCGCTCCATTTCACTACTACCAGTGTGTTAAAAATTGTAGCTTTCAGTCTCCAGACTATGCTGTATCCTTTCTGGTATCACCTAATTACTGGGTTAAGAGCACTGTAACTTAAAAATAAACTGGCTTAAATGCATGCTACAGTGCAGTTTGATGTATGCCAGATCTGAAGGGATAGGCCTCCCTGAGGCATAAAAAAAGACCACTCAAGACATTCATCTTACAACCTGTTCTTGTGCCACTCACAAACAGGTCCTTTGTTATGGTCTAATAAGCTCAAAAGGAAGGTAGGTCATCCCCAAAGATTGTCCTTGCTAAAACCAGTGGACTGCTGTCATCCAGCAGCATAACTAACAGCATAGCCTTCACCTCCCACACCCCATATTCTGAGAATACATTTTTGGAACAGGGGACTTAAATGGCATTCACTAGATATTTAACTACACACTTTGTCATAGCCCTCCAGTTCTCTGAGCTTCTTGATTTCAAAAAGATTGCCCTCAACTGCAAGCAGTGAGATTTGGGAATCACTGAGGATGCTCTGAGGAAGCATGCTGAGTTCTAGACAGTTCTCTTCTAAACGCAGAACCTTGAGCCGTGGACAGTGAGAGATCTGCACAGAAATCTGGGAAATCTGTTGGGTAGCAAAGGAGAGAGTGAAAGAAGTTTAAATTAAATACTGTTAATGAGTTATTTACCTGTATACCAAGCAGTTTTGCAAGCTATTATTTAACAAATCTGATGTTGAGTTATCCAAATACAAGGCACACTAATAGTGCTATTGCTTATTCTATAGACCAGTAGTTCTTAATGTTTTTAGACTCAAGGAAGCCTCAAAATGTCAGCTTTTAGTTTTCATTTCATTTTTGACTACAGAAAAAGAAAAATATTAGAGCAACTCTTCTCTTGCAAAGAATTTTAAAAGACCACAACAGATCAGAAAGTTCTTAACACTGTGGACTCTTATTTGAAATATCTGGGTTTAATCTCATGATTCTGTTTGTATATCTTGCACTGCTACCATTGCACAGCACCTTGCAGCACCCATGAAAAGATCTGAAGGCACTCGGGTGCTGTGGTACCCTGATTGAGAATCACGGCTATAGATTAACTGGGGTAATGAGATAAACTAAGAATCTCCTATTTTCCTGACTTTCCTAGTTCTGTTGACAGCTATAAATTAGTTTATTTTTAAAGGGCCTGTTATACTTCTTTAATTGAACCATAAGGGCAAGACTGAATATTTCTAAAATAAAGAACCTAACAACAAAGCTTACTTCTTATTTCTAATACTGTCCTCATGTGACAATGATAACACTATTCCAAATCAACTTGGCATTTAGCAAGTTAAACAGCCAAAGAATCCATAAGTTCTACATAGTCAGTAAACACTTAAATCCTTCTATTCCAAGCTTCATTCACCATGCAGTTTTCTGAACCTCAGACCACCACTATCTGGATACCCTTCCCAAAACAGGGACCTACTAAGACACAAAGATAAAAGGTTAAATGCTACAGTGGATTGGTGGAGTGGAAGAACACAATGGGGGGTTTATGGGGTCCAAATTATTTTTCTCATAAGGTAACTATCTGCTCTTCTTGAAGAAAAAAATATTATAAAAGACCTGACCTTTAAGAAAGGCCATTCTTACAATCCTGTAGTCAAACCAGGCAGTAAGTGATATCAGATCCTTCCTTGCACCCACCTATACTACCATACTTAAAACAAAAAAGCAATCCTTTCACCCTAGAACCTCCGAGTATCTCATTTTCTGATTTGTAGGGAACACTTGCTCTTTAAGAATAAAATAATCATGCTTCAAATCCACATGCCTATCAACCCTCAGTTTCCAGACCTGGTTCTGATTCAAATTGAGTTCAATGGCCTGCAGTTCCCCTACTGCATCTGGCACACTCTGGATCTGGTTTTTGGAGAGATCCACCACATCCAAATGACGAAGACTGCACAACTGGGTGGGCACAGTCCGAAGCTGATTTCCAGAAAGGCTCAGGGTCTTGAGAGCTGAGAGTTGTCCAAAGCCAGCTGGCAGCTGTCTCAGGTGATTGCCATTCAGGTGCAACGTGTCTAGCCTTTTCAGTTTACACAGCTCCTCAGGTAGAGCAGCTAAAAATAAATTATGAACAACCTAAGCAACTAGAAAAAGACAAAAGTGTCCATATTTAAAAACAGCCAAGACTAGCATTACTATATTCCACACAGGAGTATTCTGATACGATTGTATACCGTAGGTTTTTAAGGTCTTGGCTGGGATGACCTAGTTGGGAATGGTCCTGCTTTAAGCAGGGGGTTTGACTAGATGGCCTCCTGAAGTCCCTTCCAACCCTCATTTTCTATGATTTTAACATAAAATTATTCTCATGATTAAGCCAATTGGCTGATGTATTCTAAGAAACGTACAGTAAATTTAGAAGTAAAATACAAGTTCAGTTTTTCCAATCCCATGTTAATTTGATTAAGAGACTAGGCAGAGCACCTGACATCCATTAAAAAACAAACAAATACACTTTAGTTTTATCACTCATCCAAAACAACCCTAGCACCTCTGGCAGACAGCCTAGCTGGTAGCTGCTTGAAGTCTGCAAGACACTTGCCCAAGAGACACTTACTGAACTACCAAAACTGTTTTCTGTACTACATCCTCATGAAATATTTTCTGTGCAAATATGCAACCAGATTCTGTGCTGTGAACTGTCTGATCTGAAAACCAAGCAATGTGATATGTTTTAAAGTACTTACATGATACTGCAAAGTGATAATCTAAGAGTTCTTAACTAGTTTGTCACAAATCTAATTTTCTTATTGTAAATTCCAAAAGCTTTTAGTATAAATGACCAAAGATCTCCTTTACATTTTGTCAGCAAATTTAACTTCTGATTAACAAGAGAGATATTCTGGTTCATTATTCTTTTACAACCCCATTATGATATTAAATCAGTTTTCATACTTAGTTTGTTGTTGTTTAGAGAAAGACTTTTCAGAACCGAAAATTTTCCTATCACTGGTGTCAAGATCTCAATTTTGTTGCTTGACAAATCTATTGTTCTCAAGTTGCTTGCTAGCTTCTGCAGGTCTTCAGGAAACTGGGTGGGAAAATACAAAGGAAATAAATAAATAAAAGAGAGACAGAGTTGAGATACACATGAAATTACACTGTCTGGTGTGAAGTAATACCAGTTGTTTTAAATGCTGTAAGTCTTTCAGCTATTTACATTTTGGTATTAATTTTTTAGTAGAATAATCGTGTGAACTAATACCACAAAAAGCGATACTTATCAAATTCAATCCAAAACATATTTTAAAAGATAATTTTGCATTTGACTATCTCTGAGAAAAGCAGACATTTTACAAACTCCCAGAAAAAATCAACTCCTAGCTCGGACAACGTAGGATGACACAGTGCACTATGGTTATAAAAACTCAAACCATTTCCTTTGTGGGTTTTCCTTATTGTGCCTGATTTTTAAAAAGTATGGCTAATTGATTACTTCATCATGTTAACATGACAGGAGCAAAAAAACCCTTCTCTATCCTACTAGTTTCTTCCTTCCTATCAAGTAAGCATAAAAACAAAAATTTTCTTCCATCTTGCCACTATCCTTGCCTAAGTGGAATCCACTCACTTTTACTTTCATCCCTGACCACTTCAAACTGTATCTGGCATAACTGTTTTTAATAACCCAATATAGCAAGAACCATCAAATGTCTCCATACAGCTTAATCCATGAGACAATGTTCTGGCTGCCTACTACACTTGATCTGAGCCTTCAAGAGGCCGAGAAGCGATGGACACAACACCTTTAGAAGAGTTTGAATACAGTTTAAACCTAAAAGATAGATGTATATTCCAGTTTAAACTAATTTAAATTCACTGGAAATAGTTCAGAAGTGTACCTGGAAAAATTGAGCATCATTTAAAACTGGTTCAGTATTACATGTGGACATCAAGTGTTCTGTGATGTGGGATACCTGACTGATCAGACCCATAGTTCATTGCTCCTCCCCCTCCCCACACACTGCTGCAACTGGCTGCTCTGGTACGTGGCAGAACTCTACTACATCCCCTTCTTCCCCCTTTTGTTGGCACTTCTTAATCAATGAGCTCCCTTACACTGTATGTTCAATAAAACTATTTTTCTGGCAAGCCGCTGTGCCTTCACTCCCTACTCAACCACAGCCTGTCATCATGCCTCTGACGCCTCCAAAAGCACTTCCCCAGGATGTCACTTTTCTGCTTTCCCTTGTTTCCTAAGCATGAGTTCAATTAACTTCAACAGTCTGTGTTAAGAAACAAAAGAAAGCAGAAAAGTAACAATGCTCACAGCCACCGATCACTTACTCCTGAGACACCTAAATGGGTGCAAGCACTCCTCCCCAGTTCATCATCTACTGAGAGGCATGCTGGGCTGGGTGCTCACTCCCACCCCCTGGTGTTCAAGCCAAGGTACTTCACATACCCATGAACCAGTTCCCAATCAATGACATCTGGGACCAATTCAATTGTTACACATGTCCTACAACAACTGTGAACTGGTCCCCAAACAGTGATGTTTTGGAAACATTAGTCTGTTCTAATTGTTTGCATCCAGTTATAAGCAGGCATGCACAAATAGAGACTTTTGCAGCTGATACCGATAGCCAATTTTTAAGGATGCATATCGGCCAATACTGATCTGATTTCTGATACCCAGCCCAGCAGCGTGGAGAGCTGCCTCCAGCTGGTAAGTCTGGTGGGGTGGAAGGGGGGGTGGGAAGGGAAGGGGCATGTTGGGGCAGATCAAAATCCCCACAGTGAGGGAGAAGTGGGGCTGGGTCAAGTGCTGTCCAGCCAGGGCAGGGCAGGCAGGGCACAGGACACAGCCACAGCTCATCCCACAGGCACAGTTCTGTCCCACACCCACTCCACCCTGGCTGAACAGCGCCTACCCCAGTCCCACCCTTCCCTCACCATGTGGGAGTTGATCTGCGCCCCCCTTCCATCACACCAGACTTACCAGCTGGAGGCAGCTCTTCATGCTGCTGGGCTGTGCTCCTCGCTGCCTGTACTCACTGCAGCTACGTGCACACACAGGCTATTTATCGGCCAAATTATCAGCTTGATATGGCTGATTTCCAATACAGTAAATTTTCTTTATACCAGTGCCGACCCAATATCGGACTAACGCATCAGTGCACCTCTAGATACAAGTCAACCAACATAAGCTCACAAGGACTGTTCAAAAGAGATTCAGATTTTCTGAGACTTGATTAAACAAACAAAAAATCAAGGCAACATGTTAACAACGTGGGCACTTATGGACATGCTCTACTTCAGCCTTGCAAGAAAGTCCTACCAAACAGGACTACTCACATGAGTGCTTCTAAGCAGGTACATACTTCTGTGAAACTTTTAGGCCCTAGCTCTGCAATTTCTAGAGAATCTCCTTACATCACTAAATAGTTATAAAACATTATTTGCACTGTGCCAACTTTTCCTACCATGAACTGTCATTTTTGGTGCATTAACTGTTAAGTAGTCTGGTTTCAAGATTTGTTTTTATGCTAAAAGCAAATATATTAAAAGCATAAATGCTTCTTGGAAAACAGACACCTTACTGGCTCAGAGCACAGCACATGCGCGAGCATATGCTGCAGATGGAGAGATACTTGAAATACTTTTAAAGCGCCATGTGTATTAATAATATTGCACAAAGACAAGGGATGGAGTCCCTCTCCAGAATAATTAATCACATGCACATGCAACCTAGTCCATTACCTCAGAGAGTCCCTTTCCTGTTAGCTGGAAAACACCAGTTTTCTGGGCTGTCTCCAGGTGGGCTTTTAAGGCACTATTTCCCATCCTGCTGGTCCTGTTCCAATGATTTTGAACTCTGTTTAAAAGGCTTCTCCCAGGCTTGGTGCTCCCAGTCTTGCTTGCACTGGATCACATGAAACCAAACTGCCTGCTAGAAATAAGATGTATATATTAATCCCAGCCTCTCAACACATGCTGCACGTCACGACACACACACTTTATAGTGAAACATGGATCTTAACTGGATTAACCCAAGTGACTCTCCCGGCTGCAAGCAGAACTGCTGGCCAGGAGGCTTGACAGTGGGGCGGGGAAAAGTCAGTCACAGAGAAGTGAGGCCGGAAGGGAGCTCCAGAGCTCATCTAGCCTGAGGCAGGATTATCCCTACCAAAACCATCCCACCTGAACTCAACAGAGCCCTCAACCCTGACACAACATGCACCCAACACCCTCACCCCCACAGACAGAAGAGATTGGGGCAAAGTATTCCAAGAGGCACAAGGCAAAGGGCCACCCCCAGCTACAGAGGAGAGGAAACCAACACCCCCGCGTTGCCAATCTGACCACGGGGGAAAATTCCTTCCCGCAGCCCTGGTGGGGGGAGGGGGAACCAGATCCTCTAGCCAGGAGCCTCCGGCGCTGGTCCCAGCAGGATACTGGTGCAGTCCCAGCTCTGGTGCGGCAACACCCCGCGCCTCTCGCGTGCAGCAGCAGCAGGGTGAACCTTCCCGGGCTCCGGACCCTCCCGCCTCGCCCGAGCTGGAGCCGCCCCGCCAAGCAGCACCTCTAACCCCAAATTACCCACCTCCTCCGAACCACAGAAAGCGACCGGGCGAGGAAGAGCGTCACCGCCAGCGGGACCGGAAGTGGGTATCGCTCCCCTCCGCCCCCGCACGTCAACAGACTCAATGCGGCGGCGCCAGCCTGGCAGCCACACTGAACATGGCAGAGGGGGAGGGGCCACCCCGTGCTAAGGCTGCTGCGGGCATTGGCTGCCACACCCAACATAGCGGTAGGAGGTGCCAACCCGCGGCTGAGGAGGAGGGAGGCCTGGCCCCGCCCCGCTCCGCCCCCTTAGCCCAACAGCGGCGCTGTCACACAGAAGGCGCGCGCGCTCAAGGGTCAGGGCGGCGGCGGCGGCTATGGCTATGGCTGCGGCTGCCTCCAATCCTTGGGACCCGGCGCGGCCCACGGCGGCGGGGGCGCTGCTGGCGCGGTGCGTGGCCGCGGGCGTGGTGAGCCAGGTGCGGAGGGGATGGGACGGGCCATTAACGGCTGTGGAACAACGGTTAGAGGCGCCCGGCGCCTCGGGCCCCGGTGCGGGGGACAGGGCTCTCGAGCCGGTCTGCTCCGCCTCACGGCTCGGGCGGAGGGGTGGCGGCAAGCAAGGGTTTGCGATCAAGGTGTGCAAACGGTGAAGAGAAAGGAGATACTATTTATTAACTGAATAATGTATTTATTATTGTTATAATTATTTGTTTTACACTCTCTCTCAAGACAAGAATGAGCAGTCACACAATGAAACTAGTAGGGGGTAAATTTGGGACTAACCAAACACAAACGACTCATGGCCCTGGCGGCTGGGGGGGCGGGCACGGCAGTGGCAAGCGGCAAACGCCAACCAAGTGCAGCAGCATCTTTGGCAGCCAGTGGGGATCGTGGACCACTTGCAGACACCACCGGAAGTGTCGGCAGCAGGGTGGTGTGCTGCTGACAGTGTCAGCAGCATGTTTTTGAAGAGGGTGTACCGCCCGCTCAGGGGGGTGCACATGCATCTGTGTGCACACCCAAAATGTTGCCCCTGTAACCCAAGGAAGTTATTTTTCACACAGCGTCTTGCTCAAGTGCAGAGCTCCTTGCCCCGGGGTGCAGTAGAAGCCAGCAATGGCCATGTAGCCGGATTCCAAAAGGGATGGGACAGTTCTGGGTGGGAAGGGGTGTTGGTAGCTCGGGAGTGTGGGGCACAGCCTCTGAATCTGAACTTCCTGAGCCTTAAATGCTGGAGGCTGCAGGTGAGAGAGGAATGGTAGGAAAAACCCTGGTCGTACCCAGTTCACTCTTTCCCTCTGCCCCCGTGTGACGTGGGCCTGTTTGTTGCCTTGGGAATGCAGGTCACTCCCCTCAAGGAAACACTATGTCTCCCTTAGAAAGGGAGGCCACTAGGTAGGCAACAGCTCATTTCTGGGGACAAGTAAAGACAGGGATGGGAGTAAGGTCAGTGGCTTAAAACTAGTGTGCCAAGGGAGAACACTGAGCAGAGCACACTGGACAGCGCCCCCTGACCCTCAGACAAGTCCAGGAAGCCAGTGGACACTGTCCAATGATACTCTTCCTGGAGACAAGATCACACGAGGGATGGGCAAGTGGCTCCACAGTCCCCGGAGATGCTCCCAGCTAGAGTGTCCTTCCTGGTGCAATGTACTGCTGATTTAGGGCCAGGAGGAGCTTGTCCAGGAAGTCCCGGGAATTGGTGGGGCCATGGACGGGGAACACTTAAATAAACAAGTGTGGGGAGGAGTGGTGCGAAAATCTAAGCAAGAGGGTCTGGGGGAAATGGTGAAGGGGCTGAAGCCTGGCGCACTCCGGGTAGGCATGTGCCAGGGTCTTCCTCTGCTTGCAGAAGGCTAATTGCTGACAGGCTTTTTAACACATCAGTGGGAAACACGGACCCAGGAAACTAAGTCCCCTTTAGTAACGGGGGCCACTAATGATCTGTTACTGATTCCATGAAACAAATAATGAAGCAAACAGGGACAGGAGTGGAGGTCAGATGTTTATAACTAGTGTGCCAAGGGGGGACATCAAGCAGAGCACATCGGCTAGTGGCGACTGGCCCTCAAATGAGTTAAAGGAACCAGCAGACACTGCCAGGTGATACTGTGCCTGGAGACAGAAAGGAAAGCAGCCCTACAATCCCTGGGGATCCTCTCAACCAGAGCTTCCTTCCTGGCTACATGTATAGCTAGCTTAGCCAGGGCCAGAAGGAGGTTAACCAGCAGGTCCTAAGACTTGGTGGGGCCACAGATGGGGAGTGTGTAAATAAGCAGGTGTGGTGAGAAGTGCAACCAGAACTTCAGCAAGAGGTTCTGAAGGAGGCAGTGCAGGGGCTGTAGCCTGTCACCCTCTGAGTAGACATGTGCCAGAGTCTCCCTGTGCTCACAGAAGGCTAATTGCTGACATTCTACTGGGTTATATGGACCATTGGTCTGACCCACTATGGTGTATCTAATATTTTTATGTACTCCACAGAGAACCAGAGCACTTATCCCCATAGAGAAGAGTAGTTCAGGGTCTTGAGCTATAGCATCACCTTGCCCACTGCATAAACCTTTTTGTGAGGTGTGGTTATCAGCATTGTTTATCTGAACAACAGTAGCACCTGGAGGTTCTAGTTAAGTCTGTCCAAATATGAAAGTCTCCAAAGAGCCTAGAATCAGCAGGAGCTGGAACTGTTTCATCAGCTGGCCCAAGATTCTGGACAACAGTCAGAGGAACTAAGGGCACTGACAGAAGTGACATTTTGTCACTCAATTGGCCCCCTGAAAATGCTCCACAGCCATGCCCTGAGAGAACTGCACAGCTGCAGAGTGCTTTAAAAATGCCTGATCATGCGACAAATTAACCCTCATTCCAGGAGGGTACAGGTGAAGGTGCTCCAAAGCAGAGCATGTTCATTAATTTCTGTTAGTCCCTCCACGGAAGCAGGGCTGAGTTAATGCAGCTCAGCTCTGCTGCCAGTGCTGTCTGCAGGATGGGATGGGGAGAAGGGAAGAGGAGGGAGCTGCAGGCTGGGGTTTGCCCAGCCTGTGCTGGGGGGGAGGGGGCGGGGCAGCACCCTCTTCCTTGCTTCTCCCCCTCCCATCCTGCAGACAGCACCAGAGCTGAGTGGGGAGGGGGGACTAGGGTAGAGTGGCTGAAGGGTGCTGACAGACATGGAGTTTGATTTTCCCTCCTCCCCACAAGCCCCTCTCCAAAAAATAGTGAATGTCTGTTGGTGGGGGTGGAAAGGGTGGTTGCTATAACTCATGGCGCTTGCTGAACATCTGTCAGCCTTGAAAGGGCCAGTACAAACCTCATCACCTTCCACTTTAACTGCCAGACCTGATTCTATTTTTGTTGATCTTGCCTTCCCTAATATAAACATAGCTGTGTGTGCATTTTAAACTGCTCCACACATTTTTTCCCCTGGGGCAGTGGAAGACAGAACAAATACATGAAGAACATTAGTCTTATTCTTTAAGGTGCTACTGGAAGGTGCTGAGATATTGCAGGGATGAGTTCCATCTAGAATCTACATAAGACAGCTAGAGAGAGGAGGAACTGAGGTGTTACTGTGACGTGCTTTGTCTAAGGTAATCCTATCAAGATACCTGTGAGATCCTAGCTTTCCTGACTCCTAAATTAATGTTTTATCTACCAGTGCTGGGTTCTTAAACCTCTTGATTATTCTCCCCACCTTTCACCCCATGGCCAATCTCTTTCCAGGTCTATGGCTGCGTGGCCAGACCTGCCACAAACATTCCAAGCTTGCTCAGACATTTCAGCAGTATTTGCGTGATACTGCTGCACCTGGGCTAATCAGCTTGGAACCTCAGTAGGAACACTAAGGCTTTGCTGCTTCCCACTGTGGAGGCAGCAGGCACATAGCAAGCAGCCCAAGCTTTTGGTACAACGCTGCATGGCTTTGAAAGTCAGCAGTCTTATGTACCTTATCCCTCGAGGGGAAAAACTAACTAAAAATCTGAAACAGTATGGGTCAGGAATAAGATTCCCTTTGTGATGACAAATCCTACTTTGGTTGGTATAAATAATGTTTAATTCATAGATTCATAGATGTTAGGATCAGAAAGGACCTCAATAGATCGAGTCCAACCCCCTGCATAGACAGGAAAGAGTGTTGGGTTCAGATGACCCCAGCCAGATGCCCATCCAACAACCTCCTTTTGAAGACCCCCAGGGTAGGGGAGAGCACCACCTCCCTTGGGAGCCCATTCCAGATTTTGGCCACTCTAACTGTGAAGAAGTTCCTCCTAATGTCCAGTCTAAATCTGCTCTCTGCTAGCTTATGGCCATTATTTCTTGGACCCCCAGGGGCACCTTGGTGAGTAGAGTCTCACCAATTCCCTTCTGCGCCCCCATGATGAATTTATAGGCAGCCACAAGGTCGCCTCTCAACCTTCTCCTGCGGAGGCTGAAGAGGTCCAGGTGCCCTAGTCTCTCCTCATAGGGCTTGGCCTGCAAGCCCTTAACCATACAAGTGGCCCTTCTCTGGACCTTCTCCAGGTTATCCACATTCCTCTTGAAGTATGGCATCCAAAACTGCACACAGTATTCCAACTGCTGTCTGACCAGCGCCCAATAGAGGGCAAGTATTACCTCCTTGGTTCTATTTGTCATGCATCTGCTGATTCACGATAAAGTGCAGTTAGCTTTTCTGATGACTTCATCACATTGACGACTCATGTTCATCTTGGAGTCCATTAGGACTCCAAGATCCCTTTCCACTTCCATGCTACCAAGCAGGTCATTTCCTAGGCAGTAGGTGTGCTGGACATTTTTCTTCCCTAGGTGCAGCATTTTGCATTTCTCCTTATTAAATTGCATTCTATTGTTTTCTGCCCATTTGTCCAACCTGTCCAGGTCTGCCTATAGTTGTTCCCTGCCCTCCGGTGTCTCTACTTCTCCCCACAGTTTTGTATCATCCACAAACTTGGACAGAATACACTTCACTCCCTTGTCCAAGTCACTGATGAAGACATTGAAGAAGGTCCAAGGACTGAGCCCTGCGGGACCCCACTACCCATGCCCTTCCAGGTCAATACCGACCCATCCACTACCACTCTCTGCATACGACCTTCTAGCCAATTTGCCACCCACCGGACTGTGTAATCATCCAAGTCACAGCCTCTTAACTTGTTCACCAGTATGGGGTGGGATACCATATCGAAGGCCTTCCCGCAGTCTAAGTAAATGATATCAACCCCTACTCCTGTGTCCAGGTGTTTTGTAACCTGGTCATAAAAAGAGACTGATTAGTCAGGCATGACTTACCTGCTACGAACCCATGCTGGTTTCCCCTCAGCATAATTTTTCCTGCTGGGCTCTCACATATATGAGCCTTAATAATCTTTTCAAAGACTTTGCCAAGGACGGAGGTGAGACTGACTGACCTATAGTTGCCTGGATCCTCCTTCCTCCCCTTGAAAATAGGGACCACATTGGCCCTTTTCCAGTCCTCTGGGACCTGTCCCGTGTGCCATTAGTGTCCAAATATTCTTGCCAGTGGCTGTGCAATGACATCAATTAGAAAAGAGAAAATGTGAAAAAAACCTCCTGGCTTGTGATGAACTTCATCCCATTTGGGGCATTATTAATCTTCCACATAAGGTCTAATTGTCCTTTCCTCAAGCTTATACTTCTGAAAAGCGAGCACTTTTCTTTTAGTCCCATCTCTTGCATTCTAGTGCATGAATTTTGTAGAGCAAATTATGAGTGGATACTCCCAGACTGTCCTGCAATGAAAAGCCTGTTTTTCTTGCCTCTTGAAATGTCTTGCCAGCTTAGCTGCCTCTCTAAGATTTATATTTCTTGAACCACTAGAGTCAGAAGGAAATGAAACAGAGACAGCAAGGGGGTGGCCACACATGACACAAGCAGCCTCTGTATGTGGCTCCCAGCCAACTGGGGAGGGGACAGGCAGTACAGTGGAAGATGGGGCAGGGAGTAGAAAGCAGAGTATCAGATCAGCCAGGGAGCACAGGCCAGAAAGAAGAGCAGCAACTTGGTCAGGGAACATGGGCAGGAAGCAGGGCAGCAGATCAGACAGGGGAAAGAGATGAAAGTGGCACTTGGGGAGGGTGCAGGGCTAATTTTTTGTGTACTTGCCAAAAAGATCAACAAGAGATTGGCACGATTGGCAAAGATCCTGCTGGATTATCAGAAGGCTTCCAATTTCACTACAGTTTTGTTCTTGGGAATTTTCTAATTGCTTTTGACTGATGATTTCTGCTGACTTTATGCCTCCATTTCTTGTTCTTTTTTAATAGGAAATGCTGGATTTATCTCGGAGACGAGACCCGTGCTTTGTGAAGCTCTCAGAGATGGAACAAATTGCAGATCTTGAAGCTGAAATTAATCAGGTAAATCCCTCTGTTCCACAATTCATGGTGGGGAGGGTATTGTTTTTTATCTGACAGGTAAGGCAGTACAGTATCTCTTCTGAACCTTTGCACTTCACCTCTTTGCAGAGGTTCTTACCAGAGGTTCTTACCATTGCACAGTGATGAAAATTAGAGAGAAAATGTAAAATACTATGGCAGTTTTTACTAGTTAGTTGTGTTTTAGTTTCTTACAATTGACAGATTTGTAACAACAGAGAATAAATTGTCATAAAGGAAAAAATTGCGTTACCTTTCTGTCTTCTGTGGTAACTGGAAAGGGGCATCTCTTTACAGTGAACCAACATTGTCTGAAGCTTCTTCAAGAAACTGTGACTTAATTGAACCAAAATGTTGGTGTTCCTTTTTCATAACCAACTGGACAACTTTGACCTAAATAAAATAGGATTTAATTATCAGAACTTCATGATTTAGACTTCTACTAGTGTCTGAATTAACTGCTTGGATATATTTCTATGGTAATGTATTCTGAGTCTTCATTTGTTAGTCAGATAGTTTGGTGGTAAATTCTACTTACCTAATATTCCAGTATGGACATTAACAGTTGAAGAGTCATGGTACCAAATAATTTTGCAGATGTTAAGGCTGCACATTGACTTAGATGGAGAAGAGGTTAGACAGTTTTCATGACTCTGTTGCTTCACTAAAGGATATTGTAATCTCCTGCAGTTTATATCAGTGGCTGGTAACCTGGATCCTTTTCAGTGAGACTTCAGAGTAGGGCCCATTACAGAGGAAATGCATGCTGAATTGATAAATAACTCTGGGTTACTCAAGTTTAGCTGGGTTTCTATAAAACATTCAGTAGTATTAATCAACAGATACCCTGGAAAATGGAAAAGTTAACACCAGGGTGATTGGAAAGCCCTTAAGTGCCCTTAGGTCCTTCTTTTCAAACTAAATTGAGGTGATCAACTGTTTCTTTCGTCTGGAGCATCAACTTAAGTGTCCTTCAAGGCTCAGTTCTCTCTTATTTAACATCTGTATGAACTCTTTATGGGAGCTGGTGGGACAATTTGGATGAAATCATAGACATGAACAGAACCTCAAGAGATCATTTACTCCATCTGTCTCCCTCCCCCCTTTTCTGCTCAGAGGTAGGATCAAGTATACCATAATCTAAACCAGGGGTGGGCAGTTACTTTGGGCAAAGGGTTGATTACATAGTTTTGGCAAGCCATCAAGGGCCGCATGACAGGCAGCTAAGGGCAGATCAACATTAATTTTCTAAATTTTTTAGGGGCCCCATGGGCCAGATGGAATGGCCTGGTGGGCCACATTTTGCCCACCCCTGACTAAACCATCCCAAACACACATTTGTCTCATCTGTTCTTATAAACCTCCACTGTGGGAGATTTCATAACCATTACTGTGCTTTAGTAACATCTAACCTAAGTCTCCTTTGCTGCAAGTTAAGCTAATTTCTCCTTGTCTTATTCAAAGCAGACATGGGGTATCTCTAGGCTGTGATGGTGGAGAGCGGGAGGTGTGCAGATGGCAAGAAAGAGGACCCAGCCCCCCACAGCCTATTGGGGGACTCCACCATGTGCCAGAGGACCCTGCTCCTTGGGCTGCTGGGACCTATGTTTGCCCCCTGCCACCCCCTTGTAGCATCTGACTCCTTCCTCAACGTCACCCTGTCCAACTTCTGTATGGCCCAGGACCAGGCTTCGGCCCTCTGCCAAGCATCCCAGTCCTGTGCCCAGGCCCTGTTAGCTTGAGTAACAGCATCCTCTGTCCTGCAAACCAAGATAGCCAAGACAGTTCCCATCATCACTGCACACTGGTGGGGTATCAGCATTTTTCACTACTTGATGACTTCATTCACTACTACCACACTGGGACAGGGACCTACACGCTGGCCCAGACGGGAGGGGCTCCCATCCGGGCTGCACCCCCGCCCCCTTCAGCATGGCCCTGACAAATGGCCACAGGAGGCACTATGTGACTCAGTTAGAGGATCTTCACATCTCCCTGCTTGGCTACAATATCTCCCTGCTACAGTAACGGCAGGTGAAGGTGAACAAAATTCTAACAGCCTTGACCTTTGTGGACCCTGACAAGCTGAGCACCATCCTGATTCTGACCCCCTTTGACCTCACTGTGACCGTCAATGCCCATCTCTCTGCAGAGTTTGTGCTCCTTAGCATGCACCAGGGCACAGTTAGGGGCTTCTGTGGAAATTTTAATGAAAACTGAAGAAATGGGTTTGTACTGCACAATGGGACCCACGCAGACTGCCTCCAGGTCTTCAGGAAAGTGTCGAGGGTTACCACCCATAACAAGAGCATCGCAGCTGCTGTCTGTGTTGGAGTTCAAACCTCCCTGTCCGCTCCCGTACCTGGCCATCATCAATGCACTGGGGCAGAGCGGGGTCATCAGGGTTCTGGGAGGCTCTTTGCCCCCTGCCACTCCATCCTGCCCCCCTGTGATTACCAGAGGGACTGTATCTACAATCTCTGTGCTCTCTTGGATGATGACCCCGAGCTACTGTGTCATGCATTTATGGTCTATGCAACAGCTTGCTGCCAGGCAGGTGGGCAGTGCTGCCATGGCAACAGGAGACTGATTGCAGTGAGAACCCCAGCTCTGCAGGTTTCTTCCATGACATCCTCTTCATGTTGCTCATATTCCTTTATATTCTCTTTCTGTTTGTGGCTGTTGGCTTCTGTTGCCTCAGAAGCAAGAAAAAGTGTAAGGTCCATTGCATCTTTAAAAAAAAACAGGTTGCTGAGCCCCCCCTGCAGGAAGAGTGAACACAGTTCTGAGCCCCTAGATGCCAAGCTGGGGCTCGAAGCAGGTGGGCTCCTGGCTTCTTTATGTTTTGCTGAGAACATGAACACAAGAGCAACTTCCTTGGCCCTAGAAAATCTACAAGTAATGCAGGAGACTTCTGAGGGTCATCTCTTGGCACATTCTCAAACTATTTGCACCTGTACAAATGCCTCTGTGCAGCACTCCTGCAACTGCCTTCATTCTCTAATAATAAAGCAACCCCCCCGGCAAATCCTAAGTCTCCTTTGCTGCAAGTTAAGCCAATTTCTCCTTGTCCTATTCCAAGTGTACATGGGGTCAGCTGATCATTGGCCCCATTACAACAAACCTTTTCACATTGGAAGGCTGTTATATCCCTGGCATTAGCCTTAATCTCTTCTTTTTCAGACTTAACAAACCCAGTTTCTTCGATCTTTCATCATAGGTCATGTTTCCCAAACCTCTTGTTGCTTATTTCCTTTGGACTCTGTTTGCTGTGGTATGTTTTCCAGCTTTCTCTCTCAAAATAAGTTTTGCTGCCAGTTAATTCAGTTCTCTCTCATCTTCAATATTGATTTCATAGATTTCATAGACATTAGGGCTGGAAGGGACCTTAGAAGGTCATTGAGTCCAGCCCCCTGCCCTAGGCACCACATTGGCCTTCTGGCACTCTGGTGTAGTGCCCGAAGACTGGAAGAAGTTTTCAAAGATCCGTGCCAGAGGCTGATCTATGATGCTTGCCAGCTCCTTGAGTACCCTGGGGTGTAGATTGTCAGGGCCAGCTGACTTGAAGGTATCCAGCCTCTCAAGGTGTTCCTTCATGAGGTCAGCATTAATGGAGGGCAGGGGATCTCCCTCACCCGGACCTCCCTGTCCCATAGCAGGCATGGATGTCCCATGGGACTGATGAAAGACAGAAGCAAAGTATCCATTTAATAGGCTGGCTTTTTCCTGGGCATCAGTTGTCAGTTGCCCCATCTGGTTCAGCAGGGGTCCAATTGCCGTTGCTCTTCCTCTGGCTCCCCACATATCTGAAAAAGGACTTTTTATTGTCCTTGATGCGCGAAGCTAGTTGGAGTTCCGTTGCAGCCTTGGCTTTCCTGGTTTGCTCCCTGCAGGACCGGAGCAGCGCAGAATAATCCTCCTTGGAGGTGAATCCCATCCTCCATCCTTTGTAGGCCTTTCTTTTTAGCCTCAGAAGGTCTGCTAGGTCCCTGGAGAGCCAGCGGGGCTGCTGTGCTCTCTTGCTGCCTTTCCTCTGAGATGGAATAGAATTAGCTTGTGCATTGAGGATTGTTCCCTTGAGGAGCAACCACTCTTCTTGAGCTCCCCTCTCCCTGGGGTCGTGGTCCCTTAGGGCCTCACTGACAAGCCTCCTGAGTTTGTCAAAGTCAGCTTTCCTGAAATCAAGGACTTCCGTGTTGCTGACTGACTTGCCAGCTTTACGGCGGATGGTGAAGGTGATCAGCTCGTGGTGGCTGTCACCCAGCTTCCCATTGATCACTAGGTCGCTGATTAGGTCATCCCCAGTAGCCAGTACCAGGTCAAGAAATTACTGAGACATAATTGAAGGGAAGGATGTGGTTCTTGCTAATAAATCCCACACATTTTCCTTTCCCTGTAGATTTCTAGATTTAGAACCATAGAATATTAGGGTTGGCAGGGACATCAGGAGGTCATCTAGTCCAGCCCCCTGCTCAAAGCAGGACCATCCCTGACTAGATCATCCTAGCCAAGGCTTTGTCTAGCTGGGTCTTAAAAATCTCCAAGGATGGAGATTCCACCACCTCTCTGGGTAACCTGTTCCAGTGTTTTACTACCCTCCTAGTGAGGAAATTCTTCCTAATATGTAACCTAAACTTCCCTTAGATTAATAGATTGTAAGGCTGCAAGGGACCTCGGAAAATCATTGGGCCCAGCACTCTGCACCAAGCAGGAAAGAGAACTGGGGGTTAGGTGACCCCAGGAAGGTGACTGTCTAGTCTTCTCTTGAAGATTTCCAGGGTAGGCGATTGCACCACCTCTGGAGGGAGCTTATTCCACAGTCTGGACACCCTGACTGAAGAAGCTTTTCCTAATATTGAGCCTGAATCGATATTCCAGGAGTTTGTAGCCATTACTCACGGTTTTCCGCTTGGGTGCCCTGGTGAACAGTTGCTCACCAAGCCCTTCATGTACTCCCCTAGTGTAGTGGTAAGCTGCTAGCAGGTCCCCTCTCAGCCTTCTTTTCCTCAGGCTGAAGAGTCCCAGATCTCTCAGCCTTTATTCATATGGCTTGCCTTTTTAAGACTCTGATCATACAGGTGGCTCTTATTTGGACTGTCGCAAGCTTGTCCATGTCCTTGTTAAAGTGTGGCGCCCAGAACTGGACACAGTACTCCAGTTGTGGTCTCACCAGTGCTGAGTAGAGCAGAAGAATCACCTCCTTGGCCTTGCTGGAGATGCATCGACTGATGCATGCCAGAGTATTATTTTCCCTACTGGCGTACTGCCGACTCATATTCATACTGTGGTCTATTATCCCCAGGTTCCTTTCATTCGTGATGCTAGTCAGTTTAGTACTGCCATGCCTATAGGTGTGTTGGGGGTTGCTCGTCCCAAGGTGGAGCACTTCACATTTCTCAACGTTGAACTTCATCAGGCTCCAATCTGCCCAACTTGCTAACCTGTCTAGGTCTGCCTGTAACTGTAGCCTATCTTCAAGCTTCCCCATAACTTGGTGTCATTCACAGACTTGATTACTGAATGCTTCACCCCACATTTAAATCATTAATAAAGATGTCGAAAAGTACTGGACCAAGCACTGACCCCTGCGGGACACCATTGCCCACTTCTCTCGAGGATGACACGGATCCATTCACTACAATTCTCTGGGTCCTACTCTGCAGCCAGTTTGTCACCCGCCTGACTGTCTTGGCGTTAAGCCCACAAACCTCCAATTTTCTCACAAGGACATTGTGGGATACTAAATCAAAGGCCTTTTGGAAGTCTAGGTATACAATGTCAACCTGCTTTCTCGTGTCCAGGTAGAAAGTTACCTGGTCATAGAAGGAGATGAGGTTGGTAAGGTAAGACCTGCCTGCGACAAAGCCATGCTGGCTGTTATTCAGAATCTTACCTTCTGCAAGCTTATCGCAGATAGACTGCTTGATGAACTTTTCTAGGATTTTCCCTAGGATGAAAGTTAGTTTGATTGGCCTGTAGTTACTCAGGTCCTTCCTCCTGCTCTTCTTGCGGATGGGCACAACATTGGGCCTCTTCTAGTCCTCAGGGACTTCCCGAGAGCACCGTGAGTTGTAGAAGAGTTTTGGCAGGGGTTCCGCAGTGACTTTGGCCAGCTCCTTCAGCACTCTTGGATGAAGATCATCCAGTCCTGCTGAGCTGTATACATCTAATTTTTATTAATTGGTCATACACCAGTTCCACGGCAATAGTAGTAGGAAGGTGTTCATCCTCTACTCTACCTGACGTGGTTTTCCCTTTGGTCCGGTGAAAGACCAAAGCAAAGTAGTCATTCAGGAGTTCAGCTTTCTCCTGGCTGCCAGTAACTGGCTCTCCTGAGTAGTTGAGCAATGGCCCTACACTCCCATTTGTTTTCCTTCTGTTCCCTACGTACCTAAAGAAGGACTTCTTGTTGTCCTTGATTCCTGTCGCTTATCTAAGTTTGGTAGCCGCTTTAGTCTTTCTTATCTGTTCCCTGCAAATGCAGGCCATCGTGGAATAGTCTTCCTTGAGGCCCACCCTGAGCTTCCGTTATTTATAACCCTCTTTTTTCTTTCTTAAGAGGACCATGATTTCCCTGTTTAACCAAGAGGGCTTCCCAGCTCTTCTTTTACCTTCTCTCCTCATGGGAATGGACTTCCTCTACGCTTCAAGGATCATGTCCTTAAGGAACAACTAGTCTTTGCGCACACCTTTTGCCTTCGGTCCATGCTCCCACAGCACTTGCCCTACTAGTGACCTAAGCTTGTTGAAGTTTGTATTTTTGAAGTCCAAGACTTCAATCCTACTATCCGATGTGTCTGCCTTACGCCAGACAGTGAACACGATGGTTTAATAGTCGCTGTCACCCAGACTTCCCTCTATATTTAAATAGGTCACCAGGACCAAGTCCAGCAGAGCATTACCTCTGGTTGGCTCATGTACCTCCTGAGTAAGGAAGAGCTCCTTGACACAGGTCAGGAAGGATCACGACTGTTCCAACTTGGCCACGTGTTCCTCCCAGGAGATGTCTGGATAAGTAAAATCACCCATAATAACCATGTCACATGCACGTGCAGCCTCAGTCAATTCTCAGGTGAACTCCAGATCGAGTGCCTCCCCCTGTTTTGGTGGTCTGTAGTATAAACCTACAGTTAGGTGTATCTCACCCCTTATCCCCTCTACAACTTGACCCAGAGGGTTTCAAGCGGTCCGTTTTTGGAGTCTATGTCAGCCTCCAAGGAGGTGTACTGATTTCACATAGAAAGAGCCTCCAGCTTTTTTCCTCACCTGGTCCCTCCTGTGCAGGGTGTTATCCCTCTATAACTACACTCCAGTCATGTGCGGAGTCCCACCAGGTCTCTGTAATCCCTACTAGATCATAATGCACACTGCAGAGTAGGAGGGCTAGCTCCTCCTGCTTGTTCCCCCTGCTCCTGGCATTAGTATATAGGCACCTGAGTCCTGCTTCTGAGGCCCTTGTCTTCCTGTCCTGCTGATGGAGAAGTATTCCCTCAGCTTCTACAGGAGTGGTTCTCCCACTGTCCGTATCTATTGGGCTTTCTTGTATGTTGGTCACTGGACATGTTTGAATTTGTGTGTCCCTGTCCCCCAGCAATCTTAATTTCTGGCCATGAACAGGGACTTACCTTTCCTCATGAGATGGATGCCGTCCCTTCCCAGGAGTCCTCTCTCCCTGAAGTATGCACCGTGTTCAAGGAATCCAAAGCTTTCTCAGTGGCACCAGCGTCAGAGTTGCCAGTTCACTTCCTCAATCCATCCTTCCCTTCTGGGACTGCAGCCTGCAACAGGGAGCACAGAAGAAAAGACTACCTGGGCTCCCAATCCATTGAGCCCAGCTCCCAGAGCCCTGTAATCACTCGTGACCCAGTCTGGATGACTCCTGGCCATATCATTAGTTCCCACATGGATGAGGAGTATGGGGTAGTAGTTGGAGGGCCGGACAAACCTGGGGATCCTCTCTGCTACATCTTGGATGTGAGCCCTTGGGAGGCAGCAGACCTCATAGGCTAGGGGGTCTGGATGGCAGGTGGGTCCCTCAGTGCCCCACAGGAGGGAGTCCCCCACCATCACCACCTTGCACCTCCTCTTGAGGGTGGCAGCAGACTGCTTACCTTCCTTCTCTCTCGGTGTCACCATCAGAGCCTCCTCATGTGGAGGGAGGGGAGTGTACCTGTTGTGTAGGGCCAGGGAAGGAGCAGCCCTGGCCCTGGCTTTCCTGGAGCATGAGGTGACTGTCTTCCAGGTTGCTCTGGGTGGATCTTCTTGGTAACCCATGACATTGGCCACCAGTAGCCATCAATGAAGTCTTCATGGGCCTTGATGGTGCACAGCTGACATATCTCCTGCTGTGTCTGTACCAGGTAAGTTTTCCCAGATAACAGCTTTTCCTGTGCCTTCTCCCTGGGTCTTTGGGCTTTCCCCACCACCGTTCCGCTCCCTGGCAGGTGTCTCCAGTCTCTCAGGCTCATTGCTCTATGACAGTGTCATAAGCCTTCTTGGCAACAAGGGCACATATGTTGGGTCATATTCAGCTTATTGTCTACTGTAACCCCCAGGTCCCATTCTGCAGAGCTGCTGCCCAGCTAGCCAGCCCCCAGCCAGTACTGGTGCATGGAATTGTTCCATCCTAAGAGAAGTACTTTGCACTTGCTCTTGTTGAACCTCTTGAGATTCATTTTGGCCCAATACTCCAATTTCTCTAGGTCACTCTGAATCCTAGCCCTACCTTCCAGCATATCTACTACTCCCCGCAGCTTGGTGTCATCCGCAAACTTGCTGTGGGTGCACTCTGTGCTGTCTTCCAGGTTGTTGATGAAAACATTGAACAAAACCAGCCCCCTGGGGCACTCCACTTGATACTGGCTGGCAACTAGACATCAAGCTGTTGCTTACTACTGTCTGAGCCCAATGCTCCTGCCTGTTTTCTATCCACCTTACAATCCATTCATCCAGATTTATAGCTTATTGTTTCTAAATAAGAGTTGTAATGATCTCATCACTTCATTTTCAGTTTCTAGAGTTTTTTCAGTTTTATATAGTTTTAACCTTTTTTGCTCATATTAAAATATACCATAACACTTCTAATATTAAAAAGCTTTAAAGTATTTACTTGACTATATATTTGGATGACCTAGAATTCCAAAGATGAAAAATCTTGGGGAAGAGAAAAATAGTTATTTCATCTCCTCTCTGCTCGTGTATAAGGGAGGGGGTTAATCTGATTTTAGAGCTCCTTGCTTCCATGAAATGCCAAATAGTCATGATCGTAATAAGCCAGGCAGTCACAAACATGACTTTTTTTTTTTCCAGTTCATACACAGGAAAGAAGCCTGAAAAGGTTCCTACTGAGGCTGTTGTAATCTGCACATCTGTCTAGCTACTCAAGTCATGTAAAGACATTAATCATTCTCTATACTGGTTCATCATTGAATAGAATCAAATTAAAGAGTTTTGATCACCTCTCTCTTAACAGACATAGTTCACCTATACCATAAAAGTATTTGCCTGTAGCAGGAGACTTGTAATGCTGAGATACAGACCATTTAGCTGGACCTTGACTATGGGTCCTATTTTCAGGAAATATATGAATGACTACATGCTACAACACATTGAGGACCAAGTGCAAAAATCTTCTTTGGCATATGTGCAGCAAAGCTGTCCCACCTGCTGATTTAAAAAATAGTTTCTTCTACAGGAATGAAAAGTATGTAGCATTAATCATTTCAGATATAAAGGCACACCAGTTCTCTGGTGATGGGGAAGTAACATGTGTAGGTAATATATTAAATTGTATAAAAATCAAGTGTAGCTATTTATGTCTGTTGCAGAAAAACCTGGAAATAGAAATCCTGCAATTGGAAAAGGAGACAGCAGATATTGCTCACCCATTCTTCCTGAGTAAGTTGCTTTGTTTAACAGAACAGCTGTGAATATTAGGCTGTTTGATCAAATATCAGCTAATGTGTTTCACTTCTCTTGAATCCCCTATTTCTCGTTACCACTTTGTAGCTGTTGTTGCATCTGTGGATTTCTCCTGAGAAGCAGGTTTTGATGCTTAATCAGCCAGTACAAGATGCTAGCACAGCCATGGAATTCGTACCCTCTGTATTGTATGTGTGTCTTTTGTGATGCTTTCGTGCATATCTTGGGCCCCAGAGAGCAAAGTTACACATTATCCAGCTACTCTCCCAATAACTCAACAGATGTATCTTTGTTCTTAATGTATAACATGTCTCAGAAGAATTGTTGGGACTTAATTTTAATAAGCTGAAGAAGACCATGTGGAGTAATTCCTTCCATGTTTCTCTGCCCTTTTGCTTTGTCATTATCAGTCTTTTTCACAGCACCACATAGCCCTATACAAATTATCTCATTCAGGAAATATAAGATGCAGGTTTAAAGATTTGAACTGGAATTCTCTAACCCCCTGAAGCTAGCTTTGTTCATAAAGTGATTTCTCGAAGGAATAAATGCCTTGAGCCTCCTTCTGACATATTCTGGGACTACTCAATCAACCAGCAGGGACTATCTGGTTATTGCTGTTCAATCGGAGTCTAAGCCCATGGCTTAAATAATGTATAGGACTGCTGAAAAGTCCTAGTCATCTGCTATATAGAATGAGTTTTTGCTTTTGCTCCATTAGAACAGTGATTCTCACTTGGGGGTTCTGCAAGATCCTTTTAATGGTGCCAGGCAATATTAGCTCAGTTAGATGCTACAAAGATTCACAAGATAAACCTGGAGATTTCAATTAGGAATCTGTAGTGTTAAAAACATTTTTACCTGTTGCAGGCTTTCCAAGTTCTTTGCAAGAAGAGAATAGCTTTATTTTTTGTCTGCAGTCCAAAACAAGTGAAAGCTGAAAGCTGGCATATTCTAAGGGGTGCCTTGGATCTAAAAAGGTTAAGAACTTACTGCCTTAGACAGTCCATCTCAAATAACCTTTCCTCTTTGTGTAGACCAGAAATGTGAAATTTTGCAAGATATGAACAGACACCTGGAAACAGTACTGAAAGAGAAGAAGACACTTAGGCAGAGGTTAATGAAGCCTTTGTGTCAAGAAAATTTGCCTATTGAGGCTATCTTCCACAGGTGAGCTTTTAGAAAATAACCAACACTGATGTGACCTGCACTTTTAACATACGCAAATAGTGCTGAGCAACAGGTAATGAAAATATTTTCAACATATTATGTATTTCTTCATTACCAAGAAGAATGGGAAGAAACATTTATGGGTAACCACTGCATCTGAAAAACTAACACTTAATTTTTTTCATACCTGTACATTTTAGAAGACTTACTGCTTCTCTGCAGTGAACGTTTGTTCATTTTTCCTTGCAGCAGATCTCCTTTTTTTAATTTGTACCTTTAAAAAATAAATTAAACTCTGGGTTTACAGTGCACCTTAGTTACACTGAGAACACTTTTTCATTGCCAAAAATATTCTAGGATAGCACCAGTCTACTTCTTTTGCAGTAAGCTCAAATTCCATACATGGATAAAAGACCTGTGGACATGGTATGCTTTTTTGCTGCTGTGACCACCAGCAGGTATTCATTTCTAGCAGGGGAAACTTTTGAGACATTTCCCCCACTAGAAGTTGTTCCAGAAGAGGGAACAGTACAGGCATTCATTCTGAAGCTGCCCCCTCTCCCTTGCTCTTGGTGCCTTCCCCAGACCAGGGATCAGTCTGGAGAAGGCATGGGGGAGCAGGCTGCTCCATTCCTCTTGGTCCCACGTAGGAGAGCAGAGTAATGTGACAAAGCCCCCTATCTGCTCCCTGGACTGGGACTAACTTTATTTGATTTTTCAACCCCCTTCCTCCTGCCATCTAAAGCTGGTGCTTTCAGCCTTGTGTGTAGGGCTCTGGGGTCAGGGCTCTGCAAGTGCTGTGTGGGTGGGGGGAGGTCTGCCGTGTGACACTTCAAAACTAGTGCCCACAACACTTTCCCTCCCCTTCTGCCCAGGTTTAGGGAAAAGGTGGGGAGCGTTGCCCTGCTGCTCTACTCTACTCCCAGACTAGTACAGGAAGGGAGGGGAGCAGCAATGTAGAGCCCCCATGCTGGGATGGTCCGCACTGCTCCCCCTTTTTTCCACACCAGACCAGGGACGGGAGTGTACACAAACATTCATTCTTGCAAGAGAAACTCTGTTGCAAGGAAGATTTTCCAGATTGTACCCTGAAAGATCTTTGAGAATAGGCAAGTTTCCTTCAGGAGAAATTGAATGAACACTTTTTTGTATACTTTTTTCATTTCTACTGGGGGAACTGTGATTCTCCTGGTAGAAATGTAATGCCTGCATGTCGCCTATATGTGTAATTTACGTTCTTTTGCTACCCAAGTGAACACTTACTGAAAAAATGTAAATAATAGTGCTGCTTCTGCCAGATCTGCCTTCTTGCTCATGGCTGATACTCTGATCTAGTGGTGCTGAGGTCTTCCTCTCCATGGAGCAAGTCAAGAGTTCCCATGAAGGCTGTATAAGTAGGGACCTACCAAATTTGCAATTTTCACAGAAACCATAAATTTGGTAGGTATCCTGTGAAAAATGTTGGTCCCTGCAAAAAAGTATGGGGACTGCAAAAAAGCTGGAAGGTGACCAGCAAGCTGAGGGTGGAGGGAGGGAGCTGCAAACAGAAGTGGGAAGCTCTGGCTTCATGATAGTATGGGGGATGGGGTATTTTCACAGCAGAACAAGGGAGGAGGTTACACCTCCGATTTGGTCAAGGGGCCCTGGAAGTCCCACCCCTTCCCAAAGATTGACAGGTGGCCATCTATCAATCTTTGGGGAGGGGCAGGACTACTGCCCTTCCAGCCAATCAGAGGTGTGAAGGCCCCCGGTGTATTTCACTGTGAAAACAGTGACTGATGCCGTGCTCGAATCATCTAATTGGGTGGTAGTCCTCACAAATTAGGTAGTGTAAGTGAGTCAGTTGACTGGGGATACGGATGAGAGGATAAAACATTAAATTCTAGTTCTTTTGAGCTGCCTTTTGGGGTTTCTTTACTAATTACAGGTATGTGGTAGAGTTCTTGACTCTGGCAGTGTCCTTTATTGAGAAACTAGAAAGCCATCTGCAGACAGTAAGAAGCATCCCTCAAATACCCCAGACCATGAAAAAACTGGTGAGTACTATATTTAACTATTTCCTGTAATACCGTCCTTTTTAAAACGCAGTGCTGATTACTTAGCCCACCTTTTTTATCTCTCAATAGTATACTAAGGTATCTAGTTTGAGGGAGTTTATTTCTTCATCGTCTATCTTGTCTTCCAGGATAACGCTCTGGCAAAAATAGATTTGTTGGTGACAGAGGTGGAAGAGTTGGCAGAGCAGGTACTGAAGTGGAGAGAGCTGCAAAAAGGAATCCGCTATGACAGCTTCCAGAACTCCGAATCAGACCATAGCTTCAGCAGCCTAAATCCTATTTAATACATCTTCTTTCTCTGTCAAATAAGATGCCCAGTTGCCAATTTCTGTTTTTATATGTCCAATGTGATAATGTGTGCCTTAGTCTAACAAGAATTTTTCTTGGGTATCTTTCTGTTCTAGAAAGGGGAGTTGAGTTGATAAGTATTTTTGAAAAATCAAAATTGAGCTGTAAATAATAGGATTTATTGTCTAGGTATAACTCCACTTGTTTATGCTCACGTATGCCTCCATTAAGCATTCTGGCAGAACTGAATTGTGGCCTACCCTAGCATGTGTAAGATGTGTCTTAATATAGCTAATGCACATGCCATGATGACTAAATCTGTTTCTGTGGATGTTTTGCTATATTTTATATTATAGGAATTATAATAAATGCATTAGATTATAAAATGTTCTTGTTTTCATTACAAAGTAGCTACGGTTACATGAGGACCAATGGGTATAAACTGTCCATAAATAAATTAGTCTGGGAATTAGTGGAAGGTTTCTGACCTCTGGAAAAGTAAAATTCTAAAACAACCTCCCTGAAGTTTTATGAAATGAGTTTTATGATGTGGTTGCTAGTAGTAGCAGGAGACAAGACTGGATCATCATAAAAGTAGGGTCAGAAGGGACCTTGTAGATCTTCAAGTCTGACCCCCTGCCTGGGCAGGAGAAGAAGCTGGGCTCAAATGATCCCACCTAGGTAGGCATCAAGCCTCCTCTTAAAGACCCTCAGGGTAGGAGCCAGCACCACTTCCCTTGGAAGTTGGTTCCAGATCCTAGCCACCCTAACTGAAGTAGTTCTTACAGATGTCTAATCTAAACCTACTCTCTAACAGCTTGTGGCTGTTATTCCTTGTTATGCCAGGGGGCGCTAGAGGAAACAAGGTCTCTCCCAAACCCTTCTGGTCCCCCCTAGTGAGTTTACAGATGGTCACAAGGTACCCCCTCAGCCTTCTCTTGTGAAGGCTGAACAGGTTCAGGTCCCACAGTCTCTCATTGTAGGGTCTGCCCTGTTGTCCCCTGATCATGCGGGTGGCCCTCCTCTGGACCCGCTCAATGTTGTCTACATCCCTCCTGAAGTGGGGCGCACAGAACTGGACACAGTACTCCAGGAGGTTTCTGTGATAGAAGTGTGTGTGTGTGTGTGTGTGTGTGTGTGTGTGTGTGTGTGTGTGTGTGTGTGTGTGTGTGTGTGTGTGTGTGTGTGTGTGTGTGTGTGTGTGTGTGTGTGTGTGTGTGTGTGTGTGTGTAAAAGCCAATTATAATTTGGACAGCTATTCCTGTGCAGTCTTGCCTGAATGTCTGACTTGCTAAAAAAAGTACTCTTTCTCTCTGACTTTTTTTTAAATGTAATTGTTTAAAAGTGGAGAAAGAAGCCAGAGACAAAGCACAGTAGTAAAGAGTAATTAGTCCTTCTTAAAATAAGGCATCTGTAACACAAAATTATAGCCAAGGATTATAAAGAGCAACTATGTGATAAAAAATGAGCATCAAAAACAAATGTACTGCCTGTCTTATTGTTTCAAGATTTTAAGTGGAATGATCTATCATTTAAAACACAACTTTCTGATTCCAATATGTAAAAAATAAATGTTACATATTTTAAGATAACCACTCTAGAAGTTTTTGCACAAGATGTGTTTGAAATTATAATTGAGAAAAGCAGAGATGTTCTCTTACAGATTGGAATAATTGGTTGGCTTAACAAGTCTAGTAGAAATAAATAATCCAAGTTGCTTACAGTAGTAGGTTTGATAAAAGAACTCATGGATTTCTTGCACTCTCAACTTGTATTATCTAGCCTATACGTCAAGCTTTTTTGCACCAATAGTCATTGCAGCTGACTATTAGATTGCTCATCATTAAATTTTGAGTTAAACACAAAATATTTTAATGGCATTTTGCAGAGAGAAGGAAGTGTGGTTGTAAAAATTAGTGTATGAAAGGTCAATACTGTTCTTTGATTCTCCAATATAATCATACTCAGTTTTTACATGAAAGGCAATAAGGGCCAAAGGGCTGAGCACATGGCTGGAGGCTGTTTCCTGGATTCCAGGCATTTGGTAGGTTGGCAACTGATGAGAGGGAAGAGACAATCTGTAGCCCAACCATTTGTTTATACCATAAAGCACAAGAATAAACATTCTTATATCTGCTTGGCTTCTGTGACACCGCAATATAGGCTCCCATATATATTGCCTGGAGAGGCCCCAGAGGGGAGGGAAGATAGCAAGCAGCCCAACAGCAGCTTGTGTTGAATTTGCTGGGTTCTCAAATTTTCCCTCCAGTCTATGTCCTGTATTTATGCAAGACTTACTCTAGCAAACATTCTTAGATTGGTTTATTTCATAGGAAAATAGGGCTGTGAGGGACCTCATGAGGTCATTTAGTTCAGGGCAGGGTCATCCCTGAGTAAACCATCCCAGCCAACTGCAGTGGTGATGCGTAGGGGGTGCATGTGCACCCCCTGAGAGTGCTGATGCACCTCCTGACAGGCAGCGCTCCCTGCTTAGGCGATGGGTGGGGGGTCAGGCAGGAGTGCTGGTGCCCCCCCTGTGAGCACCAAACGGGGAGTGGGGACGCCAGGTGAAGGAATTGGCCGTGGGCCCTCCCCACAGTCGGCAAGATTGGCCCTTGTTGCTGACTGACCACTGGGGGACACGTGGCACCCCGACTCAAGTGGCACCAGTCTCTCATAGCCAAGTGTCTTGTCTAACATGCTTTTGAAATTTTCCAAGGATGGAGATTCTGCCAGTTCCAATGCCTAATTTTTTGACCCTTAGTCAAAAAGTTCGTCCTAAAAATTCAGCCTAAATTTTCTCTGCTGCAGTGTGAGGCCATTGCTCCTAGTCCTGTCCTCTTTAGCGACAGAGAAAAGCCCATCTCTGTCCTCTCCATAATCACCCTTCAGGTATTTGAAGACTTATTAAATCCCTGCTCAGTCTTCTCTAGGCTAAATAAACTTAATTCAACCTTTCCTTACAAATCTGGTCTCCTAGGCTCCTAATCATTTTTGCTGCCCTGCGCTGGACGCTTTCCAAACTGTCCACATCCTTCTTAAAGTGTGAGGTCTCACCTATGCTAAATAGAGTGAAGAATCACTTTCCTTGATTTGCAAGTGATACTCCTGTTAATACAACCCAAGATGCTACCAGCTTGTTTTGCAACAAGAGCACGTTTTTCACTCATTCAGCTTATGGTCCACTGTAACTCCCAGGTCATTCTCTGCAATACTATAGCCTACCAAGTTGTTCTCCAGTCTGTATTTGTGCATACAGTTATTCCGTCCCAAGTTCAGGACTTTGCACTTGTCCTTGTTGAATCTCAACTAACCTATTGTGGATCATTTCTCCATTCTATCCAGGTCCTTCTGGATCTTAGCCTTGCCTTCCAGACTATCTGCAGTTCCACCCAACTTAGTGTTGTCTGCAAATTTGCTAAGTGTCCACTCAATCTCACCATACAAATCATTAATAAAGATGATGAGCAAAATAAGAAACAAAACAAACCCCGTTCACTGAGACTTTGGACACTGGGTGAAACCAATTGTTCTGTGATCTTGGAAAGTGTCAATTAGGTGTAATTTTCAAAAGAGCAAAAATCCAATTTTTGATAGGGAAGATTTCTTATTTCCTTTCTTCACCATTGTGGGATGCTGCTTCCCACCATCCTGCTTTCTTTTTGTCTTGGTTTATAGTCTTCACTGCCAAGGGTACTTAGTTATTGCAACTTATCTAAGAGACAACACACAAAATGTGCCCTTTCAACTCTTTTGATTTAATTTAATCTTAAAACTGGTTTAACAGGACATGTTGGGCATCTTTTCATGTGCTCCAGAGATGGCGTGGGGGGACACATTAATTAGAGCCGCTCTCAGAGCAGCTCTAATTAAAGCAACCGCAGCATATCATGCATTTTGCACCCTGAGCTTCAAAATGGCAGCAGAGATGCTTTAAAGCTCATTCAATGAGTTTTATTTAAAGCATCGCCACCTCTGTTTTGAAGCACAGGGATGCTGAATACAGGAGACACAGAGGCTGCTGGAGTGCGCTAATTAGCACACTTCAGCAGACTCAATTAATTGAATCTTCTTTGACCCACTATAATTACAGTGTGTTGGAGCAGTGTCCCTGCACAACTACAGGCACCTGGTAATTCATTTCTTAGTTTGCTGCTCAAACTAGTTGTAGTATCTGCAGAGGTTTACTCAGTGGATAGTTAAGAAGAAGGCCCCAAGGTTCACTTCATACCTATACTTTCACAGCTTTCTACACCCCTTAAAAGGGTAAGGCTGGCAAAACCAGGAAGTTCTCTGTTCTAATGTAAATTGTGTATCTTTGGACAAGTGTTTTAACTTTATGCTCTTTCCCCTACTACAAAGGGTAAAACGGTGTCCTTCAGATTTAAGCTTTTCTTCATGTGAAAGAGCAAACATTAAAAGCAATCAAATTACTATTTGTAGCTTAATTGAGTTGGGAAAATCCTGTTGTCTTCAGTTCCTTCTGAAATCTTATGCTGGTATTACATAAAGGGAAATATTTATCTAAAATGATGTAATTATTACTAGAAAATTAATGCTTTTTGGCTTTCTTCTATGACTAGCATAAACAAAGATTGTCCCTGGATATTGTTAGTGCGAGAGACCTAACTGTGATTTACTTTATTCTTTCATTGCTTTTGATGTAGGAGAACTGAATTACCAAGAGGTGATCAAAGAATGGAGAAGAATATAAGCTTAATAGTTTTTTGTTCCAGAAACTGCTACATCAAAGTAGGAAAGGTAAACCTGCTGTAATTCCTTAGAATATCACACAGACATGCCCATATGTGTTTAAGGCCTGGCCCACCATTCCACTGTACAGTCCCTTCATCTGTTGCAAGGGGACCAAATTTCTGGGTTCCACCTGACTTTAAGGCAACTGAATGTGGGTGGAGTCTAGTCACTATTTCTAGCCCTCAGGCTTCAGATTACGCTCCCAGGATCTCGCCTCTTGTTTGCTGTTCTTCTGTGGAAAGAGAAATGCTGACATGCAGCCAAACTAGACCCTGAAACCCATATCCAAGACCGTCTGTTACTGACACAGGCTATGCCAAGCATTCTGAGTTCTAATTAGCCTCATCAATGACATTGTCATGAAGCAAGGAACACTGGTTTAGCAAAAGAATATTTCTGTAACTCACATTAGGGCTGTTTATTTTGTAACTTAAGTTACACATGTTTTATAACAGAAGTTCTGAGATGCACCTTCCTGTGGTCCAAGGTTTGCCATTGTTTCAGGCTCAACAGAGTTCTTCCAGTTCCTGCAAGTCTTCCTTCTAGGCATATTGTCAGCATTTTTAACAGAAAACTCCCTGCCCCCCCGCTCTTTAAGATCTCTCAACTGCAGCATGTCCCCACTGCGATGCTTCAACCCCATTTTGTCATTTGATGTGTCCAGCAGGTGAAAGAAAAAAAAAAAGATTTATCAATGATAGTCCTTCAGTGATGTGTTTAGTACCTTTCTACGGCAGAGCAGCTGTTTATGTAATATACAAGATAAGATGTCTCTGGGCATATTTAGTATTGTGGTCAAGACACGGTCCATAGATCAGAATCCTTAGTGTCAAATCAGGTTCCTCTCTTTATCCAACCCCATGGAGCTTTTTAAATTCCGTTAGTTAAAAAATTTAAAAGTGTTTATTTTATGAAGTCAACCACTAGGTGGCTCAATGCCACATACATTTCATGAACCTGTTAACTGTCAGTAAATATTCTACACAATCTTTTCTAACTTAAAATCAGAAAAAATAGATAATTATGTGGTCCATACAAAAACACTAGTGATCACATTCAGATCATAGTTTTAAGAATGTATTTGTTGTATCTGGTCCACTACAGAATAAAATGGTTAAATTCCAAAATGTGTTACTGTTGTTCAAAGATAGTATCAGTGAACTGTGTATATGTTTGAGAGGAGTGTCAAGAACAAGACTTTGGGATTGGCAGCATAATTAGAAGTGTGAAAGGACCATATTCAACTCTAATATTCCCTTTTTCTGGTTTCAGATTATTGCAAATGAGTTGATTTTTTTTCTAAAATGTATATTTTAACTTGTAAATGTTCATCCATGCTCAATCCGAGTCATTTAACAATTTTCTATTCATATGGTGACAGTTGTCCCCAAAATACATAGTATATTCTGACTCTTGACTAGATGGCAAATTTTAAACTGACATTTGATCCTATAAATTCATCATAGTGCCTCAGTATGAGAAAACAGCAAAAATGTGTTCAACTTGTGATACTACATTTGAGAGTAGAATGAGTCCAAATGTGTTTTCTCTGTATTACTTTCAGAAGGCATGTCTACACATTGCCCTACGGCAATGTGTCTACACATAATCGCCAGCAACAGTTACATCACTGTAGCGGTGCACTTCCCAGGTATAGAATGCTGCTACAGCAATGTAGTAGCAAGATGGAACTGTGAGCTGCACGCGTGGTGCAGTAAGCACCCGTACTGTGCTGTGCTTTAGTACTTCCAAAAGTAAGTACTAAAGCATGACACCGTAGCAACGTCATCATATAGCGACATGTAGACATGCCCAGAGAAGACTGAAAGCCGAAGTCCTGGAAATTATGGTTAGGATTAATAACTTCACTGTCATGTCCAAATTCCGTCTGTCTGCCACAGAGTTCTCAGTAATTTTAACTGGATATAATAGTAATGTCCAATTCATCCAGAGTGCAGCACTGGCCTTGCAGCCTACAACTTGGCAGTAACTTCTACATTATCTGTTTGATAGGTGGTGGGTGTCACTAGCTTAAAATAGTTTGACGTTTTTGTGGTATGTTATATATGTTTTCTTGAGTTTGTTTTGCTGATATGGCATGTGTAATCTTATGTATGCTGTATCAAGCTGAAGCATCAAGCTGCATTTAGTTTTATCGCTATGTCTGTATAAATTGTGGTATTTATATATGTGTAATTTTGATATATTTTTTATATTAGGGCAGGACTGTTTAGTAGGGTAATGATTGACTTGAGCGGTTTTCACCTATTCACACTTGAGAAGTAATTGTGTCTGAGAATTAGCATCTGACATAGGGTAACAGGAGTGCCACTTTTGGAGCCTCTCCGGACATACAGCTCCGCCCTCCTGCAATGGGTTGATCGCCCGCTTACTCTTGCCTGCCATGCCTCAATCTTGCTTATAATTGATGAATGATTGGAATTAGCGGGAAGCTGCCCATTTTTGTGCGCCCCGATGACAGGGGGCGCCATCTGCAGCTCCTTTTCCTCCCCTGCACCGCAGCCCAAGCCTCGCAGATGGTGCTGGTGTGATCTATCTTGGGCCATGGTATTAGGTCCCGGCCCTTTGTTTGACTTCGGGGCTCCTCGTTGCCCCTTCTCACTCCCGGGCCCCCTCACTCTGAGCTCCTCACTGCCCCCCAACGCCGGGGCTCCGGGGCTGGGCCAAATTGCCCCAAGCAAAGTTGTGCCCTCTCCAGCACCACTCGCTGTGCCCACTGGGGAGCACCAGTTTTAAGATGGGAGCTCCCATGAGGCCTCCTCACACCCCTACAGCCTCACCCGGTCCTCCAGTCAAACAAAACACAAACGCAAAGCCCCCGGGCTACAACATAAAAGCTAGACCATTCTGGTCCAAAAAAAAAATAAAATAAAATAGAAAACTCTCCTTACCAAAGAGAGAGAGAGAGAGAGAGAGCTCATCCACCCCCAGCAGGGACCGGGGTGTTCCAACCATCTGAGCTCTCCCCTTGCCCAGGCTGAGTTCCTCCCCTCTCAGCTGCTGGAGGGGAACTGCCCTCCTGGCCTTCTGCCAGTGCTTAAGAAGGGCTAAGCTCTGCCCCTTCCTGGCTCTAGGCTTCCCTGGTTGCTAGGGCAACCAGCACCTGCGCAGTCCTGGTGACTGGCAGCTGTGCCTCCCCTTTCCCGCCACTAGGGGTCTCTCCCGAGCCATTTCTGCTCTCAGTTGCAGAGCACCTGAGAGCCCTGCCAGACCTCCCACCCTTCAAGTCCCGACTCACCAAGTCGATCTTCAGTCTTGCGGGTATTGTCTTCACCTGGGCTCCTCTCTGGGCCTGTCCTCTGGCACCCAATGACCCGGACACAGGAGGCGGAGGTTTTCAGGCGCCTCCTACCTGCCTTTTCCCCAAGGGCGCACCATGTGGGAGTTCTTTGGGAGCTACCCGCCACAGGTACTCCCCCCCACACTAGCCAGCCTTGGTAGGGTACTCTTTTGGCCTGTAGGGCCCTAGACTTGGTGTATCCCTCAGCCGGTACGTTAGACGCCGTATCACAGCTATGGGAGTGGTGGTCTGTCTCTCTGTGTCCCCCTTCCTTTTTTTTTTCCTGGTCTGGGGTCCTCCCGATTCCCCAGGTCTTTCTTCTTCCTCGTATTGCCTTGAGAAAAAAGTCAGCATTTGTATTCAGGCCCCCCAAGCGATGCTTTATCTCGAAACAATACAGTTGTAGACTCAGGGCCCATCTCATCAGCCTAGCATTGTCCGTCTTCATATTTTGTAACCATTGTAAGGGTGCGTGATCCGCAATCAGTGTGAAGTGACGTCCTAATAGATAATACCGGAATGTTTCGATAGCCCATTTAATTGCCAAGCATTCCTTTTCTATCATGGCATAATTCCACTCTGGAGGGTGGAACTTCCTACCTATGTAGGCTATGGGTCGTTCTTCTTCACCCTCTCTTTGCATCAACACCGCTCCAATAGCCACCTTTGAGGCATCGGTCTGTGCTTGGAAGGGTTTAATCGAAGTCCGGCGTATATAAAAGGGGTTGCAAACACAGTACGTCCTTCACTGGTCGGAAAGCTCCTTCTGCAGCCAGTGTCCATTTCACCTTGGTTGGAGCTCCTGCCTTCGTCATCTCGGTCAGATGTTCTACTACCTCTGCAAAATGAGGTACAAACCTCCTATAATAATTGGCTAACCACAAAAAGGCTCTCACTTGCCTTTTAGTATGAGGAGCCTGATACCTCTGTAAGGCCTCCACCTTGCTTAACAACAGTCTCACCCGTCCACTGCCTACCACGAATCCCAGGTATTGGGTTTCTTCTTTTCCTATCGTGCATTTCTTTGGATTGGCTGTCAACCCGACCTCTCTCAGGTCCTGCACCACTGCCCTCAATGCCGTGAGGTGTTCTGTCCAGCTTATGGTGTAGATCACGATATCATCAATGTAAGCGGCTGCATAGCTCCCACGTGGTGCCAAAACTCTGTCCATCAGACATTGAAATGTAGCTGCAGCTCCATGTAACCGGAATGGCATACGGTGGAATTGGAAAAGGCCCCAGGGAGTGGCAAACGCAGTCTTCTCTTGATCCTCGGGGGCCACTGGGATCTGTCAGTACCCTTTTGTCAGGTCCAGGGTGGAAATGTAGCGAGCTTGCCTGAAGTTCTCCATCAGCTCATCTATCCTCAGCATTGGATAGGCATTGAACCTGGCTACTGCATTCACCTTTCGGAAATCAATGCAGAAGTGAATCTTCCCATCGGGCTTGGGTACTGCCACAATAGGACTCCGCCAGTCGCTATGGGATTCACATATGATGCCTTTCTCTAGCATCATTGCGCTCTCCGTTTTTATTTCGCTTTGTAGTCGTTGGGGAATCTGTCGCCAGTGCTCACGGATCACCTGGCCCGGTGGAGTTCTTATTTGATGTACCACACCCCAAGCTTCCCTAGGTGTTTCCTGGAATACATCTCTGTACTCTTTGATTAGCTCGGCAGCCTGCCTTCTCTGTTCTTCAGACAGCCCCCAGGCCAGTTCTATGTCCCCTGGGCAGCTCTCCTCAGTCAATGAGGGTCCCAATTCTACCTCCTTGGGACAGGTGGAGAGGTACATGCCTTCCTGGGCCTCCCACTTCTTCAGCATGTTAACGTGGTATACCTGTTTTTTCTTCTGTTTATCCACCTGGTATACCTCATAGTCTACAGGCCTTAATTGGCGTACCACCTCAGAGGGTCCTTGCCACCGCGCAAGCAGCTTACTTTCTCAGTCGGGCAACAGAACCAGCACGTGATCTCCCACCTCAAAATTTCCTTGTCCGAGCACCGGAGTTATAACATCTCATCTGGTGTTGTTGTGCCTCCTTGAGATTTTCCTAAAACCGCACTCCAGGCTGCTTCTAGATGTTCCCGCAGATGTATTACATATTGGAGTAGGTTCTGGTCCTTACTCTGCTGTTCCTCCCAACTTTCCTTAATCAGATGCAGGACCCCCCTTGGTTGGCGGCCATATAATAATTCAAAGGGCGAAAACCTGGTCGAGGCTTGCGGCGCCTCCCTCACCGCAAACAACAACGGCGGTATCATTTTATCCCACTCCTGAGGTCTCTCGACTACGAACTTTTTTAACATCTGCTTCAGCGTCTGATTGAAACGCTCTACGAGCCCGTCAGTTTGCGGGTGGTATACGGCCATCTTTAGGTGCTTAATCCCCAAGGTTCTGCTCACTCCCTCAAACACCCACAATGTGAAATTCGTCCCTTGATCCGTTAGCAGCTCTTTAGGGAGCCCGACATGGGAAAATATCTTCACCAGCTCGCTTGCCACTTTCGGGGCAGATACAGTCTGCATTGCCACCGCTTCTGGATATCTTGTGGCGTAATCCAGCAGCACTAATATATGCTGGTTCCCGGTTCTACTCCGGGGAAGTGGCCCTACGATATCTAGTGCCACCCGTTCAAAGGGGACCTCCACTAAACGAATTGGAACCAAAGGGGCCTTTGGGGGTAGTCTGGGATTCACTTTTTGACACACCGGACACGAAGCGCAATACATCACCACTTCCTGCAATAGGCCTGGCCAATAAAACCTCGCCCAAATACGGGCCTCGGTTTTGTCCCTGCCCAAATGTCCCCCCATCGGGAGCTCATAGGCCATCCTCAACAAAGCCCGACGATAGCGCTGAGGCACCAGCAACTGTGCAACTTCCCCTCCTTCAGATCTCCCCAGCTCCACTCGGTACAGGAGGTCGTTTCTGATCTTGAATCTCGGCATTGTGTTCATCAGCTCCGGCCATACTATATCCCCATTTCGTTGGGCCAGATGTTCTCATAATGCCGGTTGAAAGTCTGGTTCCTGACTTTGCTCCAAATGAAAATGCTTGTCTTTCCGTAAGTGTGTGAGGTCCACCCCTTGCTCACCTCTCTCTTCGGGAGGGCATGGTTCGGTCATGCCTGCAAATATTTCTGCCTTTTCCCTTGGCCTCGCATTGCTTATCTCCTCCAGCAATTCAGGCCAGTCGCAGCCCAGCACCACTGGATAAGGCAATTGCCCGGCGAGTCCGACCGGCATCTGACGGATCCTCTTGCCTACTTGTAGGACGATCCTTACCCTGTCAACTTCAATGTGGTCTCCACACCAACATTGCACTTTCACCCGATCGACTACACCCCTTCCTTTCATTGGTGCCAGATTACCCCGCAGCATGGTCTGCGATGAGCCTGAATCTATCATAGCCTGTACCTTTTTCCCCATCAACTATCACGTCCAGCTTCTTAAAGTACGAATGGCCGTATGAAGGATTCCCAGCCAATGCACCATTGTAATAGGAGTGCCACTTTAGGAGCCTCTCCGGACGTGCGGCTCCGCCCTCCTGCAATGGGACAATTGCCCGCTTACTCTCGCCTGCCATGCCTTGATCTTGCTTATAATTGATGAACAATTGGAATTAGCAGGAAGCTGCCCATTTTTGTGCACCCCGATGACAGGGGGTGCCATCTGCAGCTCCTTTTCCTCCCCTGCACCGCAGCCCAAGCCTCGCAGATGGTGCTGATGTGATCTATCTTGGGCCATGGTATTAGGTCCCGGCCCTTTGTTTGCCTTCAGGGCTCCTCGACTCCCCTTCTCACTCTCAGGGCTCCTCATCGCCCCTTCTCACTCCCAGGGCCCCTCACTGCCCTCTCGCTCTGAGCTCCTCGCTGCCCCCCAATGCCGGGGCTCCTCGCTGCACCCTTAGCTCCAGCTCTGGGCCAACACGCCCCAAGCAAAGTTGTGCCCTCTCCGGCACCACTCGCTGTGCCCACTGGGCACCAGGACCCCCCAGATTATTGGGGAGCTCCTGTGAGGCCTCCTCACATCCCTACAGCCTCACCCGGTCCTCCAGTCAAACAAAACACAAACACAAAGCCCCCGGGCTACAACATAAAAGCTAGACCATTCTGGTCCAAAAAAAATAGAAAACTCTCCTTACCAAAGAGAGAGAGAGAGCTCATCCACCCCCAGCAGGGACCGGGGTGTTCCAACCATCCGAGCTCTCCCCTTGCCCAGGCTGAGTTCCTCCTCCCTCAGCTGCTGGAGGGGAACTGCCCTCCTGGCCTTCTGCCAGTGCTTAAGAAAGGCTAAGCTCCGCCCCTTCCTGGCTCTAGGCTTCCCTGGTTGCTAGGGCAACCAGCACCTGCGCAGTCCTGGTGACTGGCAGCTGTGCCTCCCCTTTCCCGCCACTAGGGGTCTCTCCCGAGCCATTTCTGCTCTCAGTCGCAGAGCACCTGAGAGCCCTGCGACACATAGGTATGTGTCAAATATGTGATCAAATATCAAATATGTGATCTGAAGCATTCAATCAATTTACATCTTAAAAGAAGCCTGTGCTGAAAATGACACGTGGATATTCAGGAAGGGACATTTTGCACAGTAGGAGAACTTAAGTGAGAGAATCTAGGATATTGGATTAGTAATCTTCATATTTGGAAGGGTGCAAATTTTCTTCCCATAATTGGAACAAGAAAGACTTCTGGTCTGCTAAACCAATACACTCTTGTGGGTAGAGATGACCTTAGGGGTGGGTGACATGGGCAACCACTCAGGGGGCTGTAGTCATGGGGCTCCACACACATATGCATGCACACACATGCCCATGTGAGCAGCTTGCACTCACAGCAGTGTTCTCTCCCCCACCCTCTGCAGGAAGAGCTCTGCCAAGCCCAGCCTGCCCCATTTCCTCCAGCTGCTGCTTAGGAGGAGCTGGGCCAGACAGTGCAAGCAGCAGCACAGTGCTGCTCCACCTCCCTGCCAGACTGCGTTTCTGCCCACCTGCCTCTGCCTGCAGCAGTGCCACAGGGTGCCATTTTTCCTAAGGCCAGCTCTGCTTGTGGGGCGGGAAGTTATATGCTTAGTTTGGGATCCCCAATAATCCAATGGAAAATGTATGCTAATAACCAGATAAGAAACTATACTTAAGCCTTGCCAGCATTCATCTATAGTTTGTTCCCTGGCATAAGGAATTACTTTAGTCCCTCAGCCAGTGGGCTGTGTGAAAAAACTGCCAGGAAAAGCTGCAACATGTCCTGACAGAAAGGCCAGAGCCAGAGCTGTTTTCTAACTGTTGAGTTAAGTATGGGCTGCATTCTTAGGTTTAAGATGCAGGGTTAAAATCAAATTATTGTTCTGATAGTCTCTTTTTTTTTTTGTTTATTCTTATATCTCTGTCTATATCTCAACATACAGTTACTGACTTCTTATGTTTGATCTTGGGTTTCATATTAAATCCTTTTTATATCTTTTCTAACTTACTACATTCAGTGGGTAAGCATGATTTGACCATACAGACAGACCTCTTCCAAGGAAAGGTGCGGGGGAACTCCATCATACCTGAGTATATAACTGGACAAGAGTATGATTCTTCTAGCTATCAAAATCCCTTCTGCTAAGACCTGACAAGACCTAGGTGAGGCACATAAAGCTGAAGAGTCTTTGGTCTGGGATGTGACTTTTGGAGCATCTCAGTCTGTTCTTAGTGGTCAGAAGCAGATGGCAGAGAGGGGCTTGGGTCTGAAGGGCACTCCTTAAAGCATGAGGACACCCTGGAACTGTCTCAAAGGCACACCTGACTCCCAGAGCTCTGGCCTGGGAGACCATTTCTCCTGCCACCAAATGTATGGTCCCATGGGCCCAATAACAGCTCCACATTCCAGATCCAGCCAGTGGGGCTCCCCACAGGTATGGAAATTTGGCAGCCTGACAAGTTAATCTATAAGGTGCATATCTACCCTGACTTCTGTCTGACTTCAGAATAACACAGGTAGCTACTTCTCTCTCTCAACATTTTCTGTGACTTTTATGAGTGTAGATCTGGAAAGAGAAAGCCAAATACACTGACTTCCTTATTCAGGTAAGGCATGTCATCCAGTTTATGTACAGCAGAGTTGGTGGTGCTCCTGACTTTTATTTCAATGCTGTGTTGGAGCCTAAAGTCTCACAGTGTGTGAGGTAGGTGGGTTTACTGCTATTTCATAAATGAAATAGGCATAGCAAGCCAAATCCTATCCCCACTGAAATCAGTGGAAAAAATTACATTGACTGCCATGAAGCCAAGATTTTGTTACAAGTTCGTGATCTGCCCTGAAGTCACACTGTCAGTCTGCACAGAGTCCATGTTTCCTGACTCCAGTATTGTACTTACACTACAGACCTGTTGTTTCTCTCTAATTCTTTCTGTTCTGATACATTGGCTGGTAGTTTGGGGTAAAAATTGTAGTTTATTTTAATTCTGAAAATCCTGAAAACAGTTATGGGCTATTCTTCATTTACAGCAATAATTATTAGATACTTAAAATGGCCTATATTCATTCCATATACAAATGATTACATCAGTTCTTTGGCTTTTCCCAATTATTGGTAAAAGGACAATGGGTCATAAAAGTAGTAATGCTATATTTTCCTATTTGTCAGTGGCATTTACACACTAACTCATCTGTATGTTCAAGGATAAGGATAGTGCAGAAAATGACAGGTGCTAGTTGGGTGGTCAGTTTTAAATCTTGTTTGAATGATGAGCCAGAAAAACCCGTGGAACCTGTATGGCAGACATATAGACCTCTACAGAGAATTGTCTGTATTGCGATATTAACTCTTTAATTAGGTTTAACTTTTTAAGAGGTGCTTTTTAGGGCTCAGGAGTCTGTGGCAGTGTGCTTAAGAGAGAAACTTCAGTTAGAGAATATATGCGTATTTACACTGTGAATAGAATTGCATTGCAGTTAAATGGCAAAACAATGTACATGTGTAATTTATTTGAACTGAGAACAAAATCTTATAAATATGCAATAAATACATGACTGATCACTCTTGTTGATATCAGGTATGATATCACCTTGGAATTTAAGTGCAGTGTTCCTGGAGAAAAGTTTTAAATAGCAAAAATATGCATATATGTGTGCATAAGCTTCTACACGTGTGTGTGAGCACATGCTTTCTCTCTCTCCAGAATGTGAATGAGTGATTACTTTAACAGACTGTATGTAACTGAAAGCCCAAATCATATTCTACCTTTAGATGGACAAGTTGTACTTCCATGGCCCACTTAAGCTGTGCAAGTGGCAATTCAGACCACTCACGCAGATTTTAGATATTAACTAATTTTGAGGAAGCCTCAGTAGTACATGTGAGAGAACAGGAGGATAGTGGCCTTCCTATCTTTTAGCTTAAAAGCTTAGTGATTAGGGTACTTGCCTATGTTTGAACCTACTTCCCAGTAAAGTGTCCTAATCACCAGGCCATGGCCTAGGCCAGTGGATTTCAATCTTTTTAGACGCAAGGCACCCCTCGCTAGAATTTAGGCACCCCTTAGAAAATGTCAGCTCTTAGTTTTCACTTGATTTTTAACTACAGAAAAATAATAGAGTAATTATTTTATTGCAAAGAACTGAAAAAGAGCACAACAGGGCAGGATGTTTTTAACACTATGGATTCCTATTTGAAATCTATGGCCATGTCCAGACAAGCACAGATGTGTGGTATGTGGTGCCACAGATGGGTCAGCACACATACAGGTGTCTCCCATACTGCTACCTTGCCGGGGGGGGTACAGTTTGACTCTGGGATCACCCAAGGTCAAAAAAAATCACACTGAAAAGAAGTGGGGCAGCACACATGCTGGCAGCGCACACTGCCCAAAACCAGAATCTGGATGATCAGAGCCATGCTCCAGCTGTCAGCCAGGCTTCCTGCCACAGCTGCAGCCCCAGGAGGCCCCCAGGGCTCCGGAACACATGTGGCATGGGCATTCCCCAGGGACAAATAGCAGCAGTACCAATTTTGACAGTTTTTTTTTTTTGGCAACTGCCAGAAAAGGGACTGTGAGCATGGCATCTTGCACACATGGCCAAAGGGCAGCTCCTGAGCAATTTAAATGTGCTGTCCTCCTCAAGCATGTTATAAATAAGAACTAAAACAGAGAGAGAGAGCATGAGCAAGCATGCACCTTCAACAAGTGAGCACAAGCTTTCTTGATCTGTAGTTCATTTTATCAGATGGTGTGTGTGTGTGTGTGTAACTTTGGTTACTCTATACTTTGGTTACTCCATTCCCCGTGGGACTGCTAAAAATTTAGAAAATTAATATTTATCTGCCCCTGGCTGCCTGTCACGCGGTCCTCAATGGCTTGCCAAAACTCAGTAAGCAGCTCTCTGCCCAAAATAATTGTCCACCCCTGCTCTATAAGGTGCGAATCTACCCTGCCTTCTACATGACTACAGACTAACATGGCTAGCTGCTGCCATACAGCTTCAGTTCAAAGATCCACCTGGTACTGTATCCTGTCTCTGATAGTGGCAAGTAGCTGATGCTTTAAAGCAGGGGTGGCTCACCTGTGGCGCCTGTGCCACAAATGGTACAGACAGCCTCTTTGTGTAGCATTTGGCAGATTAGTTGAGAGGACAGGAGGCACAGCAAATTAGGCAGAGAGCACAGGGCAGGATGCAGAACGCAGGGCAGCAAATCAGGCAGGGGAAACAAATGCAAGTGGCACTCGGAGCTGGTGTGGGGCTAATTTGTGGCACACCTGCCCAAAAGGTTGGCTCCCACCGCTTGAAAGCGTGTATTTGAGGGATCTATTCCCTCAGTTAGCCACAGTCACGTTTTGGATACAGGACTGGGTTGGTAATTTTGATTCCAAACATGACATACTTTATAAGGAAGCCACTGAGGGCGAATAATAATTTTTGTAAATTAACATGCTTCATCATAAGCACAGTTCAAATTGGCATGCAGCAGCCAGAAAGGAAAGCCTCTGTCATGTCAGCAGCCCGTGGGAAGGACTCTACCATTCTTTGTGGTACTTTGTGGTAAATGGTGGCAGGGGGGATGCACTGGGGCAGTTACACCCCCCTTTGAATCCTGCTTCACCCAGAGTTTAAAGCCAACTTCCCACAGTGGCAGCAGTATTTCTGTTCAGGCAGCAGCAAGGGAGTCAATTGACTACATGGCTCATTAAAATCTACCTGATTCCCTCTCAACTATTAATTCCACAGGTGTTTGAATGACCCTCTCTCCTTTTTAATGCTCTTGATGTTCCACTAATCAAACTACCCCCTTTTTTTTTGCAATCCTGCTGTCTGTTTGATCTATTCCTGGTAATGTAGCTCCTATTTCAAAGGCCTGCACACTGTTTTTAACTCATTCCCATAAAGTTAAATTTGTTTTTGGACTCCATCTTAAAATTGAATAATCCAGCCTTAAGCCCCTAGTGAAGCCTCTGGTTTCTTTCTTGCCTGAAGAAAAAATATGTGTTGGGTTATAGGTGATGATGCCCCTCATCACCTGCACCCCTCCATTTGTAAAATCCTAGATCCACCCCTGGTTGGCAGCCATGGTCCAGGTAAAATACAAAAGGCAAAGATGTTTATGGGTGATAATTTTTTTTTATTGCACCAACAGTATAGTTATGACTTGAGAAAAGGTACTTGGTACCTCAAAGCTTGCCTCCATGTCTCCCAACTATACAGCTGGTTCAAGACAAGCTGCCATCGACAACAGTCCTTGAATCTTATCAGAGCCAAGCTGTGGCCGCAACTTGAGAGCTGGATGCCTGCTCGCCAGCGCCTTGGCCTCCTGTCCCCAGGAATCTGTTCAGGGTTGGAATTATGTTTTGACCCTTGGGTGGAGTTTAACACTAAGTTAAACCAGTTCATTGATCAACAAGTCCACCTAAGTGATGGAGCAATCCCATGGACTGGAGCCCCCAGGTTTGATTTTCAGATCTTATGGGGAGGCTCTCGTCTCTTATGGGGGGGTCAGCCCCCTCCCCCCCAGCACCTCTTTTAGACTGCATCTGTTGGCCCCTTTCCCTGTAGCCTCCCCGTCTGAGGGAGGCTAGTAAGAAACTGGGTGGGCCGTGCCCGTGTTTTGAAAGGTCACAAGTAGGCCTGTGCCCGGTTCCCCGGGAACCTAAGGAAGGGCAAGGGGCTTAGAGGCTCGGGGAAGGGAGGGGGGGGTCTATTGCGTTGCAAGTAAGTGCGGCGTCCCCGGCGCGAGCGCAGCAGCAACCCCCTCCCCTCGGGCGGGGCGCGCCAGGGTCCTCCTCCTCCGGGGCCGGGCGGGGACGCCCCTCCCCTCCCAGGGGCGCTGCGGGGCTGGGATGCGGAGCCGGGGCGAGGGCGGCGGCTTCTCTCCTTCGGGCTGAGGCGGGACATGGCGAATGTCAAGGTGGCCGTGCGGGTCCGGCCGCTCAGCAAAAGGTGCGGGCCGGGGCGGGGCGTGCACCCGCGTCGGGGCTGACCGGTGTGTGTGCGCCCACGTGCGGGAAGGCGCGTGGGACGTGCCGGCAGCGGAGCGGGAAGCGCAGGCGGTGCCCGGCTATGCCCCACTCGCTGCCCGCACGAAGGGAGCTGGAGCTGTGGCGCCGGTGGGGGGGGTCCTTTTCCCTGGCTGCGAGGCGCCTCTCCCGCCACCCCCGGCCAGCTCAGTCCACCCCGAGAAGGGTTTTTCCCTTCTGTCCCGTGCGCCTTTTGCCGGGGGGTTGCTCTGTTTCCTGGGACAAAGCATCGCCGGAGCCTTTCTGCCCCTGGCAGCTCCTAGGAAGGGATTTTGTGTGTGGGGTGAGGCGGGTGGCGGGAGCCACCTCGCTGCCCCTGGCGCGGCTGGCGGTGGGAGGGAAGAAGTCAGGTCGGAGAGAAAACAAGAGCAGCAGGGACCTGCCAAGGTGCTGGTGCCAAGCAGCTGAGGGGACTATAGGAAAGAGGCAGGAGAGTATGTGCTGTCACTCAGTGACAGGACAGTCGTCATCCTGCATGGGACACACTAGAGATCGGCTGGAACAGGAGGGGGGCTCTGGCCTGGGGTCTCCTGGCAACTGTGGGGCTGTTGTCCTATGGGCCAGCCCCTTGGGCCAGTGGATGCTGTGTGGTGTGCTTGGCTTCCTAGTTGCACCTGGGGAAGACGGCTCTGCTGGCATGGGATAGTACCTGCATAGGTAATGCATAGTTAACCTTGGCTTTATGCCCACTTTATGGAAATGGGAGACCCCTCCCTAGCTTGCTTCTGGGACCTTATGGCTAAGGGCAAGCAAAACTTGGGGGGGGTTCAAACCCTAGGCCTCCAGGCTTGGGCCTACAAGTAGGGTGCCCACCAAAGGTTTTGGGGACATCTGAAGCCCCAGATGGGGGTGGAGGATGTTTGCCAGTAGTAGGGCCACTTATGGTTTTGGACTAACTTAGATTTGGAATTTGTTTTGGCTAATTTGGCTTGGAATATGGAAAACTTAAATAAAATTTAACCCCCGCCCCTTGCCGTGCTCCTTTTGAACCTTCACTTCCATCCCTGTTTTCTTCTTTAGTTGTCCTCTGTAATCACTTGATGTGCACTTAGTGGCCCCCATATGAAGGGTGGACTTTTAGCTGTACTTGGTTGGCACTGGCCTGCATTCCCAATGCACAGCAAATAGGCCTGTGTAAGATGCACCTCCCTGTCTCCCTCCCCCCACCCCTTGTTGTTCCAATTTTTTTTCTCAGTAAGCAGAAGCCGGATATTCAGATTGTCACTCACCCCCCTCCCAGCCCTGCCAAGGCTTGTCCATCTCTTAACAGAAATCCTTCAGGCTGGATAGTGTGGCTGCAAGTTCAGCTCCCACAGCCTTCTCGTGTGGCGTTTGTGTATAATACAGTATATAATTAAAACCATGTGTTCTGTGGAAATTTGGGGAGGAGGGGAAAGAGAGCAAGTAAGCACTTAAGCTGTGCCACATATTGGCTGCTGCAACATACTTTTGTGAAAAGTTAGGGGAGGAGGGGAATTAGCAACATACTATAAAACAGAAATGGAGTGAGAAGTGCCATGAGCTCACTTGCAAAGGGGCCAGGCTTTGTTTTGATGCTGACTTTTTTTTTTTTTAGCATGAGGCCATGACGTTGTTTCCTGACTGTATTAACTGCTATAATAAATAACCCTTTTATGTGGGAGACAAGATGCTTCTTGAGAATTTCCCAGCCAGAGGAGAAATCCATTCATTTTACCAACAATATAGAGTGGCACATTTTGCACTGCTGAATTCATGGAAGGGTTGACATGGCCTTGATAAATTTTGTTCAGGGGTTTATAACTTCTTTTAAAAATTTGCTCCCAACTAAATGTAGCAGAAAATCCTTGCTCTACCTCCATGGTGTTTGAAAGAAGAAAAAAGCACCGAGAAGATTTAAATATAAAAAAGGTTTTTAGCGGTTCTTGTTCATTAATTGACAAGTGTGTTGAGGGTAGGGGGTAGTTTACAAGTTTTCCATATATTCCTGTCTTTGTTTCAGGGGTGACAGATACATGAAATCCTTCCTATTTGAATAAAATTGGAGGTAAATGTTCAAAATAAATTATTGTGACACTAGTAAGTGCTGTTATACTGAATGAATGGGAAGAAGCCAGTTTTGACTTGGAATTATTTGGTGTTAATCTTTTTAAATTTTTTTAAAGTTTCTTAAAATTCTTTTACTTGTTATTTTTCTGGTATTTGTTATTGGTATTTGTTATTGGTATTTGTTGTCTAATTGTCAGGTGCTCTGTAAAAATGAAAAATGGTATGTGTGTGTGAAGTATTACCATTATAAGGTAATTTGATAAAAATTTAAAGGATCCAGTCCATAGGACATTTGTTTAAATATTGCCATGGTTATTAAAGACTGACTATTGTTTCCAGTTGGTAGTGTTGGAATGATGTTGTAGCCATGATGGTCCAGGAAATATGCAAGAGACAAGGATTTTTGTGGGTGATATATTTTATTGGACCGCTGCATGGATAGGATAGACTTATGCCAAATAAGAAGTTATGTAGCTACTGAGAGAAGCAGAGGTCTCCTGGTAGAAACCATGTGTGCAAGTGTTCACAGTTTCTCCCAGGAGAAGAATGCCTAAATGCTTATCTGCTGCTTGACTCCTTCTGGGGATCAGGAGGAGTTGAGCAGCAGGAAAATGTTTTCTGCATCTTCTGAGACTGGGGTCACCCCTGTTTTGGTAATCTGAGGGGAGCAGCTGATGTTTGCCCTCTCCCAGTTTTGGAAGCAGTTGAATGGTGAAGAAAGGCTTCTTTGCCTTCCCTAGACCTAAGTCTGGAGAAGGCATGGGGGTAAGTTGCTCCTGCTCCTCCCATAAACTAGGAAGGGAGAGGAGGAGCATCCACCCACTGTTCCCTGCCCATTCCTCAGGCTATTGTCCCCAGTGTGAACAGTGGGCAGGGTCTTTGCTGTGCTGCTCAGTCCATTCAGCTCCTGGGCACCAGATGAAGGAGTAGCTTGTGACCATAGTGTGAGGTATGTGTGGAGGCTTTGTCCCACTGCTTTAGCCTCCTTGGAAATGAGAGGACTGGAGCAGCCGTTGCCCCTTCCCCTCACCTCCCAACTGCCCTCAGACCAGGATCACCCTGGTTTGATGAAGGACAAGTTACAGGGGAGAGGGTGCAGTTGTAAACTGAATGCCTGTACTACTCTCTGTCCCAGAAACATTTCTAATGGAAAATTTGCATTGATAGAAACGAGTTGTTGGTGGCCTTGGAAAACCTATCAAATGCAATACATTCTTCTTCAAAATACCTGCCTTTTGTTATGCAGTCAGCTGCACATTTGTTTCTTGCATTGTAATTATAACATCTGTGCGACAACCTTTTTTTCCAATAATTAAATGGTTTTAATGAAGCTCATTTTGAATATCAGTTACAATTAGCATCCTTGGTAGTCTGGGAAAAGAGGCCAAGGACTTGGGTAAGTGTACAAGAACTCTTCTCTCACCAGGGCACCAATGATTTTATAGTGGGAGATTTAGAGAGACCATATATGCAATGAGTGCCTTAGTCAAGGCCCTTAGGACTCAGGTCTTTGAAGCATGTCAGCAGGAAAGTCCTTCATTTCATTTCAGGCAGCCTCTACTGCCACAGCTGGTCACATTTGTTGCAGTGATAGAGGGATATGACATCACCTGTTATTTCTCTCAGAAATATGATAGTGCCTTTTGGGAAGACTCTTGACTTCAAAACTCAGCTTAGTAAAAATAGAGAGTTTATTGCTTTAAAGGCCAAGATTTCCCCTTGCCCCAAAAGTAAGGGCTGATATGGGTAAAAGAACAAGCGTCCATAAATAAAAAAGCAGCAGCAGAGACAATTTTATGAGACTTTATTTCCACTTACTGTATGGGGCAGACAGTTCTTTGATTGCATTTGGGAAGGAAGTATTTTTTCCAGACTGCAGAAAGTCCTAATCCTCATTTTCCATGAAAAAAAGTGACATAGAAGTGCTTTGCTTAAAGGTGAGTGCACCCTACAGTTCAGTATTTTGTTTGTTTTTCCTTGGAGTTGACTGTATTAGGGTTTTTTGCCACTTCCTGGTACCTGGAGCTATGGCCTAGACCAGGGGTGCTCAGTCTGGCCTGCAGAGCTGTGACATCTAGGCTATTGTGCTCCCCATGGGTTAGGAAGTTTTATGATGGGAGACGGTGGCAGTTAATACTGCCACCCTCCCTGCTACCAAATTCCCAAGATCCATGGGCCATGCCCACTTCTCCCCATGGGTCTAGGCCACACCCCCTCCGCCTGAGCAGCCAGATCAGGGCCAGGCCATGCCCTGTATTACATCTTGATTTGAAGTCAGGTTGGGACTGGGCCATGCCCCCTTCCATCCATGGGGCCAGGTTGGGTAAAGGAAAACCAGTGTCAACTGAGTCTCATTCCAGAACTTTCATACTAAATGGACACATCCTATCAAATCCATTTTTAAGAGGTTAATTTTCTACACTTTAGATTGGATATTACCCACATAGCTATGTTACCTCCTGCTTTCCTCCTGATCCCTACTTAATGATGCCAGGGAACAGAGAAACTGACTCACCCAAAATATAAAAGGTACTAAAAATCTGAAACACATTAAGAGACCTATGTTCAGCCCACATACCTGATCTCTTGGCATCATTTTCTAGGCCAGGGTGTCAAATTAATCTGGTCCCACAGGCAAGATAAATGATGCAGGGCTGGTCCATGCCCCCCCGCCCCATGCCTGATTGAACAGAGGCACCTCACCCATCTAGGCTAAGTCAAACCGTGATGCCAGCCTGAGCAGCCGCCACTTGCAACACAGCTTGGGATTGGCCCAAGCAAGCAATGCAGGCATTGCAGCCTGAGCCCCAACACCAGGATGCATCCATTTAGTATGTGAGCTCTGGAATGGGATTCAGGTGCCACTGGTTTTCCTTTACATGGTACCTTTTTGCACTGCTGAGTCACTTTGAACCATGTTCTTCCTTTACAGGGACATTGAAAATTCAGAGATAGCTTGTATGTGGCCACTTCAGGCAAAGGATTTCCTGGTTACCATAACAAGCTTGAGCCTATCTTAAGGAGTTCCTGTTTTTAGCTGCTGCAGCTGGTCTCACTTTGAATCCAGTTACCAGAGTGGGATGGGAAATTAGGTAGTTTGAACTTAGCCTGTATAATGGACTGTTTTCTCTTATGCATTGGGGTTGAGATTCATTTTTCTTGTTGGAGTGGGGGATCTGTTTTGATGGTCTATCCTCATAGGCTAATGAAAGCAGTAATGTTTTAGGGGGCCCTGTATCTTGATTCATGACAGACTACTCCCTTGGTGAGCTGCATAATTCTCTTTTATCCTCCACCACTGAAGATGTAGGCCCTGGAATCCCCACCCTAGTTTACAGATGGTCTGTAACAAAAGAAGTGAGGAGAAATTAATAGTAGTGACAGTCACAGAAGTCTCATGCCAAGACTGAAAGATTGCAATGTAGAGTTCATTTTAAACTCTTAGATTGGGGCTGTATGTGAAGCAAAAATAACCTCTATAGAATCTATAACATTTCAGGCAGCAAGTTTCTTATGGTGGTAGATAGTTCAGTAGATAACCTCACTTCTTCCAATTATGAGGAATTTTTCCAGGTATGGGCTATTTGTTCTTCCAATGCAAAGTAAAATCTTGAAGAAACAAAGGAAGACCTTGTACTTAGAATCCAAAGATGCTTCTTGCGATATAGGAGGTGTTGGGAGATCTTGTCTCCTGGTCTTTTGCTCTAGATCTAAATAATGTACAAGTGTTCCATATGCTTGCCATGTGTCAGATTGGCAGATCTGCAGATTGAGAAGAACTGCATGTGTGAGACTACAGGTTTATGAAGAGCCCCATGGAGATGTGTTTCTTGCTTTTAAAATGAAGGGTGCAAGTGGAGGGTGAAAGTTATCAGAAGCCTGAAAGAGCATTAAGGGAAGGTGTATGACAACCGAGAGAAGTGTGGAGAAGGGTGCAGGGAAAGTTAAATTATTTTACCTGCATGAAAAACTGAATGCTTAGATATTGGCTAGAAAAGTTGGAGTGCTTAAAATTTCATTGTGGATAAAAACCTCTTTTTTCCCCTCTGTTCCATTCCATTACTTCTGCATCTCATTCAGATGCAACTTTTCTCCTTTTCCCTCTCTCTTCATTCTTGTACACTTTCTATATTTGATTAAAATCTACAGAAGGGAATCCCCATATTGATAGGCCTCATTAAGAAGTAATAAAACAGGACTCTACAGTGGGTGTTATATGCCAACCCAATTTAATGCTTCAATACATCTGAGACAGAAGTTTTCCCAAAAAAGTCTTTGAGGTTGCAAATACATACAAGTGTAATTCAGCTAAAAAAAAATTACACTTTTGTTACTAAAATTCTAAATTTAATGAACTTTGGAAAAAAGTCTGGAACTGTTAAACAAGCCAGTCATTTCCCTACTGCCTGATGATACTTAACTACTCAACAGCTCACTCAGTTTACACTGGCCAGTTGGCTTTGCTTTAGCTCCCTAAAACTCACAAAATCCGCAAAGATTAACAAGTATGCTATTGGGAGATAATAAAATCACACTTACTATTCAGGGCATCCATTGTCAAAAGAATATAATACTAAAGTGCTGCTATTTATTTCAGTTGATAAATAATAGTTCTTTGAACCGTAGACTTTGTATTTTGTTATGAGTTTCTAGAGTTTCCCGGTCTGTGATGGGCTCACTACTTCAAAACAAACAGTAACAAATAATTAAATAGTAAGCATAGTTATAATAACTCTATGAATTCTTGCATAAATATAAATTAGCTTACAAGCAGTACATTTCAAAAGTCTAAATGCATTAGTTATTTTAATTCACTTAGTAACTACATATATTATTCTTTACCTGGAGAAAAAATGGACATAAAGTAGGGGTGGGCAATTATTTTGGCTAAAGGGCCACTTAACGAGTTTTGGTGAGCTGTTGAGAGCCACAAGGGTAGCCCTGCCCCCTGGTTGTCATCTTGGGACCAGAAGTCCTGCCCCCTAGCCCCTGACCTTTGCTACCAGAAATCCCTGCCCTGGCCCTGGAAGTACTCCTTTTGGGAAGCGGGTTTGCCATCTTGGAACTGGAAAAAAACAAATTGTATACTAAAAATCAAGTATCTACAATAACATATTTTAATTTTATTTTAAAAGATATTTTTGTCCTGATTTGTACATGTTTGTGTCATGTAAATAGAAGTGATTGTATAATAACTCAAAATGAAGTCTTACTGTTGTATACAGTGGGTGTTATATGCCAACCCAATTTAATGCTTCAATACATCTGAGACAGAAGTTTTCCCAAAAAAGTCTTTGAGATTGCAAATACATACAAGTGTAATACAGCTAAAAAAAATTACACTATTGTTACTAAAATTCTAAATTTAATGAACTTTGGAAAAAAGTCTGGAACTGTTAAACAAGCCAGTCATTTCCCTACTGTCTTACTGTTGTATATTGTGGGGTTGTGGAAGGGTCAGGGGTATGGGGTTTGTTGGGGGATGTGTGTATGTGTGGTGTGGGGGTATGTGTGGATGTTGGTGGGGGGGCTTGTTGGAGGGTGTTTATGGGGGTTTGCGTGGGTGGGTATGGGTTGTAGGGTGCGTGGAGGAGGGCGTATGTGTGTGTGGTGAGGTGTGTGCAGGTAACAGTGAGTGGGGCTCCTCCCAGAGGCCTATGGGTATGTGGGGGGGTACATGTAGAGAGAGGTGTGGGTGGTATGGGGTCTGTGGAGGGTGTTGGTGGGTGTTGGGTTTGTGGTTGTGTGGGGAGAGGGTAGTTGTGGGGTTTGTGGGTATGTTGAGGTATGCATGGGAGCATCCTGTGCATGCCCCCCAGAGCTGGTCAGCACCCACCCCACAACTTCCCAGAGCCCATGCACCCTGCCATATCTCCCCACAAGCATCAGCAGTGCACAGCCCCAGTGCATCCTGCTTCTGCTTTGGGCTCGCCCCTGCCAGAGCAGATCCACCAGATGCATGTGCAGCCGTGATCCGGTCCCTGTGCCTGCTCCGCACTGCCCACCCGCGGTGTGTCCTGCCACCCTATGGGCATGCAGTGGTGCTGGGGCGCCTCCATGCTGGACTGCCTTTCTAGGCAGCAGCAGCTGCTAGCTCCAAGACTATGGTACTGGCAGGAACCTGCGTGCAGCCCCAACCTGTTCCATGTCTGCTGCCGACTTACCTGCTCACACTGAGCAGCTGTAGCAGTAGCAGCACCGGTGGGGCAGAAATGTGCTCAGCATGGAGGAAAAGTGGCCTCTCCCTGCCACTGCTGCCCAGCACTTCCTGCAGCAGCATGGGGATGATATTTATTAATCAAATTTGAAAAAAGATAGTTATAGAGGTATTGGGTAAAACTTTCAAAAGCACCTTAAGTTCCTAAGGTGATTTTGAAGATTTTATCCTTTGAGATTAGAAACCATAGGTTTTCTTATACGAATTGTTGTCTCTTGTGGAACATTATTTTTAATGTGTTATTAGATGCCAACACTGTACTCTTGGCAAAAGATGTAGCATGTTCACACTAGGGGCTTCCAAGGCTTGTTGTGATTCCGAGGGGCCAAGACTGCTTTGCGTCCTTTCTTAATGAAACTGAGTGCCTGGATTAAAAACAAAATAAAAATTGGTTAAGCGAGTGTTGTATGTGTGGTAGTTTGAAAACACACAAGGCTTCATGTTAGTCTGGATCTCAGTGAATCAGCTATTCCTCTTGTCATTGGTACATGGTTGTATTTTACCTGATATTTGTAGGGTGGAAAAATGAGTGTTACTTATCAATAGGCTGGAGAAGCAAAATAGAAGGCTGCTACTGTAGAAACCTCAAATCATGTGGGCAGTTACAAGAACCCCTTAAAGTCTTCTGTAACTGAGGGAGACCTTAAGATATAACTTTAGAAGTTTGCAGTAGTATTGCAGTATTCTTTTTTCTGTGTCCTTGACCTGAATGCAGGTTTTAAATGATTCATAAATCCCTGTTATGAATTCAGTAGGGATGGAGCTGAGGGTTTGGGAGGGTACATGCTGTTTTTTAAGACCCAGTAAATAGATCATAACTTTAAAAAAAAACAGTGTTACTCTGCAATAATAACAAATTATCAACAGATTAAAACAGTCATATTTGTTAAGAATTATTGAAGCTTATCAAAACTTATTAAAGCATATTATAAAAATAGAGGAGTATGCTCTGCTGGCAGTTTGGGAGGCAGAGAAGGGGTAGGATGGTTCCACAAGCACTGAATTGTCCATGGAATTCACAGTCAGTTGGTGGAAATATCTTTGGACATCTTGCTTCACAACACTGTAATATATGCTTTTGTTGGTTGAGGAGGTGCACAATATCTTGGTGTTCTTCTCTGTCAACCTCTGTCCTCCAACATGTAGTTCCTGTTCTCCTGAGGGCTACAGACAGAAGCTGCACATTAACCAGGTTAAGTGATCAGAAACTGGTTTAAACCTGTATCAGAATAGAAGTTCAATGCACATAAACCAGTTTCAAAATGGCTGAAACTGGTTTAAGGTAAACCTAGTTGAAAGTAGTATCAGAGTTAATTGATTTAAGTCAAACTAGTTTCTGAAACTTCTGTCCCAGATCTCTTCCTGGTTCAAGTTAAATTAGAGTCCCCCAGCATCCCAGCATTTTGCAGCCCTGGGCTGGGCTATGCTACTTGCTCTAGAGCATGGGTAGGCAATGTTTTTTGGCCAGAGTACCAAAAAACACCGCAATGCCTACCTCGGAAGGTGCCAGAGTGCCGGCATGGCAGAAAAAATGAGGGCAAGGGGTACGTGGCAGGATGCTCTGCTGCCCCTTGCCCCCCACCCAAAGCCCCTACCCCACAGTCCAGGCTCTGTAGCTGCCAGCAGCTACCCCGGCTCTGGGTAGCTGCTGGACCCCAGGCTGCTCCCAGCAGGTCTTGCAGCATCCCAGCTGCCTGCTGGGAGCAGCCCAGGATCTTGGTTGGCAGCAGCTCTCCAGAGCCAGGGCCGGCTGCAGCCCGGAGGCTTGAAACAGCTGTGCCGGGCTCCGGCATCAGCTCCGCATTGGTGCGTGCTGGCATGCCTCGAAACGGGCGGTGGGAGAAGGGCCTGAGGCAGTGCAGACCCAGTCTCTCCCCTGCTCCCAGCACGGAGGTGATGAGCCCGGCACAGCTGCTTTTAGCCAGCCTGGGCTCTGGGCAGCTGCAGCAAACAGCAGGCAGAGTGCAAACAACTGCGCTGGGCTGCACAGCTCCAGCATCAGCTCTGTGCTGGTGGCAACTGCATGTGTACCTCAGGGGGGACAGCAGGGCAGCACAGCCTGCCCTGAGATGGCCGGAGCCGGGGCTGGCTGCAGCGTGCCAAGCAAAATGGCCTCGCGTGCCACGCTTGGCACATGTACCAGGGGTAGCCGACCCCTGCTCTAGAGAGCAGGGCTGGCTCCAGCCTTCTGTTCCTAGGTGAAGCAGTGAGGGCTGACTCACTAGTCCCGCCCCCCAGGCAAACCCCAGCTGGGGTCTAGAGCTGTGGAGGGAGGTTAAACTTCCCTTTCACCAAGTACAGAGCTGCCCTGCCCTGTTTACTTAGTGCTGGCTGTGACTGTGGACTACAAATCCCAGAGGCACCTGGAAGCAGGAAGAAGAAGTAATGAACAAATCCGCAGAGTTCTGCTGCTGTGATTGTGGACTGCGAGTCCCAGAGATCTCAGGGGCAGGAGGGAGAGGAAGTGAACATGCAGCCTATGCTGCCTATGTGCCAGACAGCCATGCTGTAGTGCCCCCTTACTTCTGGCTTAAGCCACTACATGCATGTGGCTGCATTTCCTCACTAAAACCTGAATGCCTATTCATTTGCTTATTGGTTCAATCTTTGCAGCTTAGGCTAACCTGCAAAGACTGAATCAATTCAGCGTTGGGCTTTTTGACTGTCTGTACTAGCCCTGGGCAGCATCCTGCCCCTCTTGCCCTGTCCAGCACTGTAGGAAAGGAATTTATTTTGCATTTGGCAATCAGGCTTGAAAATCAAAGCTCTGCCTTTGGTAATAATTGTACCTGTTCAGTTTTACTCTTAATGGTCATGTCACTTCACTGGTCCATCACTAAATTGCTTGCAAGATCTGTTGTTGTATGTCCTCTGCAAAAGAACGTACAACAACAGATTATAAATATGAATTTATAGAACTGTTTTTGGTATGTGAGTGTGCATAGTGGCTCCATCTGACTGATGAATTCCTCTGTTCCTAGAGCCATATTCAACATAGATGGAATGGTGCCAGTGAATTTTACTTATTTTTTACAGTTCATCCTCAGTTATCTTATTCTTGATTTCCCAAACCCTCAGTTATATGAACAGTGGCTTTATTATACTAACTTGTAACTTTTGATATAGCTGTTCTCCTTTAAATTTTACTGTATTTAACATCTGTGCTGTTAAGCGTAGTCTGGTTTTACATCATGCATTATGGGTTATCCTGTATAATCCACATCTAAATATTTATATTACACAAGAAGCCAGAGGTTCTCAATAGGGATTAGTGCCACACTGCTCAAGGACTGTGTGAACATGGCTCCATGCATAAAAAAACTTAAGCTGCAGTGGTCTAAGCATAGTTTGTGTAGCTTTTCTGTCTTCCCCTTTCTACCTCTGTTTTTAAATTTTGTCTGCCAGTTTGCTTATCTTTGATAAATAAACTTTGTTCTTGCAGACTACCAAATAGAGACAATTAATAACTCGGCAACAATAGCAATGGTGCTGGCAACAAAGTCTTTAGCTTTGCTGTTCTTGTCTCCTACTTCAGTAGTTGCTTATCTGTTCTCTGTTATTGAAAGCTGTTTCTAGATTGCAGCTTATTGTGCTGATTATGAATATGAATAGATTATAAAAACAATAAATATAATGGTCAAGGGAGATAATATGTATGGCTTCAACTGTAGATTTACAGTTCTGAATTTTAAACTTTTTCATGAAAATCAGTAGAACAGCTGTATATGGTTATACAGAAATATCTTTTTTTAGAATAACCCTCATAAATTGCCTCATAGAGTAACTGCCTCATAAATTTTTGGAGATTGAAGACCTCTGATTTTCAAATGTATTGTCCGTTGTGGTAAAAGGAGAACAGAAATATAAGTGATTGTGATGTGCTGAAAAATATATGACTTTAATTCATTGTCACCTTAAGATTTTTTTTTTTAAGTGTGAATGATTTTTGGCCAGAGTGCTTGCATTTCCTAGCCTGTTCTATAAAACTGCATTAAAAATAAATAGAATAGATCTATCCTGAGTGTAAATATTGTATATCTGCACCAGTCTTCTTCCAGCACAGCAAGTTTACATAAAGTTGAAGACCACACCCACAACAAGTTTGCAGCTTTAAAAACCTCTTTTGCCTTATCAGAGTGTGAAAAAGTCTTGAAAAATGTATCAGATGAAACACCTTTCTTTTGTTTTTGGCTTGTGCTGTTGCCCTTCTGTACTCTGTGTTAGGCAGATGGACCAATCCATTGCAAGATTTTTTCTGTTATAACTTCCCACTTTGCAGTCCATAAATTTTTTAAAAATAAGAAAGTCTATGTTAATTCCATACAGGTTTTATCTTTTAGTAGCAGAAGTTCAGTTTTAATGTAAAAAAGTATTTTTTCACTCTGACACCTAAAAATGTCTCACTTGCCAAACTTTAAAAAACAGATAACAAGAAAAACAATAACTTTGAGGTATGAACAGGGATTCAGAAATTTACACAGAATTGTTTTAGAAGGATCTGAAACACATGGATTTATGAACTAGAGTGGGGAGTGGGCAATTATTTTGGCTGCAAGACCACTTAATGAGTTTTGGTGAGATGTTGAGGGCCTCACCCTGCCCCTTGACAGGTGCTCTGCCACCAGGTTGCCATCCTGGGACCAGAAATCCTGTCCCTCACCCCTGACCTTCACCACTGGAAGTCCCTTCCTTGCCCACCAGGAATACTCCTTTTGAGAGGGTGTGTTGCCATCTTGGAACTGGAAGAAAACCAAATCACATACCAAAAGTCAAACACATACTATAATATATTTTAATTTTATTTCAAAAAATATTTTTCGTATGATATGTGTTTGTGTAGTGTGTATATAGAGGTGATTGCATAAGAGCTCAAAAATAAATTCTTTGTCTTGTATATTGTGTGGGGGTGTTTATGGTGAGGTGTGGGAGGTTTGTGAGGAGGTATGGCTGTGTTTGTGGGTGGTGTATGTGTGGGGAGGTTGTGGGGGGAGATTGCGGGTGTGTGGAGCCAGCTGTGTTCGCCACTTCCTGCCATGCAGATTTCAGGACTCTGTGGGGAAGCAGAGGCCAGGGCTTCCCTACACTTCTGGTGGAGTCACAGGACCTGTGCAACAAGGAGTGGTGAAGGTAGCCAGCTTTAACATGCAAAGCTCCCCAGTTCAGTGTGGGAGCTGCACGCGCACCGCAGGGAGCCCTGCGTGACAGATGGGCCAGCTGGGCTGCACTCCTCACCTCCATGTGCAGCGCTGGCACAAGCTCTGCACCACTGGTGGCAGCACCTGCACTGGGCATGAAAGCTCTGAGTGCCCCCACCTTCTGCTGCTGCTGCCACTGGTGGCAGGGGCTGTGTGCCATATGGGGTAGTGTGTGGGGGGTCCCCACAGTCCCCAACCTCCTTCACACCCATACCCTGCCCACCTGAGCTGCATGCTAACACTGCCCCCTGGTGCAGGTTCTGCAATGTCACTAGCCCCATGCTCTGCGCTCCCACCCAGCTGCAGCTCCTCACTCTTCCCCCACCCATGCTGCTTCCCTACCTGGTGCCCAGAGCAAGAAGGACACCAGGAAAGCTAAGCAGGCCCCCCCAGTGGTTGCAGCAATGGCACCACCAGCCCTGCCTGGAAGCTGTGCACCGGCCGGGCTGTGCCCTTCCACGTATGAGGGTGGGAGCAAGGCACAATAGGATATGTCGGGTGTGGGTGTATGTGAGGTCACCTTAGTCTTACCCTCATAAGTGGAAGGGCTGGGTGGGGTACAATTACTTGGTGGGCACATGTGGACCAGATGAAATTGCCTGGTGGGCTGCATTCAGACCATGAGCCAGATTTGTCCTGGCCCTGAACTAGAGCTTCTTTAGTTTCATCTTGGTTTTTTTATGCTGTGTGCACAATAAGTTATCACCTGTGAAAGCACATGCCTCTCTGAACCAATTAGTTTTTAAGCCACATTACTTGTTTTAGCACTATATATGGGTTTATAGCCCAGAAAAAGTGAGCGTCCACATGTTCAGGCTGTGTGTATCACTACAGAGATGACACATCTGGCATAAGAAAGAACTTCTTTTGTGGCACTACAAAAGGTATTGCTACATGTAATTTGTGCAGAGTTATGTGTTGCACTAGAGGAGAGGGATATTTAAAGCCCCCAACATGCTAGATACTACTGTTCTATACTGTTCTCCCTACTACTTCCCACCCTAGGCACCAACATCTGAGCAGGCTAATCAGTCAGTGAGTCTGTTTGGCATGGGGGGAGCTAAGGAGCAGTCTTCTATTGCCCCTTGGCTGGAGAACATGCCTTTGAGGCAACTTTGTAATGTTTCAGCCTAGGGAGTTGTACATACGTGCAGGCCCAGGCCCATATTTTTGTAGGGCTACAGATTTAATAGATTTCATAGACATTAGGGCTGGAAGGGACCTCAGAAGATCATTGAGTCCAGCCCCCCGCCTGAAGGGCAGGAAGTCAGCTGGGGCCATAGGATCCCAGCAAGATAAGCATCCAATTTACCCTTGACGGTGTTCCATGTAGGTGCTTGATCCACCTTTGATGGCAGGCTGTTCCAGACCTTGGGGGCTTGGACAGTAAAGAAATTTGTCCTTATGTCCAGCCTGAAACAGTCTTGTAGTAGTTTATAACTGTTCGACCTCATCATCCCTTGGGGCGCTCTGGTGAACAAATGTTCCCCCAGAAACTGGTGGTCACCCCAATAAACTTATAGGTGGCCATCAGGTCACCCCGAGCCTGTGCTTTTCCAGGCTAAAAAGCCCCATGGCTCTCAGCCTGTCATCGTAAGGCCTGTTTTCCTGACCTCTGATCATGCACGTGGCTCTTCTCTGGACTCTCTCAAGTTTCTCCACATCCTTTTTGAATTGTGGGGCCCAAAACTGGATGCAGTACTCCAGCTGCGGCTTCACCAGGGCCGAGTACAAGGGGAAAATGACGTCTCAGGATTTGCTTGAGAAGCATCTATGGATGCAAGCCAGTGTTTTGGTCGCTTTACTAGCCACAGCATCGCATTGCAGGCTCATGTTCATCTTGTGGTTAATGATGACCCCCAAGTCTTTTCTTCCGTAGTGCTATCCAACGTAGCACTGCTGAGCCTATAAGGATGCTGCAGGTTTTTCCTCCCAAGGTGGAGAACCTTGCATTTTTTGGTGTTAAACACCATCAGGTTCTCATCTGCCCATTTGCTGAGCCTGTCCAGGTCAGCCTTGTGGAAGAAATCAAACTTCATGTTGTGGTTGAATCAGAACTGACAGAGCCAGTTTTTCTTTATTTAGGGCTATACTGTGATCACAGGGAGAATTTCATACAGCAAGGGGAATCACCCACTTGTCTGTTTCAAAGGATTTCTCAAACTCTATAAGTTTACAAGCATATTTATACTTAAGACAGAGAAAGAAAAAAATACGACTTTAGAGAAACAAAACAATGGTAAATCACACACAGACATACAGACAGTTTACTTAAAGAAAACATCTGTGCACAGGTTAATATATCAAGACAAAACAAGGCATGCAGGATTCCTTATCTCAGAACATACAACTGAAATAGGCAGTATCAGCACTTCTTGTCTCTGTCTGTTTTCCTAGTCAAGAAGGCCAGAAGACTACCATAGCCTGGATCACCCGCCTGTCTTCTGATGTGGATGCTTTGCCCCAGAGTTTGGTGTCATCAAGTGAACTTGGCCAGTCCGCTTCTGACTCCATTGCCCACATCATTAATGAAGATGTTGAACAATATGGGTCCAAGGACAGAGCCTTGGGAGACCCCACTGGTCACAGGACACCATGATGATTGACTTTCATCAATTACTACCCTCTGGGTCCGACCACGGAGGCAATTTCCCAGCCAGTGGATCATGATGAACATATGTCCAAAGCCTAAGTTACCACATACTCTATCTTCTGCCTTTGCACAAAAATAATAATTTCACCCTACCCACGTCCTTCTTTTTTTTTCTACACTGCTAGACTGACAGACTGGCTGACCTGCTCCACCAGGCTTTAAACTAAGCTGACTGGGGGACGAGGGGACTACTGCTACTGCTGGCCTCCTGAGCAACCCTTGCAAAGCCAATGGGCCTAGGCACTTAAGAGAGCCCACCCCTGACCCAGCCTTGGAGCGAGCTGTGGACAAGGCAAGGGCCCCCAAGGAGATACTTTCCTGAATGTACAAAAATGCCGGGAGCTTTGGGAATAAACAGGAGGAACTTGTCCTCCTGCTTAACAAAAATAATTACGATATCATAGGGATAACGGAGACCTGGTGGGACTCCACCCATGACTGGACCATGGGTATAGACGGCTATACCCTGTACTGGAGAGATCAAGGGGACAAAAGGGGCGGGGGTGTAGCTCTCTATGTGAAGGAGAGCTACGCGTCCCTGAAAGCCGATATTTGCGTCCAGGGTGGACAACTGGAGAGACCCTCTGGGTTAAAATCCTTGAGGAACATGGCACAGGGGACACAATGGTGGGAGTCTACTACAGACCTCCCACCCAAAGGGAAGAGCTTGACTAGGAGTTCACCAGGGAATTGGCTGAGGCCTCATGCTCCCGGTCCATGATTGTTATGGGAGACTTCAACTACCCAGACATCTTGTGGGAAGAGCACTTGGCCAAATCTGAGTGATTGCAAAGCTTCCTTTCGTGTGTGGATGACCTCTATGTCACAAGACATCTACAGGCCAACGAGAGGTAAAGTGCTGCTTAGCCTGGTACTGACAATGGGGGATGACCCAATCAGTGACCTAACTATTGATGGGAAGCTGGGTGACAGCGACCACGAGCTGATCACTTTCACTCTCCACCATAAAGCTAGCAAGTCAGTCAGCAATACAGAAGTCCTCAACTTTAGGAAAGCTGACTTTGACAAGCTCAGGAGGCTTGTAGGTGAGGCCCTAAGGGACCAGGACCCCTAGGGGAGGGGGAGTGGTTGCTCCTCAAGGGAGTGATCCTAGATGTACAAGCTAAGGCTATTCTGTCTCGGAGGAAAGGCAGCAAAAGGGCACAGCAGCCCCCTTGGCTCAGCAAGGAACTAGTGGACCTCGTGCATCTAAAAAGAAAGACCTACAAAGGATGGAGCACTGGATCCACCTCAAGGAGGAATATTCTGCACTGGTTCGGACCTGCAGGGAGTGAACCAGGAATGCCAAGACTGCGATAGAACTCCAACTGGCTACAAGTGTCAAGGACAATAAAAGTCTTTTTTAAGATATGTGGGAGCAGGAGGAAGAGCAAGGGCAGCACTGGACCCCTACTAAACCAGCTGGGACAATTGACAATTGATGCCAAGGAAAAAGCCAACCTACTAAATGAATACTTTGCGTTGGTCTTTCACCAGTCCCATGGGATGCCTCTGCTCATTGCAGTATAGGGAGGCCTGAGTGAGGGAGATTCCTTGCTCTCCATCAACACTGACCACATCAAGGAACACCTTGAGAGTCTGGACACCTTCAAGTCAGCTGGCCCTGACGGTTTATACCCCAGGGTACTCAAGAAGCTGGCTAGCATCGTAACTCAGCCCCTGGCACAGATCTTTGAGAACTCCTGATGCTCTGGTGAAGTGCCTGAAGATTGGAGGAAGGCCAGCCTGGTGCCTATCTTTAAGAAAGGGAGGAAACTGGATCTGGCAAACCTACAGGCCCATCAGCCTGACCTCTATCCCGGGGAAGATCTTAGAAAAGATTATTAAAGAGGCCATTCTCCACAGACTGGCTGACTGCAACATCCTGAGGAATGGCCAGAATGGGTTTGTTGCAGGTAGGTCTTGCTTGACCAAGACCTACCTGCAACAAGAGAAGGTTGAGAGGCAACCTTGTGGCTGCCTATAAATTCATCATGGGGGCACAGAAGGGAATTGGTGAGGCTCCACTCACCAAGGCGCCCCTGGGGGTCACAAGAAATAATGGCCATAAGCCTGGCAGAGAGCAGATTTAGACTGGACATTAGGAGGAACTTCTTCACAGTTAGAGTGGCCAAAATCTGTAATGGGTTCCCAAGAGAGGTGGTGCTGTCCCCTACCCTGGTGGTCTTCAAGAGGAGGTTGCATGGGCATCTGGCTGGGGTCATCTGAACCCAGCACTCTTTCCTGTCTATGCAGGGGGTCGGACTTGATGATCTATTGAGGTTCCTTCCGACCCTAACATCTATTAATTCCTTTTATGACCAGGTGACCTATCACCTGGACAAGGGAGAGGAGATTGATGTCGTGTATCTTGACTTTAAAAAAGCCTTTGATCTGGTATCTCATGATCACCTCTTGACAAAACCGGCTAACTATGGCCTCAGGTCTACCATGATCCACTGGCTGGGGAATTGGCTCCGTGGTCGGACCCAGAGGGTGGTAGTTGACAGAAGTCAATTGTCATGGTGCCCTGTGACCAGTGGGGTGGGTCCCCCAAGGCTCTGTCCTTGGCCCATATTGTTCAACATCTTCATTAATGATGTGGACAATGGAGTCGGAAGTGGACTGGCCAAGTTCACCAATGATACCAAACTTTCAGGTAAAGCATCCACATGTGAGGACAGGAGGGTGATGCCTCCAGGTCCAGGCTGACCTGGACAGGCTCAGCAAATGGGCGGATGAGAACCCGATGGTGTTTAACACCGAAAAATGCAAGGTTCTCCACCTTGGGAAGAAAAACCTGCAGCATCCTTATAGGCTCAGCAGTGCTACGTTGGCTAGCACTATGGATGAAAGGGACTTGGGGATCATGATTGACCACAATATGAACATGAGCTTTCAATGTGATGCTGCAGTTAGTAAAGCAACCAAAATGCTGGCCTGCATCCATAGATGCTTCTCAAGCAAATCCCGGGACGTTGTTCTCCCCTTGTACTTGGCCTTGGTGAGGCCGCAGCTGCAGTACCGCGTCCAGGTTTGGGCTTTACAATTCAAAAAGGAAGTGAAGAAGCTTGAGAGAGTCCAGAGGAGAGCCATGCGCATGATCAGAGGTCAGGAAAAGAGACCTTATGAAGAAAAGCTGAGACCTATGGGGCTCTTCAGCCTGGAAAAGCGCAGGCTCAGGGGCGATCTGATGGAAACCTGTAAGTTTGTAAAGGGTGTCCACCAGGATCTGGGGGAACATTTGTTCACCAGAGTGCCCCAAGGGATGACGAGGTCTCATGGTTATAAACTCTTGCAAGACCATTTCAGGCTGGACATAAGGAAGAATTTCTTTACTGTCCAAGCCCCCAAGGTCTGGAATAGCCTGCCATTGGAGGTGGTTCAAGCACCTACTTTGAACGCCTTCAAGAGAAAACTGGACATTTATCTTGCTGGGATCCTATGACCCCAGCTGACTTCTTGCCCCTAGGGCAGGGGCTGGACTCGATGATCTTCCAAGGTCCCTTCTAGCCCTAATGTCTATGAAATCTATGAAAAACTTATGGGCTGACAGAAGCTAACAATACATAAGTATGTAACCCATTGAAGTGAATGGGAATCTTTCATGAGTTGCAAGTAGCATTGCTCAGGTCCTAACCATTAGGGGTGCACTGTACTCCTTTAAAACGAGTCCAAAAGTGTATTGAAAATAATTTTTTGGTCATAACTGTCTCTTGGAACTATGGGGTACAGTTCATGTAGCACAGCCTCTCTGAATATTGTAAGTAGGGACCTAATCTATTTGTGATTTCATGGATTTCACAGAAACCACAAAATCAGGCAATGTCCATGACATTGGGGGATGTCTATGAAACATACAAAATTTAAAAAAATGAACAAAAATAAAATGCTGGTTCCCCAGTGGGAGCTAGCAGTCTTCATGGCTGCTGTGGCCCAGCCTTGTAGCCAGCCAGGGGTAGGGGAAGGAGCTGCCAGTATGAAGGGGAGACCCTGCCACCTCCCACCACTGACTGGCTGAGAGGCTGCCCATCATGCAGCCCCACCTCTCCCCATCAACTAGTGGCAAGGAGTGAGGTTGCACAACGGACAGCTCTCAGCCAATCAGTGGCAAGGAGCAGGGCTGCATGATGGGCAGCTCTCTCAGCCAGTCAGTGGCAAGGGGTGGGACCATTGGAGCTCCTTGGTCAACTGGAGGCAGTGGGGGGTGGACTACTGCAATAAGCCCATGAAAATGGCCGGCCCTACAATTGGCCCGTGAAATTGGCTGCCTGCCTCCTTGATTTTGATATGTCTCTAATTACAAGACTGATATATGGAAAGCCGAACCATAAGCCTTATCAATGTATTTATTAATGCTTTACTACACTTTTTGGTGCCATTCATTTTTGTAAGCCTGATTTTTTTTTATTTTTTTTTCTTTCAGAATCAGAAATTAAATACATTTAAAAACATGGCTTTTAAGATCAATGTGTGAAACTTTTGCATTAGCTTGGTGATTGAGTCTGGTGCTCTATGTTCCAGTTTCTGCTGAGAAGCTTGACCATAAGTTTTCAAATATTTCTTCTTGCCCTGGAGTGTTCTTTTTACAGAGGATTATTTGTCTGTATTAGACTTATTCATATAAGTTGTAGTTTATTGTAGTAGACAATATAACTCCAAACCTAATAATTAACAGAACTCTCCAGTCTTCATTTTAAAAAATGTACTTTCTGAGTGTTTTCATATGTAAACTTTTTTTTCCTTTGCATTTTTTATTTTTAGAGAGAATGCAGAAGAGGGAAGAATAATTGTAGAAGTTGATAACAAAGTGGCAAAAGTCAGAAACACAAAGGTATGTTTTTGAGGGTTTTTTGTTTGTTTTTTGTATACAGATGTTCTGTAATTGGCAACAGGATCACCCCAAAACCAAACTTAATAAAACAGGAAGGAAATAGTAAAGAAAAGTTTTAAATTGGCAAAGAACTGGAGTTGTTTTAGAATTGCAGTGAACATTTTTTTTTTAAAGATAAACAAGGATCTTAACCTCTAGTTGTGCCGCCCTTGCTTTCTGTATTCTGTATCTTTTAAAAACTTACGTATTGGCTGCAAGTACCTGTTCCAGGCTCTCAGTAAATTGTTAGTAACAGCAAGATCAGTGCAGAATCCTAAACATCTGGGTAACTTTCTATTTTTCTTTCGTTTTCTCTTCCTGTGTCCCACCATTTGCAGTTAGTGATTGCAACTAACTTGTATACAGCTGCACAGAGTAATTTCAGCCACAGTTAAGGCACTATAGAAGGAATGGGAACACTTAAATTTGACTTACTGTGACCTGCTTCCTTTGCCTCTGAAATTATTGGAATCTACTTGCATGGAGCATAGGGATCAGGTGTGTTCTAGACATTCTTAATGGTTCCATGTTCCTTCATTAAAGTAGTAAAATGCAACTAGAATTCATAGATTTCATAGACATTAGGGCTGGAAGGGATCTCGGGAGATCATCGAGTCCAGCCCCCTGCCCAAAGGGCAGGAAGTCAGCTGGGGTCATAGGATCCCAGCAAGATAAGCATCCAATTTACTCTTGAAGGTGTTCAATGTAGGCGCTTGAACCACCTCCGCTGGCAGACTGTTCCAGACCTTGGGGGCTCAGACAGTAAAGAAATTCTTCCTTATGTCTAGCCTGAAACGGTCTTCCAGGAGTTTGTGACAGTTCAACCTCGTCATCCTTTGGGGCGCTCTGGTGAACAGACATTCCCCCAGATCCTGGTGGTCACCCCTGATAAACTTGTAGGTGGCCATCAGATCACCCCTGAGCCTGCGCTTTTCCAGGCTAAAGAGTCCCATGGCGCTCAGCCTGTCATCATAAGATCTGTTTTCCTGACCTCTGATCATGCGCGTGGCTCTCCTCTGAACTCTCTCAAGCTTCTCCACATCCTTTTTGAATTGTGGAGCCCAAAACTGGACGCAGTACTCCAGCTGCGGCCTCACTAAGGCCAAGTACAAGGGGAGAATGACGTCCCGGGATTTGCTCGAGAAGCATCTATGGATGCAAGCCAGTGTTTTGGTCGCTTTACTAGCCGCAGCATCGCATTGGAGGCTCACGTTCATCTTGTGGTCAATGATGACCCCCAAGTCTTTTTCTTCTGTAGTGCTAACCAACGTAGCACTGCCGAGCCTATAAGGGTGCTGCAGGTTTTTCCTCCCAAGGTGGAGAACCTTGCATTTTTCGGTGTTAAACACCATGAGGTTCTCGTCTGCCCATTTGCTGAGCTTGTCCAGGTCAGCCTGGATCACCCGCCTATCTTCTGGCGTGGATGCTTTGCCCCAAAGTTTGGTGTCATCGGCGAACTTGGCCAGTCCACTCCTGACTCCAATGTCCACATCGTTAATGAAGATGTTGAACAGTATGGGTCCCAGGACAGAGCCTTGAGGGACCCCACTGGTCACAGGGCACCACGATGAGTGACTGCCATCAATCACAACCGTCTGGGTCCGACCACAGAGCCAATTTCCCAGCCAGCGGATCGTGGTGGAGCCAAAGCCACAACCGGCCAGTTTGGCCAAGAGGTGATCATGGGATACCAGATCAAAAGCTTTTTTGAAGTCAAGATATATGACATCAATCTCTTCTTCCTTGTCCAGGTGATAGGTCACCTGGTCATAGAAGGAAATGAGATTGGTCAAACAAGACCTACCCGCAACAAACCCATGCTGGCTGTCCCTTAGAATGTTAGCCTGGGCCAGTCCCTCAAGGATGGCCTCCTTAAGAAACTTTTCTAAGCTCTTCCCCAGGATAGAAGTCAGGCTAATGGGCCTGTAGTTAGCCGGATCCACTCTCCTCCCTTTCTTGAAGATCAGCACCACATTGGCCTTCTTCCAGTCTTCGGGCACTACACCAGAGCGCCAGGAGTTTTCAAAGATCCGTGCCAGGGGCTGGGCTATGACGCTCGCCAGCTCCTTGAGTACCCTGGGGTGCAGGTTGTCAGGGCCAGCTGACTTGAAGGTATCCAGCTTCTCAAGGTGTTCCTTCACGAGGTCAGCATTGATGGAGGGTAGGGGATCCCCCTCACCCAGATTTCCCTGTCCCATAGCAGGCACGGGCATCCCGTGTGACTGATGAAAGACTGACGCAAAGTACCTATTTAATAGGTTGGCTTTTTCCTGGGCATCAGTTATCAGTTGCCCCATCTGGTTTAGCAGGGGTCCAACATTGCCCTTGCTTTTCCTCCGGCTCCCCACATATCTGAAAAAGGACTTTTTGTTGTCTTTGATGCTTGAAGCTAGTTGGGGTTCAGTTGCAGCCTTGGCTTTCCTGGTTTGCTCCCTGCAGGACAGGACCAGCGCAGAGTAATCCTCCTTGGAGGTGAATCCCGTCCTCCATCCTTTGTAGGCTTTCCTTTTTAGCCACAGTAGGTCCGCTAGGTCTCTGGAGAGCCAGGGCGGCTGCTGTGCCTTCTTGCTGCCTTTCCTCCGTGTTGGAATAGATTTAGCTTGTGCACTGAGGATCGCTTCCTTGAGAAGCAACCACTCTTCTTGAACTCCAACTCCCTGGGGTCATGGTCCCTGAGGGCCTGACTGACTAGCCTCTTGAGCTTGTCAAAGTCGGCTTTTCTGAAGTCAAGGACTTCTGTGTTGCTGACTGACTTGCCAGCTTTACGGCGGATGGTGAAGGTGATCAGCTTGTGGTCGCTGTCACCCAACTTCCCATCAATCACTAGGTCGCCGATTAGGTCGTCCCCCGTAGCCAGTACCAGGTCGAGCAGCGCTTTGCCTCTCGTTGGCCCATAGACTTCTTGAGTCAGGTAGAGGTCATCCACGCACGAGAGAAAGCTTTGCGCCCGCTCAGATTTAGCTGAGTGATCTTCCCAGGAGATGTCCGGGTAATTGAAGTCACCCATGACAACCAAGGTCCTGGAGCAAGCGGCCTCAGTCAGTTCCCGGGCGAACTCCTGGTCAAGCTTGGGACTTTGAGTGGGAGGTCTGTAGTAGACTCCCACTGTTGTGTCCCCTGTGCTGAATTCCCCACGAATTTTTACCCAGAGGGTCTCTAGCTGTCCATGCCGGTCGCCAACATCAGCTTGCAGGGACATGTAGCTTTCCTTCACATAGAGAGCTACACCCCCACCCCTTTTGTCAACACAATCCCTCCTGTACAGGGTATAGCCCTCTATACCCGTGGTCCAGTCATGGGTGGAGTCCCACCAGGTCTCCGTTATCCCAATGACATCATATTTCTTCGGACTGAGCAGGAGGACGAGCTCGTCCTGCTTGTTGCCCAGGCTCCTGGCATTAGCGTACAGGCAGGCAAGTGTGCCCTTAGGGGCTCTTGCCTTGCCCACAGATTGTGCCAGGGCTGGGGCAGGGGTGGGCTCCCTTAAGTGCCCCTTTAAGTGCCTTGATCCGCTGGCTTTGCAAGGGCCGTTCAGCAGGCCAGCAGGGGCAGTAGTCCCCCCATCCCCCAGCGGGCTTAGTTTAAAGCCCGGTGGAGCAGGTCAGCCAGCCTGGCTGAGAAGAGCCTCCTCCCCAGGGGAGAGAGGTAGAGGCCATCTCTTCCCAGCAGCTCGCTGCCTCTCTCTCCAAAGAGCGGGCTGTGGTCATGGAAGCCAAAGCCTTCCCGATAACACCAGCGCCGCAGTCTTTGGTTCACCGCATGGATCCTCCTCTCCCTCCTCAGCCCATAGCCCGAGACTGGGAGGATCGAGGAAAACACCACCTGAGCTCCCAGACCCCTAAGCCCCGCTCCCAACTCCCTGTAGCGCCTCATGACCTGGCTGGGGGTTCTGCGAGCCGTGTCATTGGTGCCCACATGAATCAGGAGCATGGGGTAGTGGTCTGTAGGCCAGAGGAGCTGCGGGATCCTCTCCGCAATGTCTCGGATGCGGGCCCCCGGGAAGCAGCAGACTTCCCGGGCTAAGGGGTCGGGGCGGCAGATTGCCCCCTCAGTGCCCCGCAGGATGGAGTCTCCCACAACAAACACCTTACGCTTTGTCCTGGGGAGAGCAAGGCCAGTAGCTGCGGTCGAGCCTGGGTTGCCTGCGGGAGCTGGCAACTGCGTGGGCTCTGCTGGGGCTGCAAGAGGTGCGAACCTGTTGCTAAGCTCCGGCGGGGCAGGCGCCTTGGTGCAGCAGGCCTTGGGGCCCTTGACCACCTTGGTCCATGCCCCTGACTGGGCAGAGCGGGAGGTCCCAGAGTCCTCCTTAGTCGCGGAGGGAGACGGAGCTCTCCCCTGCGGCTCCCGGGGGAGAAGGGTCTGGCAGTAGGAGTCTATCTCCTGCTCACAGTCCCTGATGGCACGCAGTCTCTGGACTGTGGCCTGGAGCTCCTCCAGCTGACGCGCCAGAGACCCCAGTAGGGAGCAGACCCCGCAAGGGGAGGGGGCCATGCTCCCGGGCCCCAGAGCCTGAAAAAGGGACAGGCAGCCCCCGCAGCCAAGAGCCAGGGGCTCCATCTGCGTGGAGCCCGGAACCATGGGCTCTGTCTGGGTGGCCGTCTCTGAGGTGCCCAGTGGAGGGGCTGCAGAGCCCGAGGGGACCCTCGGGGTGTGGCGCGTGCCCATCCATGTCATGCCTCTGATAGGCTGGCTACGGCTGGGGCTGACTACTCTGGGGGGGGGTCGCAGGCAGGGTCTCGTGCCCTCCCACACCCTCCCCTGCGCGAACTCCGCGCTAACTCAAGCGCCTGTTTACGCAGCCTGTTCCCGCGGCTCCGGTCGCGGGGCTCCCTGGGGGGCTGGGCCAAGTAGGGGCCTGGGCGGGGGCTTGACCCAGCCTGGCACCAGGCAGCGGCCTCCTCCAAGCAAGCGAGGACTTAACCCCTTCCCACCATGAGCCCGCTTACCTCCGGCTGTGCTGGGGGTCGGCAGGGGGCTCGGCGGCTGCTGAGGGGGTGTCTGGGGGGCTTCGGGGGAGTGGGGGCGCAGCGGGCTTCACCCGCGCGTCTCTCACCGCTCCAGAGCCTACCTGAGTGTGCTCCAGAGCCTACCTGAATGTGAATTCATTTGTGTTGTGGTGCTTGAAAGGGAGATAAACAGGGATCCTGGCTTCCTCTGTTTAAAAATCGCAAATTCCCTGATAAAAATTGCAGATTCTCTGATTAAAAAACTCCAAATTGACAATTAAAATAGTTTCATAGTTTCATAGTAGCTAGAGTCAGAAGGGACCTAGGTAGATCATCTAGTCCGACCCCCTGCCTTAGCAGGAAAGAGCACCGGGGTCAGATGACCCCGGCAAGGTGCTCATCAAATGAAACACCACTCTACATATAGGTACCAATTGAATGCAATGTTTTATTATTTACAGTTTTAAAGCAGTTGGAAGCCTACCAGTGCCTCAGTCACTATAATTAAATACATTCTAAATACCTGTATATTTTGGCATTTGATTTTGGGTTTTTATCATGAAAATCAGAGCTCCCCCTGTCCCCTTCGCTCACCAGGATGCACATCTAGGTCCCTCACTCCCAAGCCACAGCCTTGCCAATGCCCCTTACTTCCCACCTGCAGCCCACTGCCCCCTACCAGCCCTGCCGGAGGGGGCACCCCCTGCACACCCCCGCTCTCCCCACCCTGCAGCAATGCCAAAGCCCTGGCTGCCGCCCGTAGGAGGCAACAGCTGCTGCAGCAGAGCGGAGTGCATTGGCCAAGTGGAGCCCTGTGGGTGTGGGAATGGATGCAAGCTGCCTGCTGCAGGCTTAGAGCTCCCAGCCGTGCTGCTCTTTTCCCGGGGCCTCCATGGCCCAGTGGGTGGGACCTGGCTGGGAAGGCCAGAACAGGACAGGGAAGCTCATTGCTGCTGTTAGGAACTCTGCACCACCTTGGTAAGCCGCCCCCTGCCCAGCTGGCAGCAGTGAGGTATGCAAATCTGTGCCACCGCCCCTGCTTTTGGGTGGGCAGGGGGAGGTTTGCTAGGGCAGCACGGGGTTTGCAGCAGCAAGGAGCTTCCCTACCCAGCCCCACTCTGCCCTGCTGTGCTAGGTCCCACCTGCTGGGCTGCAGAGGCCATGGGGGGAGGGCAGCAGGGCAGGGAAACTGATCCCACTACAGGCAACCCACAGCCAGCCCCACCCGGCATAGAGATCTGGGGGGCATGTGCCCCCCGTGCCCCTCCTGGGAGTGCGTGCAGTGGTGGGGAGCCAGCCCCACCCCCCTTCACCTCCTGGACGAACCGTGCACGGCTCCGTCCCACACTCCGCCAGGGCCCGGAGGCTGCACATTCCAGTCTTGGGCCCCAAGTCCCACGTAGTACCCTAGCTGGGCAGCAGCCCCAGCCCTGCCCAACTCTCTGAATTCCTTCCTTCCACTCTGAATCAATCCCTTCTCTCCCCCACCAGACTTACCGGTGGGAGCTGCTCTCCAGGCTGTCTGACGGCCATGTGAGCACACACATGCGTATGGCGTACCCTGCCTGACCACCCTTCTCCCATTCCCCCCAGGCCCTTGCAGACTGGAACTCTGCCAGCCTGCAGAGAGCTCTTTGCAAAAGTGGAAAATCTGTGTGTTTCTCTGTTCAAATGAAAAATCTGCATTTTTCTTGGTTAAACGGGAAAATCCATATTTTTTCCATTTTTCCATGGGAAACAGAAAACCCAGATCCCTGGAGATAAGTAAACTGTAGAATTACAAAGATTACTGTGGGAATTCTAAAGGACTGATATTTGATTTTTCTTTTTTGCTTATTTTTGTCTGTCAACCCAATTATTTTAGATGGCTTCTTCAGGAAAACTGCTGTAATATTTTAAGTTTCCTAGGAGGAAGCTTGGCAAGAACCAAATAAGCAGACTTTTTCTCTTTGTTAACCCCTTTTCATTATGCTTTTTCTTTGTGTTGGCTTCTAAGTCTGGGCAGTTGATGGTATACAGGAGATCAGTCTCTCTCCTGCATGTGTAAAAGGGAAAGGTGATACTTATATAGTGTAAAATTGCATTCTCCATCATGTACAGTATTAGGGTCATAGTTATTCAAGTTATTTACCTGGGTGCAGACTCTTAACCTTCTCTGAGCCCCATTAATATTTGTTGGCATGTGGCCTGGTGTAAGTATCTCTCCAGGCAGGCCACCTTCATAGATGTTTAGGGTCCCTCAATCTCTCCTCGTAGGATCTTACCTGCAGGCCCTTAACCATATGAGTAGCCCTCCAGTGGACCTTCTCAAGGTTATCCATATCCCTCTTCAAGTGTGGTGCCCAGAACTGGACGCAGTACTCCAGCTGCAGTCGTACCAATGCTGCACAGAGGGGGAAGTATAACCTCCTTAGACCTGTTCATGATGTACCTTCTACTGCATGAAAGAGTGCAGTTGGCTTTACTTATCACTTCGTCACATTGATGACTCATGTTCATTTTGGAGTCAACGATAACTCTGAGATCCCTATCTGCTGCTTAGAAAGTTACCTCCCAGTCTGTAGGTCTGTTGGTGATTCTTTCTCCCTATATGCAGCACTTTGCACTTATTTTCGTTAAATAACATCCTATTCTGATCTGTCCGCTTTCCCAAAACAGGCAGTCCTCAGACTTGCGACACAATTGGTTCCTGAAAACTGCAGTCTTAAGTCAAAATGTTGCAACTCAGAACCAGTTTTCTCATAAGAAACAATGTTATAAATGGGGAATCGGTTCCTGAACCCGATACGCTATTTTCACCAAAATTACCCCAGAATTTTGTACTCAATCCATTATAGATGAGTAATATAGCTACATTAATGTATTTATATTGTAAATAACAATCATATTGATTTGGAAAGAGTTCTTTGAGGTGATTTTGCTGGACTTTTTGAAGGGCTCTCGGTTGGACTTTTTGAAGGGTTCTTGGCTGGAGTCTTCTCACAAGTCTTGGCTGCAGGTTCTTCTGGAGTCTTGTCTGCTTTCTTAAAGAAAATGTCCAAGGAAGTTTGGACAGATGTTCTCCAGGGAGATGGGCAATGCAGTGAACTTGTTCGCTGCCGGGGGACTGCATCAGATCAAGCGTTGTAGAGTCAAAACTGATGTCAGAAAGTTGAAACAGGGCATCAGTTTATAGATGTTGTAAGTGCAAAACGTTGTAACTCGAAACGTTGTAAGTCGAGGACTGCCTGAATCTGCTCCTGCCCCTCCAATGTGTTTACTTTGCCCCATAATTTGGTGTCATTCACGAATTTGGACAGAGTGCTTTCCATGCCCTCATCCAAGTCGCTGATGAAGATATTGAACAGTACTGGTCTAAGGACCGAACCTTGGGAAACTCCACTGCCCACATTTTTCGAGGTCGAAAACGACTCGTCCATCACCACCCTCCAGATGTGTCCCATAAACCAATTCTCCCCGCCCACCTGACTGTGTAATCATCTGCATAACAACCGCTTAATTTATTTGTAAGAATGGGATGTGACACTGTATCAAAGACCTTTTTAAAATCCAAGTATGTGACATCTACCTCAGCTCCTGTATCTAAGCAATTTGTGACCTGGTCATAAAAAGAAACAAGGTTAGGCATGTAGGATCTACCTGCTATGAAGCCATGCTGGTTGCCTTTCAGCATTATTTTTCTACTGAACTCCCACAAATGTGATCATTAATAATTTTTTCAAAGGTTTGCCCAAGGATAAAGGTGAGACTAACCAGCCTATAGTTATCCGGATCATCCGTTCTCCTCTTCTTGAAAATAGAGACCACACTGGCCCTTTTCCAGTCCTCTGGGGCCCATCCTGAATAACATGAGTGCTCAAACAACTGCACCAGTGCTAACAACTGCTATGACACCAGCCAATTCCTTCAGCACCCTTGGATGAAGATCATCTGGGCCTGCTGACTTAAACACATCCAGCCCCTCCAAATGTTCCTTTACTAGGTCAGTGCTAACTGTTGATGGATTGGAGTCCCTTTTGTGCCTGTCTTTTGTCCCTTTGGGAGACATGACTTTATCCGTGCTCAGAAATACAGATGCAAAGAACTTATTTAGGAGTTCAGCTTCACCCTTCCTATCTGTTTCCAGTTTGCAAGTTTGGGTCTGCTGCTAAAGTATTATTTTTTCAGACATTCAGAACTTTGTCTCTAAAATTCAAATTAGCAAAAGATAGACAACTTATAAAAGTTATGAATGTTACAATAACCATCTAGCCACAGTGCTACCCACAGCCACCTCCGGATTCAGGTTCCTCAGGTGTCAAACAGTCTCAGTCAACCTCCCAGCCCCTAAGCCTGAGGCCACCTCTCCATGGAGTGCTTTCTTGTGGTTTCCCCACACACTGGAGTACATACAAGCTAACTATTTACATAGTTTATTATTTACAAAACAGTCAACATAGGAATGAGGTTAATAGCTGAACAGGACATCAATACTCTAATTGTCAAAGGCAGGTATCAATGAACTAAAACACTCCATACATATTTAATCAAAGACACCCTCATTACAACTCCCCAGCTTAAACCTTGAGACTCCAGTGAATTTCAGCAGGCGCACACAGGGTTAACACAAACATCAGCTCTCCTTCACATCCCAACACAATAACCATGGCTGGTGCTGCTGCTTCAGAAAGTCCTGCTCTCTGCTAGAGCCTGCGTGGGAAAAAGAAGCTCTCCTCTGCTCCAGCTGTCTGTGATCTCTTACCACAGACGGGTCCCTCTACCTCACAGGGAAAAAGGATACTGGGTTATCTTCTCCCCATCACTAAGGACAGGTTCACTTCACAAGCAGGCTGCAGGTAGTCCTTCCTCAAGCTCTGTGGTCCCCAGGCTCCTTCCCTTCTCTGAGCCAGGCTGAGTTCCCTCCCCTCTTCTGCCTCAGGAGCCAATCGCAAACATGCATATGCTCTTGCAAGCAACGACTTCCTTCAACTTTCTGCAAACTTTCACGCTCTGCCTTTGCAGGGATCCTGAGTCCTGCTGCAAATCCAGCAGCAGCTGTTACACCAGTTTCTCATCTCCCTTTTAAAAACTTCAGGTTAGGATTTCCTGGCCTACTAAAACTAAGACACAGAGGCTTAGGACTTGGGTACATTGAGCTACTGGGAGTAGTCTACAGTTTACTCCAACAGTAGAGCTACTGGTATCTTTATGAACTTCTTGTTCCATGGGTCATGCCCGTATGAGGAGATGTACTTTTGAATAGAGTATATGTACTTGATTTGTATAAAGCAAGTAAAGTACATGAACAGACCAAAGTAATTGTGAAGTTTCAGTAAGGTTACAAAAATGATTATTTTGCACAGACCATTGTTTTTGAGTTGGGCAAATCCTGATATTTATATGCTTCAAAGATATTAAAATATTTTGCTATAATCCCATCTTCAAAACAGATCTGAAGGGTGTAATGTAGGTGCAGACCTTTAACAAAGAGGTCCCTGTGGAATAAATTTAGAACACAGGTAAATTAGATAAACATTTTGCATCTGCAAATGCTCTAATAGGCTGTAGAAGTTAACAGCTTATACTTTGCTCCTAGGATGTTTTAGAGAAGTATACTAACCCTTTTTTGTTAGGAAAAAAGTGGAAAAGGCCATAAAGCTCAGAGCACATGCTCATAGTGGTCCAAGTAAACAAGCCCTGGCATAGAATATGTGATGATATGAAAAAAAAATCAAATATTTTAGAAAACTGGCTATGGATTAGAAAGTATTTGGCATGCAACCTAAATACTTCAGTAGTTCAGATTAAGCCACTAAACCAAAATTTCCAAGTGACCAGTGATTTTGAGTACCCAAATGGAAATAACCTAAAAAGACTTTTTTCCAAATCTGGTATTCAACATGTTCTGAACTGTTTGTGAAAAAGGAGAGCTTCCCTCCTACACTTCTCAAGAATGTGATGGGCTGTTGGATGTCTCTTTGGCCTCCAGCTGTAATATCCTCTATCCCTGTTGTCTGCTTAGAGAAAGCACTGGCCACAATGGTAATGTTACAGGGACTTGAGGCTTAAATCTCAGCAGTTGTTTTAGTCTGTGTGATCAGACTGACCTGAGAATCCCTTCTTCCATCTTTAGGCTTCAGATATGTGGCTGAAGTAATTGGGTGTAGCTGAGTCTAGTTAAGGCTGTGAACCTTTAAAAGGGAACTGTGTTTATTTCATGGTCTGTAGAAACAAAGCAGTGGACCGTTCCGCTAGATGAAATATCAGATAGGTCTATTTGGAGACCTAAGAGTTCCTACAAGAGCTGCATTTGCTGATGGGGAGAATTAATTTTGTCTTGCTTTGGTGGTTGGTGAAGGCTCTCAGTTGCCCCATTTGCCCATGCTGGAGAGTGCAGTGGAGAGAACCTCTCTTGGTTACAGCATAAAAATGGCTCCAAATGATAGCATAGTACAAACCTTGTTATTGGAGGTAATCCTTTGGAATGATCTAATAATAGGCTACTTAAAATTTTAATGCTAGCAAAAGGAAGCATCAGTTGTCACTAAATTCAGCATGACTAATTTGGAATCATATGACCTTCTCCACACATAAGGTCCTTTTTACTTTTAAGGATAAATGTACATAAATGTACTACTGTTAGCAAACAGCCTCCTTAGGTGGGCTTCTGTAAACTGTTTCTGTAGCAGTCTTCACAATTTATTATAATAAGTAGCATGTGTATTACTTTTCATCAAGAGAATTTAAGGTAGGTAATTATTAACCACTATTCCTGAAAACTGTAGAAAAATCAGTGGCTTGTTAAAGTGCTGATTAACTTTAACCTTGAATTTAACATTTTTCCTTTTCTGAAGTTACTGCAGATGTTGAGGTTACCCATGTTATTGTTAATATTTGTGTTACATAGGTACTCTGCTATTTCTGTCTACACCAATGACTCACAGTTCCCTTCCTTTATCAAAGGAATAGGAAGGGACAGTTCCTTGGGGAAGCACTTTGCCTATGAGTCTCATGTAAACAAATTTAGCCTTCTCCAAGGAATCAAGGAGTTATTTCTGTAGCAGGATGTATTTGATTTCCTTAACTACTTGATTCTCCCTTTCTGATAATGAATATTAATATATGGACAGAGATACAAGCAAACATGTCACTTCACAGAGTCATTGAAAAGTTAAAGACTTCCCCTAAAGAGTTTAAGATTATGAATATTGATCATGGTCCTGCAGTCCATATTTAAAGAGCATGATCCCTGGTTTCATGTCTAAAATTGCTAAATGCTTTAAACAGCTTCTCCTAACTTCAGTATATTGACTGCTTCAGCTCTAGGAAGAAAAAAGTATGTTAAAAGTAGATTAAAAATTGAAAACTGGATTACACCATTCCCTAGATGGAAAAAAATAATATATGCCATTAATTATTGGAATTAATAATTAAAGCTAAAACTGTTCATATCCTAAAAACATACATGCACATTTTTACTTTTATAGATTGTATAAATTTATAAAGTGTCCCTGGGAAACTTGATGGCTATTTTCACTGAAGCTGTACAGATTTATTTGAGCTGGTAATCTGCCCACTTTGCAGTGAGGATGCAGGCTAAAGCAATTGAATGCTGATAGTCCTCTGGTACCTTCCCAAGATTCCCCATCTGTACCCAGAAGAACAGACAAGTTCTTCCATAATTCGCTTGGGGGGGACCCAGAGTGGCTCAGTGGCTGCATTTGGTTTTGCCACACAGTGACTCGCACACAGGATTGTCTTACCTGGATTCTCAGACACAGGTACTGATCATTCAGATTAACATTGTAAAGAGGACATGGCATTTGTAAAGCAGGCAGTAGTAAGGGGAAGTAACTTCAACATAAAACATTGTATCAGGAGGATTAGGTTGTGATTAATGACTAATCAAAATGCAACATTTGCCTTTGCCATTTTTAACTTTGTATCCCACTGAAGGAAGTAAACTGCAAACTGTTAATATAGTTGAAGAGAAAGTGGAGAGGACAGACTTATGTTTAAAGGTGGGAGTGTGAAAGTGGGGATTGTAGTTCTGGCTCCACCATATGTTTGTTGCGACTTGGAGCAAGTTATTTAACATCTCTGTCTGTCACTTCTTCCATCTAAAAAAAAGGATAAGGCTTTCACACTTGGCATAGATGCTATGAAAAATAATTCAGTAATGTCTGTAAAGGGCTTGAAAAGTTTACATAGAAAACTCTTAACTGCACTTTTTTAAATTTTGTGAGTTGGAAAAAGAATGGTTTTGTGCAAGTTTGGTCCCAGCACCTTTGTGATTGATCCATCCATAATTTTTCTTTTTGACTCTTGTGCAGAAAAACGAATAAACAGGATGAACTTGAAGCCATGAATTCTTGTTTTGGGAGAGGGGAAGAACATATCCTGGACAAATTTAGTTTATTTTTAAAATTATTGCTCTTTCATAAGTCTTAAAATAGTGTGTTTATATCCTTCTCTTGCTCCCTCCAGGTGGACAATAGGCTTGATGGCCCATGGGATTCAAGGGAGAAGATTGTGGCATTTAGTTTTGATTACTGCTATTGGTCAGTTGATCCCGAAGATCCTAAATATGCATCTCAGGAAGTGGTGAGTAATGTTCCTTCTGCTCTTTGTGTTTGTGTGATCACTGGCAAGTCCTGTTTGGTCTTTTATTTTTGTGCCTGTTGAGAAGTGTGGGGATGTAAGAGTGGGGAAGATTTCTGCACTTTGATTTTCATAGTCTGTTTATTATGCTTCAATACTGTATTCCACTTATGCTTTTGTCACTGTCCTTCATTTAAAATATAAGTGCTCTATTGCTCTTTGTAGTAATTGATAGACAGTACTTTGATTGTCTATCAGCTTTGTGATGAGCATTGAAATTGATCATCTAAGATGGAACCATGAGGATCCCACTTAAAAATGAAAAATAATTTGTGCTGAGATACAGGGGGAAGGGAATGATGATGTTCTAAGCACATTCTCTGGCTTAGTTAGTCCACAGAATCAAAGTAGATGTTTCTACACTAATGATAAACAGAGAAATAATGACATTTTTAAATGGCAGCATTGGACTTCAAAACAGACCTTCCCTTGCAATTGTGAATAGCTTTCATTTTAAATTAAAGAACTGAAAAACTTTTATTACTGACTAGAGCTTCTTCCAGTCTGATATTTCAAAATTTGCTTGGTTAAATAAAGAGGTAATAAAGGTATCGTGGCAAAAATCTAATAAGATACACTTTCTTTATTCAGTAAGCCAACGATTCTTAAGTGTACTAGCAAAATATAAAATAAATACATAAAGAAAAAAACAGGCCCTATTTGCTTTAGGAATCTCCCTATGTGCATTCAGTTATATCCATTGGTAAAAGTGACTAAGAAAAGAATTTACTGCTCTTTGCTCCTTAGATAAGTCGGATAAATTCATTTTGTCAATCATCAACACAATGGTTTATTAAATCCTGATCATTACATTTATGCAATTCCATTGCCTATGGTAAACTTGCACAGGTGTCACTGAGAGCTGAATAAGCATGACAGAATCATAGAAAATTAGGGTTGAAAGGGACCTCAGTAGGTCATCTAATCCAACCCCCTGGTCAAAAAAAGGACCATTCCTGATTAAATCATTCCAGTCAGGGCTTCAACCTAGGCCTTAAAAACCTCCAAGGATGGAGATTCCACCACCTCTCTGTGTAACCTGTTCCAGTGCTTTACTACCCTCCTAGTGAGAAGCATTTTACTAATTTCCAACCTAAACCTCCCTTGCTGCAGCTTGAGACCATTGCTCCTTGTTCAGGGATCCTGGTTTTCTCTGATTAAAAATTGCAAATTCTCTGATTTAAAAACCCCAAATCTGTGATAAAAATTAAAGGCCCCCCACAGCCCCCACTCAGCACTGCTGCTGCCCCGCACTCCCACCCCCCCACAGTCTCAACAGCCCTCCGGATGCACTTGCAGCAGCCCCCCAGACCCACAGATACACAGGCACAGACACACAGATGCTGACACCCACCCCAGCAGGTAAGTGTGTGTGGGGGATCCTAGAGGTAAGTGGAGCTTGGGGGCTGTGGGGCAGGGTTGGGATAAATGGTTGGGGGCTGAGGGAGTGGGGGTGCTGCCAGCTCCAGGCAGCACACCGCAGCTGGCAGCAGGGCGAGAAGGTGAGAGCAAGGATGCCCCTCTGTTGGGGGGCTTTGTGGGCAAGTGATGCAGGGCACAATGTGGTGGTGCCCACCTTGTGCAGGCTGCACACATGTTGCCTGGTCACCTGCCCAGGGGAGGGGGAGAGGGAGGCTGTCGTGCAGCTGGAGCACAGCTCCGTGGCTGACTCTGCAGCTGTAGCGAGGGATGAGGGCATGGGGACAGGGGCTTGCATGCGGCAGCCGCCTCCACTTTCCTGGAGGGCCGTGACAGCGGTGATGGCTGCTGCCTACAAAACTTCCCGCTGCTGCTGTGGAATCATGCCTGGAGCTGTGCAGTCAGCCACTGGGTGGCAGCAGTATTGTGGTGGTGGCCAGGCGGCACACAGTCATTCCTACCACCACCCCGTGCTGCGTTGTGCTGCTGCCGCCGCCGGCTGCACAGCTCCGAGCACAGCTCCGTGGTGGCAGCGGGAGGTTTTGTACGCAGCGGCAGTCACTGCCCGCTGCTGCATACCTGTGGAGCCGCCTGTGCCAGTGGTAACTGCCACTGCCTACAAAACCTCCCGCTGCTGCTATGGAGCTGTGCCCAGAGCTGTGCAGCCAGTGGGAGTGGCGTGGCGCAAGGTAGTGGTGGCCGGGTCGCACACGGACATTTCCGTCCCCACCACTGTCCCGCACCAGTGGCCACACAGCTCTGCGGTGGCAGTGGGAGGTTTTGTTGGCAGCGGCCATCACCACCACCATGGCCCTCCAGGTAAGCAACAGCAGCCTCTGTGTGTGAGCCTGCATCCCCATCCCTCACCATGGCTGCAGAGCTGGCCACAGAGTTGTGCTCCGGCTGCATGCCAGCCTCCCTCTCCCCTTCCTCCTAGACAGGCAGCCAGGCAGCATGTGTTCAGCCCGCCCATGGCACTGCACCCGGCATTGCTTGCCCACAAAGCCCCCTGCAGAGGGGCACCCCTGCCCTCACCCCCTGGTCCTGCTCCCAGCTGCTATGTATGGCCTGGGGTCAACAGCACCTCCTGTTCCCTCGGCCCCCAACTATCTTCCCCAGCCCTACCCCATAGCTCCACTTACCTCCATGCTCTAGGGGCAAAAAGCTAGCGTGAGCCTCAGCCCAGCCTTGGCTACCTCAGAGGCTCAGACCCTGCCCTCCCCCCACCTCCCCCTCTGGCTAGGGATGGGTGTTTCCTGCCCTTTCTGCAATCAGCTCTTGCAGGCTGGAGCTGTGCCAGCCTGCAAGAGCTCTTTGCAAAAGTGGAGAATCTGCGGATTTCTCTGCTAAAAAAGGAAATCCGTGTTTTCTCTGATTAAAAACAGGAAATCCATGGTTTTCTCCGTTTTTCTGTGGGAAACAGAAAACCTGGATCCCTGGTCATCACTGAGTCTAGCTCCATTTCCTTTGGAACAACCCTTCAGGTAGTCAAAGGCTGCTCTCAAATCCCCTCTCCAGTCTTCTCTTCTCTAAACTAAAGAAACTCAGCTCCCTCAGCCTCTCCTCATAAGTCATGCGCTGCAGCCCCCAAACCATTTTTGTTGCTCTTTGCTGGACTCTCCAATTTGTCCACACCTTTTCTGTAGTGGAGGGCAATATAGTTCCTGTAATACTAGGAGCAATGTTCACAGTACTCAGTTTTATTCTTGGAGCCAGTGTTGAAGTTAAAGGCTTGGAGAGTACAAAGACAATGAGTCACATTTTCCACAATGCTAGTTTCTGCTTGGCATAGTTGGGTGGGGAAGGAGAAGGATGTTGGGGGCATTTTTATTTTGGTAGCTGAAGAAATGTAGAACCAGTGAACAATGGCTTCTGCCCTCTGCTCATTTCCCTAAAAATCTGGGTGTTAAGTGAACTTTGCTTGTACTTTAAAGATTCTCATTAGAAGATAAATGTTTCACTGGTAAATACATATTATTATTTGTTTTTTCTGTAAACTGACATCCTCTAGTGATTAAATTTTGTGTGGCACCATGCACAATGACTTCTTTTCAATCTCTTATCTTTATAACAATGCACTAAAAACAATGGTTCTTTGATTGTTGTCAGTGTGGTTGGCTTTCTGACCAACATATTTTTAGTACAAGACATTGATAAATAAAACCATATCAACTTCACTCCAGACGGGATAGGCAACGAACAAAGTTTGCCATATGGAAATTTCAACATTGGCTGGGGCAACAAAATACTGTTTCTTCTATTAAGAAAATATTAGAATTGAAGAAGAACTTAAAATGCTCTAAACTGTCATTGTGTAATGGCTGAACATCCATGATACTAAATGTAAATAGATGTTGTATACTGCCCTGTGTACCTTTTATGTTATTCTAAACCACATTGTTCCAATGGCATGTCTGTCTTTTAATGGAACAACATCAGATTCAGTTGGAAGGGTTTAAAGATAATTGGTGCTCTGAGAGATTTGGAACAATAAGTGGTTCTCTTTACCATGATGGTTCTAGGATTAATAAGGTACATATGTAATTTATTGAAGGGATGTGGGAGAAATGTAATATTGCTTTGCTTTTTGTGCATTTGTCAGATGCTTAACATTTTTTAATGAGATGAATTGTATTTAATTCCAGGTTTTAGATCAGTAGTCAACCACTGAGAACATAGAGGGGCAACCTGGGGTGGCTTGAGATTCCTTAAAGGTGCATCTGTGTGCCACACAATGTTAGTACTGTTAGGTGTGCAAACACGATTGACACAGTAAGCCCAAAGATTTCAAATAGGAACCTGTAGTATTAAAATATTCTGACCTGTTGCGGTCTTTCTGATTTCTTTGCAACAGGAACACTGCTCTCTTGTTTTTCTGTAGTAGGGAATGGGTGAAAAATAAGAGCTGGCATTTTCCAAGGTTGCCTCAAAGTCTAAAAAGGTTGAGAACCACTGACATAGAGATTCAGTTTCAAACAGCTTCCTTATTGTAGTGATATCATCAGTTACCAAAGGAGTTAAGTAACACTGCCATACAGTATGGCTTTCTTTCATGAGTTTGCCTGTGATTACTGTATTTCCTTACAGCAAAGTTGTGTGGTGCCAACTATTATCTCAGGTACTTGGTTAGTTGGCTGAATACTGAAAAGCAGATGAGAAAACTCTACCTTCAGGCTTAATTCTCTAGAATGTTGTCTCTTAGTAAGCAGTGTCCTGTAAGTCCTCTTTTTGTGTTCTCTGGATAAGGTCTTGCTATAGGGACTCTGAGTTCTGACTTGGTCATGAAGTTACATGAGCAATCGGAGAGAGCCAAAGAGCCGCAACAGTCCCTTGGTGCATCGTAGCAAACACTTCAAAAGGAAAAACAATGGCATGTAGTTGAATGTGTTGTGTTGTTTGTGGCTGTAGGAAAGTAATACCTAATATATGCAGTAACTCTGATAACACTATCTGTGAAGAGCTGCAGATGATAATTTGAAGAGACACTTGTGGCTTTGGAGGTGCAGTCCGAGTATCATTTTCCTAGCAGGTTGTAATCATTATACCTCCTATGACAGGGGATTGACTTCTAATTCCTATGACTAGGGTAAATTCCTGCTCTTCCTGTACAAACTTCTCGCAGTTTCCATTGAATGAGGTGTTTTGCACATCTTTTGTTATTGCATTGTACTTTTGAGGTGTTACATGCACTTCATAATAGTCCTTATATATTTTTCCTTAACTGCTTCTCTGGTGGTTTTGTGAGATTTAAGTAATGTTTACAGTCAAGGTGTTTTTAGATGTTTAGATGAAAGATATAGGAAAATGCAACTGTATTATTCTATGGAAGATCATGTGTTCTCTGTCGCAACAACCAAAAGGAGAAATTTGCAAACAAAGGCACCATATTCATTTTTAAAGAAGTCTTACCCGAGCTGGAAGTTTGGGTACCTTTTAGGAATGTAGGACAAACATGGTTATTACATCATTTTTATTGTTTAACACAACACTCTCTGGTTACAGACAAACGTATACTTTTGCAGTGGCTTCAGAAGGGGAGAGGAAGCTGCTGCTCAGGAGTGTGCAGCAACTGTTACGCTGCAATTGCTCTGTGATACAAGTGAGCTCAGTCACCGTACTTTGGAGGAAGCAGAGTGTAAATTGGGGCTGTTTTGCTACACTTGTGTGACAGTCCTGAGCAGCAGCAGCTCCACTCCTCCCATGTTGAAGTTGCTACTAGTGTACATTTGTCTATTCCAGTGGTTCTCAACCTTTTTGTTCTTGAGGCACTTATCAAACTTGAGGCATCCCTCCATAACTCGTGAATTGAGTGGCACTTGGTTTCAAAAACTAATTTATATATTAAAATTCTTGCTTCCTTGCAGAGAGGTCTAACAGTGGAAATGGGGTGTGGTTCAGAAAGAACGAGCCTGAGCCTGCATTTATCTGTTTAGGTTAGTTGTTTTTTTTCCCTAACACCTCTCAGCACTTTTCAAAAGTTCTTATGGCACCAGTCTATACGCTATGTATGTCAAGGTGCTATTCAAGTGGTGATGGAACTGAGAATAGAATCCAGCCTTCCTGAGATATGCACAGTGCTCTAAATGCAAGACCACAAACCGCACAGTATTTCTCCAAAGGAAGGTAAGGTTGCTCAGAATTGCCATTCTAAATTAAAAAGAAAAAAGGAATAATGCTCTCTTCCTCCATACCTTTTAGATACAGAAAGAAAAACATTTGGTGTCATGATCTCTGACATCATTAATTTAGCTAAGATAACCTAGTAGCTAATGTTAGTAGAGAGTGGTTAGTTCCAGTTAAATAAATAGTTACTTATTGTAAGTATATAATTCATAACTATTTTTTTAGTGCAGCAGCTGAAGGGAAGGATAGGAACCACAGTTTTTTTTCCCTTCCCTTATTGGCAAATGCTAAACCATAATATCCACCAAGCTATAGTTTAAAAGATTAATTTGTGGGTTTGATAGTAGTGCTTTGCCTTTTCTTTCTGAAGCTATCAAAGTACTTTACAATGAGCAAGCTTCACAAAATTCCTCAGAGATATGACAGTGTTGCGCTCATTTTCCAGATGGGTTGAAGGTCAGAATTTTCAAAGGTGACTTCTAGTTCTGGTTCTGAAGACACATTGGATCTGATTTTTTTCAAAGGCATTGAGCACCTGCAATTATCATTGACTTCAGATTGAGTTCAGGTTTCCAGCTGCTGTTACAGGTGTGCAGCCTCTTTGCAGAAAAAAAAAAAAAGCATTGAGAGTGTCTGACTTGTTTTATTTTTACTAAGGGTTTTTACTATGTGAAAGGAGGACAGGAATGAAGAAATATTCTTGGGGAAGTGCTATTAGTATGATGGACTGGAACTACCAGCCACCAATAGGGGAAAGAAGGGAGAAAGCCATATGCTAGATCTTGGAGAAAATAAGGGCAAGAGGATTCCTTAGGGCCATGCACCTAAGGAGAAGGGAACTAAGTGTCAGGAAAGCAGAAATAGAGAAGGATCAGATAACAGGGAAGCTCATGTGAGGAAGTAGAGTTGGCAAGACAAACATAAGAAACAACAGGGAAGATGTAATGAAGAGGGAAAGGAAATGTTTTCTTTTCCAAAAAATGTAATAAACACTTAAGACAAAAAGTGAATGTGTGCTTTCCTCATCTTACACTTGAACAATGGCTGTAGCTGCTATTTTGCAGTTCTAAAAGGGCAGCAGGTATTGTGGAACTCTTTCTAAGATGTGGCCACACTTTAAAAAAAAGTTTGAAGACTCCTCTCTCTGTCCCATTCTATTTACTAGGCTGAATTTTTTCTCCTGTAAACAGTATTTGATATTTCATGTGCAAGACAATCCCTGTTCTCGCTTTTCTGTGGGCATAGTAAGCCTGGATAGCTGCAGAACTAATGTGGTTGTACACTTCATGTAAACTATGTAGATCTATCATCCAAAACCATTCCCAGCACAGGCAAGTGTAGCAAAGGGAACAGCTACTGCCTGTTCTTTCTCAGCCCATGTGGATCATCTCAGCTTGAGTCTTAAATTAATGCACTGTATTCCAGATTTGGCTACTGGAGTAAGAATGAGCCAGCTGGTATAAAAATATTAGAGTGAAATCTGTGAAAAACACAGGCTCACCTGCGCTCTTCCAGAAAAGATTCCTGTTTTATTCCACAGCAGATAACACTCGGAATTCAGCAATTGTTGATCATCTTGTAATTATAGGTTCATCACTTAATAAGAACTGGTGATATACTTTACCTTTGATGCTGTAATGAAAAAATGCCTTCAAACATATTTAGCAATATCATATTGTTTATTTTCTGAGAACCTCGTAAAGGAGTCTGACAGGCATTATGTATTAATGCTCATATTGCTTCTATACTTACTGATATTACTGAATACATGAGGCATGGCAAGTTCATCCTTGTTGCGTAATACTCATTGTTTAAGCAATAGGTAGGTGTTTTAAGACCAAAAACATATCTTATAAGTAAACATTTAAATTGTACTTTATTTATATTGTGATTAATGTCTATATCAGCAGAAAGAACAGTACATTGAAGTCCTTTTGCTTTTTCGATAGCTCTTAACAATGAGGATTAATTGACCTGTTTCCTTGACTGCATCTTAGTTTAATGTGTCAAGAGGAAACACTTAACAACCGTTGTAAATGCAGATGTCTGTTCTTGCACAGTAGACAACAGTGGAGTTCAAATGCCAAGTCACTGTTTAGAATACTTGTCTCCTTATTTTAAAGGAATGTAAAGCTGAAGACATTCAGGGGATAAGAAGTAGTTTGTCTTTGGCAGTCTTATGGATATGGAAGGCCTTTTTTGGGCAACTATTTCTATAGCAAGATGCCTGGAGCAATTAAAAATAGATGAAGAGACATAGTTAGCAGTATTAGTCTGAAATAAAGTAGGAGGCAGGGTAGATTTACACCTTATAAACTAACCAAAGAAGTTGTATTATATTTATTTGAATCCAAGACAAGGGTTTCCCCCCACCCCCATTCAGCATGAGGGAGGGGGGAAATCCCCTCATCTTAAATATGAGTACAAGTTGGAGGGAGTGCAGCGGCTGTGGCTCCAACTCTGACCCCAAGCCTGGGGATGGAATCAGAGCCACAGTTCCTGTCCTCCCTCCCTCCCCCAGCTGCACCCTGCAGCCTCTCTGTGCTCCCCACCTCTTCCCCCACCCCACTTCTACCACTTATCAGGAGCCAGGGTGGGGACCAAGCACCAGGAAGGCACAGGCAAAAGGGGGCAGAATTGGTGTGGGGGTTGGTTCCAGGGAACACAGGCACAGGAGGCATGCTTCCAGGGGGACAAGTGCTGAGAGAGGCAGGCACTGGGGGGGTACAGGCACAGGGAATGGGGATGCAGATGTAAGGCATGTAGGTAATGGAGGTGGTGCTGGCAGCATGGGGGTTAAGTGGCGGGGGGGATAGGCACACCCTTTCATAGCTTCTGGTGAAGTGAGCTTCAGTCCACAAAAGCTTGTGCCATATATATCTGTATTGTGTGATATATACACCAAGTTTACCCAAATCCAAGATTAATTCAAATTTAAGACCCCTGAATAATTAGATTCTACACATGGAAAATGTATAACTTTGTTACTTACTTACTGGGCATCTGGCAGATGTCAATGGAAAACAATTGCTCCTTAAATGTTCAGAAAACCATGGTAAAAAGCAGGAAGATATCTATAGGGAAAATTTTCTTTGCCAAAAGGAAAAGGTTTTTTTCCCCCTATATGGGCTGCCAAACATTGCCTAGACCTAATTTAAGCCCCAGTACCAAAGAGCCTGAATTACTTCCTGAAGTTAAAGGACTTTGCATTTTCTTCAATTCATCCTAGGTCTACCTAGCAGCAATATTATACATTGGCTGCTGATACAGTCACACTTATTTTTCTCCCAGCCAACAGTATTCAAGTTTCTTTGGGACCTAATTCATACCTGACTAGTGTTTAGGGAACCTATTCCAGCATGGACCTTCTAAAGCTCATGTAGCCCCCTTTTGAGCTTCTTGAGTTCTCCAGACACCATCTTGTCCTCAGGTTAGTCTTTTTGATGGCCATCATTTCTCTCAGAAGAATGAGTGAGTTTCATGTACCCCATGATGGATATGCTGCATATGTAATAATTACAGTGCATCAGAGCAGGCACCCCAGGTTTCTAACTCCCAGTGAGTATAATAGGAAAATGTTGCTTGTAACTGGGTGTGAGTGGTGATTGGGAGGTGTAGTTGGGATTAGTGAGAGGATTGGCTTGCCTTGGGGTTTGGGCAGGGAGGCAGTGATTGTGGGGAAGGGAGGAGATGGAGTGCTCAGGTTTCAAGATGTTGCTTGTTTATTGTAAGCTGCTTTGAGCCTTTTGCATAGGGCAGGATATAATCTAAAAAATAAAGTATATAAGAATTAGATACCAAACCATCTCAGTGGATCTGGACCTTAGTCTCTGTGCCTCAGTACTCATCCATAAAATGGGGATGATATACTTTTCTCCCCACCCTTAGTCTGTCTAAACTGGAAGATTTTCAAGGTAGAAATGACCAGTTGAGTCTATATTTTAGTAGCATCTAACACAGGAAGAAACTAATTTTGCGTGGATCATTGAAAATGCTACTATAAAAAAAAAAAGAGACAGACAGATAGACAGTTGGCTGCCTTTGAATTATTTGGATAAAAGGAAATATAACAAAGCACAGATTTATTGGTATTCTAGGCTTCAGGATTTTTCCAAAAGATGATATTGTTGCCTTGTAATAGGAGGTGGCTACCTTTCAAAAAAACACCTTGGTATCAACATTGTTGCTGTAATTCCTGAAGTGTGGCCAGTTGTATTATAATGTGTCTCTTGTAAAAATGTATGTAGTCTTTTCACATCAGAGAAGGGATACAAAATAGCTATCTGACAACATCTGCCAGTGGTTGCACGTGGTTTCTTAGTAATAAAATACCTTTTTCCTCTTCTCAACATCATTTTTCTTGACACAAAAGGAACTGATACTTTTTTTTTTTAACCTCAGGCTTCCAAAAGAAAGGAGCATGTTATAGTCCTCAGTTTCAAATTTTCCTTCTCATTTTCTGCCCCTTCCACTTGATTACCTAGCTCTCTTTCCCTCTCTCCTTTTTCCATTTGAATTAATGAATATGTTATAATAGTATTTTGCTGCTAACTCATAGCTGACTCAGATGATGTTTTAACTGCAGCATTAACCTGGGTGATTGAGGGCCTGATCGCTAGGGGTACACTGATAGAGATTTTTGAGGCTGATACCGATAGCTGATCAAGGCCCCTGTGGTGAGGGGAGGAATGGGGCTGGGGTAGGGCAGGCACTGCCCAGTCAGAGTAGGAAGGGGCATGGGACAGAGCCGCAAGCAGCTCATCCGGGAGGGCAGGGAGGAGGTGTGTGCCCCCTGGATCTGCGTGGGGTGGGCTGTAGCTGCAGGCCAGGGCCAGGGCGGATGCAGGATAGAGGCATGATTAGTTGGTGGGGGGTATGGAAAGGGGAGGGTGGCTCCCAGCACTGCATGCAGCTTGTGCAGTGCTTGTCTGGCGGCCCTTGCTGCTTGTCCAGGAGGGCATGGGAGGGGGGGCATGCCCCTGGATCTGCCCAGCCGGGAAGAGCCCAGCCCCAGCCAACCCCTCTCTGCCCTGCATAGATCTGGGGGCACACACCCCTCCACCTTCCCCCCGCCCCCCGTGCCCTCCTGAGTGACCAGTGGGAGCTGCCAGATGAGCACTAGACAAGCCGCACACAGTGGTGGGAGCTGTCCCTTCCTGCGTCCCACTGAAGAGCTGTGCCTCTGTCCTATGCCCACCCTGGCTACGGCCGGGTAGCCCCAGCCCTAACCCCAACCCCACATCCTGCCTCACTGTGGGGGTCTTGATCTGCTCCCCACACCCTTCCCCCCTCCCACCACACCAGACTTACCAAATGCACACAGCTCTTCATCCCACCAGCTCTGCTCCTCACTGCCTACGTGCTGTGTTGTGGCTGTACATGTGCATTTATTGGACAAATTATCAGCCTCATGGGGAAGATTTCCAATACAGAAAATTTTCTTTATATCAGAGCTGATCCAGTATTGGACCGATGTATCGGTGCACCTCTACTGATCACTCAGGCTGACATAGTTTAGGTATGGATAGCCGTACTGAAAAGCCACCCTCAAGCTACTGCATCTGTTCTGGTGTAGCATTTAAAAATGCCTCAGGGAGCATTTTTACACATGCTCCAGAAGTGAGTGGCATGGATGCTTTAATTAGAGCTCTTGGAGCCACTCTAAAGTGCCCAGAGTGTCTTATGTATCAGCATTCCTGCACTTCAGAATGGCAAGCGGGAGTGCTTTATCTAGCGCTCATTGAGTGGGCTTTAGTTAAAATGCCCCTATCACCATTTTGAAGGCAGAGACACAGTTCCACAGGATGTGGAGGCTGGATGGAGCATGGAAATTACCACGCTCTGGGAGACTTGATTAATCAGTGTGTCAGAGCAGTTTCCTGGCTCATGTATAGGCACCTATGGTTTATTATCATTCACTAATGTTCCATGGTTCTTAGTTAACAGAGCCAATTGTTTCTGAATGAATTGTTAGCTAAGTAGTTTGTCTTTCTGGGCACATGAGGAAGAGATTGGAGGACTACTAGTATTCAGGTAGTTTGGCCTGCATCCTTACTGCAGAATGGGCAAGTTAACAGACAGCATTGTAACAATATTTGGGTTTCAACCTGTTTGTCACCAGATTTGGATCGGTGGGTTTTGCATGTGAACTACAGCCAGGTTAGAGGTAGCATGCAAGTAAGATCCCAGATCTGCATTGCAGAGATAGGTCCCTGTATTAGCCTCCATGTGTATTTGCTACACCAACATATTTCCATATAGAATGGTAACATCTCTCTTGGATAAATCAGTCCCAAACTGCCATATTAATAATTTTTTAACCTGTAGTATTTAAGGCTGTAGATAATGTGTGCTTTATGGTCCTTTCAGTTACACTAGCGATGAACTTTGCAAGGTGGCAAAGGCATGCAGTAAGACAGTGGCCCTGGATTTTAGGAGGGCAGACTTCAACGAGCTAAGAAGGATAGTTGGAGAAGCGCTGAGGTCCCGGGGGGGTGGGGAGCCAGGTGTCCAAGGAGAGTGGTCGCTCCTTAAGGAGACGATCCTCCAAGCCCAAAGGAAGGTAATCCCAACGAGGATCAAAGGGAGCAGGAGAGCACACAAGCCTCTGTGGCTCACCAAAAGAATCCGGGAAGGTCTGCTTGCTAAAAAGGAGGCTTACACCCAATGGAAAGAAGGGGTCATCACCAGGGAGGACTATTCTGTAGTTGCTCGGGGATGTAAGGGGGCAGTTAGGAAGGCCAAGGCAGAGATGGAACTGGGACTAGCTTCCCAGATTAAGGACAATAAGAAGTCTTTTTTTAAATATGTAGGGGGTAAAAAGAAGGTCCTGGGTAATGTGGGGCCCTTGCAGGATGACATGGGTAACGCGGTCATCACACCAGACGGCAAAGCTAACATGTTTAATGATTTCTTTGCCTCCATCTTCCTAAGTAGGGACCAAAACAGCCACTTCCCTGCTGGGGCCCCCTCAGGCCCCGGGGAAGGCACACCTGGGCCATGGGTTAGCAAGGATTTAGTTAGGGAGCTTCTGGAGGGGTTGGACGTATTCAAGTCAGCCGGCCCGGATGATCTCACCCTAGAGTTCTAAAGGAACTGGCTGAGGTCATTGCAAGTCCCCTGGCACAACTTTATAAGCACTCGTGGTGATCTGGTGAGGTACCGGAGGACTGGAAGAGGGCCAACGTGGTTCCCATCTTCAAAAACGGCAGGAAGGAGGACCCGGGAAACTATAGGCCGGTTAGTCTCACCTCGATCCTAGGCAAGCTGTTCGAAAAAATAATGCTGGCACACATCCAGAAGGGGCCAGCAGGAGACTGCATGCTTAGGGGCAACCAACATGGGTTCATCAGTGGCAGGTCCTGTCAGACCAACCTGGTGGCCTTTTACGATCAGATCATTAGACGCAGGGGTAGCAGTGGATATAGTCTTCCTGGACTTCCGGAAGGCTTTTGACACTGTCTCTCACCCTGTTCTCATTAAGAAACTGGGGGGCTGTGGTCAAATGGGTCGCCAACTGGCTGGAGGGCCGCACCCAGAGGGTGGTAGTGGATGGGTCCTTCTCAACGTGGAAGGACGTGGGCAGTGGGGTTCCGCAGGGCTCGGTCCTCGGGCCCGCACTGTTCAACATCTTCATCAGCGATTTGGACGAGGGGGTAAAAAGCACCCTGTTCAAATTTGCTGATGACACTAAGATGTGGGGGGAAGTGGGAACAGTGGAAGGATGCAACAGGCTACAATCTGACCTAGACAGGTTACAAGGGTGGGCGGACGAGAATAGGATGGGTTTCAACACAGACAAGTGCAAGGTGACGCACCTGGGGAGGAACAACCGGCACCATACCTACAGGTTGGGGAACTCCCCTCTTGTCAGCACGGAGGCGGAAAGGGATCTGAGAGTGATCATTGACTCCAAGATGAACATGGACCGGCAGTGTGGAGAGGCAGTAAGGAAGGCCAACCGCACCTTGGCATGCATCCACAGATGCATCTCAAGCAGGTCCAAGGAGGTGATACTTCCCCTCTATGCGGCATTGGTCAGGCCGCAGCTGGAGTACTGCGTCCAGTTCTGGGCGCCGCACTTCAAGAGGGATGTCAATGGCATCGAGAGGGTCCAGAGGAGGGCCACTCGTATGATCAGGGGACAACAGGGCAGGCCCTATGAGGAGAGGCTGCGGGACCTGAACCTGTTCAGCCTCCAAAAGAGAAGGCTGAGGGGGGATCTTGTGGCCTGTTATAAACTAGTCAGGGGGGATCAGCAGGCACTGGGGGAGTCACTGTTCCCCCGAGCACTGCCAGGAGTGACCAGGAATAACGGTCACAAGCTGGCAGAGGGTAGGTTTAGGTTAGATATCAGAAGGCACTACTTCACGCTCAGGGCGGCTAGGGTCTGGAACCAGCTTCCAAGAGAAGTGGTGCAGGCTCCTACCCTGGGGGTGTTTAAGAGGAGGTTAGATGAACATCTTGCTGGGGTCATTTGACCCCAGTATTCTTTCCTGCCATGTCAGGGGGTCGGACTTGATGATCTGCTCAGGTCCCTTCCGACCCTAGAAACTATGAAACTATGAACTTGACCCATTAAATACAAGTATTAGGATCAAGTTTAAGGTTTTGTTATTACTGGAGATTCGTGATTATGGGCCTTGTTTTGCCATTGTGCAGAATACAATTTAACCATTTCTTAAACCTGTTCCTTAAATTTGGAAAAGCAGTGGTAGAGTATGCCTGCCAGCTATGTGGAGGCTGATTAGTGCAGGATCATGCCTTCTAGAAACTTGAGTGCCTATATGGAAATGTGCATAGTTGTCTTTGCCCTCGAGACAGTGTATCTTTGCAGAAAAATATAAAATGCAATTTATAATATACAGTTTGATCAATCGTCCATTATTCCAAAGCATCCTTTTGCTTCTCTTTGGGTGAGTTTAATGCATGGACTTTTGTGTTTGTTTGGGTTTGGGAGAACCAGATTTTGGATGATCACTTTCCTCCTTGTATGTTTGCAGCCCCTTGGGGGACACCTATGAACAGAACATGCCAAGATAAAGCCCTGTATTGCCTATTGCAAAGTAACTAGAGCTCCATTGATTAGTGTTTTTTATTGGTAAATTTTATGCTGTTAGAATGTTATGTTGTCTTTCATTCTGGTTTTTAATAATGCCTTTCAATTTAAAAACCATACAGATAAAATGCCCAAGAGTTAACTTGTAAACTTTTATTTTTATCATGGTAGTGAAAACAGTGCATTCAAAAGGTAAGAACAATATTTAAGTTCAATCAGATGTGCTAAGGCATTGGTCCATTCATACTGTATATCTGTCCCTTCCTGTTCAAATTTGTGCTAGAAAGAACACCTCACTAAAACATGGGTGGGCAAAATATGGCCCAGGCTGAATCCAGCCCTCAGGGCCCCTAAAAATTTAGAAAATATTTATCTGTTCCTGGCTGCTTGTCAAAGATGACAGGAGCCAGGGGCAGCAGGACCCAAGGGGATGCTAGTAGCAGGATGCAGCAGCCCAGGTCTGCCCCAGCCCCAGGCATCTCCCTGCCTTCCTGCCCCCACACTGCTTCAGGACTACCTGGCTACATCACTGGACCGCAGGAGCATGGGGCCCACACCCGGGGGGGTGGTGTTTGTGTGTGTGTTCATAGGGTGGGTCCCACACACACACCCCACCATACACATGCACCTACACAGTGTTTTAGATGTTTCATTTTAGAACTGAATTTGGTATTTTTCTGGTTCCGAGATGGCAGAATCCCTTGCTGAAAGGAGTAGTTTTGGGAGCAAAGGCAGTGACTTCTGGTGGCAAAAGTCAGGAGTTACGGGGTGAGACTTCCAGTCACAAGATGGGGACAGGGAACCTGTCAAGGGGCGGGGCTATCCATGCAGCCCTTGACAGCTTGCCAAAACTCGGTAAGCGGCCCTCTGCCCAAAATAATTGTCCGCCCCTGAGCTAAGAGAAAGTATTGGAGCAGGAGGGGAAGGATGCTCTTGTTAATTTTAAACTAACACGAGAAAGTACTTTTTACACAATGCATAATTAACTTGTAGAATTCATTGTCACAAAGTGGTAGAGACAGATAAGATAATATAGTCAGGTTCAGAAAGGGACCAGACAGATTCATGGGTGATAGATTTATTAATAGCTGTTGAACAGAATGGTTGAAGTTGTTTCCTCTGGCATCTCTAAACTAATAAAGATAGGTGCCAGGGAAAGTAATGAATAGGGGTTAGATCACATTATATATATATATATCTGGTTCAATGGTCTTCCTCTTAAGCATCCACTCCTGCCACTGTCAGAAATAGGCCTATTTGCTGTCATCTCATTTGTGCTTATAATTCTAAAAACTGTAACATATCAGAATGGTAACATATATTTCCCCAGAAGAGCTGGGTGGGCAATGGGGCATGGAGATACAGGGGAAGGAAAGAGAGGAGGGACTGTGGGTGTAAATGGCATTTTCTCATGAAATATTTGCAAAGTAGTAAGCATTCCGTCCTTGGCATTGTTTTCCTCAACCAAAACTGCAACAGAAGTGAAAAGAAGAGTGTGCTACAAGAAAAAGGCTTTTTGTACAATAATTGGATCAGTATATAATGGATTGCAGTGGGGGGAGGGAAATCACCATGAGCATTTTAGTTCTGTTGTGTTTCCTCTGCCAAGAACACAGCTGCTCGATTCAATGGACATTTAAATGGCTTAGATTTTAGAGGAATAAAGTCATTCTTTTTGGCATTATTCCCTTTCAGAAAACTTAACTGGGGGAGTCATAATGATCTTGAACTTCATAGACCACTCCAGGAAGGACAAAAAACTATTGTAATTTGTAATTTATCATCACTTACTTGGAATAGGCCACAGTATTTATGGAGGGGTGGAAGAAATGTTAGCTTCAAACAATTTATGAAGCTAATAGACTAGAAATGAATAATCACATATTTTGATATATATTAAAATAAAAAAAATAAACTCATGCATTTTAAATTAAGTATAAATGAGAGTATAAGACAGGAGAAAAGGAAGAATGATGTATACAGGTGAAACAAATTGAAGAAAATAAATACACCTTGTATGAGCAGTGAAAGAAATGTTTAGAAAAATTGTTTTATTAATGTTGCTGTATTTATACACACACACACACAGAATTATTAACTGGCACTGAATATTAGGTAATGGATGCACAGAACAATTCAGAGTCAATGAAGCTTATGCCCCTATAGAAGAAAGTTACAAAGTTTTCTCCAGTACTTCCAATTCTAGACAAGTCATCTGACCTTTCTGTGCCTTATTTGTTCATCTGAAAAAAACTCACAAGTGTTATGAGATTGAAATGGCTTGAATATGGGAAGCACTGTGGTACTATGTGTTGTTTATTCTAGTGCTTAGACTTCACCATATTGTCCACGGTTGTGCAAGGGTTACTGTAGTAACCAGTCTCCCTTTCAGAGGCGTATGGATAGTAGCTGTTCATACTGCATAATTCTTATGTGCCAGGGTCCATTGCACTAGGCACCGCACAACCTTATAACCAAGAGATCATTCTTACCCCATGAGATAAGACCTCATGAGTGAATATTGCAGAACACAACTGAATGAAGACAGGGAGTAAAGAAAAGGAGAAAGAAAAGGAAAGAAGAATATCCGAGACAGAAACCAGGTAGGTAAGAGACACAAAGCGCTCTCCCAATGCAGAGATTTGAAGCTGCTGCCAAGAGGGAACTTCAGCAATTCTTTCCCCAAATATTATTAAAATAACACCCCCCCCCCAAAAAAAACAAAACAAACCCAACCAATAAATTCATTTGAGATACTTAATCAGCTACTTTGCTTGCTTAATATGGGCATGCGCTATAGGTCAATCAAATGAGAGGAGAAGGAAGGGCATTGAAGGCTCTCTTGATTGTATGTGTTGGAGTGACCTATAAGTTCATCTGTGTCAGTTTTGGTTACTGTCATGTTTTCTAAATGAGAATATAGCATTGGTGACTTCCCTTATTTATTGCCAAACTGAGGCTGTTTATTTACATTAAAATAACTCAAAAGATAATTTTGTTCATTTGCAATTGAGGTTGTTTAGGTAGTTTCAATTATATAGATCTGTCATACGAGTTCATAAATTATAAACCCTCCCTTGTGATGGTTTACCCTTCTTTACCCTTAGGACCCCGTTGTCTAGGGAGAGAGGATTTGACTTCTCTTTCATTCCTAAAAGCATCATTGTCTCAAAGAGACAAGAATCTCATTACTTGGAGAGCAGGGATGACTCACCTAACATGAGAAGAAGCCTCTGGCTGATTTTTGCCATTCCCCATGTAGCAAGGTGAGCATCCCTGCTAGCCACAGCCAGCCTCCCACCTGCCTTGGGCACGTAGCCTGCCTGTCTCACCCACCACGCCTTGTTGGAATAATAATATGCTGTTAAATAGGGCAAGAGGCTGCCCATTACTGCACCCCCATACTTGGGGGTGTCCGCGGCTCTGTACCTCCTGTACACCACAGCCCAAGCCTTGCAGATGGTATCCGGATGTTACAGTGCCCCTGGCCTACAGCCGGAACATGCATAGGCCATGCCATCAGGCCTCAGTCATACACACAGTCATACCACCGCCTCTCACTTAGGCTTCACTCACTCCACCCTCTCTCACAGGGTCTCTTTCTCACGTTGACAACTTACACCGTCTTGCTCCGTCTTGGAGCAGGCACCCTTTGGCCATAGGCTTAGCTAGTCCATTCCTTGGGTGGCAGATGTCTGGGTTGGTGTCAGCTAGCAGGAGGGTAAGTTCCTCTTATTTGTTTCCCATATTATGAGCGTTTGTGTAGAGGCATTTGAGGCCTCCTGTGGATGTGTGCACTGGACCCCTACTCCCAGCATTGCCCTGGCCCCTGTCGCTTACCTGTGTATATGTTCTGCTCGTTGGCCTAGGCTGGGCTGTACTTGTGGGTGTTGCTTGGTTTGGCAGTCCGATGCTTCCTCCACCCTCATCTTCCCCTTCCCCCAGTGAGCCTAGTTTAAAGCCCGCTGGAGAAGATCTGCCAACCTAGAAGAAAACACACACTTACTTTTAGGGGAAAGGTGGAGCCCATCTCATCTGAGCAGGTCTCTTGTTGTGACATGCTGGTCATTGTCGAGGAACCCAAAGCCTGCCTTGAGACACCATTCCCGACGCCACCAGTTGTTCTCCATGATGTACGTTGCATGCCATCTTCCACGTCCGCTCACTGGTAGGATAGAAGAGAAAACCACCTGTGCGCCTATCTCCTTTAGCACGCACCCCAGAGCATGGTAGTCTGCCATCAGGCGATCAGGGCTTCTGGCCGCATCATTAGTACCCACATTGATTAGGACCACAGGGTAGTAAATCGGTGGGCTGGATCATGGCCTAGATCATCCTCTTCACGTCCTGAATCTTTGCTCCAGGTAGGCAGTAGATCTCACGTGTCGACAGATGGGGCCCTCTGTACCTCTGAGGATGGAGTCGCCTATGACGATCACTCAACGCTTTTTCCTCCTGGCCTGCTTGGCTCCTTCGGCCTGCTCAGAACATGGAGAGCGTGGAGTTGCCTTCTCTCCAGTTGCCTCCTCTCCTTCTTTCTCCTCCAGAGTTGCCAGGCCCTCATGCCTATTCTCCAGCTGGACTGGAAGAACTGGTACTGCTGTATTACGAGGAGCCCTGAGTCTGGAGGTGACTGTCTTCCACTCTGCAGTGGAGGGTACCTCCCGGGGTGCTTCTTCCTTGGGTGTGTGACCCTGCAAGGAAAGGAAATAGCTATCAATTTCTTCCTCTGCCTTCCTGATTCCCCTCAGCCTGCTAACCTCCTCCTGGAGCTCCCTCACCTGCGCCTCCGGGGCCCTAAGGCGGGCGCCTGCAGGACAGATGTGGGGTTCCCCAATCTCTGCCCCCCCAGGCCTTGCTGGGGAACTCCCGCAGCCCCCCCATGGGCTCTGTCTGGGTGGAGGCCTCAGACAAGCCCCGGGAAGCCTGTGCCCCTGGAGCAGGAGCCCTGGCAGCACTCTGTGTCGATACCATTGTAGAAGTTGCTGCTTGTTTCTGGCTTAGTGCGGTGCCTTTGCCCTGCACTAGCAGGAGTCTCCCGCCTAGCCCTTCCTGCTCACCCGCCAATGCAAATGCTGGCATGCTCTTATAGAGCACGCCTGTTTATGCACTCTGTTGGTGTGGCTCTCTACTGGCTCAGCTAAGAGGGATCCGGGGGGCTTCCCCTCCGGATCCGGCTCAGCTGCATTGGTCCCTCTGCCCCACTTACTTTAGGGGGTTCAGCTGCTGCTGCCTCTGCTGCTGGCTCTGCTGCTGCTGTGTTCGCCTCCGCTTCGGGTCAGGTAAGGGGGCACACGTGCATGCGGGACACATGTGTGCCTGGATCCCTCCTCTTCCCCCTACTCCTGGCTCCCGAGTGCTCCTTTGCGTGGGGTCAGGTGGCCGTAGCCATGCCTGGCCACCTCTACCTCCATTGTCACCTGACCCACCCAAAGGTGGGACCTGGGGTTAAGGCACCCCAACCCACTTTTCACTGGGGTGGCAACTGGGCTGGTATTTCCTGGGGGCTTCCGCACCACTGACAGCCCCACCAGGCCACCTGCTCCTGGCAGGGTGTAGTTTTAGGTCATGCCCAGGACCAGGAGCCTCCCCTACAGCTCCTCCCTTACCCCCAGATGATACTTGAAGCCAAGCAATGTTGTTTCCTGGCCTTCCAGCAGCAAAATGCCCTGTTTATATGGGCAGCCCTGAATCCAAAATGGCTGCCCTCATCAGGCACCTGCTGGCTGCTCCCTTCAGGCCCTTAAAGTGACAGGTACAAGCAGGGCCCTGCCACATCCCAGTTCCTTTGTTTATTTTTTTTCTTGTTCATTTGACTGTAATTGACTGTTCCACAGGGTGTTTCTGGAGCAGTATACAACAGATGGAAATGCATCTTCACAGTGCTTCTAGAATACGTGGTGTTTGTAACTGAAACACTGATTGGCCTTCTAGGAGCTGGATTTGTTAAGGAAGATTGAAATGAAATTTGACTATATCACTAAATTAAGACCATCTAAATTGGCATGCCTAGTAGTTACTTTTGGGGGGTGGGGCATACTACTACTGGGATTTTACAGCAAAGAAACTGGCACAGGTCTAATTTTTTTGTAGTGACCAGCTGGCTTATGAAAGGTCTGGTTGGCTAGGATTATACTAACATTGGATAATGGGATACATTTATTATAACAGCTGCAGTCTAGTTCAACACAGCCATTTTGTTCCGTTCAGAAACAGCACATTTTGCATGCTGCAGACATCAGATTGGACTTGCATGCATAAATAACTGGAACTTCAACAAACATGTGGGGTTGCTCATTAAATTGTCAGGTATCAACAGCAATTATTTTAATATGATATAAACACCCTCTCCTTTTTTATACCTACTTTCATTTGGGTTTTTTTTGGCAGTAGCTTTTTCTCTGCACCTTACCTTTGACTCAAATTATATGTCTCTCACTGAAAAGTGTGTGGCCTTGGAAACTAAATGAATCATCTTTTTGGCTGGCTGTGAGCACCTACACACTGACCCCTGAATCCATGATGTTTTTTTGGTGAATAAACAGTTTACCCTTGTGAACTCATTGGTAAAGAATAAAATTGACTTCTTTTTTGTTTGTGTTTCTTCTTTCAAAGTGGATAGTGCTGGTAGTACTTCTAAATTTCATAGGAAGGGGCAACTCCTATAAGAGTCCAATTATTCTGGAAATGATTGCTGTAGGTATACAACTTCAAAATTCTGAATGTAGTGTTTCTTAACAGAAAAAGTTTACTTAATCTAAATTTGCTTTCCAATATGGAAAACTTTCATTGGTCTTAAAATTATGAAGATTTAAAATATATTATTTTGGGGGTGGTCTCTGCAGAGGGAGAGTTTGCTTTTGTGCTCTTAAAGTTATGATATCAAAGTTCATTTTGATCTCTCTTCCAGTATGTTTCAAAGTCAAGGGCTCTGGCATAAAAATATCATTCTCTCAGATTTCAAGAACATAATCCTGGGCTATCTCAGCAGGTCTCCAAGGCACCTGGCATTTCTGGAAAGTTATTGAAGGAAAAGAGACAAGTCTGAGCAAACCAACTGTAGCCCTTTTGGGGAATTCAAAAATAGAAATTAGGTACACTGGATCAGATGTTGTGTGAGGATGTAGCATAGGTAGGATGTATTCCTATAATCATAGGAACATAGACCATGAAGGACCTGAGGAAGTCATCTAACTCCCCTGCTCAAGACAGGATCATTGCTGTCTAAACCATTCTAAAGAAATATCCATCCAACCTGCTCTTAAAAACCTCCCTTCAGAGCCTGTCCAATACTTAACCACCCTCTGACTGAAAAAGTTTAGCTTGATAGTCAATTTAGATTTTCCTTGTGCCAATTAAAAACCATTTTTCCTTATTCTGTCACCCATGGCCACAGAAATTAGGTTTTTTTCATCCTTCATATAATGAATGACCTTTCAGGTATTTGAAGCCTGTAATCAAATTCCCCTTCTCTTCTCCAGACTAAATAATCCCAATTGTTTCAGCCCTTTCTTGTAAACCATGTTTCCCAGATCTCTAATTTGTTCAAATCTTTGTTGAAGTGTGGTGCTCAAAATTGGGCATAGTGCTCCAGGTGGGGCTTCACCAGTGCTGAATAGAGCAGAAGAATCACTCTCCTTGATTTGCAAGTGATGTTCCTTTTAATACAGCTGAATTTGCTTTCTTTGAAAGAGCAGTGTTGGCTTTTACTCAGCTTATGGTCTGCTATTACCCCTAGGTCTTTTTTTTTTTTTTTTGCAGTACTGCAGCCTAGCAAATTGTTCCCCAGTCTGTATATGTGTATGTGATTGTTTCATCCCATGTCCAGGACTTTGATTTATATGAATCAAAAGTTCCTGCTGATCTGTCCCAGTCAAAAGATGAACTTTAGCATTTTGCAATGATGGGAAGTTTAATGTCCCATCATCATTTCTGGTTTAGAAATCATTCTGACTAGGGATATAATTTTTTTGTTAATCACAAATGGAAGGATGTATTTCTGGGCAGTACTGCTATCTGTAAATCTGCTTGTAGAAAGGAATCAGATAACAAGGGAAGGGCCTGGCAGGAGCGGACACATCCTGCAGACCAGTGCATGGCTGTACAGATGGTGTTGCTGTTGGCTACAAAGGACCAACTCTCAGAATCATCATCAATTCTAATTTATTAGACAGGATGTGAAGTTACCAATAAAATCATAAATGCAAACTTTGAGTTATGAGGTTGTACTGGCCACCTTAACACACATACATACACACGCACGCTTACACATGCAATTGCTGCAGTGGTAGTGTAGCACTGATGTTGTGTGGCTTGTGTAGAAAGGGAACATGATGCAGTTAGCTATAGTGCAAATTTGGAGTGCAACTGGCTACCTTGAACTTCCTGTGTAGACAGGAAGTGTCTTAGTGTGAGGAAGTGGAAAAACTACCTTACAGTAAGGCTTTCTTAAAGTGAACTATGAGTATCCAGATGAGTTCATCTGGAGTAGCTGGAGCACTGTAAATTCACACCCAAAGTTGTTGCATATTATTATCCCTGTATAGATGATAGGTCCATTCCTATAATCTGCCAAAGTAGGTTGTTGCCTAAGAAAGCTCATGCCTTTCTGAAGTAGTTTCTCTCTTAGGTGCCACCCTGCCCCACACTCTGCCATCACTACCACATTTACTTGATTCCAAGACAATGTGTTTTGTCCCCATTCATCATAGGGAAAACAAAGCCTTGACTTAGAATTGAGTATCAGGCTCCTCCAGCTGGGAGCTGTGGGAAATGGATGTGCAGAGAGTCTGGCTGGGCCAGAGACAGTATCAGCAGCACACAGGTTCCTGCTTCCAGCTTCTACTTCCTGCCTGGCTCTCCTCCACCATCTCCCTTGCTGGCAGGCAGCTGGGCAGGAAAGAAGGAATGTGTGCCACTGCTGCAGTCCTTAGCTGAGCCAAGCTCCTTGCACAGCTGTTCCCACAGCTCCCACAGAGCAGTCCAACACTCGGTTGACACAGGCATGGTGAGGAGGAGGGGGAAGGGAGGAGCCCCAGAGCCGCCACTCCTCATGCTCCAGTCTGATCCAGGCAAATAGGAGAGGCGGAAAGGGAACCAGGTAAGGAAGGAGGAACCTGTGTACCATCTCCATTATCCCCAGCCTGGCTAGGCTCCCTGCACAGCTGCTGCTCCCTGCAGCACAGAGCAGGAGCAGCTCTGGGTCTCGCCTGTCCTTGGATCAGTTAGGAGAGGAACTGAAAGTGGGGGTGGGGGCAGGTGACCCGGGGAGCAGGCAGGGAGGTAAGTGGGGGGAGGCAGGCAACAGTGGGAGCAGTAAGTGGGGAGGGGGGCAGGGAGCAGTCTGCCTGCTCTCCACACCACTTATTTCCCCACTGCCTGTCCCTTACCCCTGCTTTTCCCACTGCTTCCCCACTTGCTGTTGCTTCTTTCCCAGTTACTGCCCCCCTCCACTTTCCCCACTGCCTGTCCCCTGCCTCTGCTTTCCCTATTACTGCTCCCCTGCTGCTGCTTTCTTACTGAAGTGGTGGCGGTGGGGGGAGGAGGGGCATATTTAAAATAAGCTTCCAATAATTAGATTCTAGACACAAAAATATTTAAAAAATTATAGTTTTCCATGTCTAGAATCTAATTAGTGTGGGGGGGGGTCATCTTAAATTCAAAGTCATTTGAGATTTGGCTGAGTACAGTAAATAGCTAAGCTATTGTTTTATCTTTGTCTCTTTGTGTTTGTCTGCTGCCGTACCTATATCTTATCTTGATTTAAAATTAGGATCATAGGAAAGTAGAACTGAAGTGACCGCATGAGGTCATCTGGTTCAGCTCCTCACTCAAGGCAAGATCATCCCTGACAAAGAACCATCCCAGCTAAATGTCTGCTTAACCCATGAATGACATGTGCTCCCGGCAGCTGGGGGGGCACAGCAGTGCTGGCAGTGGCAGGAGTGCAGTGGCAGTAAGCAGGGAACTCCCACAGCCACCACTGGCAGCAGTGGCCAGTGGCAATTGCTGACCACCCACAGACACTACTGGTGGTGCTGGTGGCAAGGGGGTGGAGAAGCAGTGATTGCCCACAGATGCTGCTGACAGTGTCAGTGGTGCCTTTTTGTAGGGGGTGCACCACCACGCTTAGGGGGTGCATGTGCACTCATGTGCACCCCCTACATGTCGCCAATGGTTTAACCTGCTCTTGAAAATGTCCAGGAACAGACTCTCTAAACTGCTTGTTAATATTTCCAGGAGTTCTCTTTCCCTGATTATACTCATCCCTGGAAATTTTCAAAAACAGCTTAGATGGACACTTAGGGAAGTTAGGGATGGAAAACTTACTGAATCCTAATTTAGGCCCCTACAAATACTGTTTTCTTCTTTGAATGCAAAATAGTCTAAATTCAAAATCTGATACGTTCTTTTAGAAGTTTATGTTCTGCCTTAAACTTCAAAAGAGTTGAAATGAGTCAATGTACACTCCTTGACTTTTTACTAGCAATATGCTTCTTCTGGAGTATGACTAGAAGGAAGATGAGCTCAACCAACTACTGCAAGATTTTATATATTTTTCTAATATATCTTGTATATCTTTTTGAACAATGGCTGAAGTCTTCCAAGATGATGGATTTCTTATGAATTCTGCCATGTCTGTCAACTTGAAAGTTGAATAGTTTAAAAAACATTTCATATACTTATCAGGTAAGAAGGGACCTCAGGGCTCATCTAGTTGAACTCTCTGCACTCTTTGCTCTTCCTAAGCTACCCTAGTCAGGTGCCTAGCCAGTTATTTCTTGAAAACCTCTAATGAATGAGATTTCTTAAAACTTTTCATAGATTCATAGACATTAGGGCTGGAAGGGACCTCAGAAGATCATCGAGTCCAACCCCCTGCCCAAAGGATCCCAGCAAGATAGACATCCAAATGTCTCTTGAAGGCGTTCGGAGTAGGTGCTTGAACCACCTCTGGTGGCAGTCTATTCCAAACCTTGGGGGCTCGGACAGTAAAGAAGTTCTTCCTTATGTCCAGCCTGAAACAGTCATGGAGGAGTTTGTGACTGTTTGATCTTGTCATGCCTTGGGACGCTCTGGTGAACAGATGTTCCCCCAGATCCTGATGAGCACGTCTGATAAACTTAGGGGTGATCTGGTGGCCACCTATGAGCCTGCGTTTTTTCAGGTTGAGCAGTTTGTACTGTTGCCCTAGTGTTCTTACAGTTGAGAATTTGATCTAATTCTGCTTTGCTGTAGTTTAAACACCTTGCTACAAGAACAGACACTGTTTTGCTGTCTTCTTTCTGGGAGCCTCTGAAATGTTTGAAAACTGCTATCATGTTTCCCCTTCAATCTCTTTTTCTCCAAACTAAGCATATATAGTTACTTCAGTCTTTCCTCAAGCAGCTTGTTTCCAACCCCTTTATCATCTCTGAAACTTGCCGCTGGACCCTTTTCAGTTTTTCCATAACCCTCTTAAAATGCTGGTGCCCAAACTTGGACACAGTATTCCAGATGAGGATTAACCATTTGGATTAGGCCTCAATGGAATAATATGCAAGAAAATTTTCTTTTTTGGAAAGGAATATAAAAGTAAGCTTTTGCTGTACTAATTTAGTTTGTGTTACCCTTGTTTATCATGCTGGCAGTAAGTGAATTTTGGCAACTACTCAGAAATGTGAGTACACCAGCTTTCCTTTTTTGGAATAAGTCAACACTAAAAAAAAATTTAAAAAAGAAACCTTCATAAATGAATATTCCTTCTCCTCTCCACTCTAGAAGAGAGATCTAACTTAGTTGACTACTTTTAGAAGCCAAAGACCAAGAGGGGAACTCACTATTATCAGGTCATTTCCCTTGTATGGCTATTTTTTACAGTGAGGTTTTAGGGCAGGAACTGTCCCTCAGTTAAGCACAGAATACACTGTTGGTACTGTCGGGGAACAGTGGCCCCGAGGTCACGGTGGGCCGAGGGTGGTATCAGATCAGAACAGGTGGGATTCGCGGCGAGGAGTCTGAGCGGTATGCGGACTTGAGCGGTTTCAAAACAGATGGATTTTATTTTACTTACGCTTCTGGAGCATAGGCAGAATTCTGGCTTCAGTTACAGTTAAGAACGTACGAACAACAAAGGGGTCTGTTGGCCCACGGGGAGGCTAGATGCGGCTGCCCAATTCGATAGTCCCAGGGCTGGTCAACAGCTCATTAATGGGATGAACGAATAACGAACTGTAACGTGAAGAATGATGTGACGCCAGTCCAAAGTGGACGAAATGGGTGGTCGTTAAGATGCCGAAGTCAATGTGGAGATCGGAGTTACGATGTCGTAGCCAGTGGTCGAGATGCAGGATCGTGGTCGATGTCAAAGCCAGAAATTAATTTGTTAGCCAGAGATCAATACGGAATAATCAGATCAAGATGAATCGAATAAATCGCAAAATCGTAGCTGTGAGGAGGCCAGTGGGCCCAAAGCCCTCCTGAGGAGCAGCCCTGCAGCCGCAGCCTCTGCTCTCAGGATCAGGTCAGTCTCTCCCTGTGAGAGTCTCTGCTAAGGCAGTATCTGTTGAACAGGTCAAGCGGGGTCTCCCCCCTGAGGAGCAGTCCCTGCATTAGCAGCCTCTGCTCTCAGGGTTCGGACAGGAGACCAGTGGGCTTAAAGCCCTCCTGAGGAGCAGTCCCTGTCAGGCCAGCCTCTGCTCTCAGGACGAATCTTTTTCTGTCAGCACCACTGTCAGAACCCAAAAACACTTGCTCATTCTCTCTTTCGCTAACTAAAAAAAAACCCCTTGGGAGGGGCCCCCCCAAGTCTTCTATGACAACCGGGTAGCCAATCAGGTTGTCTTCTCTAAAGAAATTTCTAGTTCGATTACGTCATGCAGTCTGTAGACTGAGCATGCGTCTGGTCTGATTACTTCATCTGGTGAGCAGAACTGAGCATGTGTTCAGCATGTGCTCCATGTTTTCAGCTATTATAAAACTAAGTCAATTGTGACTGACAAGCCAAGGGTCGCACAGGGGACACATGCTGGGCATGCTGTGGAATTTTCCATAGGCCTTGCCTGCTTGTCTGCGCATGATCAAACTTAACTCTTGTGTTGCCAGCATACATTCAAAATTTGGTCCGGATGGGGGGTTAGCAAAAGAGAGAGTGAGAGAGAGTTTTTGGTCCTGACAGCAGTGGCTGGCCTGACAGGGACTGCTCCTCAGGAGGGCTTTAAGCCCACTGGTCTCCTGTCCGAACCCTGAGAGCAGAGGCTGCGGCTGCAGGGACTGCTCCTCAGGAGGGCTTTGGGCCCACTGGTCTCCTCACAGCTACGATTTTGCGATTTTATTCCATTCATCTTGATCTGATTATTCCGTATTGATCTCTGGCTAACGAATTAATTTCCGGCTTTGACTTCGACCACGATCCCGCATCTCGACCACTGGCTATGACATCGTAACTCTGACCTCCACATCGACTTTGGCATCTTAACGACCACCCGTTTCGCCCACTTTGGACTGGCGTCACACCGTTCTTCACATTACAGTTTGTTGTTCGTCTCCTGATTAATAAGCTGTTGACCAGCCCTGGGGCTATCGAGTTGGGCAGCTGCACCTAGCCTCTGGGCTAGAAAGCAAGGGCTCAGCTCGAGAACCCCTTGGGCCAACAGACCCCTTTGTCATTCGTAATCTAACTGTAACTGAACAAGCTTCTCTGCCTACGCTCCAGAAGCGTAAGTAAATAAAATCCATCTGTTTTGAAACCGCTCGAGTCCGCGTACCGCTCAGACTCCTCGCAGCTAATCCTGCCTGTTCCGTACCGAAACCCTCAGCCCACCGTGACCTTGGGGCCACTGTTCCCCGACATGGCATCATGAAACCTTCATAAATGAATATTCCTTCTCCTCTCCACTCTAGAAGAGAGATCTAACTTAGTTGACTACTTTTAGAAGCCAAAGACCAAGAGGGGAACTCACTATTATCAGGTCATTTCCCTTGTATGGCTATTTTTTACAGTGAGGTTTTAGGGCAGGAACTGTCCCTCAGTTAAGCACAGAATACACTGTTGGTACTTCACAAATAAGAATGATGACTATAATAATTTGAGGTTCAACAATAGAAATTTTGGGGGCTGATACTGATAGTTGATATTTAAGGAGGAATATTGGCCGATACTGATCTGCTATCCAATACAGCTGCCATCAGGTGGTAAGTCCCTTGTGGAAGGGGAGGGAAGCGGCGTAGGAGGGCAGATCAAGGCCCCCTGCGGTGATGGAGGGGGCAGGAGCAGGTGCTGCCCAGCTGGAGCGGGGGGGGGAGGTGTGGAACGGCAGCATGGGGGGGGGGCAGCTCCAACCACTGCTTGCTCCCTGGGAGGCCAGGGCTGGAGGGGCAGGTGCCCCTGGATCTGCACGGCACGGGGTGGGTTGCAGCTGTGGGGTGGAGCCAGGCTGCATGGGGCTTTTCTTTCTGAGGGCTGGGCACAGAGCGGGGTCTGGTGGCACTGTGAGGAGGCTGCAGCCACCCCAGATTTTGCTGCAGCTCTTCTTCCAGCCCTACACTGCCATCTGGTTTAGCCCCAGCTTTTCCCAGTGCTTGGGTGGAGGCGGGGCGTTCATCTGGGGCTGTTCCGGGTGACTGCACGGGGCTGGGGGCAGAGCTGCGGCAAAATTTGGTGGCTGCAGCTTCCTCCCAGCACCGCTGTAGCCTACTCTGAGCCCAGCCCCCGGCAAGAAGAGCCCCGCACAGCGCCGGCTTCACCCTACAGCTGCACCCTGCGCTGCGCAGATACAGAGGCACACCCCACCCCTGCCCTCCTGGGGTGCAAGCATTGGCAGAAGCCGCCTCCACCCCGCGAGCTGTGCCTTTGTCACACGACTCCCTACACTCTGGCTGGGCAGCATCTGCCCTGCATGTGCCTCTGCCCCCTCCCTCACCATGGGGGCGTGGATCTGCCCCACCCACGCCTCTTCCTTCCCCTCTTCACCTTTCCCCTTTCCATTTACCAGCTGAAGGTAGCTCTCCACGCTGCTGACTCTACTCCATGCTGTGCTGTGGCTGTGCGCAGCACAGGCCTTTATTGACCAAATTATCAGCCCCATAGGGCCAATATCCAATATAGACAATTTTCTTCATATTGGTACCATTCAGGTATCAGAACAATGCATCTGTGCTCCCTAATAATGATCTGTGAGCATGACCTATTCTTCCTCTTTTCTAATTGCATTTTTACTTGTTTTGTAATATCATAAAAGTTGCATGTAAATATTGTTTGTCTGTTAACTTGAATTCACTGATATGTTCAGTTATAGTTAGTCAGTCAGTTACAAGAAATTTCAAACAGTTTTCTCTTTCACTTTGCTTTTCTTTTAGTTCCATGTTTTCAACTAAGGATCTTTGCATCTTTATGTTGGAATGTTGTCAACACCGATAGACCAGAGTGTCTATCATCCACAGTAATGGTGCATATAAATATATTAGAAACAGCAGTAAATTTCTATCTTGTTGTGAAGAACTTTTTTCTTAATTCAAATCAAGTCAAATCAAAATGATCACTGGAAGTTATCTAGCATTTTAAAGCCAAAAAAACTTACAGTTAGTCCATAAACTGGAAGCAACTACTACTTAAATTTTTTTGGAGCATGAATACTAGAAACATTACATGCTTAATCAGTGTTTTTATATAAAATATTATAAAGCAGAAAAATTATATAAACCTAAATTTCTTTCAAAACCTCTGGAATATAGAGCTAGAAAATGGAGTGATTTAAAGCTTGTGTTTAAGTGTGTTTTTTCCTTTTTTAATTAGATAATTTGATTTTATCAATCTGATAGTAATTTACAAGGATTATAAAAAAAAATCGTAGGTACACATACTGGAAAATAACACAAAAGATTTTATAGACTATAAAACTGATTTGTTTCTTTCTATTGCCTTCAGTTGCTTGCCATTTCTGCATGTCCAACTTTTTTTTTTTGGCTCAGCCTAACACAATGGTGTATTTGTTTCACATCCTACTGAGTATAATTTGCATACATTTATTCTTTGATTACAGTATATGGAATGTAATCTTTTCTGTTCCCTCAATTATGAATGTGAAAGGCTTTCTACAACTGAATGTCATAAAGAAGAAAAATTAGGGGAAGGAGCAAAAAAGGTCGAAGTCTTTCTTTACCTCTCAGTTACTAATTTAGAAATTGGTAAGTGCTTCCTTCTCTTAGCTAATGGAGTGTTGTACTGCCAGTAATATTACTTCTGTAGAACTGCTAATCCATTGATCTTCTACAAAGAGCAGAGTCTCTTGCAAGCTACATCAAGGCTATGTATGCATGATTTCACTGACCACTGCTATGCACACACCTCTGGGCGGAGAATAGCTGCTGCTGCATGGTGAGCAATAGCTTAGGAAAGGAAATGAAGAATAGTGTACTGAAATGACATATCAGAAAGATTTTAGATAGACAGAAGGCAATTAATGGGATACATTTTGTCCTGGAAACAGATGTTAACCATTTTGGATTTTTCAAATTAAGTGTCATAGTTTTGGTTTTGTGTATCATTCAAAGGATAGCAGTTCCAGTGTCATAGTATACCCTAATATTGCACTGGGACAGGGACCCAGTGGAAGTAAATCTGGAGCCTCTCTTGCTGCTATGAATCTCTCTTCATCAATTCTTTTCTGTCCATAATGGCCCTCCTTAGCATCTCTTAAATAGTCTTTAAAGTGTACTTAGAGGAGGCAAAAGATGTGAAAATTGTGACTGCCTGCTGCAACCAACAGTACAGTTTGTGTTCTACATATGGTAGTCCTACAGTTAAAACTGGGACTATATAACAATGTGGCAGCTGTTTGTTTTATATCCTATAATTTATAGTTTGTTCAACTATATTCTTCAGTTACAACCTATGGAATGTCATGGTCTCTACCTTGTCCCCTAGTTTCGAGCCTGAGGAGCTCAAGCCATAAACACCCAATTTGTTATGATTCCTCCTGGACTGCTTTGACTTGATGTTTTTCCTTCAATCAGTGGTATAAACAGATCTCTTCCATGACCACAGAGATACTGAACAGACTCCATACACCTTTCACTACATCTCCATCAATGGGAAACAGCTGGAAAAAAATTCTGTGAGATGTACTCTCTGATGGAGAATGGTGTTACTGGGTGCATCTACACGAGGTATTAATGAGGCTTTATAAACTCTGGCACAGTACGTACCAGAGTCAGTTGCTCCTGGGCACAGCACCTTCATGTGTGCCTGGGACTGCAGCAGTTTGAGCTGGGGCAGAGCAACTCGTTTCGCAGCAGGCTCAGGAGGAGAGGGGAGGGATTAGTCTTGGGCTGCAGGTAGTGGCGTCAGGTGGGACTGGCTGGGGCACAAGAGTGCCGATACTGTGGAGCCGTGTGGCTGACCCTGCCGAGCCTGCTGCCAACCTCAGGACGTCCCACCCTGGCTCAGACTGCTGTGATTCTGGTCACCGTCCACACATGTGTTTCTGTGCAGTAAATGGCTCCTTGACAGTACTGTCTTACAGCAGAATTAATTTATTGTACCCTAATACCAGCTCGTGTGTAGGTAGTAATGCTTTACTGTGGAGCTACTTAGTCAACTGCAGTGAAGTGCACATGTAGATGCACCCACTGAGTGCTGTTATCTGGCAAAAGTTCTTAAACAAAATGACAAACAAATACATAAGGACTATTCCTTAGATGCTTCCCTAGATCTACAAATCTTATGCTACAAGAAGATAGTAAACAAAATGAGTATGAATAATAGCCTTGGAAATGTCTCCATCACAGTTGCAGCTTGTAAAGAATCAATATACTCCAGGTTGAAAATACCGAAGACTGAAGTTTCTCAGCATGGTTGCAGGGTTACACCCTTGTATTGGAAACATCAGTGGTTAATAAGTCCTAAACTATTTAAGTGCAGCAAGTGTTTGCACATCTTAAAAGACATAATAAGCACCTGAAAGTGCTACATGTTAACACATCTCATTGGGTGTCTGTATACAAATGCAGAAGGTGCTCTGATGTGCTGTAATTACAGTGGGTGAGAGCAGACTCACTTAATCAAGTCAGCTGGAACATTGTAATTACTGCGCTCCAGCAGCCTTTTGTGTCAAAGGTCATTTGACAAGGTTTAATTTAAGTGGCCCCACTGCCATTTTTAAGTGTGGGGACACTGATACATGAAGCACTGCAGTGCTTTAATTAACAGCTCTTGGAGCAAAGTTTTACACGTGCTCAAGGTAGGGGGTGGTGCTTTAATTAGAGGAGCTCCGAGAGCCACTAATTAAAGTGCTGCAGCATCTTGTGTATCAGTGTCCCCATGCTTAAAGGTGGTGGCGGGGCCACTTGAATTTAGTTCATTATTGATTTTAGTTCACTTTGCAAATGAAGACGTTATTAGTATAGTTCATGGAGGTCATTTAAACTTGTTTTTAATTTAGGGAACTGATCTAGTAATCACCTACTACTGCTGTAGTGCTTACTACATTGACTTCAGCAGAGCTAATTAGATGTTCATATACCAGTGTGTGGGGGACATGGCCCTTAATTTGTGGAATTTTCTACAGAGGTTTGGAAAACCACACTGAGTGCAAGGGTTTAAAAATAGTGTTTTTTTCTTGAATGCAAAAATGTACTTCTGTTGTACTTGTTGAACTGTGTGGTTTGTGGGTTGTTGGTTTATTTTGCATTGTTTTTGTCCAATAAAACTAACATGGTTTACTTCAGAGAACTACCAGACATATTGTGTTGACTATATAGAGGAGTTTTGCGCTCTAGAGCTAGGATCAGCAATGTTTTCTGGTGGGTAGGGTATGCACCAATAGAGAATTTTGGGGCCAATACTGATAGCCAGTTTTTAATGAGCAATACTGGCCAATACCAATCCGATTCCAATGTGCAGCCAGGCAGCATGGAGAGTGGCGTTCAGCTGGTAAGTCTGTTGTGGGGTGAGGGGGGAGGGAAAGAGTGTGGGGGGGCAGATTAAGCTGTGAGCGACTTGTTTGGGGGGCATGGGTGGGAGTGGATCCCGCAGCTGCATGCACCCCAGGAGGGTATGGGGGGGGCGTGTGTACCCAGATCTACACATGGGGTGAGGGCGGGATGCCACTGTGGGCTGGGGTGGGGGTAGCACTGGGCTCTTCCTGGCAGGGGTGGGATAGGTGGTGCACTTGGGGTGGGTGGTGGTGGCACTGGGAGGGGTCTATGGGAGTCTGCAGCCACCCCAAAATTTGCTGTAGCCCCTTTCCAGCACTGCTGCCCCAGCCCACAGGAGCAGCCCACCCTCGCCCCACACGCAGACCCCCTATGCCCTCCTGGATGCATGCAGCAGGAGCAGCCCCCCTTCCCTTGCACCCTCCAGACAAGCTGCTTACAGCTCCGTCCTCCACTTTACTCCAGTCTCACTCCCTCCCTTACCACTGGGGCCTTGATGTGCCCCTGCCATGCCCCTTCCCTCACAACAAACTTACCAGACAGACCCAGCTGCTCTCCCCATTGCTGGGCTGTGCTCCTGGCTGCCTGCAGGCATTCATTGGTGGCATTATTGGCCACATCAACCCAAAAAAGCCAATTGTCAATACAATCAATTTTCCCTATATCAGTGCCGATTCAATATGGAACCGATGTATTGGTGCACATCTACTGATGGGTAAGACTGGAATGACCCAAATTGGGTTGCAGTAGGACCAGCTGCTGCCACCACTTTCTCTCTGTGCTGTGTGGCAAAAGCCTCTCTCCATTGGAGCCCATGCCACCTGACTGCATGGCTGACTGCAGTGCAGCAAAGGGAGAGTGCTCCAGCCTGCAGTCTTGGGCTGCTGAGTGCCATGTAGGGAGAGCCCCCCACCACTGAATGCCACCAAAATTTGGCTCTGTGGGCTGGATCCAAAGGCTCCATAGTCCATAGATTGCCAATTCTCAATCTAGAGGAAATGCTTGAAAAGGAAATGGCAACTTGTTAGCAAAGAACAAACTTAAAATAATGAAAATCTAACTTATACCTGTGCACTTCTCAATATTCATGTGCATTTGAATGCTTACTCATCATGGATACCTTCCAGTAACTCTGCTTTTAAAATAGAAATGATTTATTTGGTGGGAGAAGAAAGTTTGAGAGAACTTACTCTCCAGTAATATCTGGAGAAAAAGTTTCAATTTACACATCTGACTGAAGAATATGAAGAGTTTTGTATATCTACATTTAAAATATAGTAAATGCACAGAATAATGTATAAAACATGCATGTTTAGAAATTCCTAAGATTGCTCAGAGACTAATAAAAGGTGAAATCTTCCAAGTAAAATGTCTCCCACAGCATAAAGTATTACTTTTATCCTGAAACCAAGCTCCACCACATTAAAACAGTTGTCTGAATACCAGATATATGGGAGCTTTTTATTTTGCCTTGTTGAGGGTGTGAGGTTACAAAACGGTTATAGAGTAAAAAAATAATGCTGCAGTTAACCATTCAAGTTTACGTGTTTGTTATCAGTCGGTATGCTGAAAAGAAAGGCTGTATTTGTTAACTTAAGACCATAAGATTAACTTAAATGACACCGATGTCTGAAAATTAAAATATACATATACCATATGCCCTGTCATTAGGGCCACAAGCAATAATGACCTATTATTAGGAGCAGAAATATTTTCTAATATCTGATTTTCAGGTTAGAAAGCCAGTAATATAAAATTTTTTTACCCTGCAGAGAAATTACTTCAATCAATTTAATTCAAATTAAATGCATAGCAACATGAAAAAGTAGTGTACTACTACTCTAGCATGTCTTTAGGTTGTATGCTTTTTTTTATCTCGGCTGCCTGCTGGAGTAAACCAAATTACAGTATTGGGGGATTATTGGACTTATATTTAAAGTACTTTGATTTAATAAGTGAAGTGATTACATTTTCAATAGCATTGTATCACAGAAAATTCTGTTCTGTCTGCCTGCATTCTGTGCTTTGTCTCAGCCCTTCAGAAAAATGTGGACAGAATGGTGATTAATGACATACCTCTGGCCTTCTCACTCTATTTATAATAAAGTATATTGCCTCGAGTTTTTTTATGCATCTCTTTAAGACTCCACACCTCTTAGCTGCTCATTTCTTGTGCTGTCATTTCAATACACAGTAAGGATTTAAATTTGTTAAGCCTTGATCATAGCTTTGAGAAGTTTTCAGCAATGCAAAATTCTAGTCCTCTCACCTGCCCATCATCTTCTTTTTTAAGTATTTGCTTTATGCCCTCTATTTTTGTTTAGGCATTTAAAAAAAATCCTCTTTTTGCCCAAACACTGTAGATGGGTACTTTGAATGGTTGGTTCTTTCTCCCACAAAGTGTCATATTTAAATAGAGCTGCTTCCCAGATATCTTCACAGGAAATGACTAGTCATAATATTATGAAAATTTTCTTCCAGTTGGCAAAGATTCTTTATTTTTCCTAGTTATGGGATCTTGCCTCCCATTAGCCTCAAGATGACAAACAAAGGGTGACCTTAATTTTAGGCTAGGATTTTCCGGGTTCTTATACTGATATTTTCTGTGTTCTTAAGCAAGTCACTTAACATTTGTTTTTTTCCCATTTGAAAAATTATAGTATCAAATTTTACCTTACAAGGGTATTGGAAGGATTGGTTAATATTTTAAAGATATTTTTCACGTGCTGCAAACCAGAATCAGTTTATGTTTTGCTTTCCATTCACTTTACTAAAGTGTAGCTTGATTTCTGGTCTAAGACGTGGTTATATGTACAGTGCCAAATGTTCAAGTTGTCATTGTATGAAGTGAGTGAGGAGGAGGAGTGTTCAGCTTCTGTCTCTCTGTGACTGTGGACAGAAACTGGAGAAACGTGGCAATACCTGGAGTATTTGCTTTTTTTTCTAGGGTCCCTGCCAAGGCCTGGTGTGACTAAGAACTGCAGCCTTTGAGACCAATCTGTTAATATGCTGCTTTCCCAGTGCTTTTACACAGGGAATATACGAAAGCAGCTGACCTGGCTCAGGAGCTGGATTAACAGTTTATTGAGACATTGGTCCTGGCCAACTTGTTTGTAGGAGAAAATACAGTACTGAGAGCAGAGACAAGAGTTCTGTCTGTGAACTCAGAAGTGACCTCAAAATCCTTGTCAGCATGATTCAGATTCTACAGGAAACTGCTGGAACCATGTTAAAATTAGAAAGGTCTTTATTCTCAAGGAATTTACATGGCTTCAAAATAGTTTTTCATAAATTGTGGAGAATATGATGGAACAATATCGTTCATGTACATTAGTGCAGACAGCTGCAAAACTACAGTATGGTGAGTCCTTAAGTATTAAAGAAGAGTGGAAAACCTGCTCAGGCTGTGTCTACATGGTAAAATTTACACACTGAAGGTAAGTCTTCTAAAGCACATTATGTTGTCCCAAGTAGCTGCCTGCTAAATAAGGAGCTGTGTAGTCATGTTCGCCTGTCACTTAAGGTGAGTTAATTAGCCCTACTGTCGATAGCACTGGTTAGCCTCCTTTAGGGTTCCAGGGATATGGATACACTTATTCCAGTTTAGGAGGCATACCACTCAGAGCAGCACTGCATGTTTGAGGACAATACTTTGGAGCATGGTATATGCTTGTCATGTAGAAAGTTTAAGTGACTTGGCTCTTCATTCTGACCATTGGATAGACATTGGAGGTCCCTATAAATACTTATAAAAGTGCATGGATTTTCCCTCATAAAACTTCTGCTGGGAGCTAATTCTAGAGTTAAGCCCCACTGCATTTATTGGAGTTATCATCTGCCTAACTTTAAGCCTGTGATAGTCCCATTGAAATTTGTGCAAGTGTGGCCAAACTTCCTAATCCTTTCTAGTCACAAACAAAAAATCTTGACATGGCCTGGAGCCACAGGACACAACTTTTAGTATGCATGTGCCCCACAGCTGGCAAGCTAAGCACAGTGCCCTGGCTCAAATAATAATTTGCCATTACATGAACTCTTAGAATAAGTAATAAGGAAAAACCTGAAGAAAAAAAAAGAAAAACAATAAAAAATTAGATAGCGGGAAAAGAATATTTTTATTTAACTGCTTCTCTTTCTTCAAAAGTCTCATTTAAACTGCACGCAGCTCATGGGCTACAGTTTGGCCAGTTCTGCCAGTTTTGATGAATCATGACCGTAGTATTTTATGCCTCACTGGGTGCATCTACATGTGAAATTAACACAATGCAATAAACTCAGAAGCAGTTCATGTTGGAGTAAACTGTTCCTGGGCACGGCATCTACACATGTGCCCAGGACAGCAGCAGTTTGAGCCAGGGCAGAGCAGGCCCAGGCTGGCAGGAGACACTGGGGGTCAGCCCCAGACTCCGGGTGGCAGCGTTGAGCATTGGAGGGGCTGGCTGGGGCACAAGGGTGCTGATCTTGCAGAACTGTGAGGCTAGGTGGCAGACAAGAATCTGACCCCTGCCCAGTCAGCATTTGCATGTTTCAGCACAGTAAATGACTCTGTTGTAAGATAGTACTATACCTGACAGTATGGTCTTACAGCAGAGTTAATTAGTTTACTGTGTCCTAATACTGGCTCGCATGTAAACTGTGATACTTTACTGCAGAGCTAGTTAGTCAACTCTGCAGTAAAGTGCATATATAGATGTACCCGCCATAACTGAAGATAGTGCTACTTGATTCTGTCCATTCTGATTTGCTGTTAATAAAGCATATGACTTTGTAAATATGTATGGACCTCCATGTGCTTCAGCTTGCAGCACAACATAGCAGGCTTTTCTTGAAGCTGGGGAGAGTGGGACTAAAATTTGCCTCCATACAATATAATGGGGCCATCGGCTCCTCTTTAGTGTATTCTTCTGGCATAATAATGTTTACTACAAGTGTGCGTGCTCTAAAAATTAGCTAAGCTTTCCTACCAGGAAATACATTTATGTACCACGTTATACATTTATGTTTAACGTGTATATTTGGAAACATTTAAGGCAAGAAACAGCAAAATTTTCAAAAGATAGAAATAGATTGAGAGCTCAAGTTTTTAAAAAAAAACCTAAGGAGATAAATTAGTTTTGAGCTTCTTCCTCCCTTACTTGCCACGTTAGATATAAAATTAGAACTGACTATTGTGACTTATTAATGTCCTTTTCACATTCTCCCACCCACACACCCAATTTATTATTTATCCAATAATTTTTACATAAAGACCCATAATCCTAAACTGGCAGCAGTTCCCCTAAAAGTTAGTTCAATAAAAGGAATTGTTTATAGGTAACTTATAATGCTTTGTTAATCCTAAATAACACCAAGCTTTAACATTCCAAGTTATAAACAGAATATGTGTCTAGATTTAAATTACAGTAAAGTATATTGCAAAACAAAATCTGTACTGAGGGATACAGTTTTAGTTGTAAAAATTGCTGGGATGACTAAGCAAATACATGGAAAGCAATTCCTTGCCTGTTCAGCTGCTGGTGTCTTCTTCAGCAAGTTCCATGAAAAAGCATGGAACCTTGAACCCTAAACTTGACAGGTAAAAAGGATATTCATTTCACCATGACAGCATATTTCTTAGCTAGTTCAAAGAGGTACATCAACTCCTGTTGTGAAACATTTTTACCCATGCCACTAATAACCCTATATAGTACTAAATATAAACTGTTTCTTAAATTATTATTTTTTGATTTATTTTGCTTGGGCAGTGATGTTCAGTTTCATTTTGATCAAGGGGCAGTTTCAATCTTAGTTTTTCATTTGTACATAGTTTGGGTTTTTACCCTGCAGATAAATACTTTTCCTTTAATAACAATTTCTTACTGGATTAAAAAAAAATTGAACTTTTTTTGGTTTTTAGACTAGCTTGCTTTCTTACTAACTTCATATTTTGCAATAAATTCATGTAAAGTTCATATTGTCCTGCCACAGTCTGTTTAACAATCTGAAAATTAATGTAGGCAGTTGTTAATTTTTGAAAAGCTTTTCAATCCATCATTAGCTTTTATGAGATAGGTGAGGAAAATAGATGATGGCTCCCATCTGTTCTCCTCTTGCTGATTTTTTTGAAGGAAGTAAATATTCCAAATGTCTGGCCAAGAGAAATCAAGATTCTAGATTTCCAGTTGTTGTGTCTAAAAGCAGGATGTAATTTAATTTTCCTTGTAATAGTTAGCCACACCTGGAGCATAGGCAGGAAACAAAGCACAAAGGATAAGGGCAAGCCAAATCTATAGGTTTGCTCTGTAGATTACCAAGGTTGTACTTAAACTGCTGGCTCTGCTTGTTGAAGAATTTCCCTTATATCAGTCGATTTAGATTTCAGTACAGTAGTTAATTTTGATCACTGCAGTGCACTGCCTAGGTACCAGCTTCCCCCCGTTTTTCATTAAATTTACTCAAATACAAGATGTTTCCTGCCCCCCTTCCCCCAGTCAGCATGGGGAAAAAAGCCCCTCCTCTAACTTTCTCATACAAGGAAGCCTCATTAAATACATTGTTACCATTAAACTGCTGCTGAAAGCAGCACGTGCTCAGTAATGGAAACCAATTTATGAAGTTGATTAAATGCAACCAACACTGGGTACTGACAGATTTTGTGGGAGGAGTGCATTACTGGAAGAGGCATTGCATTAGTTGGACCTGCCTGGCTCCACAGCATATGTGTAGACTGAGCACTTCAGTGAAGCTTTTTGGTGCTTTTATCTAACAGCTGATTCAATCAGCTATTCAATAAAAGTGCCAAAAAGCCCCGCTGAAGTGCCTGATCTATAAAGATGTTGAGCAAGCTGGATCCAACTAACATGATGGCTCTTCTGGGCATGCACTACACTCAGTGCAGGGACATGCCAAGCTTAAAGTGCTGTTTTGCTTTTTTTCCCCCCCATGTCTGTAAACAGTCATTGAGCATAACACGTGGCCCATATTGGACAAATATGCTGATGGGGACCTACTACAAGGATTTTTATTTTTTATTTAAATATTTTTTGTGTTCCAGGTCAGTTAGCCAAATTGATTCCAAATCCTATTGATTTGAGCAGAACTCATTCATTCAAAAACATGTGGTGCTACTGCCAGCAAGTATCCTCCATCCTAGACTTTTTAGCCTGAAGCTTCAGGTACTCCCAAATCCATTTGGCAGGCATCCTATATGCAGGCCCAAGCCAAGAGGTCTTGGGGTTCAGTCTCACTTGCCTTTAGCCAACCAGCCATAGACGCAAACTAGGGAGGGGTCCCCCTTTCCATAAAGTAGGCATGTAGCCGAGATCTTCCCACTTGGAGGCTATAGTAGACTCTTGGAAGGTGTTGTGTCTTCAGTGCATTGGACATGTCTGCACCCGCTACTACACAATGGTGTTCCAAAGTGATCTCAGCTGGGGCAACAGACCAGTACACTTGATCTTAGCCCACACGAGGCTGAGAAGCGTTACCATAAGAGTAGGTTAGTGTTTTCATATTTACCCCTCAGTACCATGTGCTCAGAGAGAGCAGGGTCTGACAGGAAAGTGGGGGTGGGGGAGTGGGGGGGAAGGGGCTGCAGGGGGGAAAAGTTGAGGGGGGGCACGTTATCCGACTCCCAGCTTTGTTTTCCCTGCTGTGGCAATGGGAGGGAATAAACTCAAGGAAGACCTCCAATAATTCGATACTATCCTGGGAAAATTCTAACATGAATAAAGTTTCCATATACAGAAAATAATTGTTACAAGGTCATCTTACATTCATGGCTGTCTTTGTTTAAGAAAATGTGGTATGTTGGAAACGGGAATCTGATAAGAACATTAATTTAAATAAAATTTGTGAAATAATTAGATTATTGTTCTTTCCACCACTAATTGGCACAGCTGCAGGGAGCCAAAGATTAGAATTCAAGGTGTGTTGAGTTCTAGTCCTAGTGATGTCTAGGCAGTCCCTTCAAGAAGTCCATTCAGACTAAACAGTGCCATGTGAAGGGAATTCACTGCCAGCAGCCTGTACTGAAACAAATTTGCTTGTACTTCAGACAGATGAAAACTATGCTTTAACAATGAAATTTAAAAATAGAAACTCCGTCTTAGAGGACTTCCGTTGATACTGTTTTTTAAAGACTTCTTTACATGACTGCCATTATGTAAACCCCTGTTTCTTCTCTCCTTTGCCTACATCTTAAATATCTTTGTTTCTTAATAGCAATACCAGCTGGTACCATTTGAAAGGGGAAAAGAAAGTATGTCACTATTTAAGTATGGTTTATAGACTTCAGGGATAGTTTCCAGTGCAATGTTTTTAAGATCTGATGACATGGGAGGCTGAGTGCCAACCTGCAGCATCTGATGTAAGAAAAGAATAGCCACAGAATGGCTGAGAGGCAGTCATCATCTTTAATTGTATTACACTGATAGGTGCTATGATGCAGTTTAAGGGTTACAGATTATGGAAGCAGTGCCCCTTGTAAATCGATAACAAATTTGGATCAGTATGGTTTTAAACAAAGTTAAGGAGTGATGTTTTTTACCTTAACGAAATTATCAGGTAGTTATTTTCAGAACTGAAGCAGATGATCAATGTTTTTCCCTTCTATCTGAAGCAATAAAACATACCCCTTTGCCCTGTTGTTTTTTAGTTGTTTTAAATATGACATCATAAACTTCCTCTGATTGTCTAGATTTGTAGCCAAGAGTTAGCAATAGTAGGAGATGGTAATGAATATTAATAACCTAACTATCTAGGATTTGCTCTCTAGTCTTCTGATAGCAGCAGAAACACTGTTTATACAAGAAGTAGCAACAAAACTATCATAGCGATAAACACACTCGTCTCTGTTAATGAATGAAGGTATCATTAGTAAATTTTAAGTGACAAAATTTACCTTTTAAAAGCAGTAGAGTATTTGAAGGTATACTTGCAGTTTATCTGGAAGTTACATACTAATAATTTTTTCTAGATCTTCAGAGAAGGCAAATCATCAGTCTTCTTGCTGGTAGTCTTTTCTGGCCAGATCCTATGTTAAGATATAGGCTATATAATATTGTCAGCAATACCAGTCCATGTCTATGATACGACTCCTTTATAAGCAGAGCAACAAAAGGGCTCTCTCTTCCTGTTGTCTAGGTATTTACATGGGAGCATTTACAGGTCTCTGTGCATAGTTATCCAGCAGCATATAACTCCAGTGTGTAGCTTCCTTGTTTTTATTTCTTTTTTATCTGACATGGAGTTGCTCTGGTGTTTATATGGAATAGAGTGAGTGGGTTGTGTGTGAATGACAATCACCTATAATTATTGCTACTAATTGTGTTTTTTTTACTTTAGTATGTTGCTGGTGAATGGTCTCATAATAAAAAGTCATCGCTATACACTATCTCTTTTCTTTTGTTGTAGACCAGAGGTCTACATCCAAAACAACCTTTTTCCCTGGTGGGCTAGATTGGCAATGCAGGTTGGATCCAGCTGGTGCTGGGGCAGGCAGGGCAGGCAGTATATAGCTCTGGCTCTCCCCTTACGGGGAGCAGGCCAGCCCCTTAAACATGTTGCCCCCACCATTTCTGGATTGGGGCCAGGCCACACCCCTTTCCTTCCCCATGGGGTCAGGTTTGGGGCCTGGGGGCACCCCCTTTCCTCCCCATGTGTCCAAGTCAAGCTCCTTTGCCCTGCAGGGCTGCATTGGGGGGCTAACCTGCCCTTCCCCTCTCCCCCCCACACACTATACCACATCTTCCTTGCAACCAGATGGGACTGGACTGGGAGCCCTGGCTGGATCTGACCTGCAGATGGACTGGGCACTGCCAGTCTTGTCCATTGGACAAAAAGGTTGAGCACCACTATTTTCAATTAATTCCAATCAAGTAATACTTGTTTTTACTTCAGTTTTATATTAAATAATGCAACCAACTCTAGGCCACTAGCACATTAGTAAAACTTCAAGTTTATTTTTAACTGGAAAAAAAGATGTTGTTTTATATGTGATGATAATGGACTTCACCATCTTCAGCCCCCTTTTCAAAATTCTAGATCTGCCCATGCAAATCCCTTATCTTGAACTTCCTAGCAGCAATTAACCTCCAAGAGGAAAATGGAAATATTTTTCATTATTTCCCAACTGCAATTTTATTTTGCTTTTTTAATAGGCATAATACCAAATGTATTTTATGCTTTAAATTTCACTAATGTGAATCAAATGATTTTTACTCAGTCCTGAATTAGGTTTGTCAACATTCCCTCTAAGCTGTGTGGTGTGAACAGCTGTGCAGGCATGCTCATGCTGCGCTGCCAGGCGTGACTGTGCACACCATGCAGCTTAGAGGGAATGCTGGTTGCAATCTAGATGATAAATTCCCATTCCTGAGACCAGACAGTCCACAGTCTGGAGAAGAGGCAGGGAGCAGCAGGCAGCTGCTTCACTCCCTTCCTGGACCAGATTGGGAGCACATGAGCATTCATTCTTGTGAGAAACTCTCTCAGGGGACATCTTCCAGGTGTTAACCCAGAAGATCTTTCTACCTGAGGGTGCATACTTCCTCCAGGAGAAACTGCATAAAGGTTTATATACACCTAGTTTCTACCAGGAGAGTAGTGATTCTCCCAGTAATGCCTGAATGCAGTCTGTGTAATATTCAGTTTCAACACTTATTTCATAATCCAGCAGTAACACAATAAGAATCTCATCATTATTCTACAAAGGGAGCTGAAGAAAAATATCTGTTGTTGATAATACATGTTCACCATATTGCATATTGGGTGTGGGACTTTTGCTAATACCAGAACACAGCATTACAACCAGAAAATGTTTTTTTGTTTGTTTGTTTTTCTGAAAATGGAACACTTGCTGATGTATCATTTTAGATTGAGAACCTTTAAAAGAATTAATACTTCTGTCTATAAATATTAATGTATTTTAGTGTTACAAAAGAAATCTTATTACTGTGCATTAAGCTGCCCCAGACTGTTTTATTGCTCAGAAAAGTAAGCTGTAGCACTGAATTTGCTTTCTGGAAGTGCCTGCTCAAACTTGCAGTCTTTCTAGTAGTGGATTACTGTAAAATGAAACATAGCAAATGTAACTTTGTCTAACAACATATTGCATCCTAAATCCAAAGATCTCAAAAAGAAACCGATTTTTAAACCACAATGACTTAATCTCCACAGCAATAATCCCTCCGTGTGGTAATTTGACATTCTTCTCAAAGTGAGGGGTTAGGGAATGTTGACCTGGTGATAGAATGAAGCTGGTGAAATGCAAACGGGTTACCTGGGGTTATCAGATGTCAGGCAGATTATAGCGTGCCATAAATCTATACCTATATTTATTCCATGATTTTTTTGTATTCAGTAAATTTAATGAAGAGAAGTTTGTAGGCTTGTCTATGAAAGGTGTTTTGTAAATTCCCTTTGAGGATTGTAACTGAGAGATTGGAGAGAGAGTGGTTCTTTTGTGAGAAGTGGGCACCCACAGATAATTAGGTATTTTTGTCTTTGGTAGATTTTCGGTATGCGTTCATTCTGGTATGCATGCAGTTGTTGTTTGGTTTCTCCTACATATTTTCCATTGTGGCATTTAGTGTACTGGATGAAATGTATTACATTTCTGGAGGTGCAGGTATAAGAGCTAAGAACCTTCTATTTAACTTGTCTTCCCCTTTCCCTTAAGACTATCACAAAAAGGAGTAAAGAGAAGGAGCTAAACATATTTTGACCTAATGTTTATCAAGGACATAAGCAGAGTGTAATCAACTCACATGTAGATGCCCAAGTACTGCTTAGACACCTAACACGGAGAAATAGGATGTAGAACCTTCCTCTCTGAAGAGTGAGTTGTATTTCAAATGTCTTGCATAATTTTCTTCTCTCCTACTTATGCAGGGTGATTTGGGTTTGGTTTGGTTTGGTTTTGTTTTCTGAGGGGGGAAGTTTTTGACAAGCAAATAAAATAGCATTACATTTGCTTTTATTGGTAAAGGGGCAGACCCAAAACTTTCTGGGGTTGGGCTCATAAATGTTCCTTACAGTTTTTCAGGGGCTGTCTGTTTTGTCACAGCTGATGTGCATCTTTTGTTAGGTGGATTTCAGTAGCACCTAAAGGCCATAGCTGGACTGGGGCCTCATTTTGCTAAGTGCTGTGTATGTATATAACAGACTCTCCCATAGAAAAAAATCACAGTTGATCAAAAGGACAAAGAAAGTATTGTTCCCTTTCTCACAGAGATTTAAAGCATCAAGAGATTTAAGGTCACACAGGAAGTCTGTGGCAGCGCCAGGAATTAAACCAAGATCTGCATCCTAGTCAAGTGCTTTAGCTACAGGCCAACCTTCCTGTGTTGGAGGGAAGCCTTCTTTTCTACTTCATGATTTCCTGTTTAGTTGAGAAAATAAACTGAGAAGTGAAGGCTTCATGTGGAGAAGGAAAAGTAGAAGGAATCCTAGTTGTGTAGATAACAGTCTGTTAATAAGAGAAAATAAATGTTCCAAACCAACTAGTCCCCTTTTATGTCTTGAGATGAATGAGGTAATGTTTAAATAAACGTAGTGTCAATAGTAAAGGCTTCTATAGCAATTGATCAGCATAAAACAGTTCCTTGTGTTAGCTGGTTTCTGTGTGTACAGGAAGCCCCTCAGTTGCAATTCATTTTGTAGTCTTTGTGAGAATGCACGTGCAGAATAGATTTTGTATCATTGGAACAAAGCCTAGATTTGCTCTTCCTTCCCTACATTTTCTTGTTCTTCTTTTTTTTATTTTTAAATAAAATCTTCTTTGTCTTTTTTAGGATTTAATAGAGATTCTCATGGCTAGCTTTTTACCATTCTAACAAAAAAGGGATTGTTTATTTCTGACTATATCTGTACTGAAGAGAGAGAATTTTATAGCTTGATTTCTTTTTTGATAGTGTAAATGAAAGTCAGATAGCCCATTCTAGAAGGAGGAATAGTTTTATCGGTAGAATGAGTGCTTTTTATGAGGTGCTGATTGAACATCCCCTAACTGTACTGAATTTAATGATGATCAGACTCTTGCTGGATTAGGCTCTTGCTACCTCCTACTTTAATGTTTAGATACCAGAATATGGTGATGGTGGTATACTTATGATCTAGCATTAAATGACTAGTTCAGAAAAAAAAACTATTTGAAAATGAGTCAGAAAGTTGAATCTTGCCTGTCATTGTGTACCATTATAAAATTCTGCAGTTTGTAAAGCAAGCTAATGTAGTTCTCCAGTAGTACATTAAAAAATTCTTACTGCTTCATGTGTTGGTCCAAGTAAGGTGACTATTTGTTGCCTTGCAAGGAGAACAGCCTTATCACATGATATCAGGTTAAAGAAAAGGCTTTTGTTCACATTTTTTCACTACATCTGCAAACTTGAATTCTGGCACTCTCTGGAGACCTACTAACATTTTCCTTCCATTACACAACTCTTGAGACTTTTGGCTTATATTTGATTATGATACTTTTGGATGCCCTGAAACGTCCATAAATGATTTTGCAAGAGAGAGTCTACTGTAGTTACTGGCTTTTTTTTCCCCTCCCCCTAATTTTAAAGATGTAATTAGGTCAAGAAAGTAAAGCTCAGCTGTTGGTGTTCTTAAAATTCAGATTGCCAAGTCTCCATTATCTTCACAGTCTTCATGTTGATTGCTAAGAGATATCAGAAGTACAAACAGAACCTATTACAACTGCAATTTAAAATCAGCTTTTATATGTAACATTAATTACCATATTTACTCAAATACAAGACAAGGTCTGTCCCACCCCCCAAATGGCATAGGGAAAAAAACCTCTTATCTTATAATCACATACAAGGAAATCTCGCTAAATATATTGGCTATCATTAAATTGCTGCCAAAAGCAGCATGTGCTTAGTAACGGAAACCAACTGTGAAGTTGATTAAATACAGAAAACCCTGAGCATGACTATAAAACACATGACCCACATTGGACAAACATGTTGATGGAAACTTTTTTGTGTCTGTGGCCCTTAAAAATAAAACCAAGACTTCACATCACAGAAACAACTACATATAAAAAAATGCAACTACATTTATTACATCCTTAAACAAAATACATCAACTTTCCACAAAGAACTAACCCTTACAGAAATCTTTTTCTTCATACAGAACCCCATGAAAAAACTGGTACTTCAGTAAACACCTGAAACTCTCCAGCCCTCCCATTTGGTTTAGTGAAACAAGTGTATCCAGTCCTTTTTCCTCCACTTTTTCTCGGCCTCTTCCTCTCTGATCTCTTCCTTTTTCCAATCAAAGTAGTATTTCAGTTCAGTGAGCCCTAGCTTCAGGCACTCTTTCAGTGAACGTCAACCCCTTAAACACCCAATACTTTCATAAATTAGTTTTAACACATGCTGATGAAAGTCCTTAATAACATTTCCTCTGGTCCCTTTGGTATGAGTTCATACAGTACCATCTCCCATGCTAACAACATGTTTATTTTGGTGACACTCAAAGAGCAACAGATGCATTCGCACATCCCCTTTGCATATGTACCCTCCCAAAACATGCCCCACTGTTTATTCTTCCCTTGGGCACCTTGCTGAGCTTGTCAAGCCTCATCTTGGCTGCACTTCTTTCACCAGCAAGTATTTCTTACAACCTTCCGTGCTAAGCCAGCATGTTCTCCTTTTAGTCGTTTACCTGTCACTGCTCCCCACATGTTATTCACTTGTCCTTCTGTGAAATTTCCCACTGGCTGTATCCTGTCTCTCTCCCTTACTGCTTTCATCAATTTCTTACGATCCTTCAGGACCTCTAGTTCTACCTTTCTTATTTTATACCTCTGAATTAATTCTTTCATCCTGATGTAATGAATTGGTGGTTGCCATGCCCATGGGCTCTTCAAAGAGGTCTGATATACTCCTGTCGCAAAACATGCAGGTACCCTGCACCTGAGAGCAGAAACAGCTTGGGAGAGACCCCTAGTGGCGAGGGGGGGGGGAGCTCAGCTGCTAGTTACCAGGGCAGTCAGAGTCACAGGTGCTGGTTGCTAGGACAACCGCTGGGGAGCCAGCTGACAGGAAGGGGCAGGGCCTGGCACATGTAAACCCAGGCGTGAGGCCAGGAGGGCACTTCCCTGCTGGCGGCCAAGGGAAAAGGAGCTCGGCCAGTGCAGACAGAGGGGAAAAAGCCTGACTGCATGAGCAGCCACTGACTGCTGCTACGGGTGGGAGCGTTCCCTGGTAGGAATTGAATGTTGTTTTGACCAGACGGTTTAGGTTTTTAAGTTATAGCCCAGGGGCTTTGTGTTTTGTGTTCGCTGTTTATCTGGAGGACCAGGTGAGGCTATTAGGGGTTGGAGGAGGCCTCACAGGGGCTCCACGGCAGCGGGGGGAGCCCAGCACCAGAAAAGGCGCGGCACTTTGGGTGCACTGACCCCAGCCCCAGGGCATGGGGCAGTGAGAACTCCAGAGCAAGGGGGGCTGGGAGAAGCCTCAGAGCGAGGGGCTGAGAGAAACCCCAGTGAGAGAGAGAGAGAGGGCGGTGAGGAGCCCAGAGAGAGAAGGTGGTAGGAAGCCTCTCCAAGAGGGGGCAGCAGTGCGCCGGGAAGGTCCAGGACAAGACAGGGCGGCGGAAGCCCAGGGAAGTCACGAAGAGGGCCAAATCACAACAAGGCCCAGGTTAAAACCATGTCAGTACCATCTGCGAGGCTTGGGCTGCAGTGTAGGGGAGGGAAAAAAGAGCCACAGATAGTGCCCCCTGGCCACCAGGGCGAATAACATGGGAGCCTCCCACTAATTACATCAATTAATTAATCAATTAAGACCAAGGCATGGCAGGCAAGTAAGCAGGCAGTTGACCCATAACAGGAGGCCAGAGTCACCAGTAGAGAGGCTCCAGTAGAGATACTCCTGTCACAACTCCCCATTTACTTAAAATTGCAACTGCGTGAAATTGGGTGATACATACTTCATGGGGCTTTCGTCTTTCATAGTTTTTAGGGTCAGAAGGGACCTGAGCAGATCATGAAGTCTGACCCCCTGCCATGGCAGAAAAGAGTACTGGGGTCAAACGACCCCAGCAAGGTGTTCATCTAGCCTCCTTTTAAAGACCCCCAGGGTAGGAGCCAGCACCACTTCGCTTGGAAGTTGGTTCCAGCTCCTAGCCACCCTGACAATGAAGTAGCACCTCTTGCTATCTAGCCTGAATCTACCCTCTGCCAGCTTGTGACTGTTATTTCTAGTCAGTCCTAGTAGTGCTCGGGGGAACAGGGACTCCCCCAATGCCTGCTGGTCCCCCCTGACTAGTTTGTAAACAGCCACTAGATCCCCCCTCAGCCTTCTCTTGTGGAGGCTGAACAGGTTCAGGTCTCTTAGCCTCTCCTCGTAGGGCCTGCCCTGCTGCCTCCGATCATGTGGGTGGCCCTCCTCTGGACCCTCTCCATGTTGTCCACATCCCTCCTAAAGTGTGGCGCCCAGAACTGGACACAGTACTCCAACTGTGGCCTGTCCATTGCCGCATAGAGGGCGAGGATCACCTCCTTGGACCTGCTTGAGATGCATCTGTGGATGCATGACAAAGTGTGGTTGGCCTTCCTGACCGTGTCCCTACACTGTCTGCTCATGTTCATTTTGACATCAATAATAACTCCAAAATCCTTTTCTGCCTCTGCACTGATGAGAAGGGAGTTCCCCAGCCTGTAGGTATGGTGCTGGGTGCTGGTTCTTCCTCCCCAGGTGCATCACCTTGCACTTGTCAGTGTTGAAACCCATTCTGTTCTCATCCACCCGCCCCTGTAACCTGTCTAGGTCTAATTGCAGCCTATTCCTCCCTTCTAGCGTGCCCACATCCCCCCACTTCTTAGTGTTGTCTGCGAATTTGAACGGGGTACTTTTTACCCCCTCGTCCAAGTCGCTGATGAAGATGTTGAACAGTGCGGGCCCGAGGACTGAGGTCTGGGGAACCCCACTGCCCACATCCATCCAGGTTGAAAATGACCCATCCACCACTACTCTCTGGAGTCCCCTAGTTTTTTAATGAGAATGCGGTGAGAGACAGTGTCAAAGGCCTTCCTAAAGTCCAGAAAGACTACATCCACTGCTACCCCTGCATCTAAGGATTTTGTGACCTGGTCATAGAAGGCCACCGGGTTGGTCTAACAGGACTTGCCTCTAATGAACCCATGTTGGTTGCCCCTAAGCATAATCTCCCCTGCTGGCCTCTCGCAGACATGCACCAGCATAATTGTCTCAAAAAACTTACCCAGGATTGATGTAAGATTAACTGGCCTACAGTTTCCTGGATCCTCCTTCTTTCCCCTCTCCCTCCATTACCACCTTGCATATCGTGCTTGCGTATTTCATAGATTAATAAGCCCAAATTAGGCGGCCCCCATCCCTCCATCTCTCTTGTTTTCTAAATTCAGATCTAGTCAACCTTTCTCTACTGGCATTCCAGAACAATGCACACATTTCCCTCTGTACTTTTGCTATCTGCTGCTGCTGCCATGTCGGTGGGACAAGTCCTGTATATAGAATACAATTCCTGTATATAGAATAATCAACAGTAGCACAGCCTTAAGTGCTGCCACTTTTCTTCCAGACCATAACCAAAGTATTTGCCATAGTCTTACTGTCACCTTTTCCTACACTGTATTACTTTTCCCTTTTGCATCCATCAGGATCCATAGCACTCTGATCTTTCTCTCTCTTATCTGAAGGCTCAACTTCTCCAAGTCCCTCCAGTTCCCCACTCCCATTATGGTGTTAAATCTATTTAGTAAACTGTCACTTCTCCATACTCTGATGCAGGGGTTGGCAACCCCCGGCACGCGTGCCGAGCATGGAACGTGAGGCCATTTTCCTCAGCACGTGTTGGGGCTGGGGAGGCAGCAGCTGTTTGCAGCCTCGCGGCTGCAGCCAACCCCAGCTCTGGGTAGCTGCTGCCAGCCGGGAGCCCAGGCTGCTCCCAACAGGCAGCTGGGACGCTGCAAGCCCTGCTGGGAGTAACCCGGGCTCTGTGGCTGTCAGCAGTTACCCAGAACCTGGGCCACCTGCAAACATCTAATGCCTCTGCGCCCCAGCCCCAGCTGCCTCTGCGCCCCAGCCCTGGGCTCCGGGGAGGCAGCACATACCAGCAGTGCTCCCCACTGTGCTGTCCTCGCCGCTTCTGCAAAGCAGCGTGGCAGGACACAGAAAGCTGCTTGCTCCCAGCTCCCCGCTGCCCTGCCCTGGAAAATTAACTGGAGGACTGTTTAAAAACCTTTAAAAGAGGGAAATCACCAGGAGCAAATGGACTGCCTATGGAATTTTACAAGAAGTTTTGGCTGTGGGTAGAGAGGGCTATAATGGAAGTGTTTGAGGAAATAGCGAAAACAGGAAAGGCAGTGAAAGATTTTACAAAAGGCATTGTGAACTTAGTTTTCAAGAAAGGGGAAAAGGAACTCCTGAAAAACTAGAGACTGATTACACTCCTTAATATGGCCTATAAATTAATGCCCTGGATGCTGGCTTTGAGGATGAGGAAAAACCTCCAGAGGACGCTACATGAAGGCTAAATATGTGCAGTACCAGGAAGAAAGATCTCCAGAGCAATCAGAATGATCAGAGGTGCGCTGTCCCACATCCAAGAGAAAAAACAAACATGGTTATAGCAAACCTAGATTTAGAAAAAGCACATGACAGACTGGATCATGATTACATGTTCTCTTCTTCCAGCTTCTTTGCTTTCTCTTCAGTCTCTTCTAAGAAATCCTTCATCTTCATTCTGTCTGTTTCCTTTTTTGGGATATAGTTCTTCATCAAATCTCCTTGTTGCCTCCAGTACCACCAACTGATTTTTCCATCTGGATACCACCTTGTTCTCGCAGTTCTTTAAGCTCTTCTTTTGCTGTCTCCATTCTGGCCAAAAAGTATTGGGACCACTGTTCACATTCTCCCACCCAGGATGCTTGCGCTAAGAACTTTTCCTTTCTTGTCTTTCTTTTAAACCAGCTTTCTAACTCTTGCCTTATTTCTTCTAGCTCTTCTTGTACTTGTCTTCCTTCTGTGCTTTCCTTTAGCACCTCCTGCATCTTTCTTTGCAGGTGTCTCTTAGCTCATTCATTCTTTTCCCTGCTCATTTTCGGCCTTCCTTCCTGAAGAATTCTTCCATCCTCTTCTACACGATCATCTACCATTCTCTGCTACTCCCCAAATATTTCTTAAATATTTGCCATTCCTCATACTGTCTTGTGTATGCTTGACATATCTCTTCATCTTGTAACAGCTGCACATTTAACTTCCACTGTCCCTTCTCTCTGACGGGGCTCTTACCAAGACTCATTTCCACCTTTCTTCCTTATCCCTATTTCTTTTGATACAAACACAAAATCAGTTTTTGTTGTTTCTTTCCACTCGGATCTGTTCTAGAGAAAACTTTCTCCTTTGCCCACACATCTCTAACAGTCTAGGTGAGCTATCTAAAGCTCTTTTTCCTCCTTCCCCTGTTCTGTCACCCACTTTGATTATACAATTGAAATCTCTTGCTATTATGCATGGTCTCTCTCTGACCACATAAACCACTAGCTTTCTAAGTAGTGCATTCCTTCCCACCCTCTCAGGTGATGCATATATGTCAACAATTTCTAATTCTATTTCCATGACTGATGTATCATCATTGCAAACTACTGCTGATGACTTCTTGTACCTGTTTGGCTTTCAGCTCTTGAGTTCTTGAATAATGTTGCTACCGCTGCTGCTTTGTTCTTATTTGTCCCTGACCACCAAGATGGTCCCTGTCTCTACCTTTTCCCAAAGCATTTATAATCCCTCTCCTTCTTATAAAGAGATTATGTTTGCCCTTACTTGGTTCAGCACTGGTTCAATCTCTTCCCTTCTTTTCTTTGTTAAGATACTCCTGACGTTAAGCAAAACTATTGTCAATGCCATTTATGCATGTTTTAAAATGAGTTCTTCTGTCCCTTTAAGGTTCACCCTACTGTTCAGGGTGACTGTTCAGGGTGGTCGATTCGTCCCCTTTTCTTACTGGCATTCCTGTAGCCTTTGCAAGCTGCCCAATCATTTTTGGATTTAGGAAGGCTTGCATATTCTCACCTCCCCACTACTTCCTGCCTTCTAGTCTCTGCTCCGAGCTGGAGGCTAGAGGTATTAGTGGCAGGAAACTTTTCTCCGGCTTTTCCTCTGACTCATTATCAGGTTTCTTTTTCCTGGTCTTCAGCCCCTACACTTTCTTTCTTTTGCCAGCCTGTCTCTCTCATTCTTTCTCTTGTTCCATCACCACTTCTGTTGTTTGTAGGGTGTCTTCTTTCTTCCCCATCCCCAACTCCATGTCTGAGCTGTTTGCTGTCCCCATCTTCCCTTCCATTCCATCTCCTTTATCCTCTGGCACTACCTCAATCACAGAAATTTCGCCTTCCTCCTTCTCTGTTTCACCCTCCTGTGGGTGAAAATTTTGCTGCCCTCCTTCTTCCACAATTTTCACCTTAGTGTCCAACCCTTCCTCTCCTCCTCTGGGTTTTGCTGTTCCTACGATACAAGTGTCCCTCTCCCTTACCAACGGTGCATTTTAGGGACTCCTGGCACTCTGTTGCTCTATGCTCCTGGATCCGTCCTCCACAGCACCCACTTATCTTGGGATGGGCCCAGCCAGACTGGGCAGCTATGGCTGCAAATGGAAAAAAAAAAAAAAAGCAGAGATTTTTTTGTAGAGCCTCCATTTTTTTAATGGATTTCTCTGATTTTCATGGAAAATGCCTGATTTAATATTTTCTGTAAAATCACAAAATAGCTATTTCAGTACATCCATACATATAAGCAGGTGCCAAAGTGCTGCTCAAAAATGTGTTTATGGAGTACCCGTGCTAAAACTTACATCAGTTGCAAAAAAAAGGTAACATGTATCAACTCTGGATGAACTAAGTGTATAGGTACTATATACAAATTGACACAACCATGTTTAATTTCAAGGTTATTGTTTTAAAATTTGCTTCTCACTTCCATGTGCTGAGAGCGAGCAGGGTCTGACAGTAAGAAGTGGGTGGGGCTGCTAGGGGAAAGTTGAAGAAGAGTACAAATGGGCTACCTGCCCCCTCCAGATTTATTTTCCCTGCTGTAGCAGTGGGAGAGGGACAAATTCAAGGAAAACCTACAATAATTGCATACAATACCTGGAAAATAATTTTTTTTAAATATAAATTTTCCATATATAGAATCTGATTATGGGGGGTCATCTTATAATCAGTGTCATCTATCCGAGTAAATATGGCAATATCAGTCACCCCCAAAACCTTGTTAATAATTAATTCAGTTCATATTAATGCAATTATAAGGCAATATTCAGCTACTGCTATTAAAGATCAAACCAGGTTCTGACTTCTTTTGTGAAGTTGTCAGTTTACTTTAGAGTATCTTCAGTTAAGGTAAAAGTGTTACTCCTAATACTGGTTTAACTGACTTCAGACATATTATCTGTCAGCCCAGCTAATTGGAACCCATTTCTGTCATATTTTATGTAAAATTTATTGCAAAGAAGTGAATTATATAAGTTATTTCAGGGATGGGCAATTATTTTGGCTAGAAAGCCATTTTAGGAATTTGGGTAAGCTGTTGAGGGCTGGGAGGCAGGGGGATGCTGACCTGGCCAGGTGCGGTGGGGCAATTGATACTCTTCAGCCCAGGCCCATCTGCCCTGCATCCACTACTTAGGGTGCTGGATGGAGCAGGTGGGCAGGCAGACAGGGCCTCCATTCAGAGTGGCTAGAATCCCCATGGCTTGGGTGTGCTCAGCTGGGTGGATGGGATGGGTCAGCAGGCAGGTGGGGAGTGGTATCTGGGAGTGGGACAGGCAGACCAGGGCCAGGCTTGCAGAGTGGTGACAGTATGGAGCTAGGGCCCCACATAGAGCCACGATGCACTCCCTGAGTGGCAGGGACATGCAGGGAGTGGGTCGCAGCTCTGCCTCAGGCCCTGGCCCCCCACTGACATGTTCTTACAATCCTGGCTTCAGCTCCTACCCATCCATCCTGCTTCTGGATCCTGCTCCCTGCTAACCTGATGGCTCCATCCCATCCTCCCAGCCAAGCACACCCTGCCCACGAGGGGCCCAGACAGTCTCTGCGGAGACCCTACCCACCCAGTCAGTCTATTGCCCTTGTGCTGTTCCTTCTTGTGTTGATGCTTGACCTCCCTCTCCACCATCTCCATCCACTTCAGCTGTAGCTCATACTTGAGCCTGCGCTCTCGCTCCTCAGCATCTAGCTGCAGCTGGTATTTCCAGAAGTTTCACTCAGAGGTTGGCCCCTCAGGGCCCCCAGTGGGTTCTGGATGGATGCGCAGAGGTGATCTTGCGGCTTGGTCATTATCACACAGGATCTTAATCGGATCTTCTCTCTCTTGCTCCTTTCTCACTGCAAGACCTTTCTTTTATCGTCTCTTTCAAGTCAGCCACAGTCACGTGGTCATACTCGTCTGCCATCCTAGCTATCTACACTGTCCGGTTGACCCGATGCCAAATTAGAAATTGTTTGCTCAAGGGTTTTCAGTGACTCAATTCCCTTCCCCAAATTATGCCTTCAATACAGCAGGTTGTCGGATCCTACTGCTGGCCACCATGTGTGGCGGGCCAGTAGGGGGTGCTTCTGTGCTTAGCCACCCACCACACTGCGCCTGACCACCTTCCAGGCTCTGAGTGCCTCCCTGGGGATGCCTCATGTCTGGCCAACCCCACTTCCTGAAGCACACCTGCTAGCCTGGGGGTAACACCACCACCACCCAGGGTCTGGAATGATCCTGGCTCTGTGCCCCCTGGGAAACACAGGCCTAGTAGCCCTAGAGGGTACTTGACCCACTTCAAGAACTTGGGGTGCTTCCCTCAGTTTGAAGCACAAATAGTCGTCTCCCTTGGGGACTCCAAGGCATAATCTAGATCCAGTCCCAATAAGTCTCCCATGCCTAGGTACAAAGGAGAACTTTATTGGGTACAAGGTAGAGCAATATGAGAGAAATCCCATAGAGCAAGCCGGATGGTTGGGTAGCTTTTGATCACGCATCTGAGTTACTGAAAGCTGTATATCTAGTTAGATCTCAGGTAGCTTACTCACGAGTATCATCCAGAGGCAGGTGGAGATTCCCTCTGGAGCCAAGCAGTTCATTGATCATGAGTTTCAAGAGAGAGAGCAAGTTTCAGATGGTCCAGCTTCTTTCTCTCTGAGTTTTCATCATGGCTACTGCACCTCCTTCTGGGCAGTCCTTAACTTACATAGCCCTTATGACCTCATTTACCTGGTCCAGTGGAGGCCAGCACCTTTTGGCTGCCAGCAAACCAATTTGAAATGCATCACTGGTTGCCGGGTATACTGGCAGGGTCTCTAGCCCCCTCCCAGTCAGGTTGGCATTCCTTAGAACAATAAGAAGCGTAAGTCCCTCTCCCAGGTATGTGATGCCAGTCACATGGGCAGAGGGAACAGGTTTCCCCCCTCCCTCAGGAATGTATCCAGCTTAGGGTAGATGGGACAGAGTTGTGACCATGGTAATCAAATTGTCAGGTAGCAGAGTTTAGGAGAGAGACAGGGATGTTATTCTGCCACTGGGGTGGGTATGAGGCAGATGGGCTGGGGTGCCCATGCAGTGGGGCTGGGGTTGGCAGCAGGGGTAGCCAGAATGAGCCACCTCTGGGACTGCTGGGTAGTAGAATCCAGCTGCTGTGCCACCCCTGTCCTGTTGTGCACATGGGGGCAGCGGGCCCAGCCACATGTGCCACAGCCTGGGCTGCTCCCTGTGCTTGAGCTGGGCAGGACCAAGGGACCCACCACGAGCCAGGTAAAATCCCGTGACAGGCTGAGTCTAGCCCACAGGCCGTATTTTTCCTACCCCTGAGTTATCCACACGTGGCTTGTTTTATAAATATCCAAAGTACAATCAGTATAGGAAGATGTCTCATGAAATGTTCAGATAATGGATAAATATAATCCGACATTTATTTACAAAGTTAAAATAAGTATCCTACTTTGGGAAATATTTTATTAAAAAAGCAGCCAACTTCAAACATCTGAAGGCAAAGCAAAGACTTTTATGGAAAAATACAAGTTCTTAAGCTGTCACTGTTAACATTAATTGTCTGTATATTTTAATGATGATTGCACATGCTCCCTACTAAATTCCATTTCTTCTCAGCAATGGTGATCACTCACGGTCAAGGATGATCACTCCCATGGGTCAGGTAAAGGGTTGTAGATGAGTCCCTTGATGGCTAAGAAGACTGATCCTAGAGCCGCAGACTCCCTGGTAGTTAAAGGGAGGTTCGAACCATGGATTTCTCGGTCTTGTTTCTTTTTCTTCCGTTTTTGTTGTTTTTCTGCCTCCAGGGTGAGGTTTTCCTCAAAGTAAGATGCATCTTCTCTCATAAGGCATCGCTATGTAGCTCTGTCCCTGGCTAGTTTTTCCCAATTTGTGATGTCAGTGCCACACTTAATGTTTGCCTTGAGGGTATCTTTTGAAGTGTTTTCTCTGGCCTCCACGTGTCTTTGGCCAAGTTGGGAGTATAGCAGTTGTTTTGGTAAACATATATCAGGCATGTGCACATAATGCTTTGTCTGCCACAGCTAATGTTGAATAATCAACGCTTCTATGCTGGTGTTGTTAGCATCGGTAAGAACACTGGCATTTGTGCGATGTGATTGCACCAGTTCTGTTTTCCATTTTTTTTGCAATCATCAAGATCTTATCTGTGACCATCTGCCACATGGCATTGGCACTGAGTACAGGATGTATGGAAACCTTTTCAAAGTTTCCCACCTTTGTGCCAAAACCAAAGTTACATCAGCCTTAGTTGTGGAACTTCACTATGCCGGTGATTGTACTGTCATTGCACATACTGAGGAAGACCTACAAACAGCCCTTAACTGCTTCTCTCAACCATACCAGTGCCTGGACTGACCCTTAACATCGGAAAAACAAAGGTACTTCACCAAGCTGCTCCAGGCCAATCAACTCCCCTGGCAAAGATCCTCATTGATGGGCAGGAGCTGGAGAATGTTGAATACTTTGCATACCTCAGCAGCCATCTCTCTAAAAAGGCCAGCATTGAGGAAATCCAGTATAGGATCTAGTATGCCAGCTCTGCCTTCAGAAGACCGTATCATCTTGTGCTCAACAATCACAATATTGAGACTTGAACAAAGCTCCTATTACATAAAGCTGTGGTAATGCCAGCTTTTCTCTGGTTGTGACCTACATGGACCACCTGAAAAGCCTAGAATGCCTTCACCAGTGCTACCTCCAGAAGATCCTTGGCATAGTGTGGGAGGATTGGTACACAAATGCCAGTGCCTATTTTTTCTAGGCACCAATCCAAAATATGTATATGCTCTTTGCAGAGGGTATAGTAATTTATAATTATATAAATACTTAAGTTTTACGTGGTAGGATAGGATATGTTCCCACATCAAACAAGTGAGTATTTCTCAGTATCCTGGAAACAAATTTAAGAAGGTTAAAGTATGTTATGATATGGCATAGTATGGTACTATAAATCTGATCTACTGAAAGTATTAAATGACATCTTGCCTCACTGGGGGATTACTGATTTTGTTATTTAAATTTAAAAAAAAATGCTTGTTTTCTGTATTCCTTTCTCTGACTATCTGTCTCTTGGAAGTAAAGTTGTCCTGCTGATTTTCGCCCTTACTTTTGTACTTATCCTGTAATATGAGTTTTGAAAAAAGTTTTAAAAAATAGGTCCTTTTTCACTGTCTCTTGTTTCCTTTTGTCTGATCTCAGTTCTGATGGTGGTAATCACAAATTTTTCTCAAGTGCCAGTCCAGCATCTGTTGCAATTACCTACCTATAATCCAATAGATAGATTCCAGATGGCAAAGTAATCCAGGCATTTAAGAGAAAAGGGAAAGGTACACACAACGTTCATGCTCAAACAGACCATTTCATAAGTAAAATTTATCATTTAGTTTTTGAATGGCATTATATGCAAGAAATTTACAGTAATGCACACTTAATCACAAGCATCTTAAAATGTATTACTTGCTTGTAAAAGGCAGATGAATGTATAAAGGGCAGTACTTCAAAAGGCATAAAGGGAAAATTAGGGGGTTTAACTCCCTTTGTGAATATAAAAACATCTCCCTATTAAAGGGATACTGATGTATTTTGTTAACCTAAAGGAGATTTAACAGCTACTGCAAGCCTAAAAGCAGGAAAGGTTAAAGTTATCTTTTAGGTGTTTAAAAGATTTTCTGACATATATGTGTGTAGAAACTTTCAGACACATCAGTTAGGATTTAGATAAACAGTTGCATGTGGTTTTGAAGTATTTTTAAGGATTGCCTGACTTCAGCACCTGTCATTCCAATTTAATATTGGAAAAACTACAATAGAAGGAGTTTTCACCCCCAGAAAAGTTTGCTGTTTGTAAATGCAAAGTGCTGTGTCCCAGATCTACATTGTAGATGATAAAGTCTTTAAAAAAATTTCCATCTGATGGGTCAAGCTATGAGAGCTGGCACACAGACTGGAATATAGGAAAGAGAAGCAAAACAAATTAAGGGCAGGCATTCAGCTGTATCTTACTTGCTGCAGTAGGGGTACCAGTGATGAGTTTGGCTTTATAGTCTGAACTCAAGATGCTAGACTTCAAGAGAGCTTGCCGCTTATACATGTGCAGTGAGGCTGCTCTGGTGCACTGTAATTACAGCATGTCGGAGCAGACTCATTCAAGTGTGCTGGAGCGTAGTAATTACCCTGCTCCAGCAGACTCCAGCATCCCATCTATCAGCATTCTTGCATGGAAAAATGGTGGTGGCGGTGCTTTCATTTAAACCTTGTTCAACTAAAGTCCTCCCCGCCCAATCCCGGAGCACATATATAAATGTCCCACATGCGTAAATTCTTTAAACCTACTATGATAAGTTCAGAATATATTCCTAAAGGAAAGTTTTGAAACAAGCCTCAAGAATTCACTATCAACTATATTACGATATATGACAACTATTTGGGTTATAGATTTGAGCTAATATCAGCCACTGGTTTGGTGGATTACACCAAGATGACAGCTATCTTATTTAGCAATGTTTCCTTCAAAAGTAGCCATTAATAGTACTATGTAAGCCACAAATTTATTTTTATACAATATTAGAAAGGTACTATAAAAATGCATGAAAACAAAAGATTACAGTTTGTAAAATCCAGCCACAGAAATGTTGTACATCGTCTGCAGAATATTTTTGTGGCGGGTTCCCCATTCTGTCATGCCATTAATTCTTTGAACGTATGGCAAGGTTACTGTTTATGGTTCAGTTAACATGCTAATCATGTCTTAATTTTAAAGTCTGCCAGAGGCCTGATACTGTATCTTCTCTTAAAAATTAATTCAGGGAAGCATATATAACACATCTGCTTTTGATTTGTCTAAGTAACCAATATGTTTACTGTTAGGTGTTTGGTTAAGAGCTTTACAGAGCTTGTGCTTTGAAGGCTAATATCTAAATTTCTATCTCTGAAGAAAAATGAACAGGCATAGCCAGTTGAGCAGCAGTGGATTACATCATGCTCGGTCATTGCACTAGGCCAAATTCATTGCTAGCATAGGATGACAAATTATTGAATTCTGTGAGGCTTTCTTCTGTAATGAATATGGTCTATAATTTGGGACAGATCTTATACTGATTTCTTTATCAGTGCGGGAAGATACTTCCAGGAATAATAATAATAAGAATTTGCAGTTTTATAGTGTTTCACATCTGAGGTTGCAAGGTGTTTTATGACATTAGTTAAGCAATCTGACAGTATTCTAGTGAGGATAGGTGATATTATTCCTATTTTACAGGTAGGAAACTTGAAACGAAGAGAGGTTAAGTAATTTGAACAATGTGATTATAAGATGTCAGTGGCAGAGCTGGAAATAAAATCTAGATTAACTATGGTTACCATATTTCCTGTTCCAAAAAAGAGGACACCAGTGAGAGGGACACCTCACTCCCAGCCCACAGCCCCCTGGCCGTGTCAATGCTCCTTATTCCCAATATGCAGCCCCCCCCGACACTCCCTGCTGCTGGCCCTCACTTGTGTTCTGCAGGCCCCTACTCCCCACCCCCGTGCCCCTCACTCTCAAGTCACAGATCCTCCAAACCTGCCCATACCCCTCACTTTCAACCTGCAGCCCCCAGCTCTGCTGGAGGGTGCCCCCCAACTACCCTACAAAGAATTAGGTTTGTCCTACAGAGACTTTTATTACCACTGTACTAGATCAGTTTATAGGTGATATGCTTAAAGCCATATAACCCTTAATGTCAACAGTCATACTGTATAAAAGTGCTTTATCTGTATATAGTAGCACCCAGGTCATTTGTATCCAGATAATTTGCAACCTGCTTAATTTGTAGAGGTGTGGCAAATAAAGGGAAAACCTGCTGTAGCTTTTATTTTGAAGAGGGATGCTTCTATACTGACTGTGTCAGCAGTCCTGCAGAGCTAACTGGAGGGACAAAGACCTTTGAAATGAAAGCTGCAGAAAACAGCTGGAACACCTCAGGGGTCCTGCACAGCTGTGTGCTGAAGTTGTGTATGACCCCTGGCTGGTTTCCAAATCCAGATCTTTGCAGAGTCTCTGGACCTTAACCCCACCAACTGTGCAGGTTCTACAGTATCTTGTTCCTCTGTCAGAGGGCTGTATAATTTTAACTGTTCATTTCTAAATGAGCATAGCAGTAAAAAAATGGTTCATAAACAAGACCTTCTGCAGTGAGCAGGATATAATTTCATGAACTGTCCCAGTGATTTCAGTGCAACTACTTGAGGAGTGAGGTATTCTTAGTGGGCTTTTTTTCCCTTGCACAGGATGATGCTCTCTAAGTGAGCAAATCTTCAGTCTTTTGTGATCTTCTTACTGTTAAATTCCCCAGAAAAGCATTGCATACTTTTCAGATCCTGTTTTGGAAACAGAATGACTAAATTCCTTATGGGTTTTTTTTCCTGGTGTTCATAACTATACTATATAGAGATGCACCAACATATCGGTTCCATATCGGATCAGCACTGAGCATATGAGGAAAATTGAGAGTAGTGACAATCAGGTTTTTTTTGTCTTATGTGGCAAATAAATGCCTCGTGCATGCGCATCTGCAGTGCAGCGCACAGGCGGTCAGGAGTGCAGCCCAGCAGCATGGTTAGAAGCCAGGTCCAGCTGGTAAGTCTGTGGTGGGGGGAGGGAAGGGACATGGTGGGGCAGATTGAGGCCCCTGCAGTGAGGGAGGGAGTGCGGCTGGGGCTGGGGCAGGCGCTGTCCAGCCAGGGTGGGGTGGGGTACAGGATGGAACCATGGTTCATCCCAGGGAGGGGGGTGGCTCCTGCCACTGTGTGCCCCCTGGATCTGTGTGAAGGGTGGGGTGGGCTGCTGCTACAGGCTGGGGCCAGGGTCTGCACCAGGCTCTTCCCAGCTGGGGGCTGGGCTGGGCTGTGCTCCAGGTGAGCAGCAACAGTGCTGGATGCGGGGCTACTGGGGGGGTGCTGCGGTCACCCCAAAATTTGCCAAGCCTGCCCCCCAGTACCGCCCTCTTAGCGCCACCCCAGCCCAGCCCAACCCCCTGCTGGGAAGAATGCAGTGCAGCCCCAGCCCACAGTGGCAGCCCACCCTGCCCCACACAGATCTGCCCCCCATACTCTCCTGGGGTGCCAGCAGTGGCAGAAGCCATCCCTCCTCCCCTCTGTGCCCCTGGACAAGCCATGGCTCCATCCTGTGTCCTGCCCCAGCTGGGCAGCCCCTGCCCCAGTGCCAACCCCACTCCCTCCCTCACCATAGGGGGCCTCGATCTGCCCCTCCCACATGCCCCTTGCCTTCCCTCACAACAGATTTACCAGTCAGAAGCCACTCTCCACACTGGGGAGCTGCATATCAGAATCAGATCGGTATCGGCTGATATGGCTCATTAAAAATTGGCCATTGGTAATGGCCCAGAACATCTCTGTCGGTGCACCCTTAATAATATCCCAGTTCTTCACAAACATGATTCAATTTGCCAACATTCCTTTTTAGGGAATGGTGGTATTATCCTCCTTTTATTCATGGGGAACTGAGGCACAGACTCACAAGTGTGATGATGAAATACAATAAAGGTAAGTAATACCTGGTAAATCTGGGTTCCCAATTTGAGATGACCAGGGCATGATTTTTCAAAGTACTTTGCATTCTATAACATTTATTTTCCTCAAGGTAGAGTTCCCATTGATTTTTTTAGCTGCATCTGCAAGTGACCAAGTTTCTGAAATAAAAACCCAGGGATTCAAGTCAGTCACCCAGAGAATAAAAAATACACAGTGGCAACCTATGGAAAGTTTGATTTAAGTGGCTTGACTAGCATCTTGTGGGAACTCTAGCAGTGGTAGGCTTAGAATCTGTTTCTCTAGAACATCAGTTAACTTCCTTAAGCACGAGACCAACTTTTTGGAGGGACAGAGGAGGTGGTGCTGGGCCTCCTTTACCCAATCACAGTGGGATGGGGCAGTGCCCAGGACCCAATCCCAGTGTGCAGGAGCAGAAGAGGGCAGTATCAGGCCTCAGGACCTAATCCAGCCAGCAGAGAGGCCCCACACCACTCATCTGGTCCATGGAGCCAAAAGGTTGAGTACCGATGTCCCAAAACATCAATTTCCTACCTTGATGAATTAGACCAAGAATCATATTATACCATTTTGACTTGTGATATTCCGACACTTTTCAAAATCATTTTGATCTTTTTGGAAAAAACAGTGGCTTAATGTGTATTGTGTTGAGGTAATGAACCTAAAAGTACAAGATCAGATTCTTCTTTCAGTGGAGCTCCACTGACAATAGTGAAATTACATCAGAACTTGAAAGAGAATTTGGCCCTCACATTTTTTAATACGTACATTTAAAGAACAGCCTGCCATAGATTCATCACTGTACTCTAAAGCTGAGGCACCTAATAATAAATAAAATATTCTACCTTACCACAATCATAGTTCATTTACTGACAGCTGCCTCTTTAATTAGAAGACTGTTCCAGCTGTTGCTGAGTAACTGAACCCAAGTATAATGATTTTCAGTTAAAAAACCACTTGTGGTAAGCAATCTGGAACTGTTTTAGGACACAATAGGGATCCATTACAGACTGGCCACTTTCTAAGCAGCAGCAGCATTGTGGCTAAAGAAATAGGTCACAGCTGCCCAAGTGCAGTGGGACTAAAGCCAGCAACTATTACTAAATAAGAGTAAAGGAAGACTTTAAAGCACTTTGTATTAATAAAATTGGTCCTCTTCTACAAATGCAGGGGCCAATCCTTACTCAAGTCAGCAACCCTATTAAACATTTTCTTGTGAAGTAAGAGCTTCAGCATCTGGCCACAGTGGAATATGATATTTATTCAATTATTTTAAAAAAAGCATTGCCTTTTCTATAGAAACAAGTGACTTGAATAAAAACAGATGTTGAAACAGTACTACAAAGCAACCTCCAAGTAAACTTTAATGCCAAATCAAATCTCTAACGTTACATTTTCCCACAGCTCAGAGAAGGCCAGTTTTGTGGTCAAATGCTGCCTGTGATCTTATTTTATACTTTAAGCATGCATTTGATTATAAGGAAAACTTAAAAACAAACAAACAAACAAAACTCTAATTGTGGTGTCCAGGAGCGCTTGCATCTGAAATATGAAACAGGAGAGCATCTTTTTCAGTAGCTCTGAGAGAATTTCAAATTTTGACTGCAATCTGCCTTAAAGCATGTTGAAAAGAAAAAGTAATTTTTCTAAACCATTACCACATCAGATGCAACCTTCTTATCCACACCTACTCAGGCCCGTTGTAATCTCTGCCCTATTTTTTTCCTTGCATCCTTTCTTGCTCAACACACTTTCCTTCTAGTTCCCTTTCTCTCCCTCATGCCACCTTTCATGCTCCCTCTGCTTAGAATGCTTTGGGTGAGATGCTGACCTGGTTGAAGTCTTGGCATCCACTTCCTTCACTTCTCCAGGATCTCTCTTCAAAGGCACTTCAAGCAGCTTCTCTTCAGCAGTAATTGTTACACAGTTCCTGTTATGAACTATTGTCCTATATCTTGATTTGTATTTGTCTTATGCAGATTGTAAAGTATTCATATCATACTGATAGCTGTGTGAACTAATGCCTGTGAAAATTATGCTGCATAAATATTTTATTATCCATTTGTGTATTCAAACCATCCATTTCTAGACTGGAAGATGGATGCCTGTTCAGCATAGCTCTTCTTTATTGCATTTAATATAAGCTAAATTTTCACTATCCTTGGTCAATATGTGTTAAGGGTATTACACAATTTTGCAGTTCTCTCTTCCTACTTATGGTATCCTGGTTGAATTTTTCAGGGGCTGTTATCCTTGACACAACATGATTAGTCAGACATGTTGCCACTGAACCTCTGTTAGTTGATATTTTGGACTTCTGACTCAGTTGTTTTGTTATCAGAGAACACAAATAGCAAAGGTGTTCTTGACCAATAAAAGATGTACATAGTCTCAGTTTTCAGTGGAAACAAGTCTGTTCATAGTCCTGCTGAGAATTTACATCTGTTTCAGTTTGAACTGAAATACTATATGAAAAGTAATGTTTCAAGAATGATTTTTAATGCCTCTGGTTATTATTCTTGTTTTGGACCAGAGGAAGACTGATGGTGTTTCTGTAATATGTTTGCTTTCTTTATTCACCATTGCCAATCTTAATATATTAACTAGTCTCTTTAAGAAACAAATGTACTGGCAATGGACAACATTTTTCAAGTAACACAGTATGCAATTGTGTATATAAACAGCCTTATTTTCTCCATGAACAGAAAAGATTTTTATGCTTACAGTATTTACTTTGAAAGACTAGAAGAACTGAGCTCATTTCTGCTGTGCTTGAGGGCTTAGCAGCTTACTATACAAGAGGATTCTACATGCCAGTGTATGCTGCAGAGAAGACCTTACTAGTGGTTTTCATAGTGCAATGTGTATTTGAAGCATTGGGAACATGGACAATTGATTTGAGTGCAGCCACATCCTTAAAAGGATAGAGTAAACCAAAATAAGACCCAACCACAAAGTGATCTCTTGCTGTTTTCTGCCATATCCAGCACTTTAAAGATGTTCTAAGCCTTTCCTTAGATGGGACTTGAGTCTCCTGCTGGGACTTAAAGGCAGAGGTTCCTGGCTAGAGGGTCTCAGTTGTCATCTTTGGGATCAGGAAGGAATTTTCCCCCATAGTCAGAGTGATACGGACTGTGGAAGTTCTTGCCTTCCACTATAGTGGGGTGGGTGTGGCCTAGGGATTTAAAAGGTTATAAATGTATTTAAATCATTAATGCATTACAGTTAACATTTAAAACAGGCTACATTGTGTGAATTATTGCATGGTTTACCAGTACTACCCTTTCCAGAGGCAGCCCAGCCTGCTTTTGCATACTGCCTGCCTCTTCCACCAGCAGTTTTGCCTGCATAAATAAAAGTGCTGGGGCTGGGGGAGCCGAGCCAAGCGAGCCTTCTCCCCAGAGGAAGAGAGGCGAGGAAGGGGAGGTAGGACAGGATGTAATGGCCGGCACCAGGAGCGCCTCTTGCCTCTTGCATGTGTCTTGCCCTGTGGCAAGCAGATCTTGTACTGGCTACTCCATAGATATGTGTTACTGGTTAACCAAAATCGTGATCTGGAGTGTTAAAAAAATTCACAGGTAGCATCATCAGGTATTAGCTGATGGGTTGTGACGTGAACACTTCTGCTATGGCCCCCAGCCTAAGCAGCGTGTACCTGCTGGCTGGCATTGCTCCGCCTGATATCAGAAGAGCAGCGGCCAGCAGTACAGAATGATCGAGACAACCTAAAGATATGAGATGCTCATTGTATAACCATCCCACAGGACACAAATGTCTGAAGTCACAGAGGAGCTTCCTCACCAGCACCCAACATCTCAATGTCACACCCAAGGCGATGCAACTACAGATGTGGAATGAGAGGGTGAAGAAAATACCTGACAGTGAAAAAATGTACATTCTAGCAGCTAAGTCCTGACCACCAGGGGCTGACAAATCATGACAAAGGTGGCGATGGCATTGTCTCAATTGCATGTGTACCAGAGTCTGACATTCCAAGGAATTAATGAAGAAATGGGACTATACCATCAGTTCAACCACCTGTTACTATGGCACAAAACCTCAGACTGTGCAACACCTGCTTCAGTGCTTGCTGCTCAAAGGCACATGTACAATGAACAATCTCACAAAGTACAACAAATGAGTACAAGCATGTATAACAAAATGGTCAAATGTGAGGTACAGACATGAGAAGAAGTTTGGTTAAATGGTTAACCATTATAATATATATAATTAGAAGAGTTTAAATGGCTAATTTTAAAAATTATATTTACATCCCTAGTGTGGCCTTCTACCTGAGATCTCTTGCGCATATATTAACACCCTTTTAAGCAGTATGTTGGTCGCTGTGGTTCTCCTGCCTTACCTGTGGCAAGCTAGGGTGTTATGTCTTGCATTGTGTCAGGGTTGGCAATAGCTGAGTAAGAGTTTAGGTTATGGATTTATATAGGATGGTTTGGATAAGGGATGATCCTTCCTCAAGCAGGGGCTGGATTAGATGACCTCTGGTGGTCCCTTTTAGCCCTACTTCTCTACGATTCATTTGCTTTTGGCCCTGTAAATGTTGAAGCCTCACTCCATCAACATCATCATCATCATTCTCTTCCTCACTTCTTAAGAGCCTGTTCATAACCTGGCACTTTATTAGGTTCATTAGGTGTTAGGCCTTGTATAAATTTAAAGCAAAAAGATGTAGTTAGAGAGCTTTTTATCTTAGTTAAAGAACAGGGACAAGATATGGGTACCCAGAAATGGGCTGCACAAGTACGAGAAAGCAGTTTTGGTCTGCACTATAGGCATGGTCTCAGCACATCTACACTATGTCAGTTTTTTTGTTTTTTTGAGAGTAACAAAAGGAGACTTTGGAGAAGAGACTTGAAGGAAGATATTTGTTTGCTTGTTTGATTCATATCTCATCTTCCACAAAAAAGGTCAGGGCATCTTTCAATAAAAACAAGATAAACTATAAAAAACAGATAAAATATTAAAATGAAACAGTAGTGAAACAACTCCACAAACAGTGCTGCAAACAATATCCCCCAAATTAACCCTGTCTGCTAAAACTTTCCCAAATGAAAAGGTCTTCCAAAGCTTCCAGATGTCCAGGCTGGGGCTCTGACTGGTCGCAAGGGAGAGCTCTGTGAGATGTTTACTGGGAATTGCTCCCAAGTGTGAAGGGCAGTGTGGAAGAAGCACAGTCATGTGTTATAAAAAATAAACAGATGAGCAGTTGGCTTGACTGGAGGTGGTGCTTGACATACTGAAAGTGAAAGACGATAGATAGTGTGAGAACAGGCCATGGAGGATCCTGACAGTGAATTTAAGTAGCATAAAGGAGAAGGCAGAGCAAGTAGAAGGAGGCAAAATAGAGAGAAAACACTATTAAAACTTTCGGCAAGCACAACATAATTTTTTTTCAGGATATTTACACTTGTTCTCTTCTTTTATGAACAGATATTTAGCAGTTCAGATAAAGAAAATTAAGAAGTTACCTTGACTAGAAGTTAGCCAAGGTGCCTATGGTGTAGAAAATGTAAACTGAGATTCTGTTTTCTCTACCTCATCCCAAAAGGAGACAACATCCAATGGACCTGAAAAAATAGCAAATTCTAATTGATAAAAGAAAATATTTTTTAACTCACAGAGCAATAGAGAATATGGATACTAGACTAAATTAGCCAAATATCTGATGCAAGATGACAATTCGTAGGGAAAATTGAGACAGGCTAGTCTGCTTACTGTTTAATGTCCCAGTGAGTTTGTTAAATTTTCTGTATTGTGTCACGATGTTGAGTACTGTCCATACAATTTGATTCTCTGTTTTGTGCATCGTCAGTAATTATCTTGTTGAATTTCCATTATTTTAGGTTCTATGAAAATAGTTAACTGACAAATGGCAATGCTTAACTTTGTGCAGTTGTGAAAAATAATGGAAAGATTTGCAAATGACTCTGGGTATTTGGGGACAAGAATTTGTACATGAAATGCATGTTCTGTTTCACTGTTCCAGGTATTCCAGGACCTTGGCACATCGGTACTCTCTGGGGCCTTTAAGGGATATAACATCTGCCTCTTTGCATATGGACAGACGGGTTCAGGAAAGACATACACAATGATGGGAACTCCAGTGAGTTACAGCATCCAGTCCATTCTCTTGCTCTTTTTCAGAAAAGAAAATCTGTTTAGTAAAATTTTAAATTCATAGTTAATGCCCCAGTTAAGCAAATTATTTGCCATGTTTTACTTAGGTATATCCTTGCATAAAGTTAAGTACTTGCTTAAGTCCATACCTGAATGATATAACAACAGCTACGATTCTAAGTATGTGGTTTAGTAAAAATGTTTCCTCTGGGTGACCTTAGTCCTTTTATTTTATAGAAGTGATTTATCTGTTTTGCTGAAAATATTCCATACCCTGAACTTCTAGTTATTTGTAGCAACTACCTTGTAACACCACAAAACAATGTTATCTCTCTTGCTTTGACAGTCAAACCCATGTTGAAGGTAAATTATTTTCACAAAAGAAAAAAAGTATATAATTCTTTAGGCCATCTTTCAGCTTTAAATTAGTAGTCCAGCCATGGGAACATGACACTCAGTGGAGGCTGGCAAACCTACTTGAGACCCTGAAAAAGTTAGATTAACCTGAGTCTCCATGCGATTGCAGCTGGATTGCTGCCAAATGTCCGTGCTATCTCTCACTTGTTTACACCATGATGGTCAAACTCCAGCCCATAGGCCACAGTTATTGGGCCACATTGTCTGGAGTGTGGGGATCCCCATGGGTCTGGATGTTTGGTGGCAGGGGAGTAGTAACATTGGTTGTTGCTCCTTGTGTGCACTAGGTCATCTAGCCATGGGGGGTCAGCACAATCTGGTAGGTACATGGCTGCATCTGGCATGCAAGGTTGGGTCAGTGCATGGCTAGACTCAGTGTGTGGGGTCTTTTTGGGATCTGGCATGAAGAATCAGGCTGGTGTGCAAGTGGATCTGGTGTGCAGGGTCAGGATAGTATGTGGCCAGATCCAATACACAGCTGGATCCTGTGTGAGGGATTGCTCCTGTGTGCTGACCCCATTCATGGGATCTGGTTTATGGACTAGCCCCACCCAACTTATCCAGCCACAGGGTTGGAGGGTTGAGAACCACTGGTCTATGCTCCACTGCAGTCACAATGATAATTGTAGTGTAGACATGACAAGTGGAGGTATTTCAGCTTTACAAGATACACAAGATACACAAGATGATATCCAGAGTGGGTAACACTGGTATCAGAGTACTCACAGATACAGCCCCCATTCTATCTATAGAACATGTCTTGGCTTCAGCGGATTCTGCCGGAGGTAAGCGGGCTCGTGGTGGGAAGGGGTTAACTCCTTGCTCCCTGGGAGGAGGCCGCTGCCTGGTGCCGGGCCGGGTCAAGCCCCCGCCCAGGACCCTACTTGGCCCAGCCCCCCAGGGAGCCCCACGACCAGGCTGCGTAAACAGGCACTCGAGTTAGCGTGGAGTTCGCGCAGGACAGGGCGTGGGAGGGCACGAGACCCTGCCTGCGACCCCCCAGAGTAGTCAGCCCCAGCCGTAGCCAGCCTACCAGAGGCATGACACAGATGGGCACGCGCCACACCCTGAGGGTCCCCTCGGGCTCTGCGGCCCCGCCATTGGGCACCTCAGAGACGGCCACCCAGACGGAGCCCATGGTTCTGGGCTCCACGCAGACGGAGCCCCTGGCTCTTGGCTGCAGGGGCTGCCTGTCCCTTTTTCAGGCTCCGGGGCCCGGGAGCATGGCCACCTCCCCTTGCGGGGTCTGCTCCCTACTGGGGTCTCTGGCGCGCCAGCTGGAGGAGCTCCAGGCCACAGTCCAGAGACTGCGTGCCATCAGGGACTGTGAGCAGGAGATAGACTCCTACTGCCAGGCCCTTCTCCCCCAGGAGCCGCAGGGGAGAGCACCGTCTCCCTCCATGACTAAGGAGGACTCTGGGACCTCCCGCTCTGCCCAGTCAGGGGCATGGACCAAGGTGGTCAAGGGCCCTAAGGCCCGCCGCACCAAGGCCCCTCCCTTGCCGGAACTTAGCAACAGGTTTGCACCTCTTGCAGCCCCAGCAGAGCCTGCTCAGTTGCCAGCTCCTGCAGGCAACCCAGGCTCAACCACAGCTACTGGCCCTGCTCTCCCCAAGTCAAAGCGAAAGGTGTTTCTTGTGGGAGACTCCATGCTGTGGGGCACTGAGGGGGCAATCTGCCGCCCCGACCCCTTAGCCCAGGAAGTCTGCTGCTTCCCGGGGGCCCGCATCCGAGACATTGCGGAGAGGATCCTGCAGCTCCTCCGGCCCACAGACCACTACCCCATGCTCCTTATTCACGTGGGCACCAATGACACGGTTCGGAGCACCCCCCGCCAGGTCATGAGGCGCTACAGGGAGTTGGGAGCGGGGCTTAGGGGTCTGGGAGCTCAGGTGGTGTTTTCATCAATCCTCCCAGTCTCGGGCTATGGGCTGAGGAGGGAGAGGAGGATCCACACAGTGAACCAAAGACTGCGGTGCTGGTGTCATCGGGAAGGCTTTGGCTTCCATGACCACAGCCTGCTCTTTGGCGAGAGAGGCAGCGAGCTGCTGGGAAGAGATGGCCTCCACCTCTCTCCCCTGGGGAGGAGGCTCTTCTCAGCCAGGCTGGCTGACCTGCTCCACCGGGCTTTAAACAGCCCGCTGGGGGATGGGGGGACTAGTGCCACTGCTGGCCCGCTGAGCGACCCTTGCAAAGCCAGCAGACCAAGGCACTTAAGGGAGCCCACCCCTGCCCCAGCCCCAGCCCTGGCACAATCTGTGGGCAAGGCAAGAGCCCCTCAGGGCACACTTGCCTGCCTGTACACTAATGCCAGGAGCCTGGGTAACAAGCAGGAGGAGCTTGTCCTCCTGCTCAGTGCAAAGAATTATGACGTCATTGGGATAACGGAGACCTGGTGGGACTCCACCCATGACTGGACCATGGGTATAGAAGGCTATACCCTGTACAGGAGGGATCGTGTTGACAAAAAGGGCAGGGGTGTAGCTCTCTATGTGAAGGAAAGCTACATGTCCCTGCAAGCTGATGTTGGCGACCGGCATGGACAGCTAGAGACCCTCTGGGTAAAAATTCGTGGGAAAAATGGCACAGGGGACACAACGGTGGGAGTCTACTACAGACCTCCCACTCAAAGTCCCAAGCTTGACCAGGAGTTCGCCCGGGAACTGACTGAGGCCGCTTGCTCCAGGACCTTGGTTGTCATGGGTGACTTCAATTACCCGGACATCTCCTGGGAAGATCACTCAGCAAAATCCAAGCGGTTGCAAAGCTTTCTCTCGTGCGTGGATGACCTCTACCTGACTCAAGAAGTCTATGGGCCAACGAGAGGCAAAGTGCTGCTCGACCTGGTACTGGCTACGGGGGACAACCTAATCGGCGACCTAGTGATCGATGGGAAGCTGGGTGACAGCGACCACGAGCTGATCACCTTCACCATCCGCCGTAAAGCTGGCAAGTCAGTCAGCAACACAGAAGTCCTTGACTTCAGAAAAGCCGACTTTGACAAGCTCAAGAGGCTTGTCGGTCAGGCCCTCAGGGACTGTGACCCCAGGGAGATGGGAGTTCAAGAAGAGTGGTTGCTTCTCAAGGAAGCGATCCTCAATGCACAAGCTAAATGTATTCCAAGATGGAGGAAAGGCAGCAAGAAGGCACAGCAGCCCTCCTGGCTCTCTAGGGATCTAGCAGACCTCCTGCGGCTAAAAATGAAGGCCTACAAAGGATGGAGGATGGGATTCACCTCCAAGGCGGATTATTCTGCACTGGTCCGGTCCTGCACGTAGCAAACCAGGAAAGCCAAGGCTGCAACTGAACTCCAACTAGCTTCAAGCATCAAGGACAACAAAAAGTCCTTTTTCAGATATGTGGGGAGCCGGAGGAAAAGCAAGGGCAACGTTGGGCCCCTGCTAAACCAGATGGGGCAACTGACAGCTGACGCCCAGGAAAAAGCCAACCTGTTAAATAGGTACTTTGTGTCAGTCTTTCATCAGTCCCATGGGACGCCCATGCCTGCTATAGGACAGGGAGATCCAGGTGATGGGGATCCCCTACCCTCCATAAATGCTGACCTCGTGAAGGAACACCTTGAGAAGCTGGATACCTTCAAGTCAGCTGGCCCTGACAATCTGCACCCCAGGGTACTCAAGGAGCTGGCGAGCGTCATAGCCCAGCCCCTGGCACGGATCTTTGAAAACTCCTGGCGCTCTGGTGTAGTGCCCGAAGACTGGAAGAAGGCCAATGTGGTGCCGATCTTCAAGAAAGGGAGGAGAGTGGATCCGGCTAACTACAGGCCCATTAGCCTGACTTCTATCCTGGGGAAGAGCTTAGAAAAGTTTCTTAAGGAGGCCATCCTTGATAGACTGGCCCAGGCTAATAGTCTAAGGGATAGCCAGCACGGGTTTGTTGCGGGTAGGTCTTGTTTGACCAATCTCATTTCCTTCTATGACCAGGTGACCTATCACCTGGACAAAGGAGAAGAGATTGATGTCATATATCTTGACTTCAAAAAAGCCTTTGATCTGGTATCCCACGATCACCTCTTGGCCAAACTGCCCAGTTGTGGCCTTGGCTCCACCACGATCCGCTGACTGGGAAACTGGCTCTGTGGTCGGACCCAGAGGGTTGTAATCGATGGCAGTCACTCATCGTGGTGCCCTGTGACCAGTGGGGTCCCTCAAGGCTCCGTCCTGGGACCCATACTGTTGAACATCTTCATTAATGATGTGGACATTGGAGTCAGGAGTGGACTGGCCAAGTTTGCCGATGACACCAAACTTTGGGTAAAGCATCCACGCTAGAAGATAGGCGGGTGATCCAGGCTGACCTGGACAAGCTCAGCAAATGGGCGGACGAGAACCTGATGGTGTTTAACACCGAAAAATGCAAGGTTCTCTACCTTGGGAGGAAAAACCTGCAGCATCCTTATAGGCTCGGCAGTGCTACGTTGGATAGCACTACAGAAGAAAGAGACTTGGGGGTCATCATTGACCACAAGATGAACATGAGCCTCCAATGCGATGCTGCGGCTAGTAAAGCGACCAAAACGCTGGCTTGCATCCATAGATGCTTCTCGAGCAAATCCCGGGACGTCATTCTCCCCTTGTACTCGGCCTTGGTGAGGCCGCAGCTGGAGTACTGCATCCAGTTTTGGGCTCCACAATTCAAAAAGGATGTGGAGAAGCTTGAGAGAGTCCAGAGGAGAGCCACGCACATGATCAGAGGTCAGGAAAACAGATCTTACGATGACGGGCTGAGAGCCACGGGACTCTTTTGCCTGGAAAGGCGCAGGCTCAGGGATGATCTGATGGCCACCTATAAGTTTATCAGGGGTGACCACCAGTTTCTGGGGGAACGTTTGTTCACCAGAGTGCCCCAAGGGATGACGAGGTTGAACGGTCACAAACTCCTGCAAGACCGTTTCAGGCTGGACATAAGGAAGAATTTCTTTACTGTCCGAGCCCCCAAGGTCTGGAACAGTCTGCCAGCGGAGGTGGTTCAAGCACCTACATTGAACACCTTCAAGAGTAAATTGGATGCTTGTCTTGCTGGGATCCTATGACCCCAGCTGACTTCCTGCCCTTTGGGCAGGGGGCTGGACTCAATGATCTCCCACGGTCCCTTCCAGCCCTAATGTCTATGAAATCTATGGATTCCTTTGAGAGGTGGTGTGGCTGGCAGCGCTGTAAACTGTCACTTATCCAGCTCTGAGAATGTTCCAAGGTGGTGAGTTGTTTGACCTTCTCCATGATTACTGCTTTTGTATTGCTCCATTCCCTGTAGTTTTTCCTACACTTATTTAAATTACCCTTTACAGGAAAACCTGGGACTGCAATCATAACATATAATTTTTTTGTTTTGTTTTCCTAAAAGGCATCCATTGGGCTGACACCTCGTATATGTGAGGTATTTAGTTCTTTTACTAACTTGCATTTGTTTAATCTGTTTTTTAAATGGGGGGGAAGAGGGGTTTCTCATTTTAAAAGATCTTTTGGTTCTTGCAGGGCCTTTTTTCAAGAGAGGATGATTATTCAGAACAGCCAGCATCTTGCAGAGTAGAAGTCAGGTAGGAGAGTCACTGATTTTAGCTATATGTACTAAAATGTTTTCTAAAGTTTGTTTCTATAGGCCAACATATTTGATCCTTTTTTCTCTGGAATGTCAGCCATTTGGGGTGGAAAATCAAATTGGCAGATACGTTCCATCTCACAAAGTTGTTCTATATTCAGATCCAGTTCATGCAGATGCACCACAGCTTGATCTGGTGCTCAGAGTGCTCCATAGCTAGATCCAGTGTGTGAGGTCAGACAGGTACACAGGGTTGCTTGGTGGCCACATCTGGCATGCAGGGCTGGGTCAGCACATGTGGTTGTTGTGCACTTAGGTCTGGCATGTGGGGCCAAGCTGGTGCATCAAATCATACCTACAGACCAACCCTATGTGCTGACCCTATGCAGGATCTGGCCTGTGGACCAGCTTCGTGTCACTCATCTGACCTACGGGGCTGGAAGGTTAAGCACCACTGCTTTAGCATGTCAACAGTCTTTATAAACAGCTAGCAGCTGTGGGTAATTTTTTCTCCTGCTTCTTGGCAATCGATGGCTTCTCAGCTCCTTTTTAAATGTCTGTGCAACATGTAAGAAAACATGATGAGAGGGGCAATGAAGAGGAATGCTTTAATTTTTTTTTAACAGGAAATGTCCCTGCCAGGGCTGCAAGCTGCAAGTGCAAATTTTCATTGTCCAAGGAACAGTTAGTGATTTTTTTTTTTAAATAGCAGGTGGCAGAAAGATGACATATTCTTCCTCCTCTTTTTCTTCAGTTTCCTTGAAATCTATAATGAGCGTGTCCGAGATCTGTTAAAGCAGTCTGACCACAAGAAACCTTATACGCTTCGTGTCCGAGAGCACCCTGAGACAGGTCCATATGTGCAAGGTGAGACAGAATTTCAGTTTGGATTACAAATGAATGCACACATATCCATTATATTTGTTCAGTTGCATTTCCAGCATGATCTTTGTCATTCCCATTGTTTTCCCAATCTTAAGAGGCTAATATGAAACAGTTTGAGGGATTCAAAATGCTCCCAGCAAGATATATGAAATCCAATAATTCTTAACAGAAAATATGAAATTCTAGCAGAAGGACTTGCTTTATGTGTGTAATTTGAATGCATTTAATAAAACATAGAATAAAATATTTCCTGTACTGGATCAAGCCACTGATTTTTTTTGAGCCTGATAATCTGCTTCCCACAGCAGCTGCAAATCAATGTTTCCTTAGAAGATAAAATAATAATGGTCTTGACTCACACTAGGTAGATAGAGATTTCTTTGCAACACACTGAAAGAAATAGGAAGAATGCCTTTCTTGAAACTGACATGGCCGTTTAGTTGACTTCTATTTGCAAAATCTGAGAAGGTTCAGATTTGCATGTTGATTGCAGACATTTTGGTCTGCTTACTTTAATTTACTTTTTCAGAAATCTACTCTGATCAGTAAGGTCATGGACATCATTTACACTTTTCATTTTGTGACCGGCCTGATCTGTACCTGGTATAGGTCTAGGCCAGAGGAGCAGAGGTGCATTAGGTGTCATCAGACGAAAGATCTTACCATATTAAATCATACCTGCTACAACAACCAAATGTATAGGGGGCTTGGCTTTTAGATCATAAGAGAAGGAGGTTAAATCATAGGAAATAGTAGTAAAGTTAAGGTCTGTATCAGATTCCTAATTTCATATTATTAGCCCTTGACTCTTTTTTGAACTACAATTCTCTAATTTCCTGATTTTCAGATGCATGTGTTCATTTCAGTAGAACTTGAACATTAAACTTAGAACTTTGCAGTTTCCAGACTTAGATCTACTGTATTTTCAGCACATCTAACCCACACCTCCCCCCAAAACCAGCTAGTGGAAATAGGGGTGTACATTATATGTAAAATACATGTCCCCGTGGGTCTGGAAATTTGGTGTCATGGGAGCAGTGGCAGTGTTAATTGCCATAGTTCTGGGAACCATGATAATTAATACTCACTGTTTCCCCAGCACCAAATTTCTGGATCTGAGGGAGTCTCCCAGCCAGATGACCTGGCCTCATATACTGCATCATGCTGGCATGTGAGGTTGGTCCATAGCTGGAATTGGTGTGCTTGATCAGACTGGACGTCAGGTCAGACCTGATGCAGCATGTTGGACCTGGTGCACAATCCTGGACCTAGCATGCTAGGTTTGTCCATGGGCCCCATCCAGCTCACAGGACTGGCTGCAGGCTCAGCTCCCTAGCTGCTGCTGCTTAGTTAATACAAGAAAGATTTTTTCCCCTTCATGCTGCCTTTCAAAAACAGGGTGCATATTATATAAGGGGGATGTGATGTATGCAAGAAAAAATATGGTATTTAAAAAAAAATCTACTGGAATTTTGTTTGCATTCTTTTTTTTAATTATCTTTTTATAGTCCTCATCATTCTACTTACAATCTTTTCCCCTCTGAATTCTTCCTGCCATTTGTTGTCTTTACTTCCCTTTTGCCTCTGCCTGAGCTTCAGAAGCATTACATAAATACCAATTGCTGCTGTGTGATTTTGTTGATAGTATGCTATGCGGAGTTTGTCCTGTACAGAGCCAAAGAATCTACTTGGTGACTGACAGAAAATAAAATAATTCCTACAGAATCAATATGCTACTAGCAGTAGCAGTAACCAAGTGATTTTTAAGGCTGTATAAAGCATCTTACTGGTGCGGAATAGGGAAAGAGACCTTTCCAGAGTAATGCAGACTTTAAAAATGGGTCTTGTTTGTTTGGAAAGTAAATATTCCCATTTCCTTTTTAATGTGTTACTAACCACTATGTCTCCACAGTGGGCAAAACTCCAAATTGCCTTTGGAATTACTGATGCTGCCAACTCTTGGCTGATCACCAAGTGGTTTGTAATATACTCGATACCTGGGAAGTACTCCTTTTAATGTGTGAAATGCACATAAGAGAAGTGTATTGCTTCTGTCATTAGATCAAATACTAATTTGCTCTGGCTTTAAATGTAGGCCTTTGTCTCCACTGATTTTGTAAATTTCTTTTTTCTCCAAGCCTTCCTTTCTTCTGACTCCTTATCATTATCATGCCACTTAATTTTATGCATGATTTTTTTAAGCAGGTGGGAAATGAAAATGGAAAATCAAGCTAAATGCGTTGTCTTTTTAAAATAGTTGGATACATTGAAACCCATTAATAATGTTTGTAGTCAATTATATTAGCTGTACAAGCTAATATAATAATAGTTTATAACACTTTTCCTTCAAGAATCTCAAGATGCATTACAAACAATAAGTAAGTCTCACAAGTTCAGTGCAAAACAGGTATGTTATTCACAATTTAAGGGTAATTAAACTGAAGCAAAGAGGTGCTCGATGACTTGCCCATGGTCCTACAGCAAGGCAGTGATGGAGCGAAAAACATAATCCTGGTATCCTGATTCCTGCTTCTCCCACTAACCACTATTTACATATCAGTTACTGATAATTTCACAGATTTCATAGACATCAGGTCTGGAAGGGACCTCGGGAGATCATCGAGTCCAGCCCCCATAATGATCAGTTTTTATATATCAGAACATGAACTAGTCACCTTGGAGCCAGAGAGGAGATTTCAGACATGCCTTCCCACGCACATTTGGCTAGGTGACGTTCTGGTCATGCCTTTCTATAGAATCAGCACCTGGAGTGTAAATAAAAAAGAACTGATAGGCTGATCCTTTAAAAAAATGAAAACATGAACGTTTGGTCTTCATCATGGTTCTTTGTCTCCTGCTGCTGCTTTTCTGGAATCCTTACTATAACTCTTGCCCAGACCCTGGTCACTGCAAAACTCTACTAGCAAATACTATTTACTTCCTCGAGATCATTTCCCACACTGAAATACAGCTTGCTGCTGCTTTTTCTGCCAGTAGGCTTCCCTCAAACCTGCATATCTAAAGTTCTTGGTTTCACTGATTCCAGAGTTTCCTTGATCTGGGTGAAAACAAGTCACAGTTGGGACCTAAGTCTCTTAATGTGTCACTGTAGTAGGGAAAACTCCTGTTGTTTCAGAGGTAGTCCTTCATAAAATAAATCTATTTTTATTTTCTAGTTTGGATATTGTATATTTATTGTTATCCTTTTAAATAGGAATTTGTTAACCAGATGTTTCCTACAGTATTACTTGTAACAAGGACTGTGGAGACACGGTTGTATGCTTTCCCTTATACCGCCCCCTTCCCTGATTTTTTTTTTTTTTTTTTCCATTTTGTAGTATGAGAACAGTGTAATAAAAACACATTATGCCAGTCAGGGAGTGCCCTTTTTTAGGTTACATCAGGAAATTCCATGGAGGCAGCCCTCCCTTCCCCTGCTGTTCATATCATTGTGGGCCTTTATGGGGGAGTGATATGTGTTTATCCCTGTAACGAAATTTCAGCTCTTTATAGTTATAAACATAAGTCAAAATACTAGAAATAATTGGCTTCATGCATGAAAAATGAAGTAACTTCTCTGTTGAAGGATGCCATGTGGTAACATTTCAGTATTGCTGTGGGACTGCGTGAATAGAATTGATTTGCCACTGATGAGTCAGTGTCCTGGGGTTTGTAGTCAGATGACTTAAATGCATGGTACTCTGTGTGTGTGCTTAAAACTATAATTGTTTATATCACGGGAGCCAGTGCTTCACATATTGTTTTTATTTGGTTTTTGGAGAAAGATTGATAAAGAGGAGCTCTGATGCCTGCAAAAGGGTGCTCACTAGCTAGCTCACATGGCAGGTGAGCATGGGTAGGACAGTTCACACATTTCGTGCACTGCTGATCAGTATAGGTCAGGGATTTCAAACTTACTCGGCTTTGTGGGCTGGATGAGTAGCCTGCAGCTGGTTTGCAGGCCAGATCAAACCAACAAACTGGCCCCACATTTCAAATCCAGCACGTGTCCTGGAGTGGCCAGAGTGGGCACCACCTGTGGCACAGTCCTGCTTCTGCCACTCCGGGGCTGTGTTGCATGCAGCAGCCGCTCTGCTGCTGTGAGACGTGAGTTGGGACCAGTGCCGCTTGCCAGGTGGGCCCATCTGGCATGCCCTGCCCGTGGCCAGTGGGTCAACTCAGAACCACAGGCAGCACTGGAGGCTGGACCATTTGACAACCCCGGTAAAGGGGTTTTAGGGAAATTTTAACTTGGATGTGTTCTGTAATATACCATGATGGCAAGTTGCTGTAGTCAGTAATTGATGATTTCAGCACTCACATGACCTTGCCTGTGGAAATTTGTTTGTGGAATCTGCATGGGATTGTGCTCAATGAATCCTGTAGCCAACAGCATCAGTGTCTAAACTGTAGCCCTGGTTGTTAGGAGAGCAGTATATTTTTCACTCCTTTATTAGGCAGTTTGCTGCATGGAACAAATGAGCATTGTTAAACTGATGACAGCAAGTCAAACATCAGTGTTCCATTATGTCCACAGTGTTCCACAGTGTATTGCAGCATACCAAGACTTGTCTCTGTATTTCCATTATACTTACTGTGTACAAGGACTTAGAGGTTATGGGGTAACAGAAAACTTGTAGGGGTAAGGAAGGCCTCCCTTTTATCCTCTTATTTTGTCACTGACATAGTTTACTTCAGTAGTCTCTAACACACTGAAATCAGTACCTGGATGAAAAATAGGGAAGAAAACTAGAGAGACTCACCCTTCTAAGGATGTTTAATTACTCTCATATTAGAGGTAATGCATTTTCCATTTGCAAGTGCAGTCAGGAAATTCCAGCTCCCTGCACTAAGTATTTTGAATAATTTCCAACCCATCTTTTTTCAATGTAAAGCCTGCAAGATTCTACCCCTTAAAATGCTGAAAGCATTTCAGTACTTCAGATTGGAATGGTTTCAAAATTCTCCCTTACAGATGGTTGCACTGTTAAGGAATCAGCCTCTTTTAAAGCAGGAAGTGATGCAATCTATTTGGTTACTTTGAGACATTTCTGAGGGAGATTCTGCCTTTGAGACAGAACTAGGAGTTTGCGATCTTTCTTTGATACTTGAAAATGGTGTTTCTTTTCCCAAGCAGCAGAGAGAGAACTTGTTTTTCTTTGCAAAGAACATGTACAGATTTTCATTTGCCTTTTTAAATGAATTGTGGAAAATATATATTTTTAAACCTAACCATCCCCAATACATAATTAGTGTTATTCTTAAGGAGTTAAAAAAACCCCGTAAGAGTGAGTTAGGGAAATAGTCAGTGGTACTTTTTGTACACTCTGTACCTTACTGACACCAGAACTGTTTGGACAATATTTTCCCATTTGATAAAAGACAATTATCGTTGCATCTTTTGGAGCGCAGCATGTAGTAAAACACCAAACAGTAGGATAAGTGCTTTCTGCTTTGTAAACTTTATTATATTTTTGTGTATGCTTAGACTACTGGTGGGATTCATTTAGGTATAATCAGCGATGATCCAGGTAAAAGCATTTATTTTGAGTAAAGTATTACAAGACTAAAATAAATCTTTCATCTTTGGCCCAGATTCAGTCCTTGTTGATAATCAAGCCATCTGTTATCTGAGTACATACCTTGTCTAGCTGAGCTTTAAAATGGACTAGGGTAGAGAGTTAAATTTGACTTACATTCTTACAAGAGATGCATCATTTTATACTCTTCAAGATGCATCTGATTCTCACTGCAGCCTCCCTCATGTCACAAAAGTATGCATACAAAAAGATGACAATGTTTTTCAGGATTTTTATGTTAGTGAAATAAAAGAGGACAAAAACCTTCAGAAACAGCACTTCTCTTCTACCCCACAGTAAAGTTTAGGAAGAGAATATATTTTACAGTGCCTCACACAATTAAATCCTGATCTGCAACCGGGGCTCCTTAAATGCTATTGCAGGACATATAATAAATAGACATAGTAATAGTACAGCATCAATTAATCCTGAGTGGGATTCATCCACTGAAGTCAGCTAAGCATTCTTGCTATAATTCACTTTTTATAATCTGCTAGTAACAAAAAGCATAGAAGCATACTGCCCTCCAGTGGGGCCACATCAGTCACAGTACTGACCTATTACCATCAACTCTGCAATGCAGTATTTCTTGTATTATCTTTTTTTTCTGTGGGCAGCTACATTAATATTATCTCTAGGATCATAACCAGAGTATATTTTATGGAGGTATAAGGCTTTTAAAGTCCGTGTACGGTTTACTGGTAAATGTAGCAGTTTCAGAAAATGGTATTTAGCTAAATAAGTATGTACTTGGAAACTCCCAATGGAGGGCATTGTCATTCTTATTCATTTTCAGTACCTTCCATTTGTAAAAACTGCAAGGTAAGGGCTTATCTGCAAAAGGGTGTACCAGGCTAATTATACTGGCATAATTAAAGGGACAAAATCTTTCTTGTGTAGATGTAGTAATATCACTGCAACAGCATTTATACCATTATAGCTTATTCTTGCATGAAAAGGAGACTAAACTGTATGGAGATAAAAGCTCTTTGCAACTGCTTCCAAAGTAGAGGTTGTACTGGTATAATTATTTTGGCTTAAAAAATCAACTGCCTAATCAAAAGAGTTATGCTGATTGAAAAACTATGGGTGGACCATCCCTGAGTCTTAAATAGAATGTTTGTATCCTCCTGACTGTCACTGAGTAGAAAAATCAAGAGCTAAGAATTAAACAAAGTTTCCTGAATAAAATCTGTTTTTGATTTTTTTGATTTATTTTCTGTTTTTTTAAATTTCCAACAGGTTTGTCTCAGCATTTAGTTACAGACTACAAACAAGTTGTAGGACTTCTGGAAGAAGGAATAGCTAAGAGGTATTTAAAAATAAAAATAAACTCTGTTTCTCCTATTTCTCCCAATGTTGATGGTACAATTACTGGTTTCTCTGACACAGTTGAAAATGGTTTCTTAAATTTAATCAGAAATGAAGAATAATTCATCTAAGAGACGACTTCAAGTCTCCCAAACACTGTATGGTAAATACTGCATAGCATCATATAGCCCTAAATAGTGGTCACAGAGGCCCACAGAAAAGATATTTGCATTGCAACAAAACTGATTTCATCCTGAGGTTTTGGACACACGTACATTTGAAGCCATTTCCAAAAAGGAACATTTCAAAAGAGCAGCAGCTTAAAAAAATATGTTGGGTTAAGTTCTTCAGGGGACATATTTTGACAGGGGCCTCTTAGATTATGATAATGTGCACAGATCAGTCATTAAGGCATCTGTCTGTCTGATACAGGAGTAAATGTTGGAGTTTATGTATATGGCAGCCCCATTCCTGACTAGCAAACCAGAGATTTCTAGTCTTTGGGGCCCTATTCTGCAACTGGGAGCTGTAACAATTCATAATCTCTGGGGACTGGCACAAAGAAGAACTGGAATGCTTGTGCAACAGTGCATAACCTCCACAAGAGATAGCCATAAAAGCTAGAGACAGGCATTACACACAAATTGGTTTAATGATCAGAAACTGGTTTAAACCTATAACAGAACAGATGTTCTGTGCACATAATCCAGTTTCAAAATGGCTGAAACCAGTTTGAGATAAACCTGGTTGAATGTAGTATCAGACTTAATTGATTTGGGTCAAATTGGTTTAAGCAATATCTGTCCCAGACCCCTTGCTGGTTTAAGATAAACCAGACTCCCCCAGCATCTCGGCATGCTCTCTGGGCTGGGCTCTCTGCTCCATAGTAGAGCTAGCCCCTCCCATCTGCTTCCTGGCTGGAGCCCTGGTAGAGGCTGCAGGCACAACAGGGTCTGCCTGGCTTCCCCTGCCCTACCCACCACCTTGCTGCTTGCTGCTTAAGCAGGAATCCACCCCCCTTCCTTCGTCCCTCCCATCTCCCACAGCACGGACCCCAGCCCCACAGACCCTAGGCATGTGGTATGCTAGCTAATACCAAGAGGTGTCTGTGTGTGTGTCTCTCCAATTTCACTGGGACAGGCAGACTGAACAGTGACCACTTAGGAGCTAATCAACAGGTTAGCTGGTAAGCTGTTTAAGAAGAGTTTGAACTAATGGAGAGAGGCTATTCTTTTGCTGATGGGATTATAAACACTATTATCCCCCTGTTGGCTTGCTTGCCTGTCAATTTGCTGCAGACAGTGTAAAGAAGCAGGGAGAGAGATTGAAAAGCTCCGTGTCATCAGCAGATGCATGCACTGCACACCCCTACCTTGCGTCAGAGTGCTAGCAGAGGCTGGGGTCTGGCTACACTCCCATCCCTTGAGCAGCTAGTGGGGAAAAGCCTGGGACATTGCAGGCAGACCTCCCTAATCAGAGCTTCTGCTGAGGCATGGCCACATACCCTGCTTCAGCTCAAAACTGTACAAGGGAAGGGAGGGCTGCTCTAGAGCCCCCTGGCTTTTAGCCTGGGACACTGCAAGCATGTGCCTGAATTTCCTCAGTCCAGGGAGAATGTCTGTCCAGTTACAAACCAGTTCAGCTTAGTCAGGTTAGACTAACCTGTAAAGGTTGAATCAATTCAGGTTCAGGCTTTTTGAATGTCTGTCCCTAGCCAAAAGCACAGGTCTGAACAAAAGTTAATTTGCAAAACTCTAGGGGCATAAAAATGTGTTATTGGTTCCCAATACTTTCTGAAATTTTAGCTGATATGTTTTTATCAATTTAAGGTGTAATGTTGCCTTCATGCAGACCAGCTCTAGCCATTTAAGTTCCGTTTTGAAAGTTTAGTTTAGAGTTCAGTAAATCCTAAGTCTTATGTGGGTACCATGTTTCTGGATGTACTTCACCTAGGATTCATAGAATGAAGATGAGAATCATTGATCTTTTCTTCCTATACACGGTTTTAATTTTTGGAAGAGGTGCAGCAGAGAGTGGTGATTAACATTCCCACCTTATCTTTGTACACAGCCAATGCATCATTAAAGATAATGGGCCTGGATCCAACCAAAGGGCCACCATGGAGCATAAAGCTACCAGTGACTCACGTACATTTCCTATCTGATTCTAATGTATACATTTTATTTTTTGTATTTCATAAATACCCACTAGCTGCTAGTAAACAAACAATTTTATGACAAATATATTTTACAAACGTTTAAAAAATGTTATGCAACATATAGTGCACAGGTACTATAAGATGGCTTTAAGAAAGTAGCACCCTAGCCAGACCAGTAACCCTGAGAGAGAAGGAGAGAGAGTTGTTGTTAGTCAATGATTTCTGTTTCTATTGGCAGCCTTGGGTACCCTCACAACAGGGGAAAGGAAGGTAAATGGAAAGGAGAAGCCTGAAGATGCGGATCACGGTTTCAATATTGATGTAAATTTAAACTGTTACCATTGAGGGAGAAAAGGGAGGTAGAATACCAAGGACACTGCACACATTTTATGCAATGTGTGTATAACAAACTAAAGAAAAGCTGCATCAACACTGAGGCAAGATATATGCAGTGCATTTGTTTTACCACTCAGCACTTGTGATCATTCAATATAAGTTCATAATCAAACTACTAAATAGTTCATTAACAAAATGTTATTTTATATACTAAACTGTTGTATTAATGATTTGAATACAAGGAATAGAAAGCTTACTGACAAGACTTGGAAGAGCTTGCAGATGTTCTCGAGGACAGAATTAGAATTCAAAAGGATCTTAATAAATTATAGAACTGGGTGATTGGCAACAGAATTCAATTACAAAAGAAACGGGTATTAGGTGCTACAGTTTGAGAAGCAAAACTGAATGCACAAATACAGAATGAGAAATAATTATATAGGCAGTAGTACTATCAAGAAGGTTCTGGGCATTATGGTGCATGACAAACTCTACCTGAGTTGTCAGTGTTATGTTACCAAAAAAGGAAATGCACATTTGGACTTCTACACAGAATTTTTGTGTAGAAGACTTGGGAAGTAATAATACCACTCTACATAACACTGCTTAGGGTCAGCTATAGTATCCTGTCCAGTGCTGGGCACTGCATTTTAAGATAGCCACAGAGGCACTGCAGAAAATCTACAGGTAAGCAACAGAGACAATAAAGGCTTGGTATGCAAGCTGATGAGGAAAGGTTGAGAGAACTAAATATACTTAGTCTGGAGAAATGTAAATTAAGCAGGGGAAATTATAGCAATTTTTTTAATTATTAAAATGTTGATGTGGAAGCTGGTTTGTAAGAAAAGTGCATCTTGCATTACTGTTGGGGGTTGGACTGGATGTATATTGAAAGTCCCTTTCCCAATGCTTCTGTAGTTTTATGTTTCTGCAATTAGAATATGTGCTCACCGCCACTGAACTACAAATAAAAGACGTAGAAAAAATGTAGGAGCTGGTACCTTGCTCATTGTGTCTTGTACAAACCACAGGATTAATTTGTATTGTGCACAAAAGTAGGTTGTTTAATCTATTTCTAGATAAATATTTGACATCAAATCATTAACAAGTCATTATTTTCATAAACTATTCTACAGAACTTTTAATATTATAAATATTATTAAGTATGTTCAAAGGAGTTACAATTGTTAGTTCTACAATTAATTATACAATTTGTACTATATAATTGTTTCTTGTTTTAGTTGCTAACATGTTTATTATGTACCATGTGCTAAATTTGGTCTGTGATATGTGTATAAAAACCACAAGACATACAAACTTCCAAAAACATAGTGTTGCCACCAAGAAAGACAAAACAAACAAAAACCTAAATAATGACAGTAGGACATTAAAAAAATAATAAAGAGTATTCTATGTGCCTTATGCAAATAATCTAGCATGAACATCCTCCCACAAAAATTCACACACACAATAAGAGTTGCCAAGACAATGTCTCCTTCCCCTCCAGTACTGCCTTGTGTTGTAGAAGATGTATTACAAACCTGTACTGCCCTTTTCCCTCTTCCTCTTTTGCCTGCCATGCCAACACCTTGAGGTACTTTTCCTCTTCTCTTTTGTCCCCATGGCTAGGGACAGACATTACACACAAACCGGTTTAAGCGATCAGAAATTGGTTTAAATCTGTAACAGAACAGATATTCAGCATACATAAACCAGTTTGAAAATGGCCTAAACCAATTTGAGATAAACCTGGTTGAATGTAGTATCAGAATTAACTGATCTGGGTCAAACTGGTTTATGCAATATCTGTCCCAGACCCCTTTGTGGTTTAACTTAAACCAGAGTCCCCCAGCATCACAGATGCTTTGCAACCCTGGGTGGGGCTCTGCTCTCTGTTCCAGCCCAGCAGGGCTGGCCCCGCCCCTCTGCTCCCTCACTGGAGCTCCAGCTGAGACTGCAGCCACAGCAGGGTCTGCCTGGCTTCCTGCTGCTCGCCCCACCCCACCACCACAGACCACATGCTGGCTATGGTCCGTGCTGTGGGAGACAGCACAAAGGCAGACAGAACAGTATCAGCTTAGGGCTTTTTGGAGCTAATCAACAGGTTGCTGGTAATGTCCGTCTGTTCCTTCCATGAAAAAAGTTGTTTAAGAAGAACTTGAACTAATGAGAGAGGCTTTGTTATGTTTGATGGGCTGATAAATAAACAACTCCCTGTGTAACACCCTGCTGTGTAACTAGAGACATGTGTAGACAAAATAGGGGCCCTAAATTAAAGCAGTGGGTTTTAAAAAAACACTGCTTCAATTTACGTCTGATTAAACCACCGTGTCATGCACACACCCCGATGACTTACTTGCCTGCCTCTCAGGTGGGGAGGGGAGAGCGAGCTGCCAAAGGGTAGACAAGTCCCTGGGCTGTGGGGAGGGGGGGGGCTTCTGCTTCTCTCTGCAGCAGCTGCAGCGCCCCCCCAGGCAGCAGCCATCTGCAGGCACCTGGCTTGGGTGGTCCCAGGTGGCACTGCAGCTGTGGAGGGAAGCACTGGGTCCCCGTGCAGCTCAGGCAGGCTCCAGGGAGGGGGAAGGGGGAGATTGGGCTCGCCGCTTTTCTTGGGTGGAGCTGCTTTCCTGGGCTGCTGCAGGCTGTCTGCAGGGCTTCCTGCAGAGCTATGGAGCTGCACAAAGCCCAGTGCTTCGCTCTACTGCTGTAGAGGCAGCAAACTAAAACTCCTCAAAGGAGTTTTAGTTTGCTGTTCCCCAAGTCATTTAAGTGCGTTACGCCACTGAATTTCCTACAACAGCTGGAATTGATGCACATTACGACACCAGGGCATGCGAACAGCAACACTATTAAAGCAGTGCAAAAGCATTTAGCCTGCTTTGAAGTGTCATGCATGCAAACATGCCTCTTGTTTCGCCTGCACATGGCCTAGATGCTCTGTTATCAATAGCAAAAGAGGGAACTGCTCCCTAATCAGAGCATCCTGCCAGGTCCTGGCCATGCCCTTCCCTGCAGCACAGCAATTTGGAATGGAAGGGAAGGCTGCTATAGCACGCCCCCCCGTCCCACCCTACCCCCAGCTTCTACCCTGAGCCACTGCAGGCATGTCTGCATTTCTTCAGTCCAGAAGGGACGTCTGTACGATTTACAAACTGGTTTAGCCTAGCCAGGTTATACTAACCTGCAAAGATGGAATCAATTCAGACTCAGGCTTTTTGAATGTCTGTCTTTAGCCAATTTTTAGGGCTCTTCTGTCCTTATTTGTGCTTACCCAAGAACCATGAGGACCTTTTTGTCTCTTCTCTTCTTCTGCTTTTAGTTCCTTAATTTTCCTTTCTCCTAACCAGTTGCCATCCTCCTGCAAGATTTGAAGGAGCATTTTCTTCCCATTTATGTTATTGGTGCACTAGGTTGGCATTGTATGGCTAGATTGTTTGTGGAGGCTTTTTGCTAGTTGTAAAAGGCAGGAAGCCACAGGCAGACTGCAGTTCCTACAGTCAGTGTGACTTACACTCATCAATTCAATGAAAGCCATGCTGATGTCTATCCAGTGCACTCTTTCTTGTCCATCACTACCGTGACCCTCTAGTTGTCAGTGGCACAACAAAAAAAAAGGCTATAAGCTTTGATTGCATCACAGAAATTGCCAGTGGCAGTGCCTGTTATGAGCCTCAGGTGTGGCTGAAGTGATGTTCTGGTGTGTTCAGCATTGCCCATATAGCTGTTATTCGGTGACAGCAATGGGAAATTTTTGTATGAAAGACAAGCCCTTAATGTGATGAAGCAGTGGATGTGGGAACTGGCTGATACCCACCTAAAGCAAAATATGACTCTTAGACATGACTGAACAATAAGAAAGAGTGAACCAGTCAGTTTGGTACAGACAAAAAGGCCCCCTTCTGCTATCTGGCAGTCTGCCAGCACATGGCCTTATGGTTACAAAGGTTGGCATTAACTGGAAAGGAAACTGAAAGCTCTGGACTATGCAAAAAAGCAGCAGCAGTTGGAGCCCCATTTTTTGTTCCACTAAAGCCCTCTCATGCATCCTAGACCTCTTGCAAACTACAGCAATCTTGGGTCATCTGGCTTAGTTATGGATCTTTGGATTCAAAGCCTGAACATGAGTAATGAGGAGAGAACGAATGAACAGAGAAACTCAACTTTATGGTGTATCCATGATGTAAGACTGGGGAGAAGCACATGTAACTGTAATAAATTAATGCATTACATTATTCATCTCAACTTTCTTTGAATATAATGAACTAAATACAGTTTCCTTGCACTTCTCTGTTTCTGCAACTGAGATAGCTACCCAAACAGGTCCTGAATCAGTGATTTTCTGACCCCCATTTTGTAAGTTGCATCCTTCTCTCTGTTTATGTTTGTTATATTGCTGTGTACCTTTACAAATGCATGTTATGGGTAATAAAAACAGTAACATCTTGTCATTGCAATAACACAGTAACTTCTCCAACAACCTTAAAGAGCCTATAGAAATTTTCTTTATTTTTAAACTTTATTCTGTTCCTCCTCTTCCCCTCCTGTTTTCCCTTTCCTTCCTCTTGTGTGTCTTCTAAAAGTTCACCACCTACCCCCAGAGTTATGCATACACAAGTCTGAGTAACATTGTTCTATTGGACAGATGCATCCAACAGTCGCATAAAGCTCATACTAGCTAGATCTTAGTGCCGTTTGCTGGCCCTGCCAAAAGGCCAGGATGGGGGCAAAAGCCCTGGCCCCAGAATGTTGAAGGAAAGTTGGGATGTGACATTTCCTTCACTGGTTAAACTTTCAAGCTGTATTTTGCTTTTCTTTAAGACCCCAAATTTTCTTCCTATAACTTTTTAATATGTTTCTAGATTATTCTGAGGACCACCAGAGTTCAAACCTAGCTTTAATTTACTTTTGTCCTCCACATTTGCAGACCCCATACCGAAGCACAGTTTGGTCAGGTCCAAGAGTTTGGTCTGCTGAATTTTTAAATTTGCAGTACTTAAGTTCAAGCTTTCACTAATCAGTTCCATTTCTTATTTGCACTCTTTCTGAATACAGAGACCTAAACTGTCCCAAATGAACATATTTTCTTTGCATTTTTGTTCGTAGAATCACAGCAGCTACACATATTCATGATGCCAGCAGCAGATCCCACGCCATCTTCACTATCCACTACACTCAGGTTAGCTAAAAAATTCCAACTGCCTTATCTTTTCCATTCCAAAAAACAGTGTTCAGCAGACTTGCCCAGTTTTGCAGTCACCATTCTGTGCTACTTTTAGTAATAACAATGGAACTTATTTCCTGCTACCTATTTCCTGTGGATCACATTGCATATTTGTTCCACTTCATATGCCACCTCACATGCTTGTTCCCTAGTGCCAGTTTGTCATTAAGAGATTAAACTAAAGACTCGCTGCTAAAGGGAAAATTTTAGGTTGAGAAATGACAATCAAAAAGCAGCACTGTCCCCAAGAGAATTTTTAAAACCTGTGTGTGGAAATGTGTTTTACAGTTTCATAACATTTTGTGACCTATTGTTACTATTTACTGGTTAGGATTGTGAGATCAAGAACAGCATAAGTTTAATGCCTGCTCAAGGATTTTGTTTTTCTGGCATTTCCTAATGTGCTTACCTCCTTAACATCTTGGCACTTATTATGTTGTATCTGGTGTGATACATCCTTTCTTTGGGGGGACTATATTCTTCACTGGCAAGAAATGGTCTCAGTGAGCTAAATAGACCTTTTCTATTTTAAGCTTCTGCCATCCTGTAATCTTAGAACAGGAGGATTTTTTTAGCAGTTTCACAAAACAACCTTGGAATATGCTAGTACAAAGTGACTTCGTGAGGTTTGTGAGAAGCTATTTTCACGCAGTCACTGACAGGGAAGTTTTTTCAAGAAAAATCAGTGTAATAGAAAGTTTTGCATGCAAGTTAAGACAGCTGTTGAATTGATGGGATGCACATACTCTATGGCTTAAGGTCAGATAGCAAGTCAGTGGAATTTCCAGAAATACAGTTCCTCAATAAAAAATGTGTAGTCTGTTGTACTAAATTGAATCATATTTTGATACATATTTTTCCCTTCAGGCTATCCTGGAGAATAATCTCCCTTCTGAAATTGCAAGCAAGATCAATTTAGTGGACCTTGCAGGCAGGTAATACTGTACTGGGGGAACAAGAGCTCTGCTAAAATGTAAGCTGCTGTTTTCCACACAGAGATGACTGATGATTTTTTTTAAAAGGGAAATTAAATATTAAAAAACCTCATTATAATAATGTTAAATCTGGCTTCTCTGTAGGAAGGGAAAAATGTGAAGCTAAAATTATCACTCTATCATGTATCTTCCTGTGTTGGGAGTTAGATATTATTAGACCAATATAAGAGCACAAGACTGGAAGGGACCTCTTGGGTCACTGGATCCAGTCCCCCACTGTTGCAGGCAACCACATCATGTAATTTGTTTCAGACTTATTGATCTTAGTCTCACAAGTGAGGTTGTTTGACAGCACTATTCCTGTTGAAAGGCGGTTCCAATTATAGCAAAAGATTTACCAAAATTTTATGTGAAAAGGTTGAACCAAGACCATTGTTCTTCCCAGTTATTGCACAGCATGGAAGGGAGAAAAATTGGTAGCTTGGTGCTTAGTGCTAAACAAGGTAGCAGAATGCAATAAGATTAAAAGACTCTGTGTGGTACATTCCCCTATCACTAACCACATTGCCCTGTCATCATCTCAGCTACTTTCTGCACTTAAATGACTGAGGTCCATGTAGCTCTGGTAGCTGTAGCAAGTTGTTATGAAACAGCTGCTGAGGCAACACTTTCCATTCTCAAATGTGTATCTTACAATACATAATCATTCATAACATCTGAGGGTGTGTTAGTTTGATGCTCAGACATGGGCTATGCATTTGAATGAAATGATGTTGGTTAGGTCAAATTTTTCCCATAAAATTGAGTGATGTATGACAGTTTTCTTGCCCAGGATCAATCTGATGGTGCTATCTTCTGCAAGAATGTACCCTTAATTTCACATTTTGGTTAGTGAATACCTAGCAGCAGTTTGTGCCAGTGAACGGGCAATAATAGCATGACCTTTTTTATGATAAAGCACACTGAAAAACTAGCATTACTGCTCCTTTTAAAAATGAGTGACAAAATATAAAACATTCAAATCACACTTTATTTTCTTAAAAGCCTAAAATTCCTCTATTCTTGTGTCTCAAGACAATTCTGCATTGTTCAGACTCTCTCACATCAGGCATTTTTTTTAAAACTGAGTATTTTCCTACAGTATTGCATATGTATTTGTGTGTTATTTCCTGTGATGTGTTTTAGTGAAAGAGCTGATCCCAGTTACTGTAAAGATCGGATTACAGAAGGTGCCAACATTAACAAGTCATTGGTTACTCTTGGAATTGTCATCTCCACCTTAGGTATGTGTAATAATATTGTTACTTTAAGAGGTAGCAGCGCACAAATTCCCATCATTGGAGAGACTGTATTTAAAGTATGTCTGGAGTTAGAATGAGGAGTTGAAAAGAGCTCCTTCATCTAAGGATCTGATAATGTTTTTGACCTGTTAGTATTAGAGGGCAGCTAGCGCAATGGTGTAAAGTGCAAAATTAAAATTGCCTTTGTTATCTCAGTCAGTTAGGATACAGAAGTGAGAGAATAAGGATACACCAACCAGAGAAGACAAGAATTCCTCTCTGAGCCCATTGAAGATAACCCTTTTCAGATGCTGTCTGTTGTATGTTTGTTTTCTAGCACAGAATTCGCAGATGTTCAGTAGCTGCCAGAGTATAAACAGCATAACCAGTGAAGGGGACAGCAGCCCCGTGAGCAGTCACACTACAGGCAGCGTCAGTGGAACCAGGAGGCAGGCTTACATTCCATACCGCGACTCCATCCTCACCTGGCTTCTGAAGGACAGCCTGGGGGGTAACTCCAAGACTATCATGGTTGCCAGTGAGTTCATGTTTCTGTTGGCTTTACATCTGGTGATCTGCATTGTACAGAAAAATACCTCACTTCTGTGGTATGAAATATAAAAGATATATTTTAAAATAAATTTAGTGTTTTTATTTTTTTAAAGGAATCTCTTTAAATCAGTGTTTGTTCTTCATCTATAGCCATCTCTCCTGCCAGCTCCAGCTACAATGAGACCATGAGTACCTTGAGATATGCCTCAAATGCCAAAAACATTATAAACAAGCCCCGAGTCAATGAGGTGAGACACCCCCCCCTTATATTTTTTGCATGTATTTTGAATTTATTGAACGTACTCAGCAGTCACATTCTAAGCATATATTATATGCGTAACTGTGAATAAGGTCAGTGTGAACTGGACTCATTTTTGATTCTTATATCTTAAAGAAATCTTCTGCCCCCGATTCTGTGCAGCTTTTAACTTGCTGGTACATCGTTTTTTTCTGTATCTTTGTAATGTTAAGACTGCATAATAAACTTTCTACCTGAGGGGCCTTATTAAAAGGAGAAGGGGGCTATGTAACCTGACATATTAACTTTTGAGCTTTTGACTATGCAACCTTAATGTTCTTTTTAATTGATACATGAACTTCAGTACTATTCCAGGCTCTGAGGAGAATATACTGCAGTGGGAATGTGCTGTAATGTCTGTGTTTTTCCTGGCTTTATCTCTTCCCCATCTCTAGGCTTCTCATCCCTGTCTTGTTCTACCTGCCAACACAGTCTCAGTCTCCCCACCTCAGGACTCTCATCCTTGTCTCCCCCTCCAATTTACTTATCTAATCTGCTTCTTTCCCTCTTCTCCCACTGTCTCCCAGTCCTTACAAGCTCCTTATCCCATCTCAGCCACACCCCCATTACTGCCTTCCTTTCCTAGTCCTTTTGCAAAATTAGTGCTAGTCCTTCTCCTGCGTCCAAGATCCTTTTCAGATCCATTTCCCATCCTCCATCTGTTACCTCTCCATTATTTCATAGTCCCCATCTTTATTTCCATTTCCTACTTCCTCCAGTCACCACCAGGCCCACTCTTATTCAGTATCATGTCCTAATCTACTTGATTTCCTCCACTAATCTAGTTCTTATTCCCTCTCATTTGAATGACATGGTTTCTGCTTCCACATTGTTTGACCTAATCAGAGAAACAGGCTCCAAATGGTCATTTTCAGAACTGGGTGTCACCCTTCCCAACAGCAGCTGGGAGCAGCAATTGCAGGGAAAGTTTAACTTTGCCTCCCTAGCTCTGGGCTGGAGCATGTTCAGTCATTTCATAGAGATGGCACATGCACGATGTGGTCAACATTAATTCTTGAAAGAGTCAGAGAGGACAGAATTTTCAGATTTTAGTTGATGAAATTGAGGAAGTTTCTGTTTGGCATGTGCAGACTATCATCTTTCAGAGGCTTGTAACTTGACTATTATTAGGCAGATTTTCTGAAGACAGCAAATAACTTCTCCCTAGTACATCAGTCACTCCTGTCAAATTTCTAGTCTTTGGTCCTCAGCAGGGCAGTGATAGAGTTTCAAAGAAACATCTTCAATGTCTAATATGGGCAAAATATGTATTTTTTTTTAACCTTGGTCCTAGAAAGCACCGAACCTTTTTACTGAAATGCCTCTTTCTCCACCTGCCCTTCCCCACTCCCTCCCCAAAAATCAATTGCAGGTAATTGCCCACCATGGAAAAGTTGAGCCTAAATGGTTAAAGTTTGTCAAAGTTTTATAAGCTCCTGGAAAGAAGGTCTTATAATGAGAAATACTGATCAGCATTAATGATAGGCTGACAGTGCTTGGATCCATGCTTCAGTGTTGCCCAGTCTACATTCTGCAGTTCTCAGTGCTAGGGTTACCATACGGCTGGGTTTTCCTGGACATGTCCTCTTTTTTGGTCCCCTGTGCTGCATATGGCTGGGTTTTTAAAATAAGAGTGAAGTGTCTGGGTTTTTGCTGTTCCTCGTCATTCCAAAGCTGGCTGCTTGGGGCTGGGAGTAGCAGACAAGGTGATTTGCCGCTGGGGATCATGTGCTCGAGAGAGAGAGAGAGAGAGAGAGAGAGAGTGCTCGAGAGAGAGAGAGAGAGAGAGAGAGAGAGAGAGAGAGAGAGAGAGAGAGAGAAATGCAGAGAACGCATGCAATGCAGGACATGCTTGGGCAGCAGGGTGGGGAGGCAGGGACTGTGAATTGGGAGTGAGGGGCGCCAGCAGGGCTGGAGGGGCAGGGGTTGCGGCTCAGGAGGGAGGAGCACCAGCAGGGCTTGGGGGGCAGGGGCTGCTGGTAGGGGAGGAAGGCACTGGCAGGCCTGGGTTGCGGCTCAGGAGGGAGGAGCACCAGCAGGGCTTGGGGGGCAGGGGCTGCTGGTAGGGGAGGAAGGCACTGGCAGGCCTGGGGGGGCAGAAGCTGCAGGTTTAGAGTGCGGGACACTGGCAGCACTCAGGAGGCAGGGACTTCAGGTCAGGAGTGAGGGCCACTGGCAAGGCTGGGTTGGGGGACAGGGGCTGAAGGCCATGAGTGAGGGGCACTGGCAGGACTGGGGGCCAGGGGGCTGCTGCTGCAGGTCAGGAGTGAAGAGCACCAGCAGGAATTAGGAGTGAGGGGCAGGGTATGAGCATATCACTGCCCCCCCACAGTAATATGCCCCTCTCCTCTTAGGTGTCCTCTTTTTTGACGCTGGAAATATGGTAACCCTAGGGCCACAGAATCGGTGTCTGTTTCAGTACTGTAAAATGTGTTAAAGGAAAATGCTTGCTTCTGAAAATACTCAGCTATGTGAATAGTCTTAACAAATTCATTGGGTCTACCTGACTAAGAATCAATTTATATGCATCTGTGAACTTCTCTTCCCTTCACTGTTCTACACATATCCTCTCACTATTTGAGACCAGGCATTTGCATGGAAGCCCATTTATATTTTATGCTTACCAGTAGCTGTAGTTTTGAGTACAATCTCTCTTGTTTCTGTTGGAGAGGAACGTTGATCCAGTGACTAAGGTGGGAGACTTGCTTCAATCCCCTGCTCTGCTGTAGACTTCCTGTGTAATCTCAGACAAGTCACTTACTCTGTCATTGCTCCAGTTGCCCATCTGTACAAAAGACATGATAGAACTTTTCTGCCTTATGGTATGTTGCAAAGATGAATGCATAATCATTGTGAAAAGTTCAGATAGTATGGTGATGGGGACTAAGCATCTTAGACAAACGCAATATTCTTCTCCAAATGATATAAATCATAAGTAGCTTAACTGAAACAAGCGGAATGGTACTGATGTAGACTTGATGCAAAAAGTAGAGCATTGCACCTGCCAATGTCAATTTATTTTGCACTTTCTTTGTACTTTTTAAAGGAAAGATGAAAACTTTCATAGAAATTATTTTTTTTATATGTTTGCTTGAGGGATTCAATAAAACAAATGGAACAGATCATATTGAATACAGAGGCATCAAATTGTGTTTAGTTGTTTGTGGGATGTGCATGAAATGGGCCAAATTCATTAAAGTTTAAAGATATTTTGATACATGACTTTAATATATTCCTGTTTCTCACTTTAAATTCTGCAATAAGTAATTTTACTGGGATAAAAATATAGAAAACTGCTACATGTTTTGAAGAAATGGAAATTGTGAATATTTATGCCTTTCTTTTATTATACATATTCAGCATTTGTCAGAATAATAAAGCAGACTGTTATTCTTTTGACTTCATCTGGATAAACCTTTTAATGTAAAAGTTGGCCCTTGTTTTCACATAGACAACACTTGAATACCCTAGTCTTATTAAGGTTTTTAAGAGAAAGATCCCCAGTAGGGATTATGTGACATCATCTTCCAGGTGGCTTGTGTCTCAGGAAGTGCTTGTGATTGTAGGTTGTTGTTTGTCCTTTTACTAAGATATACAAACTGAGAAAGGCAGGAGCAAAGAGTGCAAGATTGTACCTGCTCTTTTGCTTCTTACTAACAGATCAGCTGCAGTCAGGCTTTTAAGAATTGGACTTAATGATTTAACTCTCCAAGGGCATGAACCAAAGAACAATTGCATCACTTGAAAGTATGTGGAAGGACTCGCTGTTCATATGTATCAATGTACGTATGATCCATTATAACTGATGCATTGATATGTATCAGTGTATCAACTGATCCATTATAACTGTTTTGTCTGCATACTACTATCCTGTGATAACTGAAGCTACATTGCAATGATGTACTCCTGAATAACAGACATGGTAAATTACTGTGATGTAACTTTACTTACTGTGGGATAGAACAGACAGACAAAACAGTTTCTCATAGTTCAACAGAATTTGCTGTAAGTCTGTGTCCCTCCCTCATTTTCAGTCAGTGCAGTTGTTTTGTCTGCTTGAACCCAACATGAATCTTTTCCTATTGTGGCTCGTCACTGAGGTTCATATGACAGCAACAATCTACAGGTGTCCTGACAATAGGATATAGCAGGAGGAATGGTAACCTTTATTTTTAAAAATTCCTTTTTATTGCTGTAATAGTGAATATGAATATTTTTAATGATTCATAGATTCATAGATGCTAGGGTTGGAAGGGACTTTGGCAGATCATCAAGTCCAACCTGCTGCCTAGGCAGAAAAGAGTGCTGGGGTCAGATGATGCCTATCCAGCCTTCTCTTAAAGACCCCCAAGGTAGAGGAGAGCACCATCTCCCTTGGAAACCCATTCCAAATTTTGGCCACCCTTACCATAAATAAGTTTTTCCTGATATCTAGCTTAAATCTGCTCTCTGTCAGTTTGTGACCATTGTTCCTTGTTACCCCAAGAGGTACCCTGGTGAATAGAGAATCTTCAATCCCTTGCTTCATCCCCCTAGTGAATTTGTAGGTGGCCACAAGATCACCTCCCAGCCTTCTCTTTGCAGAAGCTGAAGAGGTCCAGGTCCCTCGGTCTCTCCTCATAGGGCTTGTCCTGTAAGCCCAAGACTGCAGGGCTCGGTCCTCGGGCCCGTACTGTTCAACATCTTCATCAGTGATTTGGACGAGGGGGTAAAAAGCACCCTGTTCAAATTTGCTGATGACACTAAGATGTGGGGGGACGTGGGCAAACTGGAAGGGTGCAACAGGCTACAATCAGACGTGGACAGTTTACAAGGGTAGGCAGAGGAGAATAGGATGGGATTCAACACAGACAAGTGCAAAGTGATGCACCTGGGAGGAATAACTGGCACCATACCTACAGGTTGGGGAACTCCCGTCTTGTCAGCACGGAGGCGGAAAAGGATCTTGGGGTCATCATTGACTCCAAGATGAACATGGACCGGCAGTATGGAGAGGCAGTAAGGAAGGCCAACCGCACCTTGTCATACATCCACAGATGCATCTCGAGCAGGTCCAAAGAGGTGATCCTCCCCATCTATTCGGCACTGGTCAGGCCGCAGTTGGAGTACTGCGTCCAGTTCTGGGTGCCACACTTCAAGAGGGATGTCGACAGCATGGAGAGGGTCCAGAGGAGGGCCACTCGTATGATCAGGGGACAACAGGGCAGGCCCCATGAGGAGAGGCTATGGGACCTGAACCTGTTCAGCCTCCAAAAGAGAAGACTGAGGGGGGATCTTGTGGCCTGTTATAAACTAGTCAGGGGGGATCAGCAGGCATTGGGGGAGTCACTGTTCCCCCGAGCACCGCCAGGAGTGACCAGGAATAACAGTCACAAGCTGGCAGAGGGTAGGTTTAGGTTAGATATCAGGAGGCTCTACTTCACGGTCAGGGCGGCTAAGGTCTGGAACCAACTTCCAAGTGAAGTGGTGCAGGCTCCTACCCTGGGATGTTTAAGAGGAGGTTAGATGAACATCTTGCTGGGATTGTTTGACCCCAGTATTCTTTCCTACCATGGCAGGGGGTTGGACTAGATGATCTGCTCAGGTCCCTTCCGACCCTAGAAACTATGAAACTATGAAACTATGACCATACGAGTGGCTCTCCTCTGGACCCTCTTGAGTCTATCAACATCCTTCTTGAAGTACAGTGCCCAAAACTGGGCATAGTACTCCAACTGTGGTCTGACCACTGCTGCATATAGGGGAAGTATCACTTCCTTGGTTCTATTTGCCATGCATCTGCTGATAAAGTGCGGTTAGCTTTGCTGATGATTTCGTCACACTGACGGCTCATGGTCATCTTGGAGTCCCCTATGACTCCAAGATCCCTTTCCGTTTCTGTGCTTCTGAGAGGGTCACTTCCCAGCCAGTAGGTGTGCTGGATATTTTTGCGCCCTGGGTGCAGCACTCTGCACTTGTCCTTGTACTGCATCCTATTGTGTACTGCCCACTTTTCTAACCTGTCCCAGTCTGCCTACAATCATTCCCTACCCTCTGGAGTGTGCACTTCACCCCACAATTTAGTATTGTCCGCAAACTTGGACAGAGTATACTTCACACTCACATTCAAGTCACTAATGAAGACATTGAAGAGTACAGGTCCAAAGACTGAACCCTGTGGGACCCACCTACCCACATCCTTCCAAGTTGATACCAACCCATCTACTACCTCTCTGAGTGTGACTGCTAAGCCAATTTGCCACCCACCAGACCTTGTAAACATCTATGTCACAGCCTCTTAATCCTTGCTAAAATCCAAGAAAACGACATCCACCTCTACCCTTGCGTCTAAACATTTTGTGACCCTGTCATAAAACAAAACCAGATTGGTCAGGCATGATCTACCTGCTACAAATCCATGCTGGTTTCCCTGCTGCATTCTTTTTCCTGCTGGACCCCCACAAATATGATCCTTCATAATGTTTTCAAAGACCTTTCCAGGGATGGAGGTGAGACTGACTGGCCTATAATTACTTGGATCCTCCTTTCTCCCCTTCTTGAAAATAGGGACCACGCTGGCCCTTTTCCAGTCCTCTGGGACCTGACCCAAGTGCCACGAGTGCTCAAACAGCTGTGCCAGTGATTCTGCTATGACACCAGCCAATTCCTTCAGTACTCTCAGATGCAGCTCATCTGGGCCTGCTGACTTAAACACACGCAGTCCACCCACGTAGCTCTGTACCAAATCAGCGTTGATGGCTGGTGTCCCTCTGATGCCTATCTAAGGACCCATTAGGAGATTTATCTTGAGCCCTGTTCAGGAACACTGAGGGAAAAAACTCATTGAATAGCTTAGCCTTGTCTCCCCTGTCTGTCACTAATTGCTCATTTTTGTTCAGCAGGGGTCCTATGCTGAGCTGCGCCTTCCTTTTACTCCGTACATACCTAAAAAAGACTTTTTGTTGTCTTTAATTTGTGTTGCCAGCCTCCACTCTGTTGTTGCTTTGGCTTTTCTAACTACCTCCCTGGAAGTGCGGGCCAAGTAGATATATTCCTTCTTGGTAGCTTCCCCCTGCTTCCACTGCCTGTATGCCTTCTTTTTTGCCCTTAGGCTCCCCTGGATTTCCCTGTTTAGCCAAGGAAGATTTTTAGCTCCTTTCCCCCTTTTCCCTCGTACTGGAATAATCTCCCTCTGTGCCTGAAAGATCGCTTCCTTTAGAAATGACCCCCCTTCCTGGACTCCCATCTCGCTAATACTCTTATCCTGCAGTGTGTCATTGACTGGACTCGTAAGTGCACTGAAGTTAGCCTTCCTAAAGTCAGGCACTTCCACCCTACTAGTTATCATACCCACCCTACACCATATGGTGAATTTGATTGATTGGTGGTCACTGTCTCCAAGGTGACCACAAATCTGCAGCTCCCCTACCAGGTCCTCCCCCGTAGCCAACACCAAGTCCAGCAAGGCATTCCCCCTAGTGGGACTGTATACCTCCTGCATTAGGTGAAGATCCTGCATGCAGGTTAAGAACCTATGTGAACAGTTAGATTTGGCTGACTACTCCTCCCAGTGGATGGCAGGGTAGTTTAGGTCCCCCATGACAACCACATCCCTAGACTGTATGGCCTCTCAGAGCTGCCTCAAGAATTCCAAGTCTAGCTTTTCCTCTTGGTGTGGTGGTCTGTAGCAGACCCCCACCACTAAGTCCCTTTCCCCTCAACCTCCATGTATCCTAACTCACAATGCCTCAACTTTCTCCTCCTCTGATCCCATTTTGATTAGGGTAGCTGTATAATGCTCCTTTACATAGAGAGCAACCCCGCCCCCTTTCCTCCCTAGTCTGTCCCTTATGTGCAACATGTACCCCTCGATGTGTACCACCCAGTTATGGGTAGGGTCCCACCAGGTTTCTGTTAGCCCCACTAAATCAAAGTTATTATCTGCAAGCAGAAGTCTGAGTTCTTCCCCATGTTCCTAGCATTAGTATAGAGGCATTTGAGCCCTCCGAATGGTGTCTTGGGTACTTACCTGGGATGTACTGCTGCATGTCTTGTCATGTTTAGTAATAGACTTGTTTTGGAGCAAAAATATTTAAGGACATTCATTGCTTTCTTTCACTGTATTATTTATATGTAGATTTTTAATATTTGTCTCTTTATATTGCAGGATGCAAATGTAAAACTGATTCGAGAACTGCGAGAAGAAATCGACAGATTAAAAACTATGCTAATAAGCTTTGAGCTGGTGTGTATAAATTTTTTTTCAACTGGACCCATAGTGATGCTTTCAGTAGTTGCAGAAGCAGAATTGTCTGTATTACACCTTGATAAATATATGTTAAATGTAACCTCTTCATTCTTTGAAGAATGCCCCTGTTGTGTCTAGGGGGTACTACTTGCCTTCTGCCATCATCTCTTAACAAATCCTCAGTGTGAGCTGTTGAATGTTTATTAGAAGGGATTTCATTTCTTTTTTTAGGTAGGTAAGCTTATTGTGCTAGCCAGATAAATCCCTGGAATGAAATTTCCACTCCAGTATGTGGTCCGGAAGCACCCCACTAATGAGACAGAGATGCAATATTAATAACTATTGAAGACCACTGCCACACTTGTCACAATCTTCTTCCAAGAAAATGAACTAATAGATCGTGAGTAGTTTTAGGTTCCCAGGAAGACAATACTCAGTTAGAGAAGATTTTTGAGCCTTTATCTAGCTAGCATTCTTTACTGTTTCTGGTGTTTCCTCCTTCATGGAACTGGATATGAATTTTGTCATTTTTGTTAACCCTACATCTTACAATAAAACCCTCCATGCTGGATGAGATAGAAACTAACTAGCTTTGAGCTCTGCCACATGAAAGTGACATTGTGGAAGCAGTTCTTAGCCATTCTTTCACAATGATTTATAGGTAGTAACTAGTGGAAGGAATTTAATGAATAAATTTGGAGGGTAAAATCAAATGTCTGCATACCTGTCTTTATGTTCCTGTGCTTTGCCTTCCTGAAATCAGTCTTTGACACATATGTTTGTCTGACTTATGGGTAAGGAAACAGACACAGAGATCTTTGTAATGTTTGTTTGTTCAGAGGAACTCCAGTCCTTCATGGAGTGATGACAGAGATGGAAATCTGACAGAATTAGTTCTTCAGAATGAAATGAAGGTAAGTATATTCTCTTTGGTTCCTTCTGCCAGCTTGGTAAGGGTTAATGACATACTTTTAAACACCAGCAAAAATTATCCCATAGCAAACTTTTCCTGCTTGCTGTTTCATTCATTGACAGTTTTTCATAAAACTTTCAATCTGTTAAATACCACGTGCCCGCTCTTCAGTTCTCACTATTGCAGTGAGCATTTAAAATGTTCTTAGTAGCACCTGGAATATCAATCCCACCTCTTTATTTAAGGATTGTTTATAGTGTCCCATTGTAGTAGCCATTGTAGTAGCAAAGTGCTTTTCAGATAAATTAGATATATGTGATAAAGTCATGAGTGGATTTGAAGAAATGTTTTACCCTTTTCTCTGGCATCATTAGGAAGAAATATAACATTAAAAGTAGAACTGTTCTGTGTTGTCAGTTTTCTGTGAGATACTAGCTTCTGTGCTCCACAAGAATGCATGCGGCCTATGGTCTTGTAAAACTCCTAAATAAATGATGTTCTGCTGAAAACTCTGCCTCTCACTGAACAGACAACCTAGACAGTAGCAGTGCAAGCTTCTACACACTACCCTATCAATTACCTTACAGCCTGACTGAGAAGGATCCATCTAGGATAGCGGGGGCATTATTTATGTTAACATAAATAAGATAGAAAATAGATTTTTGTCTGCACCCATTGTTGTCACAAGTAGCACTTGAATTTGACAGAATGAGTCAGTTTTGCTCTTTTCGCTTGCCAGCCCATAATCATGGAAGAAACTAACTAGTGAAAGCAAATTCTATAAACATCAGCAAGGGAGCAAAAAAAATCTTTACCATTTGTTTTAGAGAAATATTTAATAGCATTCACTATTTGGAAAGAGCTTAGTGAGAAAATGATTTTTTTAAACAATTTGGTTCATTTTGAAAAATAAAAGTCAATAGTGTCCATTAAGTTTGCTTATCCTGTTCAGTTGGAGACCTGTCTAGTAAGGTTTCTGAAAGAACATGCCAGACATGGAAATAAATTTGTGAAACTTGTCCTTTAGAATATGAACTGAGATAACTAACATATTTCACACACACAAAAAAAAAGCCATGAAGTTATCAGATGGAAATGACAGCTGATCACCACTGACTTGTATATATTTGAAGAACTTTTTTTTAAAGCTTTAGAACAGTATATAAGAATAAACGAAGTGGTTTTTTTAAAGGTTAGGAAAATATGCTGACAGCGTATCCTTTTATTTTATTTAAGGTAAGCATTTTGAATGGGTTTACAGCTCAGCTTCTCTTTAAGTTAACTTCTTCTGACTTTCCTAAAGATTGACCAGCTGACCAAAGATTGGACCAGTAAATGGACTGATAGGAAAGCCATCATGGAAGAGTATAGCGTTGATATCAACAAAGAAAAGGTTGGAGTGACAATAGATTCCAATTTACCTCATTTAATGGCCATGGATGATGATATCCTCAGTACTGGAGTTGTGCTCTATCATCTCAGGGTAAGTCGCCTTTGCCATTTCATTTTTTTTTTAACTTACATCAGATACAGTGATTTTTGGGATAGAGAACATGTTGGTGGCCAAACACCATTAATTATCAAACAACAAGAAGCTGTGTCATAAGTCATACTGATAACAGGAAAACAATGAAAGCAGTACAACTGAAGGGGGAAATCAGATCTTCTTCACCACCTGTCCTATAACAAGCAAGACAGTTGGTCTAAGTATTAAGCTGACTTCTATCAGTGCATGTGCAAAACTTGCTGGAAAATCTCCACAGATAGGCATGAGCAAACTAGGTGCTCAACTACACAAAATAGATACTGAAATAGCCACTGGCACACTAAATGGGTGCATGACTCCCTTGTAGGTCCAGTCAGTTGTGTATGTTCCAAAGTGTACTTGCAAAATTAGAAAAGGAAATTTAAAGTTTAGTTTATGTATGTGGTATATGGTATATGGTATTCTTACAGTATAAGTAAATAGAATGGTAAACTGATACTGTAGTAGTAGGTTGTTCTCCTATATGGGCATATAGGCACCAAAAACTTACTGTTCCAGGCAGTGATCTCCTCAGACATGCTGTGCTACTCTAGATATGCTGTTTCCCAAATCTAAAGTAAGGTAGCTGTGTTTGCATGGTGCCATACCCAGGCTGATCATTCTCTGTACATTGCAAACATGGCTTACCTGCTTCCAACTTACACATTGGAACAGTATAGCATGTGTGATGGTAGTGCTGCTAGGCTTGGTACATTTGTGTTGTAGATATCCCCTATAAATAATGACATTTTCACAGTCTAAACTTTCTGTTAGCTCCATAGGGTGAATCTCAGATGAGCAGTTTAAATTAAGTCTTAGTTTTTCATTACAGTGAATGAATGGTGTCCTTTGGGTCTTTCTGAGCCCACTGAAGTTGATCTGGGTTTAGCCATTCAGTAGGCACATCTACATGTGCACTTTAATGCACAGTAGACTAATTTACTGTGCAGTAAAGCATCATTTTCTGCACATGCACAGCAATTGGGTGACATAAACTAATTTACAGCACCATCAAATAGTTGCATCAGACTAGAGTACTATCCAATGTGTGCTTAAATGTACGTGTAGGCAGTGATGTTGGGATTATCTTACTCTGGCTCAAATTGCACCAGAGTTTATTCAGTTGCATTAATTGCACATGTAGACACACCCAGTAAACCCAAGATTTCACCTCATCTGTTTCCATAATGTCAAATCTATGTCACTTCCATATCAAGATTCATAGAAGCTCAAATAAGTGTGGTTTGGGAGGGGAAAAAAAACAGAACTCTTTTTTTAATTCACCTCAAGATGAAGTTGGATTCCAATGTTCTTGCACTGTTTTAATAAAGTCAAGTTCTGCTGTAAAAATTCTGTTTCAGCCTTAGTATAGAATGAGTGTTTGGTAACTGTTATTTTGGGTGCCTATGAAATTCTACATGCAACAAACACCTTTTCCCTATAAACCAGCTGCTGAAAACTCAAGTGTTCATTATATGAGAAAAGTCTAGTAAGAGCAGGTTCTGCCACTTACCTAGCTAAACCGAAAGTAAAATCTGAAGGAATTCACAGGGAGCAGAACAATGAGCAGGCTCTGCTCCCTAGCTGTTGCTATTCAGTATGTGCTATTGTGCAAGAAAATATGGTATATTCAGGTTTCTGCTAATAGAAGGACCCTAATCCAGAGATAAACATCTAATCCAAATATAAACACACATTTTATGTTGTTTTGGGAAATTTGGGTTTTTTTGTGTTCCATTTAAAAAAAGTTGGACTGTTCAAGCCAAAAGTAATACTACTTCCCTATGCTTCATTCTGCTTTAAATCACTCGAACATCAGTTAAGTTTTATAGGGCAAGATTTTCAAAAGTGAGTCATGCATTTATAGGTCAGTTTCCCTCTTGTTGTCCATTTTTGAAAATGAGACTTTGGGCTCCTAAATCAGTTAGGGCCAGGTTTTTAAAAATAACCAGGCACCTAAACATATAAAACAGTGTTTTGTGAGATTTTCAGAAGGGCCGACATGCCTAACTGACTAAAATCCGTGTGAGCTCTGTGCTCTGTAGCACTAGTTTTCTGTCTCTTTCAGTCAGTTCAAGGTCTGTCACTATAGGAACAAAATCATGAGAACCGCAGTGGTTGTTATATTATTCATTGGTGTGACATTTTCACAGACATTGAAGTTATTTGATGTTTATAGACTGTTTATTTTCTTGATATAAATTTACTAACCCAGTTGTAAAATCAAGCCAACTGTTCTTGAAAGCTTCCATAACAGTGCTATATGTTGAGATGGCTTCAATTCAGGACAAGCGTGCAAGATTTGAACGAGCAAATCCTGCATCTTATATTCTTTCATTTCCATTTCTACCTTAACTCTTCCATTGTTCTTAATTAGTCTTTGAGTAATGAGCACCTTTTAAATGGTGAGAACGCTTTGCTTCATTCACATACTGAGACTCCATTTATTCTATCTTAATATCTGTGTTAATTGCCTCAGAGGAAAAATAAAGAGTCTGATGCAGCAAAATTTGCTTTAGATGCCTGTGAGCTTCCCTCCCCCTCCAAAGCCATTCTAAATTAAAATTAAATGGCTTTGAATATCATCAAGTGCATAAAAGGCTTTGGGGCACAGTTATAGCAGAGTTTCAAGGTGGTAAAAAATTTGTTTGGGACTCAGGTTGCTGTTACACAAAAGCATCTATGCTCTCAGTTATACTGGGCTAAGATGCCTGAAAATTGGGTGGTAATAACCAGAAACGAAGCAGGGCAGAGCATTCTAGTGAGCAGGATGATTCAGTAGTTCCCATCAGCTTTGCTCTGTTGAACATGTAATAGGAGTTTACAACCACATGAAAGGCTACAGTATAAACATCTTTGCACTCTGTTGGAGTCAATCGTCTGTGGGGCACAAGGAATGTAATTTATTCCTCTCTGTTTCCACTTTTCTGTATTCAGCTAATGTCTGCTAATTCCAAGACAGTTTAGGTCTCTACATTGTATTTCAAGAAATTATACATTTAATGACTAAACCATCCCCACACAGTCATCTTTCTGGATTGACTTCAGGTTCAAAGGGCCGAGCTTTCAAATGATCCTCTATATGAACACACACATAGTTGGAAGCACAGAGGGGTTTTGCCTCAGAGTTGGTAGGTACAGGAATAGAGGTCCATTTGAGAATTTGGCCCAAGATTTATTCATTGCAAAGATGCACGTTTCAAGAGTTAGTCTTGCATTTTCATTTGTCTTTTTTTCACACTTGGAAATTGTAGCCTAGACAGACAATTGTGCTTGTGGATATATTTTTTAGTGAACCTGTCTCTGAGTTTGAAGTGCCTGATGTTTTGGCTGAATTAAATATGTAGACAATAACCTTCCCTGTCATCTTAAACAGATTTGCCAAACTGCACTTGCACAGTTTCAGCATATTAGTCTCACAAAAAAAAGATTAATTACTTCTGTGATGCTGTGATATCACCAAGGTAGACTCAACCAAAGGTGTCATCACATGGCACGGGTTGCATAGGTGTTGCCACCAGCATATAGTCTGCCACATTGTGTTTTTTCAATTGTTTTAAAATAAGTGATGAAGAAGTCAGTATGTCAATATTCTTATTGAATCTTGACTATATTAATCCTGACTTTATTCACAGAAAGTAAACACTACTATTTAAAACATGTTTTTAACCAGTTCCTCCATATTATCCTGTACTCATTTGGAAACCATAAACTATTCCACATTACCTAAAATAGCTTGATATCCATTTTAGTGAAGAAAAGATAGTTATAAAGATCGCCAGCAGGGCTCTTATCAATGTCTCTTATTAAGTCTCTCACATACACTAACATCTTTGTCCCCTCTTTCTTTGCTCCTAGATGCTGCCTTTTCTTTTCTTTGTACTTTGCATCTTTTAGACTTTGTTTCCTTCATCTGAACACCAAGAAGGTAAAATATATTGTGCCTCTCTGTTTTTGTGCTCATATGTATTATGGCTTTGCACTGTCATCTTCTACTTTTTTTTAGTGTAAAAACAGCTGTCTTTGAAGCTAATTGTGCAAACAGCATGCTGTCCTGTTATTCTTATTGCTTCTTAGCATTGTGTGTTCTAATCAACTGATTCCCACCAGCATTCTTAGAAATGCACTTCATTCAAAAGCTTATCTAACTTTATTCCAACCATGCAGTTGGTCCCATAAAAGATATCCTCAAAAAGAATCCTTGCCTCTCTTCAGTGACAGAAGTCTCTTTTAATGTTGATGTTTTTACTACTTATATTCAAAAGATTTTATAAAGATCAATGACACACTGGTAACAAAAGGCAACTAATAAACATATGTCCCCCCTTTTTTGATTTGCAGTATAAATTTTGGGATCTGTTTTATTTGTTGAGAAAGGATTAGTGCCTTTACACTGCAAAGTCTTTTAAGATTCAGTATGCTCCTAAGAATGAAGCAAAGAAATATTCCCTCACTGAGAAGTGCTGCTGTTTCCGTAGTAATCTCCAGGAAGATCTGTTTCTGTTCATGGAGCTTTGGAATGAGGACATTTACACTGTGAAACACTATTTGTGTACAGTAGATGAAAGTTCTTAAGGTGTTATAGTGAACCCCTAGATAATTCTCAACCAGGGTGCTGTGAAAGCTTTCTAAGGGTGACATGAAATATTAGCACCTACACATGATTCTCAAAGTAAACCCAAAGATTTCAAATAGGAATCTGAAGCATCAAAAAACACCCTGACCTGCTGCGGTTCTGCTGAGTTCTTTGCAACAGAAGAATTGTTCTGTTATTTTTCCATTGTCAAAAAAATGCCACCTAAGAGTGCAAGGTGGCAAAGGCCTACAGCAAGGCAGCAGCCTTAGATTTTAGAAGGGCGGACTTCAATGAGCTAAGGAGAATAATTGGGGAAGCACTGAGGGGAGGGGAGCCAGGTGTCCAAGAAGAGTGGTCGCTCCTTAAGGAGATGATCCTCCAAGCCCAAAGGGAGGTAATCCCAACACGGATCAAAGGGATTGATCAAAGGGGGCAGGAGGGCGCAAAAGTCCCCATGGGTCACCAGAAGCATCCGGGAATGTCTCCTAGCTAAAAGGGAGGTGCACACTCAATGGAAGGAAGGGGCCATCACCAGGGAGGATTATACTGCGGTTGCTCAGGGATGCAGGGGGGCAGTCAGGGAGGCCAAGGCGGGGGTGGATCTGGGACTAGCTTTCTGGATCAAGGACAACAAGAAGTCATTTTTAAATAGATAGGGGGCAAAAAGAAGGTTCCGGGTAACGTGGGGCCCCTGCAAGACATGCTAGGAAATTTGGTCGTCACACCAGACGACAAAGCTATCTTACTTAACGATTGCTTTGCCTCCATTTTCTTGAGCAGGGACTGGAACAGCCACCCCCTCTCTGGGCCCCCCCTTAGAACCTTGGGGAGGCGCACCTAGGCCAAGGGTTAGTAAGGAACTAGTTAGGAAACTTCTGGAGGGACTAGATGTATCCAAATCTGATGGTCCGGATGATCTCCACCCCAGAGTACTGAGGGAATTAGCTGAGGTCATTGCAGGACCCCTGGCATGGCTTTATGAGCACTCGTGGTGCTCTGGTGTGGTGCCAGAGGACTGGAAGAGGGCCAACGTGGTTCCCGTATTCAAAAAAAAGGGAGGAAGGAGGACCCAGGAAACTATTGGCCAGTTAGTCCTACTTCAATCCTGGGTAAGCTTTTTGAAAGAATTATTCTGACACATGTCCACGAGGGGCCAGCAGGGGAGATTATGCTTAGGGGCAACCAACACGGGTTCATTAGAGGCAGGTCCTGTCAGACTAACCTGGTGAGCTTCTACGACCAGGTCACCAAATCTGTAGATGCAGGGATAGCAGTAGACATAGTCTTCCTGGACTTTCAGAAGGCCTTCGACACTGTCTGTCACCCCATTCTCATTAAGAAACTGAGGGACTGTGGTGTTGACACCTACACAGTCAAATGGGTTGCCAACTGGCTGGAGGGTCACACCCAGAGAGTGGTAGTGGATGGGCCATTTTCGACCTGGAGGGATGTGAGCAGTGGGGTTCCACAGGGCTTGGTCCTCAGGCCTGCACTGTTCAACATCTTCATCAGTGACTTGGACGAGGGGATAAAAAGCACCCTGTTCAGATTCGCAGACGACACTAAGATGTGGGGGGACGTGGGCACGCTAGCAGGAAGGAATAGGCTACAGTCAGACCTAGACAGGTTACAGGGGTGGGTGGATGAGAACAGGATGGGATTCAACACTGACAAGTTCAAGGTGCTGCACCGGGGGGGAGAACCAGCACCATACCTACAGGTTGGAGAACTCCCTTCTTGTCAGTACAGAGACAGAAAAGGATCTTGGAGTCATCATTGATGCCAAGATGAACATGAGCCGGCAGTGTGGGGATGCAGTCAGGAAGGCCAGCCACGCCTTGTCATGCATCCACAAATGCATCTCAAGCAGATCCAAGGAGGTGGTACTCCCCCTCTGTGCGGCACTGTTCAGGCCGCAGCCAGAGTACTGCATTCAGTTCTGGGTGCTGCACTTCAGGAGGGAAGTGGACAACATGGAGAGGGTCCAGAGGAGGGCCACTCGCATGATCGGGGGCAGCAGGGCAGGCCTTATGAGGAGAGGCTACGGGAGCTGAACCTATTCAGCTTCCACAAGAGAAGGCTGAGGGGGCATCTAGTGGCCTGTTGCAAACTAGTCAGAGAGGACCAGCAGGCACTGGGGGAGTCCCTGTTCCCCCATGCACTACCAGGAGTGACCAGGAATAACGGTCACAAGCTGGCAGAGGGTAGATTCAGGCTAGATAGCAGGAGGCGCTATGTCACAGTCAGGTTAGCTAGGATCTGGAACCAACTTCCAAGCGAAGTGGTGCCGGCTCCTACCCTGGGGGTCTTTAAAAGGAGGCTAGATAAACACCTTGCTGGGGTCGTTTGACCCCAGCACTATTTCCTGCCATGACAGGGGGTCGGACTCAATGATCTGCTCAGGTCCCTTCCGACCCTACTAACTATGAAACTATGAAGAGTTGGCCTTTTCTGAGGGGTGCTTTGCATCTAATGAGGGATGCCTTGAGTCTAAAAAGGTTGAGAACCACTGACAGGTATGATTTTTTGATTTTCTAAATCACTTCTCAGTATCCAGGTTTCCCATTTCAAGGTAGAAGAAACAATAATTATTAAGCTAGGAAAGAAAATCTCTATCCAGACTATTAAATAAATTATAAAAAGTTTTATGGGCAGTCACAGCTCTAATTTGGTCTGGTTCCTGTCCAAGAGAAATAGAAAGCCTTCAATTTGACCAGCAGGGGGCTTTGTCTGTGGAATTTGTCTATCTCAAACTCCTCAGTAGAGGATTCTATAGGTATGGAAATTTTAGGTTGTTCTCCTATATCAGAGGTGCTCAAGTTCTTGCCTTCAGAACAAATGAGGTCTGTGAAGCCTCGGCATCCAACTCAATGGGCTCCCCGTGGGCTGGGAACTTTTGTGGCAGGGAAACAGTGGCAATTAATATTGCCACCCCTCCCCACTCTCAAATTCCTAGGAGCCGTGCAGCATGTTGGAACCAGGCCATGCCCGGTTCCTCCCAGATGGCTACATCGGAACTAGGCTGCGTTCCCTTCCCTCCCCATGGCCAGGTTGGAGCTGGGCCGTGCACACTTCTCCCTGAGGGGCTGGGCCACACTCCCTTCCCCTGCATTGTGGATCGGGGTCTGGTCATGCCCCCTGCTGCAGGGGTGGGTCAGGTTACCTTCCCCCACACACCTGGATCAGGGCGGATCTGCCTCCTGCCACACTATGCACAGCTAGACTAGTGGCCACTGATGCATCGCCAGAATACAGGTCATCCCCTGGGTGAATGGCAGGACCACCAGCCCCCTCAGTCAATCAGTGGGGAGGGGTGGGGCCACCAGACCCGTTATCAAGTCAGCAGCAAGGTGTGGGGACACCACAAAAAAGACCACAAAAAAACTGCTGTTCCGTCCATGAACCCCACGCCGATGAACACATGGCACCCTGTGCAATGAGGAAAAGCAAACGCTAGTTTCAGCTGCAAGGCCGTTCAGCCAGCAAGGAGCCCCCTGTCACTCCCCCTGCATCATGGTTGTAGAATGTGACATAGCAGGTGTGAGGTTCAGCCCCACTCGACCCCCACTGGGATCTGGTGTCACTCCAGCCCGGCTCCATTCCTGGCAGCCAGGGGCACATGCTGCACAGGGACCTCGCCTCCCCACATCACCATTCAGCATAGACACTGGGCATCTGGAAATCTGACCTGGCCACATTCTGGTCAGAGCTGAGCTAAGTAGGGTCAGTAGGCATTGGATGCCTGTGGCAGTGCAGCCAGCTGCTCACTGGGCCCCTCCTTTCCTTCCCCAGGAGACAGACAGGTTTGCCTGTCCTGAAGGAGGAATAATGGCTTAATGAGCTGGCCCAGCTGCCCAAGTGCCTGGAGGTCCCTCTGCCCAAAGCTCCCCCTCCCTGCACAGCAGGACACCCCAGGGACTCACCACACTGCTCTGTGGGTGTGCAGACTGTGACAAGAACAGAAGGAGGAGTGCATTCCATTGATGGAAGAGGGCAGGCCAGGAATCCCCAAGGTGAGGGGGATCAAGACCACTGCCATGAAGAGGAAGCAACAGGTAGTGGTGGTTGGAGACACCCTTCTGCGGGGCACAGAGAGATCCATTTGTTGGCCTGACCTGTTTTCTGGGGAGGTCTGCTACTTGCCTGGACCCTGGATCCGAGATGTCATGGAAGGATTACCAAGACTTATCCAGCTTTCTGACTACTACCCCATGTTGCTCATCCATGTGGGCGCCAGTGATACTGCCAGGGATGACCCTGAGCAGATCAAGAGTGACTACAGGGACCTGGGTGTAAGGATGAAGGGGGGAAGGGCTCAGATGGCATTCTCCTCAGTCCTTCCAATCAAAGGTAAGGACCCTGGCGAGAGCGGATGCATCCTCCAAATCAATGCATGGCTGTGCAGGTGGTGTCACCAGCAGGGATTCAGCTTCTTTCATCATGGGATGTTTTTCCAAGAAGACTTGGTAGAAAGCGACAGGATCCACCTGCCAAAGGGAGGGGAAAGTATCTCTGCAGACAGGCTTGCTAACCTAGTGAGGAGGACTTTTAACTAGCTTTGCTGGGGGATGGAAAACAAAGCCCTGAGGTAAGTGGTAGGCCTGTGCAAATAGGGAAGTATTCAATTCAGATTTGGATTCAGCTGATTCAGAGGGCAGTGATTCAATTCAGAGATTCAGATCACTCTCCTGAATTGATTTGGCCAAATTAACTTTGGAAGATTCGGAGAGATTTGGTGATTCGGATCAGCCGGGGAGAGGCAAGCACAGCCAGGCAGCTGCAGGTTCTCTCACAGCTCCTCTGGCTGTGCCTGCCTCTCCCTGGGTGGGGGAGGCAACAGGACAAGGCCCCATGGCTGCCCTGCCCAGGCCCATCCCCCGCCCAGTCCTAGCCTAGTCCTGGAACTTAAAAAAAAAAAAAGCCACGCTCTCACCAGCTGCAGCAGCAGTGATCAGGGGCCTCTGGGCACTTGTGGCAGAGCCCTCCACACAGTGGGGGGCAGTGGGGATCACCCAGCCCCACCTGGCACCTGCACGCAGCATGAGGCAGCAGGGATTGCCACTGCACCTGCATCAGCGCTGGGTGCGGGGGCTCTGCCCTGCTGTGGCTTGCCAGTCGACCTGAGAGTTGTGGGATGTAGGCACGGCAGCACTGGGAGCGGGGGCTATGACCTGCTGTCACTTGCCCCTTTTTGCCTACAGCGAACTGCACCCTCATCCTGCCAGCCCCTGCCCCGGCTAGGCAAGTGGCAGCAGGGCATAGCCAACACTCCCAGTGCTCCCGCACCCGCATCCCATGCCCCACTGTCTCTTTCCCCGAGTAACAAGCCCCCCGCCCTCTCTACCCCCTCCCCCAACCCTAACAGACTTACCAGCTGGAGGCAGTTGTATCGGCTGCCTGTTTAGTCTATGGCCGAATCCCTGAAACAGCTGAATCTTTTCTGAAGCTTTTCCGAATCAATTTTGATGCTTCCAATTAATTCAGAGCTTTTAACTGGTCTCCCAATTCGATTTGGATTCAGAGATTCAATTCCCAAATCAGGCCAAATCTCCTTCATATCAAATCACCTACTGAAGCTTCACACAGCCCTGGTAAGCAGGGAAGTGGGGGACCAGGAGGAAAAGGAAGTAGGAGCGAGCAGCAGAGGAGGCCATCTCATTCTTCCTGGGAAAGTAGCGCAATCAGCTAGTCACCTCAGGTGTGTGTACACAAATATGCGGAGCCTGGGAAACAAACAGAAAAAATTGGAAGTCCTTGCACAGTCAAAGAACTGTAACATGATTGGAATAACAGAGACTCGCTGGGATAGCTTGCATGACTGGAGCATGGTCATGGATAGTGTGGAAGAAATCAAACTTCGCGTTGTGGTTGAATCAGAACTGACAAAGCCAGCTTTTCTTTATTTAAGGCTATACTGTGATCACAGGGAGGATTTCATACAGCAAGGGGAATCACCTGCTTGTCTGTTTCAAAGCAATCCTCTCCCTCTCTAAGTTTTCAAGCATTTTTATACTTAAGACAGATAAAGAGGAAAAAAATACGACCTTGGAGAAACTAAAACAAGTTTACTTAATTGGACATCTGTGCACAGGGTAGTAAGACATGCAGGATTCCTTATTTTAAAACATGTAACTGAAATAAGCAGTATCAGCTCTTCTGGTCTTTGTCTGTTTTTCTAGTCAAGTAGGCCAGAAGCCTGACTAAATTTATTACCACATTCCCTGTGTTTTTTGTTTTGTTGTTTTTTCTTTTCTTTTTTCTAACAAGTTAGATATTTATAGCCATTACCCTTTCAACTTCTAGTTTTTCTTTCTCTTTACTTTCTGCTATTTCAAGATACAAATTATATATTTAGTTTCTGGTTGATGGGCTATTCCACATTTGCTTGGCAGCACAACTTAAGCAACATTGTACTATCATAAACACCAGGCATACTCCAATAAAAACAACAAACAATATCAACAAACTATGAATGACAGAGGAGCCTAAGGAACTGAAAAAAGAACTAAACTAAGAACTCAAATTCCAACTATCTGACTCATGCAATTTAGCTGCTTCTTTTTGAATATGTTTACTTAAATCCTGGATTTCTTCTGAATTATCTGGAATATTGTCACGGAGGCACTTGGGTTCTCCGTGCCTAAGAAGGAAAGAAGGTGAGCTGCCAGTCACCTGGGGCAGCTCAGGTGTGGATTGTCAGAGCTGCCAATCACCAGGGCAGCTCAGCTGCGGGTTGCTAGGGCAACCAGCTGGTCAGGTGACCAGAAGGGGGCAGGACCAGGCCCTTTATAACAGCTCAGGCCTGGGCCCAGTGGCAGTCCCCCTTTGGCAGCCGCAGGAGCAGGAGCTCTGCGGCGGAGAGCTGAGCAGCAGAGTTTATGCTGGCAGTTTGACTGCTGCGATGATGCGAGGGGAGGGAGAGAACCCCTGAGAGAGGTATGTGAGTGAGCCAGCATAGTGTGGAGTTGTGAGTATTAGACTGGAGGATCGGGTGAGGCTGTAGGGGTGTGAGGAGGCCTCATGGGAGCTCCCCAACAGCTTGGGGGTTCCCGGTGCCCAGTAGGGGACATGGTGCCAGGGGGGCACTATGGTTTGTGCTGGAGGGGCACGGTATGTGCCAGAGAGAGGTGCGGTGTTTGCCTGGGGGGGCAAAGGACCCAGAGAGGGGTCAAGAGGGCCAGGCACATCTGCGGCCACCTGAGCCTCAGACGCGTGCAGAGAGCACGGTGTAGGCCCGAGTGCGGGCAGTGAGAAGGCCCGAGTGCGGGCAGTGAGCGCAAGAGGTGCAAGCGAGGGCCCCAGTGGGGGCACAGAAGGCCTGAGTGCGGGCAGCGAGTGCAAGAGGCGCGAGCGAGGGCCCCAGTGGGGGCATAGAAGGCCCGAGTGAGGGCAGCGAACATGAGGGAGGCAGGCCCAAGGGGGGCGCTGCCTGAGAGAGATGAAACCCTGAGAGGGGAGTAAGCCTATTGGGCAGTCCGGGCGGGGCGAGAGGGGCACGCTCAGAGAGAGCCGCTCCAGGAGGGGGCGCGTGTATTGAGTTGGCTCCGGGAGAAGACCAGCACCGGAACAAAGGAGGGAATCCCGGCACAGTAAGACCGGTCCCGTGCCTAGAAGTGTAGAAAGGCAGCCTCCTTCACTGAACGAACAAGATCAAAGACGTGGCGGGCGAGACGGAGGATGTGTTAGACCCAGACTTGGCACGGTAGACAAGGACACTAGGGGAGGTCACGGCACCCCTAGGGGCGGTCCTGCCACAAATATAAGTACAACATTCTTTACCTATTAAAGCACAGACTCCTTCTTTGCTGGCTAGTATATAATCTAATGCAAGTCGGTTTTGCAATGTCATTTGCCTTATTTCATAGATTTCATAGACATTAGGGCTGGAAGGGACCTCGGGAGATCATCGAGTCCAGCCCCCTGACCAAAGGGCAGGAAGTCAGCTGGGGTCATAGGATCCCAGCAAGATAAGCATCCAATTTACTCTTGAAGGTGTTCAATGTAGGTGCTTGAACCACCTCCAATGGCAGACTGTCCATTTCCTTCATTTCTGTATTTATTTTATCAAAACTATCAGCAGTAGCATTAGCTATTTTTTCCAGAGATGCTGCAAATTTCTTTATCTCAGACACAGCTAAGCCTGCGCCATAGCTGGGGATCATTATACCCCAAAACTTTTGATTTTCTGTAATTTCGCGAACATTGCGAATTCTTCCTTTAGGTAAGTGAGATCTAATAGTAAAGGCAGGATATGCTGCGGAGACATAGCGTGTTCCTCGTTAACTGGAGGGTAGATTTTTATAGGCCTTATCTCCACACACAAAATAGTGACCAGCTAATGCAGTATATCCACCTGTATTACAGTGTGGGGACATCATCCATGGTGAATAATAGCCTGAAAATTGACCTGCAGGGGAGTAGTTAGATATTCAGGAACCATTAGAAAACCAAGCACTATTTATCTTAAATTATACCTCGCACTTACTGACTCTTACTGCAACACGAGATCCATTACACGTCCAACAGAACTTTTCAGGGGTGGCATATGCTAATCGTACATAGTCAGACCGGTTGCAACTTACATTCTGCCAGTTTTCATTCCCATGAAAATCTGAATGGTAAGGTGCTAACATCTGAGTTGCATTCAAGGGTACTGGTATCATGGGTATTTCTCTCTTAGAATAGATAAGGACGTGACTACATATCCAACAATGAGAGACATTTAAATCTATTTAAATCTGATTAACTAAAGGCAAGAACATATTTTCATGAAATGATCTTTGTCGGTGCAGAAGTGTAGTTTGGTTTACAGAGTTTCTTATAACTGATGAGTCAAGTTCATATAAGATGGCCCAAAAAGAAATACTGAGAATTACCCAAATCACGACTAACCAACTCCACCTTGGGAACCAGGAACTAGGTAGAGGCCTTTTTCCTGTCCCGAAGGGCATAGTGGTATCGTTGGGGCACATCCTCTTCTCTTTGTAGTGGCAAATCCCTGTCGCCAGTAGGCACTTGGCTCACTATTGGTCTTGAGCTCTTCCGCTGGCAGGCGCTAGGCTCATTACCAGTCTGTGGAGGCTGATTACGAGATTAATATGGAGGAGACTCTGGGTCTAATGGGGCTGATGTTTTCTTACTGTGTGAAGCGTGGATTCATGTCTGGAGTCCTTAACACTTTATTGCAGTGTTGGTGGTCAGGAGTACCTGGAATGGGCCTTTCCAGTGAGGTTCCAGGGATGACTTTCATTGACGGACTTTTATATGGACCCAATCTCCAGGCAGGATAGAATGGCACAGCTCATCTGGTTCTTTGGGGAGAGCTGCCTGTACCTGTGAATGAAAAACCTTAGCACACTTCATTAGTGCCTTATAATAGTCCAGAATGGTATTATCAAGTGAATGTATATCACAAAAGTGGGAGGCAACAGGTGGCAAGGCGTGGAGCCTCATGGGTCTTCCCATTAGAATTTCATGTGGGCTAAGCCTAGTCTTTTGGTTGGCAGTAGATTTCATACTCATAAGGGCTATGGGAAGTGCATCTGGCCATTTTAGGTGAGTCTCAGCACAAATTTTGGCCAGTTTATTTTTCAGAATGCCATTTTGATGTTCCACTTGGCCTGAGGCCTGTGGATGGTATGGGCAATTAAAGTTCTGTTGGATCTGCAGGACTTTGCAGACTTCTTTCATTATCCGTCCAGTAAAATGAGTTCCTCTATCAGAATTTAGGGATAAAGGAATACCAAACCTTGGAATAAAGTCTCTGAGCAACTTTTTGCTTACAGTGATGGTGTCATCTTTTGCATATAGGTAGGCTTCTACTCATCCAGAAAAAAATGCATACAATAACAAGAACATATTCATAAGAACAAAATTTCTGCATTTGAATAAAATCTAATTGTAAATTTACAAACAGTCCCCAAAGTGGGGGATGTGCTGCCTTTTTTGTTTTTACAGGCTTTCCCACATTATGGGCCAGGCAACTAGGATAGGTGTGGCAGTACTGTTGAACCACAGATGGAAAAGTTGGAGCAAACCAATCAAACTTAACAGCTTCTATCATCTCCCCTTTGCTCACATGTGCCATGCCATGGTGTATGCGAGCAAGATGAGGAAGAAGGACCACTGGGGCAACCAGGCAGCCGTCCGGGGAGCGCCACAAATGGTCAGGGTGTAACAAACACCCAGCCAGTCTCCATGTATGTTTCTCTGGTTCTGGAGACTAGTTCTATTCAGTTGGAATAGAAAAAAACACAGGTGTAGCCTGAGGAGTGGAAATAGCTGCAGCTTTGGCAGTGGAATCTGCCAGAGCATTCCCACGTGTAACATCATCATAAGGTTTCTGGTGAGCTTGGCATTTAATAATAGCAACAGCAGAAGGTAATTGTAAAGCATTCAACAAGGCATTTACATATGGACCATTACTAATCTTGGCACCTCCTGAAGTGAGGAAACCTCTTTGTTTCCAAAGTTGACCATAATCGTGTACAATACTAAAAGCATAGCGAGAATCAGTATAAATATTAACAGAGGCACCAGAGGCTAGGGTGCAAGCCCTGGTGAGGGCCACAAGCTCGGCAACTTGAGCTGAATACACATTAGGTAAGTGATGGCTTTCTATAACATAATATTGGGAACATACTGCATATCCTGCAACAAGGGAACCTTTTGAGTTTCTTTGACACGATCCATTAACATAGAATACTAGATCTGGGCTTTGCAAGGGGTTGTCCTTTAGATCAGTGCGGGGCATTGTTAGGTGAGCAGTAACAAAAATGCAGTCATGGGGTTCACCATCTGAAGGGGTAGGTAACAGAGAAGCAGGGTTTAAAACAGGGCACCTAGTTAGGGTGATATTTCCAGCAGAGAGAAGCAAGATTTCATACTTAGTTAATCTAGCATTTGAAAGGTGTTGGGTTTTTGTTTTTAGTAAAAGGGCTGCTACAGCATGTGGGACAGCAACAGTAAGGGGAGAACCTAATACAAGGGTGGAGGAAAGTTCAACAGTGACGGCGGCTGCAGCTACAGCACGGAAACATGGAGGAAATCCAGCTGCAACAGGGTCAAGAGCAGAGCTATAATAAGCAATGGGACGGTGCTTGTCTCCATGTGTCTGAGTAAGTACTGCAAGTGCAAATTCGTCTTTTTCATGACAAAAGAGAATAAAAGGTTTAGTATAATCGGGATGGCCTAAGGCAGGAGTTTGTGACAGAGCTTGTTTAATAGAGGCAAAAGCGGCTTTGATTTCTGAAGTCCAGGGTAAAGGCTCAGGGGTATTAACAAGAGTCAGATTTTGCAGCGGCTTGACTATGGAGGCATAGCCGAGTATCCACTGACGGCAGTAGCCAGCCATGCCTAAGAAGGTACGCATTTGGGACACAGTAGTTGGTCTAGGGATTTTAAGAATAGCTTCTATTCTGGAAGAGGAAAGCAGTCGTTCTCCAGCAGAAATATCATGACTTAAATAGTGGACACGAGGAAGACAAAGTTGTAGCTTTTCTTTAGATGCCTTATGGCCTTTTAGGGCAAGAGAGGTGAGGAGAGTTAAAGAATCAGTTTTACAGGCTTCAAGGGAGGTAAATGCCAAGAGCAAATCATCAACATATTGCACAAGAACAGAATTTTCTTTAAATATTATGTCATCTAGATCTTTCTTCAGAATTTGAGAAAAAAGAGAAGGGGATTCAGTATAGCCCTGGGGCAATCGCGTCCAGGTATACTGAAGTCCTTGATAGGTAAATGCAAAGAGGAACTGGCTATCAGGGTGTGTAGGAATAGAGAAAAATGCAGAACACAAGTCAACAACAGTAAAATAACAAGTATTAGGAGGAATACAGGACAAGATAGTAGTTGGATTTGGTACAACAGGAAAAGTAGGTAAAACTGCAGAATTTACCGCACAGAGGTCTTGTACAAAGCGATAGGTATTCTTTCCAGGTTTTTTTTACAGGAAGAATAGGCGTATTACAAGGGCTCTTAGTTGGGACAATGATACCTTGCTTTAAAAGGGCAGTTATAACAGGCCGTATCCGTTCTTTGGCTTCTGGACGTAAAGGGTATTGAGCAACTTTGGGTAAAGGCTTAGCTGGGTTTAATCTAATTTTTACAGGCTGGGCAGTATGGATTTGTCCTACTTCATTAGCATGATAAAAATGGAGGGACAGCATTTATGAGAGAAATGGAGGGACAGCGTTTATGATTTCTTCTTGCAACACAGAAAGATTAGGGAACTCAGGCTCAGGAGGTGAGCTAGCTAAAGCGGCAAGTACTGCTATTTCATTATCACAGGGGACATCTAAATAAACACCATTAGGAGAGCAATAGATAGTACAGCCAAGTTTACAAAGCAAATTGCTGCCTAACAAATTAACAGGAGAACAAGGACTAAGGAGGAAGGGATGTTGATCAGAAACAGGACCAACAGAAACATGTAATGGTTGGGAAACAGGATGAGGAACTATTTGATTTGAAATTCCTACAGTGTTTACAACAGCAGAGGAGAGGGGAGTTGTAGAAAATTCTTCAGCTCGAAGAGTAGAGTGGCTTGCACCAGTGTCTACTAAACATTTTGTAGAGATACAATTTATCACCCAGGAAACAAAGGGTTCATCTTGATTAAGTGGGAGAAGTGGGGCTGTGATGATGTTACTATTCCTCAGACTGGCCTAACAGGAGGCTCCCTGATTCAGGACAGAGAATTGAGTGAGAGGAGGTGGTGGCAGGTTAAACGTCATCTCCAGCTGGCCAGGCCAGTGAGGACATTGAGCCTTCCAGTGTTCTGGCTGGCCACAATAATGACAACTGTCATTTTGGGACTGAAATCCTCCTCATCCCATCCCAAGACCACGTCACCTGCCTTTGAACTGTCCTTGATGGAAACCTCCTGCCTAAAGTCTGTAATTGTAATGACATTAGCTTAGTTTGCGTGGATTCCTTTTTCTTTTCTTGGCAGGTTGTACAATGATTTGCAATGGTGACTCGTTCTGCAGGTGGCTTAGTCTGCCAACCTACAACAATTGTGCACAACTGTTCCTGGACTTTAGAAAGAAGTCTGTGGACAAAAGCAGAAGCAAGTGCTTCTGGGGCAGTTTTAGCTGCATTTTCAATACCAGAATGTCTTTCAAATACTAGTTTCAAGTGGTCCATGTAGTCTGCTGGGGATTCTTCTTTATTTTGTTTACAGTTATGTATTTTGGCCCAGTTAGTTTTCCTGGGGCAAATTTTAAGCACAGCCTCAAGGAGGCGTCTTCGGGCATCTGCTAGGCGATCTCCTATTCCAGGGTCTTGAGTAGGCCAAGTAACCTGTGCAGCGAGGCGGTTGCGGACCTCAGAGGGCAGAACACTTCTCATTAATTGGTTCAAATCTGCCTGTGTTGGATTATAACAATGGAATACAGTGTCTAATTCATCTCTAAATTTTTGGGGTTCCTCTCTGATGTTGGGAAATTGTTTAACAAGGTTTAGGAGATCTTCTGGGGTCCAGGGGACAGGGACTGTGATTGTAGTTTCCCCATTTGGACCTTGCCCTGGAAGTTGGCGTAAAGGCATAAGCTGAGTCTTTTTAGATTTTAAAGGAGGGGCTGGACCATACTGGGTACCAGACCTTAAACAAGAGGAGGGGGTTGAGATTTCAGGAGATAGACGCCATGCTTCCGGTGGACGTGGGCATGCCCCGGGGGCAGGTGACGGTTGTTGAGTGATAGTTTCCTGGTGAGATGGGCTAATGCTGCTGGAAGAGCCTATTTAGTTACTTTGGACTTCTTCAAGTTTAGGTTTTGCCTAAGGCTGATATGGGGGTGGCACATTAAGAAAATCAATTATATCTTCTACAGATTCATTTTCAGTTATTTGTGGATAAAGTTGTTTTGGTGCTGATGGTACTATTGATGGGGGCCCCCTTTTGGTGCACTTTTCTGTTTTAATCCCTTTATCTGAGATTTCAGTTTCTCTTGGGAGTCCTTAAGACTCTGAACGTGAGATTCTTGATGTCTTTTGAAAGTTTCTTCATACCAATCAAAAAATGTGTCCCACTGAGTCGATGGTATATTACTACCTCTTAACTCAGGGTCTCTGCAGAGATGAACAATTTTACTTAAATCAAATGTTCCCTCCAGGGGAAACTGCCGGCTAAAATCATCTCTGGTATACCAATTCCATTTGCCTAGAAACTTACAACTTTTATGGCCATAGTGTGTGTACATGTACAATGCTGGAGTCCCTTTTGGTGGAGCCAATATGTCTTTAGACTTTCCGCTCCCCATATCTTTAAACTCAATTCACACAGGCCTTTCATACAGGAATGGCTTATTCAGGGTGTCCAGTCAGGTTGTGATATTTGCTAGTGGCACAGAAATGCTGTGGCTAATGTCCAAAAACAAGACTCCACTGCAATAACAGCACACCATGCAGTTACTCACGGTTAGACACGGCTTATTTATGAGGGTGGGGAAAGGGTAAACCTGTCCACTGGGTCACGAGGTTCCAGTTGGGCCACCCTTGCATTCAAAACTGCCCTTCTGGACAGCCTTGGGGCGGCTGAACCCAACCTTAGTCTCAGACCTGGTCAGTGGCTCATATTTTTCAATTCATACTCTCAATTTACACAAGGGAATTTCTGCGTTGAGGCACAAAGTTCAAGAGCATCTCTTTAGTCTTAGCCTTGGTCAATGCTTATCGTGGAAAACACTCACACTCCAGGAGTTTCCACCTTGCACCCTTGCTTTCGAAGAGCACACAGAAGAAATCTGTTGTCTTCAAGGCAGCTGCACAAGGTTTCCACTCCTGGCCTCAGAGAGACCTCATAGTTCTTTACAGAACTTAATTCACATGGGGAAATACTTTCACTGACAACAGCAACACAGAGTCTTTAACCTTAACTCTTTCTACTCACAGTTACTACTTACACAGTGGATCTGACAGTTCTGGCAGAAGAAAAAAGTTCGGATAGAGTGAGCCTCAAGCAGTAAATCAGGAAGAGACAGAGACAGCCTCTCACTGAAAAGCCCCGATAGAGATTTCAAAAGGTCTCTTACCTTGGTTTGGTGCCAGGGCTTCAATGAAGAGATGTCTGTGTCCCAACTGATAACTCCGGGCATCTCTATCCAAGTCACGGCACCAAATTATGGACGAAATCAAACTTCGCGTTGTGGTAGAATCAGAACTGACAAAGCCAGCTTTTCTTTATTTAGGGCTATACTGTGATCACAGGGAGGATTTCATACAGCAAGGGGAATCACCCACTTGTCTGTTTCAAAGGAATCCTCTCCCTCTCTAAGTTTTCAAGCATTTTTATACTTATGACAGATAAAGAGAAAAAAAATATGACCTTGGAGAAACTAAAACAAGTTTACTTAATTGGACATCTGTGCACAGGGTAATAAGATATGCAGGATGCCTTATTTTAAAACATGTAACTGAAATAAGCAGTATCAGCTCTTCTGGTCTTTGTCTGTTTTTCTAGTCAAGTAGGCCAGAAGCCCGACTAAATTTATTACCACAATAGGTACACACTGTTCAGGAAGAACAGGCAGGGGAGAAAAGGAGGAGGAGTTGCACTGTATGTAAAAGAGCCATGTGATTGCTCAGAGCTCCAATATGAAACTGGAGATAGGCCTCTTGAAAGTCTCTAGGCCAATGATCTGGGAGAGCTACAAAAGTGATGTTGTAGTGGGTGCGTGCTATAGACGAACTGAGGTAGATAAGGCTTTCCTCAGACAACATCCTGAGATCTAAAAAGGCAATACAGCAGTGCACAAACAATCCAGGAAAGGATTTTTGGAGAACAATTAGAGAGGCCAACTCGGGGCTGTGCTCTTCTTGACTTACTGCTTGCAAACAGGAAAGTTTTGGTGGGGGATGTAGAAGTGGATGGCAAGTTGAGCAACAGTGACTACAAGATAATTGAGTTCAGGACCCTGACAAAAGGGAGAAACAAAAGCAGTAGAGAATGGACCCTGGACTTCAGAAAAGCAACAAGAGGAACATCAGGGAAAGTACGGGTCCCATAATGGGGGAAGTGACAAGTGATGAGGAAAAGGCTGCAGTACTCGATGACTTTTTTTACCTCAGTCTTCACGGTAAGGTCGGCTGCCAGACTATTGTACTGGGGAGAAGGTGAGCAGTACTCAGTGGTGAAAGAACAGGTTAGAGGCTATTTAGAGAAACTGGATGTGTACAAGTCCATGGGGTCAGATGCAGTGCATCTGAGGGTGCTGAGGGAGCTGACTGATGTGATTGCAGAGCCACTGTCCCTTATCTTTGAAAGCTTATGGTGATCAGGGGAGGTCCCGGACGATTGTAAAAGGGCAAATATAGTGCCTATCTTTCAGAAGGGGAAGGAGAAGGATCCAGGGAACTACAGTCAGCCTCACTTCAGTCCCCAGAAAAATCACGGAGCAAATCCTCAAAAAATCTATTTCTAAGTACTTGGATAAGAAGGTGATTAGGAACAGTTAGCATAAATTCACCAAGGGCAAGTCATGCCTGACCAACCTGATTCTCTTTTATGATGAGAACTGGCTCTGTGGATGTGGGGAAAGCAGTGGATGTGATATACGTTGAATTTAGCAAAGCTTTTGATATAGTCTCCCACAGCATTCTTGCAAGCAAGCTGAGGAAATATGCAGTTGGATGAATGGACTGTAAGATGAATAGAACACCAACTGGATTGTCGGGCTTAAAGGGTAGTAATCAATGGGTCAATGTCTAGCTGGCAGATGGTATCAAATGGAGTACCCCAGGGGCTGTTTTTGTTCAACATCTTCATCAATGCACTGGAAGATGGCACAGAGCACACCCTCAGCAAGTTTGCAGAGGACACCAAGCTGTGGGGAGTAGTAGATACATTGGAGGGTAGGGCTAGGATTCAGAGTGGCCTAGACAAATTGGAGGATTGGGTCAAAAGAAATCTCATGAGGTTCAACAAGGACAAGTGCAAAGTCCTGAACTTTGGAGAAAACAATCCCATGCACTGCCACAGTCTGGGGACCAACTGGCTAAGCAGCAGCTCTGCAGAAAAGGACCTCGGAGTTAAAGTGGACAATAAGCTGGATGCAAGGCAGCAGTGTGCCCTTGTTGCCAAGAAGGCTAATAGATTACTGGGCTGCATTAGTAGGAGCATTGCCATCAAATCGAGGGAAGTAATGAGTCCACTCTATTCTACACTGGTGAGGGCACCTCTGAAGTACTGTACTCAGTTTTGGGCCTCCCACTATAGAAAGGATGTGGACAAGTTGGAGACAGTCAAGTGGAGAGCAACAAAAATGGTGAGGGGGATGGAGAACATGACTTATGAGGAGAGGCTGAGGGACCTGGGCTTGCTTAGTTTGGAGAACATAAGACTGAGGAGGGATTTGATAGCAATAGCTGCCTTTTAAATACCTGAAAGGTAGTTCCAAAGAGGATGGAGCTAGATTGTTCTCAGTGGTGACAGATGACAGAACAAGGAGCAATGGTCTTGAGTTGCAGCAAGGGAGGTTTAGGTTGGATATTAGGAAAAACCTCCTCATTAGGGTGAAGCACTGGAACAAGTTACTTAGAGAGATGGTGGAATCTCCATCCTTGAAGGTTTTTAAGGCCTGGTTTGACAGTGCTTTGGCTGGGATAATCTAGTTGGGGCCAGTCCTGCTTTAACCAAGGGGTTGGACTAGATGACCTCCTGAAGTCCCTTCCAACCCTAATGTTCTGTGATTCTAAGAACCTCCTCCCAGTCCCACCGGCATTCTATCAGATACAAATACAGTACTCCACCTGCCTGCTCTCAAAGCCCGTACCTTGTGCTGAGGCAGTGCATGGGGGGGTGGGATTGGTATAAACCAACTGCCTGGCCCTGGCAGCTCAGCTGCCCCCAAGGCCTGGGTCCACCTGCACATGCCCAGCCCAGGGTCAGGGAGCTCAGGCACGCAACAGGGTCTCGGTTCTTGCTGTGCCTGCATGCGCACTGCAGTCAGGGCTTCTTGCACAGATGCAAAGGGAACAACTGCTGGAATCCCCCCACCTCCCTCCCTCCCTGGCTGGCTAGGAACCCTGCTTCTCCTGGCTGTGCGCTGACCTGCCTCTAGGTACTGCCAATAGAATTGCAAGGACAAATGATTGACATGCATTTCCACCAATGAATTGAAAAGCAGGACTTTTTCTAGTCTGTTCCTAATTCAGGGATGGACAGAGGGCAAAGGGTTTAAAAACAGGACTGTCTGCTATAAAACAGGACCAATGGCTGCTTTAGGCTAGACAGGGCCCTGCTATGAGTGCTCCAGGTGCCAGATTGACCCGACTGGCAAGAGCCGGCCCATGTTTGCACCAGGCACTGCCCATCCAGCCTGGTGGACAAAAAAAAAAGTTGAGCACAACTGTCCTACATTCATATGTAAGGACCCTAGCTCCAAAAGATGGTGGTGACAGTCCCCTTTGATGCTAGGAAATCAGAAAGACATCCTTATAATTATATCTCATTTAATTAATTAACACTATAATAATATGGTAACCCTTAGGCTGCCTTTTCCCGACCTTATGGATTGCTGCTCTTCCCTGTTACAACTTAATTTTAAGCACAGTGAAAGTTATTTGGAGCAGGATTCTAATTGGCTTCTAATAGGAGCAAAGCAACCTTTAAATATGGTGTAAATAATCATTCTTTATTTTAGCACAATCTAGGCAAATGAATAATAGTAAGATCTGATTGCATTATAGTATTGAAATAAATTTGTTTTAGAATGTTTCATCAATTTACTGACTTAAAGATAACTATATGCAATAAATAAATATTGTACCCCTTCATACCTGAGAAATATCCTCTTTGTTGTCCCAAGGAAAAATTGAAATACTTTGATAAAAGCTGGGACATAAGCTGAGCGCCTTTATTTGTACTTTATTCATCAGGCTATTGATTGTGAACTTATGTTTAATTAACATTTCTTTTGGAACATAAGAATATTAGCTCTTTTCCACTGCTTACTCAAAAACTTGTTTTTAGTGTCAGTCCGTTGAGATTTTTTTACTTAGACATTTTTTATTTTCAAAATTTGGCACATATTTGTTCAAAACTGGTTCAAACCGCTGGAAGTAATTATGCAAAAATATCTGCCTCAAACAACTTTAAAAAATCACTTCCAAGCTAGTTGCAGTTTCTGCTGAGATAACAACAGGAGGAGCAAACATGGCAATAAGTGAGATAAGGAAGCAAACGTAAAAGTGGACAGTACAGATTAAGGCGTCATTAGCACATAGCTAGTGGCTGTAGCCTGATCTACACCATTGGTGTCCCCAGGGCTGGATGAGTGGTACACGGCTGGGGCATGGGCCAGATCTGGAACATGAGACTCCATTATCTGGCCTGTGGGTCTGGAATTTGGTGGTGGCTGGTCCTTGCTGCTGGTCCTCCTGCCATCAAATGTCTGACCCCAGGGGCAGCCCCATGGGCTAGTTAATACAGTGCTGCACCCCACAGCTGGTCTGCAGGGCTCCCCATAGGTCCATAAATTTTGCAGCAGGACAAATAGCAGCGCTGCTCGCCACTGGGATGGATGACCCAGCTCCTCTAAATGACCATGGTTATGATATTTATTAAAATACTATGGCAGAATTATCAAGGTTGTGTTTTTCATTTTTAATAGGTTGCTTGTAATTTGCCTCATGTAAAAAAGTTATATTCCTGTTTTAGGAAGGAACAACCAAAATTGGAAGAATTGATTCTGACCAGGAGCAGGATATTGGTAAGACAGAGAGATAATAAATGATTTTATGTTGTGTTCAGTTAAAATCCTGTTGGTTTTACTTGTCTGTTTTAACAATCTAATAATAATTTTTGCTTACCAGCAGTCTTTGTGTGAGAGGTTAAGCAGAAGGCAATACAAATTTATAGGCTTTTTATAACCTAAAGTTCTAGAGTTAACTTTTGATGACGCTTCAAGAAAACCATTAAGGTAATTGGGACCTATTTTGGGTTTTCTCATGGGAGTAAATTTACATTAGAGATTGAAAATTACTCTAATCAAGAGTCTCAAATTTGCTATATTCAGTGTTGTATTGGTGCCAGAAAAAGCTCTTGTGTGGTCTAATGTGTGTGTTTCCAGACTGTCTGGCCGTGACATACTGGATCTTAATCACATCATTCTAATTATTCCCTTCCTCTCTGAGTTCATCTGTGGCATTAATTATAGTAGCAACAATTTGAAAAACTGCTTAAAGGTAGTAGAGATTGACAACTGCTTATACTTTAATTAGAAACAGCTTAGAATCTTGACTTTGGTTACCTTTTATGTTCTGGCTCTACCAGTGAGAGAAATACAAGCTATAAAAATAATGTAATAACTGAAAAAGAACATCATAGTAATTTGCAGATCTGGTAGCTTTTAACTTTCAAAGGTTAGAAACATTTGGGAAGAACAGTACAAATACTGGCAGACTAGGAAGCTTTTCTAAGACCTTGTTTTGGGCTCTTAATCAGAGGGGAGATATTAGATCCTTACACTGTATGTGGTTCTTTGACCATAATACTGTGCATTTAGGTCACTTAAATACAGTGGGTTATTGTTTTAGACAGTGTAATGGGGATCAGAGTTTGAAATTAAACTTAAAATGATCAAGTAAAAAGAACCTACAATTTGTAGTTTTGCAGGGTCAGTGGATTGAAAGGGAACATTGCATTATCAGCAACAACTGTGGGATTGTGACACTGCAGCCAGTCCAGGGAGCACACTGCACAGTAAATGGTCAGGAAGTCACCAGTGCTTGCCGACTGTCACAAGGTGAGCTTTGCCATTCTTTTCTGAGGTGTTATTGCCAATGATATAAGTGTAACTGGACAAGAACAGTAAAACAGTATGAAAGTGAATATTGTAAATCCATTCCTTAGCATCCTGTTTCTATTTCTTTAGAAATTAAATGTCAGAAATGTACAATTTTGTTGTGATTATAAGTTGACCTGCTTATAAGTCACCCCCATGTTTTCAGGTTCAATTTTAGGAAAGGTATTTTTTTTCCCTGGATAAGTCTGTCAATGGATATAAACATATTGAACTTCTATTGCTCTTAGAAAATCCCTCAAGAGAGTCAGATAATCAAGAAAAGGACCCAAAGGGTTAAATGTACAAAAAATACTGCAAGTACAGGAATCAAGACCAGAGTGAGGGGCAATTTTAGATGTAACCTGAGCACAACTTTGCTCTTTTCTTCGGAGGAAATGCTTAACTGAAAATGTGGAAGGGTTTGTCTTTGACTGTACAGTGTGGTTGAACTTACCTTGGACTACATTTTCTATTTTTGTGTATATTAATTACTGGAACTAAATTATTTCCTCTTCTTTAGCCCTTGTCTGTGGGATAAAGTTGTCTGTTATATTTTAGCAGTTGAATTAAAACAAATGTCTAATAATGGGTTTGCCATTTCCCTCCAATGTTGCAGTATAATGCTGGGAACAAAACTCACAAAGTCTGAAGAATTAAGCTGTAGGTCCCATGAGTGTGCATCAAATACCAGATGTTTGATGAATTGCACTTCTACAGTTTTTCTTTCTCTTTACAGGGGCTCTTGTTGTCCTGGGTAAAGTTCATAAATTTAGATTCAACCACCCAGCAGAAGCTGCCATTTTACGACAAAGAAGATTAGTAAGTCACAAAAGTTTGCATTTTCCTTTCCTACATTTTTTTTCTCAGTTTTGCTTATTATTTCATTTTACAAGGAATTTGAAAATATAAACTTTCTTCACAGCCATTTATTCATGTCCCTCACTTTCCTCTTCTAATAGTCTATACCAGGGGTGAGCAATTATTTCAGCAGGAGGGCTGCTTAATGTGATTTCACGAACTGTTGTGGGCTGCACACACAATCTTTCAGATGTCATTTAAACAAATTATAGATAAAAAAACAAACTGACTAAAAATCAAATGTCTACTATAACATATTTTAATTTTATTTCAAAAAATGTTTTGTCTTGATTTATATATTTTTGAGTAGTGATAGACAGAGAATTGCATAATAACTCAAAATAAAACCTTACTCTTACATACTGGGGCGGGGGGGATGAAGGTGTGTGCATGCAGGGTGGGGTGGGTGTGTAGGGTGTGAGCATATGGAGGGATTGGAGTGGGCTGTGGGGAGAGTAGGCATGGGGGGTAGGTGTGTGGGGGGTGGGCATGGCAGGTACGTAGGAGAGCATGGGTATATGCATGTGTATTGGGGGGCTGCCTGTGTGCTAGGTCCCAGGAGCCAGCCAAAGATAGGAGAAGGGAGGGAGGGAGGGAAGGATGGTGGGGCAGGGATTGTGTGAAGCAGAGCTTGCCCAGATGGTGCAGTGCAAGTGCAGATGCAATCCATCCCCCCCACCCATCTGGCTCATAACTGCCCTAGCAGTGCTCCCCATGGGGCCAAGACCCACCCACTCCTGCCTGGGGCAACCCACACCATGCTCCCACCTGTGCCCACCAGTCCCGGCCCTGGCCAGTGTGCACAGCCTCCTGGCAGGGGTGCTCCCAGTCCACCCAGGTACCGCTAGACTCCCTCCGCCTCCAGCAGTTCTTCCTGCCCCTGCTGCACTGCTCTGGCAACTGGCAGTACAGGGAAGCCATGGGGGTGCGCATTGGACATGATATACCCAGCCAGGCTGGGGGGGAACCGGCAGCCAGGCTGCTCCTGCCCCAGTGCATGAATCTTCCACTCCAGCTCCCAGCTGCCTTCTGCCGACTCAGCCACCTGGTGTAATGAGCAGCCAACTGCAGGCAGTGGAGTGAGTGGAAGGCAGCAGGGAGCTGAAGCTGGAGCTCCGCACACTGGAGCAGGAACCACCCAGCTGCAGTTTCCCCCACACCCTGGCTGGGTACAAGGTACTGTCACACATCTCCACAGCTGCCATTGCTCCCCCGGACTACCTGCTGCCTGGAGTGGTGCAGCAGGGGCAGAAAGAGGAGGAGGAGGAAATTGCTGGAGGTGAGGGGAGTCAAGCAGTACCAGGGTGGCTGCAGCTGCATGGGGAGCAGCCCCAGCGGAAAGCTGCACACACTGGCCAGGGGTGGGGCGGGCAGAAGCGCAGTGTGGGCTGCCCTGCCTGGGGGCGGGTGGAGCTCAGCCCCATGTGGAACATGGCAGGGGAGCCGTGGGCCAGATGCAATCAATTGGGCGGTGCCTACCATGGGCTGCATTCAGTCAGTTGATGGGCTATATTTTGCCCATCCCTGGTCTGTAGTGACTCTAAACCTTTATGGGCAGACATACTGCTGCATCTTGTAGATGTGCTTAGCCGAAGAAGATGCAGACCCCCTTAATACTTTAACATTTCCTTGTTTGTAGTTATGACTTCAGTGGAATTGAAACAACGTAATTAAAGGCAGAGTACTGCCATGAAGAGACCAGTTTACAATTTTTCCACATTTTGTAATACTCTAAGTTATCCCCTTTATAACATTGTATCTTATAATAAATAAATAAATAATTATTCTTATTACTTCACCATCCAGAATTAAATACATTGACAATACACTAAAATACCGGCTGGAGAAATTATAGAGTTAGTGTATAAATCTCAGTGTTATTATCCCTCAAGTTATGAAAGTATTCATTTTCTTTACTCCAAAACTGGAGATTTGAAATTAAAGATTGATAAAAGAAAGACTGTATAATTAATACTAGGAACTCATTACTGCAAGCTATTGTTTTGGCAAATAGTTTTTTAAGACACTGAAATGCAATCTGAATGTTTTTAAATATGATTGGGATTTACAGGTGTACTAAACTAAACGAATTTTAGTCCCTGATTTGGGGCATTTGGTTATTACCAGCTAAAAACAGGAAGAATTTTCTTTTTAAGATACAGATATACATCATGGTGTTTCACTACACTAACCATTTTTGTAAATGGGATAAAGGATAAAACTAAATTATTTTAATCCTTATATATTTGTCTGATGAATTTTTCAAAGTACTGCCTGATAGCTATTATTATGGAAAGTGTCCTTTATAACAAATGCTTTACTACATTGCTTGCAAAAAAATCAAGGTGAAGTACTACCCAAATTGAAATAACTTAGAGTAGGGGTGATCAACCCCCAGCCCACAGGCCACATCTGGCCCCTGCCATGTGTCTTACAGCCCACAGGGCTCCCCACAAGTCTGGCCCTGTGTGCTAGATCAGGCATTCAAGGTGGCACGGGGGCCCGATCCTCACATGTAAGAGAGAAGCTATCCAAGGGCCTGAATCCAGTGCACAGGGTAGGGCAGGGGACTGATTCTGGCTGGGTGGGGGCAGCATGGGGCCCCGGGTCCCGATTCCAGCAGGGGTGGGATGGCATGGGGCTTCACATGATTTGTGCATGTGGGACCAGCTGAAGCCACACAGGGCCCAATCAGGATGTGTGCATCCGATCCTGGTATGTGTGATCCAGTATAATCTGTGGACCAGCCCCAAGATGCTCATCTGGCCCACAGGCCCAAAACTTTGTGTGACACTTACCTAGGTAGGCTTGCTTGGACAGGGGCCATGTCTTTATCCTAAAGCATAATATGTAACGGTTAGCAGGAATGACAATGATGATACTAAGTTAAAACCTCTTAGGTTGTCTTAATATTTCTCCTTCCTGATCCTATATTGTGCTTTTTATAGATTAGTGAGGGCTCTCCCATTTTGAGCCATGGAGCTCTGGACTGGCTAAATTTGGATAGAGATTTCATTTCTTCTTCTACCTATATCTTTTCTCCGCTTGAAAAAGAAAGGTAAGTTAGAAGATGTATTCACCTAGATGGAACATGCCTAAAACCAGGATCCATTTGAGCAAGAAATAAGATGCTTATAGAGCAAAAGCCATCATCATTTTATTTTTTTGTTTACATTTTAAATAATGATACCCACCAAGAAACTACAGGGTAATTAATTTATCTTACCATAGTATTATAAAAATCACTAAGCAACATTAAAAAATAGTTTATTGAATGCCATGCATACCCATCCCACCAACAACTTTTAATAAAGAAAAAAAAGAGATAACAGTATTAAGATCATAGGAATGTAGGGCTAGCAGAGACTTCAAGGAAAGATCATCCCAGCCAAGTGTCTGCCTAACTTGCTCATGAAAATTTCCAGGGATGGAGATTCTGTAACTTCGCTAGGCATCCTGTTCCTTGCTTGAACACCCTCATAGTCAAAAAATTCTACCAAATCTCCAACTTAAATTTCCTCCACTACAGCTTAAGGCCATTGCTCCTAGTCTTGATGATGGGAAGAATGTAAGAGCATTGCTTGGGCATGCAGGGATAAAGTCAGGAAGGACAAAGTGCAATTGGAGTTGCAGCTAGCAAGGGATGTGAAGGGTAACAAGAAGGGCTTCTACAAGTATGGTTGGTAGCAAGAGGAGGATCAGGGAAAGTGAGTCCCTTACTGAATGGGAAAGGCAACCTTGTGACAAAGGATACAGAAAAGGCTGAAGTGCTCAATACCTTTTTTGCCTTTGTCTTCACAGGCAAGGACAACTTCCAGATTGCACTGGGCAGCACAGCTTGGAGAGGAGGTGAGCAGCCTTCAGTGGTGAAAGAACAGGTTAGGGACCAGTTAGAAAAGTGGATGTGTACAAGTCCATGGGGCTAAATGAAATGCACCCAAGGGTGCTGAGAGAGTTGGCTGATGTCATTGCAGAGCCATTGGCCATCATCTTTGAAAATTCATGGTGATCAGGAGAGGTCCCGGATGATTGGAAAAGGGCAAACACAGTGCCCATATTTAAGAAAGAGAAGAAGAAGGATCCAGGGAACTACAGACCAGTTAGCCTCACCTCGGCCCCTGGAAAAATAATAGAGCAGATCCTCAAGGAATCCATTTTTCATAGATTCGTAGAGGCTGGAAGGGACCTTGTACATCATTGGGTCCAGTCCCTCTGCACTGTCCAGTCTCCGTTTGAAGATTTCCAGGGTGTGTGACTGCACCACCACTGGTGGGAGTTTATTCCACAGTCTGGACACCCTGCCTGTGAAGGAGTTTATCTTGGAATTGAGCCTGAAGCAACCTTCCAGGAGTTTGTATCCATTGCTTCTGGTCTTCCCCAGGGGTGCCCTGAAGAACAGATGTTCACCAAGTTCTTGATGGTACTCCCCTGATGTAGCGGTAAGCTGCTACCAAGTCGCCTCTCAGCTTTCTCTTCTGTTGGCTGAATAGGCCCAAGTTCCTCAGCCTCTCTTCATATGGTTTGTCTTGCAAGTCCCTGATAATGTGAGTGGCTCTTCTTTGCACCCTCTTTAAGTTTGTCCACATCCTTGTTGAAGTGTGGGTGCAGTACTCCAGCTACAGTCTCACCAGTACAGTGGGAGTATCACTTCCTTAGTTTTGCATGAGATGCAACGGTTAATGCATGCCAGTGTGTTGTGTGCCCTGCTGGCCACAGCATCACACTGCTGGCTCATGTCCATGTGATGGTCGATCACTACCCCTAGGTCCCTTCTGGCTGTGGTGCAAGTCAAATTGTTGCCACCTAACCTGTAGGTATGTTGGGGATTGTTTGCCCCCAGATGGAGAACCTTACCCTCTGAGTATAAGCACATGGATTAGAAAAGGGTGTTTAAGAACAGTCAGCATGGATTCACCAAGGGCAAGTCATAGTTTCATAGTTTCTAGGGTCGGAAGGGACCTGAGCAGATCATCCAGTCCGACCCCTTGCCATGGCAGGAAAGAATACTGGGGTCAAATGACCCCAGCAAGATGTTCATCTAACCTCCTCTTAAATACCCCCAGGGTAGGAGCCTGCACCACCTCTCTTGGAAGTTGGTTCCAGACCCTAGCCGCCCGGACTGTGAAGTAGCGCCTCCTGATATCTAACCTAAACCTACCCTCTGCCAGCTTGTGACCGTTATTCCTGGTCACTCCTGGCGGTGCTCAGGGGAACAGTGACTCCCCCAATGCCTGCTGATCCCCCTCTGACTAGTTTATAACAGGCCACAAGATCTCCCCTCAGTCTTCTTTTTTGGAGGCTGAACAGGTTCAGGTCCCGTAGCCTCTCCTCATAGGGCCTGCCCTGTTGTCCCCTGATCATATGAGTGGCCCTCCTCTGGACCCTCTCCATGCTGTCGACATCCCTCTTGAAGTGTGGTGCCCAGACTGGATGCAGTACTCCAACTGCGGCCTGACCAGTGCCGCATAGAGGGGAAGGATCATCTCTTTGGACCTGCTTGAGATGCATCTGTGGATGCATGACAAGGTGCGGTTGGCCTTCCTAACTGCCTCCCCACACTGCCGGCCCATGTTCATCTTGGAGTCAGTGATGACCCCAAGATCCTTTTCCGCCTCCGAGCTGACAAGAGGGGAGTTCCCCAACCTGTAGATATGGTGCTGGTTATTCCTCCCCAGGTGCATCACTTTGCACTTGTCTGTGTTGAATCCCATCCTATTCTCATCCGCCCACCCTTGTAACCTGTCCAGGTCTGATTGTAGCCTGTTGCACCCTTCCAGTGTGCCCACATCCCCCCACATCTTAGTGTCATCAGCAAATTTGAACAGGGTGCTTTTTACCCCCTCATCCAAATCACTGATGAAAATGTTGAACAGTGTGGGCCCGAGGACCGAGCCCTGCGGAACCCCACTGCCCACGTCCTTCCAGGGTGAGAAGGACCCATCCACTACCATCCTCTGGGTGCAGTCCTCCAGCCAGTTGGCGACCCATTTGACTGTGTGGGTGTTGACACCACAGCCCCCCAGTTTCTTAATGAGAACGAGGTGAAAGACAGTGTCAAAAGCCTTCCGGAAGTCCAGGAAGATTATATCCACTGCTACCCCTGCATCTAATGATCTGGTGATCTGATCATAAAAGGCCACCAGGTTGGTCTGACAGGACCTGCCACTGATGAACCCGTGTTGGTTGCCCCTAAGCATGCAGTCCCCTGCTGGCCCCTCCTGGATGTGTGCCAGCATAATTTTCTCGAACAGCTTGCCTAGGATCGAGGTAAGACTAACCGGCCTATAGTTTCCCGGGTCCTCCTTCCTGCCTTTTTTGAAGATGGGGACCATGTCAGCCCTCTTCCAGTCCTCCGGTACCTCATCAGAGCACCACGAGTGCTCGTAAAGCCATGCCAGGGGACTTGCAATGACCTGGGCCAGTTCCTTTAGAACTCTAGGGTGGAGATCATCCAGACTGGCTGACTTGAATACGTCCAATCCCTCCAGAAGCTCCCTAACTAAATCCTCGCTAACCCGTGGCCCAGGTGTGCCTCCCCTGGGGCCCGAGGGGGGGCCCAGCAGGGAGGTGGCTGTTCTGGTCCCTACTTAGGAAGACGGAGGCAAAGAAATCGTTAAACATGTTAGCTTTGCCATCTGGTGTGATGACCAAGTTTCCCAACTCGTCCTGCAAGGGCCTCACATTACCCGGGACCTTTTTACCCCCTGTGTATTTAAAAAAGGACTTTTTATTGTCCTTAATCTGGGAAGCTAGTTCCAGTTCCATCTCTGCCTTGGCCTTCCTAACTACACCCCTACATCCCCGAGCAACTACAGAATAGTCCTACCTGGTTATGACCCCTTCTTTCCATTGGGTGTAAGCCTCCTTTTTAGTAAGAAGACATTCCCAGATGCTTTTGGTGAGCCACGGAGGCTTGTGTGCTCTCCTGCTCCCTTTGATCCTCATTGGGATTACCTTCCTTTGGGCTTGGAGGATCGTCTCCTTAAGGAGCGACCACTCTCCTTGGACACCTGGCTCCCCTCCCCTCCGGGACCTCAGCGCTTCTCCAACTATCCTCCTTAGCTTGTTGAAGTTTGCCCTCCTAAAATCTAGGGCTGCTGCCTTACTGCATGCCTTTGCCACCTTGCGCTGGATGGTGAATTCCAGCAGGCGATGATCACTGTCGCCCAGGTGGTCGAGCACCCGCAGCCCGCTCACCAGGTCATCACCCGTGGCCAGCACTAGGTCCAACAAAGCGTCTCCCCTGGTGGGGCTGTGCACCTCCTGGGTTAGATGGAGGTCCTGCACTCTGGCCAAGAACCTATGTGAGCGTTCATACCTGGCTGACTGCTCTTCCCAGCAGATGTCTGGGAAGTTCAGGCCCCCCATGACTACCACATCCTTAGCCTTCACTACCTCTGTGAGCTGACCCAAGAATTCCTGGTCAAGCTCTTCTCCCTGGTTGGGAGGTCTGTAGTAGACCCCCACCATTAAGTCATGCCTGACCAACCTGATTGCCTTTTGTGATGAGGTGACTGGCTGTGTGGATGTGGGGAGACCAGTGGATGTGGTGTCCCTTGATTTTAGCAAGGCTTTTGAGTTACAGTCTCCCACAATATTCTCTCAGGCAAGCTAAGGAAATATGGGGTGGATGAATGGACTGTAAAGTAGATACAAAATTGGCTCGAGCATTGGGCTCAAAGACTAGTAATCAATGGCTTGATGTCTAGTTGGCAGCTGGTATAAAATGGAGTGCCCCAGGGGTCGGTCCTGAGGCCAGTTTTGTTCAATGTCTTCATCAATGACCTGGAAGGTGGCGTAGAGTGCACCCTCAGCAAGTTTGCAGATTAAACCAAGCTGGGGGGAGTAGTAGATATGCTGGAGGGTAGGGCTAGGTTTCAGAGTGACTTAAACAAATTGGAGGATTGAGCCAAAAGAAATCTCATGAGGTTCAACAAGGACGAGTGCAAAGTCCTTCACTAAGGACAGAACAATCCCATGCACTAGTACAGGCTGGGGGCTGACTGGCTGGGCAGCAGCTCTGCAGAAAATGACCTGGGGATTACAGTGGACAACAGCTGAATATGAGCCAGGAGTGTGCCCTTGCTGCCACAAAGGTTAATGGCATACTGGGCTGCACTGGTAGGTGTGTTGCCAGTAGGTCAAGGGAAGTGATTTTCCCCCTCTATTCAGTACTGATGTGGCCACATTTGGAGTACTGTGTTCAGTTTTGGGTTCCCCACTACAAAAAGGATGTGGACAAATTGGAGAGACTCCAGCGGAGGTTGACAAAAATGGTGAGGGGGCTGGGAGACATGACTTATGAGGAAAGAATGGGAGAGCTGGGTTTATTTAGTCTAGACTAAGAGGGGATTTAATAGCAGTCTTCAGCTACCTGAAGGGGGGTTCAGGTGCTAGGCTATTTTCAGTGGTGGCAGATGACAGAACAGGGAGCAACGGTTTCAAGTTGCAGTAAGGGAAGTTTAAGTTAGGTATTAGGAAGAATTTTCTCACTAGGAGGGTAGTACAACACTGGAACAAGTTGCCCAGAGAGGTGGTGGAAGCTTCCTTGGGGTTTTCAAAACCTGGCTAGACAAAGGTTTGGCTGGGGTGATCTAGTTGGGGCTGGTCCTGCTTTGAGCAGTGGGTTGGGCTAAATGACCCCAAGGTCCCTTCCAACCCTTACTTTCTATCATTCTATGACTTAGTACTAGTTAGTTTACTAATATAAATACAAAAAGGTGTAAAAAGATAACATCACAGTTGCAAAGTCAAACACTGAAAAATTAGGAAATGCTAGAATAAAGAGTTCCCAGACAAGCTTAATTTGATTCCTTGTGAGTATGCATTATGGCGCAATCTTTAACTGATGCACTGGACTTTAAAATTTTAAGACAGGAATGTGTAGTATTATACCAAGTAATGTTCTTTTTCCAATTTACATTGAAATCATATAAGATGGTTAAGGTATCCTCCATAGGTTTCCCTTATAGGAGGAAATATCCTGCTTATTTGTGAACACGTTTTGTGTTACTAGCTGTGTTTGCTGAAGAAAACCATCAGTCTCTTGTTTCTTTTGGGCAGTTGCTCTCATTATTCTTCCTTTTCTGTAAGTAATAATAAGCCCTACTATTGTTGTCATTCATTGTATGTCACTTAACCTTTCTGGATAGAGCAGGATAGTAATATAATCATCATCATCATCTTATTCCAAACAAGTGAATTTGCTCATGTCCTTTGAAATAAAACCCTGGCTAGAGATTCAGTGCAAGATCTATAATACAGAAGTAAAATGAAATTTACATACTCTGTAGGTCCTGTAATGGTCCACTGTAAATGGCGAGACTTCATTAGACACTACAAACTATATCTGAGATAACAGTATAAACTAATACATTCTTTCAATATAATTATTTCCACAGTCAAGAATGTTTAGACCATGAGGAACACCAATGTTCTGCAGAAGTGAGGTAAGAAAATAATTCAAAGTTAATATAAGATAATTCTTTATGTCATGAGGCCTGCACAGGTCAAATGTGTATGCAAAACTCACACAAACCTAGATCTATGAGTTTTAGGGAAATAGATGTGGGCATACTTTCATCCAGCTTCTCCCTTTGTAACTGAATTGCTAAATATAAGGTAGGTGTGGGAATGCTCCAACTTTCTCAAACAAATAACGTGGTTTCCTTACAAAATATTGTAATCATCTAATATGGTTTCTTAAACATCTTCATCGTAAATTAGAGTAATTAGGTCCATGTCAAAAGTGTGCTCATTTTCTGGCCCTACTAGCTCTGCAAATCGTACATTCCCCGTGGGCTTCCTCTGTAGCAGAAGGTAATCTGGACGGTGGGATTTTTATTTGACCTCATCATGTTGAAATAAGGATCATTTACAGTTGAATGACAGATGAGATAATACATTTAGGATGCTATTCTTACTTCACATTTTATACTCTAAGCTTGCCAGGCTTATTAAACTCAAGTTACAAGAGAGACTAATCTAACGTTCTAATTCAGAGCTGTCCAACTGGTGGCCTGTAAGAGTTCATGTGCAACTGCTCCTACTCAGAAGCTTCTATTCAGCTGCTGCCCCCCTTATTTTTCTGGCTGTTGCCACTGCAGCTGCGGTCTCGACCCCCCCCCCCCTCCCCCCCCCCCCCATTCCATCAGCTTTCACTTCCTTTTCCTGCCCCAAGGAGTGGGGTGGTGCAACCCACAGTGCCGGGAGAGTGAGTGGCATAGCTCAGTGGTGTCGGGGTGGGTAGAGAGCAGGCAAATGCTCTACATATGCGGTGTGTGGGAGTTACAGCCTGGGAGCTTGTGGCTCACACAATTGCAGCCTGGTGCAACTTCTAGGTCATGTAGTCTCCAGCCATGAGACATTGGACAGCACTGTTGTAATGATTCCAGTCTCAAAGCTGTACCGACCAATTGTTTTTGTATTTTTTCATGCTGGAAGTACAAACCTATTGCAACTGGTTCCACAGATCTTGGCCATGTGTTCTCAGGATTCTTTTTTAGTCAAACTGTAAATGAAAACACTGCTTTAGAGGGCAGGGAGGAAAGGATGCAGTAGTTCAGATGATGTGAGCTATGGAACAATTGCTGATTTGAGTTCCCAAATAATTCCAATTGGTGTAAGACAAAAACATTCCTGCTAAATGAAATTCATCCTGCACCAAGTCTTCTTTAAGTTCTATTTTGAAAATTCAACCAGATCTCTAACACTATATAGGCTTCTCTTGGAGTAGAGCAAAACTGCTTCTAATGTTAAATTCAAATTTCAAAATTAGGATTTAATCTGCAAATTCTCTTTAGAGTTGCGTTCTTACCTTGCTGTTTGCTTGTCTGCACTACTGACCTAACCAGGAATTCTGCAGTTCATATTTGTATCCCTGATTGTGAGCCAGCTAACAAAAAAAAAAGTTCTTTAAATGGACATAGATCATTGAACAATATTACTACTAAAACAGGGGTTATAAAGAAGGTCTTGATCATGCTGATACCCTTCATCCCATGTTACATGTAAATATGAAACCTGATTCTGATTATGTCAGTTTTGAAAACAATAATAATACTGTATTTACTCAAATATAAGATGACACTGAGTAAAGCTGTCACAATAATTAGATTCTATATGTAGAAAATTTATAAATTTGTTACCATTTTTCAGGTATAGAAGCTAATATTTGAAGGTTTGTTTTGAATTTCCCCCATCACACTACTACAACATGGACTATAAATCTCGGAGATCAGGTAGTCCCCTTGCCCTTTGCTTCACCCCCAACATCTTCCCCTTTCTTACGACCAGAACTTGGTGTCCCTGAGCACATGGAAGTGAGGGGTAAATCTGAAAATACTGAACTAGAAATAAACATACATGTAGTAAATTTGTAGGGGTGTGCGAAATGGGCTGTATTCAATTTGGATTCAGCCCAAATTGGGGACAGTGATTCAACTTGTTGATTTGGATCACTGTCCCCGATTCGATTCAGCCATATCTGAATCTGAAGATTCCATGCTGATTCAGAGAACCAGCGATTTGGACATAGACACAGCTTTAAATGTTTTTTCTATATACCTCAAGGTACCAGGTGCAGCTCATGAACCCTAAAATGCTGGGGCAGATGTAGCGTCCCACAGGAGCATGGTGGGGGGTCCCCCACGTGCTCGGCAGTGGTCCCAGAAGTGAACCAGAAGTACTTCCGATCCACTTCTGAGAGTGTGGGGGGGGCACGCCCCCTCCCTGGTTCAGTTATCAGCCACAGGGGGACCCCAGACCCAGGAGGCACCAGTTGCCAAGTGGACACGGTGGGGAGGAGCCCCTGTGTGTTCTCCGGTGGACCAGGAAGTGGACCGGAAGTGCTTTTGGTCCATTTCTGGGTCTGCTGCCAAGCGTGCTGGGGAGCCCCCTGCACACCTGTGGGATGCTCCATCTGCCCCAGCACCTCAGCATTGACAAGCCACCTGGTACCATGAAGTATGTAGAAAAAACACTTAAAGCTGTCCATGTCCGAATCGCCGAATCTCTCCAAATCGATTCGGAGGGTTCCAATTCGATTTGGAGAGATTAAAGGGTCTCCTAATTTGATTTGGATTTGGAGATTCAGCCACCAAATCGGGCCAAATCTCCAATGGATCAAATCAGGGACTGAAGCTTTGCACGGCCCTCGTAATTTGCATAAAATTACTACAGATACCCATAGACTTAGTTCGTCCAGAATTGATGCATTTTTGCCTTTTTGAAACTGATGCAAGTTTTAGCATAGGTACTCTATAAACAAACTTCTGAGCATTTCAAACCATAGTGACCCCACAGCTCAGAGCTGCTCAGTATGTGTGCGTACTCCAGATACTGCCTTCCTCCCCCCCCACCAAAAAAAAAAGGTTCATGTGCTAATTGTTCCTTCACTCCTGAGTAGAACTGGGCTTTCTTGTCACGAGTCCCAGGATCCTCCAAAAATTTATATGAAAATGAGCTATTGGACAATCTGGTTTGGCTCCACCTTATAGAGGGTGGGGCCACACTAATTATATGTGACAGTCTGAGAGGTGGGGGTTACAAAAGGATTCTGGGTGATCTGTTTGGGGGCCCATTTGGTGATGTTTGCCAGATATTTAAGGCTGGTAAAGAAACAGGAATCATAGGAAATGGGAGCGAAATATGCAGCTCAGCTGTGGGAATGAAAAGGAAGTAAAAATATATGCAGTGTAGTGGCTCACCATGATGTGAAAAAGAGTTGGCATTCAGGGGGGTGAATGTAGCTATTTCACTGCATTCCATGTAGTTTATTCAAGTGGATTGTGTTGACCTATTGATGTGGTGGGTTCCTATCAGCATAACCATTGTAGCATTTTTGGTACCCTGGAGATGATATCTGGGTTGTCTGGTCCTGAAGGCTTGGTGCCAGTTCCTTGTAGGGGGAATACCCACCTGTTTTTTAAGGACTACAAAAAGAGAGGATTCTCATCAGTATATTTGCCCAATGTGGGCTGTGTGTTTTATAGTCATGTTCAGTGTTGACTGCATTTAGTCAACTTCATAGTTGCTTTCCATTATTGAGCTTGTGGTGCTTTTGGCAATAGTTTAATGATAGACAATGTACTTAATGAGGTTTTATTTGTATGTGATTGTAAGATGAGGAGCTTTTACCCCCATGCTGATAGGCTGGAAAGGGGAACCTCCTCTTGTATCCAAGTAAATATAGTATATAGGGTCTTCATGAAGTCCTTGTGCACTTTTAATAACATAAGTTGTGCACAGGGACTTCATGAAGATGGAGCCATAGCAACATAAAGCTTGTGGGAGACTAAGATTGGACCAAATTAAAAAGAATTACACACCAAATGAAACCACATACCACTGAGGTAAGATCTGTGAACATACATTGATGATGCATTTTTAGCTTCCTGCAGAAATAATAAATTTATACATACTTCTAAAGTACCTCTATCAAACTGTTGCAAAAAAAAGAAGCTAAAACTGATAGTAAGACCTTTACTTCATAGAAAACTTCAATGGCATTAGTTCATTTAATTTAAGAGGGGAAAGAAACTGAATAAATGGCTTATGTATAGACACTGTAACCTAGACTTGTGTCTTACTCTGTTGCAATGTGGTTAACGTGGAGAATTTCCTATTAGTATTTGTAAAATAATGCTTTTTAATAACAGCATTCAGTTGATGATCTAAGTGTGCTTCACAAATATAAACTGAATAAGCCTTGCAGCATCTCTGTAGTATTTAAAGGATAACTTCTGAAATTCAGTCACATCTAAAATGGAATGGAACAATATAGCTTGCAAAATGCTTAAACAGACCAATTTAGTGGAGGCAGTGAAGAACACTGTATCCAGGTGAACTCACAGGGGGAAAAGTTGGGAATAGAGTGTAATTCCAACTAGCATGGGAGTTTTTAAGGAAGTCGGTGTTATGTCTTCAGCAAAAATATGTTTTGTCTTGAGTCAATGGAGTCTTCATTCTGAACTTGAGACAGAAGAAGCAGGATAAACTTAATCTCCTAAACAATGCACATCTCTGATTGCCGACCAGAGAGGTAGGCCTGTTTTATAGGGATGCTTTGAGGAATTGTTGCTCCTTACTACTGCTGTTGGATTTTTTGGAAGCAGCTGAAGTTAATTTTACACTTAACCATGCAATCACATGAGTCAGTAGGATTTTTTTTCTTTCCCTTTTAGACATACCAGTTTGTTAAATACCTAAACAACTTTGTTGCATCATGGGTGGCTCCCCTTCTGTACTTTTCATAGATTTCATAGATGTTAGGGCTGGAAGGGACCTCGAAGATCATCAAGTCCAGCCCTCTGCCCCAGGGGCAGGAAGTCAGCTAAGGTCAAAGGACCCCAGCAAGATAAGCATCCAAGCATTTCTTGAAAAAGTCCAGAGTAGGTGCCTGCGCCACATCTGAAGGGAGTCTATTCCAGGTCTTGGAATGAAATTTTTTCTTATGTCCAGCCTAAAATGGTCTTGTAGGAGTTTATGACCATTAGTCCTTGTTTTTCCTTGGGGCAGTCTGGTGAACAGACATTCTCCCAGGTCCTTATGTACATCCCTTATATACTTATATGTTTTGGGGGATTTCTCTTTGTGTACTTGTCTCCAGGGACTCGCATATGGAAGTACTGCCCATTTATAGTGGAAATTGTTTTTCCTTTTAGTTTTACTTTTATGTTGCCTCATGATTGGCCATTTCCTCACTTTTCCCTTTCTGTTAGTGAGTGGTTAGGGGACTGGTTTAAGAGCCAAAGAGCTTTACATTATATGATGTACATGAAAACATTTGTATAGTTGGTCGTATGCTGGTCCTTTGCAGCTGCCGTAGTCCTGGTCTGCTGTGTATTACCCTGAGGCTATGGTGTGGTATGTAAAAAGAGCCTTCTGATTGGGCAGAGGTTCAGGGGAGTGGATAGAGTGGAGAAAAATGCAAATCAGTGAATGGTTTTGGAATCCTGACTTACGATGCTTTTAATACGAGCCTGCCTTCCTTTGCAAACATATAATAGTGGCTTTTTAAAACATATTTCTCTTTATTTTTTTAAGCCAAAAGTCAATGATTAATTGAAGAAAAATATAACTGGAATCTAGGCAGGCAGAGAGAAGGGAAAATATTCTAATTTGACTGTTTTTTGGTTTTTTTTTTTTTCTTTTACTACATAGGTCAAACTGCAGTGTTAAGGGACTTCTTTTTTTAGAAAAAATGCTTTTTTGCTTGAGTTTCTTGATTAGAACTGTATTCTTATATGTCAGGGAGCACTCAGCTTCATTACTGGGCTGTCGCTGCCATAGTTACTGAAAACTGCATTATGCTGTAGAAGCTGCCAGCCTCTGCATCAGTCTTTGAAATGTTTGGGGAAGAGGGGAGGTGAATTGCACAATAGGATCCCAGAAAACTGACGACAAACAGGCTGGAGAAACCGTGGATCCACAGAAGGTTCATTTAGTGTGCCCAATGCAAACTTTGTGGATAGAGAGATGAGACAGTAAAGCAACCCAGCTATGTTGGTATATTATGAAGATTTTCTCAGTAATATGTTGTTATTATATTTAGTTTAAGGTTGGTATCTTTTTTGCCTGTTTTCTTAATAATTTAAAAAATTTACTTAGAGGAAAGGGAACTGTTAATATCCTTATTGTATTTGCTAAATCTGCATATATATGAAATTCTATACAGGGACACTGCTTCTCAGTATTTTAGCCTGCTTTTTTTTTTTTTTTTTTACATGCTGGTCTTGTCTTCTTAGGTATCTGTATTTGAGGAAGATGCTCTGCTCTGCAAAAAATGAAGCTGACTCTCCTTTGTTTTGTTTTTTTGAGGGGGTTAAATATTTTATTTACTAGGAAAAAAGGGACAGAAACATAGGGGGAGTTTATTGCTGTTTGAAATACAGAGACTCAGAACATATTGATCAAGTCCAAATCTTGCTTGTTTGTCCAATTCAGGGCATATTTCAGTGAAATAATGAAACCACCTGTACATATTTCATTTATCTGTTCATATTTCCATATTTATATGTTCATCTGTTTTTTGTAACATAGAATTAGCTTATTTTTAGTTATTATCTATGTTTATACTTACCTTATTAATTGATCCCTATATTGTCTATTTTGGTATATTACTACTAAGTATGTTAGTATTTTATTTTCGTATTTGGCTATTTTTTCTTCATTTGCAACTCCAATTTGCGCCATCATTTTTCAAAAACCAGCAAGGGTAAGTCGAGGTGACTGTAACATGGTCAGATGCAAAAAGGAAACATTTTGCATTCACATCCTTGGTTTCAGCTGACCGTGGAGTGACAGATCTGAATCCCAAATCTAAGCAAATCACATTTTCAAGATCACTAGCCTCATTGTCAGTGGAAAGGTGCTCCATTTTCTATTGTACCTATATTATGTAAGCAGTGGCCTTTGAATTTTTATTATATCTCTGTTCTGCTTGAAGGAGCAGTGTGCAAAGAGGCTTTCAGTGTGTTGAGACTCTTTGGTGCACAGACCTTTCTCCATTTCTATATTCAATTTTTATCTTGCACTATTAAAAAGTGAAGGGAGGCAGAGGCACCGAAATAGCAGAACTGCAGCTAACATGTGTTTCCTGCCCTTTCAGCAATTTCAGGACAACATTTCATACCTCTGTTACAGAAATAATACCGAGAGTTCAATAATGATAGCTGTCTATTCCTCCAGTGAAGTCATAGGCAATAACAGCAATTGTGATCGTATTTTTAAATGTTACCAACAATTTTGAATCCTGTGGGTTAAAATTATTCCTTTGTGTTCTTCTGCCTTTTACCAGTGTGGACCTTTCCATAGTAAAGAAGATTTGGGCAGTTGTTTTCCTGCTAAGCATACAGGCTTATGCTCCTGTTGGGGAGAAGCACATAGGTTTGTCCCAATTCAGCAAAAAGAAACTCCCATATGAAAAAATGTACTAGTGCTGCTGAGGAAAGCAAGCACATAGATGAATTGTTTAAATCACAATACTTACTGTCATGTAGTTGTTGCTGGAAAAACTTGTCGAGCACGCTTTAGCTTCCTTATCTGTGAACAGAAGATGGTTCATGCCCACCCCTGTGAAACACCTTGAGGTGTTCAGCTTAAAATGCGAAGTATAACTGTTTACTACATTAGTGTCCTTGGTTTCTGACTTCAGAATATCTGAGACCTCTAATTCCTAGGCTACATTGTGGTAAGGCTGTTTGAGAATTTATATGCCAAAAGTTCCAATCAAGCACTAACTTGAAAAGATCAGATGAAAACATTTTTGCTGATCTTTAGAACATGGTTTCCATGTGAAAATTATTTTTCTATATAATATTTTTTCATTGTTTTATGTGGAGTACTATTGCTAGTTACACAGGAATACGAAAGAGCTGGCTTAATAGTACTTCACTCTTAAATAACACAGAGTGTTTAGAATACTAGGCCAATTATAGTTTTCCCAGAATCCCCTGAATGAAGAAATTGTCGTTTTTTTAAAAATGGAGTCCCAAAGGGAGAGAGATTAGGTAATTTACCCAAGGTCACACAGCTAACCAATGAGAAAAGTAGATTTCTCAACCAAGTCTCCTGATGTCTACACTACTGTGCCTTTGGAATAAGAAATATCGTAAGCCAGTAAAAAAAATAGTTTGTGTATTGCCAGAATGTAAGTGCAAGATTAAAACTAACCAGTAGTGTCATGTTTAGTATTAACCATTCCTTGTTTGCATTACTGGTTTGCACCTAGATGTCTCAGCTGAAATCAAGGCCCCTTTTGCTGGATATTGCACAGATATGAAACAGTCCTTGCTCTGAGCGATTCTGATTTAAATAAACAAGACACACATAATGTGAGAGGAGACAGTGGCTTGCCTAAAATCACAGAATATATCTACAACAAATATTTTTAAAACCAGATTTTTTATGTCACCGTCCTGTGACTTATCTTTTAGCTCATGCTGTCTCTCCATTGTACTTACTTTTGAAAGTATGGACCAAGTCCTGCAGGTCCAATTCAGGTAAATCTTCTATTAAAGTCAGTGGAACGTCAGCAAAACCTTTTCTGAATAAGACACTCAGAAGTCTTTTCATATCCTCCACCTAGTTTCAGGTTCTGAGTTCTATGTCCCAAGAGTTGATGACATCACAAAAGTCAGAAAAAGAGGTCTGTTTTATGTGATGTCATCCATTTCTGAAGGTCAAATATGGACTCCTAGGAGTGTAGATTGTTCAGGGAAGTGGAGATGAGGACAACTATTCAGGCCAGATGAACAGTGAGTTGGTACTATCAGTCTACTTTCCAGTGGACCAATAACTGCCCATCCTAGAAGAACAACTACCACAATTCTTACAGGTGTTGACAGTCTTAACAGGAGGCCAAGGGCTGAACTGACATGGAGAACATTCTTAGAAATATTTACAGGACCAAGTTAAACCATTTTCCCAAGGTGATGTTGGAAAATTTGCACTCCTGCTGCTTCTGCTGTGCCATATCAGCAGAGGATCTCAGGTCATGAGCTCTAAATTCACATAAACATTAAAAAAACAAACAAACCTTGAATTCCAGAATCTTGAACTCTGGTCTTGTCAGGTGAGTAAAAGAAATAGTAGTCGTCAAAATACTGTATAAGAAGTATCACACATATATTAAAATCCTTCTTACACCACTAAAATTAATCTGAATATTCTATTTACAGATATATGTACTTAAATACCAATGCTTTCTGTATTCTATCTCTTCTGGGGGTTTTTTAATATCTGTAGCATTTGCAGGCCTTCATTTCTTAATAGTTCATCTCCCTGTAACCAAGATGAATCCCTAAAATAGTAGAGGTCCAATCCTCTTTTCAGGTAGGTGTTCTTGGTAGTAGTAATTGTAAAAATAGATGACATTTCAGCAGTATTTCAATATGGATTGTTATTATTTTTCTTTGGAGTCTCGAGGGTCCTTCAGGTTTTGCTGTTTCATGTAAAAAGCCCCAAAACATCAATCTTAGCTACAATTTAGAAAACAATGGTTCTGATCTTTCCTAAAAAGAATATATAAAGGCAGCAATTCTATGTTTACTCTTTTTCAATGACCCACACATTTTATTGGTTGAATAAACAAGTAAAAGTACAGCTTACAAAAGCACAGAATTAAGCTAGATCTATTTATAAATGTTCTGAATTTGGAACTTTAAACTATTCTGCTCTTGCTGTCCAAGCAATGAAATCCTGCTCCTTCTTCCATAACTTTAATGGCTTCCCAGTATGGATCCAAATGGATCCGGGGGGGAAAGCTTGTTTTTTGTCATGGTAGCTAGTGTACATTTATGTATTTTGGAGCAGTCTTGGGGAGCAAAACTGTTAGAAAAGTGCTTTGGTAACATTTATAATCAAAACAGTACGTACATTACAGAAGAAGCCACTTTATCTAGTGGATATGGCAAGGAGCAGTCTTTTCCTGACTCTGCTAGAGACTGTGTGACCTTGGGAAACTTACTTAACCCATCAGGGTTTTTTTGGTCTGTAAAATAGAATAATGATACTCGTCACTGTTGTAAAGCACTTTGAAATCATCAGGTGTGAGATGCTTAACAATCTTCACTGAGTCTTGCTGTATATTATTTTTATAAAATGTTCTTTTTATAGAATATAGGTTTTTTATAGGACAACATCAAACAAAATGATAATAAAATTCCTTTTGCTGTTAACTTTTGATGGCCAGATTTTCTGTTTTACCATGAGAAGTTTAATGTTTGCTAGGTTTTTTTGCTGATATAAGTGGGATTGTAGCTTACTGTGACATCATACATGGCCACAATTATTTTAACACTATATGTTCCTGGCATAATTCATTAGCCACTATGTGCTTTATTTTACAAACAATTGCTTGAAATTTGTCTGATTTAAGAACCTGTCTAACATAAGAAATCTCATTTTAACAGAATATTATTTGTTTCTTTCCTGGTTTAAAATCCTTGTCAACATTTCCAACAGCAGAGAGAGAGATTCTGTGCATAAAGAGTATGAACAGAAGCTGAGACAACAGGAAGCTTTCCGCAGGGAACAAATTCAACGACAGCAGCTCTTTGTTGAAGATTTAAAACAGCAGATCCTCTCAGGACAAATCAAAGCAGAGAGGGAACTAGAAAATGACCAAGCATTAATCAACCAGCAGATTAGAGAAAGTAAGTGTCAGTTTCTTTCTCATTTTTCTTTTGTTACTGCTTGCTTTATTCACTGGCTACATTTTCCCTTCTGTATCTTTTTGTACCTTTGATGAAAGGTCTATTGCTGTTTGTTACTTTTCTCCTATAGTAGTCTTTTCTTTAAGGACAGTTACCAAACTTTGGCTAATATAGGACTTAACAGGTACTTCTATTGCATGTTGAGAGCAGCACCATTTGATCAGCTTTGGAGCTCACTGCCAGGTGATGCAAAGTACTACTTGCATCATGGCATTGAGCCCATTAGCTCTATAGATACTCCCTGTTGTGTTTTCTGTATTTTCTGTATCATTCCTCTGTTTGAGTTTCTTAAGCTTTCCATGTGGCAGTTAAGAATGACTTAGGGTATAAATAGATGTTGCCATGCAAAGCACATCAACTGCCAAGATGTGTCCCAACACAGCTGATCTGCTTCATTGAGCAAAAACATGTTTCCCATTGTCCCATCCATTGATCATGCAGGACATTGGGCAGCATGTTCCCCACTTACAGAGATGCACTGGTGGGGATCTCTGGAGTATGTCTCTGTAAGAAGGGAAAGCCGGACAGGCACTGTTGCAGCTTGTGGGGCCTGATCCTGCTCAGAAATTCCCAGGGCACACAGAACCAGACCCCTGGGAGTGTGGGCAGCTCCAGACTGCCTGTGCTCCCCTGCACATAAAGCAAAGAGATGTCCACCACAAACATCCAGCACAGGTTATTACTACCTTTTATCACAGCACAAAGAAAGGCATTTGTGGTGTAACAAAGGGCGTGGATATCTTTTTGCTTTGTTCTAGCATAAAAATTGTTATGGTGGCACAAAAGCAATGTCTGTTTCCAGCCTTAAATATTTGGACTGCTCTTTTTTTTTCTCCTTTTTTTTAATGGCCTGTCAGTTCTCTCTTAAATTTTACCTTGGGAAATTGGAAGCCAAAATGGCTCTTCAAAGCCGATAAAAGTCCTGGCAAAAGGCATGAGGGAAGTTCTCTGAAGAGAATATGTTCTATATACCATCCAACACGGGTAATGCTTGCTCTTGGTGTCGTGCCCTGACAACTCAGCCAGACATTATCTATAAAATGGCACAGACCAAATTCACACACCCCAACCAGTTTCACTCTGCACGTGACCATGGCTCAGACTAAAATCCCCTATTGCCTTGTAAGCCTAGACAGAGGAATAAAGGAAAACAGAGAGAGAGAAAAATTATAAGAAACTAATATAAAAGAGACAATTTGTTTAAAAACTTGGTCACCTTACAATTTCAGATAGGATGGGACACTAATGTTTAGGGGTGAAATCCTAGCAACAGTGAAGTGAAAAGGAGTTTTGCCATTGACTTTTTGATAGGGATAGGATTTATTTGAAATGTCTGTAGTGTAACCCTTACACTACTGTTTGATTTCAAAAGTAATTAAGTATTAACTTGTGTGTGTGATTTCCCCTTTTAAGCAAATACTTTTATGTCTCTGCCTTGTTCTGAACAAGAACTGTCTTGCAGTAATTGAAGAAGGTTATAATTGTAGGTTAAAGCTGCAGTATTATTAGTAGGACCATTAGTAGGAGCGTTGCCAGCAGATTGCGGAAAGTGATTCTTCCCCTCTATTCGGCACTGGTGAGGCCACACCTGGAGTATTGTGTTCAGTTTTAGGCCCCCCACTACAAAAAGGATGTGGACAAATTGGAGAGTCCAGCAGAGGGCAATGAAAATGGTGAGTGGACTGGGGGATGTGACTTATGAGGAGAGGCTGAGGAAACTGGGCTTGTTTAGCTTAGAGACGAGGAGACAGAGGGGATTTAATACCTGCCTTCAACCACCTGAAGTGGGGATCCAAAGATGATGGAGCTAATGCGGGGGTAGGCGAAATGGTGGATTTGGCCGGCAGCTGGGCTCCATTTCCCAGCAGCCCCTGACTGCATCAGTCCAGTCTGTTTCTATGGAAACCCCAGGAGCAGCAGGGCCAGGACAGTGCGGGGCCAGGGTTTCCATGAAGACCATCCTGAGCAGCGCTGGCAGGGTGCGCAGCCAGTGGGGAACTGCTCTGAGGCCAGGGCCAGGATTTTGCAGCACTGACAGCATGGTCTGGAGCTGGGGCAGAGCTGCAATCCACTGCCTGCATGCCTCTGCCTAGGATGTGAGAGCAGCAGATTGCAGCTCTGCCCAGGCTTCAGCTTGCACTGTCACCACTGCAAAATGCTGGTGCTGGCCCCAGCCTTGGCCTCGGCCCCGGGCCCCGAGCAGCTCCCTGACCAGCTGTGCACCCTTACCTGTGCTGCTGAGGCTGGACTTCATGGAAAGCTTGCCCTCGTGCTGTCACAGCTCTCTGTGCTGAAGCTCTGGGGTCTCCTGGTGTATCAATGGAAACCAGCTGCAGCACAATGTGGGCAGGATTTTCTGGGAAATGGGACTGATCTGGCCTGCAGGTCAGACTTTGCCTGGCACTGGGCTAGACTGTTCTGAGTGGTGGCAAATGAGAGACAAGGAGCTGTTGCAGCAAGAGAAGTTTATGTTACATATTCAGTAAAAGCTTTCTCACAAGGAGGGTAGTAAAGCACTGGAACAGGTTACCCAGAGAGGCAATGGAAACTCCATCCTTGGTGGTTTTTAAGTCCTGGCTAGATAAAACTTTGGCTGGGATGATCTAGTTGGGGCTGGTCCTGCTTTTAGCAGAGGATTGGACTAGATGACCCCCTGAGGTCCCTTCCAGCCCTCATTTTCTATAATTCTATGATTATTATTACATTAAGATCTTTTGTCTGTTTGGAAATTCTAATGGAAGCTTTTATGGAAAAAATGCTAGGTTTCTAGCATATTGACTTACTGTTCTTCACAGACTGCATTATAATCTGTAATGAACTGCAAATGTAGCACACTGGCCAACGTAAAGAGAAACCTTTTACAGAAAAGACTTGGTCCTCAGCAGCCACATATGTGCAAGATCACTGATGTCTTTGAGCACAGTAGACTAATTCTACTGCACATTAGCATGGGTTTTGCCCGTCACGCTAATGTGCAGTAGAATTAGTCTATTATGCATTAGTATCACCAAAATAACATGCACTGGCACTAATGCACAGTAGCACCAATTTTGGCACATTAACATAGTACCTGTAATTACAGGTACTATACTTAATGTCCTGTAATTACTGCTCATTAATGAACGTGTTAAATGTGCCCAGTTAGATCTCAGTTAGAAATAACTGAAGTCACTAGAGGGAATATATTTTACTGATGAAACTGATCTGAGGGCTGAAATCTGCCTCATTTGTCTCTAATGTAGCATTGGCACAGACTTGGAAGAACCTGATTATATCAAACACAGAATTCAGTTTTTGGCATTGTTCATCAATTGGAATAAAAGATAATGGAGAAAATGCAATATTGAAAAAGGTCTCTTGAAAACAAAGAAATTAACAGTCTCAAGCAGAAATGCCACAGGACAAAACTTATGGGATCTGGGTTTGCTAGTTGTATCAAAAGCCTTACCAAGGTGGCAAGACTAGACTAGAGTAGTGCATCTCAGACATTTAATCTTCAGATGATAGTGATAATTACCAATCTTCTACCATGGGAGGCTGTTGTTATGGAGGCGTCAGCAAAAAAGCTGCATTGAATTTTGATTTGTAGGCACCCATATAACTTGATGGAAATAACATTTCTATTTGAAAATTGTATATCTTGCAGCTGTTATCAATAAATTTAACGTAATTCTACCTGGGAAATGCTCATAGGAAAGAAATCCTGTATTTAACAGCATTGTGCATGCAGGCAGTTTGACTGTTTGCATTAACAGTAAGTTAGCAAGGGAGAAGCTAACTGAAAAGTGCTTTATAAATATCAACAAGGAAAAAACAAAGCACTAAACAGTTTTTTTTTTTTAAGTTAAATTAATTATGTTTTGAAGAGTACTGTATTGTGTAGTTATCGATCAAGAGTAAAAGTCCTATATTTCATAGTTCAGTGATTGATGAACTTCAGTCTCCCAATTTAATTTTCAGACAGCAATTGAATGTTCTTAAACTATGAATAATACAGGCAGGCCTTGACTTACAACGTTGTGAGTTACAACGTTTCGCACTTACAGCATTTATAAATTGACACCCAGTTTCAACTTTCTGACCTCAGTTTCAACTTTACAATGCTTGATCCCATGCCATGCCACACCAGCGAACAAGTTCGCTGCATCTCCCATCTCCTTGGAGAACATCTGTCCAAACTTCCTTGGACGCTTTCTTTAAGAAAGCGGACAAAACTCTAGAAAAAACCTGCAGCTGAGACTCCTGAGAAGACTCCAGCCAATAGCCCTTCAAAAAGTCCAACCAAGAGCCTTTCAAAAAGTCCAGCAAAGTCACCTCAAAGAAGTACTTTCAAATCAATATGATTGCTATTTACAAAATAAATATATTATTGTAGCTATATTATTCATTTATAATTGATTGAGTACAACATTCTGCATTATTTTTGGTAAAAATAGGGTATCGGGCCTTGGTTCAGGAACCAACCTCCCATTTATAATATTGTTCTCTATGAGAAAATCGGTTCCGAGTTACAATGTTTCAACTTAAGACATGGTTTTCAGGAAATAACTGTGTTGTAAGTCTGAGGACTGCCTGTATTCTAACTTTTCCAGAGGGAAATTTTAGAATTTTGCCCTGAGGATTTCACTTCTTACTTACTTCCTTCTAGCTAGACAACCAATTAGCACTAACTCAAAATTCACACAGTATCTTTATGCCAGATGTAAGCCACAAATGAAATTAAAGAGAAAAAAGAAGGAATGGAGTCAGGGCTTCTTGTACATGCCCAAAACTCCTTCTTGCAGGTAGACAGACCCAAAGCCTTTTCTTTGTGTTCATTCTTTATAGTGATAGCTGTCCATACAAGCCTGTGGATTCCCCTGAGTCAGACATGAAGGTCATCCTCTTTGTCCCATTGGCTGGTTGGGATTCATAGGAGGTGGTCTTCTGGCTTTGCGGTCTGCAGTTTTTGTGGGGATTGTTGCTTGTAGTCTTCAGCTGTCAGGTTGAAGGCATGATTTAGTAGTACTGGGAAATCCTTAACTGCTGACTCAACATGGATGCAACCTTTAACTGTTAAACCACAGAAGGATATTTTCACCTGCTACAAGAGGACTGTCTTCACATTGTCACATAGATGCATCATTCATTCTTTCATGACCTCTTTTCAAACATGCCAGACATACCACAGGCCTTAAATAAACATTTTTCCTATACTAAATTTAAATTCTAAAATCATGAGACCAACAGGTCAAATATATTTATGCTAAGCATTATGGAATTTAAAATAAATAGTTAATTCCATGGTTATGTAATATTTAATACAGAATAATAATGACTGATTAAAATATTATGAAAAATAAATCATAGCAAGATTCATTATAAAAATAGCAACATAAAGCAATTACAGTAATTATAGCCACTGCAATACAACAAGTGGTGGTGGTCATGGGGGGTGGTGATGGCAGTGGCATGGGGGGAGTGGCAGTAGCAGCTGCAGCGGTGGTGGGCAGGTGGGGGAGGAGTGGTGGCAGCAGCAGGTGGAAATGAAGCAGCGGCTGGGTGGGTGGAAATGTGGGGCCTGCACCATTGCCCTGGGGCCAGCGGGGACCCAGGGCAGGGTGGCACTTGTGCAGAGCCTGAGCCGGCGTGGGCATGGGGTCCACCTGGCTCCATCATGTAAGGCTCGCTTACAGTTCCTGGGTTCTCTACCTGAGTCATGTGCCTCTGGGGGGAGTCCCATGTGATGAGGCCAGGCCAGCTCTGCCCTGCTCCCTGCCGAGCCCCATGATCTGCACCCCCAGCTTCATTCTGCGGGGTTCCCCTGGTGCTGCGGGGCTCTTGCAAGTGAGCCCTGCATGATGGAACCAGCAGCCCAGCCACATGCAGTCCTGGGGCTCGCCAGGGCCACGTTCCACTGGGGGACTCCACCTGCTGCTGCCACTGACTGCAGGGGCTATGCACAATGGGGGGGTGTTTGTAGGGGGCCCCACACACACACTACACCATACACATGGACCTACATTCCCCCTACACACACCCCCAGCCACCCTCTCCCTCCACACAACCCACAGCCCCTCCACACACCCACAGCCCCCAGAAACCCCATACACACCCACACATCCCCATACACTACCTCACAAACCTCCCATACCCATGACACCCCCAGCCCCAACATACACATGCACACCTCTATATACACACACACACACACACACACACACACACACACAGAGCCCCCCTCTAGCCCCATACCCACCCTCCCCCACACCCCACATACACACATATCCACCCACCCTTACCACCCCACGCTCCTCCATACTCCCCCACAATATATAAAAGTAAGACTTCATTTTTAGCTGTTATACGATCATTTCTAATTTTGTCGCTGATTCTTTCAGAGACAGTTCTTCACTTGATCTGGCAAAGTTACCTGGTGTAGGGCTTTACGTTGTTTGCCAAATCCTGTTTTACACTGTCATCCATCTATGTGCTTAGTTATTAATACAGCACAATGCTAACAATAGAGTGGATGGAATATGTCCATTTTCTCTAAATCCACTGGATCAATAAATACCTCCTGTGTCCAGCAAATACAGATCAAAATACCACTACCTATTTCTTCTGTCATTCTACTGCTGCCATTCCTATGCTCCTGAGATTTTGTGCTCTGGAGAAAGAAGGGATCTTGTATTCTACCAGGGCAGCACAGGCCACCAGCATATGGAAGTAGCAGAGAAGAGATAAATGATAAGATCCATTTAAGTATCCTGATCCAATTTAAATGATACACAAAAAAAAGACTTTGCTGGATCCACGTACACTTGATCATTGGTCTTCAATGCTGGTTTTAATTTAAGAACCAGATAAAACCAAAACAAGATAACATTTTTGCCTTCTTTTGCCTATTACTTTGCTTGTAGACCAGCAGTGGCTTATTAAGGAGCATAATCAACTGGCTGCACTTCAGCAGCAGCAGAGAGAATTTGGAGTGCAGACAGAATCCAAGTCCTATGCAGAAGCCGAAGTGCAGAATACTGTTGAATTGGAAATCTGTCCTTCCCTGGTAGAGCAGAACCAGAAGAGACTTGTGCAGCTGGAGCTCTTGCAGAAATACTCCTTAAAGAAAGCTGAAAGAAACATAAGGCGAAAGAAGGTCAAGTTTCAGTTGGAGAAGATTGTTAAGAAACAAAAATTACTGGAGGCTAAAAGAAAGCTAGAGCAGCTGGAAGCCAGTTGCTGGCTCAGTGAAGATAACTTGAAGCAGACTCAGACCCTGAACCAAAATGCTGCAGTAACCCCCTGGCATCACGAGTTGCAAAGGAGAAGCAAGTCACTGGGTTCAAGTTCTTTGCCACAGATAAGATGCTTATTCTGTAACTGTCACCCACCTCATATACGCAAGTAAGTAAACCTCCCCCTATGTTTTTCAAAATTTCTTCAAATGTAAGTTATATTTGCTAGATTAGTCTCAGATGATACTGTAAAAACACCCCATGAGAGTATATTGGCCCAAATTTTCATAGATTTCATAAATGTTTAGGGTCAGAAAGGACCTTAGTAGATCATCGAGTCCGACTCCCTCCCCTGGGCAGGAAAGAGTGCTGGGGTCAGGTGACCCCAGTCAGGTGCTTATCAAGTCTCCTTTTAAAGACCTCCAAGGTAGGGGAGAGCACCACCTCCCTTGGAAGCCCATTCCAGTTTTTGGTAACCCTCACCATAAAGAAGTTCTTCTTAATGTCTAATTTAAATCTGTTCTCTGTCAGTTTGTGGCTGTTGTTTCCAGTTACTCCAAGGGGTGCCCTGGGAAACAGAGCATCTCCTATTCCATGCTGTCCCCACCAACAAATTTGTAGATGGTCACCAAATCCCCTCTCAGCCTTCTCTTGCAGAGGCTGAAGAGACTGAGGTCCCTCAATTTCTCCTCATAGAGCTTTACACCTCCAGGCCCCTAACCATTCAAGTAGCCCTCCTCTGAACCCTCTCAAGGTTTTCCACATCCCTCTTGAAGTGTGGCACCCAAAACTGAATGCAGTACTCCAGCTGCAGCCTTACCAGTGCTACATAGAGGAGAAGTATCACCTCCCTAGACCTGTTCGTGATGCATCTGCTAATGCATGATAGCGTGCTTAGCTTTACTGATCACTTTGTCACGTTGACGACTCGTGTTCATCTTGGAGTCGACTATGACTCTGATATCCCTTTCTCGTGATGTGCTGCTTAGGAAGTCATCTCCTAGTCTGTAAGTGTGTTGGAGATTCCTTCTCTCAAGGTGCAGTACCTTGCACTTATCTTTGTTAAACTGCATCCTATTCTGCTCCGCCCACTTTTCCAACCTGTCCAAATCTGCTTGAATCTGTTCCCTGCCTACTAGCGTATTTAGTTTGCCCCATAATTTGGTGTTGTCTGTGAATTTAGAAAGAGTGCTTTCCAAGCCCTCATCCTTCATCTTCACTGATGAAGACATTGAACAGCACTGGTCCAAGGACTGAGCCCTAGGGGACCTCACTGCCCACATCTTTCCAGGTCAATACTGACCCATCCACCACCACTCTCTGGGTGTGTCCCTTAAGCCAATTCTCCACCCACTTGACCATGTAATCACCTATGTCACAGCCACTTAGTTTATTTATGAGAATAGGGTGAGACACTGTGTTGAAGGCCTTATTAAAATACAAGTAAATGACATCAACCTTCAGTCCTGCTTCTCAGCATTTTGTGACCTGGTTGTAAAAAGAAACAGGGTTAGTCAGGCAGGATCTACCAGCTCTGAACCCATTCAGAAGGGCCTGAATCTATTCAGGCTCCGCAAGAGAAGGCTGAGAGGGGATCTGGTGGCTGTCTATAAACTTACCAGGGGGGACCAGCGGAAAATAGGTGAGGCTCTGTTCCCCTGGGCACCACCTGGGATAACAAGGAATAACAGCCACAAATTGATTGAGAGCAGGTTCAGGCTTGATATCAGGAGACGTTACTTTACGGTTAGGGCTGCCAGGTTCTGGAATGGGCTCCCAAGGGAAGTGGTGCTCTCCCCTACCTTGGGGGGGGGGAGGTGGTCTTCAAGAGGAGGTTGGGTAGATATCTGGCTGGGGCATTATGATCCCAGCACTCGTTCCTGCCCAGGGCAGGCGGTCAGACTTGATGATCTGTTCAGATCCCTTCTGACCCTAGAAACTGAAACATGCTGGTTGCCCTTTAGCATTGTTTTTCCTGCTGGATTCCCACAAATGTAATCCTTCATAATTTTTTCAAAGGTTTTCCCAAGGATAGAGATGAGACTAACCAGCCTATAGTTACCCTGATCCTCCTTCCTCCCCTTCTTGAAAATAGGGACCACATTGACCTTTTTCCAGTCCTCTGGGACCTGTACTGAATGCCATGAGTGTCCAAACACCCGTGCCAGTGGTTCTGCTATGACATTGGCCAATTCCTTCAATACCCTTGGATGAAGATCATCTGGGCCTGCTGACTCGAACACATCTAAGTGTCCCTTCACTAGGTTGGCACTAACTGTTGGTAGGTTGGTGTCCCTCCTGTGCCTCCCTGTTGTCCAGTTGGGAGATTTGTCTTGATCCGTCCTCAGGAATACAGAAGCAAAAAACTCATTGAAGGGATCAGCTTTATCCCTTTTATCTGTCTCCACTTGCCCTAGTCTGTCCTGTAGAGGTCCTATGTTATCATGCACATTCTTTTAGCTCCCTCTACACCTGAAGGACTTTTTGTTGTCTTTAATTTTTGCTGTCAGCCTGAGTTTCATTGCTGCTTTGGCCTTTCTGACTCCCTGCAAGAGCAAGCCAAGTAGGTATACTCCTCCTTGGTGGCTACCCCTTTCTTCCACAGTCTGTATACCTCCTTTTTTTTATCCCTAGGCTTTCCTGGATTTCCCTGTTTGGCCAAGAGGCTTTCTTGGCCCTTTTGCCCCCTTTTATGTGGGATTGTCTCCTTCTATGCCTGAAGGATTGTTCCCTTGAGGAATGGCCACCTGTCCTGGACTCCCATCTCCCCAGTGCTCTTATCCTTCAGTGCCTCACTTACTAACCTCCTGAGCTCATTGAAGTTATCCTTTCTGAAGTCTAGCACTTTTACCCTACTGATTTATCTTCCGCACCTTTTCCCAGATAGTGAATTCTAGCAATTGGTGATCACTATCCCTTAGGTTAGTCTGTATCTGCAGATCTCCTACCAGGCCATCCCCTGTAGCAAACACCAAGTCCAGTAAGGCTTTTCCTCTGGTGGAACTGTATACCTCCTGTGTTAGGTGAAGGCCCTGTATGTAGCTTAAGAACCTACATGAATAGTCATATCTAGCTGACTGCTCTTTCCAGCAGATGTCAGGGTAGTTCAGGTCACACATGACAACCATGTCTCTTGAGCGTACTGCCTCTGAGAGCTGCCTTGAGAATTCCAGGTCTAGCTCATTCTCCTGGTGCAGTGGTCTGTAATAGACCCCCACTACCAAGTCCCTTTTCCCCCCAACCCTCTTGTATTCTGACCCACAGTACCTCAATTTGCCCCTCTTCTGATCCCCTCGTGATTATAGAGGACATGTATTAGTCCTTAACATAGAGAGCAATGCCCCCTGACCTCCTTTTCCCCACTCTACCATGTCTGTACAGCTTATAGCCCTCAATGCCTAATTTTTGCTTTTGTATAAGCAAAAATATACCTTCAACTTATACAATCAGTCCCACCCTGCTCCCCTGTAAGTCACCTGACCCGTAGTATTGCATCTCACATTCAAACTCTATGCCTTTGGTTCTAAGACGCTGTACTGTGCAGCACCCTGCCTTAACTTTCCAAGCATGGAATCTCCTTCTGTGCTTTTTGCCAGCTGTACATTCTTGCCTTATTTAAAATAAAAGAAAATGTATTTTATCTTTACTGTATAGTCCTTTACATTAGTAACTCAGAGTTGCACCATATCTAATAATGGCTGTAGCAACTGAGTCTTCATGGATGCAGTGCCTACTTTCTATTTCAGCCCTCTAACCAGTATTATGAAAAATATTCCAGGACGCGTAGCAGACTGTACAATAAAGACTAAGACTAAATAAGATTTTATTCTGCCCCAGGTAAAAACTGTTTTAAAAGGCATTGATATTGTTACTTCAGTGTCTTTTACATTCTATATTAACAATAGCATATTATCATAGTCATAAACTTGAGAAGCATCTTTAAAGATACTGTTCAAACAGTAACAAGAGCTTCTGATTTCTTTTTCCCTTTTTCTTTTCACAGTTCTTTGCTTAAGAAGGAGACCACCTCCAAATCCTCTGAATTATCTACCTCTCCAAATACCTGTCAGTGCCCTGAATGCAGTCCACCAAGGAAATCCTTGTCTGTAAATTATCTTCCCAGGACAGCTAAAGGCATTTCTGGGCGAGATGAGAGTTACAGCTGGTTCCCAGGCCACAGACAGCTAACAAAAAAACTAAAGACATTGTCATTTGGAAACAAAAAAGGAGTAGAAAAAGACTGTGGTAGTTCAGTTAGCATAGCTCATGTCAGCAAAGAGATGAAAAAATCAGATGATAGCACAGGACAAACTGAATATCAAAGCCAGGCCTCTCCAACCTGCTCTCCTGATCATTTTAGAAAGGAAGGTGAGCCTGAAACCTTTATTACAGGGACAAGAGTGACAAAATCCAAAGTGTTAGGAAGTTCAACTCAGCCTGCAGAGAAACACCTAGAACTAAAGGACACTCAGATTTTTAATAAAAAGACTAGAATGGATTTAACAGGAAAGCACCAAGATTCACTTCTGGAAGGCTTTACCAAGGAAATGAAAAAATCAGTAATGGGTGGAAAGCCATCATCAGGGCATCTAAGCCAGACTGCGAAGAACTTGAAAAGAGAGCCAAAGGCATCCTTGTTGAGCTATAACAAGCAGCCAGTGGAACAGCAGGAATTTCTGATGGCTGCAACTTCAGTAGGGAACCTTAATAAGATGAATACCCAGACACCACTCCATTACATTGAAAAAAAGTGGCACAGTGCTGAGATGTTGAGTACTGGGGTATCCAAAGCTGTCACAGATATGCTTGGTAACTGGCAAGAGGATGGAGAAAATGAGTTTTCTGATACTGATAGTTCCTATTCCGTGGATTCTCTTTCCTGTGCCTATGCTAAAGCCTTGACAGAGCAATTGAAACAGGAAGATTCAGACAGGAATAAATGCATCACCAACCCAGAAGATTCTGAAAGTGATGATAGTCAGATGTCACAGGATTCTCTGGCAGAAAAAGAAAGCAAAGCCAAAAAACAAAATAAAAGTCGTTTTTATAAGTTGAAGGTACACCAAGAGCCAATTAAATTTTTCAAAGGCAGGAATGAACAGCGAGTTTCACCCTTGGTAACCTCTTGCATGTCGCGCAGGAGATTGGCAAAGGCTGAAAGAAGCTTTTCCCTAGATAGCCTAGCAGATGCAGAAGAGGTGTTAATGGAAGATCTGGTAGAAGAATCCAAATCTGACTCATCTGATGAAATGCCTGCAGAGATATTCTGGAGGCTGCAGTCTCCTAGGGCACCAACCATACAGCCAGAAGAACTCCATAAGCCAGAAGCCTGTAGCAAAGATATGAAAGAAACAAATTATGAACCAAATCTGAGCAGTTCTTTTTATCTAGATACTAAAATACAATCTCTTTCCAAAAATGCTTACACTCGCCAGTTGAAGGAAGTAGAGGTCTCTTTTGTAGAGGAAGAAGGGGCTCTTCATCAAAAATTTTATTCTACAGGTGGAAACCCTTTATTTCTCAATAATACTTGGTCTTCATATGACTCAAAAAGTGAAAACAACAGTGCCAGAATAGCAGTATCCTCGTCTCACGAACATTTAGAATTTCAAGATTCTTATCTGTGCTCTTCAAGCAAACCAGAACAGTGGACAAAGAAAGATGAGCTAAAGCAGTCAGCTGCTGAAGTATCTTTTGTTTCTGGCTATAAGCAGTTACACCGGATTTCTAATTTATCACTCAGCATAAATAAAATAAACTCAATTTTCACCTCTGGTGCATCAGAAATTCCATTACCAGAAACAGCAATACATCATCAGTTAGCTGTAAGCCAGGTTCCTGAGAGTGGAACTTTACTGAATAAGACTCTTAAAGAAAATGCAAAGTCCAAAGAAAGTTCTGTCTCAGAATCTTCAGATATGAAGTCATCATTTGTCAGTTCAGTAGGACGAAACGCATCATTTGTCCCCATTTCAGCATCTTCTGCAAAACATAGTTATTGTGAAGTTGCTAGGGCATCTGATCCTAAACATGAAGAGCTAAGTGAACCATCTATGTATGGGCCCAGTGTTGAATGCATACAAACATCTAGCTGTTCAAAAAAAGCCTCCACAGTAGGTATTTTGTCACATGTACATGGAAAAGAAGAGGACACTGTCCCCACAACTTATGCTGAGCTATCCAAGGATCCGGTTTTTAAGGAAAAAACATTAGTTTCAGCACCATTTGTGCATGTTCCACAACCAAGAAAAGGTCCTATACACGGAGAATTAGAAGATAGCTTCTTTAGAACAATTGAAAAAACAGACACAGATTACAGCTGTGAAAGTTCAATAGCAGAATCAGAGGCGATAGATTCAAATGCTGGAGGTGCATCTGTTAGTGTGGGTATTAGTGGATTTTCTAGAGATTTGGCTTTGCCTGTATTAGGAACATCTGCAGTAAAGCAAGGAGTAGTTGAAAATCATGATCAGCTTTTTGCAAGAAAGGAAACATCAACATCTTGTGATAAGAATCTCTTTCTTAGCAACTCAATAAATAAGAATGGGAACCATGCTTTAAAGGAAAGTTATACACTTCAGACTCCTGTTGAACAAAAAGAATCTGCTAGTAAGGTAGGGGGGAATAATTCAGTATTGACACAAAAGGTGGATTACAAAGAGATTTCTGCTGAAGAAATAACCGTAGACAAAGGTTTTTCTTCTGGAAAAAAACCCTATCAAACTGATCCTGCAACCTTTCTTCAGGATACTAGTTATGACCAGTCTGCAACACCAATACAGACATCTCCGGAAGAAACAATCTGTACAAAAACAAGCAGAGAGATCTTAACAGAAATGGCTTTGGAAACTACTTCATTTAGACATACTGAGGATTGCGAAGAGAAGGATGAAAAACTGTGCTCACTTGATCATCGTGAATTTGAAAACAAAATTGATTTAACGACTGATTTCCATGAATGTTTACGAGCAGACAATCCTGAATGTTGCTTACCACAGTATACTCGGGGAAACTCTATGATATGTGCTAAAAACAGAAGAGACAAAAGCAATGAAAATAAAGAACATAATTTTATTTCTCTCTCTTTAGGCCAGGAAGATGAATTAAGATACCTTAATGTGAATTTTAAAGGAAGAAATACTGAATTCTCAACTGCTAAAACTTATGATATTAGGGGTGCATCTACTGTGCAATCTAACTCAGGTGCATTTGGTCACAGCACAACAAAATCTAATCTTTTTCAAAGTGTTTTTGAATCTGAGAAATATAATGAACAATGCCAAGGCTTTACAACAGTTAATGAATCTTGGAACTCTGCATCTAATCTCAACATAGAACCCAATGTCAAACAAAGTTGTTCTGGAATAAATTCCAACTGTTCCTGCCCAAAGTGTTATTTACAATGTCAAGAACAGAAAAATAAGGTGCAGAAAGAGGCAGAAATTTCTCTGGGATTTGATGTAGACATTTTCTCTGATATGCAAATTCAGAACAAATCTTTATGTGAATCAAAAAATGAGAAAGAGGCTGCTTTTTTTTGTAAGGATCCCAGTGAAAGCAACTGTTCAGGAGAGGTCTTGCTTTTTGGAGGGACTAATAATTATATGAAAACAGATGCTAGAGAAGTATACGAATACAACACAACTAGATCAGCCAGTGCTTTCGAAGAAGGGAGTCCCTACAGTAATAAAGAATCTGAATGTTTAAAAAAGGAAGTTACTGCAGAAATTCAAGTTATTCCAGAAGAAACTACAGTTCCCCATCAGAGTAAAAAAATAAATAAAAATGAAGACATAGCAAAATTGATCGACAATGTAGTGAAACCAGAGGGCAGTATTTTAGACATGAAATCTAGACAGAGTGAGAAGTTAAGTAATTACTCTGTAGTGGAAACCCAACATGATATTGCGGATAGAAGCTTTAATTTAGAAAGTAGCAGTCTAGATGAGAGACCAAAGGATCCCAGTGAACTTGTAGTTTGCAAAGATCACTATGAAATGTACAAAGAGCTACACACACCAGTACTACACAAAGAACCAGAGAAGGCATCATCTGGAGTGACTGTTGCTGAGGTGGGCTACAGTCATGAATTAGAAGCAGGAGTGGGATCTGCGAGCTGTCTTCAGACAAGTACCTTTCACCAAACTCAAAGGAAAGAAAACGTGGAAATAAGTATTTTGTTACCAGACACTGATGTTTCTGAAATCACTTCTTCACCTGAGAGTTCCAGCTTAACAAATCTCACTCAGAATACTATTGACTTCCTTGATGCTAATGAGGACTTGATGCGAATTAACAGAATGATAGAAAATGTATTGAGTACTGACAAAATAGCCACAGCAAAACAAACAGAAGGCAGCCAGGAAAAGTCTTTAGAAGATGATGAAAAAGAACAAAAAATAATTTCTAGCAATAAACGTGACGTTTGCACAGCAGGCTGCTTGATGCTGGCCCATGAGAACTTTTCTCAGGAAAACAAAGTTGATGGAAGCAGAATTAACTCAGAAGTAACTGAGGGTGAAGAGCAAGTTAATGTAAAAGTGACTGAGGGGTTCATCAGCAGAAGGAGAGGGGAACTACATGCCAGCAAGAATATTGCATTATTTACAGAAGAGACTCCATCTCTAGCACAAAAATATCACAATGAAGAAATTATAAATGAATATGAGATTCCAGAAATATATTTGATAGCTTCTAGACCAGAAGAACATGATGCTTTCACAGTAGACAACTCAGATGGCATTGAAATTAAAAAAAATAGTGGATTACCTGACCTTTGGATCAGTATGGGCATAATGAATACGTTGATGAAAGATGTCGATGAATGTGACAGTTCAGCTGATGATAGTGCTCTGACTGAGCAGCATAAAAGCAGAGAAGAATCTAAAGGACTTGTAATTAAAGAGAACAGCAATACACTTACAAGCTCTTGTACAGAATATCCTGAGAATGATGCATCAGAAAATTTGGATGCAGATACTGTTGGAAGCAGTTCTGATATTGTTTATACTGATCCAGTGCACTCTGTAGTACATGAAAAAGAGAAGGCACATCTGATAAATCTGGTAATGGAGGCTAAAATAGATGTACTAAAAGAAAATGTGAAATCATGTAAAGCACCTGTCTTTAGAACAGACAGGGAAAGGAAGACTTTCACAGACAACACTGAGGAGCTAGAATTGACTACTGCACAAAATCAAAATGAACTTTCACCTGAAGATAAAGGAAATTGCTACCTGTCAAATGATGATAGCAAACTAAACAAGATCTTAAAAGAAAGTCAGTTGTTGTTTAAAGATTTTGCTAGAAATAATGACACCAGTGGCTCTTCAGTTCCCAGTGACCAGCAGAGTATACCAGCAACTGACAAGTCCTCTGAAGAAATCCAACAGTGTTCACTTGAGGTTTTTCCATGTCCATCTGTGAATGACCTATTATATCTTGGAATAAATAATAGTGCAGAATGTGCACAGGTTGATCCCACAGTCTTAAAAGAAAATGCAAAGCCAGTTTACAGCAATGCTGGTAGTGGAGTCATTCTTCCTTACTATGAAACATTAATGGGCAGTGATATGCATGATGAAACACCTAGTACACCTAATAGAGAGTGTATAGATGAATCATTTTCTGATAAAATGCAAGATGAAGAAAGTGTTTTTCAGCAAACCATGCTCATGGAGGAGAGACAGAGAAAACTCTTTGCATTAAAGAGCATTTCCAATTGTGCGGCACCTGGGCAATTTGGTAAGGATGACATGCATTCTACTGCCTATACTTCAGACTGTCGTAATTCAGTAGCAGATGCAGTAGGCCAAGATGTAAAACATAATTCATTTTTCTTGGGAAGATTAGATTCTTCTGAAACTATAATTCAAAATGTTAGTAATTCTTGTGGAGTCCACAGAATGGGGTTAAGTGTATGTAAACAATCAAAAGACTATGTATATTTCTCAGAAAATGCAGCTCAAGAAGGAAAAGATGTTGTGGAATCAAGACTTGTGGTTGATTCACCAAGTTCAGAAAATTCAAATCTGCTTATCTCTACAGTATTGAAAGATCAAGGAGAAAAAATGAAGCAGCATTTACCTGAGGCCTCTCTGCAGGCAACTTCTGATGATATTAATTTAAGTCAGAAAGAACTTCACCCATTGGCACAATGTGATCAGACACAGGAATCTCCAGTTGCAAACTGTATTAAAACAGGTTGTAAAGGTCTTTGTGAAAGGTTTCCTGATGTATTAACATATCAAACTGAGCACAGTGAAATTCAGGCATACAAGACTCCTATAGAGCTGTGTGTAGGATATCCTGATATTTCTGCATTTGCTTCTGAGAATGCATTGACTCTTTTAGAAAGATCTATTCAGCCCCCATGGAAAACTGCTGCTTGTGCTGAGGACTCTCCAAGATATAATATTAATTCTTACAATTCTAAAACTTCCACTAGTCTACTGAATAGTCCAGATTTAATAGAAACCATTGAAGACAAAATTGATGCTGTTTGTTTTGAAAAAGCAAAGTACTTCAAAAGCGAATCAGCTGATCTGGGTGTTCCATTATGTTTTTCTGATGATCTTGCTACCAGTCAGAAAGAAGATGAAGGCAAACATTGTTCTACCCGTAGAGAAAACACAGACATGCAGCATGTTGAACTCTCTCAAGAAGTTGTGGGAACAGATCAAGTAGAAAAGCAAAATAAAGATTCTTTCCTGAACTGCCACGATGAAGAAGAAAATATGAAGTCTTCACAGTCAGAGGACTCTGGTAGCAGTTCTAGTATGAAAGTACCAGAGATAAACTGTCTTAAATATCAAAGTCTTGAACAAATGAGCAGTAAGGAGACAAAACCTCTTCCCTTCTGCTCTGTAGAGGATTTTTCAACATGCACTGTATATCCAAGTTACAACAGTCTCAGTACCTTTGATACTTCCAGTTCAGCAGAGGACTCAAAACCTCTGATGTTTAACCAACTTGAAGACTCATTGCAAGACACTTATTTGGCTGACCAGCTGTCATCTACTGCTGCAGAACCTCACTCTGTACAAAAAGGAAGGGAGAGAGCTTTTCTTCAAGGATTTCCAAAAGCTTGTTACTCATCTTTAAAAATGTTTTCAGAATGCCCTCTTACTAGTGACATTGGTTACAATGAAACTAGCAGATCTGATGATTCACATACAGCTACTTTAAACTGTTCAAAATTTGCTAAAATACAAATGCAAGAGAGTCAATCTGATGATTCGGTGGTATTTGACCAGCAGTCCTCTACTTCAGGAAATATTATGTATTCTCTTGCAAAGGAAAACAGGCACGTTCCGATGTCTCATACAGAAGCTACCTCAGATGCAGACCCTTCTGCAGACAGAAAATCAGTCAATAAAAATAATTCCAAACCCAACAATGTTCAAGAGCACTGGGATAAAATTCCACCTCAAAAAGGTTTAGAAAACCTTGAGAAAATACATAATGAAAATATTTCTATGCCGTCATTATCACCTTTTTGGGATACTGCAAGAGCAACTCTTAATAGAGAAGCTAATGTTAGACAAACACTCAGCAGAAATGAGAGAGAATTGCATTCAAATACTGAGAAAGAAGTTCCTGTAACAGAGAGAAAGCAAAGAAAAATATTTTTAAGGAAAGACCACATGGAAAATCAAACCAGAGCATCATCAATTTCTGCCAATGACTTTGTGGACCCACAAATTACAGCATCAAAAAACCTATCTTTAGGAGATGCTGATGCTGATTCTATGTACATATGCAACTTGTATTGGCCAGTATGTCCCACAGATAATGAAGATGCTTACACAGATTTACAAGACAACTGGCAGCCTGTACATGCCAGTGAAGATGATCAAGGTAGACCTAATATAAATGGTGGAAAAGATCTGATTCATAGCAAAAATAATACAAGTTCGAGCTTTGAAAGTCATACTGACAATACAGACTATAATCCACCAGTGGCAAATGAGACTTTGAAGTCAGAAAGGCTAAAACTTTCTGGAATGAATAGTGAAAATACCTCCTTCGGGGTTTTGCCAGAAGACAACTGTTTGCCTCCACAAGAATCCCCATTGATGCTACTTAGGAGCAAAAAATCATGTTTTGCTACACAAAATACAAAGACCAACAAACAAGAGGAACAGAAATCATGTTTACATCATAGGCTATCAGCCCCAGCAATTGCTGCGATCTCTGATCTCGAATACAGTCCAGAAACTTCTGCAAAGACAGACCTCTCTTTGTATCCAGCCTCTAAATCACTGCAGGAGTTAAATATGAGTGTAGAGCCTCCATCTCCAACAGATGATGATCTTCACGGAATTGAAAGATTTTCAAAGCAGGCATCAGATAATTTAATGCAGGCTAAATACAAAACCAGATTTCAGCAGAGATCAGTACAAACTAAGAGATTTGCAAACTATGATCCAAAAAATTTGCAAAACTGTGGTGAGAGAACTCAACGCAGCCACTCCCGAGTTCCCTCTCTTGTTCACTGTCCACCTGCTCTGGCACATATATCTGATAATTCTATAGATACCAATGCAAATAATACTTCGGTAGCACAGTGCAGTGAAGGGGAAGAACTGAGAGAACAGTCAGAAGAAACAGATTTGTTTTTACCAGACAATAAAGATGCAATGCATTTTAGTTCAAGTGATATCAACCCATATATTCACCCATGGCAGCAAGATGGACCTGGCAAGATTGGTTGGAAGCAATATGTTTTTGGGAGTGCAAGTGATGTCTCTTGCAATCAACCTCCTCTAACCCTGGATAATCATAAAGTTATGAGATGCTCTAGTGTGGATAATGGATTAAATTCACACAACTCCCCTTTTCATTCTCATCTCAGTTCATATGCTACTGCAAAAGTACTATCAAGCACTTTAAGCAGTGCTGAAGATCTTCAGGGATGGGATGACATGAGGCGAGATTTTGAATCTACATATTCAAGTGACAGCACCAAACATTATGGTAATGCATCCAGTGAGACACTGGAGACCAATCCAGAAAACAGAATAATGAAGTTAAACAATCCTTCTGAACAACCTGTTAACACTTCCATGCAAGTTGATGAAATTGTACTACTTTATCCATCTGAATCAGAAATAGCCTCCAAAAAGTCACAAGGAAGTACTTGTGAACAGGGAACACAAACAGTGGGTGCAGGAAGATATAAAAGACACAGAAGGCACCGGAGAAGCTATACAGATGTTTCTGCAAAAAAGCAAGAGACAAGTTTGTTTCCACAACCTTCTTGGGGAAGCATGCAAAACTTGTCCATGCACCTGTCACAGCTTCTTCAGAACACTTCTGAGCTGCTGGGAAACCTCTCTCAACACAACATCATAGATAGCAAACAGGAAGCCAAAAGCAAAGGAAGATTAATTGATGTAGATACTGTAAGGGCTACTGTGTTGGACAGCTATACTCAAACAACAGCAGATATTGGCATTCAAACTGATATTTCAGAATACCTACGAAGCAAATATGAGGAAAATTTGATCAAGGCCAAAAAGGGAATTGAATTGACAAAGAGTCAGGAAGTTAACGTGATTGGAAAAGGAGTAAGTCCTGAGGCAGTAAAGAAGTCCCCAAAAAAGAAGGATGTAATTTTAGCTCTTCAAGGAAGAACTCGAGGAAGCAATGAATCGAGAAGGCAGAGTGTGCCTGACTTCAGTGAGAGTACTGATGATGTTTTGGAAGATTCCTTTATGCATCTGCCTATGTTAGCTAGAGCCTCCACTCCCATCTTAGATTTTCTAAAACCACCACTAAATGCACAACAGAGTGTTGCTTCTGGTAGTACCAGGGTTTCATCTGTTGCGTCAACTTTGCCAAGTTCAGGACATGATGAATCTTCCTACACTGTTGTTAGTAGTCCCAGTTCTAGTAACTTTCAATCTACCACCTGCTACACTCAGGAAAAAAGAGGTGCTGATGAACTTGATACCACAGCAGAAAGAAAACTTTGTTATAAAAACAACCTTCTAGTTGATCGAGCTTCTTCACCTATTCTTACACTTAGTGCCAGTCCAAATAGTCAGATTACCTGTAGCAAGTCAGTTTGTTCTATCAAGGGTTCTGTGGAGCATCCTAATGATGCTTCAGGTTTCCTTATTAATCAAAGAAAGCATGGGCCACGTCCCTCTGGCTCAGAGCCTCACATCGATAATTTTTCACAAACAGAAGCAGATAGTGAATCTAGCCCTTCTAGAGACAACAAAAAATTAAGCAAGAAATCTGGAAACTTCTCAAACACAACCAAAGAGATTTTAGGAATAAATGTATCAAAAGACTCAAGGCAAAAGCACAGATACGCAGTTGATAAATGTACTACAATTCAAGCAAAAAGACTGTATAATTCAAGTAGCACTCTAGAGGTTTCTGGCCATGGGGAGCCTTTAGTTGACAGAGAGCACATTCCAATGAAACATTCACTTCACTATATGTATATCACCAGGAGAGGAAGAGGCTCCTTTGGAGGAATTGGATATGGAAAAAACACTGGAGATGCTGATATATCTTTGATTAAAGACTGCTCGCAGACTTCTTGTATTGATGAATGTAGACATTCATCTCCAAATTCTGACTTACTTTTTAATCAAGAAGTTAGCACACATTGGTCAAGTAAGACAAATGTTGATGAATCCTCACAACACCAAGCAGAAGCCTCTTCTCCACAGTTCCACAATTCCTATTGGAAAAATCAAAATACCTGCTCTTTCCCACTTTCTGACATGAGTGACATGCAAATACCATTTCAAGATGATGATACAGCATCAATCTCTACAAGTGAATGTAATACTGAAATTCTTCTAAATGAGAATACATCTTTAGTGAAAACCCACAGGCCTCGAAGTTATAGTCTTCGTGACTTGCCCATGCACAATAAATTTAGCAATTGGTGTGGAGTGAAGGGCAGTCCTTCTTCTTCCTTAATTAGCTCGAGTGGCAGTGCTGCTGATTTACAAAATCAGGTGGAAAAGAATCTAATCAGTAAACAGGCAGCTGAAATTCAAGGGAAATCCCAGCTTTCTGAAAGTAGAGCCAGAGAAATTGAGAGGCTTCAGAAAGAGCGTGCCCAGATTATGTCTGGCATACATCTGGATCTGAACCAGCACCCTCTTACTGTAGAGCTTACTGAAGCAAAGCTGAATTATGGCATTGGAGAAACGGATGCAATGTTGAGGATTCTTCAGAATGGGACTGGGGAGGATCTGACCTTAATTCCGATAAAACAACAACTCTATGAAAGGTATATTTGTTTGTGGATCCTTATATGTAACATAGATCTTATGTTCAACATAACAGCTCATATTTTCTAATTGTTTAACTGAAGAGCAGTGAAATGTGTGTAAAAAGATGTAGTATTAAGATTCTCTTATACAAGGTAAACGATAACTTGAGAGCAAGGTTTTTGCATGATTGAAGGAAGTAGGGAGGTTTACAAACTATAGGATTATCAAATTCTAAGTGTACCCTTTTATTAAATGAACAAAACTCATTAACAGATATGGAAATGATTACATGCAAATCTCTTGAGTGTATTCCATTGATGAGAGCCTGCAATGGAGAGTTTCACCTCTCTCTATTTATAGAAATAGCTTACAGCTATTCCTCGCTTAACATCATAGTTATAGATTCATAGATCCTAGGGTTGGAAGGGACCTCAACAGAACATTGAGCCCGATTCCCTTCCTGGGCAGGAAAGAGTGCTGGGGTCAGATGACCATAGCCAGATGCCTATCCAGCCTTCCCTTAAAGACCCGCAAGGTAGGGGAGAGCACCACCTTCCTTGGAAGCCTATTCCAAATTTTGGTCACCCTCACCATGAAGAAGTTTTTCCTGATGTCTAGCTTGTATCTGTTCACCGTCAGTTTATGGCCATTGTTCTTTGTTACCCCAAGAGGCACCCTGGTGAACAGAGCATCTCCAATACTTTGCTGCACCCCCCTAATGACTTTGTAGGTGGCCACAAGATCACCTCTCAGCCTTCTCTGGCAGAAGCTGAAGATATCCAGGTCCCTTAGTCTCTCCTTACAGGGCCTTGGCCTGTAAATCCTTAACCAGACAAGTCACCCTCCTCTGGAGTCTATCCACATCCTTCCTAAAGTACAGTGCCCAAAACTGGACACAGTACTCCAACTGTGGTCTGACCAGCGCCCAATAGAGGGGAAGTATCACCTCCTTGGTTCTATTTGCCATGCATCTGTTGATGCATGATAAATTGCGGTTAGCTTTGCTGATGATTGTCACACTGACGACTCATGTTCATCTTCGAGTCTGCTATGACTCTGAGATCCCTTTCCACTTCTGTGCTGCTGAGAGGGTCACTTCCCAGCCAGCATGTGTGCTGGATGTTTTTACACCCTAGGTGCAGCACCCTGCATTTGTCCTTGTTGTACTGTATCCTGTTGTGTTATACCCACTTTTCCAACCTGTCCAGGTCTGCCTGGAATCACTCCCTACCCTCCAGAGTGTGCACTTCACCTCACAATTTAGTGTCATCTGCAAATTTGGACAGAGTACACTTCACACCCACATCCAAGTCACTGATGAAGGTATGGAAGAGTAGAGGTCCAAGGACCAAACCCTGTGGGACCCCGCTACCCATATGCTTCTAGGTTGATACCAACCCATCTACTACCACTCTCTGGGTGTGACCCCCAAGCCAATTTGTCATCCACCAAACCGTGTAAACATCTAAGTCACAGCCTCTTAATTTATTTATGAGAACGGGATGAAATCCTGTATCGAAGGCCTTCCTAAAATCCAGGAAAACGACATCCACCTCTACTCCTGCGTCTAAGCGTTTTGTGACCTGGTTATAAAACGAAACCAGATTAGTCAGGCATGATCTACCTGCTACGAATCCATGCTGGTTGTCCTGCTGCATTATTTTTCCCACGGGATTCCCACAAGTATGATCCTTCATAATCTTTTCAAAGACTTCCAAGGATGGAGGTGAGACTGACTGGGTTATAATTACTCGGATCCTCCTTCCTCTCCTTGAAAATAGGGACCACATTGGCCCTTTTCCAGTCCTCCAGGACCTGACCTGAGCGCCACAAGCACTCAAAGAGCCCTGCCAGTGGTTCTGCTATGACACCGACCAGTTCCTTCAGTACTCTCAGATGCAGCTCATCTGGGCCTGCTGACTTTAACACATCCAGCCCATCCAAGTGGCTCTATACCAAGTCAGCATTGACAGTTGGTAGGCTGGTATCCCTCTGATGCCCATCTTATGTTCTTGAAAAATGCGACTTTAAGCAAAACGATGCTAAAAGAGTCCAGTTATATCACAGTAGTTACCTACTAGCTGGCAGTGGCCAAACAATGTTATAACCGAACATTGCACGACTTTAAACAAGTATGTTCTCGAATAGATCAGTGATGTAATAATGAAACAACATTAACTGGGATGACGTTAAGTGAGGAGTACCTGTATTTCGCTTCTATTAGCATAGCACTGTCTGGCTCATTTGGGTTGATGGTCTAGACTTTGGGACTTCTTGGCGGCTGGACAACCTACCTCAGGCAGTAGAGCAAGCTGCATCTGAAATCAGGCAGTTGTTCTAATTTAACAGTTAGGATTAAAATATATTTTATCTGTTTTAATCTGTCAGGTTGTCCCTCAGCCATTAGGGATGGAAGTCCATTTCCCTTGTGTACCTAAACAGCACTAATCATGTACCTGATCATTTTTAGCACTCGCCTCTGTGCTGTGGATGCATAGCCTGCATGTATAGAAGGCTACTTACTGACTGACTGAGTATGTACACATCTACATTAGCAGAAGAAGACAACAACCTTCTCATGCTTTCACCCCAGTAGTTAAGTACACAGGTCATGTGCCTAGAAAGTGGAAGACTTATGTTCTAAACTAACCTTCCCCTCCCCAAGAGGGGATTTGAGCCTGCATCTCTCTGACTTCTTAGCCCAATATTCAAACTACCACACCAGAAGTTAGGTATTATCCACTCACCCATCCAGTGCTCCCTTTGAATCTGATCCATCATCCTTAACATTTAATAGTCTTTGGACAAAAAGGGTAGAGAGCAGTACAATTCAGAAGCTTCTGCCCCACTGGGGACAGGCCCCTAGGCTCAGATCCAGCCCCTGCCTCCTATCTAGGGCAACAACCATCTTGCTAAGCCACAGACTTTCTGGTTTGTGGTCTTCCTCCTGGGCTTCCCATATTCCCTTCTCTTGATGGCCAAGAAGAGCAGCTTTAAAAGGTGTGGTGGAGTGGGGGGAGCACCTGATAATACCTGTGGTGGTTGGACCACTGTGGTGGCAAATCACAGAAATGCAGGTTCAAACCTGCTCTGGATGAGGATAGCCTTGAAACCAGATCTGCTTCCCCAGGTCTAGCTACTTGCATTTTTGTGACTTATATGCACTTATATCCCTAGAATAGGACTGTGTACTTGCCCAGCCAACACATAGCTTACTTCGCACATTCAGTTGACATGCACAGATTTGTGTGTCCGCAGTGCAGCTGTAACATAATCACAGTCTGGGTGCAAGTGCCAAAAAAGCCCCTTACACAGGTAGAAAACTGCCATTTCAGCATACAAAGGGAAATAAAATTCTGCTCTAAAAGTCTTAAAATGAGTTCTCATTCTTTGCAATCATTTCCTGCTGTTTAAATTTGATCATGTTTTAGAATTTCTGATTGTGGGACACAAGAGAGCTGTGCAGGAGCCCTGTTACTAGAGACTTGCAAATGTTATGTTTCCATTCTTTAGTATTCACCATCTTATAACACAATGGAAAATTGTGCTTTTTAGTTTTGCAGGATGTATACTTTGTGATTATGGCTGTGTTTCCCTGATAGACACATGAGGACCATTGAAGCCCTGAGAAAAGACAGGGCAGAAAGGCTGCAGAGTTACCGAAGAAGCAGGAGTCTCAGTCCACAAAAGCATGTGGGCCTGTTGCAGACACTGGACACAAGCCAGAGGGACCTGGATCTCCCCAGCAGACGCCGAGAATACCTACAGCAACTGAGAAGAGATGTGGTACAAAATACTAGGTAGGGTCACGTAAACCTCAGCTTTGGGGCTCCATGCTGCTTTGTAATGTACCTGTGCAATTTACATCAACTTCTGACATTGAGGTTTCTGTAGCAGAACTGAGAACAGAGATTCTCCTCTTAAATGTCAATTACAAAAGTAGCAAACTGTGGGATTGGGAAGTTAATTGTTACCCTCCATTGGAGAAGGCAATAAATTTTCATACAAAATTTTGTGACATTTTATTTCCCTTTTCATAGTATCAACTGGTATTATTGGTATTATAATATCAATACAACATGTTCATGACTTAAAAAACCAATTTCCTTGCCTGCATCTATCTCCTCCAGCTTATGTCACTTATCTCTTGCTGCCACCCTTCAGCAGCTGTCATAGTACCCCCGCAACCCCTACCCCCCGATGCTGTGGGACCCTGGTTGAGAATCACTGATCTACAACCTCATCTCATTGTATATATTGCATTTATCTTTCATATTCCTTCCTATTTAAAATGTGGTAGAGGGGAGACAGGCTCTGCACTGTGCCCTAAATATCAACAGACTTGGATTCTGTCAGACGTGGGAGAAGGGAATTGCAGAATCTGGTGGCTCTCTGCTGAGAAGCTCTGTTCATTTAATTTCATTTGAATCTAGAGGTGGCTCCCAGCTGCCCCTGATGGTAATTTAAAGTGAGATGATCTTCTAGATAGTTGGGACTCCAGGTTTTTCCTGTTTAGTAGATGAAAGTCAGAACCTTGAGTTTGTATGACTATTGGAAGTCAGTGCAGTATGTCAGTAGGGCTGTGTGAAATTTCACCTGGTGTTTCGTTTCGCAGCTTTTTCGACGTGTTTCGAGCTTGAAACAGTGATATCAAAACAAAACAAAAGGCTTTGAAACAGCTTCAAAATGAAACAAAGGCACTCAAAAAGTTTCAAGTTTCAAAGCCGGGCTCGTTTGGCTTCAGCCAGTCCCAGGTGGCAGCAGCTGCCTGATGTCAGCCCGCGCCCCCTGGGAGGAGTGTGGACCAGCCCCGCAGCCCTCCCATGTGGGGCTCAGGCCCCCAGATCTGTGCGCTGCTGCCACTGCTGGTTGGGGCCAGCGCCCAGCGCCAGTCCCAGCTGGTAGCGGCAGCCTGCTGTCATCCCATGTGCAGATCCGGGGGCCTACTTCCCTGGGACGAGTCTGGAACAGCCCCGCAGCCCTCCTGGGGTTGTGGGCCCCCGGATCTGCACACGGGATGACAGAAGGCTGCCACTGCCAGCAAGTGATACGAGTTTTCCTTTCAAATGTTTGAAGTGCAGTTTCCCAGAAACCTCTGCACCTATCTCCTTGAAACTTGGCAGGCTTCTTGCCCTGAGAAGGGGCTATTATCCCCACAATTTTCATCTGAATCAGGCAAGAAATTACAAAGTTTTAGGTATTTTCATGATTCCCCATTATAGCCTATGGGTGAAACGTCAAAACGCGTCAAAAGGGTTTCAACAAAACAAAACGGAACAGTGCTTCAAAACGAAACAAGACAACAAAATGAAACACTGTCCCTTGAAACAGTGAAATGGAAGTCAAAACAAAATGATGCTGTTTTGCACAGCCCTGTGTGTCAGTATACTCCCAGTGACTCGCACCATGAATCCGTTCTCCAGGTTTAGTAAATGTGAGGCCTGCAAAGGAAACTGAGGATCTGACAATTGGATAATCCAAGTTCTGGAGATTAACAAAAGGATCAGTAATGCAGGTGATCCCAAAGCATGTCATGTCCCTATGCCTGAAAGCAGTTGCTGACTTGATACAACATCAGAATGTCTCTCCCCTGTTCAGAGAAAGAATAAGTTGTGTTTGTTACAGGGATGTAACCCTTCTGTCAGGCACTGGATGGCAGCAGCAAGATCTGGGTTCAAAGGTAGGGGGTTTCCAACAGCTTTTCAAATGTAGCTTGATCCCCTACATGGAAAACTGGGAAGATAAATCTTAACTGGCTGTCCTAAAGTGAACAAACTTTCCCACTTGCAAGCAACAGGATTGAAATAGGATTTATTACAGGAGGAAGAAAATAAACTGTTGACCATTAACTGGAACCTGAAACATTTCATAGTCCCAGTCACTGGCAAACCAGCCCACGGGAGCAGGAGCTACCACCTAGCCCACTCATTGAGAAGGAAGATTTTCCCAGGGCTCTACCCAGCTTTGCCAGCCAAAGCAGCAAGTGCTGTGTAGGAAGGCCTGCCCCAGAGCCCTTGCTGCTCCTCACTGTCAGGGGTCACCACTTTGCTCCAGGGCTCTTTCACCAACACCAACCAAAGTAGCAAGTGCTGGGTAGGAGAGTCTGCAACACCGTTCCTCTGATGCTGGAGAGTGCTGCTAGAGATTGCAGCTGGGGAGTGAGTGCTGGTCTAGCCATTGCTTCCAGAGGTCACCACTTCTCCGCACCTCTGCCACTGTTCCTCCACATGACCAGGGTTTGCCACTGTGGGTGCCTGTACGCGTGCAGCAAGGCTGCTCCAACATGATTAATCGAGTCTGCTGGAACATGGTAATTCTGCACTCCAGCAGACTCCAGCATCACGTGTATCAGTGTCCCCACACTGAAAAATGGCGGCAGGGTACTTTAAAGCTAAAAAATGGTGGTGGGGGTGCTGATACATGTGATGCTCTGGGGGTATAAACGCTGTTTTTCCTGCTGTCCTCTTCTGATTGTTATGCCCAGTTCTTCTGGCCTACTTCATGGTAGGTTCGAGGATTTGTACAGTGAGCATCAGACTTGCATTTGAACCGACTTCAAAGACCTGTGCTAAAGAAGCACTTTTACTTTGAGGAACTGGTAAACCACCACGCCATCTAGAGTGGTTCTCAATGTTTTTTGAACCAGGACCTATTTGTAAACATCAGTGGCCAGTCCTGACCAAGTGCCCCTCACTCCTGACCTGCTGCCCTCTACCCCCAGGCCCTAGCATGCAGGCCAGGGGGTGGGTGTGTGGGACAGGCGGTGGGGATGATGTGTGTGGGGCATGGGGGTCCCCAAGCAGCCTCTTGCAGGCTGGTACTATGACAGCCTGAAAGGAAAAAGCCAGTTTCCCATATTTTTCTCCTTTAAAGGCGAATCCATTTTAGAAGTTGGCTGATCCATTTTTAAAGTTTGTTTGTGACCCTTTCATATATTCTTGTGATCCATTTGGGTTGCAACCCACAGTTTGAGACATGCTGGTCTAGATTGCAACTCCTACCTAGAATCTCCTCCTGTTTGTCACACCCAATCATGTACTAAAACGGAGGACTGCTCCACTGCAGACTGCTTTGCAGAGCTGAAAGCAAACAATGAGTGCTGACCTTTCACTGACCTTTGCATTATTTTGCATTAGCCACATTTGTGTGCCTACAAACTTCAGGTTTTGGAAGCCTGGGGGAATGGGCACAAATGCTGCCTTTTACAATTGCAGATCTTAATCCCAGGCAGTAAACTCAAGCCTGCAAACAGTTAAAAACACACACAAGTAGCCCTCAAACTTCTGAACCTGCATACTAACCAAGGCATGCAGATAAAGAATACACAAAGTTACTATTATAAACATAACCATAGCCAAACTTGCATAATATTTACAAGGACAGAGAGAGTGGATAACAAGAAAGCAAGATGACAGTGTAGTGCAGTAGTAATATGCAGCAGGTGTGGTTAAAATGCAACATGAGTTTTTGAGTTTTGTTACTGATACAGGATAGACTTCTTCAGGAGACGGCTGCATTTAGATAAAGCCTTTATTTTAATTAGTAGCAGAGGGAAAGGGAAGCTAAGCCAAAGTGTTTCCAGAAGCTCTTCAGTAAAATAGAGAAAATCTTTTCTTCGGCAAATAATGCTGTTTTCCTTCCTTGAAGTTCCTTGTTCAGTGTAACAAGAAAGCAGCTCTTCGTAGTTCTTTACTATTGCCATGTGACATGGTGTCAGACACCTGCCACTTTCTTCTCCCTCTTCCCTATCCCCAGAGTTCAACAACCGAAGAGAAGGACTGTCCAGCATCCATCAGAGATCGAGCTCCTGCTCCAAGACTATCAGCGAGCACGAGAGGAGGCCAAGACAGAAATTGCACGAGCGAGAGACAAACTTCGGGAGAGAGCTGAGCAAGAAAAAAGGCGCATCCGGGAGCAAATATTTTCTCAGTTACAGAAGGTGTGCATTAAATCTCTGTAGGTACTGAAGCCATACAGGGTATAGAGAGATGTAACACCTGTCTCAACCATCAAAGGAGACCACACATGCTGTAGTGATCCACGTGTAGCGAACTGTTCTAGCTTTAATCCTGCTTCATTCAAAGTAAGGGCAATTTAGCCTACTCATATCACTACTGGATCATGCAGGTGTCATGATTAGATCGCAGCAACTGATGCACACTCCTGAGATCCACCTCACCTTTTATAGCTCCTCTGGATGCACGTCTGTCCTCTTCCTCTTAGATTAATATACTGAGATTTTCTCATTTGCTTTAAAGAAATCTTGATAATTATTAAGCCCACGGTGTGAGGCAAAATTAATAAAGACTCAACATGCTAAATTGAGTTAATCCTCCTCACCCTGCCCCACCAACAGCATTGAAGTCATTTAGTTTTGGGTGCTGCTGGACTAAGCCATTAGGTCCAAGAAGCTTCACACTCATCCGCTGTGGGAGATGACACCTTTTTGTTGTAAAATAGGAGCTAACAGAGTTTACTGATGGATAGAGTAATTCTGTTTCTGTAGGTTTATTATGGTTTAGTTCTGTCCTTTTTCTCCACTCTCATTTTTAGTTTGGAGGGGTGGGGTCACTTGCCTCTTCCTGTTATTGTACTAGGGTTTTTTTTGTCTTTTGTCACCTTTCCTCCATTCCTGAGCTGGGGGGGGGCAGTTGGGGTTGGTTCCGATGTAGGGACAGCACCTTTTTATCTTTGGGTCACTGCTCAGTTTGGGACTGCATTGTCCCTGCAGAAAACTTTGTCATCTCTTATAAGTAGAAACTGTAGGAAGCCGTTTGTCATATGCAAAAGGTAATGCAGTAGTCATGTCTTTGCCCCTGCGTCCTTTAACAAACCAAGCAGCCTAGCACCTCTTTGATCACTGTGCATTAACCACATCCACTTCAGTTTCTATTATTGAAGTCTGTAAAAATGCTCCAGCTGAGCTGAAAAACTAAACTTCAAATTGTTTTTCCAAGTAAAAAATCATCCTGGGGTTTTAAGTGTTTTCCTACTGCCAATGTTATTCTCTTTTTAAGGTTAGTATTGAGCAGCTGTGGCTAAAGTAAAATATTCAGACCTTGGTAGCTGTCTTTGACTAGAGTTAAGTCAAACCAGTAACTTGCAGGAGGCATTTGCAATCAAGATAGGTTGTCAGAACACCACTGTATTTCTGCAAATGTCAGACTAGAAAATGAAATCCTATCCCTACAGGACCAAAGCAGCACAGGTTGTGATTATTCAGGCTTCCCTGAATCACCACCCTTTGACCTGGATAGCTCCATGCAGGTTTTTAATTACTGAGTCTCCATGGCCTGGGCAGACTCAACAAAAAAACCAAATCCATCAGTAATGGAACAGCCTGATAGTGCTGCTTGCAGTGGTGGCTCTTACAATGTCCACATTTATTCAAGGGGCAAGAGACTTAAATTACCCAATCGGATCAGTCCTACTTCACTTTTCAGGGCTGGTGGCTTTGTCATTGCCTTGGCTAGATGCTGTTCAATGCGGGTGACTTCCACTTTTTAGAATGTGCCTAACACTGTGGCATTCTTTTCAGGAAGAAGCCAAGCTGAAGACTCTTTTAAGCACAAGCACTTTATGTACAGATTCCAGCCTTAGTCTTTCTTCTGGCCCAACATCTGGTTATAACAGCAGCAACACAGCTACATATACTGCAAGTAAATTCAGCAAATGGGAAGGACAGGTGAGAGCACATTGCTGGCAGATTGCCAGTAAAGGTAATAACTTTGATTACTTGGCAGTGAAAGGAGAGATGTAATAGCAGTAGGCTTTGCTCAGGGGAAAATTGATGTTTGATAATAGCTCTCAGGTCCAAGTTTATCATTGGTCTAGAGATACTAAATGAAGGATGTCACACAATTGCAAAAGACTTGAGACTGACATGCCAAGTCTTGACTTACTTAATATGGACCGCGCTTGTATTACTCCATTTCAGACACACCCTTCCTGCTGGCCACAAGATTTTTGGTTAGAAGCTAAGTAACAGCAGACTTATTTTGAGTCTAAAATTCTTGGTGTGCCTCAAGAGAGGGGTGTGTGTGTGTGTGTGTGTGTACATTGTATATGTGACCCTCACCTTTCAAGTTTTAGTAAAAGAAAGTAATAGCTCCAGCTTTATTATTTTGCTAGCTTTTGTAGCCAAGGCTTTCTCAGAACAACTTGAAAGAAAATCAGGTGCCTTATCAACAGGCCTGCCAGCTTTCTGAAATGTTTCTTATTAAGTACATAGTAGTTGTTGGATTAGGTAATTGATTTTTTTCCAGTCCTCACTAACAGTTCTGTCCTCTTCTGCACATTAGATTCCTCCTGGAAGTGCAGATCTTTCAAGAGGTGATACAAGAGGTCGCTCAGCTGTTAGAAATAGTCAACTTTATGTGTTAGAGCAACTGCAAAAGGATTCAGCATGTGGTAAGTAAAAAATGTATTTTCTTATATCTGAGTCCATGTCACCAACTGGTGTAGGATTTCTTATCTATATAATCATCCAAATGTAATTTGATTGGACACTAAAAAGCATCTTCACTATGCAGTTTTGGGAAAAACTGGAGCACTAACACCCAGAAGCTAGGCTTAGCTAACTGAAAACTAAAATAGGATCTTGGTTCATTGAAGCTAGTTCTCATGTTAGTATGTTGATGCTAGTAACATAGCAACATGTGCGGCAAAAGGGTATGGATATAATAAATGCCTTGCAACACAGGCCTGATCTACGCTACCTGGTTTTCCTGGCTTCATCGGTGCTGGTTGTAGGCATGTTGGACTAAGTACAGGCAGACAAGGTTCTTTGGGTAAATCCGATATCTTTTATTAGACCAACTCAAATAGTTGGAAAAAATATTCTTAGCAAGCTTTTGGGCACAAAACACCAGCACATCAGGCTGCTAAAGGGTGTTTGTGCCAGAAAGCTTGCTAAGAATAATTTTTCCAACTATTTGAGTTGGTCTAATAAAAGATATCGGATTTACCCAAAGAACCTTGTCTGGTTTTCCTGACAACAGTTATGTGCATCTACACTCAAGGTGGCTCTGGCAGCAAACCCTCTTCTTGCTGCCAGCAGTTATACTATCTTTCCAAATAAATGGCAGCTTCTGCTGCAATCTAGCAGTAGATATACCTGTGCCCTGCCACCTGACAGTCTCTTCAGCAGTGGGTGCTTTCTCAAGGTGTATGCTGCACTTTGACAGCGCAGCTGTTTCAGTAGAGCCATGCAGACAGAGCTGGCAGAAGCTCTTGAGGTACAATTGCTCCAGTGGCTTGGTAGTGGCAGCAGTTGTCTGCTGTCACCAGAAACTCCTGGCAGCAGAGTTGGTACGTGTAGGCAAGGCCATACAAGCCTATGCCCAGAATTTCAAAGATGTAGGCTTGCAGATTGCAATTTTAGTATGCACTTGACACATGTATTATAAAGTAATATGATAAATTACTGCATTTATCCAAATTCAGAATGACTGAATGTAAGCTGACTCCCCAGTGATTAGATTTTATACGTGGAAAACTAAATTTTTATAATCTAGAATCTTAACTATTGGAGGCTTATCTTAAATTTGTCCCTCCCCACTACTTCAGTGGGAAAAGCAGTGGCAGGGGGGCAGGCAACAGGATAATCAAGTGGCCTGACCTTTGCCACATGTCCTCTCCACCACTTCCCCTACCCTGCTGCCTACCCCCCACTTCCCTGCAGTGCCTGCCTTCTGGCACCTGCCCCGCTACTACTTGCCTCTTCTTCTGCCTGCCCCTCCCCCACTGCAGGATAAATTTGGTAGTTTTTCTACATTGACTTGCTTACATTCATGGTCATATAGTTAAAAGATTAGGAGTTAGAGTTGTTCTATTCTTGGCTTCATCATTGACTTAATGGCTTTTATAAGTCATTTGATCTTCCCTACCTCAACATACCCATCTGCAGAATAGACTTAATGATATGTAACTGTATTTGGAAAGGCTCTGCATAAATTAAAAAATATTAGTAATATTATAGTTATTTCTGATCGGACCTACTTGACCTAGTCTTCAATTCCTGATTTCGATTAACATCCAATTACGATTTAATTCTCTCATTTGAAAAACTACCTTGGAAGAGATCATTTCTACCTTAGCTTCCAGCATTAATCCTAAGTATGGCAGAATCTGCATCACTGCTTTGCTTGAGGTTGTTCTGGCTGACCTGGTCTTAACACGTTCGTGCAACTAAGCTGTCCTAATAGAAACAAGCAACACTTTTGAAAGAAACAATCTAATATGGACTAAATTTTGAGCACAGTCCTCTCAGTATCTCTGCCAGCTCAGCAGTAGCTCCATCTGCTATTTCAAGTATTTTCACTAGCTTTAGGTACTAACCTTATGCATGTCCAGTCAGCCAAGCACAGAAGCCAGCACCCTGTCTAAGGAGAAGAGACCATGTCAAAGAGGGGCCAGACATCCTGGATGAAAGCCTCATGTCTGAGACAAATGTACAGGGTACAAATCAGAGGGTAGCTTGGAAAGGCGGCTTAAATTTCCCCTTGGGACTGCCCTGAATGTGTACATGTAGGGTCTATGTACATAATAGTGTCCCAGGGGCCCTCCAAGCCCTCTGGCCATGGGTTCCCTCAGCCTCATAGCTCTCCACCCTGCCCCCAAGGCAATGAAGACTGGAGGAGGCAGACAGCAGAAGCTGGAGGAGGGAGGAGAAATCTAGGGACTCTGGTAGAAGCAGCAAAATTGCAAAGCAGGGAACAGTACCTAGGCCAGCAGCCCAGGGGCTGCATGCAGTCTGCAGGCTGCCAGTTGGCTATCCCTGTTTTAGGATATAAAAAAGAAGGTAGAGTGCTGGGTAGGTTACATCCCTAATTGTTATGTTTTATAGCTTCTAATAGATCTATCCTCTATACATTTGTCTACTCACTTTATGAACCCAGTTATACTATTAGTCTCTACAGTGTCCTGTGGCCATGAGTTTCACACATGAATTGTGCATTGTGAACAACAGCAATTCCTTTCGTTTTAAACCAGTTGTCAGATAATTTCTTTGGGTGCACCCTGATCTTGTATTATGAGAAAGTTCAGAACGGTGCCCCTTACTTGTTCTCATACCCTTCATGATTTTATTTCTAGACTTCTACCATAATCTCCACCCCCTTAGCTGTCTCTTTATGGAAGAGACGTTCTGTTGCTACTGGACCCAAAATGCTGAAAGGCCGGCTTATTTCCCCACCGCCTTCTGTTCCAAGAGCAAAACACACTTCTTCAGCTTTGCCTTTTTCAATATAAGCACATAGCACCACACACAGCAATGCAGTGTGGTTTTAAAATATTCAGTTGGGTTTTCTCTTAGTGACAAAAAGAGGTGGTAGGAGGAGGGGAGGGGGAAGAGGTCACATGACAGTTACATTGCTAATTAAGCATACTTGAAACTGCTTGGATCCCATGGTGATGGAGGAGGAACAATGGCCCAAGAGGAACAGAATACGATTTCTTCTCTCCTTCAATTCAGAGACTTTTCCTTTGTCTTCTTCACCCTCTACAGGGAGCAGCAGAGTTCAGTCGTCACCCTCATCCAGTAGTATCAGCTGTAGGTTCACGCACGGACTAACAATTTCAGTCAGCTCCTCTTCAACCAAAGGATACCAGGATTTGTCCAAACACATCTTGACCAATGCTATCACTGAAGTGAGTAAAGGGAAATATAGAAAAATAATACTGTACTCAGGTGGAAGCCCTGGTTGGTATGTGGCAGTGAAATGCAGGGCAACTGTTGTTCTCCTTGACTAGTTATCAAGGTTCTGGTTTTGAAGGTCAAATACAGGAGGAGGCTTGGAGGAATTTAAATGGCAAAAGGAAATGGGAACAGGTCTTAGCAGCAGGGTTCAAAAATATTTAATTGTCATATGTCATCAGAAGTTTTAAATAACGCTCCAAAACTTTACTTGGGGAGCACCAGGGCAGGGAAGAAATAACCACAGCAATGACCTTAATGAGTTTTGTACCATGCTTGTTTCTAAACAATTGTAATAATGTTTTCTAGACTTAAACCTTCATAGCAGCACTGTAACTGATGCCTTCATTTTAGCATTGCTGGGATGAGGATTTTAAAGCTAATTTTTCACCATAACAGATGTGTATGTACACTATGCACAGGATCTGGCAGTGCATTTGTTGTAGCACTAAGGAATTTCTAAAGTGCCTAGCATCTGGGTCTCTCAAAAATATTTTCATATTTTGAAGGGGTCTTATAGTTTGCAGTTAGAGACTAGGAAACCCAGATATTTATTACATGCCTCTGTTCCTAGGAGCACACTGACATCTCTGTTGCAGGTTTATAGTCTCCTATCAAACCACCTCCCATGACAAATAACTGTGTTTACTTCAAGGAGTCTGCTCTGGTGGAGAGTTGGAGCAAGAAGGAAATCAGCCTTAGCTGGGGTCTTACCACTGAAAGATGACTCGATGTACAAAGTTAACTTAGCATTCATCTATAAATGCTTAAGGTGCCTCATCAGCCAGATGCTGAGGCAAACCACAGCAGTGGGAGAAAACTGAGCGTAAATAGAGCTGAGAACTCTCCTAACTACATCTTGTAATTGTTTTCTAAGGTTATGGCAGCATGTTCAAATAACCTGAGGAACTTTTACAACCGTCAGGCAGCAGCTGGTTGGAAGTAAGTGCATGATAGATTTTTTTCCTTCTTGGCCATATATCTGTGCTATCCCAGAGCAAATCCCTGGAACTTTTTTCATTCAGATACCAGTGTATAGAAAAAGAGGTACTCGTCTACTACAAAGTCTTCCCATCAGCAACTAAGCATGGGTTTCTGGGAGCAGGAGTGATTGAAAGACCTCTACCAAGTGTGTGGTGTATAGTCAAAGACCCTGGCAAGAGGTATCTGTACGACAAAACTATCACTACAGTTCGAGTACATAAGAAGGTAACCAGCCATATTCAGCTGGGTAAGTATCAACGGTGCTTCCTGTGGGGAAAACAAACACCCTAGCAACTGATTTATAGATGTCACTGCTCGCTGCAGAAAAAAGTTGTATTTTTTCCTGATATTGGCCATTTTATTAGAGGTGGCAAAGTTAAAAGGCCAAAGAAGGAATAAAATTGAATGTACCTCAGTAACAATCCACAAGCAATAAGCTCAGGCACATGAAATAGGATGCTCTTGGTAAATAGGGACCCTGACACTGCCCATGGTGGACCAGAACCTTGGGAAGTGTAAATGAGATGCGTCTCTATATCCTCTACCACCACCTAGAAGCACCGACTGTGGTGAAGGTGGGCTCAGCCTCAGCAGTAGAGGCTCTGGCCCACAGTATGTAATCTTTGCTGCTAATTTGAGCCTATCATGCAGAATATGTCTCCCATCCATCTGCAGCTCCAGGGAGTTTCATCCTAAGAGCCTTGACCTACAGTACATTTATACCAGTGTAACTGACATTAGCACAAGTGCAAACCAGAAGATAATATCATACAAAAGGACTTTGCTTAGTCTGCTACAGAATTATTATGCTGGTCTGAGTGGTAGCATAGTTGCCCTGGAGCGAGCTTTATGCTATTTGCTCAAGCAAGCAGGTTATTTGTATTTCAACCACCACCTAGAAGCAAGCTACAGCTTCTGCAGCTTACAATCTGTTAAGGCTGAACTAAGCTGCTCCTCTGGCCACTCTGGATCTTCCTGTAATTTACGTTTGTGAATCAAACGAGTGGCCACTGGACCAGACTTTTTGTGTATCCAGGCTCCAACACACTCTGTCCATTCCATGTAGGCTATTTCTGGGACCAGAAGTAGTATAGGTAGGTTCTTTCATGCAACATTGCACATACTGATGCTTACTACTTCAGCGAAGCTTGTTGTGAACTCAGTACTGCACTAGACTCCTGTTTTGGGAGGTCGCATGTACAGAGTGGGCATGGTATGCCTCATTACATCTATACTGCCCTGGTGCAGCACTGTAATCTCAGAGTAAAGTATCTCAAATTATTTGAATATGTAAAAGAAACTATTTCAGCTATAGTTCAGCCCCATATCATTGAGAAAATTCAAAGTCAGACCCTAAATGCTAATTTAACATTTTCCTGAAAAATGGTCTTACTGTTTGAACGCTCATAATTTTCAATATTTTATTGGCTTCTATGGAAATGCTTCACTATTTGGAAAATTAAATAATTTTGCTACTTCAAAAAATGCATGCTATTACATATTACAAGAGCCACAGAGCCATTATTATTGTTAAATATATGGTAGTAGCAATGCCCTGGGCATGACAGAGAAAATACAATATTTGTCTGAGTCACAGGGATAATAGCTGTAGTGAAAGGCTTTTAAAATAAACAGCTGCTTTTTGGCTTATTGCAGTTTCACGTCCACCAGCTGCTCATGTAGATGCCTTTTCCCCTCAGTTATAATGTGTAGCTTTATCAGCATTACTGAGAGGCAGCTTCAAAACCAGTGAGCAGAGAAACTGAACTGAAGAGACTGGCCTAACTGCGGACAGTGATGTAAACAGATCTGCAGTCTTACCCACTTACTAGCTTTCAGTCTTTTCAGTGTGGGTCAAGTAACTCAAAGGCATTTACAAACATGCAGCTTCTGTAAGATCTGCCTAACTCAGTAGCAAGCTCTATTTCAAGAAGCAGGGGAGGAGATGGAGTTGCTGCAGTGTGACCTTCCCCCCCTTTTCTTATAGTGTATTTGGTGAGTGATACTTCACTGTGTTACCTAAAGCAACCACGGGATTTCTGCTGCATCACCATAGAGGCCAAAGAGGTAAATTTATCAGTGCTTTCCAAGATACAGTCTAAATTGTTTAATGATATTGGTGTATCTGCTCACAATTTAAGGTGATAGTAAGAATGTGGAGGAAAGAGGGGCTGCAGTCTTATTTCTTTATTAGCCTTTGCTAATAGTTTTTTTGGGAAGACATTTTCCTACGCTACAGGAGTCCAGAGCAGTGTTAACCATGAAGCTTTAAACCCTCACACCGTAAACTGGTTCTTTATGTTAAGTAGATTCATTAGTACATGTAGTAAGACTACTCATGCATACCTTCCCTGAACAGGAGAACACCTTTGTGTACTAAATTTGTAAGATGGGGGGTTTTTAGCTGTAAAATGAATATCATGAAAGATGTTCCATTTCCATGTGGAAGAAGGGCGCAGAGCATTACTGTGCTCTGTACACTCTTCATTCTCATGTTGACAGAAATGGCGATAGTTTGTAGGTTAACCCAGCCTAGCATTTGCAAGAGGGGTAAAAAAAATGAAGCCGAAGAATTGGTGTTAGCATTGCGGAAGGAATGTAGTTGAAGAAGTGTCTATGTTCATTATGTGCACTTAAATTAATGCATCAGTAAACAGGGAGGCATTTAAATAGCTGGGGACACAGCAGATTTTCATTACCCCATTAGTAACAGAACATATGGAGCTAGCTAGATTTACAGAAGTACCAGAAGTTGAGTGGTATAATACCTCACCACTGCTTTCCTCTCCACTTGCAGGGGACAGTGTGGTGTTGCTCGCAGGGAATGGCAACAGGGCTCAACCTGGCCCGGCCCTCAGCTGGCACAACCCTATCCCCTGTGAGCGGTGCTTCTGCAGCCCAGGCAGCACTGCTTGCAGGAGATGAGTCCGCACCAGCCGAGCACTGAACCTAGCGCCACTTGCAGTGGATGGGGCTGGGCTCAGCGCTTGGCGGATGTGGGCTTATCCCTTGAGTGGCGGTGTGCTTGGTGTTTGGCTGACACTGCCCCTTCCCCTGTGAGCAACGCTGTCTGGGCTGTACCAGCCACTGCATGGGACAGTGGTAAGGTATATAAGTTGAGTTTGATTTTTAAGACACAAAAATTGGGCTTCAAAACCTGACTTATACACCATGGAATATGGTAGATTCTATACATAGAAAATTACAAGTTTTACAATTTTCTGTGTATAGAATCTAATTATTGGCGAGTTGACTTAAAATTAATTTCTCCCAATGCTGTGGCAGGGAAAGCAGCAGTGGGCTGCTGGGACAGACCCCTGCCTGTGCCTCCACACCTGTTGTCCTTCCTGCCTGCTCCCCTCACTGCACCTTGCCCCTCACATCTCCCATGCCTGTGCCTACCCCTCACCCCTTGCCTCCCTCACCTGCTGCCCCCACCGCTAGTTATCTTCTGAGCAGGGAGAAGCAGCAGCAGGACCAGGTCAGGGTCAGGGCCAAAGCAGAAGATAAGCAACAGTGACTAACCAGGGGCAGGACAAAAAAGGGAGTGAGGGGTGGCAGCCACCTTCTCTACCTGGCTTGCACAGCTGCATGGTTTCAGCAGCTGCAAGAGTTACTGCCACTGCTTGTGTGTCATTTATCCCACAACAAGCCTTGCAGTCTGGGTCTAGCCAGTGGAGCCAAATGAGTTTGAGAGCCCTGGTTTAGAGCCAGGGAAACTGACACAAAGAAGTAAGAGATCTAGAGCGACTCATGTAACAAGAGAGAACTCCTCCCTAGTCTGTTATTAAATGGGTGGATAAGATTTGAGGGAAGTGGGGTGAAGAGATTGGTATCACTCAGACTGGACTTTCCTCTAGTATACTGTATCTGAACCAGTTAATAAAGGTTAGTTAGTCCACGCCCCATAAAGGTTTCAGTCTGCTCTGTACTCGGTAAACAACTGTTTCCCATTTTCACATGCAGGAGAACCTGTCCATTTTGGCTATTCAGTCTGTGTATGACGAGTCCATGCCTCGTCCTTGTAAAGAAGTGGTGCGAGGTGAGATTCTGCCAAGTGCTTGGATACTGGAACCTGACATACTGGATGGGAAAGACATTACCAGAGTCATTTACATGACACAGGTAAGAGGTTCTGTACAAGTGTTTGCTTCAATTCAGCTACAGCTGTGCTTAGACCTAAACAATCATACTACAGACACATTAGGCAACGAGTAAATTTTTAACCTCAATACAGCGTGGTGAGCACTGTCAGGAAGTCTTGCAGTTTGACAGATTAGTAATTACAGAACACTTTGGTACCCAGTACGTACAGGGCAGTGTTCCAGGCACAACTTCTACAGTTGTCCAGACACCTGACTCCATATGTAGAGGTTTTTCAGTGCTATTAGAGCATCTAGAGACTGGATTAGTGAAGACTGTGCATCACTACCAAACCGTGCCTTGTAACGTCTGGACAGCACTTGGTTTACAGTATGTCGAACTCTATGCATGCTATCTATCTAGAGTTAGAAAGGATTTTGATTCTAAGGGCAGACAGAGAGACATTGCCTTTTAACACCTTTGTGCTGCAATCAAAATCATTATGGTGGCCAAAGCAAACAGATATCAGTACCCCTCTTTGTACCACAATGTGGTTGTGCCAAAAGGTAGTAATAATTTATGCCACTTCTTTGTGATGGGTGTCCATTTGCTTCATGGTGGTGGAGCGCAGGCAGTCCAGAGCTGCCTGTACTCCCCAGTGGCCCCCGCCAGGTGCTTAAGGGGTTTGCCTGTGTCCTGCACACCTCGGGAATTCCCAGGCAGTGTTGGGTCCCTCCACCCCTGGGAGTGTCTGCCCAGCTTTCTCCACTTACTGAAACACATCTCCCCACAGCAATGGGCAATGTGTATTTTGCCCAGTGGAGTGGATCAGCACTACAAGACATCCCTGCACAACTGATCTGCTTCCTTTGATGATGTCTACTTCTATCCTAAATAGTCCAGAATCTGGGCATCTCAGATTGGCTTCATAAGTGATTTTATTTTTAACATGAGCACCTAACAAACATTCTCAAAGTATTAAACCACCATCCTTACAAATTCTCTTATAGCCATTGTATTAAATAGAATTCTAATATGTATAAAGAACATAAGAGAAAGGAGTGAAAGTATCTTTATGAAAAACACACACACAATAAAAACAACACTCAATAGTAAAGCCTTCAAGACAGACCAAGCTGCATACAATCTCCCAAAAGATAATTACTGTTTTAGTCCCCTCTTCTAAGATAGCGTTGGAATCATTAGTATTCAAATGCCAGTCAACAAGGAGGTAATGAGTTTTAAGATCTTGTCATTCTCCTCACCTGCCAGATACAGACCTGAGTACAAAGCAGTAGAGCAAGTGTCAGAAGGAGATGACAATATATCATATATGATGGTAGGTCCAAAGCCAAAACACCTTCTTATTTGTGCTTATTTGTTTCTTCATACCACTTCAACAATTCTTGTAAGCTGCTACATTTTGTGGCATAGGCCTATTGCTTCATGTTGTATCTGCTCTATATTTCTATACCATAGATATTTTTGGACGTGCAGGTTGGAGAAAGTTTCTTGGCTCAAGCATTAACCAAACCATCCCCATCTCTTCTCATTTCTGTAGGTGGACCTTGGTACCCCAGCGATCCCTGCAAGGCTTCTGAGTTCCATTGCTAAAAGACAACCTTTGGTGATTGCTAGGCTGGCACACTTTCTTGCTAGTTAATGTTTGGCATGATAGTTGAGGAGAACAGCTAAGTGCCAGGGTAGCAATGTAATTATCTTTATTCTCCTAGTGGACAAAGTAAACTACTGGCTTAGAAAACACACAGACATGCACCAATTTGGATCTGGGGTTGAAAAGCCAGTGGCTAGCTAGGATTGTACAAAAATATCAGGGAAGGAACCACAGAAACAAAAATGGGGAGGGGGGGCATCTATTTCAGACAACCGAGCTGATGCCTTTGCAGAAAATGTCTGCAACTGCCCTTACTATTCAGTAGTTGGGGGGGGAGAGGGCAACGAAAGGAGAACAAACTGCTGGCTGTAGAAAAAGTCAGCCAGCCCAGAAGACTTCCTCCTACCAGCAACGAACTCTATGCCGAGATGTGCTGGAGAGCAAAAAGGCAGGTTAACAGCAATTTTAAAGTGCAATCCTTCCTTTCCACTGCCTGGATTCCCTTACAAAGACAAGCTGGCAATAATGGATAACCTGGCTCCTACCCTGGGGGTCTTTAAGAGGAGGCTAGTTGAACACCTTGCTGGGGTCGTTTGACCCCAGTACTCTTTCCTGCCATGGCAGGGGGTTGGACTAGATGATCTACTCAGGTCCCTTCCAACCCTAGAAACTAAGAAACTATAAAAACTGAAACAAATGTGTATATCATAGGGGCTGGAGATGTTTTAAAAGCCCTTAAAAAGCAGCAGAATCACTGTAGTACTCTCTTTAGTATTGGACAAGAATGGTAATTATTAGTGCAGAATTCATAGGCAACTGTAGCTAAGTCACCTTTATCCAGCTGGATGAGGGGGAAAATTGTTCATAGCTCATAGTCACACTCCACCCAGGATGGATACCCGACCTGCAGATCTAACCCGGTACAGCATATGCCAGATCATCACTATGCAGCAATAGTGGAGAACACCACACACCTCAGGACACAATTTACTACTGCAATGCAGAATTGGGTGCTTTCAAGTGGAGAAACCAAACTGATAGTACTTAAGCATGAATATTTTTCTTTATTGGGCATAGGTCTGACTATTTAGCTTGTTTCTAGAATTAAAATCCTGCAAACCTGAAGTTTAAGCATTTTCCTGATGGCTGTTTCATCAACACCCTTTTCCTTACACCTGCTCTTAGTGGCTGTGATCAGTTTATCAAGTCTGGCACTTCCCTATTTGTGCGCAGTATTAGCAGCTATTTCAGTCCAGCCAGTGCAGAGCTCTCCCATTGATAGTTACCTTACCACATTTCAAAACAACCAGCTAAAGCCTGGGAGAGAATTCACAATCAAGTTTTCTGTATGAAGATCCTACTATAAATTGTGCGTGATACATCCATTGACAAGCTCTAGCTTAATTAATAGTCTAAAAGGATAAGCGTATGCGTGACGGATTTATAAATTGTTTGGCTCAAGTTCCTCAGCACTGCCACAGGAGAGAGCTATTTTAATATACAGCTTAGTTATCAAAGCAGATGCCACAAAGAAAAATCACCTTATTACTTAATAAGGGAAAGACTAACCATTGTTCATGGTAATGCTGCACTTTAAGTGTGACAAATGAGTTTATTAAAGCATCCAACTTTAGTATGTTAAATAATGAAGGCTGGTTAGTTTCTACAGTCGAATTATAACTGAGAAACTACTAGTGATTTTTTTTTCCTTCAGCAAATTTACCAACATCTAGTCTACTCTCAGTAATACCTATGTAACCACACTAACTTGACAGAGGTTGCACATGCATAACTGAGTAGCTTTTGGCTGTAAAGCTCTAAAGTCAGTAGTCCTGACCACTTTGTGAGGAAGAGTTTGGAAAAGCAAGTAAAACTTCCAGGCCAAATTCATTGAGTTTTGGCAGGCACAAGTGTTTCCCCAGTGCTTGCCAAACAGACCACCATGGTCTGGATTTTACTCAATACAGCTCAGCTCCCAGAGGCCTTGTAGAAGATAGCAAATGAATTGCAGAAATAAGTTTTCAGCAACTGAATAAACAGCTGCATTCCCCAGAAATGCAGTGTTTAAGAGAATAACTCATTTCCTTCCTCCTATCAAAAAGGGACTGAGTATGGGGTAGAGGAAATCCTATGAAGTGAACAAAGCAAAAGTCCTCTTTCAGCATCTAAGTTGTCCCCAAACCCTTTGATTCAGACTCCACAACTGTTACAAAAACATTACATTTGGGACAGTGCCGATAAGCTATTTCATTGCAGCTAGACAGATTTTAGCAGAAGGTACAGTACAGCTCCATGCAGCCCACAGAAGATTAGCTAAGTGTTTACCTGAAGGTTATTTTCTTTTCTCTTTATTTTGGACATGGCACTAATGAAAAAGTATTTTTGTAGGAACAACATCTAGGATGACTCAACAGTAACAGTGCCTACCGAAGGACAATGTCTTATTGTACAGTGCATCAGATGTTTATTTTTATAAAATTGTTTTTCTATGTTTACAGATTAAGTTATTTCTATATATGCTTGTTTTGAAGTGTTTTTATAACCTGTTGAAGCCAATTTTTATTTTTACCGTACTGAATTAATGTAAGCTTTTTTTAAATACAAATCAATTGATACTAAAATCCCTATTTGTAACAAAAGTTTTCTTTTGCATATATAACATTTTATGGTACCTGTTAATGTATGGGATTGGTTTGTTTGGAAGGAGGAAACAAAGCTAGCTGATATTTTTGTTATTAAGACTTGCAGAACAACTTCTTGTCAATATTTTACAAATGAGCAGTAGATCTGAATGATGGTTAAATCAAACCAATTGTACTGTATCACCTATTATTGCATCTCTGGTCTTAACCAAGATTGTTATTTTCATATCCACAATAAATGGTATTTTCTACACAAGAAAGCTTCAGGCTATATTTATTACTTTCACTCAACATACTCAAATATTTATTTATTCATCAACCTACATTTATTCAGGCAAATATTTTCTCCCCTTCACAAAATGTTTTATTTATTAACTTAAGTGACTACTTAAACTTAATTAGGAAACTAGTAAAAAGAGGCAAACTCACTTAATAAGATCTTTACATCTCCCAAACATCAATCATTTCCCACATTGTACAAGTCATGTGTGTTCTCATTCAGTATGAAAAACGCATTGCACGCACAATATTTGCTGCAAACTAGCTACTAAATTATTCACCCTGCTTTAGTTTTAGCTTGTGACAGTTTATTCATTGCCTTCCCAAGCAGAGTACAGTTCCATCTCAGCTAGTTTTGATTTATAGAAGGACAGGAACAAAGCAGCTGAATCTTGATCAGACATCTTGCCATGTCCGTTCGGGGGCCAAACTCAGTTATTCTCAGTGTGGCATTCAGCTAGAAAGTATACAGCTTCCACATTTTTTGGATGGCTGCCGTTTCTCTCTTGTGGATGGGGAAGTCTTTGCTAGAGAAGGTTCCTGACTGCACAGATTTTGGAAGGTGGTCAAATTGGAATTTGACAGGAGTGAGAACTACTAAATCAGCTGGCCTGCTGTGAACCCTTTCCCTGTTGCCACTCTACTGCAGTTCTTTATAAAGGGGAGAGAGATCAGAAGGTCTGAGCACTCGGAGGGCTGGGTCTCCCCTTGGGTGGAGGTGTCTTTGACATTTAAAGTTGAAGAGGCTGCAACAAGACCCCCACCCCTGCTCCCTAACACAGTGAGGGTTCATGGGATAGAAGCAACTTGTGGCAGAGCTCCCCTTCTGCACTGTCCCAAGGGGATCTCATTTGTAGATTGTACCGTCTCCATCTCCAGCGCTCACTGAAGAGTTCTGGGTCCACAGGGAGTAAAAGTAACATGAACAAAAGCACTCACCTCTACCCACAAGAACCATCCTCAGTTAGCATTACACTTGAAATGCTTGGAACAGAGACATGAAGCTTCATTACTGTAACAAAAGCAGATCCCCTACAGCAATGGGGACCAATCTTTCTGGCAGGCATGCCACAGATGTATTCCACACCCTTCAAGTGCCCCGTATCCCCTTTCACTTAGCAGGTTGCAGAGGGGACAAAAAACCAAAGCAGTAGATCAGGCAGGGAGCAGAAAGCTGAGTGGCAGATCAGGTGAGTGCCACTAATAGCAGCCATGCCAGTTAGGCTACACTTGCCCTACTACACTTTCCTGGGTAACCACATCCTATGAGGATTCATGTTTTTTGTCTTTGTATTTTTCTAACTGGCACACAGTAAGAGCGAGTGTGCACATTCTCTGATCTAAACATTCACAGGTTAGACACAAAACAACTTTATTTTAATACTTGTTTATTATGGCAAATTGACAGGCTCATTAAGATATCAACAGTGAAACGGTCCTTTAATACTAAACTCCACGGAGCGACTGTGTAGCAGCATGGAGCACTAGTTATTTCAGTTCATATTGCTGCAGCCTTGTTGTACACACAATATGGTATTACCGGGCAACAACCTTGACATGATGCAGACCTTTAAAAAACTCAAATCCACACACATTATAACAAGAGATACCTGGTATCTGCAGTCTCCTTCAACCCAGTACTCAGTAACCTGAGTAGATCACAAAATTACCTGGAACAGTTGAAACAAGATGGGCATGATCCTTTCTAGATTGTCTGTCTGTGTGCACTAGGTTTTAATTGCAGCCAGTCTAACCTAATTTTTTTTTTTAAAAAGGAGAAACTAACTCCTTGATATTGCCTTTTATCCCATAAAAGCAAGGGAAATCAATCAAAATGGCCCTGGGATTCACTTTGGCTAGCTGCATTTTTTGTTAACACAAGTATTTGCTTTGTAACTAAACCATGTTTATTGACAAAAAGGGACACTATCTACAAGTTAGGCACAGTAAAAAAACACTTCATTATATGGAAAGGCAAATCCCATGCAACCTCTCTGATAAGCAACTTCTCTATATTGATTAAAAAGGGCCAAACAGTTCTCAGCACACAGAACACTATATTTAGGAAGAGAATGGAAATTGGACATGCTCCTTATTGATAATTTCTTTGTTAGTGTGGATCTCCGAAGGCAGACAGTGCCCACCATTATGCCAGAAAAACAACTGTTTCCTGTGAACCATCCAGGGGCTGGGATTTTGTGTGACACTTTCAGCCTAGTGTGTGGGTGTGTAAACTCCAAAATCAAGGCAAACAGGGTTATGAAAACAGTGAAAAGCAGCTGAATAGCATTTAAAATTTGTTACTGTAAAAACAATGCTTTTAAAATACTGTCATCTGTCCCCGGTAAAAAAATAAGCAGATAATTTCCCCCTCAGTTCTATAAAAACCATGAAATAGAAGTTCTGCTTCTCTTAAGTGAGACATACATGTCCTTTAAATGTACTTTCCAATCCAATGCTCTGGTGCATTTTTAAGGTGATTTCACTTCTAAAATATAATCTTAAAAACTTAAAAAAAACAAACCTTCAAGCTTGAGCACCTGGGGAAAAATAAATATATAGTCTCATCTCCTTGAAATGAAATTTCATCTGGGCTCCCAGGCAGCAGTCTTTTCTAACAGAGTCAGTGAGAAATCACGCTGTTTGGAGCGTTAAATTAAGAGAATGGCACCTTGGGAAGCCAACAGGAATCTATCACTTGAGCCTTGAAGTGGGTTTTGTTCGTACAAACTGATGGCCAGCTCTGCTCAGAGCCTCTTGCTGTACAAGAGTGAAAGGTGTTTTCATTGAGTCAAGATCATCTGCTCTGAATCTCATTAAGGTGCTTAAGAGTTTACAACTCAGAGACCAATTTCCGGGAAACATTTTCATCTGCATATGTAAATCCCTCAAAACGGTTTGAAGAATGTGCGTTCCTGTCACACCTGGAAAGGCAAAGGTTGGTGCCACTTTTGCACAAAATACCCTTCAACACAGGGGACCCCCAGCAAGAGGCTCACTGAATGCATTTAGCAATACTATATAGTTCCACAGCACGAGTCCACCAGTTCCTTAATTTGTAGCAAGATGACCTGCACTAGCTTTGTGCTGTCACAGTGCCTAGAGATTGTCTCACCAATTCACAAAGCTTAGTCCTGGGTTCTTCTATATGAAGCTCAGATTCAAACACTCTGGACAGAGTTTCCAGCTCTTTTAAGAAGTCCTGAAACAGACAATACAAACCAAAGACCACCTTAAAAAGCATTAACAGAGGGACAATGAACAACAAAAATTTCACAGATTTACACTGAGTCAAAGATTTGCATTGGGGAAGTTGATATAAACTCGAGCTGTGAAAGCAAAGGTGAAAGGAGGCATGGATGGACTTTAGTCACTTTCAAGCATATAACATGGGGCAGACAGATGAGGCACAGTGCTACAGCATGATAAGTAAGGCTAAACTGCATAAAAAGGACCCTGAAAACAGATAATTCTGAAGCACTTCACAGTGACATTTCACCCTAGAGACGGTTGTATTTCTACACACTACTGAAGTGGTACAAATGAAAAATGTTTCAAGAACAGGTGGAATTTGAAGCACTTTACATGTACATTTGTCAGACCCAGAGACTGCAGCTGCCATAGTGATAAGGCAAAGATTTTCATATTGAAACTTCCTTTTGATATTCACTCCCATGTTAAACTGACTTGTCACCTGATATCGGCACCTAAAGAGTACCATATTTTCTTCAGCAGACACCCATTTATAAAACTTACCTTTTTTTGGAAAGGCAGCAGCAAAGGGAAAAAAAAACACAACCAAAAAACCCCCTTCCTTGTAGTAGCTGAACAGCAGCAGCAGCTAGGGAGCTGAGTCTACTCCCTGCCCGGTGTGCCACATGGGGCCACAGACCACCCCCATGCAGTGGGTCTGGCTGCAGACTGGCTGTGTGCGCCAGCACAATCCTACATGTGGGACTATATCATCCAACTGGGAGTCTCTACATTGATCAGGGAACATGTCAGTTGGGAAGTGGCAGTGGCATTAATTGCCATGGCTCCCAGAACCACAACAATTAATGCTGCCATGCCCCCCTACTGCCAAATTTCACAACTCATGGAGTCCCATGGGTTAAATTGAGCCTACATGCCATTTGAATACCACTGGCAGAACCTGCTCTTACTATATGAGGAAATATGATGTGCACTCCAATTTCTACCACCTGGTTTTGGAGAGAAAGGTGCTGGTTCTATGCAAGAAAATATGGTACTGCCTGATTATCAAAGATGCAGGAAGCCTGCACTTGCCACAAATCAGTGGCGTTTGTAGGTGTTCAGCCTACAACCACAACCACCCTCAGTTTATAACTCTGGCCAGCAGATTAGATTCTCTTGTGAGTTCTGGTCGCAATGAAAGGGTTTGAAAAATAGCTAGATAGCTGGACAGCTGAGAATTTCCTGGCATGGAGGAGTTCTCAGCTGGAAGAGAGCCAAACACCCTGCTATTCATAGATGTTAGGGGCTGGAAGGGACCATACAAGATCATTGGGTCCAGCCCCCTGCACTTGAGCAGGAAAGACTGCTGGGATCAGAGGACCCCAGCAAGGTGGGTGTCAAGACTCTTCCTGAAAATCACCAGGGTGGGTGACTATACCACCTCTGGGGGGAGTCTGTTCCAGACCCTCTGCACTCAAATTGTAAGAAGTTTTTTCTTATGTCCAACCTGAAGTGATCTTCAATCAGTTTGTGCACCCATTGTTTCTTGTTTCTCCCTGGGGTGCCTTGGTGAACAGGTGCTCCCCCAGGTCCTGATGTACTATTATTCTAGATCCCTCCACACAGCCTGTCAGAGCATAACCACACCGAGTTATGTTCCAGTTATCCCATTCTGACTTATGATTCCTTCAGTATCATGCCAGCTGGGAAGGTGGAGATATTTTACAGGACTGAAGTCATAGCAGCCATGGATCAGGAACAGTGATAAGTCCCCTTCTGCCCAACCTCCTCTTGTCCTACGCAGAAATTCTGTACAGATAAGAATCCAGACCTGGACCTTTAAAGAGCTATGAAAAAAATATGTAAAACAAGGCTCTCAAACCAAAGTATAGATTCATATTTGCATCTAAGCAGATACTTACTGAGGGCCAAGCAAATTCCTGGAGACTTTGCAAGTAGCTCTCTATCTCTGCATTTCCCATCAGATTGTACTCAACCAGACCATGAAGCATGAACAGGAACAAGTCCCACTGTAACCAGAAATAAAAAAATGTCAAGTTCCCTAGCAAATGCCTTGTTTGCAGCCCTAACCATGCACATTTAGCCCTTTGATCTCTTAGGCTAATTGGCTATTCTGTGGCTTGCTCTGGCACTAGGCTAAATAACCTCGGCGTCACATCTGTCTTCCCCAGACATGAACATCCTCTTGACGATGACACTTGCTGGTCTTTCCTTTTGTCCCTGAAGAAACAAAATGCCAGTTTAACAGCAAGAGTCAAATCTTCCTGGCCTTATTTACACAGGTATTCAGTCGCATTTAAGTCAGAACACCTGCACAAGTATGGCAAGTGAGACTGGGCAGCTGGTTCTGAAGCCCTCAGAAAGCCTCACCTCTCGCTGCTTAGCTTCTGCAACATAGCCAATGTTCTTCTTGCTGAAGATCAGCTGCACTGGAACAAGCATCCCAAAATCTTCCTTCCAGACAGAGAGCAGTGATGTGAGGAGGTTGCAGATGGGATGATTCTTGGATCGCTGTCTTTCAGGGTACTTCTGGGTCTGAAGCTCAAGTCCTCGGATCGGAATGCGGTCTGAAACTAAAACAAGAGAGAGAACTACTTGCTGCAGTTTTGGGCGGACGGAGGCTTTATCAAGATGACGGTAAACTTAACAAGTGCAGTAAGCAAGCTGACAGTCTGGTTTAGTAACAGCAATGCAAAAGACAAGGTAAAAACGGTGATGCAGAAACATCATGAAATGCCACGGGCAACCAAGTGGACCTCACTGGTTACACTCAAAATTCTGGGCTTCAAACCTGAACTAGAAGACACTCAGAGATAGAAGAAAAAAAGCAGACCATCTACTTTAGACCAGACACTTAATATTGCTCAGCAGGCTCATTGTCCCCCAAGTTTGGGATAAAAGAGACTAAGGGTGGAAATAGGTAGCCCAGAGCAAAAACAAATGGATTTCCATACTTTTTGTCATGCCACAAAAGCCCGGATTTGTGGCTGCAACAGAAGGTAGTAATAATTTGTGCTGCCGTCTTGCAGCAAATATCTATTTGCTTTGTGGTAGGAGAACACAGGCAGCCTGAAGCGGCTCATTTTCCAGCCGCTCTGGGCAGAGGCTCAAGGGGCCTAAGGCTGTGCAGGATCAGGCCCCTCAAGCCCCAGCACATTACCCATTGTTCTGCCCGATGCTGGGGGACAAGCAGTGACACGTTTCATCCAATAACGCTGATCAGCTATGGTGGGACCCATCTCAGCACAAATGATCTGCTTCATTGGGCAATGTTTTTTTCTCACCTAAATGCTGTGAGCTAGGAAAATCTTTAACAGAGTAGGATGCATCTGTCTTTCCTACATAATGGGATTTTTAACATGGCTAAACATGCGCCCATACCAGACACACAGAGCTTCTCTGTAATCTCACAGAAAGGCAAAACTGCATCTTGGCATAAACTTTGCCATATATTGGTTCAGGCTGCATTCAGAAAGGGAAAGACACTTATTCTTAAAGGCTCCAGATGGACGTTAGGGGCACTTACACACATACATGCAGTTTGCTCCAACGCACCAGAAATCCAGTGCATTGGAGCACGCTCAATTAATTCAGTTAATTGAGTCTGTGGTGCACATGAATTGATGTGCCTGGCACTGTGTCACGTACATTTGTATAAACGGCGAAATGTGCGTCAGTGCTGAGAAAATGGCAGCAGCGCGCTTTTGAACTAAAACACCTTGAGATATGATTTAGTTCGCAAGCGCACTGCCACTAGTCTCAGCACTGACTTGCATTTTGCCATTTATACAAATGTGCCCAGCACTGCATAACATACATGTGTACAAATGCCCTGTGACAGGGGTTTTCAACCTTTTTTAATAAGTGTACCTCTGGCAGCCAGACGAGGAGCAGGAAGCGGATGGTGCACGGCTGGATGCGGAGCGGCGGCAGCGTGGGGTGGTGGGTGGCAGCGGCCGCTGCATCTGAGGCCCTGCTCTGCATCTGGCCAGCCGGGTGGCACCTGTGCAGCCCACAGAGGGGCACTGCTGCCCTCACCCCGCTTCAGCCCTGCTCCTGGGAGGCGGAGGCATGGGGCGGTGGGTGGAAGCACTCTGTCCCCGCCCACCCATGTGTACCCCCTAGGGCCTTCTCACGTACCCCCAGTTGACAACCCCTGTCCTATCAAACTGGCAGGGATGGTTAGAAGGGGTGAGGGATCTCCAACTAGGTCCATTAACTAAAAAGCATGTGAAGCTCATGAGGTGTAGTGAGACACTATATGCTAACAGTTCACAAGAAGGGAAATCATACTTTGCAATTAACCACTATAATAGTCCCTATTAGCATTGTACTCTGAACCTGCAGAGACATGAAAGCAGCTACTGACTGTCTTTCAAGAGAGCCATGAAAGTAACCAAGATGTTATATTTATCAGTTTCTGATATCCAGAGACAAGGGTCCCTGAAAGTTCACTGCCCAAGACAAAGAGCAATTACACAAGAGTGCGCATACACTTAGATTGAACAAAGCAGGTCAAACTGGAATTGAAGGGTGCATTTAAGAGACCTGCGAGAAGTCTCTGCAGATCTACCGGGCTTTGTTACAAGAGGCTCAAAGTTCTGAAGTGAAAGCAGGAAGGGTCCTAAGGGGCATCGCAACAGTCTTACCTAGAAGGGAAGCCAACTCTATGGTACACTTAGCCAGCTGCTGTTCCGAGGTAGGACACATGAACTGAAAGCACAAAACTGATATGTCACCATCTGGAAATCTTCTCATAACCAGCAACCCCCAGCTACTAAGAAAAAAATTTTCATTAAAAAAAATTACAGAAGTGCAAACAGATGACAGCAGAAACTCCACAGCTGCTGACTTGGGCCACAAAAATGTAGGCTTGAGAAGAGATTCGGTATGGAAAGGATTAACCTTGCATTCCCACAGGTCACAAAGATACCCTGAGTCAGAAAATGAAACTTGTCTTTGTTGCATCTGACCTCAAATGAATGGTACCCAACATATCCTGCTAAAGCTACACCGGGCTCATTACATCAGCAGGTACAACACTGACTCAAAGTGATGCATTTTTACTTTTACCTTTCTGCATTGAAGTGTTTGACTCAGCTTCTCCAACAAGCACTCCAGATGAGCATAATGAATTGCTTCATCTTCATCCCTTGGTCCCACAGCAACACAGAGAACATCCTAGGGTAAAAGGACAACAGTGACTCATCCAACACAGGATACTTCTCACTTCAACAGTGATATCAATGACTGTAGAAAAACTGATTTACAAACATTTCTTAAGTCTCACAAAAACAAAGTCATGAAGTTAGAAGCCTCTCCATTTACAGGCAGTGGAAAGGAAGCAGATATATTAAGGTCAAAGTTTTCAAACCTGAGTGCCACTTACATAAAAAGTTTATCAACATCAGAAAGAGCTGCAAGTGAACACTGGGCAATATGGCAAAAGGCTCCCAGCACCCTTGCAAATCATCACTCAGAGTTAAAAAGTTTAGGCCTAAGTAATTTGCCAAAGGTCACAGAGGGCACTTTTCCACGTGCTCCAGTGCATTGATTAGAACATGTCAGAACAGATTTGATTAGCTAAAGTGTTCCAATCAGAAGAGTTCAACATGCTGCAGCGTCTTGTGTATTCAATGTCCCATGTTTCAAAACAGGCTTTATTTAAAGTGCCCCTACTGCCATTCTGAAATGCAGGACACTGAATACACTGCAGGCTTTTTCATTAAGGCGTCTCCCAAGAACCACTCTAATTAAAACGCACCCCCCCCCACCTCCCACCCTGGAGCACGTGTATCGGCACCCAGAGTCGGTCAATAGTACAGCGGGTACAGGTCTGACTGCCAGCCCTGGGTTGTTATACTTTCTGCCTTGCCGTTAGACTGAACACACCGTTTTCACAAGGAGTTTCAGACCACATGTAAAAAGCAAGGATGCAACATTAACTGGTTGGTCCCAAGGATCCAGACTTCTCTAATGCTACGCAAGATTATTGCATAATGTCACAGTGATTTTCAAACAGAAGCTGAAACCTGGAATAAAAAAACTATAGGGCAGCACATCACGTAGGAGGCACAGAAAGATCTGTATGATAGAACTTTAAAAGAACTGTCGCACCAAGTAACTCCAATTTCAGCATTATACAATGTAAAGATTTTTAGAAAAGAATTAAGCATTCAGAAAACTTCTCATGATTTTTTTAGAATGTCATTGAAGAAAAACACTGTTTGAAAGGAACACATTCTGCTTCAGATTTTGCAATCTAAGTATTGCAGAAATTGTACTACTAAGCAGCAAACTGATGGGAATCACCCCAGACACCCAGCTGTTTCATGTACTTAAATTTCAAACTGGACAATTAAATAAGCAGAAATCATAAAAAGAGAATTTTATAATTACTTCATTTTGACTAAGTTCAGGTGTTGGTGATACAGATTGGTATTAGGGATTTTCATTATTACAGTTGCCAGCAACCTTTGCAAGCTGTGGGATGGAACAACTTGGCTCCTAACATGGTGGCTTCCATGGTGCATCAGTGGCGGGGCCGTCCCCTGCATGCTGGCGCTGGGCAGCTGGAAGCTGCATCCTTGCTGCTTCTGATTCTGTGCCACAGCTGTGGGTGACAGGGAGAGGGGGTTTGGGAGAGCAAAGGCAGCATGGATACAACTTCTAGCTCCTTGGCCCTGCTCTCCACCACCAGCTGAAAGCTGTGCCCGCAACACAGCTAGTGGCAGGAGATTAGAGTGCAGGGGGGAAGAAACAGCTGGGGCAAGGGGGCAACTGGGAGTTGCCCATTTCTGGTGCAGCTCCTTGCTGCTTAGCCCCAGTGCAGGCATAGGCAAAGTCTTGGGCTCTGGAGGGTAGATTCAGTGGCTCCATGGGCTGGATCCAACCTGTGGGCTACATGCTGTTGACTCCTGCATTATATGATTTCTAAGAAAACCACACCCTTTCAAGCTTGGGAGAGGAGAGATAGGACCAGGATGCATTTTATATTTGGTTTGAAAAGGAGGCACTCTGGACCCCAGGCTGAAATCATGCTATCCTTCCTCCTCCTTTGCTTGCAATCTTAAATTGAATCAAGTGGGGGAGGCAGGATGGTAAAACTCCACAACAGATCTGCAGGACACAGTTGACTGCAACTCAGAATACATTCCCTTGACACAAGGTAAAACAGAATCCATCTAGCTATGAAGGGCTAACAGGACTAAAGAACAGGAAATATTTATTTTTTTTAGTCACTTAAGTCAGCAGATCCAACTGAAGAAAGACACTAGCTCTCACACCCTCCAAGCAAGCAAAGTCATTTGAGGATTCCTTCACCACTTCCATTCTATTTCTTTCTCATATCCTACCAACAAACCACAATATGCACTATAGTTAAAAGGGCTCCAGGAACCATTAGGCTGATCCCTAAGGAACCACTAGAAGGAAGTGAGCAGCACAGCTACTTTGTTATAACTGTAATAGTTCAGTTTTACTCAAGGTGGGAAGTAAAAAATAAAAGCACCAGGGGACAACGGAGGTTCCATACTTTGATCTCATTGATTATTTCAGAGGGAAATGGAGCATGATGCTGGCATCCTGGAGGGCAGTCCTTCTTCATCTCCTGTGTATCCTCACTAGGTAAGGAAGGACCCTGGATTTTCAGCATTCGACTGAATGTGGTCCTCACTTCCCTTTTGATCAGTGCTGTAAAGCACAAAAAAAAAAAAAGAGAACAGTGGTGGTTAAACTCAGATCTTCTCCCCAGGGAGATGGTTCCCAGACACCAAAGCCTGAAGTATTCCTTCTACAACTTCCTCCACTGAGGGGTACCTCAGGGCCTGTACAAGTAAGGAATGCGAAGTTTAGGCTGACACCTGCACTCCAGGTTCCTACACCTCCTTGTAATTATAAGGGCAAAAATGAAAAGGATACTCCAAGACACAGTATGTTGAATCACTATGTAGCCAATCTCTTAGCCCTTTATCAAAAGACTTCAGCCAGGAGACAAATTAGTACCACTTTGGTACTACTTACATTAGGAACCTGAACCTGCACCTGCTTAACCACCAGTTTTAGAGGATCTATGAACATATTCTGAACCAAGGGAATTTTGTCCCGCATCCAACTAAAGTTAGTTTAACCCACTTTAGCAGCAAAGGCTGTTAGGTATTTGTCACAGTTCAGAATCAGTGGCTTCTAGGAAATTCCAAAAGGCCACCAGTGCACTGTGAGACTAACTGAAAGTATCTGAATCCAATCAGCACTAAGCCCATACAAACTAAAATGGCTCTAATTAAACCAATCTTCAGGGCTGCTGAAAGCAAATCCAATCCACATGGTATTTTGCATATGTTGTTAAGATAACTTGTGTGCATGGACCCAAATTATAAGCATGCTGGGGGGATCCAAGCAGTTCTTAGCATTAAAAATGTCTAGACTGTAGCCTAAACATGATGCTCTTGGAAAAAGTGTCCAATATTGCAGGCACCTACAACCGTGAAGTAACTTAACAGCCTAAAACACCCTGCAACATCAACCCAAAGCTTGAAAATCAGGCAAGAAAAGAGGAAGTGCATGCCTCTGACAAGTATGCCAGCAAGATCCTGAACTTCACAATACTAGACCAGAGACTTTCCCCTGATCTCAGAAAGGCACCCAACCCCATCCTCAAATGAGGTGCAGTGCTAGTGCAGAAATTACAGACTGACCTGTGATGTTGGTGGAGAGCCAGGTGCATGCCTTTCCAGTAGCCAGCCTCACTGCAATATCCTCTGCGCTGCTCAGGACCTTTGGGATGGAAAACAAGCAGCATTACAGTTAACACCCCTGATGATACTGGGCCAAGACAGACAAGAAAATAAAACTTTCTAGGGAAGCGACTTCATTTCCATAAACAACACTCAGAGTAAGCTCTCATCTCTCCCCATGATCTCAAAGGGAATAGGATCGTGCTCACTGGAAACTAACATCTCAAAATAAAGGGAAAAATTAAGTACTTTTAGCAGCTCCAAGTAAATCCCATTCATTCTGGAAGAATCTGGTACTAGAAAGAGAAGCTTCATTCCAAAAGTTCCAAGACTGAACCAAATCTCAGATGGCTTATTGGGATAAGCCTGTTAGAGGATGTCTGTTTCTGTAGTCCACAACACACAAGGAGTTATGTAGTTAGCATCACATCTGGCCATTTTTGAGTCTCCCTAGCCCACAGGATCAAGTATCAGTCTACAATGGGTTAACTGGGACAACCTTTGCCATAAGACCAGAGTGAAGATCAGATTTTGCACTTCTGTCGTAGCAAGACACCTCACCTGTTCTGCTACCACATCACTAATTTAATCACATGAATGTCATATAAATTAATTCTAATTAATATATCACTAATTTCAGGGCCTTCTTAACTCTGAAGTCAAAGACAACAGTCACAGAATCACAGAGAAGCAGGGTTGGAAAGGACCTCCAGAGGTCACCTAGTTCAACCCTGCATGAGGCAGGACCATCCCTAACCAAACCATCTTATACAAATCCACCGTCTAACTTATTACTAAAACTACACAGTCAACTCCAACACAACCACAAGACATAACATAATAACCTGCCACAAGTAAAGCAGGTGGACCACCATGGTCAATATCCTGCTGCTGCAAAATTTGTCAAATTATATTTGAGACATCCAAGGAAGAGGGCCACACTACCCACGGCGGAGGAAGGCAAGAACCCCAGATTAGTCTCTACTAATCTGACTGTAGGGCAAAATTCCTTCTCGACTCCAAATATGACAGTTGGTCTTACCTTGAATGGAGGAGCACAGACAGCAGCAAAAGGGAAAGCAAAAGTCTATTCCAACCCTACATGGAAACTAGCAAAGCCTAGAAGGATGGGAAATATCTACAGTAGAGCATAGGCATAGACGCCTACATCATTCATGACCAAAGCTTATCCAGCCTCTTGAATATCTCCAATGATGGAGACTTCACAACTTCTCTAGGCAGTCTATTCTACTGCTTCACTATTGTAATAATGAAGAAGTTTTTCATGATATCCAATCTAAACTTACTTTACTACAACTTTAAGCCCCTGACCTGTGTCCTGGTCTCCAAAGCAAGAGAGAAAAGGTGTTTTTCTCTCTTCTTTATGGCAGCCCTTTAGAAAATTGAGGACTGCTATTGTGTCCTGTCTTAAGTACCTTTTCTGTAAGCTGTATACACCTATTTCCTTCAACTTTTTCTCATGACTTGCCTTCCAAGCTTTTTATCATTATTGTTGACTCTCTCTAACTTTTCCATGTCCTCTTTAAAAGGTAGAGCCCAAAACTGCAAACAGTACTCTAGACGAGTCCTAACCAGTACCAAGTAAAGAAGCACTATCACCTCCCAGGTGTTGCATTTCATATTTGTGCTGATACAAAAAACAAAAACCACACACACACTTGCCCTTTTCTTCAGCTACATCACACTGCAGACTCATACTGAGTCTGTGATCTACCAAGACTACCAGATCCTTCTCTGTAGTGCTGCTATCCAGCCAGGTGCCACCCAGTTCATATGTGCAAACAGTAAACTATTTTGCTGTTAACCCATTTTGCAGAAATATGTCAAAATGACCTGATGGGAATAGTGTTCTGAACCCTTTCTCCAGTTCCACATGATTTTAGGTCAGTGTGTCCATAGATCATATCACTGAAGTTTACAAGTGGCAACAATAGATATACAAGGATATTAATCAGGACCTGAAGTCAAGGCCTTTGTTAAACGTGGTACATACAGCTGCAGATGTCTCTTCTGGCAGCAGAACTCTCACAGCTTCAGGACCTTTCTTCCTGCAAAATCTGCAAACAAAAAAGTGGCAAAGAATGTGTACTGCAGTGTCAAGGCTCTACAGTGATAATCAAGGACATTTATTCCTGCACGAACTTCTATATGTTCCATTATGCTTCATTGCCTGGGACAGCATCGCAATGCCAAAACTCAAGGTAGGTAAGAACCATGTAAGCAAGACTGAATTCCAAGCAGCTGACCTAACTACTCAAAATTCTTTGTTCCCTTCCCTGAAAAGGGAAAAGTACAAGAAATAGAGCCGAGGCACACTGTTCCACACATCCTCTACAACCCCCTCCCATAAGTAAGTGCAGGGGTGGGCAAAATACAGCCTGCAGCTGGATCTGTCCCGCCAGCTGACTGGATCTGGCTCATGGGCGGGGAACCCGCCATTTAAGTGCATCTGGCCTGATGGGCAGCTGCCCATGCTGCGCTCTGCATGGGGCTGAGTCCTGCCCACTCCCACCTGGGGCAGTGCATGCTACGCTCCCATCCTTCCCCACTGGAGGGCCCCAGCCACGGTCAGCAGGCATAGCTTCTAGGCAAGGCTGCCACTGTTGTAGCTGCCCAGGGACCTGCTAGACATCCCTGGGCTCCAGCAAATCCTCCTCCTCTTCCTGCTGAAGCACTCCAGGCATCAGGTAGGGAGGGGAAGCTGCAGCGCTGAAGGGAGCGGGGGGCAGGCTCTGCCTGCAGCTCGCTTTGGTCCTGTTCATGAATGGCTGCGTGGGAGAGAACTTGGATGGAGGGGTGGGGTGTGAAGAAGCTCAGCTGCTCACAAAACCCTGCTGGGCAGGCATGGGACAAGCAGGTGGGGTGGAAGCAGCAGGAGCCAGCATGGGCTTGGTTGCAGATCTGCCAGACAGGCATGGGACAGGCAGCAGCAGGAGGAGCCACCAGTGCAGGCTCAGCTGCAACCCAGCTGGGCAGGTGTGAACAGAGACCAAGAGAGCCAGTGATGCCAGGCACAGCTCCCCACCCCCCACAACTCTTCCTAGGGGGCTTGCCTTGCTGCCCGCTGGTGGCAGCTGCTTTCCTGGCCCTTTGCAGCACACTGCAAGCCAGACAGGCAGCGCTGATCCCCTTCCCGCTCCCCACACCTGCAGGGGCTGGGCTTAGCCACATCAGAGTGGGCAGCGGGAAGCTGGGTTGGAAGGGGGAGCCCCCCCAACCACACACACAGTCACAGACCAATGACATGATTGGAATAACAGACTTGGTGGGACAGTTCGCTTGACTGGAGCACTGTCATGGGCAGGTACAAACAATTCAGCAAGGACAGGCAGGGGAGAATAGGAGGAGGAGTCGCAATTTACAAAAAAAAGCCGTATGACTGCTCAGAACTCAAGTATGAAACTGGAAATAAGCCTGTTGAGAGTTTCTGGGTTAAGGTTAGAGGGGACAGCAACAAGGGTGATGTTGTGGTGGGGGTCTGCTATAGACCACCAGACCAGGAGAAGTGGCAGATAAGGCTTTCTTCAAACAGCTAGTGGAAGTTTCCCTGATCACAAGCCCCGGTTCTCATGGGGGACTTCAATCACCCTAAGAGCTGCTGGGAGGACAATACAGCAGTGCGCAGGCAAGCCAGGAATTTTTTGGAGAGTGTTGGAGACAACTTCCAGGTGCAAGTGCTGGAGCAGCCAACTAGGGGCCATGCTCTTCTTGACCTGCTGCTCACAGACAGGAAAGAATTGGTGGGGTATGCAGTAGTAGATGGCAACTCGAGCAGCAGTGACCACAAGATGACTGAGTTCAGGATCCTGAGGAAAGAAAGGATGGAGAGCAGCAGAGTAAGGATGTTGAACTTCAGAAAAGCAGACTTCAACGCACTCAAGGAACTCATGGGCAGGAGAATGGGGGAAGCAACCTTGTGATAGAAAACGCAGAAAAGGCTGAAGTGCTCAATGCCTTATTCACCTCAGTCTTCGCAGGCAAGATCAGCTTCCAGACTACTGCACTGGGCAGCACAGCTTGGGGAGAAGGTGAAAGAACAGGCTAGGGACTATTGAGAAAATCTGGACATATACAAGTCCAAGGACAGGATAGTATGCACCCAAGGGTGCTTAGGGAGTTGGCTGACGAGATTGCAGAACCAGTGTCCATAATCTTTTAAAACTCATGGCTATCAGAAAAGGTCCTGGATGACTGGAAAAGGGCAAACATAGTACCCATATTTAAGGAAGGGAAAAAAGGCTGCAGAGTACTGTGTGCAGTTTTGGGCTCTACCTTTTAAAGAGGACATGGAAAAGTTAGAGAGAGTCAACAATAATGATAAAAAGCTTGGAAGGCAAGTCATGAGAAAAAGTTGAAGGAAATAGGTGTATACAGCTTACAGAAAAGGTACTTAAGACAGGACACGATAGCAGTCCTCAATTTTCTAAAGGGCTGCCATAAAGAAGAGAGAAAAACACCTTTTCTCTCTTGCTTCGGAGACCAGGACACAGATCAAGGGCTTAAAGTTGTAGTAAAGTAAGTTTAGATTGGATATCATGAAAAACTTCTTCATTATTACAATAGTGAAGCAGTAGAATAGACTGCCTAGAGAAGTTGTGTCAGACTGGTCAGACTCACCTCAGGCCCTGGAAAAATCATGGAGCAGATCCTCAAGGAATTGATTTCTAAGCACTTGGAGGAGAAAAAGGGAATTAGGAACAGTCAGCATGGATTCACCAAGGGCAAGTCATGCCTGACCAACCTGATTGCCTTCAATGATGAGGTGACTGGCTCTGTGGATGCAGGGAGACAGGTGGATGTGGTATACTTTGATTTTAGCAAGGCTTTTGATATTGTCTCCCACAACATTCTTGTAGGGAAGCTAAGGAAGTACAGGCTGGATGAATGCATTGTTAGGCAGGCAGAAAACTGGTTGAAGCATCAGGGTCAGAGGGTAATAATCAATAGCTCGATGTCTGACTGGTAGCTGGTATCCAGTGGAGTGCCACAGGGGACAGTTTTGTTCAATTTCTTCATTAATGACCTGGAAGATGTCAGAGTGCACCCTCAGTAAGTCTGCAGATAACACCAAGCTGGGGGAGCAGTAGATACACTGGAGGTTAGGGCTAGGATTCAGAGTGACCTGGACAAATTGGAGGATTGGGCCAAAAGAAATCTCATGAGGTTCAACAAGGACAGGTGTAAAGTCCTGCACTCAGGATGGAACAGTCGCATGCACCAGTACCAGCTGGGGGCTGGCTAGCTGGGCAGCAGCTCTGCAGAAAAGGATAGTGGACAATAGCTGAATATGAGCCAGAGGTGTGCCCTTGTTGCCACGAAGGTTAACAACATACTGGGCTGCATTGGTAGGTGTGTTGCCAGCAGGTCAAAAGAAGTGATTATTCCCCTCTATTCAGCACTGGTGAGGCCACATCAGGAGTACTGTGTCCTGTTTTGGGCTCCCCACTACAGAAAGGATGTAGACAAATTGGAGCGTCCAGAGGAGGGCAACAAAAGCAGTGAGGGGGTGGGGGACACGACTTATGAGGAGAGGCTGAGGGAACTGGGCTTATTTAGTAGAGAAGAGGAGACAGAGGGGATTTAATAGCAACCTTCGACTACCTGAAGGGAGCTTCAAAAGAGGATGGAGCTAGACCGTTCTCAGTGGTGGAAGATTTCATAGGTTTCATAGACACTAGGACTGGAAGGGACCTTGGAAGATCATGGAATCTAGCCCCCTGCCTCAGGGGCAGGAAGTCAGCTGGAGTCATAGGATCTCAGCAAGAAAAACATCCAGGTTCCTCTTGAAGGCATTCAAGGCAGGTGCCTGAACTACCTCTGGCAGCAGGCTATTCCAGACCTTGGGGGCCCAGACAGTAAAGAAGTTCTTCCTTATGTCTAGCCTAAAATGGTCTTGGAGGAGTTTATAAGAGAATAAGGAGCAACGGTCTCAAGTTGCAGCAAGGCAAGTTTAGGTTAGATATTAGGAAGAATTATCTCACTAGGAGGGATGTAAAACACTGGAACAGGTTACCCAGCGAGGTGGTGGAAGCACCATCCTTGGAAGATTTCAAGACCTGGCTAGACAAAGCCTTGGCTGGAATGATCTAGTTGGGGCTGGTCCTGCTCTGAGCAAGGGATTGGACAAGATGACCTCCTGAGGTCCTTTCCAACCCTCATTTTCTCTGATTCTATGATCCACATGCCCCCAACATGCTACACCCCCCACGATATACAAGCAAGCCCCTCCCCCAAAAAGGGGAACTTCCCTGGGCAAGAGAAGAGACTTCTAGTAGCAAAGGTCAGGGATTAGGGGGCAGATCACCTGCCACCTGCCAAGGGGAGGGGCTACCCTTGCAGCCCTCCACACCTCACCAAAACTTGTTAAGCGGCCCTCTTACCCATCCCTAAGAGGCATTAGAAAGTCAGCAGGGAAACAGCTTCAGTTACAAATGCAGTTAAGTATCAGTCCTGAGCCAAATCAGAGGCTGGTGTTTGAAAATACTGAAGTGCTTGGTGGCACCTCAGGTGTCACAAGACAAAGCCAGCACAGCACTAAGAATAGCACAGCAAAAAGGAAGATAAGAAATGAATAATTTATGTAGCTTTTCCTTCTTACTCTCTGCCTTTGAGGAAAGCCTGTGCCCCTTCTTCATAAAGCTGAGTGCACACCTCATCCAGCAGTTTGTCATGATTAGTATTGTCCTCCTTCACTTTTTCCTGCAGCATGACCTCTGCCCTTTTGACAAGCTCTGCTACCAAAGTGGCCCTGGAAAAAAAAAACAGTGTGATGGCAGATTGAACAAGTATGAAATACAACCATGCAACCTGTTTTGAACCTCTTCATCCCCATTTTACTTTACAGCATGAAAGAAACAGAACATTTTGGTTAAAAAGAACCAGTCATATGATATTTTGCTAATCTAACTATTCTGCATTGCCAAAGTTTCACTATCCCCAACCCCTTCAAGTTCACTGGAATTCAGTACCATGAAGTGTGCTTGAAGCAAAAACATTAATGAGATTCAAAAGGGACTGGGCTTTTATACCAGTAACAAAAACTTGCAGTTGGATAAGTATGACACATTCTAGGTAGCATATTCAGCCTAGTGTTTCAGGTATAAAGGCAATCTCTAGTTATTAGCATTTAGGATGAGATTTGTTGCGAGAGACATTATCACACATCTATCTAGAATGCAAGCTTGTTTGTACCAGCATCAGATGCTGGCCACTATCAGAGATACGACACTGGATAAGAGACTGCAAGTCTGACTTAATACAGACATGCCTATACCCTATGGTTTTAGGTGCATGTAACCCAGAGTGAAAAGGGAAGCAGCTTTCTCCAGAAGAAGATGCTAATAGAAACGCACTTAAAATGCCTTTCTGCCCCAACTTTTTTATTTTTGCTTTAGTAATCCTGAGAAAACTAATGTAGACAGGGCTTCACACAGCCGCGAGCATCTGGCTAACACTAGTATAGCACGCTTGCCTTTCAGAGCTTGGGTTGAGGCCCAGGCTTGAGATTTTCCTGTTTTGATTGGTGGAGCCCATCTACCAATCAGGAGGCAGCAAGAAGAGTTAAGTCATGCCCCTTTCCTGAGGGGAGGGGGAGAAGAGCTCTCCCAGACCTGACTGTAGACTGCAACACTGTCAGGTCTGGAAGACTTCAGGGGCAGAGCCCTGGAGAGTATAAAAGGAGCTGCATGCCCAGCACAAAGGGCAGAGGGAAGAGTGGGGTTTAGAAAAGCTGAGGAGAGCTGCTCAGCAGGGCAAAGCAGCAGCCCAGAAGCGCCCTTGAAGATTTCCACCGGTGGGGAACAGCGGACGGCTCCAGCAGCTAGGGTCTTGGTGTGCAGCATGGCGCATGGCGTCCAGACCTCGGGAGCTGCATGAGATGGCTCGGGTCTGCAGCCTCTGGCATGTGGCCAGAGCCAGTGCACGGAGCAGGATCTTTGGAGCACTTGGGCAGTTCAGGTCCCCAACCCCCTACATGATGCTGGGAACTCAGTGCAGGAGGTGTGGCACGGAGGGTCCAGGAGCAGACCAAGCCCGAGATGACCCAGGCCACCAACCCATAGCAAAAGGTTGAGTCCAAGGAGCCAGATGGTGCTTGCGCTACTGAGTCAGCAGACAGGGCTGAGCCAGAGGCCCCAAAAGCCCTGCATAGCGGAGCCTGGTTCCAGGGGACAGCAACCCCCGAAGCCCACAAGTGAGAGACCAGCTTGGTGCCGATGACAAGGGCCACCCTCCAGGCCTGGGAGCTGAGTTGCAGGGAAAAAGGATTCCCACAGGGCAGGGGGAGTCCCCCCGGTTAGTTAAGGGCCCCTGAAAATGGAGGTCCCACTGGGAGGGTCCTCCTGAAGTTATCAGCTTCCTTGAAGGGATTGGGAAAAAGCCCCAGGGCACTGGGGTTTCCCCTTGGGATTAAGTTTATCTTTGAGGTTCCCGTGCCATCAGTGGTGTGATGTTGTGCCTTATATTTTGTGAACTCACATGTTTGTAAATTAGTAGATGAGTAGAATCCTAGGGTTCTGCTGGGACCCCCTTTTGCTATCAACCCCCTTTTGCTATCATTTTATCTTTTGTTTATTTGTATTTATTTATGGCTTATTTATTGTTCACCTATATTTATCTATAGTTTATCTGCTGGCTATCTATGTTTACTTTGGGGTTTATCTGTTTCAGAACAGATACTTACCTGTGATGTACCTGTATCTGGAGCACTGGAATAAGGTTTTGTAGCATTTACCCAGAGGGTATTGTTTATGTTATTTGTTTAGATATTACATACACTATATATCTATATAGTACATATGTTTATATCCATGTTTCTTTTCCTTGTAATAAGTTAATGTAAAATAAATTTGTATATAGTTAAGTCCCCTGACTGTCCTGGCCTGGTTCTTTAGGGACAGAGGGAAACCGAGCAGTTTTCAGTTCCCCTACAGCACACCTGCCAGCTAACAATTCCCTTCAATTGGAGAAGGAGAGTATATACTTGAGTATACCTGGGCTACAGTAGCATTCACATTACTGTTACCACCAAGACTGGTAACAGGAGAGTCAGTTTAATGTAGACAAAGCATTACAATCGTGTAGGAATATACCAGCTAACATGGTCTATGTGAAAGGAAATTGAATCATTTCTGACTCCATCAAGCAGGGAGGAAGAAGCTTTAGGGCAGGATCATCTCTGCTTTTTGCAAAGTACCTAGTACAGTGGGGTTCTTGCCCATGAGTGGGACCCCTAGGAGATATAATTTCTGCTAGCTGTGTCTGAAAAGTCTGCCTGAGCTGCTGAACTGTGGTGTCCAGATTTATAAAACCATCTGCCTAGAATCTGAGAATTTAAATGGTGGGAGTTCCAACTCAGTCACCTGGGAAGTACTGTTACCCTCCCTGTTACATCTACAGACATGGCATCAAGGCAAAATTAAGCAAGTTGTGTTCACAACACAGGACATGGGAGTCACCCAAAACATGTGGCGTAATTCGCTCAAGTTTTGAGATACCTGTAAAGATCTCCACAGTAGGGAATGAATATCATCTACAGAGGTCAGAGGATGGCGGAAAGGAGACAGCAGCAGCACAGATCTCTAGTGGACAGGCCATTTTTGTTCTACTTATTACTACTACTACAAATCTCCTTCCAAGACAAATGGCACCATTTTCACAAGCTTAAATGAGAATTCTACAAAGACTAGATTAGTCCAGAATGACTTAAAGGCTTTAGCATCAATCAAAATTTAGACTGCACAGTCTACTAGGGAGGCCAGAACAATAGTTCCCCAAGCAACTGAAAACCCAAGTCTGGCCTCAAAGGATTAAAACCAGATAGAAGGAAAGCATTTTTCAGAGATGTGTACCCAAGCACTTACTTGATATGCTTAACACAGTTGGATCCCACCCTCTCTGCCACAAATTCCACTGTTCTCCGCAGTGACGGTGGCTGATTGTGGAAGAAGGCCTGTTCCAGCTCTGCCTGTTCAGGAGGAAGAGCAAGAGCTATGAAGAGACCAGGACCCTCTACAGAGATGATCTTCTCTACACAGAAACAAACCTGAAATTTAATTCTGTGTACAATGCACAACAGGGCCAAAGGCCCACAGTTCTGTCTCTACCAAGCATTTTCCTGTTACGACCTTTGGTAATACCTGTAAAATACCGATGCCCGATTTTATGATCACCATTTAGTGCACAGCTTATAGATTTTGTCTTGTAAGAAGGTGTAAAAAAAATAGGTGACTGGTAAAGGAGGAAGAAAGGAATGTGGCTATTTCTCCATTCAGAAAGCAGCACCTTTTCACACCAGGCTACTGTAAGACTTAATGAGCTCCTTTTAATGAGCTGTTCAAAAGGAGTGCTGCTTTCTGAGGTAAAAGATACCCTTTAATTACAGGATGGACACCTCTGCACACTCACAGAATGCTTGTCCTTTCAAGGGACAGTTACAGTGGAATCAGAGCAAAGAGAAAGTCAGTCAGGGCTAAAGAAGACAGAGGAAGAAAAGATATGGATGGGGCAGAAGGAATCATCTGTGGATTCAAGAGTTAAACATATACAAAAGACTCACAGGGATGTGTATTCAGGTTCTCTGCAATTTAGTGAACACACAACATCACAGGATTTAACAGCTAGATAGCAGGGTCAGTCATCCTTCCTCTTCTAGCTGTTAAACAAGAGAACCCCTGCTGTCTATGCCTGTGTTTTATTTTCCATAGTTTCAGGCCATCACTGTGCATCTTGCCATTTTATGAACACTCCCTCCTTTTGTGACTCCACTGTGAAAAGCCATGACTATGCTCAGAGCAGTCTCACCATGTGGTAACAGAGAGCAGGCATTTGTCTTGGGCAAGCAGCCAGCACACTGCCCCTCCCTGTTCACCTACCTGCAGTTTCTGCTGTGTGACAGAAGGTTTGGGTGCCAAGGACTCTGCAGCTGTTGGGGTTATTTTCCTTATAAAGCCACCATTCTTTGCTCCACTGCCTGCCACAAAGGAGGCCAGCACTTTCCGCAGCTCACCTGTAAAAAGAAACAGGTGTGAACAGCCTTTCTGACATACAAAGGCAGAACTACAGGGTAACAGATCCAGACGGGCAGAAAAAGTCAAGTAGTCAAGTAATTAGGTTCCCAGTCTACAGCAGGTTCTGTAAAACCCCAACTTCAGTAAAAGTTGAAAAAAGTAAAAGTTGGGAGCAGGGAGAGACTGCACAATTCCAGCATATCCTAGAGGAAGGCCAGACAAAAGCTTCCTACCCTTGTAGGCAGAAGACGACAGGAAAACAGAAAATTCTTCCTATCACTCAACACTGACCCATAAAAAGAATTACAAAGCAGTGGCTTTGAAGGTTCCCAGCCTAATCATTCATCAAATGGTGGGATGAAAGTGGCAGCTATGCAAGATCCACCATGGTGGTGGGAGCAGAGAGCTCCAACAGGGCTACAAAGAGAATGCCAGGGGTTGAGCACAGCAAAAAGGATTTCAAGTCCTTCTGCATGAAAGACTCATCAGCAGCTGGAGTCACTGGACTGACGTACAACTTTCTCTACAGCCAGATCCACAAGCACAACACAGCCTCAAGAAGTGAGGCACTTTTCCTTCTGCTTTAAGTATTTGCTTCCAAACTAACCCTAGCTCTTCACATTGGCCAAATGGGCATCCTCCACCACATCAGGTCCTAACGGCCTTTCAGTAACCATCAGTTTGGGGATCAAGCCACCTTCTTCATCCAAACCCTTCCTCCTTTGACACATAGTATAGGGAAGTCTAGCATTCAAGTTTCCTTCCATGGTAGAGAACCACGGTCCCTGTCTCCATGCATATCATTCACATTGCAAAGGCAGGACAGCCAATCCACAGCCTCCTTCTCCCCTTTCATAGGATCAGAGAAAATTCAGGTTGGAAGGGACCATCCCCAACTATATCATCCTAGCCAAGGCTTTGTCTACCTGGGTCCTAAAAACCTACAAGGATGGAGATGGCACAACTTCTCCAGGTAGCCTGTTCCAGTGCTTTACTACTTTCCTAATGAGAAAATCTTTCCACATATTTAACCTAAGCTTCCCTTGCTGCAACAAACACCTTTGCAGGTACTTATGTCTTTTTTTTCATTATTTGATTTGTCACCAAGTCAGTGATATGACTGAGGTTCAAAGTGGATGGGGATGGGAAAGAAAAGTGATCCAAGGACTCACAGTACCAAAAAGGGCTGGGATAAACATCTAGAAAATACTCACCAAGATACGGACAGCAGGTATAAAGTAACTGCTGATCCACCAAAGTTGCAGAATCCTGGCAAATGAAGAAAAGGAGGGTTTGAAGGACAGCTGCAAAAGGAACATCATCTTTAGAAGATCAGAAATCTTATGCATCTCACAGATATCTCAAGGCACTTCATCAAAAGAAATAATGCAGCCAAGTTAAATTCCAAATCAAGTGCTTTTGAAGCAAAACAAATTCTAAAACCTAAGGACCCAATTGTGCCTGGAGATGCATGATGAACAGCTCTGCATTTCAGAGACTTGGTATTGCATGACCTTTAGTTATAAACTCCAGACTCAGCTGAGAGTAGATGTCTGTCAAAAGAGAAAAAGAAACCCCAGTACAGGAATGCCACCCTACCACCAATGACTGGGGAAGAGTTGACATGGGAAAGAGGATAAACAGGACATGGCCCACACAAAGAATTACAGCTCCATGGATACTTCTACCATGACTCAGTTAAGCCTTTCAGGACAGAGGACTACTGAGTGATGGGCCCCATTGTTATGTCTTAGTCAGAGAACATGGGGATTAAGGGAGAAACTTCAGATTTTTGTCAGTGTAGCTGGTATATATTGAACACATTTCAAAAAGACTGAAGTTCATGACTATTTCCTTCCCACTGCTGGAAAAGCAACTGGCACTTGCTTAATAACAGGATGCACATATATGCTGGCTAGCCTGTTCATCCTGATTCTGGGAGAAGGAGCATGCACCTTCTCTAGTGGAAACAACATTAACACCTAATGCTGTGACAAGTTAGAAGCTCCCTCAAATGCGGGCAAGGGGAGGGAGGAAACCTGCCAAATACAAACCTGTGGAGTATTACTTTCCCTCTGAACGGGTTTTTTTTGTCTTGAAGCTACTGCTCCTTTTATGCCCAACAATAAGACCTTGTCCCACTGCCCCGTGAGACTGTCTGCTAACAGGGGAACACAGGAAGATCAGTCATTACCAAAGTACAGGGAGAAGCAGAGTGTGCTGGGGGTAGGGACACAAATGCAGTGTGGCTATGGGTCACTGTCCCTGAGAGGAGGGTAGAGGTGAAACCAATCACTAGGAGGAAATTAGAGGAGGCTACAAGGTGTCAGTATGAGGGTAATGACACTGAAGTCATCACTTTAACTATACCTTACCAAGGAGCTTGTGTGCTGAAGAGAGTTTTTCAGAAAACCTCAATAAAGTCAAATACATCAAGGAGTTCCGGACTAATTTATTTTCCCGTACCCTCAGATACTCTGGGTTAAGTGTAGCAAAGGTCCTTTTATAAATCAATCTAAATTCAAGCAGTTTCACCCCAGATGGAACTTGAACCCACAGCCCCTGGTTCCAGAAACCAGTGCCTGAGAATAGGGCTATGATTCAGAATGATCTTGATAAATTAAAGAAATGGTATGAAATGAATCAAATGAAATTCAACATCAAATGGAAAGTCCTGCACTTTGGGCAGAATAACGGCATGTACAAATACAGACTGCAGAATGACCGATTAGGCTACAGTACTGAAAAAAAGGATCTATGGGTTACAGTGAGCCATAAGCTGAACATAAGCCACCGTGTCCTCTTGCTGGAAAAAAGCCAGCAGGCTACTAGGTTGCATTAACAGGAGTGTCACTTGCAAATAAAGGAAAGTGATTCTTCCACTCTATTCAGCGTTGGTGAGACCTCACCTGGAGCAGTGTCCAGTTTTGGGTCCCACAGTTCAAGAAAGATGTGAACAGATTGGAAAGAGTCCAGTAGTGACTAAAAAATCATTAGACAGCAGGGAAATATGCCTGAAGAAAACTGGATTATTGTTTGGAGAAGAGAAAAAAAAGGAGGGTAACAGACTTCAAATACCTGTAGGGTTGTTATATGGAGGATGAGATAGGAGTTGATCCCCCAAAACAGATTTACTTGAGTTCTTTATATTCTGTTTCTGTTCTGTTCATCACTCCTAGCACTATGAAACAAGCTGTAACTCTGGACTGAGGATATGCTTGCAGCAACACCTCATCTCTGCAAAACACCATCTCATTACAGGTGGTGCATGCTTTTTCCAGTTAGTGTTATTCTGGCAGTGCACCAAGAACCTCTGAGGTCTAGTCTGCAGTGCAGTCTGACTGCTCAAGCAAACTGCAGCTTTATACAGTTTCCATATCCATCACATCTGCACTGAAGACAAATCACTGCATACAGTGCTGCAATCTACAGGCTTCATTTGCCCCGAAATCTTCCTTGCTGGATCCATGAGACTGCAAATATCAAAGCAGTTATTTTCATACCAGCTTACCAAGGCCTGAGCGGATGACATAGCATCCATCATCAACGCGTCCTGTCTGACTTCATTGGTAAAGAACAGCTCCTCTGGGACAGAGGGGATCTGGAACAGAAACCATGAAGAATTATCGTTCCATCAAGTGACTAAAACATCCAACTCAAAAACAGCAGTCAGAGAAAATTTTCCACTTTTAAAAAATTGTAAAGAACATGGCACACTGAGGACCTTCTATTCTCCTATGTCACCCCCACTACCTCAACCCCCGAGGCCACATGTAGCATCTTGCTACATTTCCCAGCCACCCCAGTTTCCCCACACTTGAGTCTTTAATTTATATCTATCTCCAGCAAATTTAAAGAAACAGTCTAATCAAGACATGCTTCTCCCAGGTGAAAATGCACTGAAGTCTCCATCATCCTCCTATTTTTATTCAGCCAAAGAAGGATTCTGTTGATTAAAGCAAGGCACTGCCACTTTCCTACAGCACTTAATACAGTACATTTTCACTACAAGACTACTTCCAGCTATAGTGGGAATTAACTGGGAAGTTTTGTCCTTAAGGAAAAACACCTTACGTATAAGGATGAAAGCTATAAGGTTTTACAGAAATTAATTATGGGATGTATTTGACAGTGAAATCTTCTACAAGAGTTCTAAGGGGAAAACATACAGGATGCAGAGCAGAAGTATAACTCAAATTACAGCATGTTTGACACTGTGCAAAGGATTTTGGTTCTTTTTATTTTGTCACATTTTTCTATTTTTACCTCATTTCAAAATTTAATCATTTTTTTTCTACTGAATTCAGTACAGTTGCAGCTTCAGAGCTCAGCCATTTACCATCTCTAGGTATTATACCTGAAAAAGCCAACCCAACACTGCAAGGATCAACAGCTTGTTTAGGAAACTCATCTCCTTATCTTCAGAGGGTACCATGGACCTGCCATACAGAGAAGGTAGTGGAAAACAGAGTTAAACTGCAGCTACTTTATTTTAAAAAGAAATGTCCAGTAACTCTATAACTTCTTTTAAGGTTGTCTATTGTTCTGACTTGTCCTCTAACCAGCCTACTTTAGCCATTATAAATGTGTTTCTCATTCTCTGTGTAGGTGCGCACATGTCTATCTGTATATTGTACTGTGCATTTGAACTGAAGCAGCCAGAGTTGGGTAGCATCTATTTTTCTGGAACAAACAAAATAGGAGTATCTGAGCAATGGGAAAACGTTGTGGAGGGGTTTAATCTCAGGGCTGAATTCTGCAGTTACAAGGGCACAAGCACTTTGCAAGTGATTCGGGAAAATGCATTTTTTTGTAGTGGGGAGGGGTTGATTTAAAAAAAAAAAATGCATCTTTAACCCCTTCAGCTTGGGATGGACTACATTTCAGGTATGTGAGTTTCTTATGGCTTACCATATTTACTCAAATAGAAGACAAAGTTTTTCGCCCCTCATCTTACATTCACATACAAGGAAGCCTCACTAAATACACTGTATCATTAAACATGTGCTCAGTAATGGAAGCCAACTATGAAGTTGATTAAAATGCAGCTAACACTGAGCGTGACTACAAAACACATGACCCATGTTGGGCAAACTTTTTTTTTTTTTTTTAATTATTATGATATATTTTGTGTTCCAAGTCAAATTAGCCAAATCAGTTCCAAATCATATCAATTGAGCAGAACTGAGTTTTTCAAAAAACCATATCAATAGAGCAGGCAGAACTCAATTGTCCTAAACACCATGTATGGCGCTACAACCAGCGAGCATCCTTTGCCACAGGCTCTCACCCTGGGATTTCAGGCATCCTACATGCAGGCCCAAGCCCAGAGGTCTTGGAATTCCGAAGCCACACCAAACATACCAGGTTAGTAGCACAGCTCATCTGAATAAGCTATATGGTAATTATATATGAGCTCAGTCCTCCTCAGTGTGAACTATTTTTTCAGTCATGGTGAGCCACTGTACTGAATACACTTAAACTTCCTCTTCACTCCTACTGAGCTATACCTTTCCTTCCCATTTCCAATGGGTCTGTTTTTTAACCAGCCATAGATATCTGGCAATCATCACTGAACAGGGCCCTTACACAACTTACCAAGAATCTCTCTGTCACCTCCTCTCTCAGTCTGTCATGTATGATTAGCATGGCCCTGCCCTCCAAGAGGTGGAACTAGATCAAGTTGTCCTGTGCCTCATCTATACAAAAATTTCTGGAGCACCCTAGGACTTGTGACAAGAGAACCCGGTTCCAGTCACGAGCGGGGGACAATTAACTCCCACAAAAGATCTATGTGCTATCTGGAGTACAAATGCATACTGGGCAGTACTGAGCTGTGGGGTCACAATGGCATGAAACACTGTCATCTCTGCTGCAGCACAACCCAATGAACTATATGGTAAACCACAAGCCTTTTGGCTTTGAACTAATGTCATTCAGTTTGTACTATATACAAGTAGGTATAGAAATGCTGCTTATTTATGTTTATGGAGTACTGGTGCTAAAAATTGCAGCAGTTTCAAAAGACGTAAACTGCATCAATTCTGAACGAACTAAGTCTATGGGTACCTGTAGTGATTTCCCTATATGCAAGTTACTGCAGGTATGTTTATTTCTAGGTTAGTGCTTTCAAATTTGCTTCTCACTCACATATGCTCAGGGGCAGCAGGGTCTGACAATAAGGAAGGGAGGAAGGGGCTGCAGAGGGAAGAAGGTGGGGGAAAGGTGCCAGAGGACAAGGGGGATACCTGACCCTCCAGATTTATTTTGTCCTGCTGTAGCAGTGGGAAAGGGACCAATTCAAGGCAAACCTGCAATAATTAGATTCTATACTTGGAAAATTATAAAAAATTATAAACATTCAATATATAGAATCTAGTTATGGGGGGAAGGACATCTAATTCAGAGTCATCTTATATTTCACTAAATACGGTAGCTACAGGCACAAAATTGAGTTTTATAACATTCCCACCTGATGTCCAGCTTCTCATACATTGTCTTGGAAGAAAAGTGGGATGCAGTTAATCCCAAAGAAGACATTCTCAAGAATGATGCAGGTATTCTTTCGTGGGCTTACCTGTATACTTGCAGCAAGAGGGAAAATACTGTCCCATAGTAGTCAAGAAAAGGAGCAACATGATCTACGAGGGAGAGGAACTCCACAATCCAAGGTATAGTGAGGATAGTACGCTGGCCCTGGATAGATCGCTGCAGGAGTTTCAATACATCCAGTACAGGTAGGCTCTTGATGGGCAAAACATTTAAAATCAATTTGAGATATGGAAAGTTGGCTTCCAACTAACTTCAAGAAAAGTTCCACATCTACACTATGGCCTTTCTTTTAACATAATTTAATTCTTTGTCCAGTAAAGTGGTTATGTACCAGATATTGTGAACAATATCCTTCAGTGGCTAGAGGTTCAGCTATTAATAGCTACAAGATGCCTCAGTATAGTGCTGAGAAGGATGAACCCTGACTAAATACATAAGCAGTGGGAGAAAATATTATTTATGGGGGGCTGGGTGCGGGGCATGCCTGCCTAACCTCCATCCCTCCTTCCCGTAGTTATTGCAGGGGCTGGCGCGTGCTGGTGCTGTACGTGCAGCAGCGGCAGAGTGCACGGCAGGGGCACTGGGTGCAGCACTGCAGCAGTAGCACCGTTGCCAGCTGCCGGAAAATTAGTTTCAGGGAGTGGTGGGGGCTAAATCCTGTTAGCCCCGGCCTTCTGCCTCCTATGACTAGACAGCAGACTATTTGGGTTCAGTTCCTGGTGTCCTGGACAGCAAAAAGTGATTTGCATTCAGTGCAATACATTAGTAGCAGGGATTTGAATGCTGAGCTGAGATACTCTTTGAAACATTTTTGAGGGCCACACCTTACATACACAGTCTTTCCAGTAGAATTGAAGTGATATTGTATCTTACGGTCCAGAAAGTATGAGGAGCAAGAATCTGTGGGTATTGTCTTGTACTGGACCAACTGCATGGCTGGGTCTCTCAGAGACCCAATGAAAAGTACTGATACCCAAAAGCCTGTCTAAGTCTAAACCCAACCAGACAGTTAATCCAATAAAAGAGACCACCCACAAAACATCTTGCAAAAGTCTGTCCAGGTAATTCAGGACTTTGAAACACTAACCACAATTCAGAAATAGTATTAGTGGGTTAAGCACCACATGAGTGTCAATAACCCCTCCCTCCTTTCTATCACAAACACTTCCCCCTTTCCTTCAATACAGTATACTTATACAAAGCACAGAATAGTGCAGAATACCAACCCAGGAACTATTTCCATTCTAGGAAAGGATGGCTCCAGAGACAACTCTGAAACAAACCAAAAATACCTGCCAAGCAAAAAGCTCATAAAGTCCCAGACTTTTCTATCAGGTCTCTGATTACTTACTTGATTTCTTAATGCCACTGCAGACTCGTGCAAGTCTCTTGTTGGTGGCTCCACTGTGCGATACGGAAGGAAAACAAGAAATCCAAGAAATTTTGCCAGGAGCCGGAGGCTCATCAGGACAACAGTGAAACGTTTTTTTTCATCCTGAAGTCAAGAGAAGGAAAGCATGACTGGAGCAACACAACCCTGAACTGAGAAGCAACAACCTACCTAAAGTCTCCACTGCCAGCATGGAAAACTAGGTCTCACAGCTGCTCTGCACTGCTTTCCAGATACTTCTTTCCCCAGACCATTTTGAATGCTGGAGAGTTCCATTCATGACAGCAGTATACTAAGTAAGAACAGCCCTTCAACCATAGGAGACTCCAATCTAGACAGAGACAGGTTTCACGTTGATATGTACTGGAAGGAGCTCAAGAGAGAGGTGCTTATCTGGAAGTTACCTTTAAAAGTCCTGAGCAGGTGACTGAGTTATGGAAAAAGATCTCATGCCTCTTCACACTTTTATAGGGCAGCTGCATTCTACAATATTTCAGCTGACAAAGCCCAGATTACAGCTTGAACAGCATTTTCAGCAACTACTATACTGTAGAGTTCATTGCCACAAGAAATGAAGCTAAGTCCCGCTCACACTTTTCATCCCTCCCCTCTTTTAGAAAGCATCCCCTTAAACATATTGCCATTCAATGCTAACCATGACCAAGAGGCACTTCATTGAGAACTACCTGCCCACAAAAGCAATTTGAAATCAGTCAAAGGTGAGAGCTGGCTCCTTTAATCAGCAAAATGACAACTGGATACTGCAGTGATGTGTGCACTGGGAGGGAGGGAGTGAGTACAAACATATACAACCCCTTCTGCTTCCACTACTGCACTGTCTAGTTGGGAGATGGTCCCAAACAATCATAAATAAACTGAAGCTCTTTATAGAATGAGAAAAAAAAAGCTGTTGCTCAAACAGTCACACTTTCATAGTACTGTCTTTAACTAGAGCATCCTTCACTCCTCTGTTCCTGTCAATGTAGCAAAAGGTCTCAAATACATCAGCCCACATTTATTTCTGAACATTCACAGAACAGTGACTTTTTGAAGACAACATCCTCAGGTCCTCCGTGTATTATGTGTCAATGGCTGCTGGGCCCAACTCAGTGCTGGCTCCAGCCACCTCTACTCCACCCAAAGAAACCCATCACACGTGGCACAGGCATTCTCCAGGACAACTAGCAGTGGCCCAAGAGGGGGCAGAGAGGGGGAATCTAGCAGGTAAAAGTGGAGAAAGGTACCTGGGGAGTCAGATGTCAGGCAGGTCACAGTGCATCATAAATGCAATATCTATATTGAGGCCATGAGTTTCTGTATCTAAGAGGTTGTTGAAGTGAAGTTCATAAGCGCATCTTTGGAAAGAGTTTTGTAAATTCCCTTTGAGGATTAGGACTAAGAGATTGGAGAGAGAGTGGTTTTCTAGTGAGAAATGTGCCCCCACAGGTAGCTGGGTATTCTAGTCTGTAATAGATTTCCAGCGTGTATTCATTCCAGTGCGCAGTTGCTGTTGGGTGTCTCCTACGTATTTTCCGTCAGGGCATTTGGCGCACTGGATGAGGTATATAACGTTTCTGGAGGTGCAAGTGTAAGTTCTAGGAATGGTGATGATTCTGTTGTGAGGTGTAGTCACTTGGGGGGGGTACTGGAGATATGTTGGCAGGCTTTGCCTTTCTTCTCATGGCATGGTCTGGATCCATTTGGTGTGTTTTGGACTGTAGGAAGTTGGTTTCTGGTGATGAGGTTAGTGAGGTTCGGTGCTTGTTTGAATTTACAAACCACTTTTCACAGACAGGCTTATGAACTTCATTTCATCAACCGCCTAGATACAGCAACTCAAGGACTCAATATAGACTAGATTTATGACACACTATAACCTGCCTGTCATCTGACTCCCCAGGTACCTCTCCACTTTTACCTGCTACATCCCCCTCCCCCCAGCCTGTCACTCACCCCCGATACCTCAATTTACATTTTCACTGTCTGACTTACTTCCCTGCATCCCAGCCTCTGGCTTCTTTACTATTCCTTCCACCTAAGAACACACACCAACTGCAGATGCCTCCTCAGCCTGATGAAAGGTTTTTAAACCCAAAAACGTGCTAAGATATATTTCTCCAACTACTCAGTTGGTCTTCTAAAAGGTATCAGATTGACTCAAAGAACCTTCTCTGCTTTGTGTACATTTAGGCAGAATGGGATGAATGCAGCAGGGATGGTAGTCTGTAACAGGGGTCCTTCCCAGTGCTGGTTAGATCTCGGCCTACCCACCTGTTTCTGGGCCAACTGCCCATCCCTCTTTCACCTGCCACACCTTGATGGAAAACCAATTCAGATGTTACCTTGGTGGGAGGATGCCCACTTAGGACCTTGATGTCTAGAAGTGATATCCATTCCGCAGTTCCATACCTCTCCTACAGTGCAGCCCATACCTCACAGAGGGGATCCCAGACAGCTAAGCTCACCTGGAGCCTCACAACTCCACTGCAACCAGCAAGCCTCAGGACTCTTAAAGATCTTACAGGTCCGGGCTTTTCCTAGCCAGGACTGTGTGTGCATGTGGTGGCAGGAGGTTTTCAGGTGCCTCCTACTCACCTTTCACCAGGGCAGTTTGCAGTCCTGGCATTTCCTGGGGGCTGCCATGCCACTGGCAGTCCCACCAGGCCTCCCAACCGGTGCAGTTTTAGGTCAAGCCCAGGACCTGGGGCCTCCTCCTTTCCCACAGCCCCAGCCCATACCTCTAAGTTTGTCTTGGCACAGCAGCTCAGCAGGGAGATGTCCTTCTCCTGCTGGCTGGTGATACAGCAAGTGCTGCCTCCAGCTCTGAGAGCAGGGCATTAAATGGTTGTGAAACCAAACCAAATAAAAAAAAGGAAATAGGTGTGGACAGAGTGAGGAGGTGGCACTCACTCCGCCTGCATGTGGAGCTTGGGGAACCCCAGCTGTTCCATGAAACCAGGATCCAAGGAGGTGCAGTGAGGTGTCGCAACATCACCAGCAATGCTGAACATCCTCTTGCTCGGAACATTGGTCGGTGGACAGGACGGGTGCTCCTGGGCAACCATGGCCAGATCCTGCCACATGTAGCTGTGGCTTGCCCAACAGGCCAAGGAGTTGCATAGCAGCAGCTCCACATCCTCGCCGAGACAGATAGCCACTAAGGCCTTGGCGCTATCTGCCCAATGCTGGAGTCTGGTGCCTCTGGACCCCAACATGGAAGCCACGCCCTTGGCCCACATTGGCAGCACCTGTGGTAGAGGACACTGGCTGGTGGATGGAGTGCTGGCATGGGAAAGTGGATCCCCGTCTTCGACTTCTCCTCACCTCTGCCCTTCTGCCTCCCTGACTCTGTTCACCAGCACCTCCGTCCAGTGATCAAGGGTTTTGCTGCTGCAAATGCTCCCCCTCACCCCCGGGTTGCATATGCCCATCAGCACGTGGACTGTACTAGACCGCAATGGATCCATCTGTTTCTTGATGCCCTCTTTCAGCTGCTTCACCAGTGCCTGCACCTCAACATTAGAACCAAATGAAGAAGTTCCAGAGGATCAAAGCTCCCTCACTATGGGGATCACCTGGCTAAGGAGGACATCGCCAGCACTGAGGCTCTCAGAGGCCTCGAGGAATGGCTTGAGGACCACCAAGATCTGGGAGATGGTATCCCACTCATCTTTGGGAAGGGAGCTGCTTAAGATGGCAGCCATCTCATGGATGGCCTTCTGTTGCTTGACCAGCCTTCTGAGCATCAGGTATGTGGAGTTCCACCGAGTCTCCACAACCTGCATGATGTGCTGTGGGATGCTCAGCTCTGCCTGTTTGTCCCGCAGCATCTTGCCCGCCTTGATGCTCCAGTAGAAGTAGCCCGACACCTTCTTGTATTTTGAAATGAGTTAGCTGGTTGCGAAGGCGTCCTCACCAGCAGCCCTGCTCCCCTCCCAAGGCATCCCTGACTATAAGGCGGTACTTGTGCGCCACACAGTTGGCATCACGGGCTGCCTTGATCATATTAGCCCTGTTGTCAGTGACCATGAAGCCACAGGTGAGCTCGCCCTACCCAATGAGCCACCCCATGTACCATGTGGTTCATGGCCCCCATGAGCTCCCTTGCCCTGTGGGACTCATCCATCACCTCTGCTTGAAGGAGAGCCCACCGAAACAATTCCAAAACGTTTCAGATGCTTTTGTTTTGTTTCAGACTCGGTGATTCAGCTGCCGAACTGGGCTGAAACACCTCTGAAACAAAATGGCTGCTGAAGTTTTGCACAGCTCTACTACTGTCTATACCCTAATGTACTGTTTACGTCATAATTATACATGGACATTAACCAATTCTTTAGTTAGTGGGCTGAATCACTAAACAAATCCTTAGGTGGCGCCCAGAACATTTAACTCACCTGTTCCTCCATGTCTGCTTCACCATCACTAGGCTCATGCTCTACCAAAGTAAGGCCATCCAGCTCAAGTATTTTTAGGCACAGGTTATCCATGAGGTGTTGGTTGAACTGATAGCTTCAGAAAAAACATGATGGGAGTGTCAGACTGGGGGGAAAGCAGCAGTATAATCTCAGCTAACATATGCTCAATAATTCAAGCCTTGGTTACCGAAGTTATAACAAATATCCAAGATGTCACTCATTTATAAGTTCAAAGGATATTGTGTGGCCAACAGCAACGCTATCCAAAAACCAAGCAGACATGCAGAACCTCAGCAGAACTTCAGCAGACTTAATGCATCCTCCACTCTTCACAGCTCTGCTAGTGCATCATACCCCTTAACATCCCCTTTGCCATTTCAGTTTTGTGCAAAAACTAGTCATTAAACTCCATTAGGATCACTGTTACAAGGACATGGCTACAAAATAAGTTTACCAATTTCAAATGAGACATAAGGGAGATGTGAATCTACACTATGAACTATAAAAGGCCTCTTCATTAAGCCAAAGAGTGTCCTTCTCTTCCCACTTCTTGGCCATCTAGAACAGTCTAGGGAAAATTTCAGCAATCCAGCATTCCTGCTGTCCGGTACTGTGTTACTTCTAAGTATTAGGCAACTCAACATGCTTCTGCCAAGATATTTAGTGAGTTTCATGTGTAATGAGCTAAGACCTGAATGGATGTAGTTCTTTGGAGAGGAAGATGACTGTACACGTCAGCAGGTACAAGTGAAGTTTGGAACACTGCTGACAACTAGCATAAAATGGGCAGTGTATACTGCAACTGCCCTCAGGGCTTGAAAGTTCCCCTTTTGTCTCATGCTTTGGCTTCAATGTCCCACAGGGTTGGCATTTCAAGACCAGTCTCCAAATTAGCTCCCCCAACTGAAACAAGCCAATGAGTTTAGCTAACCACCCCACAACTTAGCAGAGGCAGAAGCAGTGACAAGTAGCTAACCTTCCTGCGCTGAGGATGAAGTCCCTGAAGAACTGCTGGCACCCTGGGAAGGAAGGGGGTGGGCAAGGCCCTCTGATGCTCTGAGGAGCGACAAATCTCTCCTGCAGCCTCTTCAGCCGACTCAGATCATCACAGCCCAACATATTAAGGACGTCCTGGTCTGGGGTGTCTCCCCAGCTTGTGCCACCACCAACGGGACCTTTACACATCTTCAGGAGGGTAAAGAGGAGGGAGGGAGGAAATTCATAAGGCATCCCAGATGAAAGAAATAATTTGTCCCACACAATCACTTCTCTCCATGAAAGGCCTTTTAGGGTAGGAACCTTCAATGCACTGTAAAGGATTGGATTCAGCTGCCTATGAGCTGTGAAATATGGCCTCCCTCAGCCAGAGGGCCAGCATAGGCTAAAGCATACAAGCTTCCTTTTTCTCAAAATATGCTACACTCTCAGTCTCTTCCAGCCTAGGTGTCCTGAGACTGGAAATTCAGACCCCACACATTAAACCTAAGGTATTAGAACCTCTTTCCACTCAGAAAGAACATTACCAAGCATAGTTATATCATCTACATAAACAACTCTGTTTCAATGTTCTATGTTTGGCCTGGCAGTCAAGGAGAAGAATTGTCATCTACCACCTGGACCCAACTAAAAACTGTAGGGTTGTTCAGTGTTACAAAGATGAGAAGAATTTGCAGGGACTTATACATACACAGAACTACTGCTCAAAATACAAAGAAAGAAGGCTTCAAGTCCTTAAAATTAGCCAGAGACCTTGACAACAAAAACACAACTTCAAAGCATAGTACCCCACTAAAAACAAACACCTTAAAATATGGTATAGTTAGGTTAACACTGATAGGGGTCTTAACAATACCAAATCAAATAGTAGTCATCTTATGAAGGCTGAATCATTTTATGACTGCAAACCCTGAATATTCTTGAGCCCAAGTTCCTTTTGCATCTCAAACCAGAGATTAGGGAGGTCAAACTCAAGTTATTTACATCTGTTCCTCATTGTTACATGTAAGCTATTTTGCTTTCAAACTGTATTGTAGTGGAATAGTGAAACCCTATAGTCTTCAACAGGAATGCACAGATGTGAGTGAGGGTGAAATCCAGCCTTGTGCCTGCAGCTTCGTTAACCAGTTCTGTCAATGCTGGAATAGATTCTGGGTTTTTTGTTTTTTTTTTTAACTGTATGGGCTCTACAGAGCAAATAGAGGCAGAGCAGTAAGCCTTATTCTCCCTCAGGAAGACTGATAGGTATCAGCATGGATACGCAGTAGGACAAATGGCAAAGAAAGATGACAATATTTTTATACAGCAATTTTTTAAATTAGAACTACATTATACATTCAAAGGAGACTAAGGGGAATGAGACGCACCTAATTCCTATGTGGACATCTAAATCCCTGGTCTCTTTGGAAAATACCCTCCAAAAGGCACAGCAACTTGCAACTGGTTTGATTTTATAATATGCATTACAAGGGGTTTCTGGTTCTAGTACTGAACAGCTCTCCCTGCCAACTATTAAATTTTTAAAATTGAAAGGTGCTTCTCTTTACTGTACTGTATTAAAGGAGACTTCTAGAAAGAAGGGCAGCAGAAACCATGCAAAGAAACAGCACAAACAATCAAAGCAGAACTATTTCTGCCTATTTTCTGTTGGTTACAGCAATCTTATTATTTTGAACTATACCTGACAAAAACACACACAAATAGAACAATGCTTCATAAGTATCGCTGTGTATCCTTTTGGAGAATATGCAGTTTAAAAAAATAAGTCAGGGCCACTGTATCCATACAAAGATTTAAAAAAAACCAATTAATTCCACTAAGGCACATAATCATAAATAAGTGTGTCAAGACTATTCAAGGGTATAGGTTGTAGCCATGGTGGTCTAAGGACAAAGGCAGACAAGGTTCTTTGGGTAAATCCAATATCTTTTATTACACCAACTCAAATAGTTGGAAAAATTCTCCTTTCCAAGCTTTCAGGTTGGGCTGAGGAAGCGTCTGCAGTTGGTCTGTGCTCTTCCTGGATGGAATAGTAAAGCAGCCAGACACTACTACATATGCAAAAAAGCCAGTCAGCGAAAATGTAAATTGAGGTAGACCTCAAGAAAATGTAAATTGAGGTAGACCTGAAGATCATCCAGACCGTTTTTAATTTTTTCAAATATATGTGTTTTTTATTTTTAGTGCTGCTAAGAAGTGCCACATAGCCTGAGACTGAAGGCCTTTTTATCCACAGGTTCCTATGTTCCCAGCGTCCTTAATTCTAACTTGGAAAGATCACGGGTGGGAGATTTCTCCACCCCATTCTTCTCAGAATAACAGAAATATGTAGATGTTACCTCACATTTTACTGAAGGTCAGCAAAATTGCTTTCTATATGGAAAACACAAGAAGTTATTTATTTACCTGGATAAGCTGTTTTTGAAAGAGTCTGGCAAAATGGCTGTGATTACAAGTTGCTGTAAGGTGAGTCATCATAGCTCTGTTAAAAAAACACAAAACAAAACAAAAACAAACAAAAAACAAACTTTGATATCAAAGAACCAGTCAAACAGTGTCTATATTCAACTACAGTAAAAGCCTAACAGGGAGCTCTTTATAAAAAACACCCTCTGGTGCCACTCTACTTTGGAAAGTGAACTTGTAGAAATAAGTGAGGTCTTATTTATAATCTAGTTCATGCTTTGTACATCTGAAGCAGCATCTCTGTTGGTTAGAGACACAAAAATAATTTTTTAAGCAGATTTTCTATTAGTAAAGAGCCAGTATAGTTATGCAAGAGGAAGGCTAGACTCTATGCCCATTCTCATAAACAAAGCCATTATCCAAGTACCAACTACAGAATTAGTCTCTCTCGTTGATGGCACCTGTGCAAAACATGCAAGAGGAATCCATTTCAGACATTTTTTGTTAGAGTAGCAGTTAGACAAGCCATGTTCATGCTTTTAAATTGAACAGGTGTAATATTGAAATTACCGGGTGCATCTACACATGCACTTTACTGAGTTGACTAATTAGCTCTGCAGTAAAGCATCACAGTCTACACGTACGTTGAAACTGGGGCACAGTATATTAACTAACTGTTGTACAATAGCACTGTCCCTGATGGTACTATCCTATGGCAGAGTTAGTTAACGTCCCTGACAGTTAATGTTAGTAACTACGTGTGATGAAACACATGTGGTCTGAGACAGGAGCTGGAGGAGACATAAGGATGCTAAAGTGCAGGGGTTGCCTGCCACCTGGCCCTGTACTTCAGCACCCTTGTGCCCCAGCCAGACCCTCTGTTGCCTGATGCTGCCATCTGGAGCCTGGAGCTGACCCCCTGGACCTTCCACCAGCCTGGGGCTGCTCTGCTCCAGCTCAAATTGCTGCAGTCCTGGGCACGCGTGTAGATGCTGCACCTGGGAACAACTAACTCCAGTGTGAACTGTGCTGGAGTTTCTCATTTTGCCTTAATGGCATGTGTAGATGCACCCACTGAGAATAAAAAACAGAAGCAAACACAGCAGCCATTTTACAGTCACTTTTCAAAGATGAATATTCTTTAAAAGTACTATTTTCTTTTTTGCAGTCCCAATACAGAAGCATTGTGCTTCCCAGCAATACCCAAGCTCAAATTCTTCCCAGAGCTAATATATCAGAACTACTGTGAAATAACAAGCTCTCTACATGTTCAGAGATTATTAATTGTGTTATGTAGGTCCAGTTGTATAAAAACACATGCACAGGTTAAATGGGTCTTACTCTCTAGTGCAAAGACAGACTATTTAGGAATGAGCAGTTGGTAAGTTTACAGCAGGAATTTGGGATGCAAGTACCAATTTTAAAAATATTCATTTAACTTGCTGTAATTACAATGGTTAAACACAACTACTTGTTATAGCAACCCCAGGGTAGGCAGAAGGGAGGGAAAAGCGAGGAGAGGAGGGTGAACTAGTACCCAATTATTACCGTGCTGTGAATCACTTAATCCCTTCCTGCTGGCCCACCAAGGGATTCTGTCTGGACTGCATTGGGTCCCTCTTTCCTGCCTGGCCCAGACACAGGGGGCAGCCCAGACCACGGCACGTGTGGCTGGTACGGACACCCCCAGGTGCACTGTGGGGCTGGGGCAGTTTGGCTGCTGGACTCCACTTCCAGGCAGCAGTGGCTTCTTCCAGCTGCTGCAGCCACTGGACCTAACCCTGCTGACTGGGCACATGGGACCATCTGCCCCACACCCACCACTGGGGGTGGGACCTGTGTGGGCAGGGTACATGGCTGGGATAGGGCCATGGGCCAGCAGGGAGTGGCATCTGAGAGCAGGATGGGCAAGTGGGGCTGGGGCTGCGATTGTGGGGTGGTGACAGCACAGGCTGGGGCCCAGGGCAGAGCCACAATTAACTACCCACTCCCTGCATGCCCCTGCCTGTGGAACCAGCATATGTTACAGGGGCATGCAGGGAACAGATCACATCTCTGCCCCAAGATCTAGCCCCACACTGTCACAGCCCCATGATCCAAGCCTCCAACCCAGCCCCACCCATCGCAGTCCCTACTCACCAGCAGCCTTGTTCCACCCACCCAGGCCAGCATGGAGGTGAGCCACTAAGGGAGCTTTGGTGAGCTGTTGGGGAGGGGTGAAGGGAAGGGAAATGACTCAGCCTGCAACAACTCACCAAAACTCCCTAAGTGGCCCTTGGGCCCAAATAACTGCCCACTCTGCTAAACCATGCAGACCCTGGTGCAGCTGCTTGCAGCATCTCCACTGCATGCCTCAAGCAGCCCTGGCTCTGGGGCAGGTGAGAGGGGCCTACTTGGAGCCTGAGTTGTTAGTGGCAGGAGGCAGGGAGGCTGGAAGTAACCGCACCAGGGACCAAAGCCTAACTATAGGTACTAATCCCCTCCCCACTATTCCTCCTTCCCACCCTCCCCTCCACCTTCCTTGCCACCATCTGGGGCATGTGTGGCTTCCTTTCCACCCTTCCCTGCCAGACTGCTCCTTGACCCCAGCCCCTGCTAAACAAGCACCACTAAACTATAACCGCTTATCACTACACTTATCAGTTAAACGATTAATCATTTAACCCATTCACATCCCTAGCAGGAATAATCAAATGGTTCAGGTACAGCTCATTGTTCTGTAATGTGTTAGCCAACATCCTTAATATGAAGGTGAGTCCATTCAAAGATTAACAGCTCCCAACAAGCAAGGAGGCTGAGCAGAAGATTTGAAGAAAAGGCTGATTGGAGCAACAGAGAAAATTAGGAGCTGGGATCAATAGGCTCTATGGGCAGCACACATCTACCATATTTTCTCGTGTACCACAGGCCCCCAAATAAGACACTCAATCTGTTTCTGGAAGGAAAAACGTACAAAAATATATTTTTCCAGAGTTATGGCGGACTATAAAAGAGCAGGTCCTCCTGGAAACATAAGAGTACCCAGAAAGTGTGGCACGCTAGGAGACAGCCTGGGTGAGGAACTTGCTGATATGGTAGGACAGCAACAAGGACAGGCCTCAGACAATTAACAAAGGAGTCTACCTCTTCTCCTTGCTGAGGCCAGAGAAGTGGCAGCCATTTTGGGAGCAAGTAGAGCACACTGTCTACAGGTACTCTCCTTTTCTCCTCCTATTCCAGCAAAGGAAGACCGGCTTCTCTGCTTAAGACATGCACCCCAAATTCGGAGGGCTGATTTTTGGGGAAAGGTGTACAAGGTATGCAAGTGAATATGGCATACAGACGCATGCTGCAAATCTGGTCTGTTTTTTACGCAAGTTATATGCAATCACTGAACTCTTGGCTAGCTGAATCACCAGATTCTTACCTGATCTTGTTGCCCAGGACTCTTTCAAAATCCCAAGCTGGTTTTTCATGGTTATCTTCCCATTCACGCAGCAACTCATAGAAGATGTCCCTAGTGAGCAAAAGATAGAGATGGGTCAACTCCTTGGCCTCCAGTTTCTGAACAAACTGTAACTGGATGCCCAGCCAATATGGCACAAGACTTCTCCTAAACTTCAAACTACACTGAAGTCAGACAAAAGTCCCCATGTATTCTACTACCCTGTAGCAGTGTTAATTGCCACTGAGATTACTGATTTGATACGATTGTTTTTATTCTGCACTCCATTACTGACAGGTGTTCTTGTTTGCTCTCCGAGTTTAGATAAAATTATCAAAATAGCCCCACCTCCCATTATCAGACAAAGCTGGGGGATACAAAACAGAAGGAAGATGTGTTGCGAGTCTGCTAGCAGACAAAAGTGAATAGAAACGATATGAAACCAATTCTAGAAGAAAGGAAAAACCCAAAGAAACAGAAGATCCTTCTTCACCATCTCACTCCAACATGGGAAAGACCAAAAGGAATCTGGAAAAGAATCAAAATACACTTGGATGCTAATCTTGCTGGGATCATTTGATCCCAGCAGACTTCTTGCCCCTTGGGCAGGGGGCTGGACCCAATGATCTTGTGAGGTCCCTTCCAGCCCTAATGTCTATGAAATTTATCATTAACCCCAAAAGGCAGAAATGAATCCATCTTGTGGCATGCTGTTCTGTTACTTATACAGTGGTTTCCATTCTTAAACTGAGTTAAGGTCCTCAACCCCCAGACTGATTCAAATAGTGGGGGCCTGTTTTTAGAGCTAAAAATCACGAAGTCTTTTGCCCACACTGCTGCAAATGTATAGTATTAGTTAGATGCCACGTCCAAATGAATGTGGACATTTGGTTCCCCAGGGACAAGCAGCAGTGGTGCACCTTGTGCCACCACTACTTGTCCCTGGGGAACACCAATGCCATGTGCACGCACTTTGGCATGTGGCAAGTTACCCTAGGTGGAATAGGGGGGCCTGGGGCCAGCACTGGACTGGCCTCAGCAGCCTTACCTGGGGTCCTGGAGGCCCCCCGGAGCTGCAGCAGTGGCGATTCTGCCACGCGGAGCCTGACCAGCAGCCAAAGCACGGCTCCGGGTAACCTGGCTCTACTTTTGAGCAGCGCTGCTGCTCATGCATGTGCTGCTCTGCCTTTTTTTCCCCCCACAGGCTTTTCTGACCCCTAGATATCCAGAGGTCAAAAAAACCCATGGGGAAAAAAAAGTGAAGCAGCACACCTATGGGCAGCGCAGCCTTGCAGCATGGAAAACATCTAAATGTGCAGTATGTGGTGCCACAGATGCATCTGCAGTCCCACATACCACATAGCTGCACTCGTCTGGATATGGCCACAGAGTTTACTATTAATGACCACGAACAGATTTTGCCCCAAAACAAAACCATTAATTGGACAATGCTCACCTTTGCTTCTTAAAAATATGAAATGCCCTGTCACTGGGAAAATTAGAGCGATTATCAGTTTCTGGCTGGAAAGAAACAGATTGTACAGATGAAGGCAGCAGGAGAGAAACCTGTTGAATATATAAAACCATTCATTAGCAAAATACAATTCCCTGATTTGATGTACAGTTCAACAGCTGGACAGGCAAAATTAAACTAATGTGAAATCAGATATTACCATAGTTGGGTGATTTAAATGCTTAATCATTAATGGTTGGGAAATGCTAAATTCTGGTGTGAAAACACTGGTACAAAAAGCCATTTCATATTGCTTTTGAAAGAACTTTCCTACGAGAATGGAATTGGCAATTAATATGCCCTGGGGAGAGGAAATAAAGCCATGGACTCAATCATTTAAGGCATATAAGCTCAACACAGGACTTGTGGGATGGCAGGACTAGCAGCTGGCAGTTCCCACTTGATCCAATACCTTCACCTCTTCTGAAAGATGCCATAGATTTTACCTCTCTATCTAGATTTCTTCTACATTCCTCATCCCCCAAGTATTTCACAAGCATTCATGCCTTTTATTCACGCAACACTGATGTGGGGAAAGGAAGCACTACTCCAAGTTTTAAACAGAGGGCAAGATGAAATCTAAAGCAGATTCAATGGTTTGCTTGAAGTGTGATAAGTCTGAGACTGAGTGGGAAAGTTTCAAATCCCAATCCACTACATTGGGATTCCTACCTCCAGATTAACCATAGGCAAGAGTCTGATAGTGACATTCTGGAAGTCGAGGTTAATTTTTTAACTAAGTCAAGTGAGGTCAAGATCTCACTGCCAAACCAACACAAGTTAGTTAATACAGGGACTTCTGGCTACAGATCATTAGTCCTAACAATCCACAGACCCAATATGAATGGAGAAACGTGTTTTTTTGCATTGTCTTAATAGTAAGCAAGAAGTGACCCCCAGCAGGGTGAAGATAGGCTGTTAATCAGTAAAGACAACAACAAAGAGAGAATAAAGAAAAACATTAGATTATTGTAACTCCTCGATTCCACACATTTAAATTCCTGTGGGGTCTTCAGTTTTTACCTTGGCTGTGCTGCTTTCATAAGCCTGCCTCAGCCTCTCGTGCAGGCAAGGGGAAAAGGTTGCAATCCGCTCGTTCTCAGCCAAGAGTTTCAAGGTCCCCTTCTCTAAGTGGGAAATAACTCTGCCAAGAGACCACATACATACACACACAAATAACTTTGAGAAACCAAATCTTTAAGTTCACACTTTCTTCTCAAACATCACTTTTAACCACTGCACAACTGGCATCTGGATCCAACTGGCATCAGCAGGGCCCACTGCAAATATCAGTTACATGAGGAAAGGGACCTCAGAGTCTTCCCCAGTTGCAATGAAATCTGAAACAGAACACTTTCACCAAATTTTAACTACATTTTGAATGCATCATTTTGTAACATCTCCACTAGGCACAAGTATAAGCACAAAGGAAAATCCTAGTTTTCCAGGTCACCAACTCAGCATAAGATCAGGAGAATGACTTGGCCTCATGCCCCTAAACTGAAAAGGTTATAAGACTGCCCCTCCTGAAACCCACAAATACCTTTCTCAGTCTTTTATACGCATGTACCCACCCCTATGCACAAAGGAAGAAAAAGGTTCAACTTACTCATACTGACGATCCAAGACCTGCACAGCAAAATAGACACAGTTGTGCACATTACGAAAATGCTGCCTCTCTACTGCACCTGAAAAGACACCAGGCGAACAACATTTACCACTGTGGGGGAAAGATTCACAAGCTAAATAACACAGTTAACTTGGAAGGAAGTAGAAACTGCCATGCTCAACCAGATCATTAGTACATCCAGTCCAGTGTAGTACTTCTTCCTACAGTCCACATGACTTGACACATCAGAGGAAGACACCCAAGGTAACCCCAGTATAAAGAGTCAGCTAATTGTACTATTTTGGGTCAAGAAGAAATCCTTTCCCCTGATGCGTGGCAGTTAGCTGCAGCTTGCCCTGAAAACCAATATTGAGTGCCATTACTTTAGCCTGTATAACTATCAGTGTTCTCACTAGACAAGGTTACAGTTTTCATAGTTAACCATGAATAATCAACCCCTAGATCAGAGAGTAAATGCCAGCTCCTTAAGAGAACTGGATAGGAAACAGTTTTCCAACACTGAAAATTGGTGGATTTAAAATTTCTTCCATTCTAGATCAGGGTGAAACCAGGCCCAGTCCAAGCTTCCTGAAAAAAAACAAGAGAAGCCCCCAGCCCAGAATAACCAAGCATGATGGTTAGGGCACTCATATGGGATGTGACAAACTCAGCTTCAAAACCTAGTCTTACGAGCAGGGATCTGGGTTTTGTTTGCCACAGAAAGATTTGGATTCTCCCTTTTTAAGGAGAAAAACATGGATTTTCTCCTTTTAATGGAAAAATTATAGATTTGCCCCTATAAAGGAAAAGAATGCAGGAAACTATAAGTTTCCCCTTGCACACTGGCAAAGTTCCAGCCTGCAAGGGAACTGCTTGGACCTGGGGACAGTGGGAGGAGGGTGATCAGGCACGGAACGCCACATGCACCTGTGCACATGCACATGCATGTACATGGTAGCCAGGCAGCATGGAGATCAGCTTCCATAGCTCCCTCCAGTAAACAGGGAAGGGGGGGTGGGGTTGGCTGTCACAGTGAGGGAGGGAGTTGGGCAGGGTCACTGCCCAGCCAGGGCAGTGCATGGGGCCTGGGGTGGGAATGTGTAGCTACAGAGCCTGAGTAAGAAGTGGGATGGAGCCACAAGCAGCTCATCTGGGGAGCCAGCTCTCCACTGCTGCACACATGGCAGGGTACTCGAGGCGGGGAGGCACATGTCCCCCAGATTCGTGCTCAGGGTGGGGACAGATGCAGGCTGCCCATTGCAGGTTTGGGGGTCCCCACACTGCTGCTCTTCCCCTGGAGGCCTCCACAACCCAGCCCCCACTGCTGCCAGGAGAGCAGGGGGTGCCTCACCATAGCAGCATAGGGCTCCTGGTGGCAGCACTGATCTTCCCTGCCCTGCTGCACTGGATCCTGCTTGCTAGGCACCAGAGGCCCCCAGGAGGAAGACAGCTGTGCAGGGAGCCCCGAACCTGAAGTGGGCAGATTGCATTCTCCCCTCCTGCCACGACAGGCTCTGCTTCAGCCATGCCACCCACAGGGGTAGGGGAGCTGGGCTCTGCACAACTCTGGCTGTGGGAGCCAGGACTTGCGTGTTGCTGAGGACAGGGGGCTGTGGGCCCTGGTCCCATAGCCCTGATAGCTGGATACCCCATCCAGCAGGGCAGGGCCTGTGGGTCAGGAGTGAAGGGCACTGGCAGGGCTCAGCACCAGCAGGGATGGGGGGCGGGGGCTATGGGTTGGGACTGAGAGGCACTGGTAAGACCAGGGGGTTGAGAGTCAGGAATGAGGGGCAACAGCATGGGCACAGCATTGGCATATCAGGGCTGCTCAGCACCACAAAGCAGTGGGGGGGAACGGGGCAGGGATCTGGGGACCCATGTCCTAATGAGTGAAGGTGGCAGGGGGAGCTCTGATTTTCCATGACAAAAAAAAAAAACCAAAAAAAACCCAAATGCCAAAATATACAGGTTTTTAGAATTTATTTTATTTTAATCATTGAGGCACTGGGAGACTTCCAAATTGCCTTAACATTGTAAATATATCAATAAACTGTTGTGTTCAACAGATACCTATATATATATATAGTGGCGTTTCATTTTAATCACAGAAAAGCATGAATATGGGGGGTTTTATCAGAGATGTGTGATTTTTAAACGGAGAAAACCAGGATCTCCACTTAGGAGACAAAACAAAAACTCAAGGCTGAATCTCCCAGACGAGTGCCATAACTACTGGGTCAGAGATTCAGACTCTGACTGTGGACTTTCAACTGCTTTACAAGGGAACAAGAAATTGATGCTAAGAAGTGTGCCCAGCTGTTACAATGTACTTGCTAAAGAACTACAGGACTTCAGTGAGCTAAATCACTCAACTAACACTGAATGAAATCTTATTTGCTCCCCTTACATCACTGTACATCAGGGGCGGGAAAAATATGGCCTGCAAGGCTGTTTTATCCTGCCAGTGGGGCCCCTAAAAAATTTAGAAAATTAATATTGATTTGCCCTTGGTTCCTGTAAAAAATGACAGGAGGCAGGGGCAGTAGGACCCAGGGAAAGCCCCAGGAGGCTCCCACAACAGCAGGGCCTGCCTGACACTCCTCCACCCCCTTCTGGCCTGGGACCATGTGACTGCTCCCGCACCAGAACCTCAGGTAAGGGGGGAGGGGGAAGCGGGGGGTAGGGGAGGACCCCAGGCAGGGAAAGCGCAGGGAAGTGGCCCTGGGAAAAGCTGAGCAGGAGGGAAAAACAGCCTTTCCCCCACCCTGTGGCCAGTGCTCCCTGCTGCAGCCACTCACAGCCTGCATGGGGCTGCCTTGAGCAGGCACAGGCAGCCCCACATGAGCTGTAAGCAGCTGCAGCAGGGAGCGCTGGCCATGGGGCAGGAGAGGGGCCGCCTTTCTCCCACGCTCAGCTTTTCCCTGGGCTCCTTCCCCTGTCCCGTGGCCAGTGCTCCCTGATGCAGCTGCTCGCAGCCCACGTGGGGCTGTCCTGAGCAGGCACAGGCAGCCCCATGCAGGCTGTGAGAGGCTGCAGCGTGGGGATGCTTTTCCCCTGCATTCTGCACCAGCTTGTAACCCGCCCCTGCTGCCACCCTGGGCCCCGCACCGGCTCCAGGCTCGCCTGTCAGGGCTGCGCATGGCAGCAGCAGCTGTGGGCCCCCTGCTTGCCATGCCAGGCAGCATTTGCCACTGCCATCTCTGGGCTGCCCAGTGGGCGAGCTCCAGGCAGGCAGCAGCAGCAAACACTGTCCAGCATGGGCAAGGGCCCAGTCTGGCAGCAGGGACGGGTTACAGGCTGGTGCTGAGTGCAGGAGGAAAAGCGTCCCCTCACCTGCCCCATGGCCAGTGCTCCCTGCAGCAGCTGTTTGCAGACCACGAGGGGCTGCCTGTGCCTGCTAAAGACAGCCCCACACAGGCTGTGAGTGGCTACAGCAGGGAGCACTGGCACAGGGCAGGCAAGGGGATGCTTTTCCCCTCACGTTCAGCACCAGCTCCTTCCCTGCTGGGGAGCAGGAGGTCAGGGCTGCATGCTGCCCTCCAGCCTGTACTATGGGGCTGGGGGGCACTGGGAGTGAGCAGGCGTGGGAGCCAGCGGGAGCACAGGGCCGACACTGGTGTCCTGGGGCCAATGCTGGCGGGGCCCAGAGCAGGGTGGCAGGAGCATGGGGTCCCAGCCAGAAGGGGCTCTATGGAGCTGGGCCAGATCCCCCCTCTCCCTGCTGGTGCAACCCAGCCTGGCTCAACAGACCCCTGCCAGCCTGCACCCCGCTTTGAGCCCCACTAGTGCTGGCCCTGAGACATTGGTCCCAAGTTGGTGACAAGGGGGCAGGGCACCTGTCAAGGGGTGGGGCTACCCATGGGGCTCTCAACAGCTCGCCAAAACTAGGTAAGTGGCTCTCCACCCAAAATAATTGCCCACCCTTGCTATACATTCATGCAGACAAATTATGTCAAAACAGCTTATATTGGTATAATTCCAGATGGCTGTAATTGTAATATATGTTCACATCCTCTCTTTCTCTCTCAGCTAATTTATATATTTTTAGACAAGTATCAACCTAAGATAAAAGGCTCCTTTCAAAGGTCATTCTTACAAGTCATGGTATTTCCAGTGATACTAAAGGAAGTTAAGCATATAGAGGGGTTTGCAAACGGACGCCCTTCCAAGACAGATGTGTTCTGCTGCAGCAGCACCAACCACAAAAGAATCCAACATATTCCCTCTTCAGCAAAAAGAAAACTCCAATCTAAACTGGTTTGAAACAGGATGGGCATATCAGTGGGCCTATATCCTGAATTTGCCAACTGAGGCCTAAAACTAGAGCAAATATAACTAACCATCAGGATCCTCTATCCAGCAGCTGAAGTGCACATAACCTTGTCAAGAATGGGGCTTTGGATATATGGGTAAGATGCAAAACAAGAAGCGTTTTCTTAACTAAAGTATTACGAGCTAGTCTTAGCTGGAAGCAATTCTCTGCCTATCTTAACTCGAAAACAAACTGTATACAAGTACTGTCCAGATTTGCCAGAAAATGCATGCACACAAATCCCAGATACTGACGGGTCCCAGTGCATCTGTGTCCTTGTGGAATCTGGCTTTAGACTCGTAGTAATTCTCGGGGTAATTCTGGCTTGGATAAAAGTGAATGAGGAAGAAATTTGGTGAATCACTTCTCACTGAAAATCTAATTTGAGAGATAAACAGGGGGACTCTGGTACAGTAGCAGTAAGCTGACATAGCCTGCCTTTTAAGACAGCGAGGATGGATTATAAAACTTCTATGCATTCATTTACGGCAAAGATGTCAAGCTCATTTGCTGGGAAGCCACAGTCCACTTTTACTTATGTTTTGGGACCCACACTATAATTGTAAAGCAACATACTCCCTTCACCCGATACTGAGATTCCCTCTCCGCCCCACCCACCAAGTATGAGAAAGAGGTTTGTACAATGACTAAAGGTAGGTATTGGCTTCTGGGTAGCAACCAAGCTTCAGTTATGTATTTGTTCACTGATGAGTTGGTGTGTCACACTGAGTGATACAGAGTGTAACAACTCACTGCATGTAAGCCTCAGAAGACTTCAGTGGTAATGATTTCCAGCCACTAACTCCCCTGAGAGGAACTCCTAAGTTAAAAGTGACGTGCTATGTACCCCATTAGTGTTGCAGAAATCAACCTATCCAGTCAAAACTGTTGCTGACCTTTACATCCTTGATTAAATTCCAAATCACTCTCTCCATCGTCTGCAGATATTCCCTTGGAAGTCAGCAGTTGCAGAACAAAAAAGAGCTCCAGGAAAATATTCGGAACCAGGTTTTCTGGAAGAGAACACATGAGATAACAACTAAACACTCAGCACTGGCCTGTTTCAATAAGCCGAGAGATGGCTAACCAAACCTCAAGCATCCAATAGTGGCTGATATATGAAAGGATCAGCTGAAAACCTCCTCACTGTCCTAGTCCCACTACACAGGCATAGCATGCATGTTGTCTGGGTAAACTTAGCACCTCCATTCTACCCAACAGTAAGCCATAAGATTTTTCAAATTATCTATAACACAGCATCTTAGTTAGTACTATCTGAAAAGAAATCTTTAGTTCTGGAACTTCTTTCCACAATTACACCACAGTAACTTGAGATTCAAAGAACTGTGTAAGGCCCATCTTTTTTCCTAGGCTTTTGCCTGAGAAGGAATGAATGGATGTCTTGTGTTTTTACTCTCTAAGTGGCACCCCTTTGCATTAAACCTGTAATGGACTCTAAACAATAATGTGAAGATGACATTACACAAATTCATTTCTCCAGACAGACTCAAACTGAAGGAACACAGAAAAGTCAGTCTCCTCATTCCATAGTTCTTCACCTGCTATACAAGATGAATAAAGCAAGGCCAGCTGATCTAGTTGCTTTTTGCAGGAGACCTTACTGAGATGTGGACAGGTCATCAGATGGCCCTCAGGAGGGAGGCTTGCACTTCGAGTGTAGCTAAGTTTGGTAGGAGTGCTGGGCTCCAGAGACAGGCCTGCAGGAGAAGAAGCCTGGTGCAGCAACTTGCATCTGAAAGTCAAAGCCAACAAATACAAAGGAACTTGGAATGACATCACAAGAATCTAGACAGAAAGATCTGGTTTTATGGGATACCTGTATAAACTGATTGTGTCATTTACAGAATATAAATGAGTTTCCATACAGGGTAAGGGGTCAAATTGCTGAATAAATTAATCTCCTATCTAATGAGAAAAGACTCTTATAGTTAAGGCAGTGTATTCAAACTTCTTCCAGTCCAAGGCACACTTGCGTTAATAACAATTTTTCCGCAGCACACCTTTTAAGGCATTCCCCATCCCCATACCTATTGTAAATCATTGCCATGGCAAAAATCTGCGGTACACCTGTTAATTTCTGACGACACGCTGGTTGGGAAACACCGAGTTAAAGCATAGAACTGGAAGTCAACAGAAACTGCATCCAATTCCAATTCTGCCATTGATTCAGCAAGTCATCTAAATCCAGTTATTCAATCTCTTTGTGGTAAAGCCTCCTATCTTCCAAAATGGGGACAATACCTACCAAATTATTTGAAGCTAAGCTCCTTAATATTTACAAAGGGTATCACATTCTTAAGACAAGAGGCAACCACCTGCAGGCAGTGGCGGTGCGGTGGCAGTGAGTGGAGACCACCCACACGCAGCTGCAGTGATGTCAACAGCGAGGGTGGGCTGAGAGGGGACTGCCTGCAGGCAGTGTCAGTGGCAAGGGGCGGAGGGGGTGAATGGCAGGCAGGGACTACCCGCAGCCGCTGGCAGCTACATCAGCAGCAGGGTGTGGGGGGCGCAGGATGGTGACTGCCTGCAGAAGCCAGTGGTGGCCACTCTGAGGGGGAGCACATGCCCCCCTATGCATTGCCTATGGCAGCAGAATTGCAGATAAGTCGTGACAAATCTAAGGGGATAACTACCAGATGAACTGGGAATGCAATGGCAGGTGAAATGTAAACTGATAAATGCAAGGTAGTCAAAGCTCTAAGGAATGAATTATTTGCACACCATGCTAGTTTCTAAATTTGCTGTTGCCACTCAGGAAGAAGGCATCCATATCAATGTGAACAGTTCACCAAAACTTCTGTTCAAAGTGCAACAACATTCAGAACAGCTCACAAAAAGTCAAGATGTCTAAAGAAAATAACAGAAATTAAATATCTGACTACCATCTTAGAAGGAAATGGAACATTCACACCTGAAAGAGTATAATTCATTACCCCATCTCAAAGTCCATTTAGCCCACACACTAAAGGACACACTGAGAAAATGCTGTGGAACTGGATCAGGTGCATTTCAGTGGCATTTCTCTATTATCCTGCACTAGCTACTGCAAGGACCTCATACCCAGAGGTGCAAATTACTTTCTAAAAAGCCATCTTCCAGCAAAGACAATGATCTAACCAAATTCGGGCCTAAATTAAATACATTTAATTCCATTCAGTTGCACTTTAGTCATTTACCTAGGGTGTGAATTTCATTTTCTTTGTTTGTTACTGTTTACTAGCATTTCAGTTGTAGTAACCAGCCTCAAAGAGATTTTAAGAAGGCTTTAAAGAATGCAATTCAAGGTCAGACTTTTAGACCATATTTTAAGTCCAAAACCTAAATAGAAAGGTAAATTACAGCCAGTCAGAGAACTAAAGGGCTGGAAGCTGCTAACAAGTCAAGTTTCCTGAACTCACACATACTCAAAACATGACAGATCTGTTTCACTATTATGAGCCGAATCCGGAACTTAAGTAGACAAAAGTTAAATGGGAAAAAGGTTTGGCCCTCAAGGAAGACATTCTTACCCAATTAACCTCACTAGGCCCAAAATTTCACTCTAGATGTCCAATCAGACTCATTCCATCCATTCAAAATGAACATTTCTGTATGTTTGCCTTGGAAAAGTCCCATATTTCATGGATCCACATGCAATCATCCTTTCAATTAAAAAAACCAAAAAGGACAAATCAGTCCTTATAATAGGATCCTACTGCATCTGCAATCTAAAAAGAAGAATGGGGAAGGTAAGGGGGAGATGGGACACCATCTGATACATTAGGTAGCTGTTCAGGTATACCCCTCCCTAAGGAGTCTGCCAACTCAGTTTATGCAGAATGCTGATGGGTTTTTTTAAACTCCTGTAAATAATGGCTTTTCGAACAAAACTTGGAAGCATTAATCCTCCAAACACCCCACCCCAGGGAATATTACTATGTTCCACCTTACTGTGCCTCAGTAAAGGTAAGCATCACACAGCAAATCATAAGAGAAACAGAACTAGGAACCAACTGTCACATCATTACTCAGTGCATGCTAGAAAATCCTTTCACTTTCCTCCTTCCAGTAGAAAGTCCTTCCACTTTGTTCCAAAACTCCAAACTTAATTTATTTGGTTTGTAAAAGAAAGAATTGCTTTTTGTATGCCTGACTTGCAAATCCCAAGTCACGCTTCTCACATATTACCAAAATTAATTAAGTTGCTACAAGGCAATTTAGGCCCTTGCTTTCACATATGCAATCACACTGCCCTAACACAAGACTCCCTGTTATACCTGTGTAAAACAATTGGCTTTCAGTAGACTTGGACTGGAAGACAATGGGATCACAGACATGCCTGAGGGCACATAATTTGGAGCACAAAACCTTTATGGAGGCAATGAGGTGTAACTGCAACATTCACTTTTACATCAATTTTTGCTTTAACAACTGCAGCCTGCTTTGGACACTTTTTATTCTGCTCAGCCTTCCATATTAGCAACATCTATGCAAATGAGAGCTAGCAAATCTGTCACGACCCATGCTTGTACCGTTCTTTCTTCAGCATCTCTCTCTCCTCTTGAAGGCTGCTCCCTGCAGTGGAAGCAACGTTTCCTTCCTGAATAGTCACAAAGGCTTCATGACTTGCTCCAGGTGGAAACCGAGCAGCTGGAGATTGGCTGACTGGTGTAGAAGTGAAGCACATCTTGGGTTTGGAGAGTGGGCGCTCAGTACTCACTGGAGTGGGGTTAATTCGTCTTGATGGCTTACTTTTGCTGAAAGAATTAAAAAAAGAGGCTTCCATTTAAATAAAGTATAAGAATCAAAGTACGGAATCAAATCCATGAGACTTCCACGATTTTGATGCCAGCATAAAATTGACAAGGAAGGAGAAAAACAAAATGGAGCATATTTGTAACTTCATCTAGCAGTCATCGATTTTATCCCAATTAATGATAGAGTAGGTATCCAGCAAACAAGTATTATAATGGTCCTGTTAAAATATGATGTACTTCCTGCTACTTCACCATGCTGATATAAAAATAACTAACTATAACCACTGTAGTGGAAAGCAGATGATAAATAGTATCACTGAGCTTATCAACAGTTCAGCCCAAACAAATCATCAGACTCATAAATTAGGATATGCCAAGTTTCAGAGGCCTCATCTGTTTCTAAAACATCCTAAAACATTCATGCAAATGTGACCAAGGAGTCAAATTGGGTAGTGGGAGTCAGGGCTCCTGAGGTCTTACCTGCTTTGTATTATGTACACCCAGGGGAAATATGCAATTCTGCGCCTGCGCAATATTGCACATAAAGCGTATGACCCCACATGGTTGCATAATTTTGCATAATTTAACCCAGGCAGACTCTGTGCCTTCACGGAGCTCCCAACACTCCAGCTGGGAGCCCCATATGAAGGCACCAAGCATGGTGGCAAGCCACTGGACATCTGGTCAGTAGGGAGGGGAGCTCCTGCCTGCAGCAAGGGGGGTGTGTGCGTGTGGAGATTGTGGGTAGGCATGGGCCCCCTTGTCACACATCTGCCAGCAGCAACAGGTGGGCCCTTGGGGTGCTCATGGCTGTGGCAGGCAGAGCACTCCCAGTAGCATATGGGACTGAGTCCCAGGAGTGGCATGTGGCAGCATGGAGCCCACCCAGCCCAGCCCAGCCTGCTGGCATGTGCCTTCAAGCCAGACCAGGCAGGCTCTGTACTAGCACGTGGAGTTTGCAGCACTGCAGGTAGGAGCCACAGGCCATTGGGCCGGGCCAGCCTGCCTCCATGCCTCAATGTGGGGCTTCCAGCACTCCAGCAGGAAGCTGAACATGAAGGCATGGCGCCCACGTGGTCCTAGAGCACCTGACTACCTGTCCCCACATGCAACTACCCACTGAAGTACTGGACGCCCCACGTGGAGACTCAGAGCCCATCTGGCCTGATGGTGTGCAGCTCCCACCACAAGCCCCGTGTGCTTGCATGGAGCCAGCCCAGTCTGGTCTGAAGGTGTGTGCCAATGGGCAGGGCTGGGCTGGCTCCATGCTGCCACTGCAGCCCTCAGGACTCAGCCAGAGCTGTGCACTGTTGGGTGACTGCCTGCTGCAGCCGTGAGCACTCCGAGGGCCCGCTGCCTGCTGATGCCACTGGCAGTGGGGGTTGTTCACCATGGAGAGGGAGGGGTGGGACAGACATGCATCGGGGGGCCCCCACACACAGAGATGGGGTTTTTGGCACAAATATTAAGGATATAAGATGCAATGTAAAAAAATGTAATTAATTTTACATAATTTTGAGTTTTTCTGTGCATAAATTCTCTGGGGTGTATCTGAGCAACTACTAACTTTTTCATGCCTCAGTTTAATGTTCTCATAAAACAGTGTTTACCTACACTCATGAGGTGGATGTGCAGCATAAGATAAATTACAGCAAGGCTTTGGGAAAAGGCTCGACACCAAGATTTATATAACACTCTCTTTCAAAACATAGCAGAAATACAAGGATAAATTTATTGCTTTCTACCTTACTTCTCTTTTCTAGAATGAATATGCTGCCTGATGTACATTAGCTGCCACAGACCTATTGAGACTACTTAGCACTGCTGTTTCATACTTATATTTGATCGGTCTTCACACTTTTCATATCAGTCACTGTCTGAATAGCTTGAAACTAGGGGTACAACCGATAAAAGATTTTTTGGCCAATTCTGATGGATGATTATTAACCAGCCGTATCGGCCAATACCAATCCAATGACCAGTATGCAGCCCGGCAGCTTGAAGACCAGCATCCAGCTGGTAAATCTGTGGTGGTGAAGGGGTGTGTGTGTGGGGGGGGGTGGCAGATTGAGGCTCCACAGTGAGGGAAGGTATGAGGCAAGGGCAGGCACTGCCCAGCCAGTACAGGACAGAGCTGCAGGAGGCTTATCTGGGGGGCGCAGCTCCTGGCCACTGTGGATACCCCCAGGGGAGGAACAGAGAACATGTACCCCCTGGATTTGTACATGGGGCAAGGGTAGGCTGCCCACTGCCAACATGGGGCCAGAGGCTGTACTAGCTGCTTCCCAGCAGGCAGATCCGGGCGAGGAGGGGCATGGCAGGTGGCACTGGGAGAGGTGGCTATGGGGTGGGCTACGGCTACTCCAAAATTCACCATAGACCCACCCCACCCCCATAACTCCCCACCCAGTGGCACTACCCACCCCAAATGCAGCCCTGGCCCAGCCCACCCACGGGAAGAGGCTGACGCAGGCCCTGGCCCTAAGCCCACAGCAGGCAGCCCACCATTGCCCTGCACATGAATCTGGGGGGGCATATACCCCCCCATGCTTCCCCCACAGGTGTGCCCAATGGCTGGGAGTTGCCCCCCACTCCCCCCACACGGGTCTTCCAGTTATGTCTCATGCCCCATCTAAGCTGGTTAGTTCCTGCTCCTGCCCCATTCCCTCGCTCACTCTGGGAGCCTCGATCCACACCCCCATGCTCCTTCCCCCCCACTCTCCCAGACTTACCAGCCAGATGCTGCTCTTCAAGCTGCCAGGCTACATTCCTGGCCATGTACATGCATGTGTCTGCACACAAGCACACAGCATTTATCAGACATTATTGGCTATACTGGCCAAAAAAAGCTGACTGCCGAACACGTCAATTTTCCTTTTATCAGTGCCAATCTACTATGGACCAATACATCAGTGCATCTCTACTCGGAACTTATTATTTGTATCAGAATTCAGCAAACCCTACTAGGCAAACCCATTTTGCAGAGATCATCCCTCCTCCTCCTAATGAAACCCTAAATCCCAGGAATTAACCTGAAGATATTTTCCCAAGATAAAGGTCTCCAAGTGTCAGACACCTATACGTTACAGACACCTAGTATTTTCAAAAGTGAAACACTCCAGAGGCCTGATTTTCAGATATGGCATCCTTTGTATTTAATTGTTGATGACAATCATCTCAGCTCTCCCAGAAAACAGCCTGTCCTATTTTTCTAAATACACCAACAGTTAATAATGATGCTCTTACTTTGTGAAGCCAGAAGAAGCGCACATGGGTGGGAACTCCTCCAAGTTGTTGAGGTTCAGCTGATCAGGTGGGGAACTGGCAGAGACACCCAACACTTCACTGCGCTTCTTCCTCCCTCCACTCCATGACGTATTATCACTCTTCCCATCCTCCTCATCAGCAAGACATCGCCCAAGATCCCGAGCCACCTGTCGGCCAGAGGTACTGGCGGAACTGTTGCCCTTTCTTCTGCCTCGCCTTGCTGGCTGAACTTCTGGCGTGGCCACAAAAAAGCTCCCCAGGTTGGCCTTCTGGGCTGAGCGCCTCTCACTGTGGTTAAATACAGGGCTGCAACCAAAGCTTGGGCTCACACTGGAGACCACACTGGGAAAATCACTGCTGGGGCTTGACAGGTTTGATCCAGTAAATGCAGGAGCGCCACCTGACACAGCTGAAGAGGGAAAGCTGGTATCTGGGGAACAGGAGTTAGCAGAGCCTTTTTGGGTAAAGAGCTGCATTCGGCTGCTGCTTGACCCTGTTGTGTTTCCTGACCTCCTTTCTGAGCCTGTCCTTTGGCTCCCACGGCCAGCAGAGTTTCCAAGGGCCTTGGAATTTGGTGTTTTTGCAGGGGTGGAAGGCCCGTTGGTCAGGATCTGACCGGTTTGCTCCCTTAAAAAATTCAAGAAGAAAGGCACAAAGTCTTTCTGAGGCAAACTAAGAGATACCAGCTTTTCATGGATATGGTTCTCCTGCAAGAAAAGAGGACAAAGCATTAATGAAAAATACCCAAAACTAAAGGTTATCACATTTTTTCTCTTTCAAATTGCTGTAATGAATTAAAAGTAATTAGGGGTTTTTTAACACTTTTAGCTCCAAGAAGAATGTTTAATAGTCAGAGCAAGCCACCGAGATTCATGAGTTCTTGATTCTATTCCCAGATCCGACAGCTAGTCCTCAGTCTACTTTGGGCGAGATAAACAAAAGCATCCACTCTATTTCTGGCTGCCCTACTGCAGATCAGCAGAGCCTATTTTATTCAAATGTCCTCACTAGCATAAGAGCGCTACAGATGATCCACACTTAGAAATAAGGCCTTTTTTAGGCATCTTATGTAAAGCACTAGACACTGATAACCAAAATTAATTCATAATGCATATGGTTGGTAATTTTTTGTGCCCCAGCGTTCTGCTAATACCACTTGTTTCCTCAGAGGGGTGCTATAAGAATGAACATTTGTACACCAATCTGAGATTCTACTTTGTCCGATACATACATTTACATGATTATATTTCAGTGGAATTATACTAACCACAGAAGTGAAAATACGGATTGCTATAGGGTTTGTGATGCAGAAAGCTTGCAATCAATAAAACTAATTAAAAACGTAGCTTTAACATCTTTTAAACTTTAACTAAAAAGCATAACACCTGTAAATTATCTAAGAATAGTGTCAGGAACATTTTTGTTATACGTTACTAAAATATAACCTAAATTCTTTCATGCAATGAGGACAAAGATTCTGCTGGTCTTTCAGTAGATATCATTTGTTTTCCTCACAAAAGAAGCAGGCAAAGTTTGTAACAAAAATGCCAGAACTTCCTGGGGCAGCCATTCATATTCTTACTAATGTCAGAGCCACTGTACTTGCGCTCTCCCCTTAGATCCTATTCAAAAGGGAAAAGCTTTGTGGTTCCTCCCCCTGTGAAGCAGAAAGCAACATATTCAGAGGAGAACAGAGAGTCTGTATTTAAGGAAAGCTTTCTTAAGAAGGTGGAGGAACAACAGTCTTCCTTTGCTCGACGTATTTGTTCTGCTACGGGCACAGGCTGTGGGGGTAGGGAAGGACCGTTTGAGAGCAGAAACAAACTTCAGTGGCCAACTACACCAAACTTGGACTCATCTCAGATAAAAAAGAAAGCCATTTGCTCTCTCCACTGTCCTACTGGCAGACGAGAGCTTGTAACTAAGGTGCCCCGCTGTGACCTGCCTTCTGCCTGACTTCAAACTAACAGCAAACTCACTTGCCCTGCTCTACTGTTACGTTTGGGAGAAATAATGCACAAGACTGGAAAATCAGGAGACCTGGGCTCTGTTAGCTCAGATGCAAGTTGCCACGTGGCCTGGAGCAAAACAAGTACTCTTTCAGCTCCTTAGCTTCCCCCTCAGCAAAATGGGCTCAATAGAGGGACAACCGATCAACTTCTACAGGTCAGGCAGCAGCCTCTTCCAGTTATTAAGACCCATGAAGTTGGGGATACTCCTCATCTACATTACATAATAAGGGAGACAGTCTGAGCTGCTACCAAGAGGTCAAACCACCCCTTTGATAGGTGGTGTTACTGAAACACAGCTCACCCGCACCCACACACCCCGCAGGGTGCCAGCGCTGACAACCATTGCCACCACTGACTCCCAAACTGCAGCTGTGAATTGCTGCGAGGGGGCGGCAAGGACTATAATAACCCCACAACTCCCACGAGGCTGGCGCTGGGCCCCACTCTCGCAGCAGACGACTACAATCCCGAGCCAGGCTTCACGTGAAGAGAGGCGGGAGCGGGAGACAGACCCGGGCCCGCCTCTTCCCTCCCGCCGCAACGCCCAACGCCCACGGCCCCAGCGGGCCGAGGCGGCCTCCCGCCTCACGGGAAGTGTCAACGCAGTGGCGGGGCGGGCGCCGTCTCCCTCTAGCTCGGCCCCGCCGGGGGTGGACTCAGGATCTTGCCGCGGCCTTGGGCGGGAGGGGGGCTCCCGGGCGGGGCCGGCGCCCGCACCCCCGGGCCCAGGCGCCCCCTCCCCGGGACTCGCGGTACCTCGGCCGGGCGCCGCCCGGGGTCGTGCTTGAGCCAGTGCACCAGGGCGCCGGGCGCCACCTCCTCCCGCAGCACCAGCTCCAGCGCAGCCGCCATTCCCGGGGGGGCGGAGCGGGCGACCGCTGGGCGCGGGGACACGCGGGAGGACGCCGGGCGGGGGCGGGGCCTGCAGCGCGGGGCGCCAAATGGAAGGGGGCGGGGTCACGGAGCGCGGCCGCAGCCCTGGCCCGGGGCGGGGCCTACGGGGGTGGGGCTTGCACCTCCCCCTTCCAATGTCAACACGCGGGGTGCGGGGCGCGTGCGCGGCGCTTGCGCGTCTTTTCCTCTCATGCGCGGTCTTTGCTTCCCGCGCCGGGGCCGGGGCCGGGGCCGGGGTCGGCGGGCGGAGGATGGCCGAGGACTCGCCGAAGCGGCGCAAGGCGAATTTCAACGAGGCGGAGACGGAGGTGCTGATCGAGCAGGTGCTGAAGCACGAGCAGCTGCTGTTCGCGGCCGGCCCGGGCCGCGCGTCGCCGGGCCAGAAGCGGCGCGTGTGGGAGTTGATCCGGCACAAGGTGAACCCCGTGGCCGCCTGCCCGCGAGCCGTCGAGGACCTCAAGAAGCGCTGGCGGGACCTGAAGCGCCGCGACCGCAGCAAACTGTGCCGCCTCCCGCCGCCCGCGCCGCCGCCGCCCGGCCTCGGGCTCGGCCTCGGGCTCGGCCTATTGCTCGCCCCCGACGACTGCCCGCCGCCCGCGCCGCCGCAGCCGCCCGAGCACCCGCCCGCGCCCCGCGCCTACGCCTCGTTGCTGTCCGGCGCCGCCGCCGAGGCCGTGCCCATCGTGGGCGGCATCGACACGCTGGACCTGCCCGGCGCCTCCGTGCTGGACCTCGGTGAGTCCCCGGCGGGAGGGGGCTGCAGATGGCCGGCGGTCGGGCCCCTGAGGGACTGAAGGTGCTGCCGCTCTCCCCAACCCCAGCCCTCGGACCAGCAGGCTACTGCAGGAATGGCCCGAGCCCGTCTGGGCCAGGTGGTGGGCGGCAGGGTGAGGGTTTACTTCAGGAAGCAGTAGCGGAGACAATCCCTGTACCCTTGTCACAGCAGAGCTCTCCACCAGCTTCGCTTCTGCATGGGCGGGGCAGGGGGCAGGTAGTGAAGTGATCCCAGCCTGAGACTTGTGCCAGAATTGGCCTGTGGGTACATTTAATTCCTTACCCAGCCTGGAGACAGTCCCTGTGCTAAAAGCAAGGAGTTCTCTTCATCATAGCACCGTGGAAGCACAAGTGTGGGTCCCCTTACAAATGACCCTGGCTCAAGGTTTGGCATAAGGGTTTGCTGGGTTGGTAGAAGCACAATTGATTGTGGAAGCAATGATATCCAATGACTTCTTTTTCTCTCTCTCTCTCTCCCCTCCACATCTGACATGTCCCTAGGGTTTCCTGAGGACCCCGGACCATCCCACCAATCCAGTCTTGACAAGATGAACCTAAAAGAAGAAATAGTAGTGAAGGTAGTGGAGCCAGAAGAAAGCTCAGAGGACATGGCTGTGGTTCCACCCAGCCAGGAACAACTGTCTTTTCTGGGGTCTTCTGGCAGCTCCTCTGGGAAAGGAAAAGCTAAAACAAAAGGCCGATCCCAGGCAGACCAAAATGAAATTACTGAAGAGGACCTAATGCAGATGCAGCAGACCCAGATGCAGGTGATCCAGTCTGGCTTTGACAATGTTAACCACAATCTTCGGCTGCTGCAGCAAGGCATACAAGATCTCAGCAATAGCCTCAGCATTATGGCGCACACGCTGGTGGCTATCAAAAATGTCTATGTGAAAAACAACATGGGCCCAACCACCTATGCCACTGCCTCCACTCAGACCACAGCTGGGTACCTGAGCCCTGGATCTCCCCAGATATCCCCAGCTGAGGACAGGGGCAGAGCACAGGTGGCTGGAAGCAGCAGCAGAAGCAGCAGCTGCAGTTCCAGCTCTATGTCTCAAGAGCCAGGCCCTTCCGAGTTTCCCAGACCCCCTTTGAGAACCATTAAGAAAGAACATCCCAATGGCTGCTACTATTTCTGTTTTGCAGATGTTTAAAACTTGAATACATGTAATAGTGACTGTGGTGTTAGAGGTGCTGTTTTATGTTCTGCTCCAGCCTATGATGGAGCAAATTGGACTTACCTCCCACTCTTTTTTTTTTTTCCCCCAGTGGGAAAAGTTTCACAGTAGGTGGCATTAAACACTAACTACAAGTCTCCCATTTCTTAACTCTTAAGTGTTGCAGTTGGTTACTGTCTGTCTTCTGTTCTCTTCAGCATCTTCTACTTTAAAAAAAAATCAAATTTATTTTGACCAAGACTTGTCTGTATCCTCTTTGGTTCAAAAGGTCACTCAATGTGACCTTTTGAAAATAAAAGGCACGATAAAGTAGGGTGAAAGGTAAGAGCAGTTACTGAATAGAAGGAGTGTAATCTGTTATACAAGTTGCTGTGTAGTTGTTTGCTTGTTTTTTAAATCCAACTGCAAAAATAATTGACTTTAAATTTAGTATCTGCTGTTTCAAACTACTGGATGTATTTCTAATTTCTTAAACCCAGGCTGTGCAAAGCATCACAAAGGGTTTGGCAGCTTTACCTGCTCTGGGGATGGCATAGAATTAGACCATTGATCCCTCCTCATCTAGCATTGCTCCATCTGGTCACTGTTCAATACAGCTCCTCAAATACACTTTCCCTGCAGAAGCATTTCGCTTTAATGTAATAAAAGTGAAGGCAGTGATTTGTCAGATATCTTGGGGAAAGTGTATCAAAAATAATGAATGAAACTTTTTCACACTATGAAGCAATACTTGCAATTACAGGTTATGATCAATCTCTGTCTTCAGTAAATCCAAGCTGGGACCAAGTGCTGTAACATTTGAGATGACAAAGAGGCAGCCCTAACTGATGTTTTGCACTATCCAGAACTAAGTGTAGATGTGCTGCAAACAAAGGATGTTAGGGTTCAGCAGAGCCAATCCTCTTTCCTGGCACTTGAAGAAGCCTTCCTTCTTCCTAAAGATCTTTCTAAAGATCTTCCATTCTCTTAACTATATCCCCAGGAGGAGTCTAAAGGGAAAGGAACTCCTAAATCCTAACTCATATCTGGCTGAAACGGTTTAGTAATGCCATATCCTGTACCTGTGCAAGAGGTTGGAGGACCCTTGAAGTCAAATAAAAGCAGGGGAGAACTGTGAGTTATTTATCCTGATGAAAAAGCAAAACTAATGGATGACTACATTTGGTTGAGTATTAAAATAAGAAAAACCATGGCCATGTAACAGGAAATACTCTACTTAGTATGGGCCTGCTTAAAAAAGTGACTGTAAAAAGAGCAAAGGCACATTTGTTTATTTTTCTAATGTCCCAATGGAAAACAAAAATAACTAATCTCTTTCATCCCGTGGTTGTATGCTATGATTTGAAATACCAGTTAGGCTCTTTTTCTTCTCAGGTATCACCAATACAAGCAAGTTCTGCAGGTCTCATTGTGCCTACAGTGTTACTTTGCATGAGCAAAAAGGAATGAATCCTGTAACTGGAAATTAGTAAACACAGATGATACACAGAGGGACTTGAATCCAACTCTGCTTCTCCTACCTGATAAGAGCACAAGGATCTGTGGAGTAAGAAGGTAGTATTTTGGCAGTCAGTTCTGAATTTTCTGCAGTTTAGGGAAATGGCCTGTTGTAACTGCAGGCCAACAAAGTCCTTTAAGTTAAATGCTGCTAAAGGTGCCAACAATAAGGAGGAGTAATGCAAAGACTCTTCTTTAAAAGAGTTCCAAGCAGCACCCACAAATTAAAGCCTATGAGAAGAATTACTTCAAGGTGAGCATGTTGGGCAGATCTCACCTAGCCTGTGCAAGCATCATGACAGGGTCTGATCATACTCATGAACACTTTGATTCAAGCAGGGCTGAATCTCAGGTATTACTGAAGAAAAACTAAGTCACCCAAGCCATGAACAAAACGGCTGGAAAAATATAAGTAGCAAGAATATATCGCATCCAAATTCTCTGGCTGCCATTTCTTCCACCTACTATTTTACAGAAAGAGGGCAAGGGGAGAGCAATTTGTTATTCAGTAACACTCTTCACTCCAGCAGTCACTGCTCTTATTACTCCCCTTTCTTCTAGGGAAGAATAAATCAGTGGTAAATCAGTGGTTGAAAGAAGGGTTAATTTGTGCCATACCAGCACAAAGCAAGCATCTCTCTACCAGGTGACATAAAACACCAGCAATGTTTAGCAATATTTGAAGTTAGGACTACCGTGACATCACCTTTGGAGATTATTGTGTTACTTTCCCTGGCTCATTGGATTTTCTTTTGATGTTTTTAATCCCCTTGAAGGTTAACTTCACTATCTGTTAATATAGTTTTTTTTAAAAGACCTGCCAGTTGCTGTTTAATTACTGGCTGAGCCAAAGTGAAAATATTGCTAATGAGTGTTCTTTCCTGCCAGCATAGTCAGTATATTACATGCAGATTTCTCAGAAGCTTACAATGTCATATGGACAGTGCATTTTTCATTGGAATTAGTGTATGGTATAGTCCTTTCACAATGGAAAGCTTTGGCTTTTAGGAAGTTTAGGTCATACAAACAGGCAGTACATGGAGCAATCTTACCAATGATTTTTATCTTTAAACTGGTAAAATCCCACACGGGTTGTTGCATAAGAAGTTTCCTATTGCTTAGGAGTAACATAAGATTTCTATCTACCTGACTAGGCACTTACTGGTTATTCTCTCATTTTTGTTCATTTTCCTTTTAACTGAAAAAGGCAGCCTACACTTGTGTTATGGTCTCTTAGCCAAAGCTGTAATTAATGCTGATGTGACAGTCTAGTTAGAGTAGTGAAGTGTGTTCCAGACAGTGGCTTTAGCTGGTCCAAGCTACAGTAGCCAATTCTTGCCTGTTCACCATTCTTGTGAGGCCATTTCTCCAGTGGTTTAATTTCTGAACTTGCATTGCTGTCTTTGCACTGTTTCTGGGGAGAGCCAATCCTAAACATACATCATGCTGCTCTCATATTGAAGTGCAAATCTATGCTGTGGACAACTGGATTTTTTAATTGAGAAGTAGTTAATGCTCCTGGATCAAGTGCTGCAACCCCTGAAGCCCAATGAACAGAATGGGTGGACAGGGGCCCCCTTGGTATTAAAGATTATGAACAAAACAGGTTAGCAACTGGTCACCTCAACCTTTACCTGTTGCAGCTTCCTTATTCCATTGCTGGATCTCTTAAGCATAGGCTAGCAAGTATGCCATTTAGTTAATATTTATCAAGGGCCAGGGTTGGAACTAAAATATTTTCCTTGTGATCAAGTTCAAATTAACCCAAGTTAAGCAGTGAAGGGGCTAAAATAGCTCACTGAGCTATCCAGTTCTAGTATTTTGATCTCCATTGTCATACATCAAAGCTGCTGCGCCCTTCCACACCCATCTGATCTACTGATTTATCTTGGCCTGCAATAGATGTATCCTTCCTCCTGAAGCATGTGGTTAAATTCCTTCCTACTTTTAAACCAAGACCAAATATAGTGTTATGGGTGTGTTATTGACTAAATGAATTCTTGATTTATGTTTCCTGTTGTGGGAAATGACTTAATATGTTTACATTAAAAATGGGTGAAAACCTGTCCCAGCTACAGGAAACTGAATTCACTGGCAGTGCTCTCATTAATGGAACCAGAATTAGACACTTGATTTGCCTCAACTAGCCTATTAGCACTGCATACCTAGATAGTAATAAAGCTGCAACAAAACTGATGGAATTTCTCTCTCCTCTTATGGATTTACATTGCAATGTGTAAGATTTTCAATTAACAGAGCACTTTCAAACAATTACAGAGAAATGCATGCATGTTACTGGCAAACATAACCACTATTGCTGATGGTGGCCAATCTGTACCCATCTTGCCAAACAAATCTGTAGAAGGGGGAGTAATAAAACTAAGATTGTTTTAATCAGTGGCTTGGTAATACTGCACATCCCAGTACTGCAAATTGCCCAAGAGTCTAAAGGCTCAGCTGCTGTTGGACAGAGGGAACAGGGCAGGGACTACAGCAAAGTGTCTCTTACTACTGTAACTTGAAAGTATCAGACTTCTGAATCAGTATGAGCCATTTGATCCAGCCACTCTAGTTTGTAATACAGACCTCTCACTTTTGCTTGTTGTAGTACCAGCAATGTCTCATTTTTTGTGTAAGGGGGGGAGAGGGGGGAATATACCACAACTGGTACAGCGCTCCATTTATAAGTAAAAATTATAATAGTCAAGAAATATGGTCAAGAAAAAAAATAATTCAACCAGACCTTTATAAAACAGGAGAAGTAATCAAGGATTGAAGTTTTGCATGCTGAATGAATATTTTATTTAGAACCAGTTTATAAAAATAAAATACAAAATAATTTCAAAACAGAACTTAAAACATTGTACAAAGCCTTGATATGGTACAAATGGAAAAAATAAATTATACCTTTATGTACAAATGACCATTACAAGGGCAATAGCTCTTCTGCCGATACCTTATGTTCCTGGATGCCTGAGCAAAATTAAAAAAAGAAAAATAATGGCTTATAAAAGATTTTCCTGGGGGGTGGGAGATTATGTGGTTGGGAGGGAAACATGAGTGAAGGGCAAAAAAAGCCTGGAGGACTCCCAACACTTGCCACTCACAGTGGTAACAAATACCGTATGGGAACAGTTTCCACCTGGATGAGTTACACCACAGATTTTATCCTTAAGTAAATATTTTTATCATATTCAATTAACATTCTATTTTTAGTTACTGCACCGATTTTCATGGTATGTGGTATTGCCCAGAGATTTTCAATAAGCAGCCATCAGTTCACAGATTCCAAAGTTCAGCACTTGTCTCAACGCTTTGCTGGTGATTTCCTTAGTTTATTGAACTGAATACTTGTATGAAAGCAGCTGAAAAATTAGTAGCTGCCAGCAACTGCATAGCAGCCTGTCTGGGTTGATTTAATGGAAGAATCACAAGTCAGAGGAAGACTTCAGAACCTTGCCACCTAGCCAAGTAAGTTCGAGGGTCCAGGGAAGATTGCTGGATAACCGATCCTGCAATTCTGTCAGAAAGGGGAAAGGGGTCTCTGTAAAATTAAAGAAAAAAGTATTCTCTTGGTGTCAAACCATGATGATCTTGTTCTGTTATGCAGTAGATGTGGGTTTAGGAGAGCTGAGGTGTGGAAAGATTAGGCCCATCACATTGTACTTCATGAGAGGTGCATGTTTTCCTGACTTTAGAACATGTATGTACTGGTTAGGTCCCAGATGAACTGGTCCCAAAAGGAGATGAACAGCTGCAACTCACAATAACTTCCACTAGAGTTGTGGATGGTCAGCACCTCATGCGAGGAGTTCATCTGTGATACTTCAGAAAAGACTGCATGCCTGGCCACAACATGACTGCTTTACAGCAATATTTGCTACAAGACAAGAAAAAGCAAGAACCTGCACTGCGACCACAAAACAAATACTAATTTTTCTGATAAAATAACCCGTAACTGTAAATATGATGTCTTCAGAATAGGCCCATTCCTTCAGCCCCCTAAAGGCAGAAACCTCTGTTGACTTCAATAAGAGTTTCACCTGTTGGAGAACAGAAAGACAAGCCCAGGACCTAAGGTACATGTAGGCAGGAATAACAGAAGTTGTAGTAAAATATACTACATAAACCAAAGTCTATTGGAAAACGGTACTAGTGAAAGCCAAAGAAACAAAACATCTGGATCCACAAATTCATGTGTGCATAAACAAAAGATTTATTTTGGCATTGGCAGTTAAAAGTGCTATATTTAAGTTCAATGTTGTTCTGCAGCCCTAATGAAAGATGGATTCTGAACCAAAGCAGAGGCTCCCAAACCATGAAATCTTGAGAAAGTTCAAATCCATGCCTGAACTTTTTGTTTAGAATTTTCTTTCATACCTGCATGACTATTTATGAATATATCCCATCCCTCAATGAAGAGCTTTCCCGAAAGGACATTATGTCATTCCCACAATTGTCCCACATACATGCTAAGTATTTTGGAAAGTGAGTGGCAACTGGAAACTACATTGAAAGGGTCTCAAATAAAGGGGTTTTGCCATTGCTGTTAGGAGACACTTTGTTATTAATAATGAATGAAAAACAAACTCAATTAAAATTTGAATTGATGGTGTAATCACCAAGTTAACATACAGGATCTAAAGATAAACTTATTTTTTTCTTAAAGGGAGATATGAGTACTAATAGTAAAAGTCAAATGATTTAAAGCATGCTGTCATTGTGATCATACAAGCACCTCTGCTTCAGAAAGCATGCTAAATAAACCTAGGAAGTCATTGCACAATTCACTCACCTTTATTTCACTGGCTTTTTTTTTTTTCAAAGGTGAGTGGGGAGTAAGACTGATTTTCAGGTAGGAAGTCAAGAACATTTAAAGTAAACTGTATGTACCTATGCATTATCTTAAGATCCATGGCCCATAAGACCTGTCCTTATGTCATTCTCAGCAAAAAAAATGAATCTCTGTCCCTTTTCCAAAGTTACTGATTACTGAAAATTGCAAATGCATTTGCAAATCTAACTAAAAGCAAAGTTCTCTGTCTAGTTTACTTATATTGGGTGCATCCACATATTGCCATATGGCAATGTTGCTATGGCACTATACTTTAGTACTTTTGGAGGTGCTAAAGCATTGAGCAGTAACTGCTCATACTGCACTGTGCACACAGCACACAATTTGATTTAGCCACTATGTCACCATAGCAGTGCACTAAAACAGGAGCACATTACAGTGATGTAGCTGATGATCATTTGTAGACCCATGTGTGATCACTATGTCACTGTAGTGTGCCACAGTGCATCACTATGGTGATGTGGGGCAACTTGTAGAAGCATTCCTTGTGTATGCCCCAAAAAGGTACAAGAAAGGATTAGGTACTGCGCTACAAGTTGTAGTAATAGCAAGGACCATTCAAATCTTTAAGCACCATTAAATACAGGAGGCATGGTTAAATGCTACAGGTTGGTTAAATTCCAGGCTGCCGACTGTGGATAGTGGAAGCATAGATAAAGAACTAGTCATCTGAACAATAAAGTGTACCTTTTGTGCCCAGTCCTGCAAGGTGAATGCCCTCTCTTACTGAAGTCAACAGAAGGTGAGGACATTCAGCACCTCCTCACAGATTAGCTTTGTAAGAAAACAAGAGTATTATTTTATACGCTAGTGACAGGAAACCAATTGGTGTATTCCTCCAATTCATTTTTGGAAGGTTCAGTCTATCACAACGAGGAAATGTAAAAACAATATTTTTAAGTGAAACAAAAGGAAAGAAATATTTTTAAAAATATAGGCACGTATCTAGTTCTTTGCCTCTAACGTACTTTTTTAGAAACGGAAATAATCATCCTCTGGCAGCTCTTCATTGTTATATTGACACTGCTACCAAAAGTCATGTCCTCTAGTACAGTGGTAAAAAGGAACAATTCATTATGGAAAAGGCCACATGTTTACAGGAAAAAGAAATGTAGTGTACAGTCTAGCCTTGCCCACATTCTTCTTTACAGGAAAAGAATTACACTCTTAGCAGCATTACAGCCCAGTCATTTCCACATGATGTATAAAGAATGAGAATTTTGCCAGAGAAAGGATTGTAGGATCAGGCCTGTCATTTGGAAGAGGGCCAGTGGTGGAATTATGCCAGAGCTGAAGACTGGTAAGTTCAAAGAGGAATTTAGAATAAATGAAAGTACACTAAGGCCTCAAATAACTCTAGCAGCTGAAGTCTAACAAACTTGCAATGAACAAAGATGCAATGACTGAAGCCATTCCCACACATTTTTATGAACTACCTTCAAAAGACCAAGTTTAATATCTCCCCTGATATAGTTTACGTCACATAACCCTAAGCTATGTTAGCAATGCAGCTCTTAGAACTCAGATCGTAATTAAAAGTGGTTTCAAGCACATCTTAAAACACATTGGACAAGATGTTGCCCTGTGGCACACGAGTGTTCTGTGAGGTGTAGGCATTAAAAGCTTCTCACCCATGCAAACAACATGGGCAGATTCTGTCCTGCAAGTTCCCAAAGGTGACTGCTGACTATTGGGACCTCCAGCTTGTAACTGCAGCAGAGCCAAACACTCTTTTCTTAGAGCAGCAGTGTGAACCTAGCAGCATATTACCCATGCCCACCTTAAGCCATCCTGTCCTGCTCTAGTGGCAATACTCTCTGTCAACTCTAGCACAACATATAACTCTTCAGGTTAGGGCAGGATTTTTCTTATAATTAGACATAGTGTCAATTTATACCATTAAAAGATTTTACCAATACTACTGTACATTTTTAAGACTGTAAACTAAACACACTCAGTTGTGCAAAATAGCAGCACAAAAATCTGTTGTTTGGGAGTGAAGTATCATATGTTGTTGGGTTTTATTGTACTTAATATATTAAGGGACCCATACTGACAGCTGTATCAAAATGCTCCAAAGCACTGGCCATGCAGGAAGGGGCAAATTCTGTCCTCTGCCTAGACTTCATGTGGGTAGAAACACCTCCAACATTAGGAGAATTGCCACAGTTTGGGAGCACATGGGAGACATTAAAGAGAAATTCTGCAGAAGGAGCCTTCAAGTCTTGTATATCACAGCTCCATGGCAGGTGCTCCTACGTAACTGGAGATTATAAATGGAAGGAGGGGGCGTCATCAGCCTCCACTGACTAAGAACTGTGTGTAAACTACTGCAGCCTATGCAGAATAGACTACAACTGCTTTCAAACCTAGAAAGGAATCTCTCTCTCTGTCTGCCTGTCTTGCATAGGTCCCCTCCACAAAGCCATTTACTCAGTTTGAAAAGTGACCAATGATTTATCCTTTTATGTTTTAAACAATTGGAGTTAAATGCATAATAATAATGTTTAAATTGCTGGCATTAATTCTTTATAGGGTCCTTGATGATGAGAGAGGCCCCTAAAATATTACAAGGGTAACAATGATATCAGGCTTGATTATTATTGCAGTTTCATATGCTAATGGCTAAATTAATTCATAATACCACATTTTGTGAACTTAATGGGGCAAAAAGGTACCACATAATCCAAAAAGTAGAGTGAAGGGGAAGAGTACAGGATAGGATAGAACAAACATGTAATGTTGCTGCCATTAGCAATTCAATGGCTTTCTAACCAGCTACTGAATCAGTGCTGGTCACCCAAATCTGTAGTATGCCACTATCAGGAACATGTTATTCTTTTCCATGCATTGTACTGAAATAACCATTATTGGTTTTAACTTTTATCCCCAGTCTGACCTACTTCCACTCTTGTCATTGGCAGGAAGTGCAAGTGTACTAATGTATTTTGACAACACCTACATTTTCTGGGGTTTGGGGAATAATGTGCAACAATGGTATCTTTAGTTTCAAGAAGAAAGTAGTAAAAAGCTTCTTTATATATTATGTTTATATTCCTACAATAATGGTGATTGCCTGTTTCTGGACACCACTATGTCAGGATCCAGAAACACTTTAATTTCCATACAGGGGAAGGCCGTAAAGCCTGGACTGCCCCCCAGTAAAGTCCATGGCAAAAACAACCTCAGTGAAAGAAAGAGATCCTAAAGACCACAGTGAATGCTCTTCAAAAAAAAAAAAGAGGAAAAACATGAACTGCCTTAGGAAGCAGTATATGCAGGCCCTGGCGAAAGATGTGTATTTTGGGATGCAACTCTCTTTACTGTGTACCAGAAATAAATAAGTTAAGAAATCATAAAGGGATTCATTTTTTTGTCAGTTTTATCCGTTAGATATTCATTAATTAGCACTGCTCCTGTGTCATAAGCAATACTGGAGATGTAAAACTCACATGGTAAAATAAAAACCAGTAATCACAAATCCTATCTCGGAATCAAAGATACAGTGCCTTTGAGTCACTGTTCCTGTTTCACACAGAGACACACACACAAAAATATAAATAAAGAGGAAATGCTGCAAGGCAAAACACTGGCTTGCTGAGAAATCACCAACCCTTCAATCCCATACCGAGGCATGATGGCTGTTAGACTTTGTGCATGCCAGACAACTGTTTTCAGGAAATGGGAGATGCAATGTCAAGAGATTCAGGCACACAACAGAATCAGAACTGCATCAGTTATGGTCCATAAATTACAAATGAAGAATGAGAAAGAGTAAGCAAGTTTATATAAGCATATGTATATATGTATATATATATATATTTATAAATATTTATATTATATAATTTACCATGAGGACATGCAATTATTAGTATAGCACCTATTATACAATATAATACAAAGAAATAGGCCTTTCCAATGGTACAGTTTCTTCAAAAAAAGCAGGTATATCCTACCTATTGCATTCCTCTGTAGTGCTTGAAACCTGAATGAAATTAAGGTTCCACACTGTGCTACATTACTTACGGAAACAATATACATGTTAATAAAAAAATTCCAACACAATCAGACAGAACAAGTGAAATTCAGTGCAGCTCCAGGATAGCTTTGATGCAGCATTAGAGACGTGTTAGCTCAGAGAAGGAATATTCCCTTTTGAATCCAAAGGTATTCATTTGGCAGCAAACAGAGGTTAAATAAAAAGCACAGATGCTGGCTGAAGAGGCATATGACTACAGCAAGCAGATCAGTAACTAACAAGGTTCCCATGCATCCAGCATCTCTGAGATACATAGTATTAGGGATGCTGGCTGCATCTTTTTTATGCTTACACCTCTGAGTTTTACTATTCTGACCTACTGTTCCATTTCTGAATGTATTAAAAGCTGCTGTACCTCTAAGTGTCCTACAACGATCCTCTACAGCATGAGTGATTATTAAGAGACATTAAATAAAGTTTGTTTGGGGCAATTAAATACCATGGACTTTATTCCACAGACAATGACACAAAGCTTCTCAGGGACATATGGGCAAGAGGAAGACAAGAATGACACCAAGGAAGTTGTCTAAGATTTGTTTTCTTTATGGTTTTGATGCCAAACATTCTCATACAGACTCTGTAAGAGATCGAAGTGAAGGCCTATTTGCTCAACTATAAGCCCCCAAAGTCTACAGATCCTGCACTTTCCTTTTAGCCCTAAAAACAACCTACATTTCATCTTTATGAACTAGAATTATAAGGTAAAATGTTAATCAGAGTTTGTAATTGTCTCAATTCCTCCTCAACATTGTTATTCCAAGTTTGATGTTGAGAGTGACATTGTGAATAATGCCAAATGGCTGAAGTGTACCATTACTATTGTGAAAAAGGGCACTCTCTTGTAAGTAAATAAGCATGTAAACAATTACCACACACCTGACCTAACATATACTGCACAATACTGTAAATCTGCAACCATCCTCTGGGGTGCAGACTTTTCCTTCCTTCATCCAGATCTCAGACTGGAATTAATGCTTCCAGGATGCATGCCAGGAGGGAGCACATGGTGCTGGAAGGCAAAGTTTGTACAATTGAAGATTAAGTTCTTAATGCCCTGCAAAATATTGCTATAAAAACTCTTCTGGGAAGTGCTAACATTCATTTTTAAAACGTCATCAGTGTAAAAGAAGGGGTAACGTTTGTTATTTTTTTAGGTAGGGAAACGTGTGCCACGGGAGAGGGAGAACAGGAGAGGCACTGAGCTGACTTGGAAAAAGACATGCACAGCCTGACACTGAAAAGATGTGCAAATCAGAAATATCAGTTGTCCAAATAATGTGCTTATTTAAAATTCTACAAATACAGGCCTCAGCAGTCCCCGTCTTAGAGGTGGTGGTATCAATGTAGAAATAAAAACTCATGTTTCAGGTTCTGTTACATATTCTTTTGAGACAGGCCTTAATTAATTAGGCCAACTCTCCTAGCTAAGCAAAATAAAAATAAATAATTTTTTAAAAAAAGTTTTAAAACACTCACCTTAGAGATATTTTTAACTTTAAAAGTTTCACATATCTTAGACTGTCCTGACACTCTGTCCTCTTCCCCCCTCCCTCTCCCACCCTCCGATCTGCTTGCTGCCTGTACAAAACAGTACTTTTAGGCAATGCCTGGCCACTCATTTATACAGTATGTCTTGTCATAAGGAATTTATTATATGGTTACTTTCTTTTGAAAGCGAGGATTCAACATTGATTTTTTTGATTTTTTTTTAAATACACAGTACACAGACACAACATGCATCAGATTTAGGAGGAGGCTTTTACACCTGTCAAGGCCCAGTTCCTATCTGCTAAGTTTACTGGTGGATTTGCTCTTCCCTGTCGGGGTTTTAGTGTTTGGGGAATGGTGGTAAGAACTGCTAGATCCTTTCAGACCATTCTTGCTTGGTTTACTGCAGCAGTGATCTTGTTGGCAGGATCTCCTAGAAGATGAGGAGCCTGAATGGCTAGGAGGTGATTTACTCCTTCCAAGGTGTGGGGATGAACTCCTCTGATCATGGTGAGGCCTCCCAGCCCGGGATGGTGAAGAACTGGCAGTACGGGGTAAAGAAGAGCTCCTAGGGGAGGCACTAGGGCTGCGCTGGGGGATGACGGGGCTTTTGGGTGGTGTTTTGGGGCTATGTGGAGATCCTGGACTCTTACACTGGGTGGAACTCCTTTGTCTTTGAGATCCATTCTGAAGGATTTGAGCCAGACGAGAGATAAGGTCTGAGTCCGAGCTGCTACTCCCAATGACTCTGTACCTGCGTAACCTTTAAAAGAAATGAAGTGAGATTATTTCCACAACTTGGTTCTGCTTTCTCCACTACTGCTCACCAGGGATCCTGGTTTTCTCTGCTTAAAAAAAAATCACAAATTCTCTGATTTAGCCAAAACAGAAAGAATCATGAATTCTCTGATTAAAAAACACCAAATCCATGTTTTTCCATGATTAAAATGAAATGCCACTATATACATAGGTATCAGCTGAACACAATGTTTTATTGATATATTTACAAGTTTAAAGCAATTTGGAAGCCAATCAGTGCCTCAATCCCTATAATAAAATAAATTATAAATACTTATAACTTTTGGTGTTTGATTTTAGGTTTTTTATCATGGAAAATAAGAGCTCCCCGTGCCCCCTTTGCTCACTAGGATGTGGGTCCAACTGCAGCTGTCCCCCCCAGCCCCATCTGCTTTGCAGCACTGAGCAGCCCTAATATGCTGGTGCCCTGCCCATCCCATTGCCCTTCAATTCCCACCCACATCCCCCTGATCCTGCCATGGAGCTCAGCTCAGTGGCAGGAGGCAGACCACAGCACTGGCTCTGCCCACTTCCTGCTGCTGAGCTGAGCTCCATGGGGCTGTGGGCTGGGCTGGGTTGGGTGCCCGCCTCCCATTACCGGGCTGAGCTCCATGAAGCCCAGCGCTGGATGCAGGCTATGCCCAGCGCTGGTCTCAAGCAGCAGCAGCAACTTCTTGTCATCCAGTGCAGATCCAGGGGCCTTCACCCCCAGGAGGAGTCTGGCATAGCCGTGCACCCTCCCGGGGTATGGGCCCCCAGATCTATGCCTGGGATCACAGGAGACTGCTGCTGTTGCCTGGGGCCAGTGGCAGCATGTCTTCCCCGGCGCTGGGTGCAGCCTGTGACCAGTGCTGGTCCCGGGCAGCAGCACAGTCTCCTCTCATCCAGTGCAGATCTTGGGGCCTGCACCCCCAGGAGGAGTTTGGCACAGCCCCACAGCCCTCCCAGGGGTGCAGGCCCCTGGCTCTGTGCGCCAGATGACAAGAGGCTGCCACTCCCAGCAAGTGTCTAGAGTTTTGCTTTCAAGACTTTGAGGTGCAGTTTTTGAGAAGCCTCTGTACCTATCTTCTTGAAACTTGGCAGGCTTCATGTCCTCAGAAGGGGATACCATCCCTACAATTTGCATCTGAATCAGGCAACAAATGACAACATTTTAGGCATTTTCATGATTCCCCATTATAGCCTATGGGTGAAACATCAAAACGCGTTGAAACAGCGAAAGTTTCAATGAAACAAAGTTGAACAGTGCTTTGAAACAAAACGAAATGACAATATGAACACTGTCCCTTTGAAATGGCAAAACGGACATCAAAACAAAACTATGGTATTTCGTACAGCCCTACCAGCAAGCAGGATCTAGTGTCGCAGGGAGAAGCAGGACCATGACTTACTGCCACAAACCCTGTGCTGCCACAGCCAGGTGCCCTCTGCACTGCCACCCACACTGCTGCCAGGTGGGCCGGGGAACCTTGCCATGACAGCAAGGGACTCCCAGTAGTGGTGGCATTGAGCTTTCCTGCCCCACCCTGTTCTGCACTGCCATGCTGGGTCCCGCCCACTGGGCTGCAGAGGCCTCAGGGGGACGGCAGCTGGTTATGGAGCTCCGAGTCCACAGCATGCGGCCCGCCCCAGCCCTCACCCCACGCACACATCTGGGGGGGGGAACATGCCCCCATGCCTCCCCCCAGAAGTGCACACAGCAGCAGGGAGCCAGCCCCACTCCCCCTGCTGCCTGGACAAGCAGCCCACAGCTCTGTCCTGCTCCCCATCTGAGCCCTACAGCTGCACATTCTGACACCAGGCCCCAAGTCCCATGCACTGCCTAACTCCCTCCCTCTTTCGCTATGGGGGCTTCAATTCCCACCCCCACCTGTGCCAGACTTACCTGCAGAAGCTCTGTAGGCTGCCTGGAAGCCATGTGCATGGGTGCATGTGCTCTTGCACATGATGCCCCCTGCCTGACCGCCTTCCCCCCACTTCCCCCAGCTCCTTGCAGGCTGGAACTTTGCAAGCCTGCAAAGGGAAACCCAACATTTCCTGTGTTTTTTGCCTGAGAAAATCCATGTTTTACCATGTTTTACCATGGCAAATGGAAAACCCGGATCCCTGCTTCTCACATACACAAATACAATATAAACAGGAACTAGAGATGATACTAGATGGAGGTGCCAAAGTGCACAGACAGTACTTGTCCAGTGACACTGGAAGGAGTGTGAAGAGGACAGTGCTTATCCACTCCTTTTAAAAGGAGTAGTGTAGACCAGTCCTGCCAACCAGCACAGAAAAGAGCTGGGCCATGTTCCTGTCCCCTCATCGCCTTGCCAATTTCTTTCAAAAGGTATTCCAGTGTTGGTGACCTCAACGCTTCCCTTACTCTTGTAGTCTAGAGCAGGTGTGGGTAATTATTTTGGCTAGAGGGCCGCTTAACAAGTTTTGGTGAACTGTTGAGGGGTACAAAGGTAGCTCCACCCTTTGACAGGTAGCCCACCCCCCTGGTTGCTATCTTGTGACCAGAAGTCCCACCCTTAACCCCTGACCTTTGTCCCCGGAAGTCCCTCCCCTTGTCCCTAGAAGTACTCCTTTTGGGAAGGGGAGATTGCAATCTTGGACCCAGAAAAAAAATTCAATTATGTACTAAAAATCAAACATCTATTATAGAATATTTTATTTCAAAAAATATTTTTGTCCCAATTTGTGTGTTTGACTAGTGTGTATAGAGGCAACTGCATAATAGCTCAAAATGAAGTCTTACTCTTATATATTGGGGGGGGCAGAGGGATGGAGGGAATATGGGTGAGTGGGGATGGGCTTTGTGAGGGTGGCTGTGTGTGTGAGAGGGAATATGTGGGGGTGTATGCATGTGTGAGTGGGGTTGAGTATGAGGTTCTGTGGGTGTAGATGGGTGGCATGAATGACTGGTGCTTCCTGAGACTGGGGGGACACCAAAGCAGCAAGTGGCAAGCAAGGACCACCTGCAGCTGCCAGCATCAGTGTTGGCAAGCAAGGACTGCCTAGAGCCACCGCTGCCTGCGTTGGTGGGGGGGGGGGGGCGGGTGCAGGTGGCAACTGCCCGCAGAAGCCAGCAGTGGTTTCAGCAGCAGCCAATCTCAGGGGGAGCACGTGCCCCCCTACACATTGCCTATGATGGGTGGGTATGGGGTTTGTGGGGGGTATGTGTGTGGGGGGATATGTGTGTGTGTGTGTGTGTGTGTGTGTGTGTGTGTGTGTGAGAGAGAGTAGGTGGGTATGGGGTTTGTGGAAGGCTGTGGGTGTGGGGGGTTGTGGGTTGCGTGCAGAGGAAAGGGTGTGTGTGTGTGTGTGTGTGTGTGTGTGTGTGTGTGTGTGTGTGTGTGTGTGTGTGTGTGTGTGTGTAAAGTAGGGTGTACACAAACATGCCCCCTCAGACATGCCCCCCCCCAATTACACACAGCCCCTGCTGCCAATGGCAGCAGCAGGTAGCAGGCCCTTAGGGCACTCATGGCTCACAGCAGGTGGAGCCCCCTGGTGGTGCACAGTCACAACAAGCCCCAGGATGGCACATGGCTGGGCTGCTGGCTCCATTACATGGTGCTCACATGCAGTTTCAGGATTCTCCACCTGAGTCTTGCACCACCAGGGGGTAGCCCCACATGATGAAGCCAATGGTGCAAGTAATGGGGTCCAGCAGGGAGAGGGGTAGAGCCAGCCCAGTTGCAAAGCACAAAGCTCCTCGCCATCCCGCATGACCTGAACATGGCAACGAGTGGGGCTGGGTCACTGGCTCCATCACATGGGGATCTCCCCATAGGCACACAGCTTAGGTGGAGTACCTGGGAACTGCATGCGAGCCCCAGGGAGCTCTATGCAACGGAGCCAGGCAGACCCTGTGCCCCCACTGGCCCAAGCTCTGTGCTCCTGCCACCCCACCCTAGGCCACTACTGGCCCTGGGCCTGGGGAGCTGGTGTGGGCCCCGCACTGCTGCTGCACTCCCGCCCACCACTGCTTCCCTCCCACTCCCCAAAAGCCACTGCTGCCACTATTTCTGCTCATCCACCACCACCACCACCCTTCCTTTGCCTGCTGCTGCTGCTTCCCTACCGGGGGGGGGGAGGGGTCAGGGCTATCCCGTGGGCAAGGGTGGGAACACAATATGCAGTGCCCTGAGGGAGTAAACAGGGCTCAGTCCCATACAAGTACAGAAGGAGCAGCCCAGGGTCGGGCTGGATACAGTGAAATGGTAGGCACCCGCCCTCAGGCTAGATGAAATCACCTAGTGGGCTAGATTCAGCCTGCAGGCTGTATTTTGCCCATCCCTAGTCTAGACACACAAGAAACAGGATCATGGCTGTCTATTCACAGGGGCCCAAAGGTAATTGACCTACACTGGATTGACTTCAATGGGTTCATTGACTTCAATGAATTTTGTAAGTGCTCAGCACTACTTAAAATCAGGTCATTTTCAATTATGTTTCTGAATACAGATTTAACTATAGACAGCCATTTTAAAATTCTGCTCGTCTGTTAGAGAGGTCAGTGGGGAGACTGCAACATCCTTCTGTCACACTCTAAAGTACTGCAAGTGTCTAACATCTGTGTTTAAGCTAAAGTTCTTTTTAACCAGTCAAGGTATTTCTCACATAACTCAAAACCAGTACTTTAAAAAGAAATGGGTTTACAAATAACAGAAGGTCTGGGCCATCACCACTGCTTACTGCAAACTTATTCCAAACAACTCTAAAGTAAAATATTTAAAGACCATTTCTAGGTTGGCTGTATTACCTGGCTTCTACCCCAGGTCTTGGTGGTGGTCTTCCTGGTGGTGGCCGAGGAAAGAACTGAGCTGAGCTTGAACTGGTGACTTGATCAGTAGTAGCCCAGGACACTGGCCGTGGAATCTTGCTTTTTCTGGACTGAGGGCTACTGGGTGACAAAGAGCCATCCTCACCTTGCTTGCCCATATGTGAGTCCAATGTCAGTCTAGAAAAAGAGGATAAGACTTCATCCTCAGAAAATGGTACAGGAGCAGCAGACACTTTTTCCTCCAGTGACTTATCAGAGGCACTTGAGAGGTCACCAAGGAAGGATTTAAGCTGTCTCTTTTCCACAAGTAGCCTGACCAAGTCTGTCTGATGTGCCTTCTTTAGGAGAAGTTTTTCCTTTGCTGACACAGGAGAAGTGGATTCTGATGTCGAGTCTATCTCTTGTGCTAAAACCGGTATGCGACTCTGCCTGAACACAAAGGGTGATCTAACTAAGTCTTTCTTGGACTGATGAGAACTCTCATTCTCTGAAATGCAATGAAATAGTTCTCCATTTTTGGGGGCATTTTTCTCTCTTTTGCCCTCCTGGTGCAAAAAAGTAGTAAGCGCCACTTGGTGGCATTTCAAGTCTTCAGCACTATCATTTTCCTCATTATCATGGAAACCATTTTCCTGCACTGCCACTATTTGTTTTCCTTCTCTGTCAGCAAAAGGGCCAATAACTCTTGATGGAACAACATCCACCCTTTCAGCTCCTGTTGATTTCAGAACTTCAAGGTCTGCATCTTGATTTGGCACCAAGCAAGAAGTCCTTGGCTTTGATTCTTCATCAGGTTCAGCAGTGGCTGGAGGTTCCTCCTCTACAGATTTTGAGTTTCCTAGTGGAGGAGAATTCTGCCCTTTGCTTAGTATTTCAATGGCATCCTCAGAAATGATGGGAAGCCTTTCTTCTTCAGATTTTACAGGGAGATGTTCAGGGTCTTCCTCTTTGTGCCTCCTGCTATTTTGTTCAAGTACATCCTTTTGGCCATATTCTATGAATTTGACACATTCTGTGACATGTTCTTTTCTCACAAGCCCCTCCTGGCTGATATGGTCTAACTGAAGCACCAGATCTGGTCTGCTGGCACTATTTGGAAGTGCACTGTCTGTCACTATCAATCCAAGAAAATTCTCCTTAGGAGAAGAAAGTTCCACAGTGTGTTCCATAGGCTGACTGTCCCGGTTTCTCTTCTCTAGCTGGTGGCCATAATGAAAGCTCTCAGAAGCAGACTGGGTGGATGCCACTGAAGGCCTGAGTATGGTTATCTATAATAGAAAATTAAAGGAAAAAGATGAAAAGCTGAGGAATACCATGTTATCTAGATTACATTTGTTAGAATACAGTGCATGTTCAAAGTTTTCCTGTTTCTGCCAATCATCATGTTCAAATAACAGAATAAAATTAGCTAATTTCATAAACAGCATTTCATAAAAAGAATTAGCAAATAATAACCTCCACTACCTTGGGACAAAATGTGTGGTGTCTCCCTTGTGAAAACAAAAATGATCTCTGTCAAAAAAGGTGACCATCATCAAGAATCCTGCCAGAGAATAGTTTATTCCTGAAGCTGGTTCTTAAGTTTTATATTTTATTTTCACAATATTGTGCATATTTTTTGGGGGAAGTTTTAGGCATTAAATTCACATTAAAAGTAAAATTGTCAGAAGTGCACACTACTGTAAAAACTGTCAAACTGTGCAGTCAGGAATGAAAGAAGAGGAAATTTGATGACTGCAACTTGATGATGGCCACAAAATCCTCCTGGATTCTTTGCTGTGGGAAGGGGAAACTGATTGCAGCCACTTTCACTGCTGCCATGGAATCTGCAGTGTTATACAACGGGTGCCACTGGAACTTGCTGCAGTAAAAGTTCTCTACAGAGCTCAATGTGCTTTTAGAGTATCAAACAGAATGATACCATTGGTTCATAAAATCAGACTCAACTGTTAGGTCCTGGGGACAAATAACTCAGTTAATACTAGCTATAGTAAATCTACTTCTGTGAGCGCCAAAAAGACACTGGGAGCTGACAGCAACATGAACAATCCTGGAAAAACTATATATAACAGCTGTACTGAGATTCATTCTTTTTGTTAATTTTTAACAATATCATGTAAGCAGGGACTTCTATCGCTATAGGCTCATGTTTGCCTTCAAGCACAACATTCAGCTGACACAAGTAATTTACAGAAACACCACAAGAAACATTAGCCATATTGCGTCACAAAACTGAAGTTACAGAAACTGATGTTATTTGTGTTAAGGAAAAAATAGCCACATCATTCTGTGATTTATTACACTGCTTTTCTTAAGCCCCTAAAATTTAAGGTTATCAATCCATATTTAAATCTTAGGCTATGGGATGTGGTTCAAAAAAAGCTAAAGAGAGGTAGCCAGCTGTGTTAGTTTGAAATCAGGCAGAAGGTGGGATAAATTTGCACCTTTAAAGACCAGCTAAATCAGAAATGTATAGTATAAGCTTTTGAAAGCGGATGGCTTGCTTCATCAGATGCTGTGAAGGGACCGCAGGAAGTAGAGCTACCAAACAGAAAGCAGCCCTACTCTTTGTATTCTAATCATTAATTCAAATTCCCTACCTTTGTATTCTAATCACAGCTTTCTATTTAGCAGCTCTGCCTCCTGCAGCCCCTTCACAGCATCTGATGAAGTAGCCCTCTGCTTATGAAATTTACGCTATACATCTTTGACTTAGTCTACAAAAGTGCAAATCTACTCTGCCTTCTGTTAGTCACCTAGTAACAGGACTTTACACTTGCGAAGCTGGTCTTAGTGCACCACTGCTTTGTGAAGGTAAGATTTTAGTAGAAAGGATGAACATCTCTTCTCCTCCTGCTGAGGTACAAAAAATTGAATTTTCACTGGGTGTAGAAGGAGAAAGTGAAGAAATAACTAGAAAGGAGGAAGGTAGCTGAAATCCCAAGCTGTTCCAACTGGGAATGACTATGCAGTAGCTTTTTCCACTTAGGGCCTTGTTACACCTTATCCTGTGAGCTGCACAGACATTGATAGGTGTTAGAGCTAGCTCGAATTTGGAGCAGTTGCACTTCAGGCCAGCAGGAGCCTGGAGGGCTGAAAGGTAAGAATCTTTCTCCCCAGCCCCACCCCTCCCCCCAACAACCCCATTCCAGGCTTCCCCTTCACCCCCTACCCCCTAGGGATCCCTCCCTGCTTCCTGTCTCCCATGGCCCCTGTAGCATTACTTACTTGTGGCTGCCTGCACTGTCAGTACCAAGGGAACAGGCAGGGAAGGGTTAACCTGCCTGTCTGCCCGCTGCTTCTGTTGTTGCTATTTTAATACATTGGGATTTGGAATTGCAGTGTGGTGGGGGTCCTGGTTGTGCCTCCTGGGGTCTCTGGGAGGTGGGAGCAGTAAGGAAGGCATTTTGGGGGGAAATACTGACCCTGCCCTGGGAAGGAAACCCCAGCTCATGGGGACCCTATCTGGCCCCCTACCTTGTTCCCTGAGCCTCTAGACCCTACTCCTGGGCCTGTCCATGTCCTGCAACCTGGCTAGCTGGCATGTGCTCTGCAGGCTGACTGCATGTGGTTGCACCTGGGATGGGTGGAGGAGTTGGCTTGATGCCAGCACGCCATGGTCCTAGGCAGTAAAGTTCAGGGGTGGAAAGTCTGTCCACACAACAGGAGGATTGGAGAGAAGACACTGCATACTAGGATTTTGAAGGACTGCAACTTGGGTGGTTCACCTGTGGGGAGTGGCCACACATTAATGGAACATGAACTGTATAACACAGATGAAAGACGCACCTCCCTGGAATGGCATGACTAAGTCATCTAAAGTGTGCTTAAAACTAGTTTCAGGTGTTAATATGTGGACAATTCAGGGATTAAGAGCTCCAAGAGCTGCTTTAAATTAATGTGCAACAAAGCCCCTAGGTGTCTAGAATCCTTGGCAGCAAAAGGTATTCTCATTTACCTGCTAGTTTGCTTTCAGTGACTGGATCAATACAGTATGGTCCCCATTACTCTCCTGTTCACTGAATCAGAATGGCATGTTGAAAACCAATCAAATTGAAAAGTGTTTACATCTTCAAGGGTACAGTCCTCTTCTTTCTAATTTCAGTCTGATTCATTTATCTTAAGGAAACTTTACCTTCATTTTAAGTGGTAGTCTCTATCTCACTTCAGGATTCAAGGAAAAATTCAAATGTTTTCTGAGGTCTTATATGTACTATATTGACCCAGTCATCAAAAACAAAGATAAAGTAAGCATTGAAAATTTTTATGACTGGTCTACTACTGCACAGATCCTGGGTTTTAATCAGAAATAACCTAAGAAACATTCAGAGCATTAAGAGAAATGTACAAGAATGGAGGAAAATGGGATGTTACATTCCAGGAAAACAGGACCAAGAAATGGGACAACTTTCCAACTTCCTATTCCCCTTTAATTGATCTCCCTAATGAATCACATCTCTAAGTACTCCTTTTCTTAAAGTTTAAAACACACCATTCCTAATGTCCATAAGCCACTTTGCCTCATGGATTGTAATTTAATACTAATGATATGGAGGATCTCTATAGGATACTATAGAAACAAAGCTACCCTTCTCCATGCATGAAGCCCTAGTTCCCTATGGTTCCAGGAATTGATACCTGTATCTTTTAAGAATTCAGGGGCTAAATGTTGTGAAAACCTTACAGAAATCTGAAACCTTCCAGTCCTATGTCATGCTCATAAAACAGACTATACCAACTAAGAGATTTTGGACAACAGGCTGCTTTGTGAGATAAGAGAATGATTTGGTCCACCTCATCCGAAACCCTAATGTTTCAGAAGTTCTCAGTCAAAAGACAGGCTGAGAAATTTCAGGAATCTGATTCTTGATGAAATGCTTGTCCTTATTATAGCAGGTCTTGAAGACAAGAGAATAAGGAAATGACCCAGATGAGAGATACAATTAGGAGGTCAGCAGAGTAGGATCTATATGATCTCACCAATGTTGGGTACTGTTAAGTGCTACTTTTTATTTTTTCTAGCCTATCTTCCAAACAAAGACAAGAAGAAAAAAATCATAAACAAATCTGTTAATCCATGTAATGGAAAATGTGCTGTACTCCAAATGCCCTGGTTCTGGACAACTGACAGACTACTGCATCTACATTTTTTTTTCTTGTTGATAGATTTATAGAGATGATCCCCATTGTTTAGAAAGTTCGCAAAATATTTCTGTGTGAAGTATCTAATCTCTTGGCAATACTTCTGATATGATGTGCCAGTGTGCTTGGCAATTCAAGTCATATGAGATTCAGAGAGCTTTTACTAAGTTCTCTTCCACTTACCTGAAGAGAAGAAGAGACTTGGGCTGTTGGTGTCTGTGAGGGGGGGGCAGAAGCCCCCCTCCCAACATGTCCCGGGATCCTGCCTGACGAGCCCCGATACTCACCACAGGCACTGGGACGAGCAGCAGCTGCGAGAACACACCGACGCAGACTCGGTCGTTCCACACCTGCCTGAGCCTGCAGATCGGTGAGCCCCGGGGACAAGGCCTAAAAGCAGCACAGACTGCTCAAAAGGCAGGTGGGAGGGAGCAGAGAACACCGCCAGGGAGAGAAAGGTGGCAGAACCAAGCAGGGAGAGGCAGAGCGCTGGTGGGGAGAGGCAGGCGGCGGAGCCGGGTAGGAGCAGTGGACCTGGTCACAGGGCAAGAAGCCCCAGCATCCACCAGGAAACCCTGGTGAGGAAAACCACAGGTCAAAGCTCAGGGAGCCAAAGTTGTCTGGAGGGGCATGGCAGGGAGAAGGAGGGCGTCCCTGCCATTGTGAGTGAAGACCTGGCTGCACTGGAGCATTCAGGAACCCTGGTGGGGAAGGGCGGCAAGCAATGACAAGACCCAGCGGGCAGCTGGATGAAGAGGAAGAAGCAGATGGCGACTGACCCTGAGCCCAGTGGGGAAAAGGTGACCTCCACCAGGTGGTGGAAGCAGGAGTGATCAACTCCTAGCCTGCTGGTCCCTGCGAAAAGTAACCAGAGGGACAGACGAAGGTTCATTCGCCAATCCCAGGGTGGTAAAGGGGTCCTGGGGAGCCAGAATCCCATTATGCTTCTTCAGCAGATGCCAAATGCCTTTGCCTTGAGCAAAGAAACTTCTAAGTTATCGTTACCCCAGCCAGGGAATGTTTTAGTTATCCAGAGCAACTGACGGCCAGATATACCCGGCCCCACTCAGGCGGGCCTCATGAGTGAGAAATGATTGTCCCGGGGAAGATTACACAGAGCAAAGCCCTCCCAGGCCGTGGATGTGGTAAGGGTGGGGTAAAGGGGAGGTTTGGAGCCCCACGAAGAAAGACCAGGATCACGACCTCTCTGGGACCGCTGACAGGGATCTGCCTCCCCATCTATCAACATCCAAGTCATGGCAGGCGAGTAGGGCCAGCGCTCAGAACCTTCTCGGTGGCCCTAGGGTGCAGTCTTACCCTGACGTCGCTGGGGAGGAAGGTGCCAACCAGGAAGGGGCTGAAGCCTGACAACACCTACCAGCAATAGGGTCCCAGTCAATTTTGAGAGAGAACTACTAGAGGTGCACCGATACATCGGTCCCATATCAGATAGACACTGATATAAGAAAAACTGACAGTACAGGCAATCAGCCTTTTTTTGGCTGTGGCCAATTATGTTGCCAAAAAATGCCCCATGCACGCACGCAGCTGAGTCCAGCTGGTAAGTCTCTTATGAGGAAAGGGGAGGTGGGGGGGAGGGTGCAGATTGAGACCCCCACCGTAAGGGAGGGAGTGGGCCTGGGGTAGGGGCAGGGGGCTGGGCTGGGCTACGCTCAGGGCAAGTAACAGTGGTGCTAGGAGAGGGGCTGTGGGAGGGGGGCTGCAGCCACCCCAAAATTTGTCATAGCCCCCAAACCCTCCCTTTCGAGCACCACCACTGCCTGCCCCGAGCACAGTCCCAGCCCAAAACCCCCACTGGGAAAATCCGTCACCGCCCCAGCCTGCAACAGCAGTCTGCCCTCGCCTCATGCACAGATCCAGGGCCAGATATCCCATGCCCTCCCAGGATGTGTGCAGCAATGGGAGCCACCCCCACACCCACCAGACGAGTCACTTGTGCCTCTGTCCCACACTTCACCCTGGCTGCTGCCCCAGTCCCAGCCCACAGTGGCAGGCCACCCTCACCCCATGCACAGATCTGGGGGCAACTGCATGTCAGAAATCAGATCAGTATCAGCCAATATGGCTCCTTAAAAATCAGCCATCGGTACTGGCCCAAAAAATCTCTGTTGGTGCACCCCAAGTAAGTACTCTTATGCTGGTTTAACGAAGACATTCTTCCTCCTTCTAAAGTTCCAGAAAGCCAGCAGGCACTCTTAAGCTCAAATACGTTTATGTGGAGACAATTCTCTCTGCTTGACCATGCTCTCTCATCTGGCTGGGTTCTCCTGTGCATGTATCAGCCTGTCAGGCTAAGTTAGCTGTGATGTGAAGCTTGTTTATTTCTTGAAATGAGATGCTTTTCAATAGATTTGTGCAGTTGGGGCACCTGAGAAGAAAGAGATTCATGTCCCTTTTTTTTCCCTTGTTAGATAGTCTAGATTTCCACTAGACCCAGGAGGTAGGAATTGCCAGGTGCAGAACCCTGTAGTGGGCACATAGGAGCAATGCATATGATATTGAAAAAAAAAGAGAGGACGGCTTTCTGGGTCACTGACCCAGACCACAAAATGAAAACTGCTGACAATTCTAGAGTTTCACAATTCTTTCTTTGAATGGGAATATCCCTTCCTTCACAAGGCAGGTAGAATACCTTCTTATTATTCACCATAAACACCAGGGACTCAAAAATGCCCAGTGCATCTCATTTGCCAGCCTCAGCACTCAATCTTGACAATTAATCAATAGAAGTGATAATTTAAAGGAGACGCTTAAGCAAAGTTCTTTTTTTGCAAGGGCTGCTGCAACTTCAGATGTGGCTTTGAAAAAACCCAAAGCAACTGAGGCCAGGCTAGAAGGAAAGACAATATTTAAAAAGTTGGTTATCTAAGGTAAATAATAGATCTATGAGGCTATAAGGATGCGGGAGACATCCTTATAAGACTCTTTAAAGATCAAAGAAGTAGCAACACCTTTACTCTTTGGTAGTCAGGGCAAAATTAATAGTTTGCATCTTGAATTTTTGATTTCACTGGGACCCAGGAAAATTTTTCCACTAAGCTCTTCTTTGGATTACAAAAGATCTGAAGAAAAACTCATGAAAATATTTTTTCCATGGCACTAAGATGCTGGCTCCAATCCCCAAGAGATGGAACATCTTCTAAAGAAAATCTTCCCTGTTGGCTGAAGAAAGAGGAAAATGATGTGCTACTACCCTAGGAAGAGAAGGAAACTGCAGGGATTTGAGAAAATAAATGAGACAGATTATTACTGGATGAAGAAATTCCTTCCCACAGGCCCAAATCCTTCCACTTCTCTGTCCAACACTAACCCACAATAACAGGCCACCTTTGGGGTGATAAAAAGTTAGCCAAATGATTTATTACAACTTCTTTTCTCAGACCATGAAGATGAATTTGGGTTTCTTTGATCTTGATGGGAGATTTCCAGATAAAAAGTAGTCACTTATCTATGACCTGGACCCAGCCTTTTTCTAAGCATGCAAGTTTGGGGTTTCATGTGATCATAAATTCAAAAAGGATGTGGAGAAGCTTGAGAGAGTCCAGAGGAGAGCCACGCGCATGATCAGAGGTCAGGAAAACAGACCTTACGACGACAGGCTGAGAGCCATGGGACTCTTTAGCCTGGAAAAGCGCAGGCTCAGGGGTGATCTGATGGTCACCTATAAGTTTATCAAGGGTGACCACCAGGATCTGGGGGAACGTCTGTTCACCAGAGCACCCCAAGCGATAACGAGGTCGAACGGTCACAAACTCCTGCAAGACCGTTTCAGGCTGGACATAAGGAAGAATTTCTTTCCTGTCCGAGCCCCAAGGTCTAGAACAGTCTGCCAGCGGAGGTGGTTCAAGCACCTACATTGAACGCCTTCAACAGTAAATTGGATGCTTATCTTGCTGGGATCCTATGACCCCAGCTGACTTCCTGCCCTTTGGGCAGGGGGCTGGACTCGATGATCTCCCGAGGTCCCTTCCAGCCCTGATGTCTATGTCTATGAAATAATGCAGTGAAGAAATGACATCCTAAGCTGCTATCTCACCCATGATTTTTATAGTCACTAATTCCATCATACTTCCTCATGATTGCTTTCATTCTTCATGCCCAATTGAGATGGAGACTCAGTAATGTAACCAAAAGGATGCTCAAGCCAACACCTTGGCCTCTGAAAAGCTGGAATCTACTGAGAGGTAGGTGACTGGAGCACTTCTTAGAGTGAGCACAAGAACAGCAGCTGCCACTGCAGCCAGCCCAGCTCCAGCCACTGCCCCTGGGTACAGACCCTTTTGGGACTGACTTCCAAAAAAGGATTCTGGATTCTGCTGGAAGGCCAATGGACAGGGACTACTACAGATCATATGTTTACTACCACACTTTATTCACTGCTTCTAAATATAGATTTTATAGAATATCTAATAATTTCCAGTAGAAAATTAAATTAGATCATCAAGGAAAGTCCTTCATAATTCACACCTCCTTATTCTGCCTTTCCAATTAACTAGTAACTAAAGTAAAAAAAGACACCGGAAATTATAAATATTTTAAAATCCATCACACAGAGGCTAGGCTTATATTATACATATTATATTAAAATATTTTTTATATTTTTAAATGCAAAACACTGTTGCTAATTTGCCTAACAGTCATTCTCTAGCATCACTACTTAAAATGCAGCTGAAATAGTCAGGACTCCAACACACTATGGTAACATAACTAATAAATAATAATTTAATAATTTTGAGACAACCTGATCATTGTTCCAACTACAGAGTATGAGAAATACACTTTTCTTCTTAGCTGAGGGATAGGTTTTGTTATATTTTGTTATATTTAAATTCTCTCTCTGAAGCTAAGAACTCTATTAATTCCTGCTCCAACAAAGAAAATGTCTGTAATTTTCAGAAACTTATTAATAAAACTGAAGATAAAATTACTTTAGAAAAGCTTTGAATTTTCATTTTCAAAGCTACTATTAAAGCTATTATTTCAGAGCTCATTATTAAAGACTGGTACTTTTCCAGCTTAGATATCTTTTTTGAAAGATAAAAATATTTTGTCCTATTTTTTTAAACCAGTGGTCTTCAACCTATGGTCTGTGGACCCCTGGAGGTTTGCAGGCTATGTCTAAGGGCTCTGCAAAAGATGACTGTGATCAATCAAAAGTTAGTTTTCTTTTTAACCCTCCCTCTGCTACACACAAATATTTAAGTTTTACAATTTGCAGAAAGATATAAAGGTTTGCAGGAATACACTCCTCCTACTCCAGTACTAAGTTACTTTTTGGCCAAGTCCATAAACACAGGGAAGTAGTTAGCTGCTTTAGTCTGAAGTCAGGCAGAAAGCAGGGTAGATTTGCACCTTATAGACTAACTAAATCAGAGGTGTATAAGCTTTGGTAAGCAGAATCTTACTTCATCAAATGCTATGAAGGAACTGCAGAAAATGGAGATTAGAATACAAATTGTATGGAAGGGGAAAGAAAAAGAAGACGGTACTGCTGAAAGGGGCAAGAAGGGTAGGAGACAAAAAAACAAAGCAGTTAATCCACTGAGGGACACAGAGGTTAATAAAGCTAATCCAGGTAACAGGATAAGAATCTGTAGTCTTGGTTTAGACTATTCTTAACACAATCTAGTCTGTGAATGACTTTTTGTTCCGTTCATTTCAAATCCATACAAGATGCTGGGTGTGTTGGTGAAGTGTTTGAATACTTTGGAGGCCCACCTGTGATATAATGTGGCTTTGTCTCTATAGACAGGACCTAAAATAGATGCAGAGCACAACTCCTTCACACAGCTACAATATGATTTGGTCTCATCCATTTAGGTAAAGTCCATTTATATTATGATACAGCTGGTTATGAAAAGTGTTTAAAGCTTCATACCTAAAGAGAGATCTACATGGCAAATTTACTATGTCTGGCAGTGGCACCCTGAAACATATCAAGCTGCTTTGTGTAGGTTCCCTCCTAAGCTGGAAGCATGATAGCCCCATACACTCCTTCCAACACAAAAAGGAGTCCATGCAGAGCAGTGTAGTAACTTTATAGTATAGACATGTCCCCTGTCAAATTACTTTGATTGCAACCTCTTCTGGGCCACATTTACATAGTATTTTGCATAACTGGACTCTAAACCTGTTTAAGTTCTAGGCTGATAATCTAAACATTAGTTTTGTAGTGTGAAAAAATAGGGTTTAAGTAATCTTGGAGTGTGCTAGAGGCACTCATCATTGCCAAGAGCTGGTCAGTAGTTTTGTCTTGACATTTTGGTCATTTGGGAAATAGAGTCTAATTCTATTACAAATATTACGTGCCTAGAAGTGAACACAGGTGCTTAAATATAATCCTATTTCATGCTGTTCAAGTCCCTGAAAAAATGCTAACATGCCTATTTTTGTAACATGCCGATAGCTTAGCCATAAGATACAATCATAAATGCAACAAACAAAAGGAGGACCTTTCTACCTTTTCTGCTGTTTTTCATGGACCTGAACAGGATGAAATAGGCTCACATTTTGGCACCTAAGAGATGGAGTAGGACCAGGCTGCAAATGTGCTCATGTCTAAGAAAAAAGCAGCATCCCTATGCACTATCCTTTTCCTTAACTTGAAATTGAGTCAATTTGCAAAAATAAATTCAGTGTGCTTTAAGACACTATACACCTACATCTATTTTTTGTTTCACCCCTACTTTTACCTGTTTTAATGATTTCTCTCTCCTACAGTCATTTGAAAAACCCATACAACCAACAAGATGAAAAAACTGACCACATAGAAAATACTCATAAATTCACAAAATAAACTGAATATAAAGCAAGTTTTATGCAACCTTTCCAGTTTTAATGATCCAAGGTGCTATTTGTAAGACAAAATATTTTCAGACAGTCCTTGACACCTTTGCTGAGGCTGCCAACAAGTGTACCAATTAGTGCCAAATGTAATACTGGTTTTGTGATGCGTTTGGCTACTAAACATTGGACCATAACTGCTTACTAATTTCATGTAGGCAATTAAGGAAATAGCTATGTAACAGCAACAATTTGGACTACCAAAGTGAGTCAGCTATCTAGAGCTGAAATGCTCCATATAGCATTTCGATTCCCTAAGCCAGCATTTCAGTACTTCCAGTATATATAATGAATTTATGGAGCAAATAATATGTATCATATGAAAGTTGTTTTGAAAATAATTTGGAGATTGGCATTAAAAACGAACTATAAGAAAAAGAACTGAGGATATTAGGGAGGGATGGGAACAGACATGCCATACAGGTGTGGGCTTTTGCTCTCTTAGATTCTGAGATCCTTGAAGTGCTGTGTATTTAAGGAGCTATAAACATCAATGGTAAAATCATTTATTTTTACAGTGTTTATTCTTCTGGCTTTACTGTAACTCTGAACACAAGGATGTTTCATCCATTCAGAAAGCTAGTGATGGCTGGGCCCAAATACTCTTACTATTGCTCACTGACTGTATGGACCTTCATTATGGATCTTGTGCTATCATTAAAGGAAGGTGCAAGGTGAAGAAAGGACATGAAGAACTTGCCACTAAAGATGGATGCTTTTTCTGCAGGTAATGTACTATTTAAAAAATATCACAGGCTCACATTAACTGTCTTGTTGCCCTTAATTGTTTCTTCATTAATTTACAACTTGAAGCTTCCACCCTAGCAAAGCTAATCTAATGTGCTATAATTCTTCATTTTTCATTGCACCAAAGACAGATGTGATGAAATTCCCTGTAGAGCTTCTATTTCTTCATAAAACATAAAATACCAGCAAGCCCTGCAGCATCACAACAGTTGAACATGCCAAGCAACTGTAAGTATCGTTTGGACATATCAGGCAAGCACAAGAACTCTACTGTACAGACCTGTATGCATCTGAAGAAAAGTGTATTGGCTAAACTTTTATAAAAAAGGATACCATGAATCCAGCTAATTGAAGAAATTAAGTAATTACTGGTATATGTCATCTTTGGGTCTTCCTGTCTAATTTTGTGGTTTTAAAATCACATTTTGCTATTTTGAGAATTTCTTTTGTTGGATGAAAGATTCAGACAAATAAAGGCTGGCAAAGGAAATGATGAAACTGTTATTAGTCACCTCACCACTAATGGCCAGACTTCAGAAGTGCCTAGTGGTAATTACTGAAAACAAAGAAAGATTCTAGTTACTAAGTTTGTTATTTTTTTAACCCACCCATCATCATTGTCAAATTCACAGAATAAATACATTAATAAGAACATTTCTTTTCCTATATTTTTATGTTGAGTGGTAGCAGATAATAGATTTAAAAAAAAAAAAAATCAAACAATTTAAAGAAAGGAGCTAGCAGAATTTCAGTGCACTTTTCTAAATCTACATTTCTGTTACAAACTATTTCATCAGCTGTGAGCTACACTAAATCCCTGAAATTTCTACCATCATTAAACCTGCTCTTCTCTATTCAGGGAAACATATTAGTAACTTCTGGGGAAAGCCTTGCTTAAACAATTCTGACTGCCTCTAATCTAAGTACAGAAGGGGAGAGGGGGAAGAAGAATCCTGTACAGATTGAAATCAGAACCTTTTTAGCTATACATCAGTTTAACCATGATTGCGATCATCAGGGTTGTAACAGAGTTTCCCTAAACCAAAATATAAGGGCTTCCCTTCCTCCTCTATTCGAGAACCGTATTAGACAGCTACTTGATTGGATCATAGGAAAGTAGGGCTGGAAGGGACCTCATGAGGTCATCTACTCCAATCCCAAACTCTGGACAAGATCACCCCTGCCTAAACCATCCTACACAACCTGCGTCTGTCTAACAAAAGGATGCTCAACCCTTGACCTGTGGACCAGATCCAGCCCCCGGTGTGTGTAATCTATCCCGTGGGGAACCTCACTGGCTGTGTTCCTGTGTGCTAGATTCAGCACACAGGCAGCACGGGGCCTGATCCCAGCACATGGAAGCCAGGTGTGAGCAGCACAAAGCCCCTGAGCCCAATCCTGATCAAGTCAAGTGGTGCTGGGCCTCCAAAGCCCAATCCCAGATGGGTGGAGGCAGCACATCATACACAAAAATATTAACTGCTGTGTGACAAAGCAGCTGATTTTAAAAAATACAGTATATATAAAAAGCATCATCAATCTAACACAACAACCAAATGCTGAAACATTGAGTTACAGCTCCATAACCCTCACCTGGCAGTGAAAGGGAACAAAAATTTCCTTTCCTGATTTCACAACCAATTAATCATTTACTGTGGAGTGCTCTGGATGTAAATTCTGCGAAACAGTTCCACAATTTCTGCAGTTTATTAATTATGAATGATGCACCAAACTGTTAATTACACAATAGGAAATGTACAGAAATATATTCAGCACTACTATTTATATAGAATTAAATTATATATAACCTTTTTTTAAATTAATTTTTAATATTTAATTGAAGGAAACCTCCATTTTTCTGTGTTTATGAAAATTTCCACTTGCTACAGAAGCAAACGTGATTGCACCATGATATCAAAAAACCTTGCAAAAAATTAAGGCTCAGTGGGTGCATCTATACGAGATGCTACTGCACAGTTGTTACTGTGCATTTATTTAGTACTTTATTAGCAAGTACTAAATAAACACGCAGTAACAAAAGTTACTGTGCAGTAGTACCATCGAATGTCTTTTAGGTGATACTACTGCACAGTAGCCTAATAATACTGCACAGTAGTATATTAGCACCATCCATGCTGTGATGCACTACTGCGCAGTATTTTTCAGCTACTGAGCAGTCAGTGTCTCATGTAGACACTCCCAGTGACCTTGAAAGTACATGGGACCCTGTTTAGCAGAATGAACTAAGGTCTTACGAGCTTGTAGTGTGCACTACATTTGAAAAAGCAGAAGATAAATTCTCATGGATTAGAAATGTCAAACTGCTGTTGGAAAAGTAATATACAATTTGCATATCAGGTGTCAGGTACTCATCACTGACCCCAGGGACCAACCTACCTGCTTTGAATAATGTAAACAATTTGTTAGATGAACCCACAATTCTTAATATTTTTGACAGAAAAAATGAAACTAAACTATTTTGCACAGATTTTAAAAAATTAAACCATTTTGCATTCTGGGATAAAAAAGCAACCCCAAGAAACGTCCAACTATTAATGACATTTTTTTCTCCCTTGTAAACATTTCAGTCATTGTGGGGTCACGAGATTCACAATTACTGAGATCACAAAGCTGTTACTTTCAAACTGGTTCCACATTCACCCATTTCTGTGAAGCTGGGAAGAGGAACTAGGATGCTATATGGAAATGAAAAACTGCCTGGTGCTATAGAGAATCCACTGATTACTAGAGCCAGTCATACATATACCTACTGCATTATTTGTCTGTTATCACCAGCCACTGCTCCTATTAAATTACTGAGAAAAGCTGCTGTTGAGAAAAAATATTTTAAAAGAATCAATATATCTGTCTATGTTTTATAGAAAAATAAGCCTTTCAGAAAGAAAAATAATAATAAATATGCAGGAAACAGACAACAATGTAGAAATCATTTTTATAGTATGGATGAAACGGTTATGGTGTAATGGTGAAAGATGAGTTGTTTGGATCTGTATGTAATAAATGGTATGTCGCACTGCTTTAGCAGTCACTGCAAGCTGAAGTTGCTTAGCAAATCTCAGATAACATACTTGTGACCACTAAACAAACCATGATGAACATAGACTGTGATTCTGAACCTTCATCTCTTTCCCACTGCACAGACAAACTGGAAAATGTAGACACAGTATAGAACAGTGAAGACGCTACTCTTCTGAGCAATGTTACCATTGACAGTTCTCATCAATTATTCCCAACACTATTTTATGTACTGTAACAGTACAGGTTACCAGATAGGTCAAGTATTCTAAATGATCTCAAAAAAAGTTGGACACATTGGTGGCCCTGACCCTATTTTTCTCCTTACTAAAAGTCCTCAGATAGTCCAAATTGAACATTTCTCCCTCACCCCAAAATATATCTGATTCTCATTTGTGAGACCATCTTCCCAGAAAGAGACTTCTTAACCTAAGCTCTGAAGTCACAAATACACTCCCTGGGTTTACTGTCCTATGTTTTCACATTTCAAATTCCTTTAAAGAACCTAAAGCTATCCTCACCCACTCCATCATGATATCTCAAACAAATCCCAAATGTTTTTGCCTTTATCATCTTCAGATGGAACATCCATTAGGTCTAACTGTTCTGTGCTCTGAAAATCTAACAAATATTTCTGACAAACGTTTACCTCTTCTGGTAGGCTCACTTATCTTTCTCACAAAATGGCTACTCCTACAACAGATTACTCTCAAAATACGCTTTTCTCCAGTGGCTGTTTGTCAGAACATTCTGTTATTGTGCTATGTCAAGCAACTAAGAAGCTTACAACTTTGAAAATGACTGATACAGTGCAGTAGCTTTTATGAAGATGAAGACTTATTCACCTGCTGCAGTTGTGCTTTTGAGATGCGAATGACAGGGGGAAACTTGTTGCCACTGGGAATGACAGGAAGTTGCCTACGGCCAGCTGAGCAGGAAGAGGAAGACTGACCCTCTGCTGTTTGACTCCTGGGTAACCCAGTCTCTTTCTTAGAGTCCAAGTGGGTAGACAGAAAGGCTATAGGGCTCAGGGTGCGGAAGATGGGACTTGAAATTCTTGGAGTAGAGAAATGCAGCATATGAGATGAGTTGAGCTGTGAGAACAACATGGTGAGGAAAAAAGTGAGTTTTTCAAATATATATATTTTTAACAGTTTCTTTTTGACCTACTGCCTATGGCAGTTCTATAACCAAAGTCTTATAGAAACAGGCTTACAACTATCTTAAGCTAAAAGTTGATAGGGTATCTAAGTAGTATCTAAAATCTGATTCCTCCATATTTTCCATCCATTAAAAAAAGCAATAGCGTAAAATGAAATGAGCACTCTTATTCATTTTCCTAACTTCACTTATCCATCCAACAAGAATCCCTACAGGTATGTCTATATAGTAAGCAAAGAAACTGTTGAAATGGTATTAATTGTGTGGAATGGTTGTCTGTCCTACTTACCCTTGTAAATGTTTTGCATAGCCACATAGCAACACTGGGGGCTTTTTGTTTGCTTCTTTTTTAAGAGGAAAAACACAGGCAACATCCTATACAGATTTACACATCTCCACACACAATATCTTTTATATCTATAGTTACATCAACATGCCATGGGAAGGCTCAAACACTTAGTTCATAGGCTCACATACTGAACCTAAGACAGACTCATGGGAAACGTCTAAATTATGGAAGCAAGAAGACAAACTGAGCTGGTAAAGCTAGAAGGAATGCTGCCTTCCTACACTGTCTGGATAGAACCTAAAGGCTTCATTCCAAATGCTGCAACAGGAAGGAAACATTTCCAAGTCACCCAGCTACTACCAAATGAAAACAAAATATTGGAAAGCCTTAGGAAGGCTACTAAGTGTGGATTAAATTAATGTACAGGAATGGTACAGTCAAAGAGAGGTGCACCAATATGCCCCCCCCATGCTTCCCCAGGGGTGTGAGCAGTCACCCCCTGCACTCCCTCCCTGCCCCCCCCACCGGGACGAGCTGCCCACGGCACCATCCCACACCCTGGCCCGGCCTGGTCAGTGCCTGCCCCACCTCAGCCCCATTCCTTCCCTCACCATGGGGTCCTCAATCTGCACCTCCACCCCCCCCAAGACTTACCGGCCCAATCCTGCTCTCCATACTACTGGGCTGTATATAGGCAAATCAGATCAGTATCGGCCAATATGGCTGATTAATAATCAGACATCAGTATTGACCAAAAAAATCTTTTGGAAGTCAAAGCCTTCAAGCTAACAGTTTTAGGGAACAGAGTTTTTCACTTAGGTCAGGGCTGCCCAATTTCTGTATGGCTGAAGACTATGTGCCCCAGGCCCCATGATGTGCACCCCCTTCCCCCCTCTCTGCTACACAAGCTGTCCTGATGCATGAGACTGTAAAGTCCCTTTGCTGTGTAGACTCCCCCGGCTCCTGTCACCTCGGCCTCAGGGCTCAGGATAGAAATCAAACCTCAGAGGAGGAAGTGACAGGGGGACCCAGAGACCTCAGCAGCAGAAGGAGCAGTAATCAGGCAGGAGTCTACAGCCCATGAAGTAATCCTTCACTGGCCACATATTGGACAATCCTGACTTGGATTAATCAGACCACTCAAATCTATAGCTGCTAGGTATACATCTCTAAATCCAAATAAATCTTTTCAAGCCCTAAACAATAATGAGAAAAATACTGTTGAATATATATGGCAACATATTACTAGAATAGACTACTATTCACCTCCTCTTTTTTTTTGTTCTAAGTGTTTTTAGATAAAATTAGAAAAAGAGCCATATGGAAAAGTTACTCTAAAGCTTCCTCTAAATGATTTCTTCTGATGCCTGTTCCTTTAATTAGCAATGGTATTTGGAACTCCCTTTTGTACTCCTCTGATGATTGGATTTTAAGAGTCTTGAGGATGTGTTGAATAGTTTCCAAGGAGAAGTTATCACAGCCATCGCCCCTATGGCTTACCATAACCATAAAACACAGCTGTCATTCACTTAAAAAAACAAAAATATTGCAACCAATATCTCATAAAAGCAATAAGAGTGGAGAAAAAGTGTATCAGCATTAAGAGGAATTCTAAAATAGTGTTTCAAACCTGTTTTCTGTGCATCCCTTCTAAATTAAAAAAAGAATTATGCTGATTTCAGTGATGTAACAGTAACAAAAACCAGAAGTATGCAGCAAAATCTCTTTTATAATTGGGGACATGTATGTTGAAACTGCATTGTTATCCGAGTGTGACTGGAAAAAATGATCAGGTTGAATTTGAACTGAAAGATGAACATGATCCTGTAGCTAATAAAGTCTGGCCTCTTCTAATCCTAAGGAAAAAGCAGCATTAGTGAGATATTTGCATGACACCTCATTGAAGACAGCCTTGTTCACATACTGATGAAGTCTCATGGCAATTGCAGAAAAGTAGAAGAAATAACCAAGAAAAGAAACACTGGTTTTCTGACTTGTAATCTGTATTCCTCATAACAGAAGTCATCATTTGCTCTAGACATTAGCCATGGTCTAAAGCTGTTCATTCCATCCCGAAGTATTGGCTTAGACTATATCTCTTAAGTTTGGATACCATATAACAAATTGCTATGTTCTGCATTACAACCCAGAGAAATGATTTTCAATACTGATGCTACACAAACTGGGTAGAAAACAGTAATTTCATGGCAAAGTTTGAGGACTTAAAAAAAAAATATATACCTACACATTACTTAATCACAGAAAACTAGGGTTGGAAGGGACTTCAGCAAGTCATGTAATCCAACCCCCTGCTCAATGCAGGACCAGTCCAAACTATATCATCCCAGCCAAGTCTTTGTCTACCCAGGTTTAAAAAGCCTCCAAGGATGGAGATTCCACAACCTCTCTATTGACCTGTTCCAGTGCTTGACTATCCACCTAATGAGAATATTTTTCCTAACATATAACCTAAACTTCCCTTGCTGCAACTTGAGATCATTGATCCTTGTTGCGTCACCTTCCACCACTGAAAACTGTCTAGCTCTTTTGTAACCATCCTTCAGGTAGCTGCAGTCTGTTATCAAATCCCCTCTCAGTCTTCTCTTCTTCAGGCTAAATAAGCCCAGTTCCCTCAGCCTCTCCTCAAAAACTATGTGCCCCAGCCCCCAAACCATTTGTATTGCCCTCCACTCTCTCCACAATGCAGACTCTCAAATTTGTCTACATCCTTTCTGTAATGGGGGCTCCAAAACTGAACACAGTACTCCAGATGTGGCCTCAACAGTGCTGAATAGAAAAGAAGAATCATTTCCTTTGATCTGCTGACACTGCTGCTACTAATGCAGCTCAGTATGCCATTAGCCTTCTTCACAACAAGAGCACACTGTTGGCTCACATTCATCTTATTGCCCACTGTAACCCCAAGGTCCTTTTCTTCAAAATAGCTGCTTAGCCAGTCGGTCCCCAACCTGTACCAGCACAGGGAACTGTTCTGTCCCAAGTACAGGACTTTTCACTTCTCCTTATTGAACCTCAAGAGATTTCTTTTGGTCCAATTCTTCAGTTTGCATAAGTCAAGTCTCTCTGAATCCTACCTCTACCCTTCAGCATATCTACTACTACCCCTCAGCTTGATGTCATCTGCAAACTTGCTGAGGATGCATTTCATCCCATCTTCCAGATCACTGATCAAGATATTGAATAAAACCAGCTCCAGGACCAATCCCTGGGGCACTCCACTTGGTACTGACTGCCAAGCAGACATCAAGCCATCGTTTACTATCCTTTGAGCCTAATGGTCCAGCCAGTTTTCTATCCATTTTACAGTCCATTCATCCAACACATACTTCATTAGCTTGCTTGCAGGAAAGTTGTGGGAGATCATATCAAAAGCCTTGCTGAAGTCAAGGTATATCACGTCCACTGCTCTCCCCACATTCACAGAGCCAGGCATCTCATGGATTGCATTCTCATAGAAGGCAATCAGGTTAGTCAGGCATGACTTGCCCTTGGTGCATCCATGCTGACTGTTCATAAAACACCTTCTCCTCCAAGTGCTTAGAATGGATTACTTGAGGACCAGCTCCATGATTTTTCCAAGGACTGAGGTGAAGCTGATAAGTCTGTAGCTCCCCAGATGCTCCTCTTCCCTTTCTTTGCCCTTGTCCAATCATCCAGAACCTCTCCCAATTGCCAAAAGTCTTCAAAGACAATGGCCAGCAGTTCTGCAGTCACATTGGCCAACTCACTCAGCAACCTCAGGTGCATTGTATCCAGATCCATAGACTTGTACACATCTAAGTTTTCTAAATACTCCCTAACCTGTTCTTTTGCCACTGCTGGCTGCCCCCCGCAAACTGTACTGCCAAGTACAGTAGTCAGGGAGATGACCGTGGCTATGATGACCAAGGTGAAAAAGGCATCAAGTACTTCAGCCTGTTCAACATCATCTACCACTAGGTTGCCTCGCCCATTTAGTAAGGAACCCATGCTTTCCCTCATCTTCCTTTTGTTTCATAGTTAGTAGGGTCAGAAGGGACCTGAGCAGATAATCAAGTCCAACCCCCTGCCATGGCAGGAAAGAACACTGGGGTCAAATGACCCCAGCAAGGCAATTGTCAAGCCTTGTCTTAAAGACCCCCAGGGTAGGAGCCAGCGCCACTTCGCTTGGAAGTTGGTTCCAGAGCCTAGCTGCCCTGACAGTGAAGTAGCGCCTCCTGATGTCTAGTCTGAATCTACCCTCTGCCAGCTTGTGACCGTTATTCCTGGTCACTCCTGGTAGTGCTCGGGGGAACAGGGACTCCCCCAATGCCTGCTGGTCCCCTCTGACTAGTTTGTAACAGGCCACTAGATCCCCCCTCAGCCTGCTCTTGTGGAGGCTGAACAGATTCGGGTCCCGTAGCCTGTCCTCATAAGGCCTGCCCTGCTGCCCCCTGATCATGCGAGTGGCCCTCCTCTGGACCCTCTCCATGTTGTCCACATACCTCTTGAAGCATGGTGCCCAGAACTGGACACAGTACTCCAGCTGCAGCCTTACCAGTGCCACATAGAGGGGGAGTATCACCTCCCTGGACCTGCTCCTGATGCATCTGTGGATGCATGACAAGGTGCGGTTGGCCTTCCTGACTGCATCCCCGCACTGCCTGCCCATATTCATCTCAGCATCAATGATGACTCCAAGACCCTTTTCTGCCTCTGCACTGATGAGAAAGGAGTTCCCCAGCCTGTAGGTATGCTGCTGGTTTTTCCTCCCCGGGTGCATCACCTTGCACTTGTCAGTGTTAAATCCCATCCTATTCTCATCTACCCATCCCTGTAACCTGTCTAGGTCCAATTGTATCCTATTCCTTCCTTCTAACGTGCCCATATCCCCCCACATCTTAGTGTCATCAGCAAATTTGAACAGGGTGCTTTTTACCCCCACATCCAAGTCACTGATGAAGATGTTGAGGACTGAGCCCTGGGGGACCCCACTGCCCACATCCCTTCAGGTTGAAAATGACTCATCCACCACCACTCTCTGGGTGCGGCCCTCCAGCCAGTTGGCGACCCATTTGACTATGTAGGTGTCGACACCACAGTCCTCCAGCTTCTCAATGAGAACAGGGTGAGAGACAGTCAAAGGCCTTCCGAAAGTGCAGAAAAACTACGTCCACTGCTACCCCTGCATCTAAGGATTTGGTGATGTGGTCATAGAAGGCCACCAGGTTGGTCTGACAGGACCTGTCTCTAATGAACCCGTGTTGGTTGCCCCTAAGCATAATCTCCCCTGCTGGCTCCTCATGGACATGTGCCAGAATAATTCTCTCAAAAAGCTTACCCAGGTTTGAGGTAAGACTAACTGGCCTATAGTTCCCTGGGTCCTCCTTCCTCCCTTTTTTTTGAATACGGGAACCACATTGGCCCTCTTCCAGTCCTCTGGCACCACACCAGAGCACCACGAGTTTATTGTTGCAATACAGGTAGAAACCCTTCTTGTCACCCTTCACATTCCTTATTAGCTGCAACTTCACTTGCATTTTGGTCTTCCTGATTTCATCCCTGCATGCCTGAGCAATACTCTTATACATGTTTGTCCAAATTTCTAGTCATTGGTCCAAATTTCCCCCCCTTGCAAGCTTCCTTTTTGTGTTTTAGCTCATTGAAAAGTTACCTGCTAAGCAAAGCTGGTCTTCTGGCATACTTGCTAGTCTTCCTGCACTTCAGGATGGTTCACTTCCGAATCCTCAGTAAGGTTTCTTTAAAATACAACCATCTCTCCTGATCTCCTTTCCCCACTGATTGCTCTCCCAAGGGATCCTGCCCATCAGTTCCCTGAGTGAGACAAGTTTCCTGAAGTCCAAGATTTTCTGAAGTCCAAGGTCCTTACTCTGCTGCTCTCCTTCCTTCCTTTCCTCCGGATCCTGAACTCAATCATCTCGTGATCACTGCTGTCCAAACTGCCATTCACTTCTACATTCCCCGCCAATTCTTCTCTGTGAGTAGTAAGTCAAGAAGAGCACAGCCCCTAGTTTGTCTCCAACATTTGCACCAAGAAGTTGTCCCCAGCACTCCTGTATTACCTGTGCACTGTTGCATTGCCCTTCCAGCAGACATCAGGGTAGCTAAAGTCCACCATGAGAACCAGAGCCGGTGATGGTGAAACCTCCACCAGCTCAGTGGTATCTGACCTTTTTAAGTAGGAGATCACCTTTGGCATTTAAAAGCAACCCAAGATCTACCATGTGCTGCCGCCACCCCCTCCTCCCTGCCCAGCAGGTAAGTCTGTGAGGAGGAGGAGGAGGTGGGAGATCAAGGCAGAGGGAGAAAAAATTATTTGGGGGCATGCCTCCCCAGCAGGTAAGTCCCACTCAGCTGGAGCCCCACTTAACTTACCCCTGCTCCTGCCTCTGTGGCACTGTCCCTCACTACAGAAGCCTTGATCTAGCCCTGCCCCTTCCCTCCTCCATGGACTGATGTGCTGAGCTGGGGCACACGTGTGCATTCATGCAGGCACTCAGCCCCCACCCCCAGCCTTGGATTGACTCCAAGTTCTATTGCAAAAGGCTCCGAGATCAAGATCCACTGGCTGGTGACTACTGTGTTAGTTGTTTAAAGAAAGCCTCATCCTCCTAGTCTGGTGCAGACCCCCACACAGCATAACTCTTGTTGCTCTCCCTTCTGAGCCTAACCCAGGCCTGTTGAAAGTCTCTATCTCCAGTTTCATACCAGAGCTCTGAGCAAACATACAGCATTTTTACATAAAGTGCAACTCCCCCTTGTCTTCTGCCCTTCCAAAACATTTTGTACTGATTCATGACAGTGCTCTAGTCACGCGAGCTATCCCACCAAGTCTCTGTTATTTCAATTAAACCATAGTTCCTTGACTCTGTGAGGACTTCCAATTCTTTCTGCTTGTTTCCCAGGCTCCATGCATTCACATAGAGACAGCTGAGGTAACTAGCTGATTATTCTACTTTCTCAGGAAGAATGAGAAAGTCTCCCCTGTTACCCTCTCCAGGTCACCCACTTCTTCACTTACCTCAGGGCTTTGATATCCACCCCTCCAGCAAACCTACAGTTTAAAGTCTGCAAAGATGCTCTTCCCTTTCTTTGTCTGGTGGATCCCATGTCTTCCGAGCAATCCTTCTTCTTGGAACAACATCACAGGTTGAAGAAGCCAAAGCCCTGCTGGCAACACCATTTGCACAGCCACACATTGATCTGCAGGATGCATCCACTCCTGCCCAGGACCTTCCCCTGGACAAGACAGATCAAGAACCCCACCTGAACCCCTATTTCCTTCACCCTTGTACTCTGAGACCTGTAATCACTTTTGATCTGCTCAGGGTCACCCTTGGCAGTATCATTGGTGCCCACATGGTTGAGCAGCATGGGGTAGTAGTCAGAGGGTTGGATAAGTTTTGGTTATCCCTCCATGACATCTCAGATCCAGGCAAGCAGCAGACCTCCTAAGGCAACAGGTCAGGCCAGTAGATGGATGCCTCTGTCCCAACAGAAGGCAGCCTCCAACTACCACCCCCCATCACTTCCTCTTGGTGGCAGGCATCTTGGGGATGCCTGATCTGGCCTCTTCCACCAACAGAACATGTTCCTACTCCTCTGTTGCCAGTGCTACCCCCATATCTGTTCTCCAGGAAAAATGCCACAGGTGGAGATGAAGACTTCTGCTTGGTGCCAGAGGTCACAAGCTTCCAGCATTCACCTTCTTGGGAGTCCATGTTTTTTTTCTTCTCTAGCACCACCTCTGGCAGTGCTTCCTCCACAGTCCTAGAGGTCTCCTCCAGCATGGATCCAATGAAGTCCTCAGGGTGGAGGATGCTTTGCAGCCTTGCCACCTCTTGTAGTTCTCTTGCATGTTCCTTGAAGGACATCACCAGGAGGCACTGTGCGCATCGCAGGCACTCCCCAACCTTGCTGTCACTGGAAGGAACCTGCAAGCTGTAGTCTCCACAATGCCAATCCAGGACCTGGGTGGAAGCCCTGATGATAAGCGGTCTTGCCTGGACAGACACCTCAAGCACAAGCAGAGGAAGAGCTGGCAGAGGCATTAGTTCTGGGATTGCGATGTCCTCTAGCCATTTCTCTGCGTCTCTTAATCTGCTGCCTCTCTTTCCAAACAGACCTTCTCTAGCAGACTCCTCTGTAATCTGGACTGTTTGCTGCTTCTTGGTCCTAAAAGGCTCCCTTTTCCCTGCTTCCTCTCACCAAGTTTAAAATGAAGGCAGTGAGAGAGTTTCCAGGAGACTCCCTAGCGAATTCCTCCTTGCTTGGGACTCTAGTTAAGCAATGGCCTTAAGTATTGGTCTAACTGCTGAGTTTTAGCTAAATATACTAAATATAAGTAGACTAACTACTCTTAAATAAAGAAGAACTTATCTTAAAGGCTCCCTTTCTAAGAGTGGGGCAGCAAACTAACCTGCAAACTGCCTTGTTAGTTGTCTCTGTTCACTCACTCAAGAACCTTTGCAAAAATCAAAAACCTTGGCACAAAAATAAACTATCTGCCCAGACCAGTGTGCTCCAAATAAAACTGAATGTAAATAAATGAAAAGGCAAATCAAACAGAGCGAAAAAACAACATAAGTCAACATAATTGTCTCTAAGTAAAAAAAAAAAGTAAGAAATGTATTTTTTTTGATCATATTAAACTCATTTTCCTGCTTAATTTAGAGCTGATAAATCATGACCTAAAGGGCCACATGGAGATAAGCCCACAGTACTAAAAGTTTGTATCAGCTGAAGACAGAGTACCAGTTTTCTAATGCTTTGGAAAAGAATGACAAATATTAAATAGCCAAACAGCAAATCTTTTCAGGTCAATAATTTATTAAACATTTGACAGCAACTCTGATTACCTCAGGATAGAATTTATTGACTATTGTGTGTGCTTGATGGGTATTTGAAATGATCTTTTGAGAGACTGAATAGCTTTGGAATTTCTAGATTTTCTGACCATTTCTTGATGATTAAAATAAGATACCTAACTTCCACCTTTCTCTGGCTTGGTGTTGAGAGATTTTACCATTTATTTTGACCCTAAAATATGAAGCTATATTTCTAGTAATACAGGGGAGAAAAAAAGACTGGTTCAACTTCTCCTTTTTCTCTTATCCAAAGTAATTGTTACACAAAGGGAAACGAACAAACAGACGGAGGCTTCCATTTCAGGATTTAAAATGTTGCAGAGAGCCGTTGGAGTCTTTCTTAACAGCTATATAAAAATGAAAGATGGGATGGTATAAGAGAAGGCTAATACCAGAAATCTTTAATAAATAACCCTGGAGGCAGAGGTTTAAACATTAAAATTATACGTATTAATCCCTTATGGAGGCCACCCATGAGGAACAGCCTTTAAGCTATTTGAAACTGATTTAGACTGGGGTCTAATTACTAGGAAAATGAGCCCTCAAATCTAGCTTTCTGCTCAAGTTACCAAAGATTTCTGAAGTCATAATACAATGCTACTCAGCTCATGGGAGTGCCTATGATATTGGAGAACTCAGGTTATACAAAATTCTGTAAAGTGAAGATTTGTGAAGTTCAAGGTGAACTGGAGAAAATGGGGGGACAATCATATAACGGAGTGTATCTTTCCAGATGAAGAAAATTTCCATACAACTGAAATATTCATCATCCTCATCATCCCCATATTCAGTGGTGTTCTTGTCAGGAACAAAAATTGGTATCTTCTTATGCTGTTAAGCTATGGATCCAAACATGAAAAAAACTATCAGATGATTAAAGATGATTAAAATTTAAGGCTCCACTTGTCCACTTTTAACATACGGCAACTAAACCAGTTGGTCTTGATGTTTTTCTCCTGCATACATATTATCTTGGACATCAAGCCCTGCTTACCCAAGTTTGAAAACGTTTCTCATGACCTCATATTTCATACTTGTGCTCTTTGTTCTTGCTATGCAGTTTACATTTGCCACTATTATCCATCCTACTCAGGAGTACAAACATGTTTCTGGAAACACTCTGAAGCAGGGTTCCAAACAGAATTGCAAACATTTTGAAAACATTATCAAACATAAGTGGCACCTGTCCAGGAGAAACATCTGAAGAATTACACTTCTTCCTAGATTCACATGCGCACTTCAAAATAAACATGAACTATATTTTCTGTGACGTGACAGCCCCACACTCCAAGATAAAAGCCACAAATTGGATTTTGATAAATTAGGTTATAATGGGAAAATTACTAGATGAGTGTCTTAAATAAAAGAAAAGCAAGAAAGATAAGATCCAGGGAAATTATGTCAAAGAGCACTGGAAAGGAAGGGAATATTATTTAATTATAAACCGCTTTTGCTGCAGTTATTGGGAAGTCTTGAAAGTAGTTGCTTTTATGTATAAGGGTGTTTCAGGAAGTAACAACAATTTCATAATAAAAACATTTTGTGTGCAATGATCATTTACTGGACCATATCACTTCCCTACATAGTTGTAAATGATAGGCATGTTCAACAATGCTGCCAGGGTTGCCAACTCACAATTTATTTTTTTTACTGACCATCTGATAACTTTTTACTGACAACCAAACTTTTCTACTGTCATATGTTTTATAAAATATAAATATAACCCTCCTGCCAGGCCCTGGACAGCAGAAAAAAAATTAGGGGTTTAAAACTAACCATAGTGAAAAACAAGTGGTTGGCTGTCAGTAAAGTTTGCAGATTATCAGTTAAAAAAAAAAGTCTTGGGTTGGCAACCTTGCTTGACTGCAGCAATGATTTTATACTATGCTGCCCCCACCCCAGGGTCTCCTGACACCTCCATCCATACCGCACACCATGCTGCTCCCCTCAGCCTTACCCCAGCCAGCCATGCTCCCCCAGTCTTGACATCGGTCCCCACCCACCACCTTTCCCTCAACCTTTGGCTGATTCGGTGACAATTTGAAAGCGAAATCTATCAGCTGTCTTGTCCAAAAATATCTTTGCCCTATTCATTTTGGTAGCATTTGTTTTCTTATCTATATCCAGCTTAACTAATGATTTCTTGTATAGCATGGTATCAAATTTATTTAACCGAAGTCCAGATTGATATCTAGAAATTCAGCTATTAAAGAAAGCTATTTGGATTTTCTGGTTACTCCCGATAATCCATTTTGATCCAGTAATATCTGAAGCCTTTCCCTAAAAGTCTTTTCCCCCAACTTGCGGGATAGAAGTTCCAAGTAGGTCGCACACCTTTGAGACCTAAAGAAATTCCAAGGTTCCTCTACATTCCTTAACATTTGTGGTCTCACAGTACACTGCCAGCACTACCTCAGCAGAAGCTTTTTATCATGATTCCTCACAGTGACGATAAGCTTGGTCATTAACCTACAGTGAAAATGCAGAAAACTCAAACTGATTGTGAATTCTGACACTTCCACCAGTTTTCCATAGGATTATGACAAAGTCAACCAAAAAGTGCTTTTTTTTTCCTAGAGGCTTCTGCTCTTTTAACTTCAGTCCATGTCCTGTACTATAAAACAGATTTGAGACAGATTGATTTCTTATATCATAAGACATTTTGGGCCAGATTCTGTTCCACCTAGTAGGTATCTACGTGGATTTAGGGGCCTAAGTGTGATTCTATTCCACCTTGCTCAAGTCATGAAAATCCATTCATGCCTCTATTTTTGTAACAGATGGTAATTTATCCTTAAGACTAAGCCAGAAAAAAAGAAAAAAAGGCAAAGGGAAGAACCCAGCCATCTTTTATACTATCTCCCAAGGAGTGAAGCAGGGTGGAACACGATCACACTAAGGCACCTAAGTCCATTTACACGCCTACTAGTTCGACTAGAATCTGGCCCTGCACATTAGGCATTCTCAAAATCCTGTTCAGAAACATATGGAGAGGAGTAACAAAGTAATTTCAAAACTGAGATTCAATTCCCCAGAACTACTCCAACTCCCACTAGTTCAGATCCATTTTTCCAATTTTACTGACACAGATTTGGGGGAGGTGTCACATGATACAGAAGTTGCATTCTCAGCGGACTTAAACATTTGGCCCACAAAGCTGCTGCATCTGTCTTGCTAAACTAAACTAGAGGTGGGCAAAGGAATTGGGAGGTGCAGCTAGCAGAAGGCATGGTTTGCTTCTGAAACCAAGGCCCCATTGGATGTGACCTTTTACAGCACAGGAGCAAATGTGGACTAAGCCAACACAACTCCTGAAGCCACTTGCCCCATGGCTACTGTCATTTGCACTGCCTCTGCTGTAACAAGCAGCTACTTGGCCTGCTGTGCTGCCACAGGTTCCACTATTGTTGTTACTTGCCCCATGGATCTGGCCTATGAAAAGTATCATGGTTTGAATGTAGCCTAGGGAATGGGGGTGAGTTTGACCCTCCTGCTTTAAAGCCCAATTGTTCTTAAGTCAGTAGAGCAATATAAATGAAGTCAGCATAAATAAGAGCAACATTTGGCTTTATGCTTGTTGTTTTCAGTCTTTGTCAGGGGAACAATACCTAAATAAAATTATTAAACAACACAAATTACTAGACATCAATTAAAAGTACCCTCATTTTGTAAACAATTCTAACACGAGCCTTCTCACTCGTATTATACACAGTTTAAAAAGTTTTAATCACCAGCACCAAGTAACATGTAGTTGTTTTACTATTTGGGGGCTATAAAATGAAGCTAATGGTAGCCTTTTATTTGACTGGGAATTGAACAGGTCTTTTATGTACTTTTTTAACATTATACATTTGGATAACTGCATATTACTTGTTCAACAAAATAACATTTGACTGCTTGCTATTGAATAAATAGCTCCAATTCTAATTAATGGAGATAAAATTATCACCTGTATAACCTTTATCACAAGCTGTTACCTTTGTACATATAGGTTTTTGGTCTATAATGGTATCTGCCTAATTAGAAGCTAATTAAAATATTTGCTTATTAGGAAAAGATTGCTATCTGATGTGCTTATGCACAATAATGATTGAGAACTCTAAAGTGAAACACACAATACTGATGCATTCGTGAATTGTCAGCTGACTTTGTGAATTGCGTATGATTGCATGAATAAACTAAATTTTTAGGTATTTTCAAAATGTTATAAGATTAGGATGAAGATGATACCTAAATCTGAGCTAAACAGATAAAAACTGAGGTTTATTTTTCAGTTATTCTGTATATTCATTTGCAGAGGCAGGATATATAAATGTTTTAACTGATGGTTATTAGTAATTTATTTTTCCATGGGAACAAACAGGGTATCATGGCTGTGATCAGAACCATGTTTAAACCTTATACTTTTTAATGATTGAATATCCCTAGGAGGTATTTAATTGGCTTGCCTGAATTGTCCATTGCAACCTTAAGTATAAAATGTTTCTTACTTAATTTCTTATTTTGAAGCATTCTATTTTGAATGCTACCAAAAGTTGGATTAGGAGATTAAGTGATAAACTTATGGACCTATAACCACAGTGTCTCTGTGTTCCAAAAACACTCTAAATTCTATTAAACTGGAAAACCCAAACTAAAAAAATATTATACCCTATATAAAGACTATGTGTTGACACAGTCACTCTTACGAAATTTCACAGCTGATGTGCGGAAAAAACAACATACCACATTTATTTGCATAATGCATTCACCTTTTCCTCAAAAATTAGCGTTACAAATTGGCGTGTCTTAAATGTGGAAGCTGATTTTCTGCCCAGAAGTAAAGAGACACTGTAAGATGGCCATTGCTTCTTTCCTTCTTTTCCCTTCCCTCTAGCAGCTGAATGACCAGAGGGGCAGATCCAGGGCCACTACAGTGGTATGATTACATCCTGCTTTGATTCCTACTCCCCTCAAAATTTAAAACCAACAGCCTACCAACAACGGTGATTGGTACTGTAGTACTGATGGAATCAACCGATTTCATGGCTTATTATAACCTATCTGATTTCTGCTAATTACTCTTCAATTCATAAGGGAACAAAGCTTAATTCCGAAAGCTTGCAGAAAAGGACAATTTTCTTGTCATTTTCCAGTTGGTCTAATAAAAGGTATCATTTTGGAACCAACAGTTCTAGTTTTTTTGTATGTCTTTTTCTTTATTCTGCATTCTCAAAAACAAGGTGCACACCTTGAGGGCAGGTGGCATGCAAGAAAATACAGCATGTAGAAGTTTCTAACATTCATATTTCTCACAAGAAAACCACTCTCTCCAATCTCTCAGTTCTAATCCTCAAAGGGAATTTACAAAACACTTTTCACAGACAAGCCTATGAGCTTCACTTCATCAACCTCCTGGATACAAAAAAGCACACGAGATCTACTGCCTACCTGGAGCAAGGATTCAGGACATGAAAGGGATGCTCCAAACCATAATCCAGCCCATCGATTATTACCCCATGGTCCTAGTCCATGTGGGCACTAATGATGTGGCCAGGAGACGCCCTGATCACCTGATGGAGGACTACCAAGCTCTGGGGTGTGTGCTGAAGGAGATGAGTACACAGGTGGTTTTCTCTTCTATCTGACCAGTGAGTGGACGTGGCAGACGGCACAAATCGTGCATCGCGGAGACCAACTGGTGGCTACAGGAATGGTGCTTCGAGGTGGGCTTTGGCTTCCTCAGCCACGACCGGCACATCACAACGAGAGACATGCTTGGATGGGATGGGCTCCACCTTTCCCCTAAAGGTAAGCCTGTGTTTTCTTCTAGGTTGGTGGTGTTTTCTTCTAGGTTGGTGGACCTCCTCCAGCAGGCTTTAAACTAGGCTCGTTGGGGGAAAGGGAAGTTGAGGGCGGAGGAAACATCGGACTGCCAGACCAAGCAACACCCACAACTACAGCCCAGCCTAGACCAACAAGTGAAACAAATGAACAGGTAAGCGACAGGGGCCAGGGCAACATTGGGACAAGGGGGTCAGTACACACATCCACAGGAGGCCTCAGATGCCTCTACACAAACGCTCGTAGTATGGGAAACAAGCAGGAGGAACTCACCCTCCTGCTAGCTGACACCAGCCCAGACATAATGGGGATCACTGAAACGTGGTGGGACTCAACGCATGACTGGACGGTGAATGTCAAGGGCTACAGGCTGTACAGGAGAGACAGGATAGGAAGGAGAACTGGGGGCGTGTCACTCTATATCAAGGAGGAATACACATTCTTGTCAATTAGCAAGGAGTCAGAGGAAGGGCACTCTGAAGTGCTTTGGGTTAAAGTACAAGGCAGTCAAGGGGAAAGAGACTTAATGGTGGGGGTCTACTACAGACCTCCCAAACACGGGGAAGAGCTTGACCAGGAATTCTTAGGGCAGCTCACTGAGGTAGTGAAGTCTAAGGATGTGGTAGTCATGGGGGACCTGAACTTCCTGGACATCTGCTGGGAAGAGCAGTCAGCCAGGTCTGACCATTCATGTAGGTTCTTAGACAGAGTGCAGGACCTCCATCTAACCCAGGAGGTGCACAGCCCCACCAGGGGAGACGCCTTGTTGGACCTAGTGCTGGCCATGGGTGATGACCTGGTGAGGGGGCTGCAGGTGCTTGACCACCTGGGCAACAGTGATCATCGCCTGCTGGAATTCACCATCCAGCACAAGGTGGCAAAGGCCTGCAGTACGGCAGCAGCCCTAGATTTCAGGAGGGCAAACTTCAACAAGCTAAGGAGGATAGTTGGGGAAGTGCTGAGGTCCCAGAGGGGAAGGGAGCCAGGTGTCCAAGGAGAGTGGTCGCTCCTTAAGGAGACGATCCTCCAAGCCCAAAGGAAGGTAATCCCAACGAGGATCAAAGGGAGCAGGAGGGCACACAAGCTTCCATGGCTCACCAAAAGCATCCAGGAATGTCTCCTTGCTAAAAGGGTGGCGTACACCCAATGGAAAGAAGGGGACATCACCAGGGACGACTATACTGCAGTCGCTCGGGGATGTAGGGGGGCGGTCAGGAAGGCCAAGGCGGAGATGGAATTAGGGCTAGCTTCCCAGATTAAGGACAATAAGAAGTCCTTCTTTAAATACATACGGGGTAAAAAGAAGGTTCCGGGTAATGTGGGGCCCCTGCAGGACGCATTGGGAAATTTGGTCGTCACACCAGACGACAAACCTAACATGTTAAACGATTTCTTTGCCTCTGTCTTCCTAAGTAGGGACCAGAACAGTCACCTCCCTGCTGGGCCCCCCTCGGGCCCCACAGGAGGCACACCTGGGCCAAGGGTTAGTGAGGAACTAGTTAGGGAACTTCTGGAGGGACTGGACGTATTCAAGTCAGCCGGTCTGGACGATCTCCACCCTAGAGTTCTAAAGGAATTGGCCGAGGTCTTTGCAGGACCCCTGGCACGGCTTTATGAGCGCTCATGGTGCTCTGGTGTGGTGCCGGAGGATTGGAAGAGGGCCAACGTGGTTCCCATATTCAAAAAGGGGAAGAAGGAGGACCCGGGAAATTATAGGCCAGTTAGTCTTACCTCAATCCTAGGCAAGCTGTTTGAGAAAATTATTCTGGCACACATCCACGAGGGGCCAGCTGGGGATTGCATGCTTAGGGGCAACCAACACGGGTTCATCAGTGGCAGGTCCTGTCAGACCAACCTGGTGGCCTTTTATGATCAGATGCACGGGTAGCAGTGGACATAGTCTTCCTGGACTTCCAGAAGGCCTTCGACACTGTCTCTCACCCCGTTCTCATCAAGAAACTGGGGGACTGTGGTATTGACACCCACACAGTCAAATGGGTCGCCAACTGGCTGGAGGGCCGCACCCAGAGGGCGGTAGTGGATGGGCCCTTCTCAACCTGGAAGAACGTGGGCAGTGGGGTTCCGCAGGGCTTGGTCCTCAGGCCCGCTGATGACACTAAGATATGGGGGGATGTGGGCACACTAGAAGGAAGCAACAGACTACAATCGGACCTAGACAGGTTACAAGGGTGGGCGGATGAGAATAGGATGGGACTCAACACAGACAAGTGCAAAGTGATGCACCTGGGGAGGAACAAACGGCACCATAGCTACAGGTTGGGGAACTCCCCTCTTGTCAGTATGGAGGCAGAAAAGGATCTTGGAGTCATCACTGACTCCAAGATGAACATGGGCCAGCAGTGTGGGGAGGCAGTCAGGAAACCCAACCACACCTTGTCATACATCCACAGATGCATCTCGAGCAGGTCCAACGAGGTGATTCTCCCCCTTTATACGGCGCTGGTCAGGCCACAGTTGGGAGTACTGCGTCCAGTTCTGGGCGCTGCACTTCAAGAGGGATGTGGACAGCATGGAGAGGGTCCAGAGGAGGGCCACTCGCATGATCAGGGGGCAGCAGGGCAGGCCCTACAAGGAGAGGCTACGGGACCTGAACCTGTTCAGCCTCCATAAGAGAAGGCTGAGGGGCATCTAGTGGCCTGTTATAAACTAGTCAGAGGGGATAAGCAGGCATTGGGGGAGTCCCTGTTCCCCCGAGCACTGCCAGGAGTGACCAGGAACAACGGTCACAAGGTGGCGGAGGGTAGATTGAGGCTGGATATCAGGAGGCGCTACTTCATGGTCAGGGCGGCTAGGATCTGGAACCAACTTCCAAGAGAAGTGGTGCAGGCCCCTACCCTGGGGGTTTTTAAGAGGAGGCTAGATGAACACCTTGCTGGGGTTGTTTGACCCCAGTACTCTTTCCTGCCATGGCAGGGGGTCGGACTAGATGACCTACTCAGGTCCCTTCTGACCTTACCAACTGTGAAACTATGAAATACAGACATTGGATTTATGACACATTATAACCTGCTTGACATCGGACTCCCCAGGTACCTCTCCACTATTTACCTGCTACATTCATTCCCCTTCTCTCTCCCCCCATGCTCCAGCCTGTCTTTCACCCACTGACTCCTCAATTTACATCTTCACTGACTGGCTGTTTTGCATGCATACCAGCCCAGCCTCTGGCTTCTTTACTATTCATTCCATCCAGGAAGAGCACACACCAACTACAAAGGCTTCCTCAGCCTGACAAAGGATTTTTAAACCCGAAAGTTTGCTAAGAAAATTTTTCCAACTATTTAAATTGGTCTAATAAAAGATATCAGATTCACTCAAAGAACCTTGTCTGCCTATGTCCCTAGACCAACACAGCTACAACCAACACCCCACAACATCCAATTAAAATAATTAAAATGACTGAATATAGAAGTGTTTTACTCTAACAGAAAAAACAGTGATTTGTAATTGCAATTAGAATTTTCCTTACTTGTGAAATAATAAGTATATACTGGATTGTTGTTCTTGATTCCATGCCTATCATCTTGTTAGAAGAAAACTATTTGCAGTTCTAGTCTTTAGCGATAAGAGCAGCACTGGAAAATGATCTTCTATATCATACCAAACACCACTAATATTTAAGCCCTGATAAGGTCACTAACTGACTTTTGCTAGTGCAGTGTCTTCAAATATACAACATTTACTGATGTCAGGTCAAGATGTTTGGCTTGACTGGGATCAAACACTCTGCATGTCCTGAATAAAATAGCTGAGGATTGAGAAAAAAGCACCAGCACAGCACATGTGTGTTTCAACTCTCCTTACTGCTCTCTTTATCACTGATTAAATATTGCTGCTTTTGGTGTGACTTAAAAGATCAAAGATCATACGTGTTCAGTTGTTTGACCATAAGAGTTTGCTCACCTGGCAAGATCTGCTAAGTCATTTGCTGCTTTATGTGCCCTGATGTCTTTTTTTCCTAAGTAGTAAGAGATGCCATTATTCTTGCAGCTAATGTTTATATCACTCTGGCAAACCACATAAAGAGGACAGACACATCCCTCAACTGCTGAACTACAACTCTGCTCAGTCTTAAAAAAATTCCACATAATCCTAAAGGTGTTGCCATGAATATTAACAGCTTCAAGCCAACTGTTCCTTCTTGCGATTATCAGTGAAAATGGTTTTGCAGGCACCAAACTTGTTATCTGGACATACTGACAAAACCATGCCTGGAGGGCACGGAAGGCAGTAAAGGCTGGTGTTGTACTGCAATAACAACTTAATTCCTATAAACAAGTTTTTCCATGCAACTTCCTTGAACAAACCGTGCTGCGCAAGTCACACACAGAATTCAGAAAAAGCCTTCAGACTTCTGTTGTGCATGTAATATCGCCACTTCAAAAAGCAATCATTTTATTAAAAAGAACCCTACAGTTCTAAATTGTATCCCTGACCTCCTGACTATCTGGAAGGTACCAGTTACGATTACAAGAGACTAAAGTCAGAGTTCTGTTTCACGTGGCAGTCTCCCATCCACATATAGCAGCATTTCGGCCCTTAGGCACAGTTTGCAACTCTATTACCCAGGCAATAAGAGCATGCAAGTATCCACATGGCTACTGCCATATATGAGTAAGTATGCAGATCTGTATACTCCTACCTGAGTGCACATGCCTGTCTCCCCCCCAAACAAACAAATAAACGAGGAGGAGGACTTTCCCATATTTTAGCCTCAATAGTTGAGTGCTCAGGGCATCTACCCAGGAAATGGGAGACCACGTTCTAGGGCCCCCTCACCCAGAGACACTCAAATTGAAGTTGATATTTTTACATGAACTAAAGAATTAATTAAATTAGGTCCATCTTTACACTCATTTGAAAGAATTCACTACTTTTATACAAAATTCATAATTTATGCCACTACCATGACAAAACCGTACTATATCATTGTCATCTAAATTTTTAAAGGTCAAAAGCTACATCCTCCAAAACTATTGTTGTCAAACCCATTTGGCAACAAATGAATAATGCCATGGCACCTCTACTACACAAACACTGAAAAAAATACAAAAGCAATATTTTCATAATATTAGGAAAATCAGTATAAAAGGAAACTATACTTCTTTACATACATCACAGCATGTTAGAAGTACACAAAATATGAGATTTCAAACTTTTACAATAGAGTAGAGGAATTACTTTCTGTGATTTGCATGGGGCAGTGTGATATTAGCTTTTTTTGGAATAATATGATACTCTTGACTAATATTCATCTTATAGTCCACTGTAATGCCCAAGTACCTTTCTACAATAATATAGCATAGTGAGTTGTTCCCCAATTTGTATTTGTGCATTTGATTATGCCATCTTTAGTGCAGTACTTTGCACTTGTCCTTAATGAATTTCATCACATTCATTTCAGACCATTTCTTCAATTTAACAAGATCATTTTGAATCTTAATCATATTCTCCATGGTGTCTGCTACTCCAACCCACCTTGTGGTCCTCTGCAAATTTGCTAAATATGCACTCAAATCCATCCTCCCAGTCTTTTGGGAAGATGATGAATACAGGTTTCCCTCACTTTATGCTGTACATGCGTTCCTGGAAAATGGCACACAACTCGAATTCCACTTTAACAAATAGGGGTATATTCCAAGACCTCAACTATACTGACCCCCCAGATCCATTTCTACCACTTTTACAAGACAATTTTGGTACTCTCCAACAGCAGACAGTACACACAATCACAGGGTGGTGGTGAATGTTACCATAATGGGGATGGCAACTACAGAAACACGTCACAGACAACAAGCGAGAAGCACAGATCTATACAGGAGACTATATTTTGATGCACATCACTCCCACAATGCACTGCACAAAGCAGCTGACTGTGGGCTTCCACCACACCGATCGCATAAGAGTGAATTTACCTTGCATATAACAAATTTTTGGTATAAAAAAGGTCATCGCACAAGAGCAAATTCACACATACAGAACCCACATAAAGTGAGGGAAACCTCTAGTACTAAGTCTAGGATATCAAACACTGATAGGTAGGGTCAGGCCTGAGACCATGACAACTGACCATTATCTATACTGACCGTCATCTATGCACTCTTGGCCATCTCCGATTCCCATCACTGTTGGCCAACAGGGCAATGCCATAGGTTCTTCAGTAGGGTGCCACAGAGTCTTGCGCCCTGATGACTGACCTGGTATGATACTATTCTCTCCATCTCTTATGCTCTATGAATCTGGATGGTGAGCAGTGATGGTATGGCCAAGTTCTGGGCCCCTTACAGCTATCATGGAAATCAGACAGAGCTAAGAAGTTTCAAGGCCAGGTGATGGTGCAGAGGCCAAAATCCACAGATCTTCATAAGCTTCACCCATCACCCATATAGGCTAAGTAGTCTTAGAGGCTGAAGGGAGTTCATCTTCCAACACTTTGATGAGGGGAAATAGTGTGTCCTACACCTGCTTCTAAAAGGCTGTGTGCCTGTGCCAGAGAATAGGTGCTGATTTCCCCAAATCTGGAGATATAATTCCAGGTTTGTCCCTGGTGTTGGAAGGTGTACAGGGTCATGCCTATGCTCCTAATCTTGTACTGCATGTGAAGGTCAGGGATTTATCTTTGAGAAAGAGCTTATTCTCCCTGTCCCTCCTCTTTCTCATCTTAAAAGACAGACCCTGAAGCAAAAAAAACAACCTTGCAAGCACTCTTCCTGGTTCAGCAAAGCTGTTTTCCTGCTAGTAAACCATTAACTAAAAGATGCTTTGCAATTTCGGAGACTCTAAAGCCATTAGGATCTCAAGATAAGTGCTCCATCTCTAGCTAGGTGGTTGAAAAGAACTGAGGTACAGGTAGTTCTCTCAGCACAGGGGAACCAGGAGGCACAGAACTAGAGCGCACTCTATGGCTACTACTACAGCAAAAATGGCTCTGGTCAAAGCTGAGAGCATGAGATACACCCACTAATGAGGATGTGTATGTGCACAGTTACACAACGAATTTCAGTTACTTCTTTCTAGTTCATGATTTTCTTATTCTCCTGTCATTTAGATTTCTTTCAGGCAGTTCTGTAAGTTTCTCACTGTCTCTGACTGTATTTCATTCTGTGTTCTGCCACTATGTGACAATTTTTCTATACCTTTCTCTTCATACAAAAGCTCTTTATTGATTTGCCTATACCATCTCTTCCACCAGACCCACGTTTGTTGTAATATTTCAACTGAAATGTCTACAAACTCACACAATTCTTCTCTCCCTCTTTACTTCTCATAGTAGGTATCTTATTTACATTATAAATCCTTTAAGCGAGAGCTGTCTAACTTCTTCATGGCTGGGGGCTGCAATGCTGTATGTTGTGTGTGGGCAGGCAGCTTCCCCCCGCCCCCACCCCTTCCTTAGAAGTGGGCTTCCACAGCACTGCAGGCTGCACTGAGCTATGCTGCCCTGCCCTGCCCCATCTGGTGGGGTAGGGGCAGGAGTGAAGGGGTCCAGAGAAGAGAGGGGGAGCCTGGAAAACCTAGCTGTAGCAGCATCTGGTGTAATGAGGGGGCAGGGGGAGCCCCATGGCTGCAGATTAAACCCTAACAGGATGCCAGTTGGGCAGCCCTGCTTTAAGCTACAGTGTCAGGATTGGCATCTCAGGCCTATAGGAGATATCTGATGAGATACAATGTGTACTGCAAATTTTCCTGGGATCTCAAAATACCAGATGTTTCTTCAGAAAACTTTGCTCAGAGTAAAGGAGCGGTTAAAGCAAAATTACAGTACCAAACCACAGTCTCTACCTTAACAATTAAGTCTCCTTTTTTCAGTAATTTAAATTAGATTCTTAATATTTAGCATGAGACTAATGTAACCACAAAAAACAAGTAAGTACATTTTCAGTTCATATGATAGTTACTGAATTCTCATATTATACATTTATATGATAGCCTCTGACAGTTCTGTCTCGCTTGAAACAAGCCACATTCAGTGCTAAATCTAAGGTGGCCGAGCATAAATAAGGACATGATTTTACTCTCGCTGACTTTAGTGGATGTGGGCCTAGATTTGATCCATGCTAGTGAAATAACTTGTATACCTTTCGGTATGCACAGATGTTTCTCTCTCCATTGCTATATAGTATACCATCTTTCATTTTGAAAGCAGTTAGGCTATAATTATAGTTAGACTTTTTATAATTGATATCAATTCTTTAAAGAGCGATTCTAGTGGACTTGTCTGTTATTTGCAATATGCATATGTAAGACAACTTACAAATATATAAGCAACTGCTTATTTGGAAAAAGTTGTACAGGTACTGAGAATAGAGCTGAGTACTTATAAGTCATTCATCAGATGCAGATCAAATTCAATAACAGCTTCAAATTGGAAAAAAACGGGGGGCTAGATTCAATGAATTTGTATTTAAAGCTCTATTATAAGGGTTGCCACTCAGAGAATGGAAAAATCTCCAAATATGTATGCTCAATAGGCCTGTGCAAATAGAAAAGTATTCAATTCAGATTTGACCAATTTGGAGGACAGTGATTCCATTTGGAGATTTGGATCACCGTCCTGAATCAATTCAGCTAAACTGGCTTCAGAAGATTAGGAGAGATTCAGTGATTCGGATCAACCAGGGAGAGGAAGGCCCAGCTGAGTGGCTGCAAGTTCTCACGCGGCTCCTTTGGCTGTGCCTGCCTCTCTCTGGGTGGGGGGAGTCATGGGAGAAGCCCCCATGGCTGCCCTGCCCGATCCCATCCCCATCCTGTCCCAGCACTTTAATTTAAAAAGAAAAAAAAAGTCCTGCATTCACTGGCTGCAACAGCAGCAATCAGGGGCCTCTGGGCGCTCGTGACAGAGCCCCACCATGCAGTGCAGTGCAGTAGCAGGAATCACCCCTCTCTCCCCGCTTCTCCCATGAGGCAGCTGTCGCATCACGTGGGTGCAGTGTGGCTCAACAGGGTGCTGTGCACTGTCTGGGAGCTGGGGTCTCTAGGGCTGAGTGCTGCCAGGTTCCGGCCGACAGGTGGGGCCACCCCAGCTCCCAGACATGACGCAGCACCCTGCTGAGCCATGCTGCACCTGTGTCAACTGCCGTGAGGGTGCCAGGTGGGGGGAGTGATCCCCTCTGTCCCCCACTGCCCTGTGCCGTGTGGGGGGGCGCTCTGCCACAAGCCCTCAGAGGCCCCAAGCCCCACTGCCAGAGCCAGTGAGTGTGGGGCCAAGAGGCTGGGCAGCCATGGGGCCTTCTCCTGTGGCTCCTCCAGCTGTGCCTGCCTCTGCTCCAGCAGGGGGAGCCATGGGGCCTATGCCCTGCTGTCACTTGCCCAGCCGGCCTGGCGGGGACACATCGCAGGTGTGGCTCACTCAGGGCGGCAGCAGGACATAGCCCCCACTCCCAGAGCTACTGCACCTGCATCAGCACTGGGAACAGGAGCTCTGCCCTGCTGCTGCTTGCCAGCTGGTGCAGAAGGGTGCAGGATGCAAATGCAGCAGTGCTGGGAGCAGGGACTATACCCTGCTGTTGCTTGAACCCTTACACCTGGAGCGAGCCATGACTGCACCCCATCACCCCCTACCCCAGCTGGGCAAGTAGCAGAGTATAGCCCCGGCTCCCAGCACTGCTGCACCCGCATCCCACACCCCCCCGTCCCTTCCCTGAGTAATGCACCCCTTGTGCCAGCCCCAATTCCTCCCTCCCCCACACCCCTTCCCTCCCCACCCCCTCCCCCAACCCCAACAGACTAACCAGCTGGAGGCAGCTGCCCGTTTAGTCTATGGCGGGATCTCCGAAGCAGCCGAATCTTTTCTGAAGCTTTTCCAAACCAATTTGGATGTTTCTAATCAATTCAGAGCTTTTAACTGGTTTCCCGATTCGATTCAGATTTGTACATTTGGTCCCTGAATTAGGCCGAATCTCCTTTGAATCAAATCAGCTACTGAAGCTTTGCACAGCCCTGATGTTCAATCCCTTCCTATGCCCAACAAGATTTAACACTATATCACCCATATCAAAGCAGTAACAAGGGCATTCTCCTGAAAGCCTGGAGAGTTACAGTTTGAAAAAAACCCAAAACCTTAATTCAGAGGCATAATTTTTACCCCCTGCTCCTCCAGATACACTTCTGGACATGGGGCTGTATCTGCTCGGTTGTACACCTGCCAACGGAAAGATTCCTCAGAGAAGACAGCTGAGCTGGAGCCCCCTTTAAGTTAGTACTCTGGCACTAGTGTCCCTCTTACCCCTCCCTAGTTACCTTAATTGGTCACCCAACTCTAATTAAGAAAGCATGTTTGCATTTCTAATTGTGGTTAATGTGGTAAGTATGAAAAGGTTAATTTCCCCTTTTACCTGTTCTATTCTCCCTCTTCACCTAAACATGTTTCTCTACCACTTGATTTCCTTCTCTCCTTGGTCTCCTAGATATACTCTGAATTTAGTTGATTACTGGCTTGCTGGGGCAGTCCACCAATAACTTCAGTCCCTTACGTCTATTTCTGCTATCTAGGTATATGTTCTCATCGTTATCAATGACAATTTCCTTACCCTCCCCTTTAGTAGCAGTGAACCCTAAGGTAGGGTAAGCTCTTTTTGTTTTTTTCTTGTTGCTTTAACAGGCGTCCCAAATCTTCTTTCTAATTAAAAAAAACCTGCCATTTATAAAAACAACAGCAAATAAGGTGGAGCAAATGCCAAGTTACCCACCTGCTATTTGTAGATCACCTTCACTTTGGCTCTAATTCAAAGTCCACTGAAATAATCAAAGACAACCACCAATTTCAACAGCCTTTGAATCAGACCCTTTGACAAGACGCTGATTAAACTTTTCCCAATAAAATAAAATCACTTATAGTCTCCACGGGCATCTATATATGTGCAGTGAGGCTGCTCTGACATGCTGTATTTACAGCACATCAGAGCAGACTTGTTTTATTGAGTTCACTAGAGCATGGTAATCACCAAGCTCCAGCAGACTCCAGCATCACATGTATCAGCATCCCCACGCTGAAAAATAGCAGCAGGGGTGCTTTAACTAAAGCTTGAACGAGCTTCAGTTAAAGAACCCCTGCCACCATTTTTCAGCATAGAGACACTTATACACGTGACACTCCGGGCACTTTAATTAGAGCAGCTCCTCAAGCTTCTCTAATTAAAGCACCCTCCCCCTCCCAAAGCGCGTGTATAAACACCCCTTGTTTCTAATTCACGTTCTATTTTCAGTTCTACATTACATAGTATACGTCTGTCTGCCTTTAAATAATTAAGTAATGTCCTCACCCTCATAGTACAATTTTGTATTTGCCCACATCTCTCTACTTTTTTTAATTCAAGGCACATTTCTTATCTATTAGGGTGTCCCTTATCTATTTCCAAACACAGCCTGATTCTCAGGACCTTACCACACTGACTACCCAACCTAATGTTTCTTTCTCAGTGCTTTCCAATTTAAAGACCCTGTTTATAGCCACCTGCATTTTCCAGGACAGATTCACTTTCATGCCCAGAATTTCACACTGTATACTTCTAATTCAGATAGTAGTAACTTCCCTAGAATCAAGTTAATTTTAGTCTCACCAATATCTAGAGTTTAAGTAAACAAGTAATTACCCCTAATGTCATCACCTCTCTCTAAAACAAGTCATCATATTTTCGTACAAAATTACAAGGTGACAGCTTTAATAGGGCTGGATATCAAAGTACCTGAACAGCAGCATTTTGCACAAAAATGAGCATTACTATTTGTTGCCTACTATAGCTACACAAAGACAGCAACAGCTGAACTGTAAAGCAATACTACATTTTTAATGGAATTCCATCCCACTGTAAAACCTCTTTGTTTTACACGGGGCAAAATGTTTGGATCTGTGTGTCATCCAGGCTTTAATTTATGTTTTAAAAATGTGGCATTTATTAGTTTAGCAGGAACTGCATATTTTAAGGTCCTACCTGTGCATTTAGATTTCAATAACTTACATAAGTTGCAAAACATGATGCCTAAAATAAATAATAATGTATAAACTAGTTCTACTGCCTTTACTTTTCCACAAGAACATCAGAATATTTGCAGTTTTCTTTTCTGGGACACACAAGCAGGAAAATTAAATAAAATGGTAAATTGCTGCTCCTAATTTTTACCAGTGAAGGCAAAAGAAAATTTCAAACCCTGGAATGAATTAATAATCTGGAGTACCATGGGACATATATTTTTGCAATCTCTCTTCCTACAAATGTACTTCAGCTTTTTAAAACTGTGGTGCCAAGTAACAAAGAAATATAATCAAGTGAGTTTATTAAGATTTACAAATCTCAAGTCTTTGGCCAGTTTAACTTCAGAATTTATTTTAGAAATCAGAATACAGACATCAACACCTAAAGAATATGTCTTTCAGTTAACAAAAAAGAGAAACGGGGTATTAAGGATAGTATTTTCGAGCACAGGTACCTATGGTTACATATTTAAATACACATGGCCTTACTTTCCAACATGCCAGGCACTTACAACTGCTACTCATTTCATTTAGGTTCTAAAAATGAGTTTACATGCTTAACTTTATGATCCCAACCTGCAAAATACTGCCTTGTGCGTCTTAGCTAACACCAGGAAAAGAGCAGAAACAACTAAAATTTAAATCAGGAATCCTTACACCCATGTCTTCCTAAACCATTAAATCACACTTCCTCTCAAGTGTGGAAAGGGATAACTGAGAAGAAGTAAATCCAAGGGAGTTCTGTTCAGCAGCAGAGGCAGGTGAAGGTGGGAGAAAAACTTCTGGAATCTGTGCAAGTGAGGAATGTATTAGACTTAATAAAGAAGCATGTCAAAAGGAGAAGCAGCAGCTATTGGGAGTCCATCCAAGAAAGAGGGGCAGCTACAGGAACAAAAAAGCAGTTACTGAGCTATTTCAGAAGTGGGAAGTAGCAGAGGAGTTAGGAAGAGTTGTTTCTAGCACAAAGGAAGCAGAGGTTTTAGAAACACAGGTATTTCTGAAAGAACGTATCAGTGGGCAAGGAAGAAGCAAAATGAAATCAAGAGAAAATAATTTTATTAGGGGACAATGAGAACAAGGAAATTTGTTTCTCTGCTACCATATTAGCTTCCGCCATTTGGGATCTTTTCAAACTTACATGGCATACATTTACTGGTTCACTATAGGTCCATTTTGCCCTGTCTCCTGTGTCACATTTTGTTTACAATTCCCTTCTTAATAACTCCTAACATTTTGTTTGGGGTTTTTTTTAATGGCTGCTGAGCACTGAGCTGATGTTTTTTAGCAAGCTGTCCACAAAGACTCCCAGATCTCTTTCCCATGCAGCAACAGCTAATGTGGAGCCCATCACAGCATATGTATAGTTCAGGTTATGATACCATTGTATCATATTTTATACAATAGACCTTGATCTTTTTAGAGTCATAACATCCCTCCACCACTTTTTTCATGACAGCACTCCTGGTTGAGAACCACCGTTGGCATTGCCTCATGTTACCTCCATGCTTCTCGACTAGGTGTTACTGCTTCCAGATAAAACTGCACATGTGCTGTACAACCAACCCAGAAAGTCCTGTGCCACATGGTCATGCTCCTGCTTCATTAGGGCTATGATCAGCCTAATGCAGACATGAGCTGCCTTGTACAATGAAGTCCTTGCCAGTCAGCCACCCCCAACTCCCATCCCCACCCCTGCCACTGCTCCTGGAAACAGAAGCAAGTGGGCAGAACTGTCCCATGTGCCTCTGTTTCTGGGAGGATCTTATCAGGGGACGGACCCAGTAGTTCTACAGCCAAGCCAGTTTCTGCCTGCTTTTGGCTGATCAGAGCCCTAATGCAGCAGGAGTGTGTGTGGGGCAGTTTGACCTGGCTGCCATCGCAGTAGCAGCATGTGCATGATTGATAACACTCCTGAAGTGGGGTTCAGGGCACCCCAGGATGTCATGACACCTCAGCTGAGACCTACTGTTTTATATATTTGTTAACACCTTCTGCTTATGCACTCTCAGTATAATAGTGTAACTTAATTGGTTAAAATCATTCATGTCAAAAGGTATTTGTTAATGTATACCTTAAATTAAAGCTCAATTCTGAGAGTTGTACACTAAACCAATATCTAAATCCACTGCAGAATGTGGATTCAAACAGCAGGGCCTGAGAAAATTTTGCTGCAAAATCAAGTTCCATATCCCATTATTTAAGAATTCCAGGGACCCTGCATACTCTTGAGGCTGTTTTCTCCTTTACTGCCTTTTCAAATTGTTCTGCACAGGGAAAGAAAGCACAACAAAAAGTAGAATAATAAATAGTTCTCTTACCGGAGTGAGTGCTCCTTCTGCCTGAGCCTCCATTGGACTCGTAGGTGTGGCTGCAAGAAACTGACCACCAGCTCCACACAGAAGTTCTAGTTTATCTGTAAGCTGTTCAGAAGCAGCAACGGCATGACACTCAACAGCTAGGCCAAGCTCCACTCCCAAGGATTCATTCTTGGTATGGATGTTGTTTCCTGCCCAAGTACCTTGTCTGATATGCTCCTCTTGGGGGGACTCCTCAAGGACCTGTAGCACCTCAGGCTCTTCATCTGAGGGACTTTCAGTTGTTTTATGCACTAAAGCCCCATTGGTCCTGAAATCCTGCAGGTCCCGTTCCTTATCTACTATCACCCACTCCTTGGAATCAACCTCCTGCCGGCAGGAGCTCAGATTGACAGCTACAAATCCATTGCTAACAACACCATCGACCTGTTCTGGAGAACTGGCTGAGGCAGGCTTAGAAGCATCAGGGAGGTATTCTTCATCATAATGCCAGATGTGGTCAGTACGGACAGTCACAGCAGGAACATGCATTTTCTGAGGAAGAGGAGAAGGAGCAGCAACAGCAGTTTCTTTCCCAACATTTGAGTCTCTCTGCATCTTCTCCAAGCTTAGGAAAAAAGTTACATATGAATTAAGAATGAACAGCATTATATAAGGGCTCTGCTACACTTTCAAATTAAAGAAACCAAATATAGAATCGTTACACATTTTCAAACACCAACTTTATAGCTGGCTGGCTCTTCTAAGAGCTGGATAGTCATTTTTATCATGTGATGATTACTTTGCACATGTGGCTGATCTACACTATGCGATTAAGCGGTTAATTGTATGATCATTATTTGTACGTGTGGCCTGTTAAATGTATTTGATAATTAACCTATTAATTGCATAATATATGCAACGTGTAGCAGGGGCCTTAGTAACAGCATCTGAACTTAGTCACTGGAGCTATACTAAGTTGAGCCTCCTACAATACTTTAAAATTAGCCTTTAAGAGCTCAGACCTTTCAGAATTAGTCTACAAGAGCTCAGACCTTCAAGATATGGGATGAAAAACAAATTCAGTATCTTGCAGAGGTTAATTTTGCAAGCATTAATAAGTGGCACAGCTATGATGATCATGAAGGAATGAGGTAACCCAGTGGGGAGCCAACTTTTTTGGCAGGTGTGCTACAAAGCAAATCCTGCCTTTCTCCTGAGTTTCATTACAATCACCTTACCCCACCTGATCTACTGCTCTGCTTTCTACTCTCTGCCACTGTATTCCCTGCTCCCTCCCCAGTTTGCCATGTATCAAACAGAGAGGCTATCCATGACACTTCTCATATGTATGCTATGGGTTGGCTACTCCCAAGCCAGACAATACAGTTCCCTGTCCCAAGCCAGAGAAATTCAGGAACAAATACAACCAGAAGAAGGGAGTTAATTATTTCTTTTACTCCAATTTTTCCCTCTTAGTTACCCAAAAAATATTCTAACATCAGATGAAGGTGGAAGAAAGACCACAGCGATTCCTATATGAATTAAGTAGGTTTAATTACACTGGGTATGTATGCATGCATGTATGCATATTTAATTAAACTATTTTCTCAAAAGAGAGAGAAGAGCACAGGGTATTATTACTGAGATGGTCAGGGTATCATTAGTTGGCCAGTGCAGTGAGTGTGATATTGTGTCTTAAACTCAAAGGTGAGCAAAAGAATCAGAAATCTCAAGCAGCACTTACAGAAATGCATTCAACAGCATTTGCAAATGTTTTGCATATAAAATGCATCTCTTGCTAAACAAGGGCACAGTAGCAATCACACTGAAAATAAGGGGAAAGAGGAAGAAACACGATAAATCAAGGGAGAACTGAAAACAAGAAGCCAGCTCAAAATTTCAGCCTGAGGTTAATGCTAAAACATTTGAAGATGGATTCAGTAATTGCCTTTTGGTAACAAACAAGAAAAGAGAAATAGGAGGCTGCTGGATGATACTGATGTTTAGCACATCAAATTTTTTTGTTTACACCTTGGTGGCTGTTATATAATGAACCAACCTAAATATACCCTTTTGCCTATTTGCTGCTATTTTGCTTTTGGGACACAGAACATCTTTCCACAGCATCTCACATTCTCTTGTTTTGTCAGAAGGGTTAATGAAGAACACTAATGAGCTCTGTTGATCAGGAATGCAAATTTCTCCCATGTGAGATAGTGGGGGATTAATGAAAGAGAGAACATTACTTCCATTTGAGGTCTTTCTCCATCCTTAACTTAATACCACATGCAATTTTATGTTTCAATTTCAAATGTTAGGTGACTAGCTCTTTAAATCCCTCTAGTCTATACAAAATTCTCTCCTTTCTGCTGTGATTGCATCTTTTGCTAGTCACTTGTGCTTGGCACCTTGGATACCACCTGTATCTTCAGAAACCTTGTCCTCAGACTCTAGGATCTGCTGTGCTTTGCCCATATCTCCATCTCAACCCCTTTCTTCTCCTGCTTCCCCAGTCAGGTTCTTGAGGCCTTCCCTTTAGCTTCCCTGTGTCCTTCACCTATAATTCTTTCTATACTTAGAAAAAAGGTTCCTGATCCTGTACTCAAACAGCCTCTTCTGTCCATCTTCTGATTACTCCTCAAAACCCACCTTCTAGCTAGTTTTTCAGTGCTAATGCAGACTTAGAATCATAGAAAATTAGGGTTGGAAGGGACCTCAGGACGTCTAGCAGTATTTCTTGACCCATGGGTCGCAAGAATGTTCAGAAAAATGAGGGAAAGCATGGGTTTCCCCTTGCAGGCATGGGGGGAGAGGGAGCGGTGGCAGGAAGCTGCGTGGCTGGGTCAGTGGCACTGAGGTCAGTATCCATACTTGCTGTGATGAGGCAGCTGAGAGCCATTGCTCATGGAGCAGGTGGGTCCATGACCAGGCTGCTTAGCACAGCATTGGAACCCCAGCCCAGAGCAGGGGGGGGAGAGGTGCCATAGGCCTCCCCTTCTCCTCTCTCCAGCCCATACTGGGACTGGACTTGCTCCGCTGCTGCCTGCATGAGCTGGAGCTGCTGCAGCCATCAAGCTGTAGCCTGAGCAGCATGGGGGTAGCTGGACGCCCCCTCTGGCATGGTGTTCTGAGGCAGAACTAGGTGATTTCACAACTTTACTTTATATAAATCCTACTGCTCTTATAAGAACACATTACATACGATGAAGTGAACTGCTTTTGTCACATGATTTATCATCCAATTCTGTAATAAATATTCATGTCGAGTTGCACTGACTCCAATGAATAGTCCCTGCTGAAGTCAACAGCACCACTCATGAAGCACAACTCAACATAAATATTATAAAATTGTACCTTTAACTTAAAATTTCTCCAGACCAAGAATCTACCTTTACAAAACGTCACCAATACTTATCTCAGTATAAATTAAAAAATATATTAAAAATTTACCAAGAAAGTACATCTAAAAATACAAAATTTCTAAATGATAATGGGCATTAATTTGAGAAAATACAATACATAGAACTGACTTTGCTAGTCATAGCTGGCATAAGCATAACTCAGTAACTCCGTTTCTGGTTTTCACTGGGCATAAACAGTCTTAACCAACAAACCCCTAAAAGACCATAGACTGAAATGAGATAGAAAGAGTCTCTTTACCAGGTCTCAAGAAATTTATCAGTGTCTGGCTTTGACTCCAAGGTCAGGCGTTTCTCCAGTTCAAAGCTGTGGATTGAACGTAACTTTCGTACCAATGGGACATCCCTATCTAGTTGCGTCGTCTCTGAACGGACTCGAATTGGAGAACCGAGGCTTGGTGCATTAAGAATTCCATTCACTGGCCCATGGCTATTTTCCTCCTCAGTAGCAGCCTGTGCAAGTAAAATGCAACAGAAATAAAAATATAGCACAGTAACAGTGCCAGAAGACAGGAAAAACATATTAGTAAATGCAGCGGTCACACATCCTTTTATCCTGTGACGAACCAATTAATATTCAAGACACTCTTTCTACAAATACTCACCACCCCCATATATTATGTAGTGTTTGGGGGCATCTGCGTACACATGCGTTTTAATACGGAGTTGACTAATTAGCTTCACAGTAAAGTGTCACCGTCTACACATATGGTGCTATTAGGCCAGAGTAAACTAATTTACTCCGCTGTAGGACAGTACTGCCCAGCACAAGTACCAGCCTATGGCAAGGTTTAGTGTGCCATAATGTACGTGTAGACAGTGACCAGGGCTGGCTGGGACATGAGGGTGCTACAGTGCAGGGGGGCTGACTGCCCAGGTAGTGTAAACATTATGCCCAGGAGCAATAAACTCCAGCACGAACCATTATGGAGTTTATTCAGCCATGCTAACTGCACATGTAGATATGCCCTATATGTGCATTTTAGTTACCAGTTTCCTAAGGCACTACATTTAAATTGGAGATCAAGTGCCAGAAATACCAAATTCCATTTGGGACTGGAAAGAGTCAAAAGAAAACAATAACTCTCCTATCTTAGATCTATACTGATCCCTGGCATCCACCTGGGGAATTCTCCTCAATACCAGGCTTAACTCAGAAGCTTCTTCATGCCACTTTGTCGACATGACCTCTTCTGGCTTTATTGCAGAAATGCTGCTTTTCATGTTAACTCATCTTTATGTTTTTCTGCAACACTGTTGCACCCTAAGTCTACAAACTAGCTTTCAGATATTCTACATTGTCTATTAAAAATTAAAATTAGTGTCCAAACACATATATGGATGCTTATCTTGCTGGGATCCTATGACCCCAGCTGACTTCCTGCCCTTTGGGCAGGGGGCTGGACTCGATGATCTCCCGAGGTCCCTTCCAGCCCTAATGTCTATGAAATCTATGATATAACACTGTATATCAATGGACATTATTTAGCACTGAAGAACAAAATCAATCCCTAAATTAAACAGGTGCGATTCCCAGTTACATCAGCAAAACTGGATTTTGCCCAGAAAAAGTCCACCTGTCTTTCATCTTTCCCTCTAAAAAGGAACATAAATTACCTGGAGAAATAAATACAGTAAAAGCTGTGTTAACCAGCATGAGTGGGGAACGGGGTAGGTGCTGGGTACCTAAAAATTCCAGTTACCTGAGGCAGGGGTTTTTAACCTTTTTGAAAACCCTGGCGGAGCTGGGCAGGGGTAAGGGGGAGGGGTGACTGCACAAGGAGTGGCAGCAGTGCAGGGTGGTGGGTGGCACTGGCAGCCACCACATACAAATCCCGCCCCCCGGCAAGCCAGCCAGAAATTCTGGTTCATAGAGTATTCCCACTAGTAGAATGTGGGTTAACACAGCTTCTACTGTATCACATCAGTCTGGCATATAAAAATAAATTAAAGGCCTCTCTCTTCAGCTCCACCCTTAATTACTATCAAGGATAAGTGTAAAAAAACTCTTTTGGAATGAACAGGGAGCAAAACCATGTTTGAACTTGATATGAATTGTGGTCTTTGTAAGTGAAAAAGAGTATCGCCCCACTGATCCATGTACTTCTCTCTGGGTAAAAAGCAGAGTATTTCAAGAGCCAATAGTTCATCACACCATATTTTGTTCCTTGTGATGGCAGGAAAGTATTGAAAAAAGTTTTTTTCCCTTTCTCTGCCTGTCTGTAAATACCTTACAGATGCCCAGCTTTATCTTGTTTCTGTTGGCATCCATCTCCTCCCAAACATCTTTTTCCTGAAAACGTTGATGTCCAGGTGAGCCAGGTAGCTTTTCAGGCGAAACTCCAACAGGGATGCCATTATCTCCATCGCTGAGCTGCTCATCAGGAAACACCTCATCTGTATTCTCTCGCAGCAAGTCTCCTGGGATAGGGGTGGCATTGGCAATTCTAGAAAAGACATGAGAAGTAATTTCAAAGTAATGCTATAGAAATTGCTGTGAGATTCCCATATGAAGTAAGATTCCCATATTGTTAAAGCACTGATATTAATATCAACGCTTCCAAATAAATACATATTTCTCTAAAAAGCAAAGTCCTTTGGACAAGCCAGATTGAAGTTAAAGGATTTTACAATCCTAGTAACTGCATCATAAGCATAAAGCACTTCAAATCTTTTTTTCTACTGACTTCAATGTTATCTTCAAAATCTAGGAATCACTACCTCCAGAGAGAAATTCTGAAGATCATGTGTGCTATATCTTACTATTTCTGTTGAATTTGCCAAAGTGCAATTCTTTCCATCCTCAGACCTCTAAGAGATCTGCAAACATTGTTAAATAAAACTACTATATTAGTGAAATGTAGGCCCTTCTGGAATGAAACACATTCATTTTAAATTAAATGAAAAAAATGGAATTATTTTTGTCCCAATACATTAGTTTCTAGTATCTGGAAATGTAATTGCCTCCTTACTAATTTTCTAGAATATGGATGAAATAAAAAGCTCTTGTCTACAAAGTCTCTACTGCTGAAAACCACTCTGAACACATTTAATATATCTGTCCCAGGTTGTTATGAGGACTACTTCCAGAAGTGACAGTTTTGTGCTTTCCTATTTATTAGGAAACATTGAAATGAGTTGAGAAAATAAACATTCCTTGCATTATTTCTATCAGATTCACATTTTAACCATAGGTTTAAACATAGTTTGACATATACAACCTCATGATTACAGAGCAAAAGAGCAGAGTACAAATTTTTTAAAGTATTATACACACTCTCTTTTTCTGTCTTTCCTAATCATAACGTCTTTGCTAGCTATTTTACGGGTAGCTGGTTAATAAACACAGAATGTAAAAGGACAGCCCATTTCATAATCATATCTATTGTTACACATTTTCATTAGCTGTTCTGCTAGTAACAGTTTAGCATTATATATACTCATTTATTTTTGCACTGTAGTTTAAAATGAAGCTCAAATATGTCACTTTTGTAATTTCTTTTCAATATCAGATTCTTATTCCATGAGATTCAAATGCTCTGAGTTACTATTTCTTTAAAAATAAAGGTTCTTAATAATTTTTTTTCCAGAAACCCAAAATGTTTAACTATTGGTCTTAAATTGTTACACATGGTTTGTTTTTCTAAATTACAGAATTTAAATTTTTCTCCAAATTTAAGCTGATTGCATGCGGCAGATCAGATCCGTGTATGTTATATCGGGGGGGGGGAGGGAAACAAAACTGATTTTACAAAACAATAAGGCATCTGTTTAAAAAGAGAACAATTTACTCCATTGTTGTTAAAAATCTGAAAAATTTCCTTTCCCTTTTATTCAACTAATAAAAAAATAGTTTTTATTATCAATGCCATTCAACACTTCACCACAGAATTTCAAGATAGTGTGAACTGTAAAGCATTTAATAATTTAAATGTTTAAGGAATGGAATCTATGGCTGCCTATTCATGTTTTTGTTGGTGTTCTAATTAGAACACGCTAGAGCGGACTCAAGTAATATATTGAGACTACCCTGCACTCTAATTAGAACGGCCCAGCATTGCCTCACCATCATGTGTCTTAAGCCCCTGCACATTTTAAAATGGCTACAGGGGCACTTTATTTAAACCTCATCAAATGAGCTCATAGCCATTTTAAAGTGTGTAGGGGCTCAATATGTATGATTGTGAGCCATTTTAATTAGAGCAGCTGTCCAGGAACCACTCTAATTAAAACATCCCCTTCCCCCCCACAGCACATGTATAAACAGCCAACATTCTCTACATGTACGCTTGAAAATTGATGTTGAGTACATATTTCCCCTCAGTTGATGACAGGACAATGTCCTTTTCTTCCACGCATTACTGTGCATGCTTTGTATTGCCATCAGCTCTTGTGAAGGAAACATGAAATTCTGAACTTTTGAATTATAAAACCTAAATTTTGAATAACAATTCTAGTCCATATTGTTCTGTTTTCCCCTCTTACAAAGCCTTGGCAGGTCAATGATTCTCAAGCATTTGTTTTAAAATGTGTGTAGCTACTATTCTGTAGTTTAATCCAATTTCATTTTTAGGTGACGCAAGCAGGATGTACATAGCCATATAACTGCAAATTTTTGTACACATAACTTGAATTCTATTTCCATCTGTGATGAAACAGCAAAGGTGTAATTAGCAAGTTTTGCACTTTGGGCAAAACTCTGTTGGGGGAGAAGAAAAAGAGGGATGGCAAGCCCTGGGTTAAAAAAAACCCTGCTGGGCAGAGGGGAGAGTTCGGATGAGACGAGGCTAAATCCTTGTGGGTGGGGGAAGTGAGGGAGTGGGGAGGAGGCAGGGTTAATGATACCTGCCCAGGAAACTCAAAGTCCCAAACTGCTGTTGTCATGGAGCAATCAGTCTGTCCCTGGCTATTGCTGTTGCTGGGATGATATAATAGGGCATGGTCCTGCTTTGAGCAGGGGGCTAGACTAGATGACCTCCTGAGGTCTCTTCTAACCCAGATTTTATATGATTCTATACCAGTGGCATGGAGTCCCTGCACCCAGCTGCTGTTGCAATATCTGTGATGTGGGGCTCCTGCTGTCACAACTACATGGACTCCCTGGGGAGCTGTCATTCTGACACCCCCTCTAAGGGTTTGTAACTCACGTGCCCAGCCAAAGTTATACTACCGGTGAATAGGTTTGCCAAGGTATATGTGTACCTGCTGGAAGTAGAACAAATGACAAACCTCCCACATTTTAACCCAATAGTCTAGTGGCAAGGGTACCTGCCCAAGGAGTAAAATCCAGGTTTTTAGGTCCTAGAGAGGATTTGAACCTGCATCTTGAAGAAGAGGGCTAGACAGTGCTCCGGGTTATGACTAGCTCAGTATTTCCCACGCTTTGTGGGTTTACACCCCATCACAATGTCAGCTACTTCCTTAAGCCACCATTTCTTTTTCTGCCACTGATTTCCCTCCCTGGCAGAAATCAGCAGCAAGGGAAATCAGTGATATGAGAAGTGGTAGTAGCCACTGAAACAGGGGGGATGAGAGAGCAGTTGAAATAAAGAGGTACCACCAACTGTTGTCATGATTTGCACTCATTCCCTTTCACATACTGACTTTTTTTTTTTTTTTAACCTAGAAAGTCTCAATATTCACCCTAAGAATGGAGACCCAGCATTTCAAGCATTACAAACTCCTGGCGCAGCAGATGTAACAACTTAAAAATAACTGTCCTCAACTACTATACAACTGTGTTTGAGCTCAGCATAAGAAATATTTGTACAAACCCAATTGCAGCTGGAGTCAGACGAGTATGTAACTGAGGTGTAGTTGAAGTTGTTGTTGTTGTCAAAGAACCATCAGTCCCACTCTTCTCCCAATCAAAAGGGTCACTTTCAATAACCCCAAAGGTTTTCATGCTATTGTCAAACACAGACATGAGAAGCTGAAGACAAAGAAAAGAGTTAATCAACCTTTTCTTGGAGTAAGAGGAAGACAAAACATTCCAGACGCTTTCTCCTCTAAGACTTAAACTGACAATGAAATTGCTTATATATACTTGCTGCATCACAAATGCTCATAATTGTGACAGAGCATTGTGCAATAGTTCTATTTACCTCAGAAACGATGACCTGGCTCTCTGTAGACCACTGTAAACACTGCTACTACTTAACTGCTTCTATATAGATACAAAGGACCTTAGCGGTGTTGTAGCCTTTGATAATTTAAAACATTGGAACAATTTTTTGGAAGCGCTATGCCTATGAGGTGTTTTGAGAGCATTATAAGGAGGTGCTGGATAGAAAGGACCTCTGTGTGTTAAGGCTTGAAATCGGTCAAAAAGAGAAGGAGAGAGTTTTATTTCTTAAGATGTATACCAATATGTTGGAAAAGGAAGACACCACGAGGTGGCTGGAGCAATGAGTGCAGAAGGTGCTGTTCGTGGAGCGTGTGCTGGACTGTTGGAAGACATGGATTGGGGTGTGGAGGGCAAGAGCTGTATTAGAAGAAAAGCTAGGAAATCCAGGGGGAGTACAGCAACTCCGGTCAGTTGTTAAAATTGGACCCCACAGATGCTATGTAACTTATTATGGTCAGCCTAAGCGCTGTAGCCGTTGTGGTCTGGAAGACCACCTGGCCACATTTTGTAGCCTGACAATTTGCTATAGGTGTGGTGGGGCAGGTCATAAAGCAAATATGTGCAAGGTGGTCTTGAAGTGCAGTCGTTGGGGGGACTGGCATGTAAGGAGGCAATGCTCAAACTATTATGCAAATCAAGCAAGGGAGCCGAGTGAAAAGGAGGAGGGAAATGAGAAGGAAGAGGAAAGTTTAAGCAAGTCCAAAATGGAGGTATTTAGAACTGAGATGCCGGGGGCAGGGGAGCAACAAGACAGTGTAATTGAAGCAGCAAGGTGCAATCTGAGGTGGATGAAGTGCCACGTGTAAAAAGCATGGGCAACTGCCTCCTGAGTCTGGGAGGGCACCAGCAGCTGATTGTCAACCAGGTTTTGGGGGAGGTCCCCCAATGGCCAATCACTGATTCCAGAAGTGCCAGCAGAAGCACTGTCAATGTTTCTCTTGGTGCCCCCACGCCCTGGCCGGCACCAGTCTCGGGGCGGGGGGGGGGGGGCGGGCCTGGCTGGCGCTTCTCTCAGTGCCCTCACTCCCTGGCCAGCACCAATCTCTCAGTGCCCCCACTCCCTGGCTGGTGCCAATCTTGGCGGGGGGCACCAGCTGGTGCTGCTCTCGGCACCCCCACTCCCTGGCCAGCAAGGGCCAATCTTGAGGGGGCACGTGCCCCCCTTTCTCCCCTATGCATCATCTACTGTGAAAAGTACTGGGAAAGGCTTTGGAGGGAAACAAGGAATAGCATTACAAGAAAGAGGGGAAAAGTTGAAGAGATGGGTTGGTGGGGAGGAGGGAAGGAAATTGCAGGGAATGAAAACAGAACCAAAATTGTGTGGGGAGAAGAGGATGGAGACTGATTTAGAGAAACAAAAGAAAATAAGAAGTGGGAAATTAAAGAGAAAGAAAAGGGAGGAGGGAGAATGGGGAAAAATTTGGGGGAATTAGTGGCGATGAATATGAGCAATAGTGGAGAGGGAGAAAAGGGGGATGGGGAGGGCTTTCTGAGCCCGACAGTGATTACATACCTTTCAAAGATGACAGGGATGGGGGGGGGGGGGGGGAAGGGAAGGAAGAAACATCTGGGTTAAGCAGTGGGACAGGCGAAATATGAGAGGCTGCTTGTTTATACATTATTGTAATGGCTTGATGCTTGCCTCGCTGAATGTGAGGAGTTTGTATAGGAGACAGAAGTAGGATAAAATGAGGGAAACATTATTAGCTGTAGAGGCACAGGTGGTGGGTTTGCAAGAATGTGGTTTGTCCTGGGAACTGAATTATAAGCACCTGAAAAAGCGATGAGGGGGCAGGGTTGTCTTGGTGGAGTGGAACAAACAAGAATAAGACTGTGGGTTGGGACTGTCGGGGTGGCAGGGAGGTGTAAAAATTAAGGAGGTGCAAGAATTAGTTGAGGGTAGGCTGCAGAAAGTACTGATGGAGGTGGAGGGGGTTAAGGTAGTATTATTTAATTTTTATGTGCCGGCAGAAAGAGCAGAGTGCTTACTTTTCTTTCAAAAGATGGGGATGTGTGTGGGGGGAGGGCCAATGATACTGATTGGGGATTTTAACTGTATTATTGATGAGAGTGGGCAGCAGGGGGTGTGGCAGGGTGGGGCATTGAAGAACACGGGGAGTGGGGGCGGGAAATGGTTGAGAGGGTGGGTTAAAGATAAAGGGTTTAAAGATGTTTGGGAAGGAGGGGGAAATTTACAAGGGTGGATCCCAGTGGGAGGGGGAAGTCAAGGATAGATTATGTTTTTGTTTCTGAGGGTTTGGTGCTAAAGGAAAAGCATGTGATCGATGTAGGGTTTACAGATCACCGTGTGTTGTGGGTGATGGTGGGACTAGGCGAGGGGATGAAAAAGGGTAGAGGGCTTTGGAAAATGAATGTTTCACTGTTAGATGACAACGAGCATCCAGCCTTTAGAAGGCCATATGAGCAATGGGAAATGTTACATCAGTATTTTGCTATGAGATGGGAATGGTGGGAGGTGATTGAGATGAGGATATGGGTATAGTATGATGGGATGAAGAGAAGGAGAGTAAGGGGAAGGAAGCAAGAATTGAAATGATTACAAAGGGAGGTCCACGGGTTGATTAAAAGAGTGGGGTGAGGGGGAGAAGGTGAAGAGGAAATTGGAAAAGGCGACAGAAGGAGTGGAAAATTGGTTTAGGGTGAGGATGAAAGAGAAAATGTTTTTAGCGAAAGAGGTGTGGGTAGAAGAGGGGGAAGAATGGGAGAGGTATTTTATGTTGCAGGTTAAAAAGAAAAAAAAGAGTGAGATGGGAGGGATATGAATAGAGGAGGAGGTGTAGAGCAGGGGGTCGGACTCGATGATCTATTGAGGTCCCTTCCAACCCTAACATCTATGAATTTTTCTTTAGGGTGTTAGATAAGATGGGGCTACCGGGGGAATTTGTGGGGAGGGTAAGAGCTATTTATGGTGGGGTAAAGAGCAGGGTTATGGTCAGGGGATTTTTGGGAGAGGCTTTTGGGATAGATTCAGGGGCGAGGCAGAGGTGTTCGCTCTTGCCAGGGTTATTTGTATGCATAATTGAGCCACTGGCACACCGAATTAAGGGCAATGGGCCATTAGTGGGGTGAGAGTGACGGGGTGGGGGGTAAGTTAAATGTCTGCTTTATATGGATGACATGACAGTGGTGGTAAGGGATGAGGTTTTGCTGGGGAGGTTCTGAATCATGCTGAGGAGTTTGGGGAGGCAGCAGGGGCAAGGGTAAATGTGAGTAAATGTAAGGGACTGGCGGTGGGGAGTTCGGGTTATTTGGGGAGATTTGGACTGACGGTGGAAAGGGAAAAGATAAGGTGCTGGGGGTGATTATGGACATTCAAGTGAAAGGGAAGGAGGCGTAGGAGAAATTGGAGGGAAGGGAGAAGCAGGTTGTAGGGAACATGGGGGTTGTTGTTTAGGGGTAAGGTATAGGTGATAAAACAGTGTCTATTGCCACCAGTTCTGTTTACAGGAATCGTGTATCCGCTGTCCTGGCTACGGGTGCAAAGACTGCAGAGGATATTGTGTTTGGGGTTTTTTTAGGGGGGAAAACAGAGAGGGTACCTAGGGGAGAACTGTATAAGTATGAGAGGTTGTGGGGAATGAGGATTGCCAAACAAAGACACTTGTTTATGTTCATTTTCTGAAGATGGTGGTAAGGGAGGTTAAAGGGGGGATGGGGATAGTGGGGAATTTTAGTAGGTTTTGGGCAGGGAGGTTATTAAGGAAATTGGGCTTATATGGGGGAGGGTGGAAAGGGTTGTGAGCGTGGAGGATGTCACTGCAGTATGCACGACTGGGAGCTTTTCTTAAAGCACAGGGATTGGACACATTGGGGCTTGATGACTTGGGGGATTCAAAAGGGATGTTTAAGTTTTTGAGGGAAAGGGAGGTAGTTATAGATGTGGCGGAACTGGAATGGGACCACGTTAAACAAGTGTGGAAAGGTATCGTAGGGAAGGAGTGGAAGGGGGAGCACAAGGTGTTAGTGTGGGGGGCAGTGTAGGAAATATTATTGGTAAGGGAAACATTGCATCGGTGGAGATTAATTAGGTCACCAAAATGTCCAAGGGAAATTTGTGATAAAGATGAGTCAGTGTCTCGTGTTTTATAGGATTGTTTTTATGAACAGAAAGCGTGGGGAGAATAGCTAGTTTTTTGAAAAGCATGGGAAGGGAAGATGGGGTATCTTTTGAAAATGTGTTGTATGGGGTAAGGGAAGGCACAGATGGGTTGTGGGAGCTTAGGGTTTTGCTGACTTGTGTTAAAGGGGCTATTGGGAAGGTTAGCAGTTTGTTAGTTAGGAAGAGGCTTTGTTTCTCGACGGTGGAGTGTCTGCAATTAGGGTTACATGAGCTGAAATATTATATAGCAAAGAGGGAAAAAGGGGGGAAGGGTAGAGACAAAGGGAATAGGGAGCTGTAGAAAGGGACTGATTGGTGCGTGTTGTTCGTGCCAAAGTTAGGAATTGGGTAAGCTTTGGGGATGTCAAAGAGAATTTGTAGGAGGTGGGACTTATACTTGGGATTTGGGAGAATAAGCAAGCAGGTTATGATGAAAAAATGTGTTGTTTTGTAGTATATGATAGCTGATATTACAGATGGCTTTTCTTTGAATATACTGTCTTTGTTTTGGTATTTGCTGATCTGTATGAAATGAAACATTTGTATATATTACAGCTGTGTAAATTAAGTGTTACAAATGCGTGTTTCTCTACTGCTGAATATTTAGTGTATTTGGTATTGTGTTATCCTTTTCTTTCTTTGAAGTGAATATTATGAGTCCTTTGAGTTCGCTTGTATGATAATTCTAATTGTGTTTTATGTTAGTATGAGATTTTGTTACATTTTATGTATTTTGATACATTTCTAATTGAAAATATAACTGCCTCTGTATAGAGAAAGGCAATATAGGACGCCATAACTCAGTTAGGAATCATAGAAATCAGAGGAAAATAGGGCTGGAAGGGACCTCACAAAGTCATCCAGTCCAGCCCCTTGCTCAAGGAAGGAACATTTCTGACCAAGCCATCCCACCCAGTCTACTCTTGAAAACTTTACAGTATGGCAAATAAAAGGTATGAAGTTCTGATGTCATCATCTCTAGAAGAAACTTAACACCACTCTGTCTCAATACTGTAAAAAACTTAGGCAGACCAATATATTTCAAAGAGCCATAAAAGGCAAGTCTAGTTCAGACCTCCAGTTTCCATTTGGAATACTGCTAATGCCCTTCTCTGATCTCCCTGAAATTTATGTCCTCTTCCCTCCCAACCTTACAAAAGGCTGTTGCTAGGATCATTTTTCTATTGCTCTGATCATACCATGCTTCATCCACTCCACTCCATTTGGTTCCTTTTTATCTAACGGACTATCATCATCCTTCACAGTCCTTCACAATTTTATCAACCCTTTAAAGCTTTGGTGCCCTTCTGCACTGTTTATAGCTCCATTGCTCATCCAGCACCAACCTTGGTGACTCCCATAAATATCTTCTTGTTTTCTTCTATGAAGCCCCCTATGCATTAAATGCTGTGTAAGAAGTACACCAGAGGGTCTCACTTATCTTCCTTGAAATCCTTTTCAAGGATATAGGATGCTTTTTAAGAGGCTTATCTACTGTAATAACTTCATAAAAATAACCACTTAATGACAGATGGAATTCAAGAGGTATATGAACATAAATAATAACATAAAATATATGCATTTGATTTTTCTCCCTTCTCTCATTCCTTTCTTATGTCATGAACCTCCGACTGTAGACTCTTCAAGGCAGGACTGTTTCTATCTACATGCTTGTTCAGTCACCAAGCACAAAATAATTCTGGGTAAAATCATCATTTTAACAAAAAATGAAAACAGCACCATCACACCTGACACTAATGAGGAGAGGCTCACCATGGAATGGGCCTGAAAGGTAAAATTCTTCTTCAATCTTTAAGGTACTTCCTGGTCATGGCACATGGGCCGCTATGTAGGGAACCTTGCAGTGCATCTGTACAAGTTGTATGGATAAATCAGGGGAAATTACACTACAGTGCTGTGCTTGGCACAAGTCAACTCTGTAGATATATTACATTAACCTCCTTATGAAGTTCTGTGTCTCCTGCAGGTCGGACTGTATAAAGAACAAGGTTTGTGCATATAAAAAATATAAACACAAGCAACTAAAGAAATCCACTGGCAAATGGCAAATTTGATGACCCTTTATATTTTCAGGTCTCATTTAAAATCCTATTTCTTGATTTCACTGTTAAACGTTAACAAGCCAAGCTATCAATAACAATTAAAAAAAAAGGGTGGCTTTATGCTGTCCATTCAGCTCATCTCCACGGCAGATGCAGAAAGTTAATATGCAACAGAAGAAACACTTCTACTGCAATGAATAACTAAAATGTTGCAGTGAGGGAAAAAATTAGCCTCCAAAACAGCTCTAAAAATGTCTGCCTAATGAGAAATGTTCACTGCAGCAGACTCCTGAATATCAGGATAAAGAAAAAGATAAACATGATACAAAAACAATTAAACTGCCATTTTCTGTCTTTAAAAACATGTACAGTGATCCATTAGTAGTTATGTAATCAGGTGAGCTTGAATTTGTACAAATGTATTCTGTGAACCCAAGAGAAGAAATGGGCAATGGGCTAATTTTGCACAGCAACAGTCTACTTTGAAATGCACAGATATATGAAAGTGGAACATCATGAAACATTTTTTTCCAGCAGAAAGCTAATTAAGTAAATTTCATATGGCCAAGCATAATTTGACAGTGATTGTGAATATTCTCATCTGCATTCTTTTGAACGCTGCAATGCCAGTATTAGGTAATATGATGCACTTACTAATTTATTTTCTACAAATACAGAGCTCAGCTGATATACAGTATCTCATTACCTATGCATCAAATGAGTCTATTAGATCCTTTAATTAAATCTCTGGTTGTTTCTTACATCCTGGGTAATGTGGTAAAGAGGGTTTTTTCCCCCTATAGCCATGGGGGGAAAAAAAATGGGATTTTTTTTTTTTTTTTTTTAGACAAAGCAGAGTAATAATTGTAACAGCTATTATTCTCCACTTTAAACCTTTGAAGGAACCAGGGACTTGCTCCCATTGGGTACATCCACACAAGCGCGTACGTGCCTCTTGCCCTGCCTCAAACCTCTTTGAGGCGGGGCAACAGGCTTGTGCAGGAACAAAAAAATGTTCCCCACACTGCAAACTTTCAGTGAGGGAAAAAATTAGACCCCTGGATATCCAGGGATCTAAGAAAAGGGAAATTTAAAACAGCGGTGCAGGCAACCAGAGGCTGGGTCCTCCATAGAGACATTCTGGCTGCCAAAGCATCTCTATGGTTGCCCCTTGCCCTGGAGCTGAAACACGCGTGGGTCGGAGGGGGGAAGGGATGACAGGGGAGACCCCCGATGGTCCCGCCCACTCCCCCAGGCCCCCTGACCTCCACCAGCCCCCCCCCCCCAGGCCCCTGAGCCCTGCCAGGAATGGCCCCTTCCCCCACCAGCCCCGTTGACCCCCCTGAGCCATGTTGTGGCTGGCCCCTCCCCCCCAAGCCTCCTGACCCCTCCTGGGGCTGGCCCCTCCCCCTGCCAGGCCCTGCCAGCCCCCGCAAGGTCCCAAACCCTGCTGGGGCTGTCCCCTCCCCTCCGCCAGTCCCTTGCCACAGTCAGCCTCTCCCCCTGCCCCCCCGAACCCACCAACCCGTGCCCTGTCTGGCCCCATCCCCCCAAACCCCCTGATCCCTGTCCCCCCACCCCCTGCTTCTAAGGTAAACAGAAACTTTTTTCCCCCATTTTTTTCTGTTCTTTTTCTGGGTTTAAGTGATGGTGCCTGTGATTGTGGGGCCTGGGGGTGCAAGCTAGGGGGTGAAGCTGGGTGGGGAAGCCATTGGGGGTGTCTGGGGGAGTGGAGCTGGGTGAGGCAGCCATTGAGGGGGCTGCAGCAGCTGGTGGGGGATGGGGCCAGGTGGGGCAGCAATCGGGGGGCTAGGGTGAGGCATGTGGGCCTTGCAGAGGGGGTGGTAGCCCCTGCGGGGGCCATTTGGCCCCATTGGGGGCCGTACCCTTTGTGTGGGGGATGAACCCCCTGCTGGGGGACCATACCCCTTGTGAAAGCGCCAAACCCCCTGTTGGGGGTCTCAACCCCTTTTGGGGGGCCAAACCCTTTGTGCGAGGGACAAAACCCCTTTTGGGAGGTTAAACTCCCTGTTGGAGGGTATAGCCCTTGTGTGGGGGCTGAACCCCTTGAATGAGGGCTGAATCCCTTGTGTAGGGGCCGAACCCCATGTTGGGGGGCTGTAGCCCTTGTGTGGGGGACCCACTCCTTGTGTGAGGGCCATCACCCTGTGGGAGGGCAGCAAAATATGTATTCATGAATTCATGAAACCCGTATTTAGAGTTCACTTTATTATTATTATTAAGAGACTTGCTTTAACACTGTAGATATATCAATAAAGCATTGTCCAACTGATCGGTGTCTCTGTCTCACTCTCTCTCTCTTTATAGCGGTCTTTTGTTTTACTTGTGGAGTAACATGGATTTGGGGGTATTTTAGAGAGTGATTTTGGGATTTATTTTTTTTTAAATCAGGGATTTTTCAGTTTTCCAATAGGGAACACCAGAATTCCTGCTAGGGAGGCCAGAGGCAAGACCCTGCCTGCTCAGAGCTGGCACCTTGGATCCATCTGGCTGTGGCTGACCTCCTGGCCAAATGGGGCCAGGAGAACATGCTTCGACAGTTCAAAGCAGGCTACCACACCCGGAACAACTTCCAGGTGATAGCTGCCCAGATGGCCAGACAGGGGGCACACATAGCAGTAGTGCTGCACAGAAGCCAACCCTGCAACTGCAGTCCACTGGCGGCTGGCCCAGAGGGGCAGATGCCGCTACTGGCTCTGCTGCCCCCATCCGAGTCTGGCAGGTACGCAGCAGGTCACAGTCAGGCAGCAGCCCCCACTGCTAGACTGCTGCAGTGGATAGAGGGTGCAGGGAACTCTCAGGGCTGCTTCAGCAGTCCAGCTGGCACAAGGGGTAGTGTCCCCTCCTTCTGGGCCCCAGAAGCTCCTGAGAGCTAACAGCCCTGAGCTACTTGTCAGGGCAGCTTTTTATACTGCTGGGGACAGAACAGGTGCTGGCCCTGGGCTCTAGCTCCCCCTGACTGAAGATCTGGGAGGAGCCACGCAGAGTTATTTTGCCTCTAGTGGCACAATTTGCTCCACAACAAAGTGCATGTCCAAGCATGTGCACCGAGGCAAAAAGCCCCAGCTCAAATTTGCACTGCTTCTATTTGAGCTGCTGCAAGTGCACGTGCTTGCATGTGTGGACATGCCCATTAAGGTCAACAACAAAATCCAATTCATTATGGTAGGGGCAGGAATAACAAGGAAAGCAGCAAACTGAATTTTAATCAGAATTTCCTGATGTCAGGGTTAATATATTTGCTCCTTGCAAGTGCACAATTACAGCTTGTTGAGCAAGAGAGATTTTCTTGGATTCAGTCATATAAATTACCGTGTCTTAAATAAACTGCTTGGATTCAATCCAACTGTTTTAGTTGAGGATTTTTATGCACATCAGTGCTACCTCACTAAATGCCAACCTTAATATTCTGCTTTATTATAGAATTCAGACAAAATCTTTGGCCATCTGTTGAAAGTCATAGAGGAACCATTTTATTAAATACACTTACAACCATACTTTTTTTAAACCAGAACATGATGGAGAAGTTACAGGACTTCACAATCATTGTACGATTTTTAATCCATGATCACCTTCTTCATTGCATCACCTAAAGTATTATGTTAAGTAGCCTCCTGAAAAATTGTTCGCAGCAAAGAATAGTATATTTAACTGTTTCTCAGTTCAGTATCTTGGAGAAGGTTCTTGGGCAAAGAGATGTTTAGAGGACTGGTGGCCTTTTTTTATGAAAGAAGACTGTAAAAGTTCACCTTGTTTAGCTTAGCAAAATGGAGGCTGCAAGTAGAAAACTTTTTTAGGCTGAAAAAACAACAGCACAAGATCAGCTGGCTACAGCACAGCTACAAGCTGGCTATGGATAAATTCAGAACCGAAATTAAAATAAAATGTCTCACTATCAGAGGCATGAAGTTTTGGAATGGTACTTCAAGCAAAGTGGTGGGGTAAAAAATCTGAAGTTCCTGTAGCATGGAGGGTATCTGGTAGTCCTATGCCTTAGGACTTCTGCCATATTTGGAGCCAGAAAGGATGTTTGTTTTTATTTCATCCCACTTCCACCATCCCAGTAGTGCCATTGGTTTCAGGGGGAGGGGGGAAAAGAGACAGTTTTGCTTTCCCCTGAAGTATTGACATGCTAAGACTGGGTATTTCTGACCAAGGTTTCCTGATACTCCTACTGGTACTTAAACTCAGATTTTCCTAGCTAGAGGGTTTTTCTCTTTCACTCAAGGACATACCCATCACCAGATGTTATGTCAGTAAGGATTTTTTCCCCCCTAAGTGAGATGCGTACAGGCTGTGTGGATTTTTCCTTTTCTGTGCAGTGTGGGTCATACATAGTTCTTTCCCTAGGATTTTTGGAGCCTATACTAACCAATTACTTACCTGTCACTGGAATGGCAGGGTATTGGCAAGTGCCCTTGTCACCCCTGCTTCTAACCTATGGCATGTTCTAGGGTGGTCTTGGTTTTCTGTATGTTGTTCCTTGCAGCTGTGGGTGAGGGTTTGAAAGCACTTTGGGGCATTCCTTTAGTGAATGATGACAGGCAACAAAGGGGACTGGACTTGATGGCCCAGGAAGCCCCTTCTATCCTATGGTCCTGTGTACTGTAAGTGGAGAGTGATTCCTTTATCTGTTTAAAGCAAGATGTCTGAAAAGGAAAAACTGGTTTCAGTTTCAGTTATTAACCATGGTGAGAGATTACGGGCTTTCTGTGGAAATTCTGGTAATTTAGTAATTCTTTTGGTAGGCAACAGTACATTCTTGGTAATTCTTTTGTAGGCAACAGTACATAGGCAGCTGTTTATTAAAGCATTCACACAACTGGAATCTGAGGAATTTTATGACTAATCCCTGAAATCATACAACCTACCATGTCATACACGCATGACCAAGCACATGAATTTGAGGATCAGGCAAAAATTCCCTAGATCCCAATTATGCAATGGTTGGCTTCCAACCTGCATGGAGCCCTGCAACAGGAGCCCCACATCAGAAACACACAGGGCTCCTCCATGCCAGCATGTTTCCTGACTTGTCCTGCAGCTGTCCTACATAGGAGCTGCAGGGCAGGGCAATTTGAAGTGGCTCATGAAGCTGGGGATCAGGGAACTCCCTGCTACCCTGCTACACCCTCCAGAAACATAGAAGCAGCAGCTCATAAGGCACCACTTCCCATGGGTGTTTGGGCATGCAGCTAGGGCTCCCAGTTGCTTGCTCATAGCCACTTTTTAAAGGTTTGTAACATTGTGAAGCTGACACTGGGGAGAGCTTGCTCAATGTCAGGCTCACAACACCCAAGGAACTGCATGTCACTTTTTAAAGGTGGGGGGCACCATAAGCTAGGGTCAGGAGCAAGGACTGCTCCCAACCTCATCCCACTGATCAGGAAGGGGACAGCTATATCCTGGACATTGAGACTACCTCCTGCCCAGTCCCAATGTTCAGCTCAATGTTGGGATATGGCAAGGGCCACTATGCTACATTTTCAATTTAAGACATGATACAAACAAGTCAAAGACACTGAATATTGTGTCTGCAACATCTTTGTGGCTTGTTACGTATCATGCCATAAATTGGCTCTAAGGTGTAGCATGTTACAATTTATGGCACAGTTAACATTTTAATTGCACCACAAATTTAGCATCTGTCAGGGTCCATAGTATTCCCTATGGCATTACAAAGCATCATTAATTAATCCAATTAATATGCTGAAATGTATAAAGGAGGCTACAAATGAGCTCTACCTCTAATGAGGAAGTATTTTCCTCCAAGACACTGCACCTTCTCTTACATGGAAATACAAAGCTCTGGATCAATCTCCTTGTTTTACTAATGTAATTATCTCTGCATTAGTCTCTCATTCTCAGAAATTATGTTGACAAGATTGTGTCTGGTCCCTGTGTATAAACAGAACGGACATGAGTAATACATTTTTCCATTCAACCTTTCTTCCACCTCTCAAAAGACAAACATGTCCATAGCTGTTGCTCTTGTGCTCTCCCAAGATTATAAGTAAATTTTCAAAAAAACACTTTTTATTTCACCTCAATAAGATTTGGGTTCCTAATTCACTTTTTAAAATCAGAATTAAGCATCTGTGAAACATTTACCACATGAGTTCAAATGCTTCATTTCCTGTTTCAAATTTTTTGCTACTACAATTCTCTTTAACTGTCATTTTAGGACCTTTGTATTCCATAGCATAAAAACTAATGAAGGTGAGAGAAATTCTTATCTCTTGTCTAGATTTACTAACAAGTCATACTGTGCAAGAGCAGTACCAATGCAGGTTAAACTGTGACTGTGCAACACATCCTGCCAGCACAAATACATCTATTTTATTTTACAAGCCAAGATTATGAGAAGGTTTTAAGAATAGTTGAAAAGATGATCCAAGGGTTTTACTTCTAAAACAAATATAGAAGGAAAACTAACAAGTACTACTAAATAATATAGCCATAGTCACCTAGCATAGCAGTAAAGGTTATAGTTTCTTTTTAAAAGGAAAAAAATGTGTGTTGTGCTTTATGAGATGACCAGGGATCCTGGTTTTCCCTGATAAAAAATAATATCAAATTCTCTGATAAAAACCCCAAAATCCATGGTTAATCCTCTCACTCCCCCCCAGCCTTGCTCGTGCCCCTCACTCCCCCACCCAAGGGGCCCTGCTCATGCCCCTTTCCCCCCCGCCCGCAGCCCCCTGTACCCCCAGCCCTGCTGGAGGGGTCCCCTCACTTCCAGGGCTATGGTGCCAGCCATAAGTGGAACGGACAAGTTCTGTATAACACCAAGAAATTTCGAAGTGGATCAACATAAGAAAATACATTTCATCTGGGTTAAATTCAGGCAGGGATTAATACAAGACCTATGCAACACATAAGTCCAGTAAGGTGAGTCAAGAAATGTCTGATGTAGTCCTGTAACTGGAAGGAAGGTAGTTGTAACATTGGATCTTAATGATGGGGAGTTGTGAAAAAGATTAAGTAATTGTAAAGCATTTTACAGGAATGCAATGCACTGGGAGAAGAGAATGTCTTGATAAGCAGACAATACTGAGAAGGATATTATCGAAACAGAAATAATCAATTTTTAAGTGAGTACAGAGCTGCTTCTGTAGGTGTGCTGCATAATAAACAGTGTTAAAAAGGAGAAGATATGCAATGTAAGGAAGCACTCCCCTTTTCAAGTCACCCAAAGATTAAAAAAAAAAAAAAGATATTTTTAAGTTAGACCTTTCCTTGCTAAAAGGTAAATAGCAGGGGTAGGCAAAATCTGGCCCACGGGTCAAGGCCATTCTATCTGGCCCACGGGGCCCCTAAAAAAATTTTGAAAATTAGAATTTATCTGTCCTTGCTTCCTGTCAAAAATGACAGGAACCAGAGGCAGTAGGACCTAGGGGAATCCTTGGTGGCAAGGTTCCCTCTAAGGTGTGCACATGCACAACTAAAAGTGTCGCCGCACACAACCTTTTCAAGGCCACACACCAGGAGAGGCTGGAATGGAAGCGTGGTATGGGCTCTGCTGGCTCCAGGGAAGTGCTCTGCATGGCCTCGGGGGGGGGGTGGGGGGGGCGGGAAGTGTCCCACAGTGTCTTGGAGCCAGCGGAGCTTCACTTGGGGCAGGCAGCAGCTCCTCCCTGAGGTGAGGCAAGGCAGGGATACAGACTGGAGCAGGGGGCTGGGGCAGCCTCCGCCAGCTCTGGGGAAGTGCTTCACTCCCCAGCCCTGATGCAGGGAAGCGGAGCACTTCCCCGGTGCCAGGGAGCCCGCGCCAGGCTCCAGCTCCGGCTCCAGTCTCTGGCCCCTGCCCCAGTCCCCAGCTCCACCTCTAGCCCCTGGCCCCCGGCTCCCAGCCTCCATCCCCTGGCTTCAGCCCCTGGTCTTGGCTCCCAGCTCCTGGCCCTGGCCCCCCATCCCCAGCCTCCAGCCCCTGGCTCCAGCCTCCACCTCCCAGCCCCTGGCCCCCAGCCACCTTCAGTAAGTGTCCCATGCCGGACCAAGGCAGCGCGCTCATGGACTGAGGTGGCGTGCTCACAGACCACTGCTCCTTACAGGGAACATTGCTTGGTGGGCTCCTGTAACAGCAGGGCCTGCCTGCCCTGCTCCCCAGCCGGAAGCCCCAGCAGGGGCTTCTGGCCTGGGACCATGTGATTGACCCGGCATGGGAAGCTCAGGTAAGGAGGTGGGGGGTGGGGAAGGACAGGGAAGGAACTGATACAGAACGTGGGGAAAACTGGCTCCTCCCCCACTCTGTGGCCATGCTCCCTGCTTCAGCTGCTCGCAGCCCACGCAGGGCTGTCCTAAACAGGCACAGGCAGCCCCATGTGGGCTGCGAGCAGCTGCAGTGCAGGGCGCCAGCCATGGGGCAGGTGAGGAGCCATTTTTCCCCTCCACACTCAGCACCAGCTTGTAACCTGGCCCCACACCAGCTCTGGCCTCGCCTGTTGAGGCCACGCTGCAGCGGCAGCAGCTGCACCCCCGCACTTGCTGCTCGCCCAGAGCTTATGCCACATTAGGCTGCGGTGAGCTTGGCAGCGCTGCCTCTGGCCTGCCTAGCACATGAACTCCAGGCGGGCAGCAGCAGCAAACACTGCCTGGCTCAGCAACTGGAGGGGCCACAGCTGCTGCCGCTATGTACAGCCCCGACGGGTGAGCCCGGAGCCGGCACGGGGCCCAGGCTGGCAGCAGGGGAACGTTACAAGTTGGCACTGAGTGCAGAGGAAAAGCAGCCCCTCGCCCGCCCCGTGGCCAGCACCCTGCACTGCAGCTGCTCGCAGCCTGCATGGGGCTGCCTGTGCCTGCTCAGGACAGCCCCATGTGGCCTGTGAGCAGCTGCAGCAGGGAGCATCAGCCACAGGGCAACCAAGGGGCCACTTTTCCCTGTGCTCTGCACTAAATCCTTCCTCGCCAATGAGCAGAGGGTCAAGACTGTGCGCTGCCCCATGCCTGTACTGCAGGGCTGGGGGGCACTGGGAGTGAATGGGCATGGGAGCACAGGGCAAGCACTGGTGTCACAGGGCCAGCGCCAGCAGGGTCCAAAGCCGGGCGGCAGAGGTACAGGGTCTCAGCTGGCAGGGGTTCTACGGAGCCGGGCCAGCTCCCTCCTCTCCCTGCTCATGCAGCCCAGCCTAGCTCCACAGACCCCTGGCAGCCTGCACCCCACTCGGCCTCACTGGTGCTGGCCCTGAGACATTGGTCCCAAGACATCGGGACATTGGTTCCAAGATTGTGACCAGGGGGTGGGGCACCTGTCAAGGGGTGGGGCTACCCATGCGGCCCTTGACAGCTTGCCAAAACTGGGTAAGCAGCCCTCCACACGAAATAATTGCCCACCCCTGTAATATAGCATCATAATACCATGATGATGCATGATGTCAGAGCAGTGTACATCTCAAAGGCAGTTTTAACCAAGGTTGTGATTAGCTGGAGCAGAAGAAACAATTTATAAATTATGTTTCAAAGACTGCATATGGCACTTTATTTATTAATATCCATGTCAGGCATACAATTCACTATGATCAGAAATCCTACAATAAGAAAGACCTTCCCCTTCTGCCATTTTTAGGTCACTGAATTGCAGTACACAATTATTATTCTTGAGGCATTCAATGTTAAAATGTGGTTAAAAAATATGGATTCTTCATGTTAGCTACCACCACTTTAATAGAGAAATGAGCTAGTAATCCCAGACTGCAGTACTTTACCTTAACCAAGCAAATTTGATAACACCTTGTCCTGATGTGTATAATTTTTGCAGGCCACACTTTAGTATCAAAAAATGAGGACAGTCACAATCTGTTCCATACTATTTATAGCAGTTGGCACTCTCAAGATCCTGGCAAATTGCCAGTGTAGCCATTAGTACAAAAACAATCTGACCAATCCTTTTCAAATAGCACACAGTGGAGCCTGCTACACCAGTGGACTCCCCTCCACGTAAAGAGCCACGTGACATCAAGGGTAAAATCTGGATTTCAAAGCACCAAGCAGTTATGCTTCAAATCTTTTCCCAAACTGGGAAAAACGAGACAGACAGGCAGGCAGGCAGACAGACAGACAAACCGACAGACCCACAGACAAGCATCTTTAACATGTCAAACAAGCATCAGAGCCAGATGGCCACTAAAACAGTTTGATGCAGGAGTCTGCAATCACCATAACCATGGATACAGAATGAGAAAATCCAAGAGACAGAATTATTTAAAACATCTGAAGTACAAAATAAACCTTGCAAAAAATGCTTACCTGGTAATCAGGCTTTGTGAAATAATCTAAATTGGAGATATGATCTAGAAAGATGTTAAATTCTTGAGGCAGATGTTTCAACATGAGCCGATGCTCATACCTCTCTTTAATAGAGCCTACTTGCTCCTAGGAACAATTAGCACAAAAAACCCGCCATTAGCATAACTCCATTCTCAGCTGCAGAATAATCACACTATATCTCAAAGGATGTGCAATATCCTTAGTGGGATGTGGGAGGAGTTAATTATTCCTCTGGGATATGATAGGACCAGAACTCCTATCACTGCCCTAGATGCCTGATGTAAAATGTTTTACAAAACCTCAATTTCAGTATCTAAATTCTAATTTAATTTACTTTTCTTTTGCATTTTGATTTTGTTTGACACCACTATATATGATTAGCCATCATGACTCTTAACAAATTATGGACACACATTTATGTTCTTTAATCCACTTCTACTTAGTAGATTTTTAGGATGCTGTTCAGTCCAATAACATTATGCCTGTAGTTTCTGAGGTCAGAACAGTAGGAGCAATCTTCAGTGCAGAACACCTTCATTTACTAGTATAACCATGTATATGAAGAAGTACTTTTCTCAAAGAAGTACCACACTTATTTGAATCCAAGATGACCCTGAATTTAAGACAACCTCCCTAAAATTAGATTCTATATACAAAAAAAAAAATTTGTTTAATATTCCACGTATAGAATCTAATTATTGATTAGAGACATCCCACAACCCCTCCAGGGGGGAGGCAGATGTTATGGGAAGGTCAAGTGGCTTGCCCCCTGCTTATGCCTGCCCTCCCTGCCACTTCTGTTGCCGCTGGGATCCACCTTTCTCCCCCAGCCTCTGTTCCCTTCCCTTACCCTTGCTTTGTACTGACAGGCTCTGTCCCTTTTCTCTACTCCCGCATTGCTGCTACAGGGGTTGGGCTAGGGCCATGCTCAGTGACCCAGACTACAGTGTGCATGGAGTCACCAGAGTGGAGCAAAGGTAAGGCGGAGGGAAAGGGGCAGGCATGGGAGCTGAGGCCACGTGGGTTGAGTGGAAATGAGAGAAAAAGGCTGCAGGGAGGGATTGCAGGGTTCAGAGGCAGCAGGGAGGAGGGAAGGAACAGGCATCATCTGCATCTATAGTCAGACCCTGGGCAGGGGCTGGGGCCTGAGCCACAGCAGCCAACTGTCCCCCCAGCCCTTTCTTATGCAATTCTAAGATGAGGAGCCTCCCCATGTTAAATGGGGAGGAAAAACCATCTCTTAGAATTGAGTAAATATGGTAACAGATTCAGTGCATCAAAACTTGTTTTTTTGTGTCTCCAGTTTGAAAACTGCTTCATAGCACAGCCACAGATCAACTGGGTTAAATGCATCTATGTAATATACATAGTGAATGCCTGTTTCCCAAATGGACCATCAACCTAGAAAATGAAATTTTATAGGTACAGCACAGGAAGGCAAAAGGCACTGATCTGCATATAGAGTAACAGATGCACGCTTACACTTTTTCCCTCATTTCTCAATCCATGGGTCACAAGAATATCTGAAAGAGTTGCAAGCAAACTTTCAAAATAGACTCTCCTTTAAAAGAGAAAAATGTGGGAAAGGGTGGTTTTTCCCTTGCAGGATGACAGAGCTCCAGCCTGTGAGGGGCTGCTTGGGGCCCCCATGCTCTCTCCACCCCTGCCCCACACACTGGGTCAGCCCTGGCCATCAATGTTTAAAATGGGTCCTAGAACAAAAACCGTTGAGAACCACTGCTCTACAATACACATGTAAAAGTATACGCTCAATCTAATTCATATACCAACTGTCTTGAATATATATTTTAACACACTATAAAATGTTATGACATGTCAGTGCTGTGAAGTGAGAAAAACACTAGAAACAATTATGTAACACTGATTCATAACATTCTCATGATTCCTGGATGGAATCTGTGAAATCTATTTGTGCACAAACTGAAGCAAATTTTCCCTATTCTCCTTTTACCTTGTCTTTTATTTTCCTCCAAGGCAGTTGTCCAACCACAAACTCCACCAACATGTAGAACAGGGACCAGAGGTCATCATGTCGCCCCATTTCCTGTGAAAATGAAATAGGTGTACTTCTGTTAAACCTAGGGTATGCCATTCTTGACCTTACTTATCCAATCAGAGCTAAAGAGCTTAGCTAAATCCTGCATGGTCTAGAGACACCACTATTTGTCTAGAGACACCACTATTGTGTGTTCACAACAGAACTTCTTTAAATTTAAAAAAAATCATGTCAAAATCCTTGGGGGCCCCTACACAAAGAGCAAGGCTGCTCCAATGCGCTATAATGGCAGCAGGTCGGAGCAGACTCAATTAACTGAGTCTGCTGGAGCTTGGTAATGCTAGATTACCGTGATCTAGCATCCTCCAGCATCTCATGTATCAACATTCAGCCCAGGAAAAAGCCAACCTATTAAATAGGTACTTTGCATCAGTCTTTCATCAGTCCCGTGGGACGCCCATGCCTGCTACGGGACAGGGAGATCCGGGTGGTGGGGATCCCCTACCTCCATAAATGCTGACCTCGTGAAGGAACACCTTGAGAAGCTGGATACCTTCAAGTCAGCCGGCCTTGACAATCTGCACCCCAGGGTACTCAAGGAGCTGGCGAGCGTCATAGCCCAGCCCCTGGCACGGATCTTTGAAAACTCCTGGCGCTCTGGTGTAGTGCCCGAAGACTGGAAGAAGGCCAATGTGGTGCCGATCTTCAAGAAAGGGAGGAGAGTGGATCCGGCTAACTACAGGCCCATTAGCCTGACTTCTATCCTGGGGAAGAGCTTAGAAAAGTTTCTTAAGGAGGCCATCCTTGATGGACTGGCCCAGGCTAACATCCTAAGGGATAGCCAGCACGAGTTTGTTGCGGGTAGGTCTTGTTTGACCAATCTCATTTCCTTCTATGACCAGGTGACCTATCACCTGGACAAGGGAGAAGAAATTGATGTCATGTATCTTGACTTCAAAAAAGCTTTTGATCTGGTATCCCACGATCACCTCTTGGCCAAACAGCCCAGTTGTGGCCTTGGCTCCACCACGATCCGCTGGCTGGGAAACTGGCTCCGTGGTCAGACCCAGAGGGTTGTAATCGATGGCAGTCACTCATCGTGGTGCCCTGTGACCAGTGGGGTCCCTCAAGGCTCTGTCCTGGGACCCATACTGTTCAATATCTTCATTAATGATGTCGACATTGGAGTCAGGAGTGGACTGGCCAAGTTCGCCGATGACACCAAACTTTGGGGCAAAGCATCCACGCCAGAAGATAGGTGGGTGATCCAGGCTGACCTGGACAAGCTCAGCAAATGGGCGGACGAGAACCTGATGGTGTTTAACACTGAAAAATGCAAGGTTCTCCACCTTGGGAGGAAAAACCTGCAGCATCCTTATAGGCTCGGCAGTGCTACGTTGGATAGCACTACAGAAGAAAGAGACTTGGGGGTCATTATTGACCACAAGATGAACATGAGCCTCCAATGCGATGCTGCGGCTAGTAAAGTGACCAAAATGCTGGCTTGCATCCATAGATGCTTCTCGAGCAAATCCCGGGACGTCATTCTCCCCTTGTACTTGGCCTTGGTGAGGCCGCAGCTGGAGTACTGCGTCCAGTTTTGGGCTCCACAATTCAAAAAGGATGTGGAGAAGCTTGAGAGAGTTCAGAGGAGAGCCACACGCACGATCAGAGGTCAGGAAAACAGATCTTACGATGACAGGCTGAGAGCCATGGGACTCTTTAGCCTGGAAAAGCGCAGGCTCAGGGGTGATCTGATGGCCACCTATAAGTTTATCAGGGGTGACCACCAGGATCTGGGGGAACGTTTGTTCACCAGAGCGCCCCAAGGGATGACGAGGTCGAACGGTCACAAACTCCTGGAAGACCATTTCAGGCTGGACATAAGGAAGAATTTCTTTACTGTCCGAGCCCCCAAGGTCTGGAACAGTCTGCCATTGGAGGTGGTTCAAGCACTTACATTGAACACCTTCAAGAGTAAATTGGATGCTTATCTTGCTGGGATCCTATGACCCCAGCTGACTTCCTGCCCTTTGGGCAGGGGGCTGGACTCGATGATCTCCCGAGGTCCCTTCCAGCCCTAATGTCTATGAAATCTATGAAATTCCTGCATTTCAAAATGGCAGTGGGGGTGCATTTGACGAGCTTTAGTTAAAGTGCCCTCACCATCATTTTGAAGTGCAGGGACACTGATACACAAGATGCTCCGGGTGCTTTATTTAGAGTGGCTCTCAAAGCTGCTCTAATGAAAGGGCTCCCCTTCTCCCTCCCCACTCCAGGAGCACATGTATAAACATCCCTAATAATTAAAAAAGGAACTACTGGAGCTACAAAATCACTACCTGCTTTTCTCACAACTTCAGAAAGTAGAATAATAAATCAGAAGGGAAAATATGTTAAAATACAGTTACAATATACAATTTACTATGAAGTGCAATCCCACTATGCAGTCTGTAGATTATTCCAATTTCTCCATCACAGTATGGTCACGGACAGACATATCCTTTAAGTGTTCCAAAAAGTGAGGGTGCAGACATATTTGGCCAATGACGCACTTAAAAAATGACTGCTCTGCTTCAAAAATGACTCTGGAAAAAACAGTAACAACTCTTAAAGGCTTCATGTTACAGTTGCACTTTTCAGCAAAGTAAAACAGAGAGCTGGTTGGTCTACCTACATCCCACAATGCTCCATGACCCCCCAGTGCTCTAAGAAGACTCCTTTAGTATTCACAGTGAATTACACTGCTCAAGCATTACAGGACCTGGGTGGCATATGACCTCTACTGCTTACTTCATTATAGGTCACTATTTTACTAAAGGTCGTTATGTGACCTGCACTATTTACAGTGAGAAAACACACTGAGTTCTCATTCTGCTGGGATGTCCATCCTGAGGACACAGCCTCTACTGTACCAGTGTCAACAGCAGCCTGCTCTCAGCACTACCATCTTCTGCCACACCTGTACGATGCTCTACCATTTGAAAGCAGGCAGGGGTAGCAGACTTTCTTGAAATCTAAGACAATGAGGACATTTGGTGCTCCCCTTGGACAACTAATTAGAATCAAGTCATCTATCAGCACATCCTCCAATATGGCTGCCCAGGGTCACAACTGCACTTAACATAAGTGCTACACTAAAGCCAACAAAAAACTAGAACTCTTGGTTCCAAAATGATACCTTTTATTAGACCAACTGGAAAATCGTAAGAAAATAGTCCTTTCCTGCAAGCTTTCGGGATCTCTACACTATGGGGAATTTTTACCATCTTGTACAATGTATACTTTTACCAGAGCCTGATAAAGGAACTTTGATTTCGAAAGCTTCCAGAAGACCTCTGTTTTCTTGCGCAGGGACCGGGACTTCCCCACCGTGATGCAAGATGGACTCAAGAGGAACACCTCCAGACCTCAGATTGGGGAGGACCAGGTTAGAGAGCTTCTGGAGGGGCTGGACATGTTCAAATCAGCGGGTCCAGATGCTCTCCACCCCAGGGTGTTGAGGGAGCTAGCAGGGGTTATTGCAGGGCCCTTGGCACAGCTTTACAAGTGCTCGTGGTGCTCAGGCCAGGTGTCAGATGATTGGAAGATAGCCAACATGGTCCCCATCTTCAAAAAAGGGAGGAGGGAGGACCTGGGCAACTATAGGTGCATCAGTCTTACCTCGATCCTAGGGAAACTCTTTGAAAAGATCATCAAGGAGTACATCTGCGATGGGCCGGCTTCAGGGATGATACTCAAGGGCAACCAGCACGCTTTCATTAGGGGCAGGTTATGTCAGACCAACCTGATTGCCTTTTATGATCAGGTCACAAAAACATCGGATGCAGGTGTCGTCATGGACGTAGTCTTTCTGGACTTCAGCAAGGCCTTTGACATCCTCTCCCACCCCATCCTCATTAAAAAACTAGGTGACTGTGGCATTGATGCCTACAGTCAAATAGACTGCAGGTTAGCTCAAGGGTCATACTCAGAGGGTGGTGGTGGACATATTTGACCTGGGGAGAAGTGGGCAGCGGAGTCTCCCAGGGCTCAGTCCTGGGGCCCGTGCTATTCAATTTCTTTATCAGCAATTTGGATGAAAAGCAACTTGTTTAAATTTGCTGATGATACCAACATTTCGGGTGAGGTGAGCACACTAGTAGGGCAGGAAAGATGGCAGCAAGACCTGGATAGGTTACACGGGTGGGCTAACAAAAACAGGATGCGTTTCATTACTGACAAGTGCAGGGTGCTGCACTTGGGCAGTAGTAACCAGCAGCACACTTATAAGATGGGAAACTCCCTTCTTAAAAGCACAGAGGCAGGAAGGGATCTTGGAGTCATTACTGACTCCAAGATGAACATGGGCTGACAATGCAAGGTCACGGCTGGAAGGGCTAACCGCACCTTGTCGTGCATCCACAGGTGCATCTCAAGAAGGGCCAAGGAGGTGATTCTCCCCTCTACGTGATACTGGTCAGGCCACAGCTGGAGTACTATGTCCAGTTCTGTACACCCCATTTCAGGAGAGATGTGGACAACATTGAGAGGGTCCTGAGGAGGGCCACCCACATGATCTGGGGACAACAGGGTAGACCCTACAATGACAGACTGCGGGACCTGCACCTGTTCAGCCTTCACAAGAGAAGGCTGAGGGGGGACCTGGAGTCTATCAACTCACTAGGGCAGGGACTAGAAGGGTTTGGGAGAGACCTTGTTTCCCCTAGCGCCCCCTGGCATAACAAGGAATAACAGCCATAAGTTGTCGGAGAGTAGGTTTAGATTAGACATCCGTAAGAACTACTTCACAGTTAGGGCAGCTAGGAGCTGGAACCAACTTCCAAGGGAAGTGGTGCTGGCTCCTACCCTGGGGGTCTTTAAGAAGAGGCTTGATGCCTACCTGGCTGGAGTCATTTGAGCCCAGTTTTTCTCCTGCCCTGGCAGGGGGTCAGACTTGAAAATCTACAAGGTCCCTTCCGACCCTACCTCTATGATTCTACGATTCTTTTCACAAGCAGATCTGGAGGCATACCACCTACCTGCACCTGAGATCTTAAATGACACTGATGTTAATCAGCCTAGCCCCTCACAGAAAATCATCTCCTGGACCTCATGCCAGACCAAGCCGATGTCACACACCCCACCGTTCCCTCATTCTCACAGCTTTCTATCCCCTCCACATTCCTACTGACCGCTCCCCTCTACTCTTGCCAACTGCCCTCCTGCCACTACCAACAAGACCCCCAAAAGCCACTCACAACAAGCCAGTCCTTAGCTTCCCATTACGCATAACTGAGGCAACCAGAGATATGGAAAGGATGGATGGACATACAATGCCCTGGTAAGTTTCAGGACTCCAACAGAGTAATCCCTATTTATTTCCACGTCTGACCCAGCTGTCCAGTGGGACAAGAGATCTCAGATTGTCACTTAAGAGGCCCTAGGGTAACCCTGAAGACAGCCCCCCTCCCCCTCAAAAAAACCAGACATGGTTTTGGAGTGCATGAGTCAGTGTGGGGGAAGGGTGAAGCTTTCTTGGAATCACTGCAGTGTGGGATTTGTAATACAAACCATTAGGATGAATTACCAACAGTGGAGTACCAACAGCTGGGGAGTGGGGGTGTCCTCCAAGCTTAAGAAATGGGGTGCTAACACATCATGTTATGGTCTTCTGTGCTAGGTCCTGGCATGGTCTGCATGGATCTATCACCAGGATGAAATAACATCTTGTAACAGAGGCAGAGGCTCCTATTACTTTAAAGGGAAAGTAAGACAGACTCAGCTTGCTGCGGAGAGCTAGCTGCATTACAATAAGCAACCAAGAGCAGCCCCCAGGTGTGGCAGGAGTAAAGACTGCAAGAAGTCAAACTAAGCTGCATCAGAGGGCAGGCTGGCTATCAAGCCAAAGTATAAACTCTCGTGTGTGGCCAGAGAGCCACCTAACAGGAAGGGGTGGGGCTTTGAAGCACATAAGACCAGTGCTTGAGATTAAATCAGGCAGTCTGGCCTTGCATGCTGCAGAGAGAAGAGCTCCTGAGTGAGTTGACTGCAGGAGACAAACTGGCAGGCACCCAAGCCACCTAACAGAGCTTGAAGGAGAAAGCTAAGGGGGGCCCACTACGAAAAGGATGTGGACAAATTGGAGAGAGTCCAGAGGAGGACAACAAAAATGGTGAGGGGGCTGAGGGACATGACTCATGAGGAAAAACTGAGGGAATTGGGTTCACTTAGTCTAGAGAAAAGAGGAGACTGATGGATTTAATAGCAGCTTTCAACTACCTGAAGGGGGGTTCAAAAGAGGATGGAGCTAGACTGCTCTCGGTGGTGGCAGATGACAGAACAAGGAGCAACATACCCTATACCCCCCACACACAACCACATCCCCGACACGCCTCACCATATAGCCACACACACCCCACACCGCCCCCCACACACACACCTTACCATACCTCACCATACACCCCCACCTCACAATACACACACACGCTATACAAGAGTAGTTTATTTTTAAGCAATTATGCAATCCCTTCTATATAGTACACAAGTAGAATTCATGACAAATATTTTTTGTAATAAAATTAAAATATCTTATAGTAGGTGTTTAGATTTAGTGTATGATTTGTCTTTTTTCGGGTTCCAAGATGGCAACCCCCCATCCCAAAAGGAGTATTTCTGGAGGGCAAGGGGAGGACTTCTGGTAGCAAAGGTCAGGGGTTAGAAGGAGGGACTTCTGATCCCAATATGGTGACCAGGGGTGGGGCTACCCATACAGCCCTTGACAGCTCACCAAAACTTGTTCAGTGGCCCTCCAGCTGAAATAACTGCCTGCCATGGTCTATCAGCTGGTTCCTCAGGCAGAAAGGAAGCCCCTGCCCTCTTCAGGAGGCTATACCTTCAGGGAGGACCATCTCCTTCAGCAACAGGAGAGTATATATGAAGGAGAAACTCCCCACTCCCATCTTTGGCTCAGGATAATAGGGCCATGACTATAGAAAAAAGCATCCTGAAAAATTCAGAGACAGTAGACAGCCCCTTGACCCACAAGATGGCTATTGACACTTCTCCCATTGTACCATCCAGAAGGTGTTGGATGGCATGACATCACTTGCACAGTCAGTCCTATTGTGGATTTGCCTACAGCAAAGCGGTTGCCCACAGACTGGAGGTTATCAGGTTGCCAGGTTCCAGACAGTGATGGCCATGCATTTCCCCAAGGTGAAAGGTACCATAATGCTGATGCTTTGCTGCTAAGGCAACGTGGACAGCTTTGTGCAGAGATCTCTGAAGATGACATGACTCATCTGAAAGTTCTACCACTGCTGGTCATCACCTTGTGCCTTCAGAACTGTGCGCTTCCACCAGTCACTGCTCACCAACATGGCCCAGAAGTGCCACTGCAGTTTGCAAGTGATTCCACAGAAGACATCTTCCTGGGTGTCCTGTATGGCTTCATCCTCCGAAGTGTTGGTATCAACACTGCAGAGCAGATGGCACATCTTGAAAAGACACCTTTCCAGGGTTTGGGTTATGGTTTGTTACTGTGCCTTTGTAAACCAGCTGGTACAGGAGTGAGAAGATAAACATACAGCATGCCCAGATGGGCCATAAGTCTCTGAACGGGACAGGAGGGACAGAACCTCACAGTAGTGCTCAGCCAGGAACTGCAGGACGAGGAGACAGTAGGCATCTATTCTTGGCCTCCTGGGGCAATGGCATAACTGTTAAGCCCTCCTATGGTAAAGTGGCACCAGACACCCAATGCATGCTGGTTACAGCACATAGCCAATGAGCTATTTCCTCTGCACTGGCTCCTGAGGGTTCCTCAGGAACCCTCAGACCCAAAAGGCAGGCTGGGATCTCTGCTCTCCAGCCCCCTGGCTGTCATAGCATGTACCTGTAACCATTCTGAAGCATTTTGGATGGGAGGAGCCTATATGTCTGCCTAACACTGATGCATTCCAAAACTGAAGCACTTCAAATCAAAGTGAGATTTGAAGGAATTAAAAAAGACATCTCTCTAAGCCCAGAGAACAAAATGATAGATGAAATATATTGTAAAAATAGTTTTTGTATCATTTAATTTCATCTCCTTTCTTAATCTATCCTGTGATACAATTAAAACAATAAAGATAACTATTTAAAATATTATTACTTCTGCAATCAGATAAGACCATACCACTTATCTAATGTCAATGACCTATCTTTTCCCAAATATTTCCCACATCTGGTGCATTCAATATATGCTTGTTATCATAAAGTGTAATATAAACACAGACAGACAAAAAAGGAAAATATCTTTCCCTCTTGCAGCATTTTTGTTTGTTTGTTTTTGTTTTAACTAAAAACTGGACAAAGTAGAATATAAATGAAAATACTCACCCTGTTTCTGTGGGCATTGATTGACGCATAGCGTACTGTTCCTCGAAAACCAGCAACAGCTCGTGGCTTTAAAAAACAAACAGAATAAAAATATGAGATTTTCAGAACTGTAGAAAATAAGTTACCCAATCACACAACCACCATGTATAAGCTAATTACAGTTCAGAAGAAGGTGCAAGGTAAATGCCATCTGGACTCAATGGTACTACCAGAGATTATGATAACCACTTTGAGTTCCCATGAAAGTATATGCGTCACGAATCAGCACTTGGCCTACTCTTTCAGTTCTTTTATATAGGTCAGATTTTGTTCTGCAGAAGCATCAAATCCCCAAAGAGGAAACTTAAGATAAATGTCAAATACACTATTTTTTTCCTCTACTGACAAGACGATTAAGTTTTGGTTCTGAATCTCAGGAAGCTTGACGTTTTAAAGTATAAAAGGATTATAAATACACTAGTCCTTTCCAACTGCTCAAAGATACTAGTAAGTCTGAGCTATCTTGTGCCAAAAAAAGTAGCATGGGATAAGCCATTTTTTAAAACACATAAGCAATTTTTTCATAAATTATATTTTGGATAAAAAAGTGCATATTTGATTTAAGAAATTCCCAGAGAAGTAGAAACCATGTATAAGGGCTAAGTATCACATACTGAGTAGACTATAATATGAACAAAAGTTAATATACTAAAGAAAAGAATATACATATACTACATCAAATGTCTGGTGTAATTTACTTCAGTTTCCTATACAAGTATGAAATTACACAGGGTGCAGGAATAAACAACATGTACCTAGCTCATACAGTAAGTAACTATTACTGCACCTTACTGGTAAGTGTGGAGGAAGCAGGCCTTAGCCTTGAACAAACAGCCACCATGAGATGGGCACAGACAGACAAATTCTGAACCAGTGTATTAACTTACAATGATTAGAATTAGCTAATCAGAAAACTGCAAAAGAATGAGCTCCTGGAGAAAGAAGTTGCTTTGATATTGTGCTTACCATCATTGTAAGAATGTAGAATTCGACCCCTGATTTTTCAAAGAGTAATTCTCCACCAGAGCAAGTGAAGATATCCTGGTTCAGAGGTTTGTATCAGCTGTCTGCTACTCTTTTACACTGGTGTAAACATTTAATCTGTCCACTTCCATATGTACAGCAAATAATTCCTGTTTGAATATGATGACTGTTAAATCTTTGTCTTTTCTTCCAGAACCTACGGCCCCTTTCATGGTGAGATGGGATTTTATATCCAATCCCAACAATCACACCTCCTGCTGTGCCACATGTACATTGCACAATATGCAATTTTGGCATCAGGAATCAGATCCCAATCGCACCATTACTGCTTACCATAGAGGAGCCTAGGATTGGATTCTGGGCTCTCCCTGCACCCACAAGTTGAAAACCAGGTGCTGCAGCCCAGCACATGGGACCAAAAGATGACAAATCAGCTGACTGCCAGCCCTGACCTGGACAGCCCCAGATCCAGTTCAAGAACTGGGGCTTGTCTAGGTACCAGGCCAATAATTGGCTGATTGTCAGCCCGAAATCCAGAGTCTCAGGTTCAGTTTACCCAGGATTGTCCAGGCAGACAATCAGCTGGTTTTGAGCCTGGCTGGAAAGCCCCAGGTCTCAAGCCTCAGCCTCAGCCTGACAAACAGATGATTATCAAAGCTGCAGAACTAGCAGCAATGGCCAGGCTGCTGGGTGCAGTGATCAGAGGCCCCCAAAGGGGGGGCCTCTGACACAGGACTTAAAGAGAAGACCTTCAATTCCCCCTCCCCAGTCTTGGCCAGGGTTTACAATCAGCTGAATATCAAACCCCAGCCACACGTTAAAATTAAGATGCCTTATAAACCATCCATAAAACTATTCTACACTATCTATGGAACATTTTTAGGACTCATTTGCCACTTAATGGTGCCAGAAATTGGGTATGTATGTAGCACCCATCTCATTTATGCTGCAATTAGCATGTTAATTGTGGCAAAAACATACCTTGTAGACAACATCTCTAATTTCTTTTTAGGTCTTCTAAAAATGATTGCAACACCCTTGAATTTTCAACTCCAAATCTTACATGAATTTAGAGGGAGTAAGGTTGAATTCTGTGGTCCCTAGGACCCATGACAATTCTTAGATTTTCCAAAACATCTCATAATATTTTGTATGAATTAACTGTTGTTTGGAGATGACCATTATACAAATTCTTACTCTAACTAGCAAAATTTCCTTAAAATCACTGGCATGACTTGAACAAACAATAGCTCAATGTAAGCAACAACAGGCCCCCCTGGTATAAATGAGACAGAAGCTACTGTCACTGTCTGTAACACTGCATCAGATTGGCTTGGTCTCAGCAGGATTACATGACAAAGTGTTAAAAGAAGAGAGTGGTCTATCTAAATAATAGCTTCCAGCACTGCACCAGTGGAACTGAAACACTTAGAAAACCTGCGAATTTTTCAGAGCGAATCCACAGTAAATATTTTTTGTACTTGATCACAAACAAGTTTTGTAAGAGAATTTAGTTAAAATTGTAATTAGTTTAAGCTTTACAGTATAAAACATTCTATATGTTTTAGAATAAACCTCCAATCAGCGTAATGGACTAAGGATAAAACCCCTGGGAAAAATGTGTGCTCCAACAGTTGCTATATGCCACATCTTCTGTATAACTTTTGTTACACCTCTTCACTTCTGTGTCTCAGTTTATCTGTCTACACAGTGGAAACAAATACATTTTAACCATCTCACAGAAGTTGTGGAGTCTGGCTAGTGTTTGTTAATGTTTTCCTGGCCCTGTTTTCCTGATACTGAATCCTATTGACTTAAAAGGGCAGCCTGTCTGCTCAAAAACTCTGGAATCAGTCCCTTCAAAGAACCTTCAGATATTTAGAACTAAGGCACTGTGTACATGCAAAGTACTATTGATTATGATTATACAAGAGGTTTCCTCCAAGGTGTCGTTCTGGGTTCTATTTAGCATATATAGCTCATTTCAATCAGGACAGTGCACTGAAGCGCAGACCACAGCCTGCTTCTGTAGCTGCTTGGGTCTTATCTGCCCTTGCTACCAGATTTAGGGGGCATCTGGATTTGGTTCTTTTTATCAGGACTGTATAACTGCTAAGGAAGGAACTGTAAGTTATGTATGCTCTCTATGTAATACCACTTAGGACTCCCCACCTTGATTTTACTGGGCGTGGACTTTATCTTGAATAGAAGGATCATGGAATGTCATGCCACACTTTCCATGCTATAATGTAAGTTTAGGCAGTTTCTCCACATATTTTATTACTGCCAACTTTCAAAATAATCTAAGCTTTTATTTTTAAGTTTCTAGCCCAATGGTCCTAATGATAAGGAAATCATAGATTTCATAGATCTATGAAATCTATGATTTCCTTATCATTAGGACCATTGGGCTAGAAACTCATCATCCAAGGAAGGATAACAAGGCCATCTCTTAATTGGACTGTTTCTAAAGACAGCTATATAATAGAGGTAAATTTCCAAAGGATGAGGATAGTTTCAGCAATAGCACTTTTTCTGCAGGATATTGATACCATAGCCACAAAATGCCAATACATCAGAATCTTCAGTGTTAAAAGGTATGCATTCTGTAAATCCCAAGAGCACAGGTATCCAGTAGGTAACTTCCAATGCATTTCTGATTTTAGAGTCTCTAGACAAAACCTAAATAAGCATATAAGCATACTTGCTTTTAACCAGTAAAAATACTTCTCTTTGTATAAGGATACTGACATAACTATAGGGACTGGAAGGGAGGGACAAATCTTAGACCTTCTTCTTAAGGCAATATTCTTGATTTCTACTAGATCACTAAGCATAGCCCATATACTTCACTATTTGCTTTACTTTAGATCACTAAGCATAGCCCATATACTTCACTATTTGCTTTACTTTGCATAAATTCTAAAAAGTAACCCTCTTTGCAGTCTATGGATTCCATTTGTTGGTTAAATCCAAGTTCAAACCCAGAAAAATGTTTTCCCTTTTTATCATACCAATTTTTGAACCCTAAGCCAACTGCTTATAAAATGTTAAAGCAAACAGTTGCTTTTCTTCCCTTAAATCCCAGCACAATAGGTATGGAATTTAATTCCAAGCCATTTGCTTACTGACTATTAAAACAGCTTCTATAGTTAAAGCCTCATCAGAAGTGAACTGTCCTGAGAAAGAGAGCTTAGTAAGTGGGAAGGGAAACTTTTCTGATCAATATACTCTACCTCCTCAAAATTTCCCAGTAGAACAAATGACTAAGTATTATTATTTCTCTTTATTTTTGTCCTGACATTCAGTTGAAATCCTTGTAGGCAGCAAAAAAATTCTAAATCTTCTTTAGCTATTCTCTGGGAGAGATAAATCAGACACTGAAACGTGTAAATAAGTTATAGTTTGGACAAAGTACATAATACCTTTGATTGACAAAGATTATTAATAATACCTGCATTAAAGGTAAGAGGCAAGAATTTAGTTGCACTGCAAGGTACTTTGTTGAGAAAATTATTGATGATTTTGGTGTCAGTTTTAGCTGGACCTATTCAGAATGGAATTTACTGGCCTCTGAGCATTTTTTAAGTTCAGAAACAGCTGTGCCAGAGCTCTTGATATACTTTACGAACAGCTTCACGTAAGCCTTTGGGCAAGGTCAAAACTCATTCAAACCATCTACTTTGTTAAATATTCCAAAGAAAATTCCTGGCTACAGCCAGCAGGGATGCTTATTTGATTCTGCACCCCCAAAATGGATGCATCTGATATAAATTCATCTGCCAACAACATCTCTCTATGTAAGGGACATAGACTGTTGTGTAGATGTTACAACATGTCTAGTTGGGTTTTTTTTAAATCTGGTATTGCCAAATTAAAACATAAGCAGAACTGTAAAATGCTTACATGAGCCAAAAAGGATTGAGTTTTCAGGAACAGGGTTTATATTCTTATCATCTTCTAGGTTCAAAATCTAAGAAATCTGCTTCCGCAGCAGCTAAGCTTTCTTTAAAACAAACTAAATTTCCCTGTTGGGAGTAAAAATCTTAAAATCCATCCACCTTCAGACATTACAGAAGGTGACCTACAAGACCTATTAAGAGAATCATCTGAATCCATAGCATCTATGGGGTGTTTAAATCTCTGGAGTGCATGTGTAATTAGAGAAGGGGATGTATACATTTAGATACATCTGTGGAAATGCTGACAGCCTTAAGACACCTCACATGCATGTTCCTTTTCATTAAAAAAGAGGCTTTCAGAAGACTTCATCAATGCCCAATTTCTTTTTTCATTTGGAATGTTGTAGCTTTAAACTTTCTTAGATATTTCTAGGACATCAGATGTGTAATTTTCAATAAATTACCAATAATATTTTCAAGACTTTGGCAGTATACTCAGTAAGGGACTCTTTCCTTACCTCTCTGAATAGGGCAGCTTTACTTACTGTATTTCTGTTCCTTTTTTATATACACTGCTGTTGCTTTTGTGATTTCATGCTTCCTATTATTACAGAAAGTCTTTTGCAGAGGTGAGTCTAACAGCTTTCTCTGAGCCTAATCCTGATAGTTTTCAATCTTATGTTGTCCAGTAAACTCCTTCAGTAAAATTCCTTTGAGGATAATTGGTCATCTCCAACTCTTGAAAATTTTGTTGCTCACAGTATTCTGTGTATTTGCTCAAAGAAGCAGAGCTCTCACTATGTCATAATGGAAGAGGAGAGCTCTCCCATAGCTGGGTTTTAACTCACTAAGGGCTTTAACAATTAAGACCAGAGTGTTGAATTGGCAACAGATGCACACTGGATAAATAAGATAAGGGTATAGAACACTGAAACAGTTGATTCTGCATAAGTAAGAGTTTCTATATTGCCTCCCCTTCAGTCCCCAGAATTACATTACTACATCCGAGTGCTGCTGAACACACTCTGGGCAGATACTCATCTGAGGAGAAGGGGGAGTCTTTGACAAGCAAAAAGTATTTTTTAATTACACCCGCCTCACACTTACCCAAAACAGTAAGGAACCTGACAGAGATTCTGTGTGCATATATTTTGTGAAACTACCATGAATTCATATTAGTTTGGCCTAGTTTACGGAGAAAGGGTTTGTTGACATCTGCCAGCACAATACTTTCAAACAGTGATCTGAAGATTGAGCTGGGATTTTTCAAGTTTCTATATCACTAGTAACAGATTTTTCAAATGTAAGTTAGGAGCAATATCTCTGGAAAGATGCACATATAAGATGGGTCCATTTACTGTAATTGAGCTTACATTAATAAGAGATCAGGCATGCAAAAATGTTGCTCTACTATACCCATGGTCTTTGCCCTGCCCAAGCCCTTCCCTCCTGCTTACATTAGGAATGGGTAAAAGCATGTCAGCCAGTTTTCCATTCACAGGTTTCCTCCATACATGGCAAATTCTTTGCACAATATCCACAGATTTGTATAAAAACATGAAAAATTCAACAACAAAAAGTGATACCATAACTAATATTATTTTTATTATGCAATCACCACCATATACAGTATGCAAACGCAAATCATGACAAAAATATTTTAATTTTATTACAAAAAGTATGTTATAGTAGGTGTTTGACTTCTAGTATATGATTTGTTTTTTTCTGGTTCTAAGATGGCAAATCCATCTCTCCCCTCCCCCCCGGAATATTTCTAGTGGGCAAGGGCAGGGCCTTTCAGTGGCAAAGGTCAGGAGTTAGGGATGGGACTTCTGAACCCAAGATGGTGAAAAGAGGGTGGGGCAACTTTCAAGGGGCAGGGCCACCCATGTAGCTCATCAAAACTAGTTAAGTAGCCCTTGACCCAAAATAATTCCCTGCCCCTACTCTAAATACTGTCAGCTTTTTTCTGCCATTCATACCCAATATCTCTTTTCAAGGGATAGGATAGATCATGCCTGACTAAAACAGAAAAATATAAAACTTCAAGAAATAAAGAGAGAACACTCTTATGTTATATTTTGTGGCTGAGTAATAAAAGATGTTTTTATTCTTAGATTCTCTTGAAAAAAATTAAAATTAGTTTCTGGGTCTTAGGAAAGTGAAGTCAGAATGGAATAATAAAAGAATGCATGGACATTTTGTGATTTTACACAAATTACAAAGCCCTCTACAAGCTATTGAAAGGTGACTAAAAGGCTATGCTTTTAATGCTTTTTTTTCCCTGAAGCTGTGCAGTACTTTGTACATGCATTTCTAGCATTCACTTTTCTTAATGTATTTCCATATCAGTATCTACAATTGCCCAAATACAAAGAACTGAAGATAAAAGCCCATTTGCTTCAAATCTCAAATCCTCTGAAAGCACTGAAAAAAGCATTTATTCTGTTTCATAAGTGAACACATGTATAATTGCTTCCCTGGTGATTAAACAGGTCTAAACATTTATGTTCATAATGGTCTTCTCCTAAGTGTTTTTGTAAGATATCAGCTTTCACAGCACTTGGTGGCAGATATTCAAAGTTTTAACAAGTTTCAGAGCTCAGGATTCTGTTATTAGTGGATTCTCCTATTCTCTGTTATACCAAGTGTCAAGAATGTGTTTTACCTACTAAAATGACCATAGGTCCATTGTTAGATATTTTTATTTCTTCTGGATTTAAACAGATTTCTAATTGAGACTTTTTTTGTGATTCTTCTCAATGCTGAGACTTAGTATCACTCCCTCCCCCAAAAAACTCAAGCTACATTTTCTACTTGTTCAAGAAAATGTGTTCTAGCTCTGCCAACCTGTGACGGTTTAATAAAATTCTCAGGCTGAAATATAACAGACTCAAGTACCACCGAACTATTTGGAGTATACAGTAAAAGATTTATTTAAATAAGCTCTTGAGGTAGTCTAGCGATTCAAAATGACAATTATCTTTAAATAAAAAGTTTTCAAACACCAAGTAGTCTTGAAAGTCTCAGTACCATCTCTACACATGTTTTAATGTGCATTAGTCTATTTTCATGTGCATTAAAGCATCACTAAAAAACTATGCTATTTAGTTAATGCACATGAAAATAGGCTAACGTGCATTAAGCATTACTTTAAAAACTGTACTGTTAAGTTAATGTGCATTAAAACAGGCTGCTGAGCATTTTCCTAGTATCTCATAATGTGGGTACTAGATTTAATGTGAATTAACTAAAGCACATTAATGCACTTGTAGATGTGCCCAGTTACAGTCAAATAAACAACCATAATTCTCCTCCCTAATGCTGTCCTCAGAACAAGAAAAAAATCATGCCTTAAGTCATTCTTGTTCTCTACATCAGGACCAATGAATATTTTAATACAAAAGTAGAACAGCTTCAATAGAAGAGACAGAAACCCATTCTAGAACATGCTATAAACATGGTCTCGGCTCTCCCACCCCTCTTCCTGCAAGAGGCAGAACAGTGGCAGCATGGGGCGTTAGGTGGTGGCACTCCATCCCAGCCCCCTGTCATTCTTGAGGGGCAATTGGCTAGTTCATAATACAAAAGCTGTAGTCTGCCTGTAATGCTTTATTCACACTCTGATTGGCTGTCTCAGTGCTCCAAGAGCGTTCAGAATGCAGGTGGCAGGGGACAGCCACCATGACAGCAGGGACAGAGGGGACGGGGGAGACTGGGGCCAGCACAGCTAGCCTCGCCCCCCCCACCCTGCTCCGTGGAGGAACAGGAGGCAGCGGTGGCAGTGTGAGGAGGGTGGAGAACAGTGTTGGACCTGCAGTGTTGTAACAGAGGGGGAGAACAGGCCTGCTGCAGCATGGGGGAAGAGCAGGCCCAGATGCCACCATGACAGCAGGGACAGAGAGGAAGGACCAGGGGGGCAAAGCCAGCTGTGCTCCACTGCTGCACGCTCCTGGGATGCAGCAGCAATGGAACAGACAGAGTACTGGCCTCGCCCCCCACCCCCTGCTCCCTAGATGTGATGGCACAGGGTGCTGGGTGCCAGTGCTCCGTCCAGGCCCTGGGTGGATGGGGAGGGGAGGAAGCAGACCTGGCCCCCAAACAGTGGCAGGAAGGGTGGGAGGGGGCAGGCGGGGGGGGGGGGTCATGCTGGGTCTGGGTTGGCCCAGTCCCACAATGGCAGTAGGGAGGGTGGGGCAGTGGGTCTGGCCCCAAAACAGCAATGGGCAGGGTTTGGGGGGTGGCACTGGGTCCATCCCCACAACAGCAGTAGGGAGGCAGGCCCAGCCCCAGAATGGCAGCATGTGAGGGGTGGGGCACTGGGCCCAGCCTAGCCCAGTCCTGCAACAGCTGTGGGAAGGGGTGAGGCAGGCCCAGCCCCGCAGCAGAGGGGAGGAAAGAGGGAGTGGGCCCAGCCCTGAAGGGGAGGGGGGGGCCAGACACAGGCTTCTGTCCCTGCCCACACCCTCCCCTCCCCACAGTTCTTGATGGGTAATTGGCTAGTCTCTTGAATAACAGGCAGTTCATGGCTATGCAGCCTTAGAAGGAGACTACAGAATTGAATTTAAAGGCTGAAACAGACATAATCATGTGAAGTGTTCCCAGGTGGGTGTAAAGGACTGTTTTAGCTGCTGAACACATACACAGACCTTATCATGCCCTCCCACCAATCACCACCAGCTGAAACATTACAAAATCACTGCAGCTGCTTGCAGCCACAGGCTCTCTAGCTAGGGCATTCAACAGTGGGGTGCGACAACCTGCAGCACTGTCGTGCTCCACCACAAGACAGGGAGAGTGAAGACTGTCAGTGCTGCTTTGCAGCCTTCTTCCTGCTACCTGACCCCACATCTCCTGGGGCTGCAACTCCACTCCCTCCTCCCAGTATGAGAAGAAAATGTGGGAGGAAGCAGAGATTATGTCTGTGAGGTTTTGTCCTGCCGCTCTACTTAAGCTCTCTCTGAGCACTCTCCATCCCTACCACTGGTACCAGGAAACTGGAGGTCCACAGGGATTGACAGCTGAAGAGATAGGTTCCTACCTCTCCGATTCCAGTGGTGACAGTGGGACAAGAGTCTCGCAGCACTGGTGCTGCCCTCCACACCATCACCAGCAGGATTCCAGCTCTCCAGATCCCAGTCCCCAGTATACCTACACTACAAACAAATATAAGGTTATCAAGTACACTCCTGAAACAAACATAACACTTTCCCTTCCCTTCTTCTGCTCATCCCTGTGGACACTAACGATATTACCATAGGAGACCCTGACCAAATCAAAACAGATTATAGGACTCTGGATGCAAGGGTGAAGGGGACAGGGGCTTAGGTTCTGTTCTCATCAATTCCAGTGAAGCATAAGGGCCCAGGAGCAGACAACTGTGCAGGACCAAGCTATCCCACTGTGAAGAAAGAACAGAAAGTATGGCTTTGCTTAACCACAAACTCTTCAGTGAGCTGAAGCTCAAAAGGACTCTTACAAAAGTAGTAACTTGGCCACATTACTAGGGTGGAATATTAGAGTACTACATGGGCAAGCAGGGAGAAGATCAAGAAGGCCAAAGCATACACTGAGGTGCGATTAGTAAGGGAGGTAGAAGACAATTAAAAAAATTTCTGCAAGTATTCAGAAGTAAACAGAAGAAGATCAGAAAAAAAATGTAGGTCCCCTTCTGAATGCAGAGGACAATCTAATACTGGACGATACAGAGGAAGCTATAGTATCTAATGCCTTCTTTAATTCAGTCTTTATTAATAAAGTCAGATACCAATATGAGCACAGCTGGCAGCAAGGAGAGGGGAAAACATAAACAGCCTAGAAAGAGTAAATTAGTTTAGAGATTATTTAATGAAAGTTTTTAAAGTCAGTAGGACTGCACAAGATGCATCCTAGAGTATTCAAGGAATTAGCTGACATAACAGTAACTTCAAAACCATTGATAATTCTCTCTGAGAACTGATTAAGGTAAAGTGACATCCTGGAAAACTGGGAAAGGGTATAAATATAATGCCTACTTTAAAAAAAAAAAAGGAAGGAGGAGAATACAAATTGGTCAGCCTAAGAGATTGGATCAACAAGTAATTGAAGATATCAAGAGAGATTACATCAACAAGTAATCTATTTCTAAGCACCTACAGAATAATAAGGTGATGAGGAACAGCTATTAAAGAGCAGTTATTAAGAGCAAGTCATGTTTGACCAACCTGATACCCATTTACAACATGGTGATGTGCTTTGTGGATGGGGGAGAGCAATGGATATGATATAACTTGACTTCAGATAGGCTTTCAATACCATCTCCCAGGACATTCATTAGAAAGCTAGACAAAAGTGCTGTAAGATGGATATCTAGTTGTTTAGATCACTGCTCCCCAGGAGTAGTCATCAATGGCTTAGATGTCTAGTTAAGAGGAGATATCCAGTGGAGTTCCCCAGGGAGCTCTATACTCTCTGAAGTCCTGTTTCATACCCTCAAAAATACAGTATATTGAAACCCACTGGACACTTTGGGAAAAACAAAAATTACTGTATTTTTTTTTTTTATACAATACGCCCCCCAAATAAGACATACCTTGTTTTTGGAAAGCAGAATGTAGAAAAACAGTTTTCCACAGTTGTGGACAACTGCGTGACAGTAAGTCCTCCTGGGAACAAAGAGTGTACAGGAAGTGTGGCATTTCAGACAACAGTCTGGATGAAGCAGCAGGAATTTCCACATTACAAGCCTCATCAAGATTCTATCAGCAGTTCATTCACTGCTTGTGGGACAAGTTACAATGCTCATCCAATAGCTATGGCTAAAATACGTTAATGCAGGACTTTGCCCCTTCAGCTTACTGAGCTACACATAAGTGGTAACCATCTTGACACGCAGTGTATTCCTGCGTGCTTCTTTTCTAGCAAAGAAAACAGTTTCCCTGCATAAGACATGATGCCTTAAGACTGATTTTGGGAGGAAAGGTGCTTGTCATGTGAGAGAAAATACAGTATACCTTCCCAATACCACTAACAAATGAGAAACATATACTCAAAGATGCTAAGGATTAAGGTTTACATCAAAAAAGATAAAGGCATTTAGATTCCTTTCCTAAGACGACAAAGATGCCTTACTTGATTTAAACATTTTAGCCATCACCAAGACAAGACAAAAGACTGGAATAGGATGATAGGAACAATAGCTAACATGTGCCAATATTCTCGAAGTAAAAACTGGTAAATTTTGAATTTGTAGAGGTTTGCCAATTTTACTAACTTTGGACGCATTTGCCAGATAAAAGGTTGAAGGAAGCCTCCATAGTTCAATTCCAGGAGGAAAAACAGAATTTGGCAATTCTCATTCTGTAACCCCTTCCAATTCGGTTCGATTTCCAGTTTCGTCTTTCCCTTAGAGCATTTTGTCTTGTCTCGTTCCCTCTAACTTGCCACCTTTTAACACTTTCAACATCATTTCATAATCTACTTTCCGAGCACATTCTATGCTCTCCACCACCCCTTCATTCTCTACCCAGTTTCCAACACTATTATTCTAATGTTTCTTTCTTTAACCAATTTCACCTAGAATTTTATTCTATAACTAGGGCCTAGTTTCAATTGCAGGCACAGCTCATGGTGCAGCAGCTCCTTTAACCTTGGAGTTCCCTCCCATATACCCCCACCCCCCACCACTGACTGGCAGAGGGGCCCTGTAGGCCCTTCCACTTGCCACTTGCTTCTAGTGGCTGGGAGGTGAAAACTAGTTTTAAATATGCCATGGTTTTTGCCTCCCATCTGGTCAGCAGCAAGCAGCAGGAGGCAAAAACCACAGCATATTTAAAACTGCAGTTTTTGCCTCCCAACCATCAGGAGCGAGCAGCAAAGCCAATGGGGCCGCTCCACCCATCAGTGACAACAGGGCACACTGGGGTGAACTCCAAGATTAAAGCTGCTACTGTGCCACAAGCTGGGCCTGTGATTTAAACCAGACCCTATCTAACTCTCCAATATTCTGGAATATATGGTTAATCTACCACCTCAATTACAAAACGTAATATCCTCCTCCACATGCACAGAAGCACTATTCCAATACTGAATTCCTGACTCAATCTCTATCCCAACTACATACATAAAAGCCAATCTGAAGTTGCTCAAAGGTATAGCTGGTGAAACTGTTCTCTCAAAGAAAGAGGGCAGAGAGCAAATGAGAAACTCAAAATATACAATTGTAGAAATACATTAATTTATTGCAGATATAAATACCACAAAGAAATGTACACTTTTTATGATTTAAAAATAAATTACATTAGACCTTCAACTAAAGCAAACTTTAGAAACAAAATTTTTTGCACACATTTACCTTTATAATGTATAACAGTGTTTTGATGTTCACAGGCCTATCTAACCGGCAGCACGTGAGTATTAATTTGCGGCCCCCAGGCTCCAACTTAAAGGAAACTTTTGTAAGTTTGGTAATGAAAAGAACAGCAAAGTTTACAAAAAACTGGAGGAAAGTTACAGAAGTAAGATTTCAGTTAATTTTTTTTTTTATGAGAAATAATTAGATAATCAGAAGAAAAAAATGAAATCTGGAGAGAATGAGCTAGAGGTATGAACAAGCTACCTGAAATTATTTTCCTACAGTGTAGCTGTCATTCACAGAAAAAGCCAGAACACGGAGAAGTGAACTGCAGTGGCAAATTTTGAGGTTCATTCAGAGATTTGATATTTAAACAAATGGCAAGTTCTGAGTTTGTGGAATATGGTCCCATTTGTAGTTACTGGGGAGCTCCACAGCCAGTGTCACATAACACTTCGTACTTTTAGTCTGAGATGACAAGAATGAATCCAAAGAGGCTGGGCTTCTAAAAATCAGTGAGCGAGGACAACTCATTTACCCAGGAGAACAAATAAATATATAATTAATTCATTGGTCCTGTAGTCTGATAAGCAACAGTTTATTCTGCATCAGTTCTTCATCTGAGGAACTGCTGTGATGATGCCGTAGAATTGTTTTCAGCTGTCCTAAAATACAGAACAGCTGTTCTCAACTTTGTTAGACTCAGGGCACCCCCCGGAAAATGCCAGCTCTTGATTTTCCCCCCCTTTTTTTTTTTTTAAACTATGGAAAAATAAGGGCGATTCTTCTATTCCAAAGAACCCTGAAAGACCACAAGTCAGAATGCCTTTAACACTATGGATTCCTATTTGAAATGTCTGAGTTTACCTTGTGAATCCTGTTTGCATGCTCATTGCTTAACAGTGCTCACGATGCCTATGGAACCCACAAAAAGATCAAGGCACCCTAGTTGAGAATCACTGATCTAGAGATTTGAAGAGAAAGAAAATGTGGCAGAGGAGAAGGAGTTAATTCCTACAACCATAGCAGTTTTAGGTAACTATCAAATGTCAAACTCCTTATTCACCAAAATATCCTCCTTGGAGTCGCTTTTTTGAAGCCTCCAAAATCATTAATTTCAGCTCCTACCAGCTGTAAATTGAATGGAGATCATTTGGGATATCCTAATCCAAAGGTGAAATATTGTGTTTTCTAATGGCAAATCCCACTAGGGAAGGAAATCAACTAAATGGGGTGAAAAAAAGCTTGCATAACAGTCCTGTAAATAGATTATATATTATCTACCTAGGACATCCGATGACCATAATGAAAACCACAGCAAGCCCTCTAAATGTCAAGCTACAGAAATGTTCTACTGACACTTCTCTTGCTGTTTTCAGAAAATTACTTTGTTGAAAAAAGCTCCCGTATTTTAAAATTGTGCACTGTAGTATTGTTTCTTCATACTGGCAAAAGCAATAACAAACAAGTTCTAAAGTCAAGAAATGAAGATTGATGGTATGCTTGTACAATTTGTAAGAGTCCTGCATAAAGTCTCCTATTAAGAAACAAAGATTTTTTTTAAACTGGTGATGAGCTGAATCATCCATTTATTCTGCCATTTTCCTTCTCAAAAATTAATTAACTAAACAACAAGCCCTGGATAATATGATTGTGAAATAATATAATTTTCTTGACAAATATATTCACCTTCTACCTTACAAGTCAGACTCAACCAAGCTAACTGCATTTATTGTTGTTCATCCCATGCCCATTATCTACAGTAGAAAATGGAAGGGGAAAAATAGTGACATTAACCTTTGTCCTTGTTTTATCTCATTGTAAGCCATGATATAAAGTATTTAACTATGAGTTCTTCATGCAAATCAATGTTGTGTACACGTTTAAAATGAGCAAATCATTTTCTGAAGCTATCCAGAATCAAGAAACTAAAATCCACAAAAAGGTAGGAAAAAATTACAGCATTACCTTATGGTCAAGTCACACCAAAACAATTGATACTAAACAGAGTACTCAGGTTTTCTGTCTAAGGAAGGTTTCTAAAATATCCTGGAAGTAATTTTCCTATAATTACATCTGCTTACTACAGAAAGTAATTTAATTTAATCACTGAAGCTGCAACTTCTTTTGACTTAATTCTACAACCAGCTCAGGCATATAGAAGAGAATGGTATCCAGTAAAAAATATGGACTGCAATAAACACAAATAGGCTGTAAAATTTGCACATAGGGAGCTTATACACCCCCATTAAAACCCTGTGATTAAATTAATAGTATGGAAGGGGGGAATCAATTCCAAAAACTTGGTTTGGAAGAGAGAAGCAAACACAGCTGCAAAAATGGATGCTGAGGATTTTTAACTAAATAAAGAGAAGGGGGAAACAAATTAAGCAGAAAATTCTTCCAAAACAAATCTGATTTTTATTTAAATAATATTTTTAAATTTTTATTTACATTTTAATTAAGATTTTAGCATTAAAAATAAACTGCAAGACATATTAAGGATTACATTTTTTTGTATTAATTCAAGGAATATTGATGATTTATTATCTTTAAACACTTAAATATAAAATAAGCTGAATCCACAACTAATGAAAATGCAGCAAAAATAAAAACAAGGCAAGATAGGATGAGATTTACTAGTTTTAGAAGTGTGAAAGAAACCTTAAGTCACATAAGTCACCATTTCATGTTCAAAAGACTTAAGAAGGAATTTAAGTTGCAAGTCACTTTCACCAATGCATATTTGAAAATGTTTCTAAACCAATAAAAAATGATCTTTTACATTCACTTACTAATAGTTAATCCCAGTATTCAATACATCATTTAGTTGCAAATTTGAAACAGGGTTTGATAACAGAAGTTTGTGTGTCCAAAATATTTATATCTGTTTTATTTAATAAAAATCAATGTTATTTATTCTGCACATTAATTAAATGTCATTTAGCATCCTACTGCAGCTGCCTGACCAAAATCAGGAGCAAAATGTCAATTATCTAGTAAATAAGCAGTAGATCATTCAGCTCATAAGGGCAGCCTGCTCACTAGCAAGAATTAAATCCTTGCTCAGTAGGCACTACAATATTCCCAGCATGTCAAACAAGGTTCTTCCTGCCATGCCCTGCTGCCCAACCATAGAAAAACTTGGCTGCAGTTCCATTACCAGAAGAGATCAAAAGGGCCATCAGACAGATGTCACTAGGTAAGGCAACCTGCCCAAATGCTTCTGAAGCCAAAACTTTCCAACAGAGTAGGCACCAGATGACTACACAATTTATAGCATAGCCATACATTCCCCTTTCCAGAAGAACATATAAACATCCCCTCCCACTCCCCCACCCAGATGGCTTTCATCTGCACATCTGATCTTGCTGAGAGTTCTCAGGCAACAATAGCTGTTCTATGTTCAAGTCTGTCACTGTTCGGGTCATCTAGTAGCCACTTCCAGGAGGATCCAAATTGTCCAGACCCTATCTAGTCGGGTAAGATAATGTGGGACAGCTTGCATTTGGGGCACCTTCTCTAGTCCCCTCCCTGTGCAGGGTGAGCAGAGGGCATCCCCTTAAAAGAACTGCTCAGTCACAACTGCAGCTGCTGAAATCACCCTTCTGTCCCATTCCAAGGGTGAAGTGACCAAGACACGATCACCACTTGTGTGTGGATTCATGACTAGGGACTCCCAGCATCACTTGGTCCGTCTCCAGTCATCACTCATCCATCACTGCAGGACTTCACAGAGGTTATGGGTATTGGCAATTGCTTACTGTGGTAGATGTTGGATCCAGAGGGAAAAGTCTATGTCTGACTTGTTTTATGTGAGGAGGCTATTATGCATCAGCAACTGCATGGATCTTAGTGGAGGAGAAACTTGTGTCCAGTGGCAAGAAAATCCAAGACTACTGGGGTTACTCTTCCACTGTAGCCTTCATCTGCCTTCACAGCTGTTGAGAAGTATGCCTTCTTCATATGCCTGCTCCACCACTGAGGTCTTTATGTTATGCTGTGTTGAACTGCTCTTTGTCTGATACCTCCCCTTAGACCTTACTGCCATGGGTGACTACCAGGAGTACAAGATCCTCAACAGCATTGCTCTTAGAGTCATTGATACATGTAAGCCTCTCCACCCCATCAAGGTAGCAGTCTATGGAGAGGCAGATCCAGGGAAAGTGCTGAGAACACTATCAGAAGTTATCTATGGTCTTTATTGATTTGGCCAACACAGTTGATTCTGTTAACTGTGAGGATTTATGGAAGATCTTATCAAAGTTTGGCTGCCCAGGGAAATTTATTACCATCCTAAAACTCTTTTGTGACCAGATGACCAAATCTATCCTCTGTAGCGGCTCCACTACAGAGCACTTAGCCATTCAGCCTGGTGTCAAGCAGGGCTGTGTGATCGCACCAGTTCTGCTTTCCATCTTTCTTGCAGTCATTGAGAAGCTCATCCGTGACCATCTGCCACATGGCACTGGCATCAAGTACAGGATGGATGGAAACCTTTTCAATCTTTCCCACCTCCATGTCAAAACCAAAATGACATCAACCTTGATCATGGAACTTCAGTATGCCAATGACTGTGCTGTCATTGCACATAAGGAGGAGGACCTATAAGCAGCCTTTAACTGCTTCTCTCAACCATACCAGTTCCTGGGACTGACCCTTAACATCAACAAAGGTGCTTCACCAGCCTGCTCTGGGTCAATCAACTCCTCTGGCAGAGATCCTCACTGATGGACAGGAACTGGAGAATGTTGAATACTTTGCATACCTTGGCAGCCATCGCTCAAAGAAGGCCAATATTGGTGAGGAGATCCAGTATAGGATCCTATGTGCCAGCTCTGCCTTTGGAAGACTGCATCATCATGTGTTCAACTATCACAACATCGGAACTTGAACAAAGCTCCTACTATATAAGGATGTGGTAATCCCAACTCTTCTCTACAGCTGTGAAGCTTGGGTGACTCATCAGAACCACATAAAAAGTTATGAATACCATCATCAGAGGTCCTTGGCATAAAGTGGGAGGATCATTGCATAAATGCCAGTGTCCTTGCTGATGCTAACACCATCAGTATGGAAGCATTCATTATTTAACATCAGCTGCAGTGGACATTGCACTGTGTGTGCATGCCTGATGAATGTTTATCAAAACAACTACTATATACCCAACTCAGCCAAGGACAAGACATGCGGGGGGCCAGAGGAAATGTTTAAAAAATGCACTCAAGGTGAACAATAAGTGTGCGCACCAATACCACATAATGGGAAAACCTAGCCTGGGACAGGGCTACATGGCAATGCCTTGAGAGAGAAGGTACAACTTACTTTGAGGAAAATTGTCTTGTCCTAGAGACAAAAAAATTACAGAAATGGAAGGAAAGGAAACAAGATTCAGAAATCTGTGGTCTGACCTTCTCTTTCACCACCACTTATGGAGTTTGCCAGAGAGTCTGCAGCTCCAGAACTGGCCTCTTTAAGCCATCAATAGCCCCATTTACAACCCTTTACCTGACCCACATAAGTGATCATTCTTGACCATGAGGGATCACCAATGACAACTTATAGCATTTTTCCCACTTTTGTGAAAGGACCCAAAGCCACCAGATTTCAAGGATGCTCCCATTTTGAGTCTTGGCAAACTGCTATGACAGGCATCATGGTATTGCTCTACTCAGCTGCTGGGAGAATTCTTGCAAGAATTATATTGAGTATATTAATCTTGGGCATCACACTATGATTTTCTTTAGGAAGAAATACTAATGATACAACATTTTCAATTCGGCAACTACAAGGAAAAATGCAGAGAACACAGCCAAGATGAATATGTGGACTTGACCAAAAATTTCAACTCGGTGAAACATTAGGCTCATAAGACATTGTTGCATGAATTTGGTGTCCACAGAGATTTGTGTATATGGAAAGACCTTTTTATAATAGAATGATGGTCCCAAGTATGGGAGCTGGAAGAATCATTTGAAAAAACACAAAGCTAAGTTGTGACCTGGAATCAACCCTATTTCACTTTTTGTCCAGCTGGTAAAGGAGTGTAGAACTAGCTTCAGACCAATGGCATACTATTCCATTTACAGCACCTACAAGCCTGCTGGAAGCTACTGGTGCAATTACCGATTAGGGATCTGTTATTTGCAGATAGTTGTTCTTTAGACCCCTGCAGGTAAAAGCACAAGAGGAACTGATGCACAATTCACACAATGGCACTTACTGCCATGCCGCATGTACATAACAGAATCATGATCCTAGGCACCCCCTGCACTGCATCAGCTGACAGGGCTCTTACCTGTGGGAGCACACGGTGTTCCCCCACAACTGGGAGCCCCATCAATTGGTGGGCTCCCAGCCATAGGGGTACACCTGGCCACACATTCAATTAATAGCATGATAGGAACCAACAACAAAGTTATTCCACACTTTTTGTGGAATAACTTTGTGACTTATTCCTTGTTTTATGATGCCATTCATTGCTTTAATGTGTGGCAAGCTTACAACTTAAAACATGACTAATTGATTAATCACACCTTAAGCGTAACTTGTGGCCGGGGCCTTAAATTGAGCACACGCTCAAAGACATTCAGTCTATAATCCCCAGTTTGTATGTCTATTAACAGTGAGCCTCAAAAAAACTGAAGTCTCGTGACCCATGCAGAACTACTAGTTAAGACTAAAAAAGTGTCCCCAAACAACTTTTGTTGCACTAGCAGCTCATTAGCTAGAAATGTTCTGTTTGAGGATGAGACCATCTAAACCAGCGATTCTCAACTTTTTTTAGACTCAAGGCCCCCTTGGATAGCCTCAAGGGAGCCTTCAGAAAACACCAGCTTTGGTTTTCACTTATTTTTTGACTACAGAAAAACAGAGCAAGTCTTCTGTTGCAAAGAACTCAGAAACCACAGCAGGTAAGAATGTTTTTAATACTATGAATTCTTATTTGAAATCTCTGTGTTTGTCTTATGAATCATGTTTGTACATCTAACAGTACTAGCACTGCGCAGCACCATGCAACACCCTTGAAAGGATCTTTTTAAGACACCCCCAGTTGAGAATCTCTGGTCTAAACTTATAGCAAAGGCTAGTATTGCTTTACGGCAATTTAAGAAAGTATCTCTGAAATGACTAACGTCCAGCTATGCACCACGTTAGAAATTTATCACACCACAGTACTCATAGCACTACTCTACAAGTCTAACTTACAGACACAAATCAGCAGTACATCAAGCAATTTAAATTAAATCTATGCTGCCTCCTTTCCATTTGAAATATCAAATTTCAAGACAAAATTTCAAATACTTCACAGATGTCAAATAGGTGGCACTGAGTGCTTCTTGATCAAGTCTCAATTTTACTGAATCAGACATGTTGTAAGAATGATATATACTAGAATTCCAAAAGCATTTTTATAGCAAACTAAAAACAAGAAACATATTCTATTTGTAGGTCATACCAGCACTACAAAGACGCATCAAAATACCACTGACAGCTTGTGATTCTAACAAAAACAGCTCGGAGTAGCTTAACGAAGATAAAAATATCTGAAACATAGATGCATAGTAGATGTCCAGGAATTTGAAAAACACCATTACAATATGTTGCGAGAGGAATGAGAAATTAAGAGCAAACAAGGTGCAATCTCCTTAGTAGCAGTCTGTGTCTAGTGAACCTAAGAGTAATTCTAAAAAAGATTAGAATAAGAATGATTATAATGGAGCATAGCTGCTCTATAATCACACAGAATATTTTCCTTAAAAGAAAATCCAATTTAATTTTATTCATAATCATATTGTTTAATACAAATATAAATATGATTCTTCATAATCATAATGGCTTAGTACTTAAAATAAGTCATACTGATCAGTGCAAATGAAAGAAGTGTGCATATTCCTTGTTTATATACAATATTATTATTATATTACATGTATTATCTGTCAAAAAGCCTGAAAATAGACTATACCAAATAGAAAATTATTTCAGTTACACTGGAGGGCACTGCAATAAAAAACAAAAGCAAGTAGACTGCACAATGCAAAATCTAATATTCCTGTTAATTTTTCTGAAAATACCATCACTGGTGGACCTGTAGTATTGAACTTAAAAAAAAAAAAAAAGTTTTTCCTTACAAAATGATAATTCAGACATCCTAAATATCCAGACATATAGAAAAAAAGACAAGGGTTTGGAATTATTTAATAAAAAACACACTATTTCGAAAGGCTTAGCTCACCTTTCGAAGGGCAGCAGCTACTCTATTGCTCTCCCCTGCCTTTTATTTTCATTAAAATGCCAGCATTATGGCTGAAGGTACAGAGTATAGCAGAACCTCACTAATTTATTTAGTTAATTCACAAGTCTATGAACACAAAAATTGTGATTTTGTCCTCCCCCTCAGCCACAGTGGAACTAAAACCATTCTAGAGATGGCTCCTAATAAATCAGGTTTCATTACATTCACTACACATTCATTACAGCGCTGTAACTATTGTATATTAAGTACTTGCATAATCAAATACTAAATAAATGTGCAGTAACTAGTGCTACTGCACAGTAGCACTGGTGCATGGCTTTTTACCAATGTTAACTGCACAGTAGCCCAAAACTAATGCGCATTAGCACATTAGCATGGTTTTTGCCCCACATGCTAACGCGCAGTAGAATTAGGTTCCTGCACAGTTAGTGCCTCGTATAGATGCTAGACATTATTAAAAAGTACAATATTAAGTACTACTATAAACTTTTACACTAAAAACTAGTTACAACAAAAGATTATATCAGCAGTTCTCAAACTCTGACAGATTGCACGCCACTAATTTAAAATGATGCAACCTTAAGTTCCACCAGCAATTTTTTCAGTTCAACCTTAAGTACCACCAGCAAATTTTTGACATATGAAGTAATTATAATAAATCTGTTAACGCATACCACTGACAGGTTGTCTGCGTACCACTGGTGGTACCTGTATCACAGATTGGGAACCACTGGACTATATTTTATGATGCTTATGTTCACTTACTTGTCCCTTCGCAAATGTCAGGAATTCCAAATGCAAACCCCCAAACATCAGCAAATTACAGAGGCTCTACTCTACCTAATGAGATCTGCTCATTCAGTCACTTGTTTGAAAGATCCTCTCTGACTAAATGATATGTTAATTCTCCCCTCATTTTAAAACAACAGTAGTTCTTTTCAGCAATACAACAGCTACATTTACCTATATTTTATTTCATTCCATCATTCTGCCCAATTCTTTCTTTTCTAGACAACATCAGGTTTTCAATTTAATGTTCGACTGTCTCCCCATCCTCCTCCTCCTATAGGCTAGGTATAGATATTCTAAAAGCTTGAGGCAGAATCGACGCAAACTACGTGGTTTTCTGGAAGCAATGCAGTTTAGATCAGTAGCAAACAAAACACACATTCGCCCTTTGAGTGGGGGTGGGGCGGGAGTCTTAGACTGAATTCCGCCATTTTTCAACCAGTTTGTGTGCTTAACTTCTGTTCTGGTATGGGTATAGACCTGTTTCTGATCACTTATATTGGTAAACAAGTCTGTACCTGACCATACTTTATCTGCCAAGAAACATTCCGCTGTAGCATAACATCTAGTAGTCACTGAGGTCCTGCTTTTCCAGATAGAAAACTGTGTCAGAGACTGATCAATGCACAAAGCATTTAAGCACTGCTCACAGTCACATAAGTCTGCATCTTAGGCCAAAGTTAGAACCCACCCTTGTTTATGACTCTAAGGTCATTTGATCTTTCTTTTCTATGAAGTCATATATCTCTGCTCCAGAACGAAAGAGCTGGATATAGATCTTTAATCCATTCAATCTTACACAGGAACCTTTCCAGAAATATTTGTCTATATTTTCACAGGAAATTATTAATAATTTACAGTAACTGTGGAAAAAAAATTCTTACTGGTCTGACATCCCCACATGAATTTGTAAATTGTCGTGCCAAGCCAAAATCCAGCATGTAACACTTCCTACAGGTGCTTGGGAAACGCCCCATGGCGAAGTTCGACTAGAAAATAAACAAAAAGTATACGTGTTAACATAGAAACAAATGAAAGGCATTTTTCACTATCCTGTCCTTTCTTCTGTATTTTATTTTTAACTCATGCCCCATTCACTTTGAGTATGGTCATATGCTCAAGAGTAAAATGGAGCATTAAGTGAAGGTCAACTAGGGTGCGAATGTACAGAGCATTAGCTGCTCCATGGTAAATTCCCCACATGCACATGCTTACTTTGTAATAAAAGTGAGATGGCATACATAGTGTTGGAGTGATGATGTAGCTCTGATGAAGGCTAAAGCTTGTCTAACATCTCTTCCAACAATACAGTTATTACAAACTATAGGCTTTATTGTGATATTTCTGTATTAACTGCATTCTTGTTTTCATAATATTGTGTGAATCCATTTACTTCTTTAATCTGTATATATAGAGAGTGAAGAATTAAGTGCCAGGGCTGTCTCCCTGCGAGAAGAAACAAGATGACCTTTTTGCATCAACACAGTCTTGCATGTCATATCAACAAAGGTGAGAGGCCAGACTCCCAGGAGGTGTCCAGAGGAGATATACATGACAATGGGAGAGCAGCCTGTCAGCTCCTAGCCAGAAAAGTCTGGAGGACTGAGAAAGGCAGAAGCTTTGGCAGGGGTGAAGAGACTGGAAAGGGAACAGTTGAATATCTTTGGGGGTGCTCAGGGCATTGTGGGCTGAACTGGGGCAGAGGGATTGCTTAACCCATTTGGAGGGGATAGAGAACCTTTGGCTGGCTGGCTGGCCTTGGCACCAATGAATTTATTTACTGAAGAAACTGTCTGCTGTGCTGCTTGGATCTGTGGGTTGCACTGGGTCTTCTGGAGGGGTGGGGAGAGTGGGGAGAAAGATGTCTGCACTGGGAATAACTTCACAGACAAGTTGGCATGGAGAGAAAGACTGGATGTGTGGAGGCAATACATTCCAAAAATTTAAATTGCAATTCATTTTCTTCATCATTTGCCTCTACAAATGCCCATTCTTAAATTTTGTCTTTGATAACTTTTTCCACCTAAAATGCCTACCATCAACAAGTCAACACAGGGTGGCAAGCCCTGGTGCTTTAAAATTTCTGCTACAGTTGCGCAACCCTTCTTAAAAATTATTGATAGTAAAAAAAGGAGAAAATATCAAGGAGATGAAGCAAGAAAAAAAAAAAACCTACTTCTGAGAAGACTGCAAATTGGAAATTTGGTACTACTATGTGAAAAAGCTATTGTTGATTTCTTGTGCTAATGATCCTAGTATCATGTGTGCTAGATTTGGATTAAAATTAGCAGTAAGCATGGTGCTTTCAAGTCTAGGCCGGGTATCCTCCACCTACGAGCAAAACAGCTGAGGTCTTTCAAACAAGACTGAATTTTTGCAAGTATGAAAAGCCCTTTTCCAAAACAAAATACCAACAACAGTGACAAAGGTGGACTACTTACCTGTACCAGAGATAACTATAAGAAAGGTGTTAAGCAGTACTGACTTGGTCTTATAAATTAATTCCTTGAGTTGTCACAATTCACTGGCAAATGCTACAGAATCTTAAAATTATCATCAAAACTTGGAAATGGCCTACTATTGTAAAAAGCTACAAAGAATAAACCATCCTTTCAAAGTAATTCCAAAGGTATCATTACCTGTTGTCACCCCAACCCCTGATCCAAGAATCTAGGGAAGAATTAAATACTTGCAAAGGGAAGCTTTTTAATCACAGGACAGACTGCTGCCAAGTGAAGCCACAGGTTTTGTGTGTTTGTTTTGTTTTTACAGAGTTTAAAAACGATTAGAAGGTCTACCCCCCTCTAATTCTTTTTAGATGCAAGGCTGTTTAATTGGTTGCAAGTCCTCTCCTGAGTAGGAAAAAAAAGGATTGTCTAAAGCACTAAAGAACTCAAATTTTCGCATTAGGATTTACTTCACTTATCAAGAATGAACAGTTAAAAAAAAAAGTGACTCTTCAGGAAATTTAAGACCTGTGAAGATAAATGTCCAGATCAAAACTAGACAGGTAGTTGAAGATACTCTCACTTAGGAGAAAAATTAACAGAATTCCAAAATTCACTTCAGAAAGATTCTCTCTATGCAACATTTCAGAAAATACTTTTCAAGGTGAGCAATTCAAATATCTGTATTTAAAAATATTTGTAAACAGAAAGAATCACATAGGGCATTTACAAACGTGCTCCAGGAAGCGGGGGCTGGGGGGTAATTAGCACAGGTCCAAGAGCTACACTAATTAAAGCGCCCAGAGCATCACATATGTCAGCGTCCCCGCACCAAAAAATGGCAGCAGGGTGTTTTGAACTAAAGCTTGTCAAACAGCTTTAGTTCAAAGTGCCCCTCCACCATTTTTCAGCACAAGGATGCTGATACACATGATACTGGGGCACAGTAATTACCATGCTCCAGCAGACTCAATTAATGGAGTCTGGTCCAATGTGCTGTAATTACAGCATGTCAGAGCAGCCTCCCTGCACGTGTATAGGAGCCCATAATATAAAGAAGGTCTGCACAGGCCAGGACCAACCTAGAAAGGCTGAGATATCTTTATAAATATTTCCTTCTTTGCAGGACAAGTACTAACAGAAACAACTAAGTTTGTCTGAAATAGAAGTTCTCAGTGGAAGTGACAGCATACATTCCCAAACTATAAAAGTGTGGACCATGAGAATTTTTTTTAAACCCCTGGGGATTACAATGAGAAAAAAGACGACAGAATAATAAAACAAAATAATATTCCAGGAGGCTTATTTGGAAAGGGTTGACCAATCAAGCTGATGCTGATTTAAGCTCCATAGCAGAAGTTGGCATAAAAAAAAACCTTATTTTACCAAAGATCCATATATTTTTCATCCTTGCTAGCTTAGGAGGTAAGGGTAGTAGGTGTAGCTCTTTGTTTCTGTGGTTTGGATACTACTTAAGTGCTTAAAATACTATTTTAAAAAGTGTATTCAGACAGATCCTTCATTATAAAGGCTATGAGAAGTTAGTCCTTTGTTAAACTGCATCATTTATCTTAAATCTCCTACTGTTTCAACTTCTTTTGTACTTTTGGAAATTGAAAACTTAAGGGGGATACAACTTTCAAACAAAAATGATCAATAACAGAAGAGTCATTTTCTCAAAATTATGTAGCACATGTTGTTTTTTCCAAGTACAATTCTGAATCTACCCTTTGCCTAAACAACCACAAGCTACTTTTAGAGAGTTCTATGCAAAACTCAAGCTTGAGATAGCCCAGCATACCAAGTTCTTTCTTCCCTGCACAGAGATGATTTGTATCCCTTTGTTATTCATACATGAAATACATTCCATATCTCAAGTTAAATTAAAATGAATTAAGAATATACTATAACTATTAAAACTCATATTTCCAATGGTTAAATTCTAGTCCTTTTGTTTTCTTACATCAAATGCTTGCATTCATAATCCAAATGCTCACTAATCAAATTTTATTCTGTGGCAGGAGGTATTGCTACCTAACATTTCGATCTCTCAGCTGTGACACTAACTGAGAACTACTGTGAAGAGGATGGCCATTTACAGGAACTGCAATCTAACACTAATTAAATAAATTCTGCACTGCCAGTTTGACAGATTAACCTCCAATTCTCTTCCCCTTCTCACTTTTTCATATTACCATCCAACAGACTGCCCACTCTTCTAAGGTCGCCAGCAATGCTGACTGTGTTTTAAGGAGGAACTCACTGGTTTAATGTCCCTATGCAAGAATCCCACTGAGTGAATGCTCTCAATGGACTCCAAGATCTGTCGTCCCAGTCGCAGAGTGGTACTGACGGTAAAGGTTCCTCGAGACTGACTCCGACGCAGATCTGCCAAGTTCCGGCCCTGATTTAAAAAAAAAGAGTATTTTTTTCAGGATTGGTTCCAAAACCAACATTCACAGATAATGTTTATGAATCTTTCACTTATTCTTCTCTCAATTGAAAGTTGCAGTACAACTCACATGCAATAAAAAAAATCCCTCAATCAGCCCTATCCTGTTCATGGACACCACATCTCAAAAGTGTTCTAAATATATTGTTCAAAGTCTTCAATACCTTAAATTTAGAGCGTTTTGAGAATATAATTCTTTGTTTCCAAACAATCTGAATTATGTCATTCCATTAGTAGTTGGGTATGCTTTATCTTCCAACTTCAATTAAAGTTTTCAGAGGGGTGTCAAGTAGTTCAGAAAGCACCACAACTCCCTCGGTAAAATAAAAGGTGATTCTAAAGAGGTGACCCTTCTTCTTTCTAACAAAGGATGATGATGAAAATATGAAATGTTCAATTTACTTTGGTACTGCAGCCCACTTTAAAAATGGATTATTGTCTACTTGCTATAATGCTCACTTACTATTGGTTAAATACATGCTGGTGGGGGGGGGGATGGAAATCAACCATTTAAGAGCCATTCAGTACAACTCACCTGTAACTGCATGACCACATAGTTAAACCTATCGTTCCTTCCACACCCAATGAATCTACATACATGGTCTTTCCCTGAAAGGGGGAAAAAGAAACAAGTAAGCCAACAACTAATTTCTCTGTCCTTCTTTGTATAAATGATTAAACTAGAAAATATTCAAAACAGGTGCTTCTACTAAGCTTAAAAATCACACTAAAACAGTAAAAAGGAAGTTCAACTCAAATAAAATAAAATTTGCCTCCCCCACAAAATGAGTTCCCCTTAAGCTTCATTTGTTCCAACACTTGAATAAATAAATATTAGTTTCCTGGAAGATCAACAAATTTGCTGTTCTGGAGAAGGAAAGCATTATATTCCAAAGCTGATGACCCATCATGGAGAATGCTCATTCCTTGCTTCTTTCTGTGGATTTCAACTGTGGCAGTAGGACAGGTTAAAGGTGGTCTCTCAAGCCATTTGATTGTCTTTTCTGAATCAGAGCTGCATTTTACACTTAACTAGACTTTGTACAAAAGAGCTGTCATGTTTTCATTGTAAGTTCAGTTTTTGCTCCCTCTCTGACCCAAAGTTAACAAATAAAGTAATATTTCAAAAGATATACTAGGTACACATTAGTACATGGGATTTCTAGACATGGTAAAATGTTTCTACCAAATCTCAAGTATATCAGGTAATAAATTCCGAATTCTATGACATCTTCAGAAATAAGTGTTTTCCCAATGATCCAGAAAGTCCTAAAGCAGGGGTTGACAACCCCTGGAACGCATGCCGAGCGTGGCACATGAGGCCATTTTGCTTGGCACGCCACAGCCAGCCCCAGCTCGTTGCTGTCAGCAATGAAGCCCAGGCTGCTCCCAGCAGGGCTTGCAGCGTCGCAGCTGCCTGCTGGGAGCAGCCCAGGATCTTGGCTGGCACCAACTCCCCAGAGCCGGGGCCAGCTGCAGCTGGGAGACTCCAAACAGCTGTGCCAGGCTCCGGCATCAGCTCTGCGCTGGCGCGGAGCGGGCAGTGGGACAGGGGCCGGAGGCAGCGCACCCCTCGTCTCTCCCTCGCTCCCAGCACGGAGGTGATGAGCCTAACGCAGCTGTTTGTAGGCAGCCCAGGCTCTGGGCAGCTGCAGCAAGCAGCGGGCAGAGTGCAAACAGCTGTGCGAGGCTGCACAGCTCTGGCATCAGCTCCGTGCTGGTGATGACTGCACGGGCACCTCGGGGCGGGCTGCACTGCTCCACTGTCTGCCCCGAGGCGCACACGCTGCCAGCTGGGATCCCGGGCTTCTCCCAGGAGGCAGCTGGGATGCTGCAAGCCCTGCTGGGACAGCCTGGGGTCCAGCAGCTACTCAGAGCTGGGGTAGCTGCTGGCAGCTAGAGAGCCTGGGCTGTGGGGCAGGGGCTTTGGGTGACGGGCAAGGGGCAGCAGAGAATCCTGCCATGTACCCCTTGCCCTCAGATTGTTTTTCTGCCATGCCAGCACTCCGGCACTGTCTGAGGTAGGCGCTGTGGTGTTTTTCAGCACTCTGGTCAAAAAACATTGCCTACCCCTGTCCTAAAGTTAGTGTCACTAGTAAACAAAATCAAATTAAAAACAAAAAAACAAAAAGTAGATGTTGTAATTATTTTGCACTTGTCATGTGTTATATAACCTTTTGTATGCTTAATAAGTGGCCATGTTCGTATATGCCAACTGGAGGCTTGCATAGTGTCTATGTGACAGGTGTTAAGTAAATTAGAGACTCTAAGGTTGCAATTGCACAAGAAACACGTGGTCGGGATTGTCCACATGGGGTTTCCCAAGGGAAAATCCAGCATCTGTTAGTAATGTGACAGTCACCGCTCCGGGCCAATGAAGAAGTGCCACACGCGATCAGACCATCCTGCGTCACTAAGGGTATAAAAGACATTACACTATGAACTTTAGGGTCTTTGTGCGCCGACGGAACGTAGTCACAGATCGGTTCGAACTCGGAGCAACCTTCGGCCCGGCCAGCCAGAGGGGAGGATGCCAGACCCACCTGATCCCGGCGACCAACCCCAGAAACACCTCGCAAGACACGACAGCAGTCTCACGCGTCGCTAGGGCGCGTGAGACGTTGGTGAGTGCGTGCTCACTGGTGGACATAACACCATTGATTAAGTCTGTTTCGTTTAACGATTCATTAATAAAGTTAAGCCTGACCACCCATAACATTGTCAGATCGTGGTCTGCCGTAAGCCCCAAACAGGAGGGTGAATTGGAGGGTGATGGCAAGCCATTGTTTGCCGTGAAGGAAAAACAGAAGATCACAGATTTGGCCGGTAAAGCTAGTTACTGCTTTTCTGACTCAAGGCAAGTTTGCTCTTTTGGTGAGATGGTTTTTCTCCAGAATGGAACATGTTAGTGGAGAAAAGGGGCTGGTAAATAAAAAGAAACAGCAAAAAATATGTTAAAATGTAGGGTGAAGAAAAGTTTTTTCTTGTTATCAGTGGATTTTTCAGACACACCTACTTCATTTACAACCTGAGGTATAACTGGCCAAGACGGTACCCATGGGAGTCCTCCCCTCCCCCTCCCTCTCTACCTTCTTTGCAGGGTCTGGCTCTGGAGGCTCCAGCAGCAAGCAGCTGACAGAAGCATCAGATGAAATTTGCTGCTGCTGAGGGGAAGATGTCACCTTATTTGACACAGACATGAATGTCAAACATAAAAGAAAATTCCTTTTTTTTCCAATGGCAAAAAACCCAACAGGGTGACACCTCCTCCCAGCAGCAGCGAACTCCCACTGATCCCCCTGCACTGCTGCTGCTTATTGCCAGTGCCAAAATGTGTAGGAGGATGGAGAGTGGGAGAGAGACCATGAGGAGCCTTCCCTAGGCAGTGCCTGGGGCTCATTCCATGCTCACCTCACCATCCTCATGCTACTGTTTATTTCATAGATTTCATAGACATTAGGGCTGGAAGGGACCTCGGGAGATCATCGAGTCCAGCCCCCTGCCCAAAGGGCAGGAAGTCAGCTGGGGTCATAGGATCCCAGCAAGGTAAGCATCCAATTTACTCTTGAAGGTGTTCAACGTAGGTGCTTGAACCACCTCCGCTGGCAGACTGTTCCAGACCTTGGGGGCTCGGACAGTAAAGAAATTCTTCCTTATGTCCAGCCTGAAACGGTCTTCCAGGAGTTTGTGACCGTTCGACCTCGTCATCCCTTGGGGCGCTCTGGTGAACAAACGTTCCCCCAGATCCTGGTGGTCACCCCTGATAAACTTATAGGTGGCCATCAGATCACCCCTGAGCCTGCGCTTTTCCAGGCTAAAGAGTCCCATGGCTCTCAGCCTGTCATCGTAAGATCTGTTTTCCTGACCTCTGATCATGCGCGTGGCTCTCCTCTGGACTCTCTCAAGCTTCTCCACATCCTTTTTGAATTGTGGAGCCCAAAACTGGATGCAGTACTCCAGCTGCGGCCTCACCAAGGCCAAGTACAAGGGGAGAATGACGTCCCAGGATTTGCTCGAGAAGCATCTATGGATGCAAGCCAGCATTTTGGTCGCTTTACTAGCCGCAGCATCGCATTGGAGGCTCATGTTCATCTTGTGGTCAATGATGACCCCCAAGTCTTTTTCTTCTGTAGTGCTAACCAATGTAGCACTGCCGAGCCTATAAGGATGCTGCAGGTTTTTCCCCGCCAAGGTGGAGAACCTTGCATTTTTCGGTGTTAAACACCATCAGGTTCTCGTCTGCCCATTTGCTGAGCTTGTCCAGGTCAGCCTGGATCACCCGCCTATCTTCTGGCGTGGATGCTTTGCCCCAAGGTTTGGTGTCATCGGCGAACTTGGCCAGTCCACTCCTAACTCCAATGTCCACATCGTTAATGAAGATGTTGAACACTATGGGTCCCAGGACAGAGCCTTGAGGGACCCCACTGGTCACAGGGCACCACGATGAGTGACTGCCATCAATCACAACCCTCTGGGTCCGACCACGAAGCCAATTTCCCAGCCAGCGAATCGTGGTGGAGCCAAGGCCACAACTGGCCAGTTTGGCCAAGAGCTGATCATGGTATACCAGATCAAAAGCTTTTCTGAAGTCAAGATACATGACATCAATCTCTTCTCCCTTGTCCAGGTGATAGGTCACCTGGTCATAGAAGGAAATGAGATTGGTCAAACAAGACCTACCCACAGCAAACCCGTGCTGGCTATCCCTTAGAATGTTAGCCTGGGCCAGTCCCTCAAGGGTGGCCTCCTTAAGAAACTTTTCTAAGATCTTCCCCAGGATAGAAGTCAAGCTAATGGGCCTGTAGTTAGCCGGATCCACTCTCCTCCCTTTCTTGAAGATCGGCACCACATTGGCCTTCTTCCAGTCTTCGGGCACTACACCAGAGCGCCAGGAGTTTTCAAAGATCCGTGTCAGGGGCTGGGCTATGACGCTCGCCAGCTCCTTGAGTACCCTGGGGTGCAGGTTGTCAGGGCCAGCTGACTTGAAGGTATCCAGCTTCTCAAGGTGTTCCTTCACGAGGTCAGCATTGATGGAGGGTAGGGGATCCCCCTCACCCAGATCTCCCTGTCCCATAGCAGGCATGGGCATCCCGTGTGACTGATGAAAGACTGACGCAAAGTACCTATTTAATAGGTTGGCTTTTTCCTGGGCGTCAGTTGTCAGTTGCACCATCTGGTTTAGCAGGGGTCCAACATTGCCTTGCTTTTCCTCCGGCTCCCCACATATCTGAAAAAGGACTTTTTGTTGTCCTTGATGCCTGAAGCTAGTTGGAGTTCAGTTGCAGCCTTGGCTTTCCTGGTTTGCTCCCTGCAGGATCGGACCAGCGCGGAGTAATCCTCCTTGGAGGTGAATCCCGTCCTCCATCCTTTGTAGGCTTTCCTTTTTAGCCACAGTAGGTCCGCTAGGTCTCTGGAGAGCCAGGGCGGCTGCTGTGCCTTCTTGCTGCCTTTCCTCCGTGTTGGAATAGATTTAGCTTGTGCACTGAGGATCGCTTCCTTGAGAAGCAACCACTCTTCTTGAACTCCCATCTCCCTGGGGTCATGGTCCCCGAGGGCCTGACCGACTAGCCTCTTGAGCTTGTCAAAGTCGGCTTTTCTGAAGTCAAGGACTTCTGTGTTGCTGACCGACTTGCCAGCTTTACGGCGGATGGTGAAGGTGATCAGCTCGTGGTCGCTGTCACCCAACTTCCCATCAATCACTAGGTCGCCGATTAGGTCGTCCCCCGTAGCCAGTACCAGGTCAAGCAGCGCTTTGCCTCTCGTTGGCGCATAGACTTCTTGAGTCAGGTAGAAGTCATCCACGCACGAGAGAAAGCTTTGCAACCGCTCAGATTTAGCTGAGTGATCTTCCCAGGAGATGTCCGGGTAATTGAAGTCACCCATGACAACCAAGGTCCTGGAGCAAGCGGCCTCAGTCAGTTCCCGGACGAACTCCTGGTCAAGCTCAGGACTTTGAGTGGGAGGTCTGTAGTAGACTCCCACCGTTGTGTCCTGTGCCGAATTCCCCACGAATTTTTACCCAGAGGGTCTCTAGCTGTCCATGCCGGTCGCCAACATCAGCTTGCAGGGACATGTAGCTTTCCTTCACATAGAGAGCTACACCCCTGCCCCTTTTGTCAACACGATCCCTCCTGTATAGGGTATAGCCCTCTCTACCCATGGTCCAGTCATGGGTGGAGTCCCACCAGGTCTCCGTTATCCCAATGACGTCGTATTTCTTTGCACTGAGCAGGAGGACGAGCTTGTCCTGCTTGTTGCCCAGGCTCCTGGCATTAGTGTACAGGGAAGCAAGTGTGCCCTTGGGGGCTCTTGCCTTGCCCACAGATTGTGCCAGGGCTGGGGCAGGGGTGGGCTCCCTTAAGTGCCCCCTTAAGTGCCTTGGTCCGCTGGCTTTGCAAGAGCTGTTCAGCGGGCCAGCAGGGGCAGTAGTCCCCCCCATCCCCCAGCGGGCTTAGAGTCCCTGGTGTTCATCTACCTTCAGCTGATAAAAAGACATGCAAAAATCTAGAACTCTTGGTTTAGAGATGATACCTTTTATTAGACTAACTGAGAAATTGCAAAAAAAATGTTTTTTCTGCAAGCTTTTGGGTTCACACACGCTTCATCAGGTTCAGAGAAAGTTCAAGATCGTAAGAAGTCTCCATATATGGGGAAAAAATTAATTTTTGAACAGAAGCAGCTGTAGCTGGAAATCTGTCCCTCTGGGTCCATAGGAGTGTCTTTGTGAGGTGCTCCTTGTTGTGCAGATCAAGCAAGATTCCTTCCCCGTTGTTGTCAGATACCAGAGAGGTGGGGAGATGTAGAACTCTTTCTTGCTGTTCAGCAATGAAGTTTAGAATCCAAAATCAGCTAAAGTGTATTTATATTATTATAAATATGATGTTTATTTCCTACATATGGGGACCTTTTACCATCTTGAACTTTCCCTTAGCCTAATGAAGGGTGTACGAGCCTAAAAGCTTGCGGAAAAATAATTTTTTTCTGTTGCAATTTCTCAGTTGGTCTAATAAAAGGTATCATCTCTGAACCAAGAGTTCTACATTTTTGCATTTCTTTTTGTCTCAGACCAACACAGCTACCAAATACATCCTTTGACCTGATGAAGACTATCACTTTAATTGCTGGGAGAATTGTTTCTTCGTTGCTGTTGGCATGAGGAAGTCTTAAGGGGTTCTTTGTAAAATACAATCTTCAATAGTAGAGCTGGAACCTTAAAAAGGAAAGGAGGTGAAACAAAGTGTTTCCCTTAAATACATTCTCACATTTCTTTATAAATATCAGTATTGAACAATACTCAAATCTCTCCCTCTCATGAACTTTACCCACTTTTTTTTTCCTCTTTCAAATGGAAGCAAGGAAAAAAAAGTTAGTAAAACATTTAAATAAAAAAATTAAATTAAATTAACCTCTTAAGCAGAAACATTAAGTAAACCATCTCCTTATGGTTGAAATCATTATCCCAAAAGTCAATATTGTACACAATATCCTTTTGCAAGGAAAAGTGTCTGTAGCAAACTTCCCAAAATGCAATTGTGCATCTTCTCTGCTGCAGTTTGCAGATAATAAGGTCTCAGCGCAAATATTTATAATACATTTTATAGCCACTGTGGCATTCTGTAGAAGCATGGCTGGAGATGTTTTTACTTTATCTGCCAAATGCAATAAAAGGTGTACAAAACCTTGGCTGCCCTGAGAAACCACTTTTTAATTGGAGCAATAACTCTTTCCAGACAGTGACACAAATGGTTTTGAAATTAACTCTTGTAAAAATTTGAGATGGTTGCCATACAGCAGAGAGGATCTGCTAACACAGTTAAAATAACTGAGTCAAGGATTCTTACTCCTCTTGGATGTGGCAGAACCTGCCAGCTTAAAGACCTTCTGTCTTGATAAGTTCCATATCAATAAAAAGAGGAGGCATGTCGAGAATTAAACTGTTCTTATGCCACAAAGTTTGAGGCAGGACATTATTACCAAGAAAAAAAAAACTATCAAAGCTTCTATCAACAAGTCTGTAACAGTAATTTAGAAATACATTTGTGCTAGAAATAAATTAGTACGTTAGTGAGCTCTTCAAAATACATGGAGTTATGAATATCACCCAACTTTTTTTTTTCTTCAAACAGGGGCATTGAAACCAGCTGAGCAAATTATGAAAATAGGCATACAAGGCATAGACCAAAAAGGAGAGGAGGGGTACTAGCCTAGAAGCACCCAACACAGCCAGACAATCCCTTGCAAGGAGAAGAGAAAGAAAGACGGAACAAATTTAGAACAGAAGGGATGTTTAAAAGCTGCATTTCTAGAGGAGTACAAACTGGTTAAAAATAACAAATGCCTGAAGGGCCCTTTCCTTCTTTTTTGTAAATCTGTCTTCTTCCATGTTCCCAGCCCAATACATAACAATTCAATCTAGCAACTAACAGCCTTCTTATCATCACCTCATGTTGACACTGAAAAAAATACTGGAATCCCCACATCCCTCTGGCAAAAATGAAGGGAGAATGGTTGTAACCTCTCTGAAATTGGTTTATAAATCCCAGGTTAAGATCCCCTAATGGTCTGTTTGAGCAGTGGTCAGGACACTGATATGACTGAATTGAAAGTAGTGAATTCTGGATAATTTTTCTAAGCTTTCTCTCGTTTTTTGTAGCTAATTTACTCTTCAAGTATTAACAGCCATTGGTGGGTAATTACATGCGAACCGCTGTGAAAAAATGAGGGAACACTTGTGAAATGCTGCTGCTTTCAGATACGGTTTTCAACGGCAATTCATTTTCTCAGTTCTCAATCACAACAGACAACCAAACCTCCTGCCACACAACTGCAACCCCGTTAAAAAGGAAACTATGGGTGCAGAGAAAAGCTCAGCTCCCCGTTGCAAATCAGTACATTTTGCAGGAAGCGTTCGGAGTTACAGTGATCCCTTTGTGTACCCCTAGGGGTACTTAAAAAGTACGCAGCACACAGGCATCCAGGAGTGCAACCAGGAAGCATGGAGAGTAGCCAGGTCTGGCTGGTAAATCTGTTGTGAGGGAAGGGGGGTGTGAAGTGGGGGGCAGGTAGATTGAGGCCCCAGCAGTGGGAGAGGGAATGGGGCTGGGGTAGGCACAGGGGCTGCCCAGATAGGGTGGGATGCAGGGCTGAGCCATGTGCAGGGGGGCAGAGGGAGCAGGGCAGCTCCCACTACTATAAGCACCCCAAAAGGGCATGTGGGACGTGTATCCCCAGATCTCCATGTGGGGTGATGGTGGGCTGTCATTGCAGGCTGGGGCCAGGGCATCACTGGGCTGTTCCTGGAGGAGGGTGTTGGGTTGAGCTGTGCTCAGGGCAGGCAGTGGTAGCAGTGGGAGTGGAAGTTAGGGGGGCTACAGCAAATTCTGGAGTGGCTGCAGCCCCTCCTTTAGCCCCTCCCCCAGCACCACCCACTCTGAGCACAGTGCAGCCCAGCCCCATCCAGGAAGAGTCCAGCACAACCCTGGTTCTATCCCACAGCACCTTCTGCCCTTGCCCCACATGCAGATCCAGGGGCACATGCCCCCCCAGGGTGCATTTAGCAGTGGGAGAAACCTGGCCTCCCCACATCCCTTGGATGAGCTGCTCACGGCTCCATCCTGCATTCTACCCCTGCCCCAGCCCCACTCTCTCCCTCCCCAATGGGGACTCAATCTGCTCCCTCTCTACCCCTTAAAAACAAGAAAAAAATATAAAGGGATACATGAGCTGAAACTTTGAGACAGAAGGGGTATACTTGTTTAAAAAGGTTGAAAACCCCTGCCCTGGACCAAACGCACATTCACTCTTGGTTCCAGGGGGGAAGGGAATCTAGCTGCAGGCTTTGATCCTGCAGCAGGTTTCCCCTAGCAACAGTCCCTCCCCCCTGCCAGCCCAGGCTGTTCTCAGAATGGGAGGGGGAAGGGGAGCAGCCAGCACTGGAGGGTGGGGTGGGTGAACTGGATCCCCACCATCTCAGGAGGCTCCAGTGTACCTGCCCTACCCTCCAACAGCTAAAAAAAAACAAAACAAAAAACCAACCCCAAAACAAACTCCCTCTGCTCCCTCTCCCCTTTTGAAAACAGCCAGGAGGCTGGCAGGCAAGCAGACACAAGTTACAGAAGAGACTGTTTTGAAAAGTCTTCATCTGAACCCTCATGCAATGAGGGTTCAGATTTTTGCCTCACCAACCATGTTTTAAGCAGTCTGCAGCCATGGACTTGTGTTTGGTCATACTAGATGGCTTTCTATGGCCAGATGGAGCAAAAATTGTCACTTCTGTCTGCACACTGTAAGATACAGTTGCAAGGTAGAATGTACCTTGAAAGAGAAGAGCTGGGAAATCAGGGGACCATAGCAAGAGAAGAATATTCAAAACAGTGGAAGGAATCATAAACAAAATTTAAGGAGAAAAAAATGGAACAAGGTGAATTATACAGAAGGAAATGCTCTCAGCAAAAGACAAAATAATTTATGCTTCGTTATTGTGGAAAAAGGTTATACATTGTGATGACCTTGGAAAATGTCTCTAATATTCTTTATCAATATTATATGAAAAATCTGTTCCCATAATCAATGTTGTACCGTTGCTTGCCTGAACTTACAGTGAAGTCAAGGGAGACAGTAATATGATGATTAAATAACCAAGGAGAAAAGGTAAAAGAATGGCCTACTAAGGCACATCTCAACCACAACAGGAAGGGTCACAGCTTTGAAAAGGGAGGTATCACAGTTCTAGCCCTAGCAACAGGGTTGTTCTGGTAAAAGTGAGAGGAGGAAGATTATTTAAAGGACCAGTCCTATAAAATGGGAAGAGGCTTTTGGGTGAGCTCGAAAAGGCTGCCTACAAAGTCAGTGAAAAAGAGGAAAGAAAAAACTGACACACTGAGAAGACTCACATAGAGAAGACAAGCATGCTGGAAAGAGTGCAGCCTGTTTCCTCACCTCAGGTATAGAGTTCCTCCAACTCAGATATGGAGAATAAGCTGGATCTGCATGAGCTATGGAGAGAGGTTAAGCCTAGTTAAATAAATTTGTGTATTGGACTCTTCTTTTATACCTTGGCCCTGTGTATTCTGTACCCTTGTGGCAAGAATAAGAGGTGCTTTATTCTATAGAAATGTAACCTACTGTCACAGGCCCTCATGCAGCAAGCTGGCTGAAACACCAATCAAAATGGATCTGCAGACTATTACTGAAAGCAAAAGACACTTTCTGGTAAGCACAGACAAAATTCTTATTGCCAACTTCTTCAAATAGATACAAAACTTGGGAGACAGGGGTGTCTACGAAACACTGTACACTCATTAAGTAAGTGGTACTCAACCTTTTGGCCCCACAGGGCAAAAGTGTGGCACAGGGCCATTCTGTGCACCAGGATTCGGCCCAGGAGGTCCAGGACCACCCCTCCTGGCTCCCCACACCAGGATTGGACCCTGAAGCAGCACAGGGTTGGACAGGGTGGTGCAAGACTCAATCCTAGTGTGTAGGGCTAGGCAGGGATGGCACAGGGCCAGACCATGGTGTGCAGGGTCCCATCCTGATGCACGGAATTGGGCAGGAGGTAGTTTGAAGCCCCAGCACTTGACCCCACCACATGGGGCTCGATCACAGCATGCAAGGGCCAGCTGAGGCTGTGCAGGGCCTGCTTCTGGCATGCACATCCTGATCCAGCCTGCAAACTGGCCCTGTGCCAGTCACTCAGCCTGTGAAGTCAAATAATTGAGCACCACTGTTTTAGCCCAATAGCCAAAGGGTTAGGCACTTACCTAGAGAACAGAGGACCTTGGTTCTAGGTGCCCCAAGCCCAGAAGGGGTTTGAACCTGTCTTCCGCTTCCTAGCAAAGTGTTCTAATCACAAGGCCACAAAGTTAGGCATTTCCCAGAACATGCTCCACCCTTCCTATTAAAACTGGCTCAATAGGCAGCAAGGTGGGACCAATGTAGGGCTAGAAAGAGAACAAACTATACAATGAATGGCTCAGAGAGACGTACTGCCCTAGCAGGTGAGGGGAGGGGCTAGGTGTTAGTTTCTGAGAACATAAGCCCAGGCTATCTGAATGCTATTTATCTATTTTGTCCAATAAGTATTATTAAATGCAAGGTGTAGTGAGCCAGCTTTAAGAGGAGGGCTGGAGAGAGGTCTGGTTAATGCCTTGCCCATGATCTAGTGGTTAGAACCAGGGTTGCCAACCCAATTTTTTTTAACTGACACCCAAACTTCTTGACTGATGTATGTTTTTACTGACATATAATGTAAATGCAAGTCTTCTTCCAGGCCCCAGTTAGAAGTTGGCGCACTCTGGGATGCCACAAACTCTTCTGAAGTATGCCCCGAGGTGTGAGAAGATTAGCAGATATGAGGAGATAAATGCACGAGGAGATAAATGCAGGTTCAGGTTCATCTCTGCCTGGCCACTGCCCTGCCCCCACTTCCTGGCCCCTCTGCACAGGGGCAAGCACTATAATGAATACATTTTAAATAGGGTGCTTCTTAATTCATAAAATATATAGAGGGGTGCCAAGCCAAAAGAAGGGTGCCTCACATTTATAACATGTGACAAGCACTGAACTAAACATTAGGCCAGCTGCAAATTTAGTTCACAAATATTAAGCTGTATACCACATTACCAAACTGTCATTGTGAAACACTCCCTCATTCATTTTTTGCATCTTTCCCTATGACCTATAAACAACTGTGGTTTTGCTGTTGGTGACACAACTCTAAAAATCAAGGAAACTCTAAGATGGAAAACAAATGTGTGCCAGAATCTCTAGTATGCAGAGAATGCTTTAAACCATTCCTACAAACCGCAGAATTTATAGCTGCATTGTATGATCAGTACAGAGCAGTGGGAGTGGAGCAGTGAATTTAATTTAATCTGTTTGAATCTAGACCCTATTTATACTTCTGGGCAAAAGGTGTACTGAAGCATTCTTTTGAGTATACTCTCAAAAAAGAAAAGCTCAGAACCTAAAAATAGTTTTTAATAAAATAATACTTTATATTACTATTTAACTTCTTAAGAGAGGACTAAAAACCACTGTACAAGGCAACTGTTCTATGCATTTTACAAGGACATGGATGCAAAGAAAAGTGGCATCACTTGCCTAAGATCACACAGCTAGTTAGGCAGGAACAGATTTTGGAATAGAACCCAACCAAGTCTGATGCTAAGTTTCTTCCTTTAGCTCCTAGACAGTATTGCTTCTTGGGAGAGCTCTGATGTGGCACTAGGTCTTCTTGACTTATACATAAAAGTAAGCATCTCTTTAGTGACCACAACACAGCGCTTCACAGTAGATTCTGCTTTTTGTACCTAGATTTCCCCTTTCATTATATGGCCAATGATGACTCTGTTTCATGCAGTTAAATCGGGTAGACAATGCCTATTTAATATAATTATACACAAACAAATACAAGCTGTAAAATACTTCCAGATCTTTGGGAATTTCTACTGTCTACACAGTTTTTAAGAAATAAGGTAAGTTGTTCTGATTCACATTCTAGTGTTTACAGTGACTCTTTCAGTAGGGGTTTGCACTGTTACAGATATTGTACCTCATTGGGGGAAAATATAAACCAGAGTTCCAGAGTGTTGCAACTGCTGCATGATGGTGTCTTAGTTTACTGTATCTTCGTGTTCTTCCCTCTCAAGCAAGCATACAAATTAGAGTAAATATCTTAAAACATAAATAAATGTTATCAATGATAATATTTAGAAACAGGGTATTCACTGGATATGCCAAGAATACAAATGCTAAAAGAAACATGTATGCATCTTGGCTGTTGGTCTCTTGGAGGATATATTAATCAATTCTTGGTCTCTTAAAAGACATATTAATCCATTCCAAAAGTTGTCAACCAGGGGTACACATACCACCAGGGGTACTTAAAAAGGTCGTAGGGCAGGCATGGACAGAACACGCCTTGAGGTATGGTGGCGGCATCTCCCTTGACACATTCCCACGTTTCACCTCTTACCCAGGGGAGGGACACACTGGGTGCCGCCACCCCCACAAGGCACACTGCAGCACCGCCCTGTCCCCCACCCCAGCTTGCTCTCCTGATTGGCCACTACCCCCTTACAGCAGAGCTGTGAGGGTCTGAATGGCTGGTGGGGGCCAGAAGTGTGTTTTGTGCCTACCCCTCGCAGCACGCAATCAGCCAGGTGCAAGGCCCATCAGCAGCCCATGGAGTCGCACATGTGACCATGGGAAAGAGGTGTGGGGTGCGATAGCGGCAAATGCCTGTACAGGTGCCTGAAAGTGGTTGTTGTAAATTGAATTGGTGCCTGATTAATTTTCTCCCAGGCCTGCTAGCCCAGCGGGATGCCTGTCAGTGCAACTGCTCTTCCTGCAGGGCAGCAGCACTCCAGCAGCTGCCCTGCCTCCAGCTGCTCCCTTGACAGCCCCTGGACGCACCATCAGGCTCCCACTGTCCCAGGACTCAGCCCAGCCTGGGCCCCATTCACCCCTAACTCTGCCAGGGTGTGCACTGCATTGAGAGCCACCATCCCCTCCCCATGCCCCCCAGACAAGCCACTCTCACAGTTCCATCCTGCACTTCACCCCAGCTGTGCACTGCCTGCCCCTGCCCCACTGTGGGGGCCTTAATCTGCTTTAATACGCAGCAGGTTAGTACCTGTAAATACAACTAAAAGAAAACTCCACAGTAGCACATGTGCAGATGCTGATGGGGCTGGCTGGGGCACAAGGGTACTTTAGTGTGCAGGCTCCCTGCCAGCTAGCTCCACACTAAAGCTCCCTTGTGCCTCAACCAGCCCCTCCACAGCATGTTGAACTGGAGGGAGCAACCCTGGGGTCCACTGCCAGCTGGGGCTTTTCCAAGCCAGCTCCATGTGCTGCACATGAATAAACTGCAGAGCCTATTGCTCCAGAGTTAATTGCTCCCAAGCGTATGTTCAAACAGTGTGCCTGGGAGCAATAAACTCTAGAGCAAAAAGCTCTGCAGTTTATTCATGAGCTGCAATAGCACATGGAGACACATCCCGTCTTGCCAGCTATACCTCTGCCTTGCCTAAAGCAAAACAGAATGCTTCTGAAGAGTGAATCTCTTTTAATAGGCCAACTAGGTATTTGCAAAAAAAAAAAGATAGTTGCAAGCTTTCAGGCCTAGATGCCCTTCATCAGGCAAAGGAAAATTCAAAGACTAAAATTTCTTCCAGATAGAAATGAAACTTTATATTGCACAGGAGACCCAAGAGCAGACAGAGCAAGGGGTATATGAAATATTTTAAATTCACAATAACAGAAAGGGCTTGTGTGAAAATCCAACTAATTGCCCCTCTTCTTTACCTATCTTCTCTCAAAGAACAAAGCAAATTTTTAGCACACTTGACAGCCAATCTTTTTCTTTTCTTTTCTTTTTTTTTTTTTTGGGGGGGGGGTGGGAATTTGTAAGAACAGATACATGCCTGTCAAAATAACAGATACATGAAAGCTTATCCCCCTTTCCCAGAAACGTATTCATAGTCCATCTCACTTGGAGAACCGTGGAATAATAACTGGAAGGTTAGATAGTACAGTCTCACTTGTTTAGACAGGGAATTACAGCTCCACAAAAACAACTCCCTCTTAAAGCAAACATAATCAAGGAAAGTCTGTTAGAGTGGACAGGAAAAATCTAAAGGATACAATTATAGCTTCCTGCTAAAAAAAAAAAAAGGAAAGTTAGCAGGAGACAAAAAAATGTTTTTTTACTTGAAGCATAGTTAAGTTGTGGAGCTCATTACCACAGGAGGTTGCAGAGGCAAATGCTGTAGAAGAAAGAGGACTAGACAAACTCATGGATAGATTCATCAATAACTATTAAACAGAATAGTCAGGGATGTACCCTCTGGCATCCGTAAACCAATGATAGTGGATGCCAGAGAGTATATCAGAGGGAACAGATGACTCTAGATATACCTCGTTCATATGCTCTCCCTCCAAAGTGGCGGTAGCCAACCCTTAGCACACATGCCATAAATGACACTGACACTCTTTGGTTGCAACATATGGCAGAGTGCAGGGTTTAGCTTCTGGCACACCTGCCAGATAGGTAGGCCCTCACTTCTCCAAAGCATCCTCTCCTGTCACTGTGAGAGACCAGATTCTGGGCTAAACTGTGGTGTCAAATGCATCCACAGAGCTGAATGTGCATCGCTGGGCTGGTCTTCAGGCTGGACTTGTATGTAATACAAACTTTTCTTTCTTTTCCTGCCCCCCAAATTTCATGCTCCAGGTTGAATTAGCCAAATCAGTTCTAAATCCCTGAACAGAACTCAGTCTTTTAGGTCTATATGGTGCTACCACTGGCAAGTATCAGCCATCCCAGATTCCTCAGTCTGGGGCTTCAGATACTCTCAAAACCATGGCAGGCATATGTAGTACAAACAATGAATGCTAAAAGTCCAAAGCCAAAAAGCTCATGATTTACCATATAAGTCATTGGACTGAGCCCCAGCAGAGACAACAGCATTTCAAGCCCAGGTGACCCCCACAGCTCAGCACTGCTCAGTATGTGCATGTACTTCAGATATTCCCTACAAAGGATCCATGTGGTAATTAGCCTTCCACTCATAACTAGAACCAGGTGTTCTTGTTACAAGTCCTGGGATCCTCCAAAAATTTATATGTAGATGAGGTATAGGGCAACCTGGTCCAGCTTCACCTCACAGAGGGTGGGGCCACACTAATCATATGCAAGAGGCTGAGAGAAAGGGATGCTGGGTGAAGGTGTTTGGGGCCCTGTTCAGTGATGCTTGCCAGACATTTAAAGCTGGTGAAGAAACGGGACTTATTAGAAATGGGAAACAAAGGAACAGCCCAGCTGTGAGGGTGAAGAGGAAGCTGAAATATATTCATTGTTGTGGCTCTTCGAAACAGAGTCAGCATCGAGAAGACTGAGCATAATGGACACTCCCACAAAATTTATCGCGCTAACCTGTTCTTGTGGTCAGTTTCCATCAGTGTCTTGGCCTTTTGGCTAAATTCAAATATAGCGTTTCTGGTACCATAGGGAAGGTGTCAGGGCTGGCTTTGGGTCTCCTGGTGCCAGCCTGGTATTGTAGTACCCCCAGGCACAGTGCCAGTTTTCTGCAGAGGCAACACTTGCCTGTTTCTTTTTGTTTTATTTTGTTTTTAAGCCCCAACCCCCACCCCTCCTCACACACAAAGGTTCCCGTCAGTATGTTTGTCCCACGTGGGCCATGTGTTTTATAGTCATGCTCAGTGTTGGCTGCATTTAATCAACTTCATAGTCAGTTTCCATCGATGAGCACGTGTTGCTTTCAGCAGCAATTTAATGACAGATGACGCATTTAATCAGGCTTCTTTGTATGCGAATGTAAGATGAGGGGTAATCTCTTCAGAATAAAAACAAACTGGGCCAAATGCATTGCTCTTGGAACATTATTTAAGTCAATGGAATGACAAACTGGGATGAACAGTCATGATACTCTTTTGAATGCTCCTCTGCTGACGAGTTCCAGGTAATTCTTTTAGGTGTCATTCCCATTTACATTACATCTGAGAACAACTTGTACAGTCTTAATCAGTGATGAAACTGCTAAGTGGCACAAGTTCTGGCTGTCCCAGTCCTGCTTTTTGCTAGCCAAGCTCAAAGAGCTGGCTGGGTTGAAGTCAAGAAGCCAGCATTCCTCCTTCAGAACTTCCTCTGTGCCACTAAGTGACATTTTGGTGCCAATTCTGCAGGCAGTTTCTCTGCTGCTTCTCAACTGCCTCTACTCAATCCTAGTTAACAAGCAAGACAGTAACCAAAAGTCAGACATGACCCTGGCTGGCCACCAGGGACACAAAGGGTAAACAGCAAGTACTAGTCCCCATGCAGGTCTGTCTCTCCCCCAACCTCTCTACAATGCATACATCCTCCTACAAAACCAAACTCTCACCATCTAACTTCAAAGCAGAGAGAGCAGAAACAGGATTTGTATTTATTTATTTTTTCCACACCCCCACCCACACTTGTTTTCATCCATGTGGAGGAGGCAGACAGGGAAGCCTGGCTTGTGTTTCTCCATTCTGCTCACTCCTGCTTTTCACTTGGAAGGAGAAAAAAAACAAGGAAAGGAGAAAAAAAAACCACAAGGAAAAAAAAAAAATTTCCTGCCTTGGTAAGAAGGATCCTTGTGAATGCTGTATCTGCAATGTTTGGCAGCAGGGCTTTTTCCATTTCCCTTCTTCCCTCTTTGCTGAAGAACAAAGCGAGCAGAAGCAAAAAAGGAATGGGTATTTAAAAATCAAAGGAATATTCTAAAGATGATAAACTTACTCATTGCTACACCACCAGGAAGTGTCAAGGTTGCCCTTATCTCATGAAAATATATTCCATAGCATAAAAGGCTATTTCTCTTGTTTATGGGTACAATGACAATAAGTTATAAGGACATCAAAAAGAAGAATGAATTAAGCAAGACAGACGGACCTGTATACCAATCCATCTTTATTATGAAATTTTATGTCCCAAATTCTTCTATGGTGCAAGTAAAAGAGGTGTTTCTCTGCCATCCAAGTACTTTATACTTTTAAAGATAAATAGCAAATGTCCTACTACGACAGAGAGTGGAACTTGGCTAACCCACTCAGCAAGGGGGGCTGTGTTATCCCCCATGCTGCTACTTGCCCCGCCACCAGGTTTGGATTTGGGTTGGGGTGGGGAGGGGGGAGAGAAGGGAAATGCAGGTGAGTTTGACACCCTGTCGTAACTAATATGCTAAATTTTCTACTTCATAGTAAAGAACAAAAGGAGGACTAAAATCAAGAAGCAGAAATCACTGCAGATTTAAATGGTATCAGACTTAGATTATCGTTGAAGCACTTTATTCAAGAGAAATGCAGAACTCCAAAAAGACAAATAGGTACATGTACAGCAATCCAGATTTAGAGCCCTGCACATAAAATTATTCCATAGCTTCTTTGAATGCTCCCCGAATCAAAGGGAACACTGCTGTCTAAACCTGTTAAACTCAAATCCTTCTTTTGCAGGAATAGGCGATACTCGATAATATAAAACAGCAAACATCAATAAACAGACTATCATTTAAGAAAGGTCAAACCCTTGATATTGAGTTTCTAGCCCCTCACTCCCTTTAGGGGTTCACCCCCTGGGCCCTACACATAAAGGGGTAACCCACCCAGTGCTGGGGGCTAGGGGTTAAGGTGCCCTGACCCACCTTTCACCAGGGTGGTAACTAGCCTGGCATTTCCTGGGGCTCCCGCACCACTGAGAGCCCCACTAGGCCACCCAGTTCCAACAGGGTGCAGTTTTAGGTCGTACCCAGGACTAGGAGCCTCCTTACCATCCCCTACAGCTCCTCCCTTACCTCTGGACGAAACTCAGCAGCCCTCAGGCCAGGCAGTGTTGTTGCCTGGCCTCTTACAGCTAAACCGGCCTGTTTATATGGGCAGCCCTGAACCTAAAATGGACACCCTCATTAGGCATCTGGCAGCCGCCAGCTCCAGGGCCTTAAAGTGGCAGGCACACATAGTGCCCTGCCACACCATGTTACCAAGCTGTCATAAAAGATTTGGAGCCCTCTAAATCCCATTAATTTTAATGGAAGTTAGCCTTTTGACTCAGCTTTGAAAATCTCAGCCCAAGGTGTCAGCCAAATAAAGTCAAAATATATTTTGCATTTCTATGGAGTGCATCTATGTGGGGCTCTCCAAGCATTTTACAAACATTAAATGAACCTCAGGATATCCCTGCTTTTCAGAAGAAATGTGGTGATGAGGACATTCTGGGAACATCTCTCACTCGGTGTGTGACCTGCTTCTACTGTCCTTGGACCAACCTGGAAGGGCCCTCACTGCCTCATTTCCAGTTCAGAGCAGTTAAAGTGTAAGTGAGTAGGAAGGGCTTATTTTTTGGCAGCAGGTTTGAGTGGCTTGAAGCTACTGAAGATGTACCCACAATTAGTCACTGACCAGAGTGGGAACACAGTTGTCCTCACTTATTAACATGGCTCCAAGGCCCTGAACTGTCTCTGCCTACATGTTGCTCTCATGTCCTCTTGCTTTCCTAAATCTCATGAGAGTAGAGGATTCCCATCATGTCTACTGGACTGCTGTCACCAGATAGCTGTCCTGGTTCTAAGGTTGTGCTTCTGGCTCTTTCGTGGCCTCTTTTAGGGTGCACGCTTAGAACTCTGGCTCTTCCTTCCGGCCCATTTTGCTGAATTGTGATTATTCCCACGGGGCATGAATTTAGTTCAGTGGCTATGATTCTGCTTTCTTATACAGAGGCAATGACTCTCACAAAGTATGGCATATTTTAGTAAGATAAAAACATTTTGAAGGCCACACAGAAAGCAATAAGCAGTTTTTACTCACGAGCTTTCCAGGTATCAACCACCTGCTACTTGGGTTCCTGGCAGGTACAGACACAAGTTTATTAGCACATTGTTGCAGAGTGAGTCTCTGTGCCATAGCCTACATCAGGTCTCAGATCTAGGAAGCCTGACACCCCCCCCAGCCATAGGCCTGTCACATTATACCAATCTGCTGGCCGGTGCAGACCCGGCCAGGCTCCTCCCATCCCCACCAGCATGTGGGAAGCCAACTTCAGCTGCATGCCACTTTTCCTGGCCGGTGCTGACCCAGCTGAGTCCGTCCCATCCGAAGCAGCATGCGGCTGAAGCCAGCTTCTCACAAGCTGCTGGGGATGGGAGGAGCCC